>NC_090934.1:37402367-38623439 GCF_040938575.1 Ambystoma mexicanum
CCTCCAGGGATTTTGAAGGTTTGGACCACATCCCTCCAGGGATTTTGAAGCTTTGGACCACATCATCCATCCAGTGATTTTGAAGCTTCAGACCACCTCATCCCTCCAGGGATTTTGAAGCTTTGGACCACCTCATCCCTCCAGGGATTTTGAAGCTTTGGATCACATCCCTCCAGGGATTTTGAAGCTTTGCACCACCTCATCCCCCCAGGGATTTTGAAGCTTTGGACCGCCTCATGCCTACAGGGATCTTGAAGCTTTGGACCACATCCCATATTGAAGCTTGTGACCACCTCATCCCTCCAGGGATTTTGAAGCTTTGGACCGCCTCATCCCTACAGGTATTTTGAAGCTTGGAACCACCTCATCCCTCCAGGGATTTTGAAGCTTTGGATCACATCCCTCCAGGGATTTTGAAGGTTTGCACCACCTCATCCCTCCAGGGATTTAGAAACTTTGGACCGCCTCATCCCTCCAGGAATTTTGAAGCTTTGCACCACCTCATCCCCCAGGGGATTTTGAAGCTTTGGACCGCCTCATACCTATAGGGATTTTGAAGCTTTCGACCACATCCCATTTTGAAGCTTGTGACCACCTCATCCCTCCAGGGATTTTGAAGCTTTGGAGCTCATCCCTCCAGGGATTTTGAAGCTTTTGACCACCACATCCCTCCAGGAATTTTGAAGCTTGTAACCACCTCATCCCTCCAGAGATTTTGAAGCTTTGGATCACATCCCTCCAGGGATTTTGAAGCTTTGCACCACCTCATTCCTCCAGGGATTTCGAAACTTTGGACCGCCTCATGCGTACAGGGATTTTGAAGCTTTGGACCACATCCCATTTTGAAGCTTTTGACCACCTCATCCCTCCAGGGATTTTGAAGGTTTGGACCACCTCATCCTTCTAGGTATTTTGAAGCTTTGGCCCGCCTCATCCCTCCATGGATTTTGAAGCTTTGGATCACATCCCTCCAGGGATTTTGAAGCTTTGCACCACCTCATCCCTCCAGGGATTTTGAAACTTTGGACCGCCTCATGCCTACAGGGATTTTGAAGCTTTGGACCACATCCCATTTTGAAGCTTTTGACTACCTCATCCCTCCAGGGATTTTGAAGGTTTGGACTGCCTCATCCCTCTAGGTATTTTGAAGCTTTGGACCTCCTCATCCCTCTAGGGGTTTTGAAGCTTTTGACCACCACATCCTTCCAGGGATTTTGAAGCTTGTAACCACCTCATCCCTCCAGGGATTTTGAAACTTTGGACCGCCTCATGCCTACAGGGATTTTGAAGCTTTCAACCACATCCCATTTTGAAGCTTTTGACCACCTCATCCCTCCAAGGATTTTGAAGTTTTTGACAACCACATCCCTCCAGGGATTTTGAAGCTTAGGGCCACCTCATCCCTCCATGGATTTTGAAGCTTTGGATCACATCCCTCCAGGGATTTTGAAGCTTTGCACCACCTCATCCCCCCCAGGGATTTTGAAACTTTGGACCGCCTCATGCCTACAGGGATTTTGAAGCTTTGGACCACATCCCATTTTGAAGCTTTTGACCACTTCATCCCTCCAGGGATTTTGAAGCTTTGGACCGCCTCATCCCTCTAGGTATTATGAAGCTTTGGACCGCCTCATCCCTCTAGGTATTTTGAAGCTTTGGACCGCCTCATCCCTCTAGGGGTTTTGAAGCTTTTGACCACCACATCCCTCCAGGGATTTTGAAGCTTGTAACCACCTCATCCCTCCAGGGATTTTGAAACTTTGGACCGCCTCATGCCTATAGGGATTTTGAAGATTTGGACCAAATCCCATTTTGAAGCTTTTGACCACCTCATCCCTCCAGGGATTTTGAAGCTTTGGACCGCCTCATGCCTATAGGGATTTTGAAGCTTTGGACCACATCCCATATCGAAGCTTGTGACCACCTCATCCCTCCAGGGATTTTGAAGCTTTGGACCTCATCCCTACAGGGATTTTGAAGCTTATGAGCACCACATCCCTCCAGGGAATTTGAAGCTTGTAACCACCTCATCTCTCCAGGGATTTTGAAGCTTTGGATCACATCCCTCCAGGGATTTTGAAGCTTTGCACCACCTCATCCCGCCAGGGATTTTGACATTTTGGACCGCCTCATGCCTACAGGGATTTTGATGCTTTGGTCTACATCCCATTTTGAAGCTTTTGACCACCTCATCCCTCGAGGGATTTCGAAGCTTTGGACCGCCTCATCCCTCTAGGTATTTTGAAGCTTTGGACCACCTTATCCCTCTAGGGGTTTTGAAGCTATGACCACCTCATCCCTCCAGCGATTTTGAAGCTTTGGACCTCATCCCTCCAGGGATTTTGAAGCTTTTGACCACCACATCCCTCCAGGGATTTTGAAGCTTGTAACCACCTCATCCCTCCAGGGATTTTGAAACTTTGGACCGCCTCATGCCTATAGGGATTTTGAAGATTTGGACCAAATCCCATTTTGAAGCTTTTGACCACCTCATCCCTCCAGGGATTTTGAAGCTTTGGACCGCCTCATGCCTATAGGGATTTTGAAGCTTTGGACCACATCCCATTTTGAAGCTTGTGACCACCTCATCCCTCCAGGGATTTTGAAGCTTTGGACCTCATCCCTACAGGGATTTTGAAGCTTATGAGCACCACATCCCTCCAGGGAATTTGAAGCTTGTAACCACCTCATCCCTCCAGGGATTTTGAAGCTTTGGATCACATCCCTCCAGGGATTTTGAAGCTTTGCACCACCTCATCCCGCCAGGGATTTTGACATTTTGGACCGCCTCATGCCTACAGGGATTTTGAAGCTTTGGTCTACATCCCATTTTGAAGCTTTTGACCACCTCATCCCTCGAGGGATTTCGAAGCTTTGGACCGCCTCATCCCTCTAGGCATTTTGAAGCTTTGGACCACCTTATCCCTCTAGGGGTTTTGAAGCTATGACCATCTCATCCCTCCAGCGATTTTGAAGCTTTGGACCTCATCCCTCCAGGGATTTTGAAGCTTTTGACCACCACATCCCTCCAGGGATTTTGAAGCTTGTAACCACCTCATCCCTCCAGGGATTTTGAAGCTTTGGATCACATCCCTCCAGTGAATTTGATGCTTTGCACCACCCCATCCCCCCAGGGATTTTGAAACTTTGAACCGCCTCATCCGTCTAAGTATTTTGAAGCTTTGGATCACATCCCTCCAGGGATTTTGAAGCTTTGCACCACCTCATCCCTCCAGGGATTTTGAAACTTTGGACCGCCTCATGCCTACAGGGATTTTTAAGCTTTGGATCATATCCCTCCAGGTATTTTGAAGCTTTGGACCGCCTCATCCTTCCATGGATTTTGAAGCTTTGGATCACATTCCTCCAGGGATTTTGAAGCTTTGCACCACCTCATCCCTCCAGGGGTTTTGAAACTTTGGACCGCCTCATGCCTACAGGGATTTTGAAGCTTTGGACCACATCCCATTTTGAAGCTTTTGACTACCTCATCCCTCCAGGGATTTTGAAGCTTTGGACCACCTCATCCCTCTAGGTATTTTGAAGCTTTGGACCGCCTCATCCCTCTAGGGGTTTTGAAGCTTTTGACCACCACATCCCTCCAGGGATTTTGAAGCTTGTAACCCCCTCATCCCTCCAGGGATTTTGAAACTTTGGACCGCCTCATGCCTATAAGGATTTTGAAGCTTTGGACCAAATCCCATTTTGAAGCTTTTGACCACCTCATCCCTCCAGGGATTTTGAAGCTTTGGACCGCCTCATGCCTATAGGGATTTTGAAGCTTTGGACCACATCCCATTTTGAAGCTTGTGACCACCTCATCCCTCCAGGGATTTTGAAGCTTTGGACCTCATCTATACAGGGATTTTGAAGCTTTTGAGCACCACATCCCTCCAGGGAATTTGAAGCTTGTAACCACCTCATCCCTCCAGGGATTTTGAAGCTTTGGATCACATCCCTCCAGGGATTTTGAAGCTTTGCACCACCTCATCCCGCCAAGGATTTTGAAATTTTGGACCGCCTCATGCCTACAGGGATTTTGAAGCTTTGGTCCGCATCCCATTTTGAAGCTTTTGACCACCTCATCCCTCGAGGGATTTTGAAGCTTTAGACCGCCTCATCCCTCTAGGTATTTTGAAGCTTTGGACCACCTCATCCCTCTAGGGGTTTTGAAGCTATGACCACCTCATCCCTCCAGGGGCTTTGAAGCTTTGGACCACCTCATCCCTCTAGGGGTTGTGAAGCTTTTGACCACCACATCCCTCCAGGGATTTTGAAGCTTGTAACCACCTCATCCCTCCAGGGATTTTGAAACTTTGGAACGCCTCATGCCTATAAGGATTTTGAAGCTTTGGACCAAATCCCATTTTGAAGCTTTTGACCACCTGATCCCTCCAGGGATTTTGAAGCTTTGGACCGCCTCATGCCTATAGGGATTTTGAAGCTTTGGACCACATCCCATTTTGAAGCTTGTGACCACCTCATCCCTCCAGGGATTTTGAAGCTTTGGACCTCATCCATACAGGGATTTTGAAGCTTTTGAGCACCACATCCCTCCAGGGAATTTGAAGCTTGTAACCACCTCATCCCTCCAGGGATTTTGAAGCTTTGGATAACATCCCTCCAGGGATTTTGAAGCTTTGCACCACCTCATCCCGCCAAGGATTTTGAAATTTTGGACCGCCTCATGCCTACAGGGATTTTGAAGCTTTGGTCCGCATCCCATTTTGAAGCTTTTGACCACCTCATCCCTCGAGGGATTTTGAAGCTTTAGACCGCCTCATCCCTCTAGGGATTTTGAAGCTTTGGACCACCTCATCCCTCTAGGGGTTTTGAAGCTATGACCACCTCATCCCTCCAGGGGGTTTGAAGCTTTGGACCACCTCATTCCTCCAGGGGTTTTGAAGCTTTTGACCACCACATCCCTTCAGGGATTTTGAAGCTTGTAACCACCTCATCCCTCCAGGGATTCTGAAGCTTGTAACAACCTCATCCCACCAAGGATTTTGAAGCTTTTGACCACTTCATCCCTCCAGGGATTTTGAAACTTTGGACCGCCTCATCCCTACAGGTATTATGAAGCTTTGGACCGCCTCATCCCTCTAGGTATTTTGAAGCTTTGGACCGCCTCATCCCTCTAGGGGTTTTGAAGCTTTTGACCACCACATCCCTCCAGGGATTTTGAAGCTTGTAACCACCTCATCCCTCCAGGGATTTTGAAACTTTGGACCGCCTCATGCCTATAAGGATTTTGAAGCTTTGCACCAAATCCCATTTTGAAGCTTTTTACCACCTCATCCCTCCAGGGATTTTGAAGCTTTGGACCGCCTCATGCCTATAGGGATTTTGAAGCTTTGGACCACATCCCATTTTGAAGCTTGTGACCACCTCATCCCTCCAGGGATTTTGAAGCTTTGGAGCTCATCCCTCCAGGGATTTTGAAGCTTTTGACCACCACATCCCTCCAGGAATTTTGAAGCTTGTAACCACCTCATCCCTCCAGAGATTTTGAAGCTTTGGATCACATCCCTCCAGGGATTTTGAAGCTTTGCACCACCTCATTCCTCCAGGGATTTCGAAACTTTGGACCGCCTCATGCCTACAGGGATTTTGAAGCTTTGGACCACATCCCATTTTGAAGCTTTTGACCAACTCCTCCCTCAAGGGATTTTGAAGCTTTGGACCACCTCATCCCTCTAGGTATTTTGAAGCTTTGGACCGCCTCATCCCTCCATGGATTTTGAAGCTTTGGATCACATCCCTCCAGGGATTTTGAAGCTTTGCACCACCTCATCCCTCCAGGGATTTTGAAACTTTGGACCGCCTCATGCCTACAGGGATTTTGAAGCTTTGGACCACATCCCATTTTGAAGCTTTTGACTACCTCATCCCTCCAGGGATTTTGAAGCTTTGGACTGCCTCATCCCTCTAGGTATTTTGAAGCTTTGGACCGCCTCATCCCTCTAGGGGTTTTGAAGCTTTTGACCACCACATCCTTCCAGGGATTTTGAAGCTTGTAACCACCTCATCCCTCCAGGGATTTTGAAACTTTGGACCGCCTCATGCCTACAGGGATTTTGAAGCTTTCAACCACATCCCATTTTGAAGCTTTTGACCACCTCATCCCTCCAAGGATTTTGAAGTTTTTGACCACCACATCCCTCCAGGGATTTTGAAGCTTAGGGCCACCTCATCCCTCCATGGATTTTGAAGCTTTGGATCACATCCCTCCAGGGATTTTGAAGCTTTGCACCACCTCATCCCCCCAGGGATATTGAAACTTTGGACCGCCTCATGCCTACAGGGATTTTGAAGCTTTGGACCACATCCCATTTTGAAGCTTTTGACCACTTCATCCCTCCAGGGATTTTGAAGCTTTGGACCGTCTCATCCCTCTAGGTATTATGAAGCTTTGGACCGCCTCATCCCTCTAGGTATTTTGAAGCTTTGGACCGCCTCATCCCTCTAGCGGTTTTGAAGCTTTTGACCACCACATCCCTCCAGGGATTTTGAAGCTTGTAACCACCTCATCCCTCCAGGGATTTTGAAACTTTGGACCGCCTCATGCCTATAGGGATTTTGAAGCTTTGGACCAAATCCCATTTTGAAGCTTTTGACCACCTCATCCCTCCAGGGATTTTGAAGCTTTGGACCGCCTCATGCCTATAGGGATTTTGAAGCTTTGGACCACATCCCATTTTGAAGCTTGTGACCACCTCATCCCTCCAGGGATTTTAAAGCTTTGGACCTCATCCCTACAGGGATTTTGAAGCTTATGAGCACCACATCCCTCCAGGGAATTTGAAGCTTGTAACCACCTCATCCCTCCAGGGATTTTGAAGCTTTGGATCACATCCCTCCAGGGATTTTGAAGCTTTGGACCGCCTCATCCCTCTAGGGGTTTTGAAGCTTTTGACCACCACATCCCTCCAGGGATTTTGAAGCTTGTAACCACCTCATCCCTCCAGGGATTTTGAAACTTTGGACCGTCTCATGCCTATAGGGATTTTGAAGCTTTGGACCAAATCCCATTTTGAAGCTTTTGACCACCTCATCCCTCCAGGGATTTTGAAGCTTTGGACCGCCTCATGCCTATAGGGATTTTGAAGCTTTGGACCACATCCCATTTTGAAGCTTGTGACCACCTCATCCCTCCAGGGATTTTGAAGCTTTGGACCTCATCCCTACAGGGATTTTGAAGCTTATGAGCACCACATCCCTCCAGGGAATTTGAAGCTTGTAATCACCTCATCCCTCCAGGGATTTTGAAGCTTTGGATCACATCCCTCCAGGGATTTTGAAGCTTTGCACCACCTCATCCCGCCAGGGATTTTGAAATTTTGGACCGCCTCATGCCTACAGGGATTTTGAAGCTTTGGTCTACATCCCATTTTGAAGCTTTTGACCACCTCATCCCTCGAGGGATTTCGAAGCTTTGGACCGCCTCATCCCTCTAGGTATTTTGAAGCTTTGGACCACCTTATCCCTCTAGGGGTTTTGAAGCTATGACCACCTCATCCCTCCAGCGATTTTGAAGCTTTGGACCTCATCCCTCCAGGGATTTTGAAGCTTTTGACCACCACATCCCTCCAGGGATTTTGAAGCTTGTAACCACCTCATCCCTCCAGGGATTTTGAAGCTTTGGATCACATCCCTCCAGGGAATTTGAAGCTTTGCACCACCCCATCCCTCCAGGGATTTTGAAACTTTGGACCGCCTCATGCCTACAGGGATTTTGAAGCTTTGGATCATATCCCTCCAGGTATTTTGAAGCTTTGGACCGCCTCATCCCTCCATGGATTTTGAAGCTTTGGATCACATCCCTCCAGGGATTTTGAAGCTTTGCACCACCTCATCCCTCCAGGGGTTTTGAAACTTTGGACCGCCTCATGCCTACAGGGATTTTGAAGCTTTGGACCACATCCCATTTTGAAGCTTTTGACTACCTCATCCCTCCAGGGATTTTGAAGCTTTGGACCGCCTCATCCCTCTAGGTATTTTGAAGCTTTGGACCGCCTCATCCCTCTAGGTATTTTGAAGCTTTGGACCACCTCATCCCTCGAGGGATTTTGAAGCTTTAGACCGCCTCATCCCTCTAGGTATTTTGAAGCTTTGGACCACCTCATCCCTCTAGGGGTTTTGAAGCTATGAACACCTCATCCCTCCAGGGGCTTTGAAGCTTTGGACCACCTCATCCCTCTAGGGGTTTTGAAGCTTTTGACCACCACATCCCTCCAGGGATTTTGAAGCTTGTAACCACCTCATCCCTCCAGGGATTTTGAAACTTTGGACCGCCTCATGCCTATAAGGATTTTGAAGCTTTGGACCAAATCCCATTTTGAAGCTTTTGACCACCTCATCCCTCCAGGGATTTTGAAGCTTTGGACCGCCTCATGCCTATAGGGATTTTGAAGCTTTGGACCACATCCCATTTTGAAGCTTGTGACCACCTCATCCCTCCAGGGATTTTGAAGCTTTGGACCTCATCCATACAGGGATTTTGAAGCTTTTGAGCACCACATCCCTCCAGGGAATTTGAAGCTTGTAACCACCTCATCCCTCCAGGGATTTTGAAGCTTTGGATCACATCCCTCCAGGGATTTTGAAGCTTTGCACCACCTCATCCCGCCAAGGATTTTGAAATTTTGGACCGCCTCATGCCTACAGGGATTTTGAAGCTTTGGTCCGCATCCCATTTTGAAGCTTTTGACCACCTCATCCCTCGAGGGATTTTGAAGCTTTAGACCGCCTCATCCCTCTAGGTATTTTGAAGCTTTGGACCACCTCATCCCTCTAGGGGTTTTGAAGCTATGAACACCTCATCCCTCCAGGGGCTTTGAAGCTTTGGACCACCTCATCCCTCTAGGGGTTTTGAAGCTTTTGACCACCACATCCCTCCAGGGATTTTGAAGCTTGTAACGACCTCATCCCTCCAGGGATTTTGAAACTTTGGACCGCCTCATGCCTATAAGGATTTTGAAGCTTTGGACCAAATCCCATTTTGAAGCTTTTGACCACCTCATCCCTCCAGGGATTTTGAAGCTTTGGACCGCCTCATGCCTATAGGGATTTTGAAGCTTTGGACCACATCCCATTTTGAAGCTTGTGACCACCTCATCCCTCCAGGGATTTTGAAGCTTTGGACCTCATCCATACAGGGATTTTGAAGCTTTTGAGCACCACATCCCTCCAGGGAATTTGAAGCTTGTAACCACCTCATCCCTCCAGGGATTTTGAAGCTTTGGATCACATCCCTCCAGGGATTTTGAAGCTTTGCACCACCTCATCCCGCCAAGGATTTTGAAATTTTGGACCGCCTCATGCCTACAGGGATTTTGAAGCTTTGGTCCGCATCCCATTTTGAAGCTTTTGACCACCTCATCCCTCGAGGGATTTTGAAGCTTTAGACCGGCTCATCCCTCTAGGTATTTTGAAGCTTTGGACCACCTCATCCCTCTAGGGGTTTTGAAGCTATGACCACCTCATCCCTCCAGGGGCTTTGAAGCTTTGGACCACCTCATTCCTCCAGGGGTTTTGAAGCTTTTGACCACCACATCCCTTCAGGGATTTTGAAGCTTGTAACCACCTCATCCCTCCAGGGATTCTGAAGCTTGTAACGACCTCATCCCACCAAGGATTTTGAAGCTTTTGACCACTTCATCCCTCCAGGAATTTTGAAGCTTTGGACCGCCTCATCCCTCTAGGTATTATGAAGCTTTGGACCGCCTCATCCCTCTAGGTATTTTGAAGCTTTGGACCGCCTCATCCCTCTAGGGGTTTTGAATCTTTTGACCACCACATCCCTCCAGGGATTTTGAAGCTTGTAACCACCTCATCCCTCCAGGGATTTTGAAACTTTGGACCGCCTCATGCCTATAAGGATTTTGAAGCTTTGCACCAAATCCCATTTTGAAGCTTTTTACCACCTCATCCCTCCAGGGATTTTGAAGCTTTGGACCGCCTCATGCCTATAGGGATTTTGAAGCTTTGGACCACATCCCATTTTGAAGCTTGTGACCACCTCATCCCTCCAGGGATTTTGAAGCTTTGGACCACATCCCTACAGGGATTTTGAAGCTTTTGAGCACCACATCCCTCCGGGGAATTTGAAGCTTGTAACCACCTCATCCCTCCAGGGATTTTGAAGCTTTGGATCACATCCCTCCAGGGATTTTGAAGCTTTGCACCACCTCATCCCGCCAAGGATTTTGAAATTTTGGACCGCCTCATGCCTACAGGGATTTTGAAGCTTTGGTCCGCATCCCATTTTGAAGCTTTTGACCACCTCATCCCTCGAGGGATTTTGAAGCTTTAGACCGCCTCATCCCTCTAGGTATTTTGAAGCTTTGGACCACCTCATCCCTCTAGGGGTTTTGAAGCTATGACCACCTCATCCCTCCAGGGGCTTTGAAGCTTTGGACCACCTCATTCCTCCAGGGGTTTTGAAGCTTTTGACCACCACATCCCTCCAGGGATTTTGAAGCTTATAACCACCTCATCCCTCGAGGGATTTTGAAGCTTGTAACCACCTCATCCCACCAGGGATTTTGAAGCTTTGGACCACCTCATCCCTGCAGGGATTTTGAAGCTTTTGACCACCACATCCCTCCAGGGATTTTGAAGCTTGTAACCACCTCATCCCTCCAGGGATTTTGAAACTTTGGACCGCCTCATGCCTATAGGGATTTTGAAGCTTTGGACCACATCCCATTTTGAAGCTTTTGACCACCTCATCCCTCCAGGGATTTTGAAGCTTTGGACCGCCTCATGCCTATAGGGATTTTGAAGCTTTGGACCACATCCCATTTTGAAGCTTGTGACCACCTCATCCCTCCAGCGATTTTGAAGCTTTGGACCTCATCCCTCCAGGGATTTTGAAGCTTTTGACCACCACATCCCTCCAGGGATTTTGAAGCTTGTAACCACCTCATCCCTCCAGGGATTTTGAAGCTTTGGATCACATCCCTCCAGGGATTTTGAAGCTTTGCACCACCCCATCCCCCCAGGGATTTTGAAACTTTGGACCGCCTCATCCCTCAAGGTATTTTGAAGCTTTGGATCACATCCCTCCAGGGATTTTGAAGCTTTGCACCACCTCATCCCTCCAGGGATTTTGAAAGTTTGGACCGCCTCCTGCCTACAGGGATTTTGAAGCTTTCGATCATATCCCTCCAGGGATTTTGAAGCTTTGCACCACCTCATCCCTCCAGGGATTTTGAAACTTTGGACCGCCTCATCCCTCCAGGGATTTTGAAACTTTGGACCGCCTCATGCCTACAGGGATTTTGAAGCTTTGGTCCACATCCCATTTTGAAGCTGTTGACCACCTCATCCCTCCAGGGATTTTGAAGCTTTGGACCGCCTCATCCCTCTAGGTATTTTGAAGCTTTGGATCGCCTCATCCCTCTAGGTGTTTTGAAACTATGACCACTGTTATGAAGATGCGACGGAGGCAGGTAAGTTTGAAATATAGGTTTATTAAGATTATAAATAAGAAAAGAAGACCCCACATCTCATGGGCTCCCTTCCCTTCACCTCTCTCTTCCAACTGACAAACCTCAAACTGTAACTGGGAACCTGCACCAACATTCCATGACATCATAATGTACAGCTCTTTCACACTAGAGGTTTCTTGCATTACTCTTTCATATGGGAAGACTCTTCCCCTAAGGAGAAGCAACATAACACATCTTCCCCCTTTTCTTTTTTTTTAATTTTTTTTTTTATACATCATCAGATCATTTCACATTTCATAAAACTGGTTTAAAACAAACTGCCATGAATGGCTCAGTTACCATCCCCAGGTTCCTTTCCTGGGTATTGCCCTCACATGACTCTCACATATGGCCTCTCCTCACAGAGGCAACTCTATCTTTATTCCACACTTGCCCACCAGCAACTCGCACTGCCCCTTTCATGACTGCCACCACTCTGACAGGATCCGAATAAAGAGGCTCACCTTTCCTCCTTATCACTCCTCTCTTTATCCTGACCCAGTCACCACACTCCACACGTAACTCCTTCTTTCCTCTCCTCAAGTTCTCACGTTTGACCCAATCTGATTTCTTCCTCACTAATGATCTTCTCACTTCGTCCACAACAAGATCGGTCTCCCTACACCTTCCTAGCCATGGCGGACAAGCCTTAGAGTATGGCTTCCTTCCCCTCATGAGCTCAAACGGGCATAGACCAGATGTGGAATGCGGTGCCATCCTCAAAGCCCACATCCTATTCTGTATCAAAGCTACCTTATCTAAACCACATTCCTCTCCCATACGCACACTCTCCATCACACACCTATTCATTCTCTCAACTACACCATTTGACTCGGGATGGTACAATGAAGTTCTTTTGTGACCAACTCCACACTTCCTCAAGTAGTTAGAGAATCTTTCTACAATAAACTGGGGACCATTGTCGGTCAATACGGTCTCAGGCAAACCCTCACTTGCAAAAATCTCCTGTAGAACCTTTATCATACACTCACCCGTGATGTCCCTCACTATCTTAAAATCTACCCATCTGGAAAATAGATCCACCACCAAAACAATATACTTACCACGGGCATAACCAAGTTCCACGGGACCAAGTATGTCCATGGCAATATCACACCATATCCTGGACGGACGACCGACGTCCACTAATGGTTGTTTTCTGGCCACCACTCCCTTTCCACTCTTAACACAAAACTGGCAATTTGCCAAACAATTTTCCACCTCCTTGTCAAAACCCGGCCACCAATAATCTTCTCTTAATACTCCTTTGGTCTTGGTAATCCCTATATGACCGCTATGTGCTAGATCGACCACTTTCTTCCTTAAACCTATCGGGACCACTGCCCTACCACATCTGAAAAAAATATTATCACTAACGGATAATTCATCCTTCACCTCCCAATATGGCTTCATTTCTTCCGCCAATTCCACCTTATTGGGCCAAGCTGTAGATTCAACATATGTGATCACCCTCCTTATGATATCATCTCTTTCCACTTCGTCCAACCACTCCTGCTTGGACACAATACCGTCAGTGCTGACAAACACTAACTCCATTTCCTCACTCTCCATACTTTCAGGTTCTGCCACCCTTATCCTTGATAAACTGTCAGCCAAAACATTCTCCCTACCTGGTATGACCTCCATCCTAAAACAATGTGTTTGCATCCTGGTAACCCAGCCTGCCACTCTCCGAGAGACTTTGTCAAGACCTTTATTTTCAAAAAATTGCTTTTAAGGGTTTATGATCCGTTCGTATCACAAACTCCACTCCCCACACAAAATTTCTGAATCGTTCCACAGCCCAAAAACATGCCAGAGCCTCTTTTTCTAATACAGAATATCTTAACTCCGCTCCCTTGAGACCCCTCGAGGCATGGGCGATTACCTCTTCAGAACCATCTTCTTGCTTCTGGGATAACACAGCTCCCAGTCCGCTCTCACTCGCATCTACTGTGATTATGGTTAGCTTCCTCGTGTCAAAGCATCCTAATGGACTGGTCAAGTGGCACAGCGAGTAGAGCGCTCGCTTTGACATCCGTGCAGAGCCTGCTAACCCAGGTTCGAATCCCGGCAGGGCCAAACTCAGCCTTTCATCCTTCCGAGGTCGATAAATGAGCACCACACACCGTGGGTAATAATAAGCAGCGCTCAGATACCTGAGGGTTCGTAGCGCTATATAAATGCCAAATTATTATTATTATTATTATTATATCTATTTCTTCCTTTATCCTGTTAAACTCCATGTCACACTGGCTATTCCATACGAAATCGGCACCCTTCTTAAGAATCTTTCTCATCTCCAGTACTTTATCAGCATATTTAATCACAAATTTGTGGTAAAATTCCGTCATCCCTAGAAAAGAGCGTAGCTCATTCTTGTTTTTCGGTTTCTCAATACTCTTAATAGTATTCACCATGTCTTCCTTGGGCTTAACTCCATCCCCCGACACTTCATGTCCTAGATAATCCACTTTCGTCACCGCAAACATACACTTCTCACCTCTCAAAGTAATACCTCTCTCCTCAAATATCCTCAAAACCTTCTGTAGGTTCCTGTCATGTTCTTCCATTGTAACACCACTCACCAACACATCATCCTGAAAACAGAACACTCCCTTAAATCCCTTCAACAAACGATCCATGATCTTCTGAAATACAGATGAAGCGGACGCCAGCCCAAACGGCATCCTCCTAAATTGAAAAACACCTTCATGCGTCACAAAGGCTGTAAATTTCCTACATGCCTCTACCAATTCGACCTGATGATAATCTGACGTCATGTCTAACTTAGAGAAATATCTTCCTCCACCCACCATGGTCAATAGTTCGCCCATGTTTGGCAGCGGGTGTCTGTCTACCAACACACACTTATTCAATTCGCGCATATCAACACACAACCTTATGTCTCCTGAACTTTTCTTTACAATCACCACTGGGGATACCCATTCAACCCCCCCAGCTCTCTCAATCACACCTGACTCCAATAGCTTCTGTAATTCCTTTTTCACATTCTCCCTCAAAGCAAGAGGCACCGGCCTGAGTTTCGCCACGACAGGTATACTGCCCCTTTTTAATGTTATCTGGTGTTGAAACCCTCTTATCTTTCCCAGCTTCTCATTGAATACTTTCCTAAAATCCGACATATACCTGTTGTGACTCACAGACACTTCGGAGATTTGCAGTACTTGCTCTGGGTGATTGGGATCGAGTCTGATCCCTAAATTCTTTTGTTCTCTCCATCCTAACAAAGATTGCCCCTTCCTAGTAACATACACTTTGCCATCACAACTGCGTCCCTTAAATTCAAATCTACTCCATACATAACCCAATAAATCAATCCGATCTTGGTTGTACCCTCCTGGTTTTATGTCGGGCTCTAACAACTCAGATACTACCCCTTTCATTTCGCACTCAAAGGCAACCCTGGATATTAAAGTTATCTTCGACCCTGAATCAGCCATCATTAATACCTTACGCCCATTCACTGTCACCACAGCATAGGGCCGTTCACAATCATCGGGGTCTCCACCATTAGTAACAACATTAACAGTATTCACGATAACATTTTGTAATGGCAACACAACTTCGTCTTCAGATGATCTCCCATCTTCCTCCTCATTCACATACAGGACTCTCCGTTGGCCTGACTGTCCAAATTGATAGTTCTTGCAGCATGATGCTAAATGCCCTCTCCTTTTGCATTTTGAGCACGTACTCTTTCGCCCTGGACAAACAACCGAGGATGCAAAGTGTGTTGCACTGGCACACCGATAACATAGCCTTTCGTCCTTCCTATCTTCTTTTTTTTCATATCTCTGCATCGACTCTTGATTCTTCCTCTCTTTGGGATTTCTCCTCCCTGACAATCTGTTCTTTCCTCTCTTTTTATTCTTCCCCTCGGCCACAGACAATACCTCCGGCTTATTTTCTTTGGACTCCCCTCCTTCAGATTTGGAGAGTTTGGCCACACATGCCAAGGAATGCTCCACACGTTTCGCCAAATCCAATACTTCATCTAAACTTGGCTCATCCTTTAGCCACAATTCCTCTCTTATCTTATTCGACCGACAATGTGTCATGAACTGATCACGAATATGTTCATCGAAATTTCCTTGAAACTTGCATGTAAGAGCCAGATGACGCAACGCAGTCACATAATCCTCAACAGATTCGCTCTGGGCTTGTGTGCGCATCCGGAAATTGTACCTCTCCAAAATCGTGCTCCTCTTTGGATTAAAATGCTTATCAAGTCTCACCAATGCGGACTCAAACTCATTTAATTCATCCCCACTTCCGTCATTCGCAAGTTGGGGTAGAGTTTCAAAAATTCTCTGGCCCTCGAAGCCCAAAAAATGCAACAGCAATGCTACCTTCCTCTCGCTGGAATAGGCCGTTCCGCCAGCTGCTTTCATGTAGTGCATAAAACCCTTGCACCATTGTGGCCAGGCGATCCTCGCCGTGCCTGGGGCAGGCATAAAAATGGGGGGACCAGATATCCCTGGTAAAGCTGCCATGTCCGCTGCCAGCTAAAATGTCTCTTGGCGTGCGCGTGTTCTAATTTCCCAGCACCAGGTACCACTTGGGCTCTGTTGACTTTAGGCGCTTTAAATGTCCTTCACAATACTTCCTTGACTGCTCACTAGTCCACGCACCGTCAGGGCTAGCACAACAATGTCATGATGTCCTGCGCCTAGTTGACATCTTCCTGCTTGGTGATAACTAAAGGCCCCTTATTACCTTCAGTTCCCCTAAAGGCGTTTTGTTAGGCAGAAACCTGTGCAGTTCCCTTGGGGAACACTGCAAAAGATTTAAGACTACAGGTAGAGCAGTAAACCCCTTTGGTAGCAGTCTGTACCACCCAGATTTACCTGGTAGCTGTGGCTGAGCAGTCAGACTTCTCTCAAGAAGAGTTAGGCAGTATGCAAAGTATACACAATATGTACCAAAACACAATAGCACAAGCAAACACTGACCAGAGCTTGGTTTCAAAAGTATATAGTTATTTATTTAAAAACACATAAGTTAAAAACACTCTAGCAAAATATAGTAAACACTTCAAACACAGTTATAATGAAAGTAGATTCAATCCTTTCTCCTATCTAGACAACTCTAGGTTAACACCACTTAATTAAAACAGAGGTGAGTGCTTAACGTTAGATGACACTCTAGTAGTTTCCAAGAAAGGGAGAGAAAAAACAGAAATGGGTTAAACACACCACTCTTAGGTCCAGAACACTTGCAATAGGCTCAAAGAAGCACAAAGTCACAGGTGAGCAAAAGTCACTAGGCAGGGCCCACTCTTAGAGTAGCCGGAGCGAAAATGTGCCCAAGATCACACTGTTAGTTAGAGATTCAAAGTCTTGCAAGGAGTCAAAAAGAGTTTAGAGTGGCTCAGAAAGTTTAGCCAAAGTGTCCCAGGCACTCCCAGGTTCGAAAGCCGGGGACTAAATCTACCCCGTACAGTCGGTAGCAAGGGAAGCCAGGCGGAACACAGTACCTTAAGCGGAAAGGATCCTCCAGCGGGGGCAGTTGTTCCAGGCAGCGACAGCAAGGCTCGACGTCGGTCAGGGGAGAAGAATATCTCGCTGAAGAGCAGAAGAGAAAGGTCGTAGCACTGCCCGGGAAGAAACCAGCCGCGGAGTCCTCCGGTTAAAGGGTTGGTACCGACTTTCGCGGTATGGGGGTAAAGTGTGGTATTCCGGATGCCGGGGTGCTTGGCACAGGCAAGGCGGCCACGAGATACCTCAAAGAACAGAAAGAAGGCGAAAACTGGTTGTCCCCACCAGTCAAGGGAAGGAGCCACTCCGTTAAGAGTTCTCCTCGGTCGTCGGGAAAAAGTGGTGAGACGGTTCAGCAGGGCTCCACCGGGTGGTGTCGTCGAAGCAGGTCGGCTCAGCTCTTCCCTCGTCGGATTCTTGGTCCTGTGGCGACTTCTGAAGTCCCAGTCCCCAAAGCCCTGCTTTTATGCAGCAAACCCCCATTCACCCAGCCTAGCTGTCACTCAAACATGCTAAGTGGTGAGCCGGGCGGCTCACCACTTGGGCCAATCAGGACGGAGTGCGACTTGAGTTACCAAGGTAACTCAGTCCAGGGTGCCTAAATCCCCCTCCACCCCTCCTAAGTACCCCAGACAGAGTGGCACCACTTTGGAGGGCTTCTGTGGAGAAGCCCGCCAAAAGTGGAACAAAGGGCTCCACTTTGGGTCAGAGTTACAGAGGCGAACACCAACGCCATTTTAGAATCAAGTTTTGGCAAAAAGTCCCAACCGGAGTTATAAAAATAAATATATAAACCGGCGGTATGTTTAAGGCTACCGTAAATAAATAATTAAATGTGTTAGCCTAAAACAATGGGAAATCCCATAGGGAAATATTCGCGGTCGAATATAAAAAGTAGTTTCCACTGCCACCAGCCAAAACTCGATCAGGGGGGACGGAGACGTGCCCCCTCGACTAACAGACCCTGGGGCAATCGAATTGCCCCAGCCAGTACGTCCACAATATGATGGTTTGTACTGGTTCTGTTCAGGATTCAAGACTAGCAAAGTCTTTGGTGACTTTACATGCCCTGGGAGACAGTAGTCAGTCCCAGGGTATGGAGTCTATGTTGGGGAGTCCCTAGGACACCCCTGGGTCACGGCACAGAGGGTGCTGTGTGACCCACATCACAAAAATACATGAGGCCCTATGGAGTAAAAGACCCCATAGCCCATTCAACACAAGGTTTGTCCAAGATAACACAGTTCAACATGTCCAAGAGTGAGGGTAAAAGAGTCTCACTCTTGGCAGGAGAAAAAAATTAAACCCCAGAAATCCAGCAAAGCTGCTGGGGGACTCACTAGGTAGGGAAATTCAGCCTAAACAGAGAATTCTCCCTAACACTCGCCCCCCCCAGACTAAGGGACAGGAGGATTTAATCCACTCCTGGATGAACCTCATACCTCTAGTCGATGATATACATCCTAGAGAGTCCATCAGCATTTTGATGGTGACACCCTGACCTGTGCTCAATGGTGAAATCAAACCCTTGCAGGCAGATTGACCATCTCAATAGTTTTGGATTTTCCCCTTTCATTTGCATTAACCATCTCAAGGGTTGGTGGTCAGTCTGAATAACAAAAGTAGAACCATACAAGTATGGCCTAAACTTCTTCAGTGCCCACACAATAGCAAAGCATTCTCTTTCGATAGTTGCCCACCTTGTCTCAGGATCCTTCAGTTTCCTACTGATGAAGCAAATGGGGTGCTCCCTACCCTTCTCATCCAGTTGGCTTAGAAATGCACCTATACCTACATTGGAAGCATCAGTTTGTACAATGAAAGGTTGGTGGTAGTCAGGAGCTCTCAATACTGGAGCCTGGCAAAGAGCTCTCTTCAGTTTTTCAAAGGCCTGATTGCACTCCTCATTCCATTTTACCTTTTTAGGGAATTTGGGAGAGGAGATTACATTCAGTGGAGAAGCTATGGTCCCATAGTTCTCAATGAAATTCCTGTAATACCCAGTGAGGCCTAGAAAAGCTCTCACTTGGGTTTGAGTAGTTGGTGTTGTCCAATTTTGCACAGCTTCAATCTTGCTGGGCAAAGGCCTTATTTCTCCACCTCCTACCTCATGTCCAAGGTAGACCACTTTACTTTGACCAATCTGGCACTTACTGGCTTTGATTGTCAAATGGGCCTGTTTCAGAGCCTGCAACACATGTCCTAGGTGGTTCACATGTTCTTCCCAGGAGTGGCTGAAGACTGCAATGTCATCCAAGTATGCCATGCAGAAATCTTCCATCCCAGCCAGAACTTGGTTCACCATCCTTTGGAATGTGGCAGGTGCATTTTTCAGTCCAAAAGGCATGACCTTAAACTGGTACAAGCCAACTGGGGTTGAAAATGCAGTTTTCTCCTTGGCATGGTCTGTCAGGGCTATTTGCCAATAGCCTGACGTCAGGTCAAATGTGCTGAGGTACTTGGCTGCACCAAGTTTATCCACCAACTCATCTGTCCTGGGCAAAGGGTGGGCATCAGTCTTGGTGACTGCATTTAGAGCTCTATAGTCCACACAGAATCTCAAGTCTTTGGATCCTGCCTTTGGTACTAACACAACTGGGCTAGACCATGGACTAGTAGAGGGCTCTATTACCCCGAGATCAAGCATCTTCTTGACCTCTCCTTTGATGTGGGCTCTGATATGTTCTGACATTCTGTATCCTCTGCTTTTGACTGGCAGACAGTCACCAGTGAGTATCTCATGCTGGCCCCAAGGGGTCAAGCCTGGTGACAGTGAGAACAGGGAGGCAAACTGATTTAACATAGATTTGCACTCCTCTTGTTGCTCAGGTGTCAGGTCTGAAGAGAGATTGACTCCTTCAACTTTTTCATCTAAAGGTACACCTCTGAGGAGATCAGGGAGAGATTCACTCTCTTCCTCCTCTGCAGCTGAAGCTAGGAGCAAGGCTCCTACATCAGGTCTGGAGATGTATGCTTTTAGTCGGTTGGTGTGGAAGACTCTAGGAGCTTCCCTGGGTCTGCCCAGATCCACCAGATAGTTGACCTCTCCAAGTTTTCCCACAACCTTGAAGGGTCCCATCCATTTGTCTTGCAAGGCCCTCTGCCTTGTTGGGAGCATAACTAGAACTAGCTGGTCTTGAGTAAACTCAACCATGTTAGCCTTCTGGTCGTGCCAATGTTTGACCAGGGCTTGACCTGCTTTCAAGTTGTCACTTGCTTCTGCCATCATGTGTGACATTCTCCTCCGGAGACCTATCACATAGTCAGTCACTCTGACTGGCTTGAGGGGAGGAGCACCTTCCAACCCCTCCTTAATCAGGGCCAATGGACCTCTGACTGGATGGCCATAGAGAAGCTCAAAGGGAGAATAACCTACTCCCTCCTGAGGGACTTCTCTATAAGCAAAGAGAAGGCATGGCAGTAGAAGGTCCCACTTTTTCTTAAGGGGTTCTTCCAAAGCACCTATCATGCTCTTCATGGTTCTGTTAAACCTTTCAACCAACCCGTTTGTCTGAGGGTGGTAGGCGGTTGAGAACTTGTAGGTAACTCCACAGGTTTTCCACATGGCCTTCATGTAGTGGGACATAAAGTTTGACCCCCTGTCAGAGATTACCTCCTTAGGAAACCCAACCCTGGTAAAAATACCAAGGAGGGCCTTAGCCACAGCCGGAGCTGTAACAGTCCTCATAGGAATGGCCTCAGGGTATCTAGTAGCATGGTCTACTACAACAAGGATAAACCTGTTGCCTGAGGAGGTTGGAGGATCAAGGGGACCAACAATGTCAATCCCTACCCTCTCAAATGGGACTCCCACAACTGGGAGAGGCACTAAAGGTGCCACATTCTTGGAACCAACCTTACCAGAAGTCTGGCAGGTATGGCAGCTCTTACAATATCTATCTACTTCAGCCCCCATCTTTGGCCAATAAAAGTAGAGTGAGAGCCTTTCCTTGGTCTTCTTGAAACTCAAGTGGCCAGCCAAAGGTATCTCATGGGCTAGTTGTAAGAACTGTTGTCTGTTTTCTTGTGGGACTACAAGGCGTTTGTAGTCTCCAGGTTCAGACTCAGTGGGTTCACTGTAGAAGAGGCCATCTTCCCAGTGTAACCTATACTTCCCAGGCTCTTGCCCATCAGCTTGAGAAGCTGCCTGGTGGCGGAGACCTTCCAGAGTTGGACATTCTCTTTGCCCCTTACGAAAAGCTGCCCTGCTAGGCCCACCTTCTGCCAGTAAAGACTGCAGCTCAGGATGGTCCTCAGGGTCCAAATCTCCAATAAGGTTGGGGCCTCCTTCTAGCTCTTCCTCAGAGTCTAGCTCAACCACACAGGGTTGTACCTCTCTCTCAGCCTCAGCTGGAGGGGGAGTTACAGGTGTAACTTTGGACAACCTAGGGGAAGTCCTTGTTGGAAGCACTGGAGTGCTTGCTGCTGGCTTTTTCCTAGGAGTCTTGGGTTGCCCCTTTGCTCCTGATCTGGTAGTTACTGCAGTAAGTTGCTCCAGTGGTAGAGGAGTGATTTCTGTCATCATCTCCTGAGATAACCCTCTCAGGGTTTTCTCCCTTGCAGGTTTTGTGAGTTCCTGAAACCTTTTGCTAGGAGGTCTGGGGGTATGAGATACAACTCCAAGAGCTTTGAGGTCATTACCCAACAGAACCCTACCTGGCACTTCACATTGTACACTGACAGGTATTTTTACAGCCATATCATTACATTGGATGAGAACTGGTAACTGGGGACACATCTGCACAGGCCCACCAGCTAACTTGGTGAGGCATTTGGGTGCCTTAGCAACATCCTCTGCCTTGAAAAATGATTCATCCACCACAGTTATGCTGGCTCCAGTGTCCCTAATGGCAGGAGTCTCCTGACCATTCACCTGGACACTGTCCTTATAATACTCTTTAGTATTATCTGGGATAGAGTTATAGACATCTAAATTCTGTTGCTCCCACAACCCCAGAGAGACTAAAGAAACACTAGCTGAGACTCCAGTGGGTTCATCAGCTAGTAATAGAAAGTTTCCACTTGCCATATGTACTTCCTCTTCTGGAGCGAAGGCTAAGGAGGCAAGCTGGACCCCTGAAGGTTTACCCTTACATCTGGGATCTCCTTTCACATGGTCAGTAGCCTTACAAACAAAGCATGAGCCAAAGGCTCGCTGGAATGGAGGCTTGTTCTGACCTCCTTCTGGTCTGGGACCAGAAGGTACACTAGCCTGATTTGGTTTCCCTTGTGGCTTACCCTTATAGTTTTGTTTGGGGCCCTCTTTGGAATTTGTAGTATTAGAATTCTCTTTGGAGTCCTTCTTAGACTGTTTTTCCCCATCCTTCTTCTGAGTTACCCCAGAATCCTTGTGAGTGGCCCTGTTGGCAACCCACAAGTCAGCAGCCTTAGCTAGCTTCCGGGAATCTAATTCCCTGGAATCAGCCAAGTGTTGTCTGAGCTCAGGAGAGCAGGCATCATAAATAGTCTCCAACATAAACAAATTCTTCATACCTTCATAAGTGTTCACCTTGTAACCCTTAATCCATCCCTCTAAGTTTTTCAAACATTCATTCACCCAGGTAGCCCAAGGGGTACCATCATGCTTTTTGAGGCTCCTAAACCTCTTAAGATACTGGGAAGGGGTCTTCCCAAACCTAGCTATCAAAGCTAGTTTCACACATTCATAGTCCTTCCTATCCTCCTCCCCCATCTCCATTACCACATCAGTTGCAACAGGGGGAAGCCTAGAGAACAACCAGGTGAGTAAGTCATTTCCTGTGATGTTCTGGAGCCCATGATTATATTCAAACAGAGACAACCAATCCAACACATCCAACTTAGGCTCATACATACCAACCAATTCTTTAGGCATCCGGGGTCTTTTAGGACTGGAACTTCTAGAGGAGCCAGAGAGAGAAACATTCTCAACAGATAATTTCTTCATTTCTAAGTCATACTTGAGCTCCATTTCCCTTAGCCTTAGTTCTTTGTCAGTTTGAGCATTAAGTTTCTTATACTCCAATTCTAGCTTCATTTTCTCCAGTTCAAAGTACTGAGGACTAAATGTGGGACCTGGTAAAGGTCCAGTAGGCACAGCAGGTAGAGCAGGCAGAGGCCTAGGGGGGACAGTTACAACAGCCTCACCCTCCTCTTCTGACTCTTCCTCAGAAACATCAACATTTTGCTCCATGTTGACTTCAACACTGTCATCTACAGTTGCTGGAGTGGTAGGTTCCTCTGAACCATCACCCAGACTTTGGTTAGCTAACAATCTTTCAATCAGCTCCATTTTCTTGCCCTTAGTCAGGAGATCCTTATGTTTACAGAGCACTCTTAAACAATCAGCAGTTTTGGCTGCAAGGGACTCTTGACTATAGCTTTCTATAACTGACATGTTAGAGGTTTTACTTTTTCAGTGCTAAGCTTTGTGGTTAGTTGCACTAAGGTATCTAAAGCACAATAAAATGTATACTCAATACAAATCCCACCGCTGTACACCAGTGTTAGGCAGAAACCTGTGCAGTTCCCTTGGGGAACACTGCAAAAGATTTAAGACTACAGGTAGAGCAGTAAACCCCTTTGGTAGCAGTCTGTACCACCCAGATTTACCTGGTAGCTGTGGCTGAGCAGTCAGACTTCTCTCAAGAAGAGTTAGGCAGTATGCAAAGTATACACAATATGTACCAAAACACAATAGCACAAGCAAACACTGACCAGAGCTTGGTTTCAAAAGTATATAGTTATTTATTTAAAAACACATAAGTTAAAAACACTCTAGCAAAATATAGTAAACACTTCAAACACAGTTATAATGAAAGTAGATTCAATCCTTTCTCCTATCTAGACAACTCTAGGTTAACACCACTTAATTAAAACAGAGGTGAGTGCTTAACGTTAGATGACACTCTAGTAGTTTCCAAGAAAGGGAGAGAAAAAACAGAAATGGGTTAAACACACCACTCTTAGGTCCAGAACACTTGCAATAGGCTCAAAGAAGCACAAAGTCACAGGTGAGCAAAAGTCACTAGGCAGGGCCCACTCTTAGAGTAGCCGGAGCGAAAATGTGCCCAAGATCACACTGTTAGTTAGAGATTCAAAGTCTTGCAAGGAGTCAAAAAGAGTTTAGAGTGGCTCAGAAAGTTTAGCCAAAGTGTCCCAGGCACTCCCAGGTTCGAAAGCCGGGGACTAAATCTACCCCGTACAGTCGGTAGCAAGGGAAGCCAGGCGGAACACAGTACCTTAAGCGGAAAGGATCCTCCAGCGGGGGCAGTTGTTCCAGGCAGCGACAGCAAGGCTCGACGTCGGTCAGGGGAGAAGAATATCTCGCTGAAGAGCAGAAGAGAAAGGTCGTAGCACTGCCCGGGAAGAAACCAGCCGCGGAGTCCTCCGGTTAAAGGGTTGGTACCGACTTTCGCGGTATGGGGGTAAAGTGTGGTATTCCGGATGCCGGGGTGCTTGGCACAGGCAAGGCGGCCACGAGATACCTCAAAGAACGGAAAGAAGGCGAAAACTGGTTGTCCCCACCAGTCAAGGGAAGGAGCCACTCCGTTAAGAGTTCTCCTCGGTCGTCGGGAAAAAGTGGTGAGACGGTTCAGCAGGGCTCCACCGGGTGGTGTCGTCGAAGCAGGTCGGCTCAGCTCTTCCCTCGTCGGATTCTTGGTCCTGTGGCGACTTCTGAAGTCCCAGTCCCCAAAGCCCTGCTTTTATGCAGCAAACCCCCATTCACCCAGCCTAGCTGTCACTCAAACATGCTAAGTGGTGAGCCGGGCGGCTCACCACTTGGGCCAATCAGGACGGAGTGCGACTTGAGTTACCAAGGTAACTCAGTCCAGGGTGCCTAAATCCCCCTCCACCCCTCCTAAGTACCCCAGACAGAGTGGCACCACTTTGGAGGGCTTCTGTGGAGAAGCCCGCCAAAAGTGGAACAAAGGGCTCCACTTTGGGTCAGAGTTACAGAGGCGAACACCAACGCCATTTTAGAATCAAGTTTTGGCAAAAAGTCCCAACCGGAGTTATAAAAATAAATATATAAACCGGCGGTATGTTTAAGGCTACCGTAAATAAATAATTAAATGTGTTAGCCTAAAACAATGGGAAATCCCATAGGGAAATATTCGCGGTCGAATATAAAAAGTAGTTTCCACTGCCACCAGCCAAAACTCGATCAGGGGGGACGGAGACGTGCCCCCTCGACTAACAGACCCTGGGGCAATCGAATTGCCCCAGCCAGTACGTCCACAATATGATGGTTTGTACTGGTTCTGTTCAGGATTCAAGACTAGCAAAGTCTTTGGTGACTTTACATGCCCTGGGAGACAGTAGTCAGTCCCAGGGTATGGAGTCTATGTTGGGGAGTCCCTAGGACACCCCTGGGTCACGGCACAGAGGGTGCTGTGTGACCCACATCACAAAAATACATGAGGCCCTATGGAGTAAAAGACCCCATAGCCCATTCAACACAAGGTTTGTCCAAGATAACACAGTTCAACATGTCCAAGAGTGAGGGTAAAAGAGTCTCACTCTTGGCAGGAGAAAAAAATTAAACCCCAGAAATCCAGCAAAGCTGCTGGGGGACTCACTAGGTAGGGAAATTCAGCCTAAACAGAGAATTCTCCCTAACACTCGCCCCCCCCAGACTAAGGGACAGGAGGATTTAATCCACTCCTGGATGAACCTCATACCTCTAGTCGATGATATACATCCTAGAGAGTCCATCAGCATTTTGATGGTGACACCCTGACCTGTGCTCAATGGTGAAATCAAACCCTTGCAGGCAGATTGACCATCTCAATAGTTTTGGATTTTCCCCTTTCATTTGCATTAACCATCTCAAGGGTTGGTGGTCAGTCTGAATAACAAAAGTAGAACCATACAAGTATGGCCTAAACTTCTTCAGTGCCCACACAATAGCAAAGCATTCTCTTTCGATAGTTGCCCACCTTGTCTCAGGATCCTTCAGTTTCCTACTGATGAAGCAAATGGGGTGCTCCCTACCCTTCTCATCCAGTTGGCTTAGAACTGCACCTATACCTACATTGGAAGCATCAGTTTGTACAATGAAAGGTTGGTGGTAGTCAGGAGCTCTCAATACTGGAGCCTGGCAAAGAGCTCTCTTCAGTTTTTCAAAGGCCTGATTGCACTCCTCATTCCATTTTACCTTTTTAGGGAATTTGGGAGAGGAGATTACATTCAGTGGAGAAGCTATGGTCCCATAGTTCTCAATGAAATTCCTGTAATACCCAGTGAGGCCTAGAAAAGCTCTCACTTGGGTTTGAGTAGTTGGTGTTGTCCAATTTTGCACAGCTTCAATCTTGCTGGGCAAAGGCCTTATTTCTCCACCTCCTACCTCATGTCCAAGGTAGACCACTTTACTTTGACCAATCTGGCACTTACTGGCTTTGATTGTCAAATGGGCCTGTTTCAGAGCCTGCAACACATGTCCTAGGTGGTTCACATGTTCTTCCCAGGAGTGGCTGAAGACTGCAATGTCATCCAAGTATGCCATGCAGAAATCTTCCATCCCAGCCAGAACTTGGTTCACCATCCTTTGGAATGTGGCAGGTGCATTTTTCAGTCCAAAAGGCATGACCTTAAACTGGTACAAGCCAACTGGGGTTGAAAATGCAGTTTTCTCCTTGGCATGGTCTGTCAGGGCTATTTGCCAATAGCCTGACGTCAGGTCAAATGTGCTGAGGTACTTGGCTGCACCAAGTTTATCCACCAACTCATCTGTCCTGGGCAAAGGGTGGGCATCAGTCTTGGTGACTGCATTTAGAGCTCTATAGTCCACACAGAATCTCAAGTCTTTGGATCCTGCCTTTGGTACTAACACAACTGGGCTAGACCATGGACTAGTAGAGGGCTCTATTACCCCGAGATCAAGCATCTTCTTGACCTCTCCTTTGATGTGGGCTCTGATATGTTCTGACATTCTGTATCCTCTGCTTTTGACTGGCAGACAGTCACCAGTGAGTATCTCATGCTGGCCCCAAGGGGTCAAGCCTGGTGACAGTGAGAACAGGGAGGCAAACTGATTTAACATAGATTTGCACTCCTCTTGTTGCTCAGGTGTCAGGTCTGAAGAGAGATTGACTCCTTCAACTTTTTCATCTAAAGGTACACCTCTGAGGAGATCAGGGAGAGATTCACTCTCTTCCTCCTCTGCAGCTGAAGCTAGGAGCAAGGCTCCTACATCAGGTCTGGAGATGTATGCTTTTAGTCGGTTGGTGTGGAAGACTCTAGGAGCTTCCCTGGGTCTGCCCAGATCCACCAGATAGTTGACCTCTCCAAGTTTTCCCACAACCTTGAAGGGTCCCATCCATTTGTCTTGCAAGGCCCTCTGCCTTGTTGGGAGCATAACTAGAACTAGCTGGTCTTGAGTAAACTCAACCATGTTAGCCTTCTGGTCGTGCCAATGTTTGACCAGGGCTTGACCTGCTTTCAAGTTGTCACTTGCTTCTGCCATCATGTGTGACATTCTCCTCCGGAGACCTATCACATAGTCAGTCACTCTGACTGGCTTGAGGGGAGGAGCACCTTCCAACCCCTCCTTAATCAGGGCCAATGGACCTCTGACTGGATGGCCATAGAGAAGCTCAAAGGGAGAATAACCTACTCCCTCCTGAGGGACTTCTCTATAAGCAAAGAGAAGGCATGGCAGTAGAAGGTCCCACTTTTTCTTAAGGGGTTCTTCCAAAGCACCTATCATGCTCTTCATGGTTCTGTTAAACCTTTCAACCAACCCGTTTGTCTGAGGGTGGTAGGCGGTTGAGAACTTGTAGGTAACTCCACAGGTTTTCCACATGGCCTTCATGTAGTGGGACATAAAGTTTGACCCCCTGTCAGAGATTACCTCCTTAGGAAACCCAACCCTGGTAAAAATACCAAGGAGGGCCTTAGCCACAGCCGGAGCTGTAACAGTCCTCATAGGAATGGCCTCAGGGTATCTAGTAGCATGGTCTACTACAACAAGGATAAACCTGTTGCCTGAGGAGGTTGGAGGATCAAGGGGACCAACAATGTCAATCCCTACCCTCTCAAATGGGACTCCCACAACTGGGAGAGGCACTAAAGGTGCCACATTCTTGGAACCAACCTTACCAGAAGTCTGGCAGGTATGGCAGCTCTTACAATATCTATCTACTTCAGCCCCCATCTTTGGCCAATAAAAGTAGAGTGAGAGCCTTTCCTTGGTCTTCTTGAAACTCAAGTGGCCAGCCAAAGGTATCTCATGGGCTAGTTGTAAGAACTGTTGTCTGTTTTCTTGTGGGACTACAAGGCGTTTGTAGTCTCCAGGTTCAGACTCAGTGGGTTCACTGTAGAAGAGGCCATCTTCCCAGTGTAACCTATACTTCCCAGGCTCTTGCCCATCAGCTTGAGAAGCTGCCTGGTGGCGGAGACCTTCCAGAGTTGGACATTCTCTTTGCCCCTTACGAAAAGCTGCCCTGCTAGGCCCACCTTCTGCCAGTAAAGACTGCAGCTCAGGATGGTCCTCAGGGTCCAAATCTCCAATAAGGTTGGGGCCTCCTTCTAGCTCTTCCTCAGAGTCTAGCTCAACCACACAGGGTTGTACCTCTCTCTCAGCCTCAGCTGGAGGGGGAGTTACAGGTGTAACTTTGGACAACCTAGGGGAAGTCCTTGTTGGAAGCACTGGAGTGCTTGCTGCTGGCTTTTTCCTAGGAGTCTTGGGTTGCCCCTTTGCTCCTGATCTGGTAGTTACTGCAGTAAGTTGCTCCAGTGGTAGAGGAGTGATTTCTGTCATCATCTCCTGAGATAACCCTCTCAGGGTTTTCTCCCTTGCAGGTTTTGTGAGTTCCTGAAACCTTTTGCTAGGAGGTCTGGGGGTATGAGATACAACTCCAAGAGCTTTGAGGTCATTACCCAACAGAACCCTACCTGGCACTTCACATTGTACACTGACAGGTATTTTTACAGCCATATCATTACATTGGATGAGAACTGGTAACTGGGGACACATCTGCACAGGCCCACCAGCTAACTTGGTGAGGCATTTGGGTGCCTTAGCAACATCCTCTGCCTTGAAAAATGATTCATCCACCACAGTTATGCTGGCTCCAGTGTCCCTAATGGCAGGAGTCTCCTGACCATTCACCTGGACACTGTCCTTATAATACTCTTTAGTATTATCTGGGATAGAGTTATAGACATCTAAATTCTGTTGCTCCCACAACCCCAGAGAGACTAAAGAAACACTAGCTGAGACTCCAGTGGGTTCATCAGCTAGTAATAGAAAGTTTCCACTTGCCATATGTACTTCCTCTTCTGGAGCGAAGGCTAAGGAGGCAAGCTGGACCCCTGAAGGTTTACCCTTACATCTGGGATCTCCTTTCACATGGTCAGTAGCCTTACAAACAAAGCATGAGCCAAAGGCTCGCTGGAATGGAGGCTTGTTCTGACCTCCTTCTGGTCTGGGACCAGAAGGTACACTAGCCTGATTTGGTTTCCCTTGTGGCTTACCCTTATAGTTTTGTTTGGGGCCCTCTTTGGAATTTGTAGTATTAGAATTCTCTTTGGAGTCCTTCTTAGACTGTTTTTCCCCATCCTTCTTCTGAGTTACCCCAGAATCCTTGTGAGTGGCCCTGTTGGCAACCCACAAGTCAGCAGCCTTAGCTAGCTTCCGGGAATCTAATTCCCTGGAATCAGCCAAGTGTTGTCTGAGCTCAGGAGAGCAGGCATCATAAATAGTCTCCAACATAAACAAATTCTTCATACCTTCATAAGTGTTCACCTTGTAACCCTTAATCCATCCCTCTAAGTTTTTCAAACATTCATTGACCCAGGTAGCCCAAGGGGTACCATCATGCTTTTTGAGGCTCCTAAACCTCTTAAGATACTGGGAAGGGGTCTTCCCAAACCTAGCTATCAAAGCTAGTTTCACACATTCATAGTCCTTCCTATCCTCCTCCCCCATCTCCATTACCACATCAGTTGCAACAGGGGGAAGCCTAGAGAACAACCAGGTGAGTAAGTCATTTCCTGTGATGTTCTGGAGCCCATGATTATATTCAAACAGAGACAACCAATCCAACACATCCAACTTAGGCTCATACATACCAACCAATTCTTTAGGCATCCGGGGTCTTTTAGGACTGGAACTTCTAGAGGAGCCAGAGAGAGAAACATTCTCAACAGATAATTTCTTCATTTCTAAGTCATACTTGAGCTCCATTTCCCTTAGCCTTAGTTCTTTGTCAGTTTGAGCATTAAGTTTCTTATACTCCAATTCTAGCTTCATTTTCTCCAGTTCAAAGTACTGAGGACTAAATGTGGGACCTGGTAAAGGTCCAGTAGGCACAGCAGGTAGAGCAGGCAGAGGCCTAGGGGGGACAGTTACAACAGCCTCACCCTCCTCTTCTGACTCTTCCTCAGAAACATCAACATTTTGCTCCATGTTGACTTCAACACTGTCATCTACAGTTGCTGGAGTGGTAGGTTCCTCTGAACCATCACCCAGACTTTGGTTAGCTAACAATCTTTCAATCAGCTCCATTTTCTTGCCCTTAGTCAGGAGATCCTTATGTTTACAGAGCACTCTTAAACAATCAGCAGTTTTGGCTGCAAGGGACTCTTGACTATAGCTTTCTATAACTGACATGTTAGAGGTTTTACTTTTTCAGTGCTAAGCTTTGTGGTTAGTTGCACTAAGGTATCTAAAGCACAATAAAATGTATACTCAATACAAATCCCACCGCTGTACACCAGTGTTAGGCAGAAACCTGTGCAGTTCCCTTGGGGAACACTGCAAAAGATTTAAGACTACAGGTAGAGCAGTAAACCCCTTTGGTAGCAGTCTGTACCACCCAGATTTACCTGGTAGCTGTGGCTGAGCAGTCAGACTTCTCTCAAGAAGAGTTAGGCAGTATGCAAAGTATACACAATATGTACCAAAACACAATAGCACAAGCAAACACTGACCAGAGCTTGGTTTCAAAAGTATATAGTTATTTATTTAAAAACACATAAGTTAAAAACACTCTAGCAAAATATAGTAAACACTTCAAACACAGTTATAATGAAAGTAGATTCAATCCTTTCTCCTATCTAGACAACTCTAGGTTAACACCACTTAATTAAAACAGAGGTGAGTGCTTAACGTTAGATGACACTCTAGTAGTTTCCAAGAAAGGGAGAGAAAAAACAGAAATGGGTTAAACACACCACTCTTAGGTCCAGAACACTTGCAATAGGCTCAAAGAAGCACAAAGTCACAGGTGAGCAAAAGTCACTAGGCAGGGCCCACTCTTAGAGTAGCCGGAGCGAAAATGTGCCCAAGATCACACTGTTAGTTAGAGATTCAAAGTCTTGCAAGGAGTCAAAAAGAGTTTAGAGTGGCTCAGAAAGTTTAGCCAAAGTGTCCCAGGCACTCCCAGGTTCGAAAGCCGGGGACTAAATCTACCCCGTACAGTCGGTAGCAAGGGAAGCCAGGCGGAACACAGTACCTTAAGCGGAAAGGATCCTCCAGCGGGGGCAGTTGTTCCAGGCAGCGACAGCAAGGCTCGACGTCGGTCAGGGGAGAAGAATATCTCGCTGAAGAGCAGAAGAGAAAGGTCGTAGCACTGCCCGGGAAGAAACCAGCCGCGGAGTCCTCCGGTTAAAGGGTTGGTACCGACTTTCGCGGTATGGGGGTAAAGTGTGGTATTCCGGATGCCGGGGTGCTTGGCACAGGCAAGGCGGCCACGAGATACCTCAAAGAACGGAAAGAAGGCGAAAACTGGTTGTCCCCACCAGTCAAGGGAAGGAGCCACTCCGTTAAGAGTTCTCCTCGGTCGTCGGGAAAAAGTGGTGAGACGGTTCAGCAGGGCTCCACCGGGTGGTGTCGTCGAAGCAGGTCGGCTCAGCTCTTCCCTCGTCGGATTCTTGGTCCTGTGGCGACTTCTGAAGTCCCAGTCCCCAAAGCCCTGCTTTTATGCAGCAAACCCCCATTCACCCAGCCTAGCTGTCACTCAAACATGCTAAGTGGTGAGCCGGGCGGCTCACCACTTGGGCCAATCAGGACGGAGTGCGACTTGAGTTACCAAGGTAACTCAGTCCAGGGTGCCTAAATCCCCCTCCACCCCTCCTAAGTACCCCAGACAGAGTGGCACCACTTTGGAGGGCTTCTGTGGAGAAGCCCGCCAAAAGTGGAACAAAGGGCTCCACTTTGGGTCAGAGTTACAGAGGCGAACACCAACGCCATTTTAGAATCAAGTTTTGGCAAAAAGTCCCAACCGGAGTTATAAAAATAAATATATAAACCGGCGGTATGTTTAAGGCTACCGTAAATAAATAATTAAATGTGTTAGCCTAAAACAATGGGAAATCCCATAGGGAAATATTCGCGGTCGAATATAAAAAGTAGTTTCCACTGCCACCAGCCAAAACTCGATCAGGGGGGACGGAGACGTGCCCCCTCGACTAACAGACCCTGGGGCAATCGAATTGCCCCAGCCAGTACGTCCACAATATGATGGTTTGTACTGGTTCTGTTCAGGATTCAAGACTAGCAAAGTCTTTGGTGACTTTACATGCCCTGGGAGACAGTAGTCAGTCCCAGGGTATGGAGTCTATGTTGGGGAGTCCCTAGGACACCCCTGGGTCACGGCACAGAGGGTGCTGTGTGACCCACATCACAAAAATACATGAGGCCCTATGGAGTAAAAGACCCCATAGCCCATTCAACACAAGGTTTGTCCAAGATAACACAGTTCAACATGTCCAAGAGTGAGGGTAAAAGAGTCTCACTCTTGGCAGGAGAAAAAAATTAAACCCCAGAAATCCAGCAAAGCTGCTGGGGGACTCACTAGGTAGGGAAATTCAGCCTAAACAGAGAATTCTCCCTAACACGTTTCTCCTTAATACCTTTAGTTACCCCCTTGATGCCTTGACATAAAACGGCATTGTGCAGGAAACTGACACCTTCTTAAAGTTAGGGCTGCCCCTCTATTAAGTAGATTACGGTAATACGCCGTTTACTTCTCCCTCTGTTGAGTGGAATACGGTACTCTGGTTGAGAGTCTGCTCCCCACAGCTTCCATTAAAATGACGGTGCCCGGCAACACCTTGGGCCTACCTAAACAAGTTCGGAAGTGTGACCCCAGAGGAGCGCTGGAATAGCCAAGACACACTTACTTTAGTCACGTTGGCGGAGTGCAGAGCACGCAGACCTGCTCGGTGGCCACTCGACGCTACCAGAGAGCGGAGCGGCCAACACGCAGGCTTCCGCACGGGGCCGCTCAACGCTGCGTGAGAGCGGAGCAGCCCTCCCAGTCCTGCTCTTCATACGCCGGGTAAACTTCTTCACGGCGGCCACTGCGCGAGAGGAAGTGCTCGCAGGTCCCGCTAGTGTCCACCGCTTAACACGTCAGCCGGTCACACTGTTTCAAACAGAGCAGCCAGCGAACGGCACAGGTCCTCTTCGCGCTTGTCATGTGAACAGCCTTCCCTCCCCTCCGGAGCCGCACACAGGAACCAAGGATGGGTTGGCCTTAAGGCGCTGCACCGACACACGCAGGGCGAACCTGGAGAGCAAGGGAGACCAGTTCATAGGAGCTTGCTAAATGCAGGACTCGTTGGATCAGGCGTACTTCAGCTGGGGTCTTCTCTTCACCTGCCTTCCATGGCATTTCATCCCATCCTCGTCGCCATTGTTATGAAGATGCGACGGAGGCAGGTAAGTTTGAAATATAGGTTTATTAACATTATAAATAAGAAAAGAAGACCCCACATCTCATGGGCTCCCTTCCCTTCAGCTCTCTCCTCCAACTGACAAACCTCAAACTATAACAGGGAACCTGCACCAACATTCCATGACATCATAATGTACAGCTCTTTCACACTAGAGGTTTCTTGCATTACTCTTTCATATGGGAAGACTCTTCCCCTAAGGAGAAGCAACTTAACAACCACCTCATCCCTCCAGTGGCTTTGAAGCTTTGGACCACCTCATCCCTATAGGGGTTTTGAAGCTTTTGACAACCACATCCCTCCAGGGATTTTGAAGCTTGTAACCACCTCATCCCTCCAGGGATTTTGAAGCTTTGGATCACATCCCTCCAGGGATTTGAAGCTTTTTACCATCTCATCCCTCCAAGGATTTTGAAACTTTGGACCGCCTCATGCCTACAGGGATTTTGAAGCTTTGAACCACATCCCATTTTGAAGCTTTGCACCACCTCATCCCTCCAGGGATTTTGAAGCTTTGGACCGCCTCATGCCTATAGGGATTCTGAAGCTTTGGACCACATCCCATTTTGAAGCTTGTGACCACCTCATCCCTCCAGCGATTTTGAAGCTTTGGACCTCATCCCTCCAGGGATTTTGAAGCTTTTGACCACCATATCCCTCCAGGGATTTTGAAGCTTGTAACCACCTCATCCCTCCAGGGATTTTGAAGCTTTGGATCACATCCCTCCAGGGATTTTGAAGCTTTGCACCACCACATCCCCTCAGGGATTTTGAAACTTTGGACCGCCTCATCCCTCTAGGTATTTTGAAGCTTTGGATCACATCCCTCCAGGGATTTTGAAGCTTTGCACCACCTCATCCCTCCAGGGATTTTGAAACTTTGGACCGCCTCATGCCTACAGGGATTTTGAAGCTTTCGATCATATCCCTCCAGGGATTTTGAAGCTTTGCACCACCTCATCCCTCCAGGGATTTTGAAACTTTGGACCGCCTCATCCCTCCAGGGATTTTGAAGCTTGTAACCACCTCATCCCACCAGGGATTTTGAAGCTTTGGACCACCTCATCCCTCCAGGGATTTTGAAGCTTTTGACCACCACATCCCTCCAGGGATTTTGAAGCTTGTAACCACCTCATCCCTCCAGGGATTTTGAAACTTTGGACCGCCTCATGCCTATAGCGATTTTGAAGCTTTGGACCACATCCCATTTTGAAGCTTTTGACCACCTCATCCCTCCAGGGATTTTGAAGCTTTGGACCGCCTCATGCCTATAGGGATTTTGAAGCTTTGGACCACATCCCATTTTGAAGCTTGGGACCACCTCATCCCTCCAGCAATTTTGAAGCTTTGGACCTCATCCCTCCAGGGATTTTGAAGCTTTTGACCACCACATCCCTCCAGGGATTTTGAAGCTTGTAACCACCTCATCCCTCCAGGGATTTTGAAGCTTTGGATCACATCCCTCCAGGGATTTTGAAGCTTTGCACCACCCCATCCCCCCAGGGATTTTGAAACTTTGGACCGTCTCATCCCTCTAGGTATTTTGAAGCTTTGGATCACATCCTCCAGGGATTTTGAAGCTTTGCACCACCTCACCCCTCCAGGGATTTTGAAACTTTGGACCGCCTCATGCCTACAGGGATTTTGAAGCTTTGGATCATATCCCTCCAGGTATTTTGAAGCTTTGGACCGCCTCATCCCTCCATGGATTTTGAAGCTTTGGATCACATCCCTCCAGGGATTTTGAAGCTTTGCACCACCTCATCCCTCCAGGGATTTTGAAACTTTGGACCGCCTCATGCCTACAGGGATTTTGAAGCTTTGGACCACATCCCATTTTGAAGCTTTTGACTACCTCATCCCTCCAGGGATTTTGAAGCTTTGGACCGCCTCATCCCTCTAGGGGTTTTGAAGCTTTTGACCACCACATCCCTCCAGGGATTTTGAAGCTTGTAACCACCTCATCCCTCCAGGGATTTTGAAACTTTGGACCGCCTCATGCCTATAAGGATTTTGAAGCTTTGGACCAAATCCCATTTTGAAGCTTTTGACCACCTCATCCCTCCAGGGATTTTGAAGCTTTGGACCGCCTCATACCTATAGGGATTTTGAAGCTTTGGACCACATCCCATTTTGAAGCTTGTGACCACCTCATACCTCCAGGGATTTTGAAGCTTTGGACCTCATCCCTACAGGGATTTTGAAGCTTTTGAGCACCACATCCCTCCAGGGAATTTGAAGCTTGTAACCACCTCATCCCTCCAGGGATTTTGAAGCTTTAGATCACATCCCTCCAGGGATTTTGAAGCTTTGCACCACCTCATCCCGCCAAGGATTTTGAAATTTTGGACCGCCTCATGCCTACAGGGATTTTGAAGCTTTGGTCCGCATCCCATTTTGAAGCTTTTGACCACCTCATCCCTCGAGGGATTTTGAAGCTTTAGACCGCCTCATCCCTCTAGGGGTTTTGAAGCTATGACCACCTCATCCCTCCAGGGGCTTTGAAGCTTTGGACCACCTCATCCCTCTAGGGGTTTTGAAGCTATGACCACCTCATCCCTCCAGGGGCTTTGAAGCTTTGGACCACCTCATTCCTCCAGGGGTTTTGAAGCTTTTGACCACGACATCCCTTCAGGGATTTTGAAGCTTGTAACCACCTCATCCCACCAGGGATTTTGAAGCTTTTGACCACTTCATCCCTCCAGGGATTTTGAAGCTTTGGACCGCCTCATCCCTCTAGGTATTATGAAGCTTTGGACCGCCTCATCCCTCTAGGGGTTTTGAAGCTTTTGACCACCACATCCCTCCAGGGATTTTGAAGCTTCTAACCACCTCATCCCTCCAGGGATTTTGAAACTTTGGACCGCCTCATGCCTATAAGGATTTTGAAGCTTTGGACCAAATCCCATTTTGAAGCTTTTGACCACCTCATCCCTCCAGGGATTATGAAGCTTTGGACCGCCTCATACCTATAGGGATTTTGAAGCTTTGGACCACATCCCATTTTGAAGCTTGTGTCCACCTCATCCCTCCAGGGATTTTAAAGCTTTGGACCTCATCCCTACAGGGATTTTGAAGCTTTTGAGCACCACATCCCTCCAGGGAATTTGAAGCTTGTAACCACCTCATCCCTCCAGGGATTTTGAAGCTTTAGATCACATCCCTCCAGGGATTTTGAAGCTTTGCACCACCTCATCCCGCCAAGGATTTTGAAATTTTGGACCGCCTCATGCCTACAGGGATTTTGAAGCTTTGGTCCGCATCCCATTTTGAAGCTTTTGACCACCTCATCCCTCGAGGGATTTTGAAGCTTTAGACCGCCTCATCCCTCTAGGGGTTTTGAAGCTATGACCACCTCATCCCTCCAGGGGCTTTGAAGCTTTGGACCACCTCATCCCTCTAGGGGTTTTGAAGCTATGACCACCTCATCCCTCCAGGGGCTTTGAAGCTTTGGACCACCTCATTCCTCCAGGGGTTTTGAAGCTTTTGACCACGACATCCCTTCAGGGATTTTGAAGCTTGTAACCACCTCATCCCACCAGGGATTTTGAAGCTTTTGACCACTTCATCCCTCCAGGGATTTTGAAGCTTTGGACCGCCTCATCCCTCTAGGTATTATGAAGCTTTGGACTGCCTCATCCCTCTAGGGGTTTTGAAGCTTTTGACCACCACATCCCTCCAGGGATTTTGAAGCTTCTAACCACCTCATCCCTCCAGGGATTTTGAAACTTTGGACCGCCTCATGCCTATAAGGATTTTGAAGCTTTGGACCACCTCATCCCTCTAGGTATTTTGAAGCTTTGGACCGCCTCATCCCTCTAGATGTTTTGAAGCTATGACCACCTCATCCCTCCAGTGGCTTTGAAGCTTTGGACCACCTCATCCCTATAGGGGTTTTGAAGCTTTTGACAACCACATCCCTCCAGGGATTTTGAAGCTTGTAACCACCTCATCCCTCCAGGGATTTTGAAGCTTTGGATCACATCCCTCCAGGGATTTGAAGCTTTGTACCATCTCATCCCTCCAGGGATTTTGAAACTTTGGACCGCCTCATGCCTACAGGGATTTTGAAGCTTTGAACCACATCCCATTTTGAAGCTTTTGACCACCTCATCCCTCCAGGGATTTTGAAGCTTTGGACCGCCTCATGCCTATAGGGATTTTGAAGCTTTGGACCACATCCTGTTTTGAAGCTTGTGACCACCTCATCCCTCCAGGGATTTTGAAGCTTTGGACCTCATCCCTACAGGGATTTTTAAGCTTTTGAGCACCACATCCCTCCAGGGAATTTGAAGCTTGTAACCACCTCATCCCTCCAGGGATTTTGAAGCTTTGGATCACATCCCCCCAGGGATTGTGAAGCTTTGCACCACCTCATCCCGCCAAGGATTTTGAAATTTTGGACCGCCTCATGCCTACAGGGATTTTGAAGCTTTGGTCCGCATCCCATTTTGAAGCTTTTGACCACCTCATCCCTCGAGGGCTTTTGAAGCTTTAGACCGCCTCATCCCTCTAGGTATTTTGAAGCTTTGGACCATCTCATCCCTCTAGGGGTTTTGAAGCTATGACCACCTCATCCCTCCAGGGGCTTTGAAGCTTTGGACCACCTCATTCCTCCAGGGGTTTTGAAGCTTTTGAGCACCACATCCCTTCAGGGATTTTGAAGCTTGTAACCACCTCATCCCTCCAGGGATTTTGAAGCTTGTAACCACCTCATCCCACCAGGGATTTTGAAGCTTTGGACCACCTCATCCCTCCAGGGATTTTGAAGCTTTTGACCACCACATCCCTCCAGGGATTTTGAAGCTTGTAACCACCTCATCCCTCCAGGGATTTTGAAACTTTGGGCCGCCTCATGCCTATAGGGATTTTGAAGCTTTGGACCACATCCCATTTTGAAGCTTTTGACCACCTCATCCCTCCAGGGATTTTGAAGCTTTGGACCGCCCCATGCCTATAGGGATTTTGAAGCTTTGGACCACATCCCATTTTGAATCTTGTGACCACCTCATCCCTCCAGCGATTTTGAAGCTTTGGACCTCATCCCTCCAGGGATTTTGAAGCTTTAGATCACATCCCTCCAGGGATTTTGAAGCTTTTCACCACCTCAACCCGCCAAGGATTTTGAAATTTTGTACCGCCTCATGCCTACAGGGATTTTGAAGCTTTGGTCCGCATCCCATTTTGAAGCTTTTGACCACCTCATCCCTCGAGGGATTTTGAAGCTTTAGACCGCCTCATCCATCTAGGTATTTTGAAGCTTTGGACCACCTCATCCCTCTAGGGGTTTTGAAGCTATGACCACCTCATCCCTCCAGGGGCTTTGAAGCTTTGGACCACCTCATTCCTCCAGGGGTTTTGAAGCTTTTGACCACCACATCCCTTCAGGGATTTTGAAGCTTGTAACCACCTCATACCACCAGGGATTTTGAAGCTTTTGACCACTTCATCCCTCCAGGGATTTTGAAGCTTTGGACCGCCTCATCCCTCTAGGTATTATGAAGCTTTGGACCGCCTCATCCCTCTAGGGGTTTTGAAGCTTTTGACCACCACATCCCTCCAGGGATTTTGAAGCTTCTAACCACCTCATCCCTCCAGGGATTTTGAAACTTTGGACCGCCTCATGCCTATAAGGATTTTGAAGCTTTGGACCACCTCATCCCTCTAGGTATTTTGAAGCTTTGGACCGCCTCATCCCTCTAGATGTTTTGAAGCTATGACCACCTCATCCCTCCAGTGGCATTGAAGCTTTGGACCACCTCATCCCTATAGGGGTTTTGAAGCTTTTGACAACCACATCCCTCCAGGGATTTTGAAGCTTGTAACCACCTCATCCCTCCAGGGATTTTGAAGCTTTGGATCACATCCCTCCAGGGATTTGAAGCTTTGTACCATCTCATCCCTCCAGGGATTTTGAAACTTTGGACCGCCTCATGCCTACAGGGATTTTGAAGCTTTGAACCACATCCCATTTTGAAGCTTTTGACCACCTCATCCCTCCAGGGATTTTGAAGCTTTGGACCGCCTCATGCCTATAGGGATTTTGAAGCTTTGGACCACATCCCGTTTTGAAGCTTGTGACCACCTCATCCCTCCAGGGATTTTGAAGCTTTGGACCTCATCCCTACAGGGATTTTGAAGCTTTTGAGCACCACATCCCTCCAAGGAATTTGAAGCTTGTAACCACCTCATCCCTCCAGGGATTTTGAAGCTTTGGATCACATCCCCCCAGGGATTGTGAAGCTTTGCACCACCTCATCCCGCCAAGGATTTTGAAATTTTGGACCGCCTCATGCCTACAGGGATTTTGAAGCTTTGGTCCGCATCCCATTTTGAAGCTTTTGACCACCTCATCCCTCGAGGGATTTTGAAGCTTTAGACTGCCTCATCCCTCTAGGTATTTTGAAGCTTTGGACCACCTCATCCCTCTAGGGGTTTTGAAGCTATGACCACCTCATCCCTCCAGGGGCTTTGAAGCTTTGGACCACCTCATTCCTCCAGGGGTTTTGAAGCTTTTGACCACCACATCCCTTCAGGGATTTTGAAGCTTGTAACCACCTCATCCCTCCAGGGATTTTGAAGCTTGTAACCACCTCATCCCACCAGCGATTTTGAAGCTTTGGACCACCTCATCCCTCCAGGGATTTTGAAGCTTTTGACCACCACATCCCTCCAGGGATTTTGAAGCTTGTAACCACCTCATCCCTCCAGGGATTTTGAAACTTTGGACCGCCTCATGCCTATAGGGATTTTGAAGCTTTTGACGACATCCCATTTTGATGCTTTTGACCACCTCATCCCTCCAGGGATTTTGAAGCTTTGGACTGCCTCATGCCTATAGGGATTTTGAAGCTTTGGACCACATCCCATTTTGAAGCTTGTGACCACCTCATCCCTCCAGCGATTTTGAAGCTTTGGACCTCATCCCTCCAGGGATTTTGAAGCTTTTGACCACCACATCCCTCCAGGGATTTTGAAGCTTGTAACCACCTCATCCCTCCAGGGATTTTGAAACTTTGGACCGCCTCATGCCTATAAGGATTTTGAAGCTTTGGACCAAATCCCATTTTGAAGCTTTTGACCACCTCATCCCTCCAGGGATTTTGAAGCTTTGGACCGCCTCATACCTATAGGGATTTTGAAGCTTTGGACCACATCCCATTTTGAAGCTTGTGACCACCTCATCCCTCCAGGGATTTTGAAGCTTTGGACCTCATCCCTACAGGGATTTTGAAGCTTTTGAGCACCACATCCCTCCAGGGAATTTGAAGCTTGTAACCACCTCATCCCTCCAGGGATTTTGAAGCTTTAGATCACATCCCTCCAGGGATTTTGAAGCTATGACCACCTCATCCCTCCAGGGGCTTTGAAGCTTTGGACCACCTCATTCCTCCAGGGGTTTTGAAGCTTTTGAGCACCACATCCCTTCAGGGATTTTGAAGCTTGTAACCACCTCATCCCTCCAGGGATTTTGAAGCTTGTAACCACCTCATCCCACCAGGGATTTTGAAGCTTTGGACCACCTCATCCCTCCAGGGATTTTGAAGCTTTTGACCACCACATCCCTCCAGGGATTTTGAAGCTTGTAACCACCTCATCCCTCCAGGGATTTTGAAACTTTGGACCGCCTCATGCCTATAGGGATTTTGAAGCTTTGGACCACATCCCATTTTGAAGCTTTTGACCACCTCATCCCTCCAGGGATTTTGAAGCTTTTGACCGCCTCATGCCTATAGGGATTTTGAAGCTTTGGACCACATCCCATTTTGAAGCTTGTGACCACCTCATCCCTCCAGCGATTTTGAAGCTTTGGACCTCATCCCTCCAGGGATTTTGAAGCTTTTGACCACCACATCCCTCCAGGGATTTTGAAGCTTTAGATCACATCCCTCCAGGGATTTTGAAGCTTTGCACCACCTCATCCCGCCAAGGATTTTGAAATTTTGGACCGCCTCATGCCTACAGGGATTTTGAAGCTTTGGTCCGCATCCCATTTTGAAGCTTTTGACCACCTCATCCCTCGAGGGATTTTGAAGCTTTAGACCGCCTCATCCCTCTAGGTATTTTGAGGCTTTGGACCACCTCATCCCTCTAGGGGGTTTTGAAGCTATGACCACCTCATCCCTCCAGGGGCTTTGAAGCTTTGGACCACCTCATTCCTCCAGGGGTTTTGAAGCTTTTGACCACCACATCCCTTCAGGGATTTTGAAGCTTGTAACCACCTCATACCACCAGGGATTTTGAAGCTTTTGACCACTTCATCCCTCCAGGGATTTTGAAGCTTTGGACCGCCTCATCCCTCTAGGTATTATGAAGCTTTGGACCGCCTCATCCCTCTAGAGGTTTTGAAGCTTTTGACCACCACATCCCTCCAGGGATTTTGAAGCTTCTAACCACCTCATCCCTCCAGGGATTTTTAAACTTTGGACCGCCTCATGCCTATAAGGATTTTGAAGCTTTGGACCACCTCATCCCTCTAGGTATTTTGAAGCTTTGGACCGCCTCATCCCTCTAGATGTTTTGAAGCTATGACCACCTCATCCCTCCAGTGGCTTTGAAGCTTTGGACCACCTCATCCCTATAGGGGTTTTGAAGCTTTTGACAACCACATCCCTCCAGGGATTTTGAAGCTTGTAACCACCTCATCCCTCCAGGGATTTTGAAGCTTTGGATCACATCCCTCCAGGGATTTGAAGCTTTGTACCATCTCATCCCTCCAGGGATTTTGAAACTTTGGACCGCCTCATGCCTACAGGGATTTTGAAGCTTTGGTCCGCATCCCATTTTGAAGCTTTTGACCACCTCATCCCTCGAGGGATTTTGAAGCTTTAGACCGCCTCATCCCTCTAGGTATTTTGAAGCTTTGGACCACCTCATCCCTCTAGGGGTTTTGAAGCTATGACCACCTCATCCCTCCAGGGGCTTTATAGCTTTGGACCACCTCATTCCTCCAGGGGTTTTGAAGCTTTTGACCACCACATCCCTTCAGGGATTTTGAAGCTTGTAACCACCTCATCCCTCCAGGGATTTTGAAGCTTGTAACCACCTCATCCCACCAGGGATTTTGAAGCTTTGGACCACCTCATCCCTCCAGGGATTTTGAAGCTTTTGACCACCACATCCCTCCAGGGATTTTGAAGCTTGTAACCACCTCATCCCTCCAGGGATTTTGAAACTTTGGACCGCCTCATGCCTATAGGGATTTTGAAGCTTTGGACCACATCCCATTTTGAAGCTTTTGACCACTTCATCCCTCCAGGGATTTTGAAGCTTTGGACCGCCTCATGCCTATAGGGATTTTGAAGCTTTGGACCACATCCCGTTTTGAAGCTTGTGACCACCTCATCCCTCCAGGGATTTTGAAGCTTTGGACCTCATCCCTACAGGGATTTTGAAGCTTTTGAGCACCACATCCCTCCAGGGAATTTGAAGCTTGCAACCACCTCATCCCTCCAGGGATTTTGAAGCTTTGGATCACATCCCCCCAGGGATTGTGAAGCTTTGCACCACCTCATCCCGCCAAGGATTTTGAAATTTTGGACCGCCTCATGCCTACAGGGATTTTGAAGCTTTGGTCCGCATCCCATTTTGAAGCTTTTGACCACCTCATCCCTCGAGTGATTTTGAAGCTTTAGACCGCCTCATCCCTCTAGGTATTTTGAAGTTTTGGACCACCTCATCCCTCTAGGGGTTTTGAAGCTATGACCACCTCATCCCTCCAGGGGCTTTATAGCTTTGGACCACCTCATTCCTCCAGGGGTTTTGAAGCTTTTGACCACCACATCCCTTCAGGGATTTTGAAGCTTGTAACCACCTCATCCCTCCAGGGATTTTGAAGCTTGTAACCACCTCATCCCACCAGGGATTTTGAAGCTTTGGACCACCTCATCCCTCCAGGGATTTTGAAGCTTTTGACCACCACATCCCTCCAGGGATTTTGAAGCTTGTAACCACCTCATCCCTCCAGGGATTTTGAAACTTTGGACCGCCTCATGCCTATAGGGATTTTGAAGCTTTGGACCACATCCCATTTTGAAGCTTTTGACCACCTCATCCCTCCAGGGATTTTGAAGCTTTGGACCGCCTCATGCCTATAGGGATTTTGAAGCTTTGGACCACATCCCATTTTGAAGCTTGTGACCACCTCATCCCTCCAGCGATTTTGAAGCTTTGGACCTCATCCCTCCAAGGATTTTGAAGCTTTTGACCACCACATCCCTCCAGGGATTTTGAAGCTTGTAACTTCCTCATCCCTCCAGGGATTTTGAAACTTTGGACCGCCTCATGCCTATAAGGATTTTGAAGCTTTGGACCGAATCTCATTTTGAAGCTTTTGACCACCTCATCCCTCCAGGGATTTTGAAGCTTTGGACCGCCTCATACCTATAGGGATTTTGAAGCTTTGGACCACATCCCATTTTGAAGCTTGTGACCACCTCATCCCTCCAGGGATTTTGAAGCTTTGGACCTCATCCCTACAGGGATTTTGAAGCTTTTGAGCACCACATCCCTCCAGGGAATTTGAAGCTTGTAACCACCTCATCCCTCCAGGGATTTTGAAGCTTTAGATCACATCCCTCCAGGGATTTTGAAGCTTTGCACCACCTCATCCCGCCAAGGATTTTGAAATTTTGGACCGCCTCATGCCTACAGGGATTTTGAAGCTTTGGTCCGCATCCCATTTTGAAGCTTTTGACCACCTCATCCCTCGAGGGATTTTGAAGCTTTAACCCGCCTCATCCCTCTAGGTATTTTGAAGCTTTGGACCACCTCATCCCTCTAGGGGTTTTGAAGCTATGACCACCTCATCCCTCCAGGGGCTTTGAAGCTTTGGACCACCTCATTCCTCCAGGGGTTTTGAAGCTTTTGACCACCACATCCCTTCAGGGATTTTGAAGCTTGTAACCACCTCATCCCACCAGGGATTTTGAAGCTTTTGACCACTTAATCCCTCCAGGGATTTTGAAGCTTTGGACCGCCTCATCCCTCTAGGGGTTTTGAAGCTTTTGACCACCACATCCCTCCAGGGATTTTGAAGCTTCTAACCACCTCATCCCTCCAGGGATTTTGAAACTTTGGACCGCCTCATGCCTATAAGGATTTTGAAGCTTTGGACCACCTCATCCCTCTAGGTATTTTGAATCTTTGGACCGCCTCATCCCTCTAGATGTTTTGAAGCTATGACCACCTCATCCCTCCAGTGGCTTTGAAGCTTTGGACCACCTCATCCCTATAGGGGTTTTGAAGCTTTTGACAACCACATCCCTCCAGGGATTTTGAAGCTTGTAACCACCTCATCCCTCCAGGGATTTTGAAGCTTTGGATCACATCCCTCCAGGGATTTGAAGCTTTGTACCATCTCATCCCTCCAGGGATTTTGAAACTTTGTACCGCCTCATGCCTACAGGGATTTTGAAGCTTTGAACCACATCCCATTTTGAAGCTTTTGACCACCTCATCCCTCCAGGGATTTTGAAGCTTTGGACCGCCTCATGCCTATAGGGATTTTGAAGCTTTGGACCACATCCCGTTTTGAAGCTTGTGACCACCTCATCCCTGCAGGGATTTTGAAGCTTTGGACCTCATCCCTACAGGGATTTTGAAGCTTTTGAGCACCACATCCCTCCAGGGAATTTGAAGCTTGTAACCACCTCATCCCTCCAGGGATTTTGAAGCTTTGGATCACATCCCCCCAGGGATTGTGAAGCTTTGCACCACCTCATCCCGCCAAGGATTTTGAAATTTTGGACCGCCTCATGCCTACAGGGATTTTGAAGCTTTGGTCCGCATCCCATTTTGAAGCTTTTGACCACCTCATCCCTCGAGGGCTTTTGAAGCTTTAGACCGCCTCATCCCTCTAGGTATTTTGAAGCTTTGGACCACCTCATCCCTCTAGGGGTTTTGAAGCTATGACCACCTCATCCCTCCAGGGGCTTTGAAGCTTTGGACCACCTCATTCCTCCAGGGGTTTTGAAGCTTTTGAGCACCACATCCCTTCAGGGATTTTGAAGCTTGTAACCACCTCATCCCTCCAGGGATTTTGAAGCTTGTAACCACCTCATCCCACCAGGGATTTTGAAGCTTTGGACCACCTCATCCCTCCAGGGATTTTGAAGCTTTTGACCACCACATCCCTCCAGGGATTTTGAAGCTTGTAACCACCTCATCCCTCCAGGGATTTTGAAACTTTGGACCGCCTCATGCCTATAGGGATTTTGAAGCTTTGGACCACATCCCATTTTGAAGCTTTTGACCACCTCATCCCTCCAGGGATTTTGAAGCTTTGGACCGCCTCATGCCTATAGGGATTTTGAAGCTTTGGACCACATCCCATTTTGAAGCTTGTGACCACCTCATCCCTCCAGCGATTTTGAAGCTTTGGACCTCATCCCTCCAGGGATTTTGAAGCTTTTGACCACCACATCCCTCCAGGGATTTTGAAGCTTTAGATCACATCCCTCCAGGGATTTTGAAGCTTTGCACCACCTCATCCCGCCAAGGATTTTGAAATTTTGGACCGCCTCATGCCTACAGGGATTTTGAAGCTTTGGTCCGCATCCCATTTTGAAGCTTTTGACCACCTCATCCCTCGAGGGATTTTGAAGCTTTAGACCGGCTCATCCCTCTAGGTATTTTGAAGCTTTGGACCACCTCATCCCTCCAGGGGCTTTGAAGCTTTGGACCACCTCATTCCTCCAGGGGTTTTGAAGCTTTTGACCACTTCATCCCTCCAGGGATTTTGAAGCTTTGGGCCGCCTCATCCCTCTCGGTATTATGAAGCTTTGGACCGCCTCATCCCTCTCGGTATTATGAAGCTTTGGACCGCCTCATCCCTCCAGGGATTTTGAAGCTTCTAACCACCTCATCCCTCCAGAGATTTTGAAACTTTGGACCGCCTCATGCCTATAAGGATTTTGAAGCTTTGGACCACCTCATCCCTCTAGGTATTTTGAAGCTTTGGACCGCCTCATCCCTCTAGATGTTTTGAAGCTATGACCACCTCATCCCTCCAGTGGCTTTGAAGCTTTGGACCACCTCATCCCTATAGGGGTTTTGAAGCTTTTTACAACCACATCCCTCCAGGGATTTTGAAGCTTGTAACCACCTCATCCCTCCAGGGATTTTGAAGCTTTGGATCACATCCCTCCAGGGATTTGAAGCTTTGTACCATCTCATCCCTCCAGGGATTTTGAAACTTTGTACCGCCTCATGCCTACAGGGATTTTGAAGCTTTGAACCACATCCAATTTTGAAGCTTTTGACCACCTCATCCCTCCAGGGATTTTGAAGCTTTGGACCGCCTCATGCCTATAGGGATTTTGAAGCTTTGGACCACATCCCGTTTTGAAGCTTGTGACCACCTCATCCCTCCAGGGATTTTGAAGCTTTGGACCTCATCCTTACAGGGATTTTGAAGCTTTTGAGCACCACATCCCTCCAGGGAATTTGAAGATTGTAACCACCTCATCCCTTCAGGGATTTTGAAGCTTTGGATCACATCCCCCCAGGGATTGTGAAGCTTTGCACCACCTCATCCCGCCAAGGGTTTTGAAATTTTGGACCGCCTCATGCCTACAGGGATTTTGAAGCTTTGGTCCGCATCCCATTTTGAAGCTTTTGACCACCTCATCCCTCGAGGGATTTTGAAGCTTTAGACCGCCTCATCCCTCTAGGTATTTTGAAGCTTTGGACCACCTCATCCCTCTAGGGGTTTTGAAGCTATGACCACCTCATCCCTCCAGGGGCTTTGAAGCTTTGGACCACCTCATTCCGCCAGGGGTTTTGAAGCTTTTGACCACCACATCCCTTCAGGGATTTTGAAGCTTGTAACCACCTCATCCCTCCAGGGATTTTGAAGCTTGTAACCACCTCATCCCACCAGGGATTTTGAAGCTTTGGACCACCTCATCCCTTCAGGGATTTTGAAGCTTTTGACCACCACATCCCTCCAGGGATTTTGAAGCTTGTAACCACCTCATCCCTCCAGGGATTTTGAAACTTTGGACCGCCTCATGCCTATAGGGATTTTGAAGCTTTGGACCACATCCCATTTTCAAGCTTTTGACCACCTCATCCCTCCAGGGATTTTGAAGCTTTGGACCGCCTCATGCCTATAGGGATTTTGAAGCTTTGGACCACATCCCATTTTGAAGCTTGTGACCACCTCATCCCTCCAGGGATTTTGAAGCTTTGGACCGCCTCATGCCTATAGGGATTTTGAAGCTTTGGACCACATCCCGTTTTGAAGCTTGTGACCACCTCATCCCTCCAGGGATTTTGAAGCTTTGGACCTCATCCCTACAGGGATTTTGAAGCTTTTGAGCACCACATCCCTCCAGGGAATTTGAAGCTTGTAACCACCTCATCCCTCCAGGGATTTTGAAGCTTTGGATCACATCCCCCCAGGGATTGTGAAGCTTTGCACCACCTCATCCCGCCAAGGATTTTGAAATTTTGGACCGCCTCATGCCTATAGGGATTTTGAAGCTTTGGACCACATCCCATTTTGAAGCTTGTGACCACCTCATCCCTCCAGCGATTTTGAAGCTTTGGACCTCATCCCTCCAGGGATTTTGAAGCTTTTGACCACCACATCCCTCCAGGGATTTTGAAGCTTGTAACCACCTCATCCCTCCAGGGATTTTGAAACTTTGGACCGCCTCATGCCTATAAGGATTTTGAAGCTTTGGACCAAATCCCATTTTGAAGATTTTGACCACCTCATCCCTCCAGGGATTTTGAAGCTTTGGACCGCCTCATACCAATAGGGATTTTGAAGCTTTGGACCACATCCCATTTTGAAGCTTTGGACCACCTCATTCCTCCAGGGGTTTTGAAGCTTTTGACCACTTCATCCCTCCAGGGATTTTGAAGCTTTGGGCCGCCTCATCCCTCTAGGTATTATGAAGCTTTGGACCGCCTCATCCCTCTAGGGGTTTTGAAGCTTTTGACCACCACATCCCTCCAGGGATTTTGAAGCTTCTAACCACCTCATCCCTCCAGAGATTTTGAAACTTTGGACCGCCTCATGCCTATAAGGATTTTGAAGCTTTGGACCACCTCATCCCTCTAGGTATTTTGAAGCTTTGGACCGCCTCATCCCTCTAGATGTTTTGAAGCTATGACCACCTCATCCCTCCAGTGGCTTTGAAGCTTTGGACCACCTCATCCCTATAGGGGTTTTGAAGCTTTTTACAACCACATCCCTCCAGGGATTTTGAAGCTTGTAACCACCTCATCCCTCCAGGGATTTTGAAGCTTTGGATCACATCCCTCCAGGGATTTGAAGCTTTGTACCATCTCATCCCTCCAGGGATTTTGAAACTTTGTACCGCCTCATGCCTACAGGAATTTTGAAGCTTTGAACCACATCCAATTTTGAAGCTTTTGACCACCTCATCCCTCCAGGGATTTTGAAGCTTTGGACCGCCTCATGCCTATAGGGATTTTGAAGCTTTGGACCACATCCCGTTTTGAAGCTTGTGACCACCTCATCCCTCCAGGGATTTTGAAGCTTTGGACCTCATCCTTACAGGGATTTTGAAGCTTTTGAGCACCACATCCCTCCAGGGAATTTGAAGATTGTAACCACCTCATCCCTTCAGGGATTTTGAAGCTTTGGATCACATCCCCCCAGGGATTGTGAAGCTTTGCACCACCTCATCCCGCCAAGGGTTTTGAAATTTTGGACCGCCTCATGCCTACAGGGATTTTGAAGCTTTGGTCCGCATCCCATTTTGAAGCTTTTGACCACCTCATCCCTCGAGGGATTTTGAAGCTTTAGACCGCCTCATCCCTCTAGGTATTTTGAAGCTTTGGACCACTGTTAGGCAGAAACCTGTGCAGTTCCCTTGGGGAACACTGCAAAAGATTTAAGACTACAGGTAGAGCAGTAAACCCCTTTGGTAGCAGTCTGTACCACCCAGATTTACCTGGTAGCTGTGGCTGAGCAGTCAGACTTCTCTCAAGAAGAGTTAGGCAGTATGTAAAGTATACACAATATGTACCAAAACACAATAGCACAAGCAAACACTGACCAGAGCTTGGTTTCAAAAGTATATAGTTATTTATTTAAAATACACATAAGTTAAAAACACTCTAGCAAAAATATAGTAAAAGCACTTCAACACAGTTATAATGAAAGTAGATTCAATCCTTTCTCCTATCTAGACAACTCTAAGTAAACACCACTTAATTAAAACAGAGGTGAGTGCTTAACGTTAGATGACACTCTAGTAGTTTCCAAGAAAGGGAGAGAAAAAGCAGAAATGGGTTAGACACACCACTCTAAGGTCCAGAGCACTTGCAATAGGCTTAAAGAAGAATAAAGTCACAGGTGAGCAAAAGTCACTAGGCAGGGCCCACTCTTAGAGTAGCCGGAGCGAAAATGTGCCCAAGATCACACTGTTAGTTAGAGATTCAAAGTCTTGCAAAGAGTCAAAAAGAGGTTAGAGTGGCTCAGAAAGTTTAGCCAAAGTGTCCCAGGCACTCCCAGGTTCGAAAGCCGGGGGCTAAATCTACCCCGTACAGTCGGTAGCAAGGGAAGCCAGGCAGAACACAGTACCTTAAGCGGAAAGGATCCTCCAGCGGTGGCAGTTGTTCCAGGCAGTGGCAGCAGGGCTCGACGTCGGTCAGGGGAGAAGAAGTTCTCGCTGAAGAGCAGAAGAAGAGGGTCGTTGCACTGCCCGGGAAGAAACCAGCCGCGGAGTCCTCCGGTTAAAGGGTTGGTACCGACTTTCGCGGTATGGGGGTAAAGTGTGGTATTCCGGTTGCCGGGGTGCTTGGCACAGGCAAGGCGGCCACGAGATACCTCAAAGAACGGAAAGAAGGCGAAAACTGGTTGTCCCCACCAGTCAAGGGAAGGAGCCACTCCGTTAAGAGTTCTCCTCGGTCGTCGGGAAAAAGTGGTGAGACGGTTCAGCAGGGCTCCACCGGGTGGTGTCGTCGAAGCAGGTCGGCTCAGCTCTTCCCTCGTCGGATTCTTGGTCCTGTGGCGACTTCTGAAGTCCCAGTCCCCAAAGCCCTGCTTTTATGCAGCAAACCCCCATTCACCCAGCCTAGCTGTCACTCAAACATGCTAAGTGGTGAGCCGGGCGGCTCACCACTTGGGCCAATCAGGACGGAGTGCGACTTGAGTTACCAAGGTAACTCAGTCCAGGGTGCCTAAATCCCCCTCCCCCCCTCCTAAGTACCCCAGACAGAGTGGCACCACTTTGGAGGGCTTCTGTGGAGAAGCCCGCCAAAAGTGGAACAAAGGGCTCCACTTTGGGTCAGAGTTACAGAGGCAAACACCAACGCCATTTTAGAATCAAGTTTTGGCAAAAAGTCCCAACCGGAGTTATAAAAATAAATATATAAACCGGCGGTATGTTTAAGGCTACCGTAAATAAATAATTAAATGTGTTAGCCTAAAACAATGGGAAATCCCATAGGGAAATATTCGCGGTCGAATATAAAAAGTAGTTTCCACTGCCACCAGCCAAAACTCGATCAGGGGGGACGGAGACGTGCCCCCTCGACTAACAGACCCTGGGGCAATCGAATTGCCCCAGCCAGTACGTCCACAATATGATGGTTTGTACTGGTTCTGTTCAGGATTCAAGACTAGCAAAGTCTTTGGTGACTTTACATGCCCTGGGAGACAGTAGTCAGTCCCAGGGTATGGAGTCTATGTTGGGGAGTCCCTAGGACACCCCTGGGTCACGGCACAGAGGGTGCTGTGTGACCCACATCACAAAAATACATGAGGCCCTATGGAGTAAGAGACCCCATAGCCCATTCAACACAAGGTTTAACCAAGAAAACACACTTCAACATGTCCAAGAGTGAGGGTAAAAGAGTCTCACTCTTGGCAGGAGAAAAAAATTAAACCCCAGAAATCCAGCAAAGCTGCTGGGGGACTCACTAGGTAGGGAAATTCAGCCTAAACAGAGAATTCTCCCTAACACTCGCCCCCCCCAGACTAAGGGACAGGAGGATTTAATCCACTCCTGGATGAACCTCATACCTCTAGTCGATGATATACATCCTAGAGAGTCCATCAGCATTTTGATGGTGACACCCTGACCTGTGCTCAATGGTGAAATCAAACCCTTGCAGGCAGATTGACCATCTCAATAGTTTTGGATTTTCCCCTTTCATTTGCATTAACCATCTCAAGGGTTGGTGGTCAGTCTGAATAACAAAAGTAGAACCATACAAGTATGGCCTAAACTTCTTCAGTGCCCACACAATAGCAAAGCATTCTCTTTCGATAGTTGCCCACCTTGTCTCAGGATCCTTCAGTTTCCTACTGATGAAGCAAATGGGGTGCTCCCTACCCTTCTCATCCAGTTGGCTTAGAACTGCACCTATACCTACATTGGAAGCATCAGTTTGTACAATGAAAGGTTGGTGGTAGTCAGGAGCTCTCAATACTGGAGCCTGGCAAAGAGCTCTCTTCAGTTTTTCAAAGGCCTGATTGCACTCCTCATTCCATTTTACCTTTTTAGGGAATTTGGGAGAGGAGATTACATTCAGTGGAGAAGCTATGGTCCCATAGTTCTCAATGAAATTCCTGTAATACCCAGTGAGGCCTAGAAAAGCTCTCACTTGGGTTTGAGTAGTTGGTGTTGTCCAATTTTGCACAGCTTCAATCTTGCTGGGCAAAGGCCTTATTTCTCCACCTCCTACCTCATGTCCAAGGTAGACCACTTTACTTTGACCAATCTGGCACTTACTGGCTTTGATTGTCAAATGGGCCTGTTTCAGAGCCTGCAACACATGTCCTAGGTGGTTCACATGTTCTTCCCAGGAGTGGCTGAAGACTGCAATGTCATCCAAGTATGCCATGCAGAAATCTTCCATCCCAGCCAGAACTTGGTTCACCATCCTTTGGAATGTGGCAGGTGCATTTTTCAGTCCAAAAGGCATGACCTTAAACTGGTACAAGCCAACTGGGGTTGAAAATGCAGTTTTCTCCTTGGCATGGTCTGTCAGGGCTATTTGCCAATAGCCTGACGTCAGGTCAAATGTGCTGAGGTACTTGGCTGCACCAAGTTTATCCACCAACTCATCTGTCCTGGGCAAAGGGTGGGCATCAGTCTTGGTGACTGCATTTAGAGCTCTATAGTCCACACAGAATCTCAAGTCTTTGGATCCTGCCTTTGGTACTAACACAACTGGGCTAGACCATGGACTAGTAGAGGGTTCTATTACCCCGAGATCAAGCATCTTCTTGACCTCTCCTTTGATGTGGGCTCTGATATGTTCTGACATTCTGTATCCTCTGCTTTTGACTGGCAGACAGTCACCAGTGAGTATCTCATGCTGGCCCCAAGGGGTCAAGCCTGGTGACAGTGAGAACAGGGAGGCAAACTGATTTAACATAGATTTGCACTCCTCTTGTTGCTCAGGTGTCAGGTCTGAAGAGAGATTGACTCCTTCAACTTTTTCATCTAAAGGTACACCTCTGAGGAGATCAGGGAGAGATTCACTCTCTTCCTCCTCTGCAGCTGAAGCTAGGAGCAAGGCTCCTACATCAGGTCTGGAGATGTAGGCTTTTAGTCGGTTGGTGTGGAAGACTCTAGGAGCTTCCCTGGGTCTGCCCAGATCCACCAGATAGTTGACCTCTCCAAGTTTTCCCACAACCTTGAAGGGTCCCATCCATTTGTCTTGCAAGGCCCTCTGCCTTGTTGGGAGCATAACTAGAACAAGCTGGTCTTGAGTAAACTCAACCATGTTAGCCTTCTGGTCGTGCCAATGTTTGACCAGGGCTTGACCAGCTTTCAAGTTGTCACTTGCTTCTGCCATCATGTGTGACATTCTCCTCCGGAGACCTATCACATAGTCAGTCACTCTGACTGGCTTGAGGGGAGGAGCACCTTCCAACCCCTCCTTAATCAGGGCCAATGGACCTCTGACTGGATGGCCATAGAGAAGCTCAAAGGGAGAATAACCTACTCCCTCCTGAGGGACTTCTCTATAAGCAAAGAGAAGGCATGGCAGTAGAAGGTCCCACTTTTTCTTAAGGGGTTCTTCCAAAGCACCTATCATGCTCTTCATGGTTCTGTTAAACCTTTCAACCAACCCGTTTGTCTGAGGGTGGTAGGCGGTTGAGAACTTGTAGGTAACTCCACAGGTTTTCCACATGGCCTTCATGTAGTGGGACATAAAGTTTGACCCCCTGTCAGAGATTACCTCCTTAGGAAACCCAACCCTGGTAAAAATACCAAGGAGGGCCTTAGCCACAGCCGGAGCTGTAACAGTCCTCATAGGAATGGCCTCCGGGTACCTAGTAGCATGGTCTACTACAACAAGGATAAACCTGTTGCCCGAGGAGGTTGGAGGATCAAGGGGACCAACAATGTCAATCCCTACCCTCTCAAATGGGACTCCCACAACTGGGAGAGGCACTAAAGGTGCCACATTCTTGGAACCAACCTTACCAGAAGTCTGGCAGGTATGGCAGCTCTTACAATATCTATCTACTTCGGCCCCCATCTTTGGCCAATAAAAGTAGAGTGAGAGCCTTTCCTTGGTCTTCTTGAAACTCAAGTGGCCAGCCAAAGGTATCTCATGGGCTAGTTGTAAGAACTGTTGTCTGTTTTCCTGTGGGACTACAAGGCGTTTGTAGTCTCCAGGTTCAGACTCAGTGGGTTCACTGTAGAAGAGGCCATCTTCCCAGTGCAACCTATACTTCCCAGGCTCTTGCCCATCAGCTTGAGAAGCTGCCTGGTGGCGGAGACCCTCCAGAGTTGGACATTCTCTTTGCCCCTTACGAAAAGCTGCCCTGCTAGGCCCACCTTCTGCCAGTAAAGACTGCAGCTCAGGATGGTCCTCAGGGTCCAAATCTCCAATAAGGTTGGGGCCTCCTTCTAGCTCTTCCTCAGAGTCTAGCTCAACCACACAGGGTTGTACCTCCCTCTCAGCCTCAGCTGGAGGTGGAGTTACAGGTGTAACTTTGGACAACCTAGGGGAAGTCCTTGTTGGAAGCACTGGAGTGCTTGCTGCTGGCTTTTTCCTAGGAGTCTTGGGTTGCCCCTTTGCTCCTGATCTGGTAGTTACTGCAGTAAGTTGCTCCAGTGGTAGAGGAGTGATTTCTGTCATCATCTCCTGAGATAACCCTCTCAGGGTTTTCTCCCTTGCAGGTTTTGTGAGTTCCTGAAACCTTTTGCTAGGAGGTCTGGGGGTATGAGATACAACTCCAAGAGCTTTGAGGTCATTACCCAACAGAACCCTACCTGGCACTTCACATTGTACACTGACAGGTATTTTTACAGCCATATCATTACATTGGATGAGAACTGGTAACTGGGGACACATCTGCACAGGCCCACCAGCTAACTTGGTGAGGCATTTGGGTGCCTTAGCAACATCCTCTGCCTTGAAAAATGATTCATCCACCACAGTTATGCTGGCTCCAGTGTCCCTAATGGCAGGAGTCTCCTGACCATTCACCTGGACACTGTCCTTATAATACTCTTTAGTATTATCTGGGATAGAGTTATAGACATCTAAATTCTGTTGCTCCCACAACCCCAGAGAGACTAAAGAAACACTAGCTGAGACTCCAGTGGGTTCATCAGCTAGTAATAGAAAGTTTCCACTTGCCATGGGTACTTCCTCTTCTGGAGCGAAGGCTAAGGAGGCAAGCTGGACCCCTGAAGGTTTACCCTTACATCTGGGATCTCCTTTCACATGGTCAGTAGCCTTACAAACAAAGCATGAGCCAAAGGCTCGCTGGAATGGAGGCTTGTTCTGACCTCCTTCTGGTCTGGGACCAGAAGGTACACTAGCCTGATTTGGTTTCCCTTGTGGCTTACCCTTATAGTTTTGTTTGGGGCCCTCTTTGGAATTTGTAGTATTAGAATTCTCTTTGGAGTCCTTCTTAGACTGTTTTTCCCCATCCTTCTTCTGAGTTACCCCAGAATCCTTGTGAGTGGCCCTGTTGGCAACCCACAAGTCAGCAGCCTTAGCTAGCTTCCGGGAATCTAATTCCCTGGAATCAGCCAAGTGTTGTCTGAGCTCAGGAGAGCAGGCATCATAAATAGTCTCCAACATAAACAAATTCTTCATACCTTCATAAGTGTTCACCTTGTAACCCTTAATCCATCCCTCTAAGTTTTTCAAACATTCATTCACCCAGGTAGCCCAAGGGGTACCATCATGCTTTTTGAGGCTCCTAAACCTCTTAAGATACTGGGAAGGGGTCTTCCCAAACCTAGCTATCAAAGCTAGTTTCACACATTCATAGTCCTTCCTATCCTCCTCCCCCATCTCCATTACCACATCAGTTGCAACAGGGGGAAGCCTAGAGAACAACCAGGTGAGTAAGTCATTTCCTGTGATGTTCTGGAGCCCATGATTATATTCAAACAGAGACAACCAATCCAACACATCCAACTTAGGCTCATACATACCAACCAATTCTTTAGGCATCCGGGGTCTTTTAGGACTGGAACTTCTAGAGGAGCCAGAGAGAGAAACATTCTCAACAGATAATTTCTTCATTTCTAAGTCATACTTGAGCTCCATTTCCCTTAGCCTTAGTTCTTTGTCAGTTTGAGCATTCAGTTTCTTATACTCCAATTCTAGCTTCATTTTCTCTAGTTCAAAGTACTGAGGACTAAATGTGGGACCTGGTAAAGGTCCAGTAGGCACAGCAGGTAGAGCAGGCAGAGGCCTAGGGGGGACAGTTACAACAGCCTCACCCTCCTCTTCTGACTCTTCCTCAGAAACATCAACATTTTGTTCCATGTTAACTTCAACACTGTCATCTACAGTTGCTGGAGTGGTAGGTTCCTCTGAACCATCACCCAGACTTTGGTTAGCTAACAATCTTTCAATCAGCTCCATTTTCTTGCCCTTAGTCAGGAGATCCTTATGTTTACAGAGCACTCTTAAACAATCAGCAGTTTTGGCTGCAAGGGACTCTTGACTATAGCTTTCTATAACTGACATGTTAGAGGTTTTACTTTTTCAGTGCTAAGCTTTGTGGTTAGTTGCACTAAGGTATCTAAAGCACAATAAAATGTATACTCAATACAAATCCCACCGCTGTACACCAGTGTTAGGCAGAAACCTGTGCAGTTCCCTTGGGGAACACTGCAAAAGATTTAAGACTACAGGTAGAGCAGTAAACCCCTTTGGTAGCAGTCTGTACCACCCAGATTTACCTGGTAGCTGTGGCTGAGCAGTCAGACTTCTCTCAAGAAGAGTTAGGCAGTATGTAAAGTATACACAATATGTACCAAAACACAATAGCACAAGCAAACACTGACCAGAGCTTGGTTTCAAAAGTATATAGTTATTTATTTAAAATACACATAAGTTAAAAACACTCTAGCAAAAATATAGTAAAAGCACTTCAACACAGTTATAATGAAAGTAGATTCAATCCTTTCTCCTATCTAGACAACTCTAAGTAAACACCACTTAATTAAAACAGAGGTGAGTGCTTAACGTTAGATGACACTCTAGTAGTTTCCAAGAAAGGGAGAGAAAAAGCAGAAATGGGTTAGACACACCACTCTAAGGTCCAGAGCACTTGCAATAGGCTTAAAGAAGAATAAAGTCACAGGTGAGCAAAAGTCACTAGGCAGGGCCCACTCTTAGAGTAGCCGGAGCGAAAATGTGCCCAAGATCACACTGTTAGTTAGAGATTCAAAGTCTTGCAAAGAGTCAAAAAGAGGTTAGAGTGGCTCAGAAAGTTTAGCCAAAGTGTCCCAGGCACTCCCAGGTTCGAAAGCCGGGGGCTAAATCTACCCCGTACAGTCGGTAGCAAGGGAAGCCAGGCAGAACACAGTACCTTAAGCGGAAAGGATCCTCCAGCGGTGGCAGTTGTTCCAGGCAGTGGCAGCAGGGCTCGACGTCGGTCAGGGGAGAAGAAGTTCTCGCTGAAGAGCAGAAGAAGAGGGTCGTTGCACTGCCCGGGAAGAAACCAGCCGCGGAGTCCTCCGGTTAAAGGGTTGGTACCGACTTTCGCGGTATGGGGGTAAAGTGTGGTATTCCGGTTGCCGGGGTGCTTGGCACAGGCAAGGCGGCCACGAGATACCTCAAAGAACGGAAAGAAGGCGAAAACTGGTTGTCCCCACCAGTCAAGGGAAGGAGCCACTCCGTTAAGAGTTCTCCTCGGTCGTCGGGAAAAAGTGGTGAGACGGTTCAGCAGGGCTCCACCGGGTGGTGTCGTCGAAGCAGGTCGGCTCAGCTCTTCCCTCGTCGGATTCTTGGTCCTGTGGCGACTTCTGAAGTCCCAGTCCCCAAAGCCCTGCTTTTATGCAGCAAACCCCCATTCACCCAGCCTAGCTGTCACTCAAACATGCTAAGTGGTGAGCCGGGCGGCTCACCACTTGGGCCAATCAGGACGGAGTGCGACTTGAGTTACCAAGGTAACTCAGTCCAGGGTGCCTAAATCCCCCTCCCCCCCTCCTAAGTACCCCAGACAGAGTGGCACCACTTTGGAGGGCTTCTGTGGAGAAGCCCGCCAAAAGTGGAACAAAGGGCTCCACTTTGGGTCAGAGTTACAGAGGCGAACACCAACGCCATTTTAGAATCAAGTTTTGGCAAAAAGTCCCAACCGGAGTTATAAAAATAAATATATAAACCGGCGGTATGTTTAAGGCTACCGTAAATAAATAATTAAATGTGTTAGCCTAAAACAATGGGAAATCCCATAGGGAAATATTCGCGGTCGAATATAAAAAGTAGTTTCCACTGCCACCAGCCAAAACTCGATCAGGGGGGACGGAGACGTGCCCCCTCGACTAACAGACCCTGGGGCAATCGAATTGCCCCAGCCAGTACGTCCACAATATGATGGTTTGTACTGGTTCTGTTCAGGATTCAAGACTAGCAAAGTCTTTGGTGACTTTACATGCCCTGGGAGACAGTAGTCAGTCCCAGGGTATGGAGTCTATGTTGGGGAGTCCCTAGGACACCCCTGGGTCACGGCACAGAGGGTGCTGTGTGACCCACATCACAAAAATACATGAGGCCCTATGGAGTAAGAGACCCCATAGCCCATTCAACACAAGGTTTAACCAAGAAAACACACTTCAACATGTCCAAGAGTGAGGGTAAAAGAGTCTCACTCTTGGCAGGAGAAAAAAATTAAACCCCAGAAATCCAGCAAAGCTGCTGGGGGACTCACTAGGTAGGGAAATTCAGCCTAAACAGAGAATTCTCCCTAACAACCACCTCATCCCTCTAGGGGTTTTGAAGCTATGACCACCTCATCCCTCCAGGGGCTTTGAAGCTTTGGACCACCTCATTCCTCCAGGGGTTTTGAAGCTTTTGACCACCACATCCCTTCAGGGATTTTGAAGCTTGTAACCACCTCATCCCTCCAGGGATTTTGAAGCTTGTAACCACCTCATCCCACCAGGGATTTTGAAGCTTTGGACCACCTCATCCCTTCAGGGATTTTGAAGCTTTTGACCACCACATCCCTCCAGGGATTTTGAAGCTTGTAACCACCTCATCCCTCCAGGGATTTTGAAACTTTGGACCGCCTCATGCCTATAGGGATTTTGAAGCTTTGGACCACATCCCATTTTCAAGCTTTTGACCACCTCATCCCTCCAGGGATTTTGAAGCTTTGGACCGCCTCATGCCTATAGGGATTTTGAAGCTTTGGACCACATCCCATTTTGAAGCTTGTGACCACCTCATCCCTCCAGGGATTTTGAAGCTTTGGACCGCCTCATGCCTATAGGGATTTTGAAGCTTTGGACCACATCCCGTTTTGAAGCTTGTGACCACCTCATCCCTCCAGGGATTTTGAAGCTTTGGACCTCATCCGTACAGGGATTTTGAAGCTTTTGAGCACCACATCCCTCCAGGGAATTTGAAGCTTGTAACCACCTCATCCCTCCAGGGATTTTGAAGCTTTGGATCACATCCCCCCAGGGATTGTGAAGCTTTGCACCACCTCATCCCGCCAAGGATTTTGAAATTTTGGACCGCCTCATGCCTATAGGGATTTTGAAGCTTTGGACCACATCCCATTTTGAAGCTTGTGACCACCTCATCCCTCCAGCGATTTTGAAGCTTTGGACCTCATCCCTCCAGGGATTTTGAAGCTTTTGACCACCACATCCCTCCAGGGATTTTGAAGCTTGTAACCACCTCATCCCTCCAGGGATTTTGAAACTTTGGACCGCCTCATGCCTATAAGGATTTTGAAGCTTTGGACCAAATCCCATTTTGAAGATTTTGACCACCTCATCCCTCCAGGGATTTTGAAGCTTTGGACCGCCTCATACCAATAGGGATTTTGAAGCTTTGGACCACATCCCATTTTGAAGCTTGTGACCCCCTCATCCCTCCAGGGATTTTGAAGCTTTGGACCTCATCCCTACAGGGATTTTGAAGCTTTTGAGCACCACATCCCTCCAGGGAATTTGAAGCTTGTAACCACCTCATCCCTCCAGGGATTTTGAAGCTTTAGATCACATCCCTCCAGGGATTTTGAAGCTTTGCACCACCTCATCCCGCCAAGGATTTTGAAATTTTGGACCGCCTCATGCCTACAGGGATTTTGAAGCTTTGGTCCGCATCCCATTTTGAAGCTTTTGACCACCTCATCCCTCGAGGGATTTTGAAGCTTTGGACCGCCTCATCCCTCTAGGTATTTTGAAGCTTTGGACCACCTCATCCCTCTAGGGGTTTTGAAGCTATGACCACCTCATCCCTCCAGGGGCTTTGAAGCTTTGGACCACCTCATTCCTCCAGGGGTTTTGAAGCTTTTGACCACCACATCCCTTCAGGGATTTTGAAGCTTGTAACCACCTCATCCCACCAGGGATTTTGAAGCTTTTGACCACTTAATCCCTCCAGGGATTTTGAAGCTTTGGACCGCCTCATCCCTCTAGGTATTATGAAGCTTTGGACCGCCTCATCCCTCTAGGGGTTTTGAAGCTTTTGACCACCACATCCCTCCAATGATTTTGAAGCTTCTAACCAGCTCATCCCTCCAGGGATTTTGAAACTTTGGACCGCCTCATGCCTATAAGGATTTTGAAGCTTTGGACCACCTCATCCCTCTAGGTATTTTGAAGCTTTAGACCGCCTCATCCCTCTAGATGTTTTGAAGCTATGACCACCTCATCCCTCCAGTGGCTTTGAAGCTTTGGACCACCTCATCCCTATAGGGGTTTTGAAGCTTTTGACAACCACATCCCTCCAGGGATTTTGAAGCTTGTAACCACCTCATCCCTCCAGGGATTTTGAAGCTTTGGATCACATCCCTCCAGGGATTTGAAGCTTTGTACTATCTCATCCCTCCAGGGATTTTGAAACTTTGGACCGCCTCATGCCTACAGGGATTTTGAAGCTTTGAACCACATCCCATTTTGAAGCTTTTGACCACCTCATCCCTCCAGGGATTTTGAAGCTTTGGACCGCCTCATGCCTATAGGGATTTTGAAGCTTTGGACCACATCCCGTTTTGAAGCTTGTGACCACCTCATCCCTCCAGGGATTTTGAAGCTTTGGACCTCATCCCTACAGGGATTTTGAAGCTTTTGAGCACCACATCCCTCCAGGGAATTTGAAGCTTGTACCCACCTCATCCCTCCAGGGATTTTGAAGCTTTGGATCACATCCCCCCAGGGACTATGAAGCTTTGCACCACCTCATCCCGCCAAGGATTTTGAAATTTTGGACCGCCTCATGCCTACAGGGATTTTGAAGCTTTGGTCCGCATCCCATTTTGAAGCGTTTGACCACCTCATCCCTCGAGGGCTTTTGAAGCTTTAGACCGCCTCATCCCTCTAGGTATTTTGAAGCTTTGGACCACCTCATCCCTCCAGGGGCTTTGAAGCTTTGGACCACCTCATTCCTCCAGGGGTTTTGAAGCTTTTGAGCACCACATCCCTTCAGGGATTTTGAAGCTTGTAACCACCTCATCCCTCCAGGGATTTTGAAGCTTGTAACCACCTCATCCCACCAGGGATTTTGAAGCTTTAGACCGCCTCATCCCTCTAGGTATTTTGAAGCTTTGTACTATCTCATCCCTCCAGGGATTTTGAAACTTTGGACCGCCTCATGCCTACAGGGATTTTGAAGCTTTGAACCACATCCCATTTTGAAGCTTTTGACCACCTCATCCCTCCAGGGATTTTGAAGCTTTGGACCGCCTCATGCCTATAGGGATTTTGAAGCTTTGGACCACATCCCATTTTGAAGCTTGTGACCACCTCATCCCTCCAGCGATTTTGAAGCTTTGGACCTCATCCCTCCAAGGATTTTGAAGCTTTTGACCACCACATCCCTCCAGGGATTTTGAAGCTTGTAACCACCTCATCCCTCCAGGGATTTTGAAGCTTTGGATCACATCCCTCCAGGGATTTTGAAGCTTTGCACCACCCCATCCCCCCAGGGATTTTGAAACTTTGGACCGCCTCATCGCTCTAGGTATTTTGAAGCTTTGGATCACATCCCTCCAGGGATTTTGAAGCTTTGCACCACCTCATCCCTCCAGGGATTTTGAAACTTTGGACCGCCTCATGCCTACAGGGATTTTGAAGCTTTCGATCATATCCCTCCAGGGATTTTGAAGCTTTGCACCATCTTATCCCTCCAGGGATTTTGAAACTTTGGACCGCCTCATGCCTACAGGGATTTTGAAGCTTTGGTCCACATCCCATTTTGAAGCTGTTGAACACCTCATCCCTCCATGGATTTTGAAGCTTTGGACCGCCTCATCCCTCTAGGTATTTTGAAGCTTTGGACCGCCTCATCCCTCTAGGTGTTTTGAAGCTATGACCACCTCATCCCTCCAGTGGCTTTGAAGCTTTGGACCACCTCATCCCTATAGGGGTTTTGAAGCTTTTGACAACCACATCCCCCCAGAGATTTTGAAGCTTGTAACCACCTCATCCCTCCAGGGATTTTGAAGCTTTGGATCACATCCCTCCAGGGATTTGAAGCTTTGTACCATCTCATCCCTCCAGGGATTTTGAAACTTTGGACCGCCTCATCCCTCCAGGGATTTTGAAACTTTGGACCGCCTCATCCCTCCAGGGATTTTGAAGCTTTGGACCACCTCATCCCTCTAGGTATTTTGAAGCTTTGGACCGCCTCATCCCTCCATGGATTTTGAAGGTTTGGATCGCATCCCTCCAGGGATTTTGAAGCTTTGCACCACCTCATCCCTCGAGGGATTTTGAAACTTTGGACCGCCTCATGCCTACAGGGATTTTGAAGCTTTGGACCACATCCCATTTTGAAGATTTTGACTACCTCATCCCTCCAAGGATTTTGAAGCTTTGGACCGCCTCATCCCTCTAGGTATTTTGAAGCTTTGGACCGCCTCATCCCTCTAGGGGTTTTGAAGCTTTTGACCACCACATCCCTCCAGGGATTTTGAAGCTTGTAACCACCTCATCCCTCCAGGGATTTTGAAGCTTTGGACCACCTCATCCCTCTAGGTATTTTGAAGCTTTGGACCGCCTCATCCCTCCATGGTTTTTGAAGGTTTGGATCACATCCCTCCAGGGATTTTGAAGCTTTGCACCACCTCATCCCTCGAGGGATTTTGAAACTTTGGACCGCCTCATGCCTACAGGGATTTTGAAACTTTGGACCACATCCCATTTTGAAGCTTTTGACCACCTCATCCCTCCAGGGATTTTGAAGCTTAGGGCCACCTCATCCCTCCATGGATTTTGAAGCTTTGGATCACATCCCTCCAGGGATTTTGAAGCTTTGCACCACCTCATCCCCCCAGGGATTTTGAAACTTTGGACCGCTTCATGCCTACAGGGATTTTGAAGCTTTGGACCACATCCCATTTTGAAGCTTTTGACCACTTCATCCTTCCAGGGATTTTGAAGCTTTGGACCGCCTCATCCCTCTAGGTATTATGAAGCTTTGGACCGCCTCATCCCTCTAGGTATTTTGAAGCTTTGGACCGCCTCATCCCTCTAGGGGTTTTGAAGCTTTTGACCACCACATCCCTCCAGGGATTTTGAAGCTTGTAACCACCTCATGCCTCTAGGGATTTTGAAACTTTGGACCGCCTCATGCCTATAGGGATTTTGAAGCTTTGGACCAAATCCCATTTTGAAGCTTTTGACCACCTCATCCCTCCAGGGATTTTGAAACTTTGGACCGCCTCATGCCTATAGGGATTTTGAAGCTTTGGACCACATCCCATTTTGAAGCTTGTGACCACCTCATCCCTCCAGGGATTTTGAAGCTTTGGACTTCATCCCTACAGGGATTTTGAAGCTTTTGAGCACCACATCCCTCCAGGGATTTTGAAGCTTGTAACCACCTCATCCCTCCAGGGATTTTGAAGCTTTGGATCACATCCCTCCAGGGATTTTGAAGCTTTGCACCACCTCATCCCGCCAGGGATTTTGAAATTTTGGACCGCCTCATGCCTACAGGTATTTTGAAGCTTTGGTCCACATCCCATTTTGAAGCTTTTGACCACCTCATCCCTCGAGGGATTTTGAAGCTTTGGACCGCCTCATCCCTCTAGGGGTTTTGAAGCTATGACCACCTCATCCCTCCAGGGGCTTTGAAGCTTTGGACCACCTCATCCCTCCAGGGGTTTTGAAGCTTTTGACCACCACATCCCTCCAGGTATTTTGAAGCTTGTAACCAACTCATCCCACCAGGGATTTTGAAGCTTGTAACCACCTCATCCCACCAGGGATTTTGAAGCTTTGGACCACCTCATCCCTCGATGGATTTTGAAGCTTTTGACCACCACATCCCTCCAGGGATTTTGAAGCTTGTAACCACCTCATCCCTCCAGGGATTTTGAAACTTTGGACCGCCTCATGCCTATAGCGATTTTGAAGTTTTGGACCACATCCCATTTTGAAGCTTTTGACCACCTCATCCCTCCAGGGATTTTGAAGCTTTGGACCACCTCATGCCTATAGGGATTTTGAAGCTTTGGACCACATCCCATTTTGAAGCTTGTGACCACCTCATCCCTCCAGGGATTTTGAAGCTTGTAACCACCTCATCCCACCAGGGATTTTGAAGCTTGTAACCACCTCATCCCACCAGGGATTTTGAAGCTTTGGACCACCTCATCCCTCCATGGATTTTGAAGCTTTTGACCACCACATCCCTCCAGGGATTTTGAAGCTTGTAACCACCTCATCCCTCCAGGGATTTTGAAACTTTGGACCGCCTCATGCCTATAGCGATTTTGAAGCTTTTGACCACATCCCATTTTGAAGCTTTTGACCACCTCATCCCTCCAGCGATTTTGAAGCTTTGGACCTCATCCCTCCAGGGATTTTGAAGCTTTTGACCACCACATCCCTCCAGGGATTTTGCAGCTTGTAACCACCCCATCCCTCCAGAGATTTTGAAGCTTTGGATCACATCCCTCCAGGGATTTTGAAGCTTTGCACCACCTCATCCCTCCAGGGATTTTGAAACTTTGGACCGCCTCATGCCTACAGGGATTTTGAAGCTTTGGATCATATCCCTTCAGGTATTTTGAAGCTTTGGACCGCCTCATCCCTCCATGGATTTTGAAGCTTTGGATCACAACCCTCCAGGGATTTTGAAGCTTTGCACCACCTCATCCCTCCAGGGATTTTGAAACTTTGGACCGCCTCATGCCTACAGGGATTTTGAAGCTTTGGACCACATCCCATTTTGAAGCTTTTGACTACCTCATCCCTCCAAGGATTTTGAAGCTTTGGACCGCCTCATCCCTCTAGGTATTTTGAAGCTTTGGACCGCCTCATCCCTCTAGGGGTTTTGAAGCTTTTGACCACAACATCCCTCAGGGGATTTTGAAGCTTGTAACCACCTCATCCCTCCAGGGATTTTGAAACTTTGGACCGCCTCATGCCTACAGGGATTTCGAAGCTTTGGACCACATCCCATTTTGAAGCTTTTGACCACCTCATCCCTCCAGGTATTTTGAAGCTTTTGACCACCACATCCCTCCAGGGATTTTGAAGCTTAGGGCCACCTCATCCCTCCATGGATTTTGAAGCTTTGGATGACATCCCTCCAGGGATTTTGAAGCTTTGCACCACCTCATCCCTCCAGGGATTTTGAAACTTTGGACCGCCTCATGCCTACAGGGATTTTGAAGCTTTGGACCACATCCCATTTTGAAGCTTTTGACCACTTCATCCCTCCAGGGATTTTGAAGCTTTGGACCGCCTCATCCCTCTAGGTATTTTGAAGCTTTGGACCGCCTCATCCCTCTAGGGGTTTTGAAGCTTTTGACCACCACATCCCTCCAGGGATTTTGAAGCTTGTAACCACCTCATCCCTCCAGGGATTTTGAAACTTTGGACCGCCTCATGCCTATAAGGATTTTGAAGCTTTGGACCAAATCCCATTTTGAAGCTTTTGACCACCTCATCCCTCCAGGAATTTTGAAGCTTTGGACCGCCTCATGCCTATAGGGATTTTGAAGCTTTGGACCACATCCCATTTTGAAGCTTGTGACCACCTCATCCCTCCAGGGATTTTGAAGCTTTTGACCACCACATCCCTCCAGGGATTTTGAAGCTTAGGGCCACCTCATCCCTCCATGGATTTTGAAGCTTTGGATCACATCCCTCCAGGGATTTTGAAGCTTTGCACCACCTCATCCCCCCAGGGATTTTGAAACTTTGGACCACTTCATGCCTACAGGGATTTTGAAGCTTTGGACCACATCCCATTTTGAAGCTTTTGACCACTTCATCCCTCCAGGGATTTTTAAGCTTTGGACCGCCTCATCTCTCTAGGTATTATGAAGCTTTGGACCGCCTCATCCCTCTAGGTATTTTGAAGCTTTGGACCGCCTCATCCCTCTAGGGGTTTTGAAGCTTTTGACCACCACATCCCTCCAGGGATTTTGAAGCTTGTAACCACCTCATCCCTCCAGGGATTTTGAAACTTTGGACCGCCTCATGCCTATAGGGATTTTGAATCTTTGGACCAAATCCCATTTTGAAGCTTTTGACCACCTCATCCCTCCAGGGATTTTGAAGATTTGGACCGCCTCATGCCTATAGGGATTTTGAAGCTTTGGACCACATCCCATTTTGAAGCTTGTGACCACCTCATCCCTCCAGGGATTTTGAAGCTTTGGACCTCATCCCTACAGGGATTTTGAAGCTTTTGAGCACCACATCCCTCCAGGGAATTTGAAGCTTGTAACCACCTCATCCCTCCAGGGATTTTGAAGCTTTGGATCACATCCCTCCAGGGATTTTGAAGCTTTGCAACACCTCATCCCGCCAGGAATTTTGAAATTTTGGACCGACTCATGCCTACAGGGATTTTGAAGCTTTGGTCCACATCCCATTTTGAAGCTTTTGACCACCTCATCCCTCGAGGGATTTTGAATCTTTGGACCGCCTCATCCCTCTAGGTATTTTGAAGCTTTGGACCACCTTATCCCTCTAGGGGTTTTGAAGCTATGACCACCTCATCCCTCCAGGGGCTTTGAAGCTTTGGACCACCTCATCCCTCCAGGGATTTTGAAGCTTGTAACCACCTCATCCCTCCAGGGATTTTGAAGCTTGTAACCACCTCATCCCACCAGGGATTTTGAAGCTTGTAACCACCTCATCCCACCAGGGATTTTGAAGCTTTGGACCACCTCATCCCTCCATGGATTTTGAAGCTTTTGACCACCACATCCCTCCAGGGAGTTTGAAGCTTGTAACCACCTCATCCCTCCAGGGATTTTGAAACTTTGGACCGCCTCATGCCTATAGCGATTTTTTAGCTTTGGACCACATCCCATTTTGAAGATTTTGACCACCTCATCCCTCCAGGGATTTTGAAGCTTTGGACCGCCTCATGCCTATAGGGATTTTGAAGCTTTGGACCACATCCCATTTTGAAGCTTGTGACCACCTCATCCCTCCAGCGATTTTGAAGCTTTGGACCTCATCCTTCCAGGGATTTTGAAGCTTTTGACCACCACATCCCTCCAGGGATTTTGCAGCTTGTAACCACCTCATCCCTCCAGGGATTTTGAAGCTTTGGATCACATCCCTCCAGGGATTTTGAAGCTTTGCACCACCCCATCCCCCCAGGGATTTTGAAACTTTGGACCGCCTCATCCCTCTAAGTATTTTGAAGCTTTGGATCACATCCCTCCAGGGATTTTGAAGCTTTGCACCACCTCATCCCTCCAGGGATTTTGAAACTTTGGACCGCCTCATGCCTACAGGGATTTTGAAGCTTTGGACCACCTCATCCCTCCAGTGGCTTTGAAGCTTTGGACCACCTCATCCCTCCAGGGGTTTTGAAGCTTTTGACCACCACATCCCTCCAGGGATTTTGAAGCTTGTAACCACCTCATCCCTCCAGGGATTTTGAAGCTTTGGATCACATCCCTCCAGGGATTTTGAAGCTTTGCACCACCTCATCCCGCCAGGGATTTTGAAATTTTGGACCGCCTCATGCCTACAGGTATTTTGAAGCTTTGGTCCACATCCCATTTTGAAGCTTTTGACCACCTCATCCCTCGAGGGATTTTGAAGCTTTGGACCGCCTCATCCCTCTAGGTATTTTGAAGCTTTGGACCACCTTATCCCTCTAGGGGTTTTGAAGCTATGACCACCTCATCCCTCCAGGGGCTTTGAAGCTTTGGACCACCTCATCCCTCCAGGGGTTTTGAAGCTTTTGACCACCACATCCCTCCAGGGATTTTGAAGCTTGTAACCAATTCATCCCACCAGGGATTTTGAAGCTTGTAACCACCTCATCCCACCAGGGATTTTGAAGCTTTGGACCACCTCATCCCTCCATGGATTTTGAAGCTTTTGACCACCACATCCCTCCAGGGATTTTGAAGCTTGTAACCACCTCATCCCTCCAGGGATTTTGAAACTTTGGACCGCCTCATGCCTATAGCGATTTTGAAGCTTTGGACCACATCCCATTTTGAAGCTTTTGACCACCTCATCCCTCCAGGGATTTTGAAGCGGTGTGTGGCACAGTGTGTCAGGTGGAGTTGGTGGAGTCTGGAGGCGGACCGCTGTGTTTCTTCTCTGCGGATCAGTGAACTTTGAACTTTCTCTTTAAAACCAACGCGCAGGCGCGGAGCGCGGCGCGGTGTGTGGCACAGTGTGTCAGGTGGAGTCTGGAGGCGGACCGCTGTGTTTCTTCTCTGCGGATCAGTGAACTTTGAACTTTCTCTTTAAAACCAACGCGCAGGCGCGGAGCGCGGCGCGGTGTGTGGCACAGTGTGTCAGGTGGAGTCTGGAGGCGGACCGCTGTGTTTCTTCTCTGCGGATCAGTGAACTTTGAACTTTCTCTTTAAAACCAACGCGCAGGCGCGGAGCGCGGCGCGGTGTGTGGCACAGTGTGTCAGGTGGAGTCTGGAGGCGGACCGCTGTGTTTCTTCTCTGCGGATCAGTGAACTTTGAACTTTCTCTTTAAAACCAACGCGCAGGCGCGGAGCGCGGCGCGGTGTGTGGCACAGTGTGTCAGGTGGAGTCTGGAGGCGGACCGCTGTGTTTCTTCTCTGCGGATCAGTGAACTTTGAACTTTCTCTTTAAAACCAACGCGCAGGTGCGGAGCGCGGCGCGGTGTGTGGCACAGTGTGTCAGGTGGAGTCTGGAGGCGGACCGCTGTGTTTCTTCTCTGCGGATCAGTGAACTTTGAACTTTCTCTTTAAAACCAACGCGCAGGCGCGGAGCGCGGCGCGGTGTGTGGCACAGTGTGTCAGGTGGAGTCTGGAGGCGGACCGCTGTGTTTCTTCTCTGCGGATCAGTGAACTTTGAACTTTCTCTTTAAAACCAACGCGCAGGCGCGGAGCGCGGCGCGGTGTGTGGCACAGTGTGTCAGGTGGAGTCTGGAGGCAGACCGCTGTGTTTCTTCTCTGCGGATCAGTGAACTTTGAACTTTCTCTTTAAAACCAACGCGCAGGCGCGGAGCGCGGCGCGGTGTGTGGCACAGTGTGTCAGGTGGAGTCTGGAGGCGGACCGCTGTGTTTCTTCTCTGCGGATCAGTGAACTTTGAACTTTCTCTTTAAAACCAACGCGCAGGCGCGGAGCGCTGCACAGTGTGTCAGGTGGAGTCTGGAGGCGGACCGCTGTGTTTCTTCTCTGCGGATCAGTGAACTTTGAACTTTCTCTTTAAAACCAACGCGCAGGCGCGGAGCGCGGCGCGGTGTGTGGCACAGTGTGTCAGGTGTCGGAGGTCGGAGCGGGAGCAGTGAGAGGAACCCAGAAGCGGACCTGTGGAGCGGCTGTGAAGTGGCTGGTAGGAACTTTTGAGAAAAGTACTTCTGGCACTCTACCCCCCTTTCATTCCCCCTCCCCTTCCCCTTCCCTCCCCCCTTTCCCCCCTTTCCCCACCCCCTTCCCTCCGGTTCCCTTTCCTTGTCCCTGTGCCCCCCCGTGCCTCTTCCTGATCTTACCGGGAAGTCGGTGAATCGACGAACTCTTTTCTCCGCCACCGATCAGCCTGGTGGTCTCTGACACCCGGAGCTACATTGACACCCGGAGCTACATTGACGAACAGTAGTGTCCAACGGTGGTTGTCTGAGCGCCTTAGGTGCCATGGCGTCTGCAACCGCTACCAACGAAGCGGAGTCGGGTCGATGGTTGCGCAGTAATAAACTGCAACCCGAACTCGCAACGGATCTCAGGACTACACCTGACAAAGTCGCGGCTATATTTACAACGATTACCCCTGCAACGCAGGCACCCCCCAGCAGGCTTACCGCGTCAGTGAATGATCATGAGCCCAGCGGTGGAAGACCTAGGCGGGGGTCTGCTGGGACTGCTGGGCAGGGGAGATCTACAATTGAAGAGGCCGACCCTTTTACACGGGTACTCCCAGGCGAACTGAGGGTTGAGGGGGAAAAACCACCAAATAATGGTGACCAGCAAATCGAGAGGGCGGATACGCCGCAATTCGCTAGAAGCTCTTGTCAGGGCACGATATCGACACTAACACCAGAAGAGCCAATTAACAGGATGGCCAGTATGGTGTCACCAAATGATGAGGAGGACTCTCGGGATGTAGAAAATAATGATGACTCGGTGTTTGAAACACAAGACTGCCTAAACTCCTCGGGTCAGACCTCGCCGACTGGAATTAGAACAACCAGCAAAACGAGCAGAAGACCTAGAAGAGCAAAGAGCCAGGAAACCAACGGCGACGTAGGCGGAAAAACTACTGAAGTGTCTTCAAAGAACTACGAAACCACATCATCATTGGACTTTGACTCTGAATCAGAGAGGGAAGAAGAAAAGAGTCAAAAGAATAATCACGAGGGCCCAACAAGACCAAGACTCCACAAAAAACCAACGAAAACCAGACCAAAAGATAAAGTCCCGGAAGGGAAGGTCTGTGTAAAAAAAGGGCGGAAAACGATCCTAAAAGCAACAGTAGGAAGCAAGGAGATGACAAGACTACCAATACTCCCCTCGCTGAAGGATTATTTCCTAAAACACAGTAAGAGAAAACTCCACTCGGATCAAGAGTTGTCCGACGCGGAATTACTAGAGGCAGTACAAGAACCTCCGCCAGTGAACAAGTTTCGGAAAACAGATCCAACTGAAAGTAATCCAGCCCCCACAATCAAATGGCATGCGCGTAAACCTAGCAGAGAAGGTGGGACCCCATGTGGAGTAAGGGTGGAGGCCGGTCAGCAAAACGACCCGCCTAAATCGCCGCCACGATTGGGAAATCCGCGTTTGGAGCATTCAAGGAATTCAGTGGAAGAAGTGATATTGAACGAACTAAACACACTGTCCAATCTGACGAGCGAACCAGAGCAAACAACAAGATCAGAAGAGCTTATTTTCGTACAGGCGAAAAATGTAAATGACCTCCGACCAACAGACCCCGTGAAAGAATCAGTAGCAGTCCCACAGACCCAAATGCCTTCACAGAGTGCGTGTATGGAGTTGAGTGATAGACCCTCAAGTGCAACGAAACACACTCAAGCAGAAGAACGTAACACCTGGACTCGCCCACACACACAGCGCAACTACGAGAGAATTGGGACGGACAAATCAGCGGACAATCGGGAGTCTGCATCAGTATTGGAAAAAAACTACATAGAAAGAAGACAGCAGCTACAAGCCGAAAGAGGCCTACATACACCGATCAGAATAAGAGGGCAAAGTGACATATCGGGGCTGTCCGACAAAGAAATGCCTTCAGCCAAAAAAAAGACGGACCTTCTGACAATTATGTCGGCACTTACAATAGCCCTCAATCCATTCAGCAAACTTTATGAATCGATTCATGAAGCACTAAAGGATAACACAACAATGATTACTTCTCTAAAGGAGAAACTAACATTTATAGAAGGCTATGTAACGGCCGCAGAGCATAATTCAAAAAACATGCAACTAAGTCTCGAAGAAAAAATAAAGAGTCTAGGGAAGGAGCTGGCCAACATTACCCCCAGAGCTCCATATACTGCAGTGTTAATTACTAACAGTACTCAAACGGAAGAAACACCAACAAAAAAGAAAGACATAGCTCCAATCTTCGCAAAAGGTACAGTGAAGTTACGAGAGGCGCCCTCTGTCACAAGTCAAGCAACAACAAAACCTATTGAAGTGAAAGGCCAGATAGAAGGACCACTCCTGTGCATCTCCAGAAAGAGGTCTCCAGTACATACACCCTGTCTACTGGCCAGTCCGCAAACTAAGAGTGCAAAGTTGTTAGGGAGAATTCTCTGTTTAGGCTGAATTTCCCTACCTAGTGAGTCCCCCAGCAGCTTTGCTGGATTTCTGGGGTTTAATTTTTTTCTCCTGCCAAGAGTGAGACTCTTTTACCCTCACTCTTGGACATGTTGAAGTGTGTTTTCTTGGTTAAACCTTGTGTTGAATGGGCTATGGGGTCTTTTACTCCATAGGGCCTCATGTATTTTTGTGATGTGGGTCACACAGCACCCTCTGTGCCGTGACCCAGGGGTGTCCTAGGGACTCCCCAACATAGACTCCATACCCTGGGACTGACTACTGTCTCCCAGGGCATGTAAAGTCACCAAAGACTTTGCTAGTCTTGAATCCTGAACAGAACCAGTACAAACCATCATATTGTGGACGTACTGGCTGGGGCAATTCGATTGCCCCAGGGTCTGTTAGTCGAGGGGGCACGTCTCCGTCCCCCCTGATCGAGTTTTGGCTGGTGGCAGTGGAAACTACTTTTTATATTCGACCGCGAATATTTCCCTATGGGATTTCCCATTGTTTTAGGCTAACACATTTAATTATTTATTTACGGTAGCCTTAAACATACCGCCGGTTTATATATTTATTTTTATAACTCCGGTTGGGACTTTTTGCCAAAACTTGATTCTAAAATGGCGTTGGTGTTCGCCTCTGTAACTCTGACCCAAAGTGGAGCCCTTTGTTCCACTTTTGGCGGGCTTCTCCACAGAAGCCCTCCAAAGTGGTGCCACTCTGTCTGGGGTACTTAGGAGGGGTGGAGGGGGATTTAGGCACCCTGGACTGAGTTACCTTGGTAACTCAAGTCGCACTCCGTCCTGATTGGCCCAAGTGGTGAGCCGCCCGGCTCACCACTTAGCATGTTTGAGTGACAGCTAGGCTGGGTGAATGGGGGTTTGCTGCATAAAAGCAGGGCTTTGGGGACTGGGACTTCAGAAGTCGCCACAGGACCAAGAATCCGACGAGGGAAGAGCTGAGCCGACCTGCTTCGACGACACCACCCGGTGGAGCCCTGCTGAACCGTCTCACCACTTTTTCCCGACGACCGAGGAGAACTCTTAACGGAGTGGCTCCTTCCCTTGACTGGTGGGGACAACCAGTCTTCGCCTTCTTTCCGTTCTTTGAGGTATCTCGTGGCCGCCTTGCCTGTGCCAAGCACCCCGGCAACCGGAATACCACACTTTACCCCCATACCGCGAAAGTCGGTACCAACCCTTTAACCGGAGGACTCCGCGGCTGGTTTCCTCCCGGGCAGTGCAACGACCCTCTTCTTCTGCTCTTCAGCGAGAACTTCTTCTCCCCTGACCGACGTCGAGCCCTGCTGCCACTGCCTGGAACAACTGCCACCGCTGGAGGATCCTTTCCGCTTAAGGTACTGTGTTCCGCCTGGCTTCCCTTGCTACCGACTGTACGGGGTAGATTTAGTCCCCGGCTTTCGAACCTGGGAGTGCCTGGGACACTTTGGCTAAACTTTCTGAGCCACTCTAAACTCTTTTTGACTCTTTGCAAGACTTTGAATCTCTAACTAACAGTGTGATCTTGGGCACATTTTCGCTCCGGCTACTCTAAGAGTGGGCCCTGCCTAGTGACTTTTGCTCACCTGTGACTTTGTGCTTCTTTGAGCCTAGTGCAAGTGTTCTGGACCTTAGAGTGGTGTGTTTAACCCATTTCTGCTTTTTCTCTCCCTTTCTTGGAAACTACTAGAGTGTCATCTAACGTTAAGCACTCACCTCTGTTTTAATTAAGTGGTGTTTACCTAGAGTTGTCTAGATAGGAGAAAGGATTGAATCTACTTTCATTATAACTGTGTTGAAGTGCTTTTACTATATTTTTGCTAGAGTGTTTTTAACTTATGTGTATTTTAAATAAATAACTATATACTTTTGAAACCAAGCTCTGGTCAGTGTTTGCTTGTGCTATTGTGTTTTGGTACATATTGTGTATACTTTACATACTGCCTAACTCTTCTTGAGGGAAGTCTGACTGCTCAGCCACAGCTACCAGGTAAATCTGGGTGGTACAGACTGCTACCAAAGGGGTTTACTGCTCTACCTGTAGTCTTAAATCTTTTGCAGTGTTCCCCAAGGGAACTGCACAGGTTTCTGCCTAACACTGGTGGCAGCGGTGGGATTTGTATTGAGTATACATTTTATTGTGCTTTAGATACCTTAGTGCAACTAACCACAAAGCTTAGCACTGAAAAAGTAAAACCTCTAACATGTCAGTTATAGAAAGCTATAGTCAAGAGTCCCTTGCAGCCAAAACTGCTGATTGTTTAAGAGTACTCTGTAAACATAAGGATCTCCTGACTAAGGGCAAGAAAATGGAGCTGATTGAAAGATTGTTAGCTAACCAAAGTCTGGGTGATGGTTCAGAGGAACCTACCACTCCAGCAACTGTAGATGACAGTGTTGAAGTTAACATGGAGCAAAATGTTGATGTTTCTGAGGAAGAGTCAGAAGAGGAGGGTGAGGCTGTTGTAACTGTCCCCCCTAGGCCTCTGCCTGCTCTACCTGCTGTGCCTACTGGACCTTTACCAGGTCCCACATTTAGTCCTCAGTACTTTGAACTAGAGAAAATGAAGCTAGAATTGGAGTATAAGAAACTTAATGCTCAAACTGACAAAGAACTAAGGCTAAGGGAAATGGAGCTCAAGTATGACTTAGAAATGAAGAAATTATCTGTTGAGAATGTTTCTCTCTCTGGCTCCTCTAGAAGTTCCAGTCCTAAAAGACCCCGGATGCCTAAAGAATTGGTTGGTATGTATGAGCCTAAGTTGGATGTGTTGGATTGGTTGTCTCTGTTTGAATATAATCATGGGCTCCAGAACATCACAGGAAATGACTTACTCACCTGGTTGTTCTCTAGGCTTCCCCCTGTTGCAACTGATGTGGTAATGGAGATGGGGGAGGAGGATAGGAAGGACTATGAATGTGTGAAACTAGCTTTGATAGCTAGGTTTGGGAAGACCCCTTCCCAGTATCTTAAGAGGTTTAGGAGCCTCAAAAAGCATGATGGTACCCCTTGGGCTACCTGGGTGAGTGAATGTTTGAAAAACTTAGAGGGATGGATTAAGGGTTACAAGGTGAACACTTATGAAGGTATGAAGAATTTGTTTATGTTGGAGACTATTTATGATGCCTGCTCTCCTGAGCTCAGACAACACTTGGCTGATTCCAGGGAATTGGATTCCCGGAAACTAGCTAAGGCTGCTGACTTGTGGGTTGCCAACAGGGCCACTCACAAGGATTCTGGGGTAACTCAGAAGAAGGATGGGGAGAAACAGCCTAAAAAGGACTCCAGAGAGAATTCTAATAATTCCTATCCCAAAGAGGGCCCCAAACCACAAAATAACCAGGGTAAGCCACATGGGAAACCTAGTCAGGCTGCTGTACCTTCTGGCCACAAGCCAGAAGGAGGTCAGAACAAGCCACCCTTCCAGAGAGCATTTGGACAATGCTATGTCTGTCAGGGTACTGACCATATCAAAGGAGATCCCAAGTGCAAGGGTAAACCTGCAGGGATCAGCACAGTCTCCTTAGCCTTCACTCCTGAGGATGAAGTACAGATGGCTAGTGCCCACTTTGAACTCTTTGCTGAAGAACCCTTGGGTCTTCAAGCAACTGTAAACTTAGAGCCTATGGGTCTGGTTAGTCCCCAGAATAGGGTTGTGTATAACTCCCTACCTGTTAACTCTAAGGTGTATTATGTGGACAGTGTTCTTGTCAATGGCCAGGATACTCCTGCCAGGAGAGACACTGGGGCCAGCAGAACAGTAGTGGATGAAAGCTTCTTTCCACCTGAGGATGTGGCCAAAGCACCCAAAGGTCCCACTAAGATGTCTGGAGGCCCTGTCCAAATGGTTCCTATTCTACCAGCCCTCATTCAATGTAACAACATGACAGTAAGGATCCCTGTCAGTGTTCAGGCTGAGGTACCTGGGAAGGTCCTGTTAGGGAATGACCTAAGAACTCTAGGAGTAGTGTCACATACCCCCAGGCCTCCCAGTATGGAGAAGCAGAACTTAACCAAATTGGCTAGAAAGGCTACCTTGAAGGACCCTTCTAAGCCTGTGGGACCCTCTACTGAGAACCCCACTACAAGCCCTGGTGTTAGTAAGTTGACCTCTAACCCAGGCACATTTCAGGATAGTATGCTAGGAACATGGGCGCCCCAACCAAGCTCCATCATTGTTCCCCTAGTCTCAGAGTCTCTGACTCCCCCTGCTTCTGAGGAAGAGGTGGATAGACCAACTAGGCCCCTATCTGGACCTGAGAGAACTGGTAATTCTCAGTGCTGGTGGAAAACCAGAAAAGAAAAGTCTAAGGCCAAAAACCTTCAGACTGTTGGACCTTCTACTGAAGACCCCAACTCAAATCCTAGTATTAGGGGGGAAACTCCTAAAATAGGTAAGGGTAGATCTAAGAGGAAGGGGAAGCAGGTACATTGCCTAACCCCAACCCCTCCAACCAAGAGGCCTAAGACCCAACCTGCTCCCACAAGAGAGGTGGTGAGGGACCTTGGAGGCCCCTCTAGATCTAAGGGAATCCTTTATAAGGACCCCTTGAAAAAGCCTAACATAGGTTCAGAAGTTGTACCAACTTCTGAGGGACTGGTCGACCAGATCCCCTATAACAAAAAGACTGATGTTCCTCAAAGGGTCTGTAGGTCCGTTAGCTTGCAAAAGAAAACCTTTGAGTTCTCCATTGAACATAGGTCAAGGTGTCACCATCAAAATGCTGATGGACTCTCTAGGATGTATATCATCGACTAGAGGTATGAGGTTCATCCAGGAGTGGATTAAATCCTCCTGTCCCTTAGTCTGGGGGGGGCGAGTGTTAGGGAGAATTCTCTGTTTAGGCTGAATTTCCCTACCTAGTGAGTCCCCCAGCAGCTTTGCTGGATTTCTGGGGTTTAATTTTTTTCTCCTGCCAAGAGTGAGACTCTTTTACCCTCACTCTTGGACATGTTGAAGTGTGTTTTCTTGGTTAAACCTTGTGTTGAATGGGCTATGGGGTCTTTTACTCCATAGGGCCTCATGTATTTTTGTGATGTGGGTCACACAGCACCCTCTGTGCCGTGACCCAGGGGTGTCCTAGGGACTCCCCAACATAGACTCCATACCCTGGGACTGACTACTGTCTCCCAGGGCATGTAAAGTCACCAAAGACTTTGCTAGTCTTGAATCCTGAACAGAACCAGTACAAACCATCATATTGTGGACGTACTGGCTGGGGCAATTCGATTGCCCCAGGGTCTGTTAGTCGAGGGGGCACGTCTCCGTCCCCCCTGATCGAGTTTTGGCTGGTGGCAGTGGAAACTACTTTTTATATTCGACCGCGAATATTTCCCTATGGGATTTCCCATTGTTTTAGGCTAACACATTTAATTATTTATTTACGGTAGCCTTAAACATACCGCCGGTTTATATATTTATTTTTATAACTCCGGTTGGGACTTTTTGCCAAAACTTGATTCTAAAATGGCGTTGGTGTTCGCCTCTGTAACTCTGACCCAAAGTGGAGCCCTTTGTTCCACTTTTGGCGGGCTTCTCCACAGAAGCCCTCCAAAGTGGTGCCACTCTGTCTGGGGTACTTAGGAGGGGTGGAGGGGGATTTAGGCACCCTGGACTGAGTTACCTTGGTAACTCAAGTCGCACTCCGTCCTGATTGGCCCAAGTGGTGAGCCGCCCGGCTCACCACTTAGCATGTTTGAGTGACAGCTAGGCTGGGTGAATGGGGGTTTGCTGCATAAAAGCAGGGCTTTGGGGACTGGGACTTCAGAAGTCGCCACAGGACCAAGAATCCGACGAGGGAAGAGCTGAGCCGACCTGCTTCGACGACACCACCCGGTGGAGCCCTGCTGAACCGTCTCACCACTTTTTCCCGACGACCGAGGAGAACTCTTAACGGAGTGGCTCCTTCCCTTGACTGGTGGGGACAACCAGTCTTCGCCTTCTTTCCGTTCTTTGAGGTATCTCGTGGCCGCCTTGCCTGTGCCAAGCACCCCGGCAACCGGAATACCACACTTTACCCCCATACCGCGAAAGTCGGTACCAACCCTTTAACCGGAGGACTCCGCGGCTGGTTTCTTCCCGGGCAGTGCAACGACCCTCTTCTTCTGCTCTTCAGCGAGAACTTCTTCTCCCCTGACCGACGTCGAGCCCTGCTGCCACTGCCTGGAACAACTGCCACCGCTGGAGGATCCTTTCCGCTTAAGGTACTGTGTTCCGCCTGGCTTCCCTTGCTACCGACTGTACGGGGTAGATTTAGTCCCCGGCTTTCGAACCTGGGAGTGCCTGGGACACTTTGGCTAAACTTTCTGAGCCACTCTAAACTCTTTTTGACTCTTTGCAAGACTTTGAATCTCTAACTAACAGTGTGATCTTGGGCACATTTTCGCTCCGGCTACTCTAAGAGTGGGCCCTGCCTAGTGACTTTTGCTCACCTGTGACTTTGTGCTTCTTTGAGCCTAGTGCAAGTGTTCTGGACCTTAGAGTGGTGTGTTTAACCCATTTCTGCTTTTTCTCTCCCTTTCTTGGAAACTACTAGAGTGTCATCTAACGTTAAGCACTCACCTCTGTTTTAATTAAGTGGTGTTTACCTAGAGTTGTCTAGATAGGAGAAAGGATTGAATCTACTTTCATTATAACTGTGTTGAAGTGCTTTTACTATATTTTTGCTAGAGTGTTTTTAACTTATGTGTATTTTAAATAAATAACTATATACTTTTGAAACCAAGCTCTGGTCAGTGTTTGCTTGTGCTATTGTGTTTTGGTACATATTGTGTATACTTTACATACTGCCTAACTCTTCTTGAGGGAAGTCTGACTGCTCAGCCACAGCTACCAGGTAAATCTGGGTGGTACAGACTGCTACCAAAGGGGTTTACTGCTCTACCTGTAGTCTTAAATCTTTTGCAGTGTTCCCCAAGGGAACTGCACAGGTTTCTGCCTAACAAAAGTCACAACATCGGAGCCCTGTTATAATAAGAAAAAAACAGGGCAATAACAAATCTGACAGGGAGACCACCCTAAAGATCAACAAAGACCAGATAGTACTGTTAAATGGGCCCGGTGACGTAAGCCCCGAGCCGGACTCTCCAAATGATTGCCAACTGGTGGAACATGCCAACGCTATGTCACCTCCCACAGAATCACCGCGAGCCGTGGACGCAAGGAGTCCACCGAGAGAGGACCATAAAATGGCAAGACAACGGAGTTCGCCGAAAGAAGGTAACTTGGGTTCTTGGAGGACTAGTCGCCGAGAAAGGCAGAGGTCGAGCTCACCCAGTCTGGGATTAGAAGCGATAAAAAATCTAAAAAACAAAGAATTGAACCACCTCGAGAGCAGAGAAACCGAAAAATCGGTTTGGAAGTCACGAACACAAGAACAACGGTACCATCAAAGACCGGCGCACGCAGATCGCAGCAGACGGAGAGAAACTAATGCAAAAAAAGATCTAGATCTCTCTGACGCCTCTCTATTTAAACTAGAGCAAATTTCGGCAAGAGACAGTTATATGGTCCTAAACAGAAGAGCGGTCCTAAAAGTAATATCCAAAATAGACAAACTCCGACACCTGTCAACAAGCGATTTGGTACTGATAGAACCATACCACAGAGGCCATAAAGCAAAAGCCTACCTGCACGTAAGAGCTAATGCTCTTAACGAGGAACCCCTAGAAATATCTAAAGACCTTCAGCGCATGGGCTTAAAATTGGAAAAACTACAGAAAAGGAGAAAGGAGTTGGGAAAGGACGGAAGGACAGAAGAAAGTCCTGCGTTAAGCGAGAAAGCGGAGCGAACAGTCGCACTGGTCCCAGAAGAAAAGAGACGAAGAGATGGCGTAGCAGACCGCCTAAAAGAAGTACGGAGAACCCAAGACCTTGAGCCTACTAAAAGGTATGGATCTAGTAAGAGAGCACAAAATGGCCGAGAACAACGAGAGGGCAGTCTAAGGCCTGATCAGCAAGGCCGCGCCCAGATAGTGCGGTCCAAGCATACCATCGCAGTAACAAATGCATATAAACCGTGGCAATGGATTACTGATACCTTCGGCAGGAAGAAAAAGGATTAGCAGTTAATCCATGATGCCGTCCTTCCAAGTAAGCCGTCAAACAACAAGGCCCAACAATGGGAAGAAACGGTGCTGCAGATGGCATCATGGAATACGAGAGGGTACCATCATTTAACTCAATCAAGCGATACAAACTGGAATAAAGTTGATCTAATATGCTTCCAAGAAACCTGGCTAACAGACAAACCGTTGTTAGAAGGATTCATAATCGAGGTATCAACAGCCCACAAATCTATGGTGGGTAGACCATCAGGCGGACTGCTAACTGCTATACGCCTGGGCTCAGGAATAACTATGGAAAAAAAAAATCAGAGAGGAGTATGGCATGCTAGCCATAATGGCCAGCTGGCACCATCAAGGCGAGGGCGTGAAGGGGAGGCTCTGCTCGGACCTTGCCATACTAAATCTTTACTGGAACCCTGAAAAATCTGCCATGAAAGACTTCTGCAACCAAGTGGCGGACACTATCGACGACATAAGAATCAGTTACGATATCCCCAACTTTATTATCTGTGGGGATCTGAACGCCAAATGCGGTTCAGGTCATCTGGACGAGAGGGTGTGCCCAGCCCTTAGAAAATCTGATGAGAGAGGCACTGCATGGCTGGCTCTGATGAAGTCTAGACAGTTATGCAATGTGGCCACACTCCAAGAAGGAGGAACGTCACTCCCGACCTGGGAAAGAGGATCATCTATGGCTGTTCTAGATTACATCTTTATCTCAGAGGGCCTAATTCCATACTTCAAAGAATTCCGAGTTAAAAGAACAACTGAAAGTGATCATAATCAACTGCTCCTATCCTGGAATGGTAAAGTAAAAGACCGCGTAATCTATCCTTTTGAAATTGATACGAACAAGCAGCAAAACCGAATCCGGTTGACTTCGAATAACATAACTGAAGTAAAAGAAAGATTACGGAAAAAGCAACGACTTAACAACAAGGGAGTAGAAGTTCAACGTCCAGAATATGTATCACTATTGATACCACATAAAGTGAACTTTGGTGGGAAAGCCCGACAGCAACCTCCGCACGCCCATACTTATAACGCGGTGATTGTAAGGAAACGCAAAGAGCTCAGAAGATTAAAAAGAGTAGCGCTAAAAAATCTAAATGAAGACTGTTGGGAAGCCTACAAAAGGGAAAAAATAACATACAAAGCATGGTTGACACAAGAACGTCACAATTTATATCAGAAAGATGCAGAGGCAATGCTGAAAATTGGGAACGCCAAAAGCAGTCGTGACTTCTGGGCAATACTAAAAACGGTCAATGGCCAGAAGCCACCTCAGATCACAAGTAACGTTACTGAACAACAATGGAGCAATCATTTCACCGAGTTATTTGCCTTGCCATCAACCGGTACTATGAAGAGTATAACTCCATGTCAACAAGAAGACCGGAGTGAGCCTTGGGTGAATATGGCTGTCCGGGAAGACATTGTGAGCACAATCTCACGTTTGAAGAACTCGAGGGCCCCTGGCCCGGATGGTCTTACCAACCTGGACCTGAAGCAGCATCCAAAAGCTTGGGCGAGCCTGATTTGTGAACTGTTTGAGCAATGCTGCAAACAAAAACAAATTCCAAAGACCTGGACAGAGGCGGTCTTAGTGCCGATCTATAAAAAGGGGACTAGATCGGACCCAAACAACTACAGACCGATTGCCCTACTCGATATCATTGGGAAAATATTTGCCACACTGACATTGAACCACTTCAAAGATTGGGCCAAACAAGCGCCACTGCTTGATATTTTCCAGACCGGATTCCAAAAAGGAGCGGGAACAGCGATAAACATTCTAATCTTGAGCACCATCAAAATGAGAGTTAAAGGAGGAGCACCGGGAGTTCACATGGCTATGATTGACCTATCCCAGGCGTTTGACACCGTGGATCGAGCCAAATTATGGGCAAAGTTAGAAAACTGGAAGTGCCCGGAATCAATCTTGGACCCGATTAAAGCTCTCCACTCAAAAACATCGCTAAGAGTGAGGTTGTGCCAGCAGGGAAGCCTATCGGACCCAATCCGTACTGAAAGAGGGGTTAAGCAAGGATGCCCACTAGCCCCAGCGCTCTTCATCGCCTTTATTGGTGATTTTCAAAAGACTGAAGACTCGGTCCGGGCGTTTCCTCCGAAGCTGGGCGAGGTGAAAATGTCTCGACTGTGGTACGCAGACGATCTGATCTTGATGGATCAAACGGCCATCGGACTGCAAAGACAGATTGATAATGTGTCGACGTACATGGAGGCCAACAACCTAAAGATCAACTCGCAGAAAACAAAAATCATCTCTTTTCACAAAACGTCGAAAGATCAGAAAAAAACATACACATGGTACCTGAATAAAACTAAAATTGAGGCCGTGAATGAATTTAAATATCTAGGCGTAATGATAGACAATTCGTTGAAAGACAATTCCCTTTTGAACTCACTATGGGAAAAAATTCGCAACCTTACATCACAGACTCGAGCCGTGGATAATAAATTCGGCAAATTTTCGTGGACACCAGCAATTCAGTTTTACAAGTCGAAGGTCATACCAGCTATAACTTATGGAATGGCGGCAAACTTGTCCCTACCAGCGGAAATTTGGCTCAAGTTGGAGGGGCACTTATGGAAGTCGGTCTTAGTACTCCCCAAAGCTGCACCCATGCCAGCCATTCGCCGTGAACTTGGATTGCCATCGTTAACAGCAGTGATAACCCAGAGTGCGGTTCAATTGTACAGAAAAATTCTAGCGCCTGATTCACTACCAATTTTCCAGCTCATGAAAAGCGAAATCACAAAAGGCGCCTGCAAACCGCTCGTGACCTGGGTTAATAAAATACACGGAAAACTGGAAGAGGTGGCCTGTTCAGACGAAACCCTCCTCAATAACCCGGGGAGGGTAAAGAGGAAACTGGAGGACCAAGACTGGATTAACACGATCGAAAGAAGCCTCCAATATAAATCCCTAAAACACCTACCTCCCACACACAATCGGCTGAGGGAGCCATTAAAATACTGTGAAAAATTTCCGGAAAAGAATCTAAGGAGGATATTCATGAGAGCCCGACTGAACTTATTAAATACAAGGGAAATCCTAACGACCCGAAAGAACACAGTAGACAACAGTTGTCGCTTATGTGGAGACACCACCCAAAAGGAAACGATTTACCACCTCCTAATGTCATGCACAGCTTTAACAATAGAAAGAACATCTTTTCTGGCACCACTTGCATCGAATGAAATCAGTCTTGACGATGAAACCCGCTGGAGTAGGCTAATCGCGGGTGACTCGCCAAGATGGGCGAGGATGACCGCCAAATTCCTGGACGTCGCCCTCAAAAGGGCGAATACCCCGGCCGAAGGCGAGCAATTACTCGGCGCGGGGCAGTAGTCGGGGTCGGGTGAACATTAACCCAAAACCGACTTACTCAAGTGGTGTCTTAGGTTTCTTAGATGTTCAAGATGTCGTAAGGAGAATGACAGCTTTGTAAAAACCTAAGGGTTAACACAATAAAAAAAAAAAAAAAAAAAGCTTTGGACCTCATCCCTCCAGGGATTTTGAAGCTTTTGACCACCACATCCCTCCAGGGATTTTGCAGCTTGTAACCACCTCATCCCTCCAGGGATTTTGAAGCTTTGGATCACATCCCTCCAGGGATTTTGAAGCTTTGCACCACCCCATCCCCCCAGGGATTTTGAAACTTTGGACCGCCTCATGCCTACAGGGATTTTGAAGCTTTGGACCACATCCCATTTTGAAGCTGTTGACCACCTCATCCCTCCAGGGATTTTGAAGCTTTGGACCGCCTCACCCCTCTAGGTATTTTGAAGCTTTGGACCACCTCATCGCTCCAGTGGCTTTGAAGCTTTGGACCACCTTATCCCTCCAGGGGTTTTGAAGCTTTTGACCACCACATCCCTCCAGGGATTTTGAAGCTTGTAACCACCTCATCCCTCCAGGGATTTTGAAGCTTTGGATCACATCCCTCCAGGGATTTTGAAGCTTTGCACCACCTCATCCCGCCAGGGATTTTGAAATTTTGGACCGCCTCATGCCTACAGGTATTTTGAAGCTTTGGTCCACATCCCATTTTGAAGCTTTTGACCACCTCATCCCTCGAGGGATTTTGAAGCTTTGGACCGCCTCATCCCTCTAGGTATTTTGAAGCTTTGGACCACCTTATCCCTCTAGGGGTTTTGAAGCTATGACCACCTCATCCCTCCAGGGGCTTTGAAGCTTTGGACCACCTCATCCCTCCAGGGGTTTTGAAGCTTTTGACCACCACATCCCTCCAGGGATTTTGAAGCTTGTAACCAATTCATCCCACCAGGGATTTTGAAGTTTGTAACCACCTCATCCCACCAGGGATTTTGAAGCTTTGGACCACCTCATCCCTCCATGGATTTTGAAGCTTTTGACCACCACATCCCTCCAGGGATTTTGAAGCTTGTAACCACCTCATCCCTCCAGGGATTTTGAAACTTTGGACCGCCTCATGCCTATAGCGATTTTGAAGCTTTGGACCACATCCCATTTTGAAGCTTTTGACCACCTCATCCCTCCAGGGATTTTGAAGCTTTGGACCGCCTCATGCCTATAGGGATTTTGAAGCTTTGGACCACATCCCATTTTGAAGCTTGTGACCACCTCATCCCTCCAGGGATTTTGAAGCTTGTAACCACCTCATCCCACCAGGGATTTTGAAGCTTGTAACCACCTCATCCCACCAGGGATTTTGAAGCTTTGGACCACCTCATCCCTCCATGGATTTTGAAGCTTTTGACCACCACATCCCTCCAGGGATTTTGAAGCTTGTAACCACCTCATCCCTCCAGGGATTTTGAAACTTTGGACCGCCTCATGCCTATAGCGATTTTGAAGCTTTGGACCACATCCCATTTTGAAGCTTTTGACCACCTCATCCCTCCAGCGATTTTGAAGCTTTGGACCTCATCCCTCCAGGGATTTTGAAGCTTTTGACCACCACATCCCTACAGGGATTTTGCAGCTTGTAACCACCCCATCCCTCCAGGGATTTTGAAGCTTTGGATCACATCCCTCCAGGGATTTTGAAGCTTTGCACCACCCCATCCCTCCAGGGATTTTGAAACTTTGGACCGCCTCATGCCTACAGGGATTTTGAAGCTTTGGATCATATCCCTTCAGGTATTTTGAAGCTTTGGACCGCCTCATCCCTCCATGGATTTTGAAGCTTTGGATCACAACCCTCCAGGGATTTTGAAGCTTTGCACCACCTCATCCCTCCAGGGATTTTGAAACTTTGGACCGCCTCATGCCTACAGGGATTTTGAAGCTTTGGACCACATCCCATTTTGAAGCTTTTGACTACCTCATCCCTCCAAGGATTTTGAAGCTTTGGACCGCCTCATCCCTCTAGGTATTTTGAAGCTTTGGACCGCCTCATCCCTCTAGGGGTTTTGAAGCTTTTGACCACAACATCCCTCAGGGGATTTTGAAGCTTGTAACCACCTCATCCCTCCAGGGATTTTGAAACTTTGGACCGCCTCATGCCTACAGGGATTTCGAAGCTTTGGACCACATCCCATTTTGAAGCTTTTGACCACCTCATCCCTCCAGGTATTTTGAAGCTTTTGACCACCACATCCCTCCAGGGATTTTGAAGCTTAGGGCCACCTCATCCCTCCATGGATTTTGAAGCTTTGGATGACATCCCTCCAGGGATTTTGAAGCTTTGCACCACCTCATCCCTCCAGGGATTTTGAAACTTTGGACCGCCTCATGCCTACAGGGATTTTGAAGCTTTGGACCACATCCCATTTTGAAGCTTTTGACCACTTCATCCCTCCAGGGATTTTGAAGCTTTGGACCGCCTCATCCCTCTAGGGGTTTTGAAGCTTTTGACCACCACATCCCTCCAGGGATTTTGAAGCTTGTAACCACCTCATCCCTCCAGGGATTTTGAAACTTTGGACCGCCTCATGCCTATAAGGATTTTGAAGCTTTGGACCAAATCCCATTTTGAAGCTTTTGACCACCTCATCCCTCCAGGAATTTTGAAGCTTTGGACCGCCTCATGCCTATAGGGATTTTGAAGCTTTGGACCACATCCCATTTTGAAGCTTGTGACCACCTCATCCCTCCAGGGATTTTGAAGCTTTTGACCACCACATCCCTCCAGGGATTTTGAAGCTTAGGGCCACCTCATCCCTCCATGGATTTTGAAGCTTTGGATCACATCCCTCCAGGGATTTTGAAGCTTTGCACCACCTCATCCCCCCAGGGATTTTGAAACTTTGGACCACTTCATGCCTACAGGGATTTTGAAGCTTTGGACCACATCCCATTTTGAAGCTTGTGACCACCTCATCCCTCCAGGGATTTGAAGCTTTTGACCACCACATCCCTCCAGGGATTTTGAAGCTTAGGGCCACCTCATCCCTCCATGGATTTTGAAGCTTTGGATCACATCCCTCCAGGGATTTTGAAGCTTTGCACCACCTCATCCCCCCAGGGATTTTGAAACTTTGGACCACTTCATGCCTACAGGGATTTTGAAGCTTTGGACCACATCCCATTTTGAAGCTTTTGACCACTTCATCCCTCCAGGGATTTTGAAGCTTTGGACCGCCTCATCTCTCTAGGTATTATGAAGCTTTGGACCGCCTCATCCCTCTAGGTATTTTGAAGCTTTGGACCGCCTCATCCCTCTAGGGGTTTTGAAGCTTTTGACCACCACATCCCTCCAGGGATTTTGAAGCTTGTAACCACCTCATCCCTCCAGGGATTTTGAAACTTTGGACCGCCTCATGCCTATAGAGATTTTGAATCTTTGGACCAAATCCCATTTTGAAGCTTTTGACCACCTCATCCCTCCAGGGATTTTGAAGATTTGGACCGCCTCATGCCTATAGGGATTTTGAAGCTTTGGACCACATCCCATTTTGAAGCTTGTGACCACCTCATCCCTCCAGGGATTTTGAAGCTTTGGACCTCATCCCTACAGGGATTTTGAAGCTTTTGAGCACCACATCCCTCCAGGGAATTTGAAGCTTGTAACCACCTCATCCCTCCAGGGATTTTGAAGCTTTGGATCACATCCCTCCAGGGATTTTGAAGCTTTGCAACACCTCATCCCGCCAGGAATTTTGAAATTTTGGACCGACTCATGCCTACAGGGATTTTGAAGCTTTGGTCCACATCCCATTTTGAAGCTTTTGACCACCTCATCCCTCGAGGGATTTTGAATCTTTGGACCGCCTCATCCCTCTAGGTATTTTGAAGCTTTGGACCACCTTATCCCTCTAGGGGTTTTGAAGCTATGACCACCTCATCCCTCCAGGGGCTTTGAAGCTTTGGACCACCTCATCCCTCCAGGGATTTTGAAGCTTGTAACCACCTCATCCCTCCAGGGATTTTGAAGCTTGTAACCACCTCATCCCACCAGGGATTTTGAAGCTTTGGACCACCTCATCCCTCCATGGATTTTGAAGCTTTTGACCACCACATCCCTCCAGGGAGTTTGAAGCTTGTAACCACCTCATCCCTCCAGGGATTTTGAAACTTTGGACCGCCTCATGCCTATAGCGATTTTTTAGCTTTGGACCACATCCCATTTTGAAGATTTTTGACCACCTCATCCCTCCAGGGATTTTGAAGCTTTGGACCGCCTCATGCCTATAGGGATTTTGAAGCTTTGGACCACATCCCATTTTGAAGCTTGTGACCACCTCATCCCTCCAGCGAATTTGAAGCTTTGGACCTCATCCCTCCAGGGATTTTGAAGCTTTTGACCACCACATCCCTCCAGGGATTTTGCAGCTTGTAACCACCTCATCCCTCCAGGGATTTTGAAGCTTTGGATCACATCCCTCCAGGGATTTTGAAGCTTTGCACCACCCCATCCCCCCAGGGATTTTGAAACTTTGGACCGCCTCATCCCTCTAAGTATTTTGAAGCTTTGGATCACATCCCTCCAGGGATTTTGAAGCTTTGCACCACCTCATCCCTCCAGGGATTTTGAAACTTTGGACCGCCTCATGCCTACAGGGATTTTGAAGCTTTGGATCATATCCCTTCAGGTATTTTGAAGCTTTGGACCGCCTCATCCCTCTAGGTATTATGAAGCTTTGGAAAGCCTCATCCCTCTAGGTATTTTGAAGCTTTGGACCGCCTCATCCCTCTAGGGGTTTTGAAGCTTTTGACCACCTCATCCCTCTAGGGGTTTTGAAGCTTTTGACCACCACATCCCTCCAGGGATTTTGAAGCTTGTAACCACCTCATCCCTCCAGGGATTTTGAAACTTTGGACCGCCTCATGCCTATAAGGATTTTGAAGCTTTGGACCAAATCCCATTTTGAAGCTTTTGACCACCTCATCCCTCCAGGGATTTTGAAGCTTTGGACTGCCTCATGCCTATAGGGATTTTGAAGCTTTGGACCACATCCCATTTTGAAGCTTGTGACCACCTCATCCCTCCAGGGATTTTGAAGCTTTGGACCTCATCCCTACAGCGATTTTGAAGCTTTTGAGCACCACATCCCTCCAGGGAATTTGAAGCTTGTAACCACCTCATCCCTCCAGGGATTTTGAAACTTTGGACCGCCTCATGCCTACAGGGATTTTGAAGCTTTGGACCACATCCCATTTTGAAGCTTTTGACCACTTCATCCCTCCAGGGATTTTAAAGCTTTGGACCGCCTCATCCCTCTAGGTATTATGAAGCTTTGGAAAGCCTCATCCCTCTAGGTATTTTGAAGCTTTGGACCGCCTCATCCCTCTAGGGGTTTTGAAGCTTTTGACCACCACATCCCTCCAGGGATTTTGAAGCTTGTAACCACCTCATCCCTCCAGGGATTTTGAAACTTTGGACCGCCTCATGCCTATAAGGATTTTGAAGCTTTGGACCAAATCCCATTTTGAAGCTTTTGACCACCTCATCCCTCCAGGGATTTTGAAGCTTTGGACTGCCTCATGCCTATAGGGATTTTGAAGCTTTGGACCACATCCCATTTTGAAGCTTGTGACCACCTCATCCCTCCAGGGATTTTGAAGCTTTGGACCTCATCCCTACAGCGATTTTGAAGCTTTTGAGCACCACATCCCTCCAGGGAATTTGAAGCTTGTAACCACCTCATCCCTCCAGGGATTTTGTAGCTTTGGATCATATCCCTCCAGGGATGTTGAAGCTTTGCACCACCTCATCCCGCCAAGGATTTTGAAATTTTGGACCGCCTCATGCCTACAGGGATTTTGAAGCTTTGCTCCGCATCCCATTTTGAAGCTTTGACCACCTCATCCCTCGAGGGATTTTGAAGCTTTAGACCGCCTCATCCCTCTAGGTATTTTAAAGCTTTGGACCACCTCATCCCTCTAGGGATTTTGAAGCTATGACCACCTCATCCCTCCAGGGGCTTTGAAGCTTTGGACCACCTCATTCCTCCAGGGGTTTTGAAGCTTTTGATCACCACATCCCTTCAGGGATTTTGAAGCTTGTAACCACCTCATCCCTCCAGGGATTTTGAAGCTTGTAACCACCTCATCCCACGAGGGATTTTGAAGCTTTGGACCACCTCATCCCTCCAGGGATTTTGAAGTTTTTGACCAGCACATCCCTCCAGGGATTTTGAAGCTTGTAACCACCTCATCCCTCCAGGGATTTTGAAGCTTTGGACCGCCTCATGCCTATAGGGATTTTGAAGCTTTGGACCACATCCCATTTTGAAGCTTTTGACCACCTCATCCCTCCAGGGATTTTGAAGCTTTGGACCTCATCCCTCCAGGGATTTTGAAGCTTTTGACCACCACATCCCTCCAGGGATTTTGAAGCTTGTAACCACCTCATCCCTCCAGGGATTTTGAAGCTTTGGATCACATCCCTCCAGGGATTTTGAAGCTTTGGACCGCCTCATGCCTATAGGGATTTTGAAGCTTTGGACCACATCCCATTTTGAAGCTTGTGACCACCTCATCCCTCCAGCGATTTTGAAGCTTTGGACCTCATCCCTTCAGGGATTTTGAAGCTTTTGACCACCATATCCCTCCAGGGATTTTGAAGCTTTGGATCACATCCATCCAGGGATTTTGAAGCTTTGCACCACCCCATCCCCCCAGGGATTTTGAAACTTTGGACCGCCTCATCCCTCTAGGTATTTTGAAGCTTTGGATCACACCCCTCCAGGGATTTTGAAGCTTTGCACCACCTCATCCCTCCAGGGATTTTGAAATTTTGGACCGCCTCATGCCTACAGGGATTTTGAAGCTTTCGATCATATCCCTCCAGGGATTTTGAAGCTTTGCACCATCTCATCCCTCCAGGGATTTTGAAACTTTGGACCGCCTCATGCCTACAGGGATTTTGAAGCTTTGGTCCACATCCCATTTTGAAGCTGTTGACCACCTCATCCCTCCAGGGATTTTGAAGCTTTGGACCGCCTCATCCCTCTAGGTATTTTGAAGCTTTGGACCGCCTCATCCCTCTAGGTGTTTTGAAGCTATGACCACCTCATCCCTCCAGTGGCTTTGAAGCTTTGGACCACCTCATCCCTATAGGGGTTTTGAAGATTTTGACAACCACATCCCTCCAGGGATTTTGAAGCTTGTAACCACCTCATCCCTCCAGGGATTTTGAAGCTTTGGATCACATCCCTCCAGGGATTTGAAGCTTTGTACCATCTCATCCCTCCAGGGATTTTGAAACTTTGGACCACCTCATGCCTACAGGGATTTTGAAGCTTTGAACCACATCCCATTTTGAAGCTTTTGACCACCTCATCCCTCCAGGGATTTTGAAGCTTTTGACCACCATATCCCTCCAGGGATTTTGAAGCTTGTAACCACCTCATCCCTCCAGGGATTTTGAAGCTTTGGATCATATCCCTCCAGGGATTTGAAGCTTTGTACCATCTCATCCCTCCAGGGATTTTGAAACTTTGGACCGCCTCATGCCTACAGAGATTTTGAAGCTTTGGACCACATCCCATTTTGAAGCTTTTGACCACCTCATCCCTCCAGGGATTTTGAAGCTTTTGACCACCACATCCCTCCAGGGATTTTGAAGCTTAGGGCCACCTCATCCCTCCAGGGATTTTGAAGCTTTGGATCATATCCCTCCAGGGATTTTGAAGCTTTGCACCACCTCATCCCTCCAGGGATTTTGAAACTTTGGACCACCTCATACCTACAGGGATTTTGAAGCTTTGGACCACATCCCATTTTGAAGCTTTTGACCACCTCATCCCTCCAGGGATTTTGAAGCTTTGGACCGCCTCATCCCTCTAGGTATTTTGAAGCTTTGGACCGCCTCATCCTTCTAGGGGTTTTGAAGCTTTTGACCACCACATCCCTCCAGGGATTTTGAAGCTTGTAACCACCTCATACCTCCAGGGATTTTGAAACTTTGGACTGCCTCATGCCTACAGGGATTTTGAAGCTTTGGACCACATCCCATTTTGAAGCTTTTGACCACCTCATCCCTCCAGGGATTTTGAAGCTTTGGACCGCCTCATCCCTCTAGGTATTTTGAAGCTTTGGACCGCCTCATCCCTCTAGGGGTTTTGAAGTTATGACCACCTCATCCCACCAGGGGTTTTGAAGCTTTGGACCACCTCATCCCCCCAGGGGTTTTGAAGCTTTTGACCACCACATCCCTCCAGGGATTTTGAAACTTGTAACCACCTCATCCCTCCAGGAATTTTGAAGCTTTGGATCACAACCCTCCAGGGATTTGAAGCTTTGCACCACCACATCCCTTCAGGGATTTCAAGCTTTGCACCACCTCATCCCTCCAGGGATTTTGAAACTTTGGACAGCCTCATGCCTACAGCGATTTTGAAGCTTTGGACCACATCCCATTTTGAAGCTTTGCACCACCTCATCCCTCCAGGGATTTTGAAACTTTGGACCGCCTCATACCTACAGGGATTTTGAAGCTTTGGACCACATCCCATTTTGAAGCTTTGCACCACCTCATCCCTCCAGGGATTTTGAAGCTTTGGACCGCCTCATCCCTCTAGGTATTTTGAAGCTTTGGACCGCCTCATCCCTCTAGGGGTTTTGAAGCTTTTGACCACCACATCCCTCCAGGGATTTTGAAGCTTGTAACCACCTCATACCTCCAGGGATTTTGAAACTTTGGACCGCCTGATGCCTACATGGGGTTGAGGCGGTTTTGAAGCTTTTGACCACCACATCCCTCCAGGGATTTTGAAGCTTGTAACCACCTCATCCCTCCAGGGATTTTGAAGCTTAGGTATTTTGAAGCTTTGACCGCCTCATCCCTCTAGGGGTTTTGAAGTTATGACCACCTCATCCCTCCAGGGGTTTTGAAGCTTTTGACCACCACATCCCTCCAGGGATTTTGAAACTTGTAGCCACCTCATCCCTCCAGGAATTTTGAAGCTTTGGATGACATCCCTCCAGGGATTTTGAAGCTTTGCACCACCTCATCCCTCCAGGGATTTTGAAACTTTGGACCGCCTCATGCCTGCAGGAATTTTGAAGCTTTGGACCACATCCCATTTTGAAGCTTTTGACCACCTCATCCCTCCAGGGATTTTGAAGCTTTTGACCACCACATCCCTCCAGGGATTTTGAAGCTTAGGGCCACCTCATCCCTCCAGGGATTTTGAAGCTTTGGATCACATCCCTCCAGGGATTTTGAAGCTTTGCACCACCTCATCCCTCCAGGGATTTTGAAACTTTGGACCGCCTCATGCCTACAGGGATTTTGAAGCTTTGGACCACATCCTATTTTGAAGCTTTTGACCACCTCATCCCTCCAGGGATTTTGAAGCTTTGGACCGCCTCATCCCTCTAGGTATTTTGAAGCTTTGGACCGCCTCATCCCTCTAGGGGTTTTGAAGCTTTTGACCACCACATCCCTCCAGGGATTTTGAAGTGTTTGACCACCTCCTCCCTCCAGGGATTTTGAAGGTTTGGACCACATCCCTCCAGGGATTTTGAAGCTTTGGACTGCATCATCCATCCAGGGATTTTGAAGCTTTAGACCACCTCATCCCTCCAGGGATTTTGAAGCTTTGGACCACCTCATCCCTCCAGGGATTTTGAAGCTTTGGACCACCTCATCCCTCCAGGGATTTTGAAGCTTTGGATCACATCCCTCCAGGGATTTTGAAGCTTTGGACCGCCTCATGCCTACAGGGATCTTGAAGCTTTGGACCACACCCTATATTGAAGCTTGTGACCACTTCATCCCTCCAGGGATTTTAAAGCTTTGGACCGCCTCATCCCTCTAGGTATTATGAAGCTTTGGAACGCCTCATCCCTCTAGGTATTTTGAAGCTTTGGACCGCCTCATCCCTCTAGGGGTTTTGAAGCTTTTGACCACCACATCCCTCCAGGGATTTTGAAGCTTGTAACCACCTCATCCCGCCAGGGATTTTGAAACTTTGGACCGCCTCATGCCTATAAGGATTTTGAAGCTTTGGACCAAAACCTATTTTGAAGCTTTTGACCACCTCATCCCTCCAGGGATTTTGAAGCTTTGGACCGCCTCATGCCTATAGGGATTTTGAAGCTTTGGACCACATCCCATTTTGAAGCTTGTGACCACCTCATCCCTCCAGGGATTTTGAAGCTTTGGACCTCATCCCTACAGCGATTTTGAAGCTTTTGAGCACCACATCCCTCCAGGGATTTTGAAGCTTTGGACCGCCTCATGCCTACAGGGATTTTGAAGCTTTGCTCCGCATCCCATTTTGAAGCTTTGACCACCTCATCCCTCGAGGGATTTTGAAGCTTTAGACCGCCTCATCCCTCTAGGTATTTTGAAGCTTTGGACCACCTCATCCCTCTAGGGGTTTTGAAGCTATGACCACCTCATCCCTCCAGGGGCTTTGAAGCTTTGGACCACCTCATTCCTCCAGGGGTTTTGAAGCTTTTGATCACCACATCCCTTCAGGGATTTTGAAGCTTGTAACCACCTCATCCCTCCAGGGATTTTGAAGCTTGTAACCACCTCATCCCACGAGGGATTTTGAAGCTTTGGACCACCTCATCCCTCCAGGGATTTTGAAGTTTTTGACCAGCACATCCCTCCAGGGATTTTGAAGCTTGTAACCACCTCATCCCTCCAGGGATTTTGAAGCTTTGGACCGCCTCATGCCTATAGGGATTTTGAAGCTTTGGACCACATCCCATTTTGAAGCTTTTGACCACCTCATCCCTCCAGGGATTTTGAAGCTTTGGACCTCATCCCTCCAGGGATTTTGAAGCTTTTGACCACCACATCCCTCCAGGGATTTTGAAGCTTGTAACCACCTCATCCCTCCAGGGATTTTGAAGCTTTGGATCACATCCCTCCAGGGATTTTGAAGCTTTGGACCGCCTCATGCCTATAGGGATTTTGAAGCTTTGGACCACATCCCATTTTGAAGCTTGTGACCACCTCATCCCTCCAGCGATTTTGAAGCTTTGGACCTCATCCCTTCAGGGATTTTGAAGCTTTTGACCACCATATCCCTCCAGGGATTTTGAAGCTTTGGATCACATCCATCCAGGGATTTTGAAGCTTTGCACCACCCCATCCCCCCAGGGATTTTGAAACTTTGGACCGCCTCATCCCTCTAGGTATTTTGAAGCTTTGGATCACACCCCTCCAGGGATTTTGAAGCTTTGCACCACCTCATCCCTCCAGGGATTTTGAAATTTTGGACCGCCTCATGCCTACAGGGATTTTGAAGCTTTCGATCATATCCCTCCAGGGATTTTGAAGCTTTGCACCATCTCATCCCTCCAGGGATTTTGAAACTTTGGACCGCCTCATGCCTACAGGGATTTTGAAGCTTTGGTCCACATCCCATTTTGAAGCTGTTGACCACCTCATCCCTCCAGGGATTTTGAAGCTTTGGACCGCCTCATCCCTCTAGGTATTTTGAAGCTTTGGACCGCCTCATCCCTCTAGGTGTTTTGAAGCTATGACCACCTCATCCCTCCAGTGGCTTTGAAGCTTTGGACCACCTCATCCCTATAGGGGTTTTGAAGATTTTGACAACCACATCCCTCCAGGGATTTTGAAGCTTGTAACCACCTCATCCCTCCAGGGATTTTGAAGCTTTGGATCACATCCCTCCAGGGATTTGAAGCTTTGTACCATCTCATCCCTCCAGGGATTTTGAAACTTTGGACCACCTCATGCCTACAGGGATTTTGAAGCTTTGAACCACATCCCATTTTGAAGCTTTTGACCACCTCATCCCTCCAGGGATTTTGAAGCTTTTGACCACCATATCCCTCCAGGGATTTTGAAGCTTGTAACCACCTCATCCCTCCAGGGATTTTGAAGCTTTGGATCATATCCCTCCAGGGATTTGAAGCTTTGTACCATCTCATCCCTCCAGGGATTTTGAAACTTTGGACCGCCTCATGCCTACAGAGATTTTGAAGCTTTGGACCACATCCCATTTTGAAGCTTTTGACCACCTCATCCCTCCAGGGATTTTGAAGCTTTTGACCACCACATCCCTCCAGGGATTTTGAAGCTTAGGGCCACCTCATCCCTCCAGGGATTTTGAAGCTTTGGATCATATCCCTCCAGGGATTTTGAAGCTTTGCACCACCTCATCCCTCCAGGGATTTTGAAACTTTGGACCACCTCATACCTACAGGGATTTTGAAGCTTTGGACCACATCCCATTTTGAAGCTTTTGACCACCTCATCCCTCCAGGGATTTTGAAGCTTTGGACCGCCTCATCCCTCTAGGTATTTTGAAGCTTTGGACCGCCTCATCCTTCTAGGGGTTTTGAAGCTTTTGACCACCACATCCCTCCAGGGATTTTGAAGCTTGTAACCACCTCATACCTCCAGGGATTTTGAAACTTTGGACTGCCTCATGCCTACAGGGATTTTGAAGCTTTGGACCACATCCCATTTTGAAGCTTTTGACCACCTCATCCCTCCAGGGATTTTGAAGCTTTGGACCGCCTCATCCCTCTAGGTATTTTGAAGCTTTGGACCGCCTCATCCCTCTAGGGGTTTTGAAGTTATGACCACCTCATCCCACCAGGGGTTTTGAAGCTTTGGACCACCTCATCCCCCCAGGGGTTTTGAAGCTTTTGACCACCACATCCCTCCAGGGATTTTGAAACTTGTAACCACCTCATCCCTCCAGGAATTTTGAAGCTTTGGATCACAACCCTCCAGGGATTTGAAGCTTTGCACCACCACATCCCTTCAGGGATTTCAAGCTTTGCACCACCTCATCCCTCCAGGGATTTTGAAACTTTGGACAGCCTCATGCCTACAGCGATTTTGAAGCTTTGGACCACATCCCATTTTGAAGCTTTGCACCACCTCATCCCTCCAGGGATTTTGAAACTTTGGACCGCCTCATACCTACAGGGATTTTGAAGCTTTGGACCACATCCCATTTTGAAGCTTTTGATCACCTCATCCCTCCAGGGATTTTGAAGCTTTGGACCGCCTCATCCCTCTAGGTATTTTGAAGCTTTGGACCGCCTCATCCCTCTAGGGGTTTTGAAGCTTTTGACCACCACATCCCTCCAGGGATTTTGAAGCTTGTAACCACCTCATACCTCCAGGGATTTTGAAACTTTGGACCGCCTGATGCCTACATGGGGTTGAGGCGGTTTTGAAGCTTTTGACCACCACATCCCTCCAGGGATTTTGAAGCTTGTAACCACCTCATCCCTCCAGGGATTTTGAAGCTTAGGTATTTTGAAGCTTTGACCGCCTCATCCCTCTAGGGGTTTTGAAGTTATGACCACCTCATCCCTCCAGGGGTTTTGAAGCTTTTGACCACCACATCCCTCCAGGGATTTTGAAACTTGTAGCCACCTCATCCCTCCAGGAATTTTGAAGCTTTGGATGACATCCCTCCAGGGATTTTGAAGCTTTGCACCACCTCATCCCTCCAGGGATTTTGAAACTTTGGACCGCCTCATGCCTGCAGGGATTTTGAAGCTTTGGACCACATCCCATTTTGAAGCTTTTGACCACCTCATCCCTCCAGGGATTTTGAAGCTTTTGACCACCACATCCCTCCAGGGATTTTGAAGCTTAGGGCCACCTCATCCCTCCAGGGATTTTGAAGCTTTGGATCACATCCCTCCAGGGATTTTGAAGCTTTGCACCACCTCATCCCTCCAGGGATTTTGAAACTTTGGACCGCCTCATGCCTACAGGGATTTTGAAGCTTTGGACCACATCCTATTTTGAAGCTTTTGACCACCTCATCCCTCCAGGGATTTTGAAGCTTTGGACCGCCTCATCCCTCTAGGTATTTTGAAGCTTTGGACCGCCTCATCCCTCTAGGGGTTTTGAAGCTTTTGACCACCACATCCCTCCAGGGATTTTGAAGTGTTTGACCACCTCCTCCCTCCAGGGATTTTGAAGGTTTGGACCACATCCCTCCAGGGATTTTGAAGCTTTGGACTGCATCATCCATCCAGGGATTTTGAAGCTTTAGACCACCTCATCCCTCCAGGGATTTTGAAGCTTTGGACCACCTCATCCCTCCAGGGATTTTGAAGCTTTGGACCACCTCATCCCTCCAGGGATTTTGAAGCTTTGGATCACATCCCTCCAGGGATTTTGAAGCTTTGGACCGCCTCATGCCTACAGGGATCTTGAAGCTTTGGACCACACCCTATATTGAAGCTTGTGACCACTTCATCCCTCCAGGGATTTTAAAGCTTTGGACCGCCTCATCCCTCTAGGTATTATGAAGCTTTGGAACGCCTCATCCCTCTAGGTATTTTGAAGCTTTGGACCGCCTCATCCCTCTAGGGGTTTTGAAGCTTTTGACCACCACATCCCTCCAGGGATTTTGAAGCTTGTAACCACCTCATCCCTCCAGGGATTTTGAAACTTTGGACCGCCTCATGCCTATAAGGATTTTGAAGATTTGGACCAAATCCCATTTTGAAGCTTTTGACCACCTCATCCCTCCAGGGATTTTGAAGCTTTGGACCGCCTCATGCCTATAGGGATTTTGAAGCTTTGGACCACATCCCATTTTGAAGCTTGTGACCACCTCATCCCTCCAGGGATTTTGAAGCTTTGGACCTCATCCCTACAGCGATTTTGAAGCTTTTGAGCACCACATCCCTCCAAGGATTTTGAAGCTTTGGACCGCCTCATGCCTACAGGGATTTTGAAGCTTTGCTCCGCATCCCATTTTGAAGCTTTGACCACCTCATCCCTCGAGGGATTTTGAAGCTTTAGACCGCCTCATCCCTCTAGGTATTTTGAAGCTTTGGACCACCTCATCCCTCTAGGGGTTTTGAAGCTATGACCACCTCATCCCTCCAGGGGCTTTGAAGCTTTGGACCACCTCATTCCTCCAGGGGTTTTGAAGCTTTTGATCACCACATCCTTTCAGGGATTTTGAAGCTTGTAACCACCTCATCCCTCCAGGGATTTTGAAGCTTGTAACCACCTCATCCCACGAGGGATTTTGAAGCTTTGGACCACCTCATCCCTCCAGGGATTTTGAAGTTTTTGACCAGCACATCCCTCCAGGGATTTTGAATCTTGTAACCACCTCATCCCTCCAGGGATTTTGAAGCTTTGGACCGCCTCATGCCTATAGGGATTTTGAAGCTTTGGACCACATCCCATTTTAAAGCTTTTGACCACCTCATCCCTCCAGGGATTTTGAAGCTTTGGACCTCATCCCTCCAGGGATTTTGAAGCTTTTGACCACCACATCCCTCCAGGGATTTTGAAGCTTGTAACCACCTCATCCCTCCAGGGATTTTGAAGCTTTGGATCACATCCCTCCAGGGATTTTGAAGCTTTGGACCGCCTCATGCCTATAGGGATTTTGAAGCTTTGGACCACATCCCATTTTGAAGCTTGTGACCACCTCATCCCTCCAGCGATTTTGAAGCTTTGGACCTCATCCCTTCAGGGATTTTGAAGCTTTTGACCACCATATCCCTCCAGGGATTTTGAAGCTTTGGATCACATCCATCCAGGGATTTTGAAGCTTTGCACCACCCCATCCCCCCAGGGATTTTGAAACTTTGGACCGCCTCATCCCTCTAGGTATTTTGAAGCTTTGGATCACACCCCTCCAGGGATTTTGAAGCTTTGCACCACCTCATCCCTCCAGGGATTTTGAAATTTTGGACCGCCTCATGCCTACAGGGATTTTGAAGCTTTCGATCATATCCCTCCAGGGATTTTGAAGCTTTGCACCATCTCATCCCTCCAGGGATTTTGAAACTTTGGACCGCCTCATGCCTACAGGGATTTTGAAGCTTTGGTCCACATCCCATTTTGAAGCTGTTGACCACCTCATCCCTCCAGGGATTTTGAAGCTTTGGACCGCCTCATCCCTCTAGGTATTTTGAAGCTATGACCACCTCATCCCTCCAGTGGCTTTGAAGCTTTGGACCACCTCATCCCTATAGGGGTTTTGAAGATTTTGACAACCACATCCCTCCAGGGATTTTGAAGCTTGTAACCACCTCATCCCTCCAGGGATTTTGAAGCTTTGGATCACATCCCTCCAGGGATTTGAAGCTTTGTACCATCTCATCCCTCCAGGGATTTTGAAACTTTGGACCGCCTCATGCCTACAGGGATTTTGAAGCTTTGAACCACATCCCATTTTGAAGCTTTTGACCACCTCATCCCTCCAGGGATTTTGAAGCTTTTTAACCATATCCCTCCAGGGATTTTGAAGCTTGTAACCACCTCATCCCTCCAGGGATTTTGAAGCTTTGGATCATATCCCTCCAGGGATTTGAAGCTTTGTACCATCTCATCCCTCCAGGGATTTTGAAACTTTGGACCGCCTCATGCCTACAGAGATTTTGAAGCTTTGGACCACATCCCATTTTGAAGCTTTTGACCACCTCATCCCTCCAGGGATTTTGAAGCTTTTGACCACCACATCCCTCCAGGGATTTTGAAGCTTAGGGCCACCTCATCCCTCCAGGGATTTTGAAGCTTTGGATCATATCCCTCCAGGGATTTTGAAGCTTTGCACCACCTGTTAGGGAGAATTCTCTGTTTAGGCTGAATTTCCCTACCTAGTGAGTCCCCCAGCAGCTTTGCTGGATTTCTGGGGTTTAATTTTTTTCTCCTGCCAAGAGTGAGACTCTTTTACCCTCACTCTTGGACATGTTGAAGTGTGTTTTCTTGGTTAAACCTTGTGTTGAATGGGCTATGGGGTCTCTTACTCCATAGGGCCTCATGTATTTTTGTGATGTGGGTCACACAGCACCCTCTGTGCCGTGACCCAGGGGTGTCCTAGGGACTCCCCAACATAGACTCCATACCCTGGGACTGACTACTGTCTCCCAGGGCATGTAAAGTCACCAAAGACTTTGCTAGTCTTGAATCCTGAACAGAACCAGTACAAACCATCATATTGTGGACGTACTGGCTGGGGCAATTCGATTGCCCCAGGGTCTGTTAGTCGAGGGGGCACGTCTCCGTCCCCCCTGATCGAGTTTTGGCTGGTGGCAGTGGAAACTACTTTTTATATTCGACCGCGAATATTTCCCTATGGGATTTCCCATTGTTTTAGGCTAACACATTTAATTATTTATTTACGGTAGCCTTAAACATACCGCCGGTTTATATATTTATTTTTATAACTCCGGTTGGGACTTTTTGCCAAAACTTGATTCTAAAATGGCGTTGGTGTTCGCCTCTGTAACTCTGACCCAAAGTGGAGCCCTTTGTTCCACTTTTGGCGGGCTTCTCCACAGAAGCCCTCCAAAGTGGTGCCACTCTGTCTGGGGTACTTAGGAGGGGTGGAGGGGGATTTAGGCACCCTGGACTGAGTTACCTTGGTAACTCAAGTCGCACTCCGTCCTGATTGGCCCAAGTGGTGAGCCGCCCGGCTCACCACTTAGCATGGTTGAGTGACAGCTAGGCTGGGTGAATGGGGGTTTGCTGCATAAAAGCAGGGCTTTGGGGACTGGGACTTCAGAAGTCGCCACAGGACCAAGAATCCGACGAGGGAAGAGCTGAGCCGACCTGCTTCGACGACACCACCCGGTGGAGCCCTGCTGAACCGTCTCACCACTTTTTCCCGACGACCGAGGAGAACTCTTAACGGAGTGGCTCCTTCCCTTGACTGGTGGGGACAACCAGTTTTCGCCTTCTTTCCGTTCTTTGAGGTATCTCGTGGCCGCCTTGCCTGTGCCAAGCACCCCGGCAACCGGAATACCACACTTTACCCCCATACCGCGAAAGTCGGCACCAACCCTTTAACCGGAGGACTCCGCGGCTGGTTTCTTCCCGGGCAGTGCAACGACCCTCTTCTTCTGCTCTTCAGCGAGAACTTCTTCTCCCCTGACCGACGTCGAGCCCTGCTGCCACTGCCTGGAACAACTGCCACCGCTGGAGGATCCTTTCCGCTTAAGGTACTGTGTTCTGCCTGGCTTCCCTTGCTACCGACTGTACGGGGTAGATTTAGTCCCCGGCTTTCGAACCTGGGAGTGCCTGGGACACTTTGGCTAAACTTTCTGAGCCACTCTAACCTCTTTTTGACTCTTTGCAAGACTTTGAATCTCTAACTAACAGTGTGATCTTGGGCACATTTTCGCTCCGGCTACTCTAAGAGTGGGCCCTGCCTAGTGACTTTTGCTCACCTGTGACTTTATTCTTCTTTAAGCCTATTGCAAGTGCTCTGGACCTTAGAGTGGTGTGTCTAACCCATTTCTGCTTTTTCTCTCCCTTTCTTGGAAACTACTAGAGTGTCATCTAACGTTAAGCACTCACCTCTGTTTTAATTAAGTGGTGTTTACCTAGAGTTGTCTAGATAGGAGAAAGGATTGAATCTACTTTCATTATAACTGTGTTGAAGTGCTTTTACTATATTTTTGCTAGAGTGTTTTTAACTTATGTGTATTTTAAATAAATAACTATATACTTTTGAAACCAAGCTCTGGTCAGTGTTTGCTTGTGCTATTGTGTTTTGGTACATATTGTGTATACTTTACATACTGCCTAACTCTTCTTGAGAGAAGTCTGACTGCTCAGCCACAGCTACCAGGTAAATCTGGGTGGTACAGACTGCTACCAAAGGGGTTTACTGCTCTACCTGTAGTCTTAAATCTTTTGCAGTGTTCCCCAAGGGAACTGCACAGGTTTCTGCCTAACACTGGTGTACAGCGGTGGGATTTGTATTGAGTATACATTTTATTGTGCTTTAGATACCTTAGTGCAACTAACCACAAAGCTTAGCACTGAAAAAGTAAAACCTCTAACATGTCAGTTATAGAAAGCTATAGTCAAGAGTCCCTTGCAGCCAAAACTGCTGATTGTTTAAGAGTGCTCTGTAAACATAAGGATCTCCTGACTAAGGGCAAGAAAATGGAGCTGATTGAAAGATTGTTAGCTAACCAAAGTCTGGGTGATGGTTCAGAGGAACCTACCACTCCAGCGACTGTAGATGACAGTGTTGAAGTTAACATGGAGCAAAATGTTGATGTTTCTGAGGAAGAGTCAGAAGAGGAGGGTGAGGCTGTTGTAACTGTCCCCCCTAGGCCTCTGCCTGCTCTACCTGCTGTACCTACTGGACCTTTACCAGGTCCCACATTTAGTCCTCAGTACTTTGAACTGGAGAAAATGAAGCTAGAATTGGAGTATAAGAAACTTAATGCTCAAACTGACAAAGAACTAAGGCTAAGGGAAATGGAGCTCAAGTATGACTTAGAAATGAAGAAATTATCTGTTGAGAATGTTTCTCTCTCTGGCTCCTCTAGAAGTTCCAGTCCTAAAAGACCCCGGATGCCTAAAGAATTGGTTGGTATGTATGAGCCTAAGTTGGATGTGTTGGATTGGTTGTCTCTGTTTGAATATAATCATGGGCTCCAGAACATCACAGGAAATGACTTACTCACCTGGTTGTTCTCTAGGCTTCCCCCTGTTGCAACTGATGTGGTAATGGAGATGGGGGAGGAGGATAGGAAGGACTATGAATGTGTGAAACTAGCTTTGATAGCTAGGTTTGGGAAGACCCCTTCCCAGTATCTTAAGAGGTTTAGGAGCCTCAAAAAGCATGATGGTACCCCTTGGGCTACCTGGGTGAATGAATGTTTGAAAAACTTAGAGGGATGGATTAAGGGTTACAAGGTGAACACTTATGAAGGTATGAAGAATTTGTTTATGTTGGAGACTATTTATGATGCCTGCTCTCCTGAGCTCAGACAACACTTGGCTGATTCCAGGGAATTAGATTCCCGGAAGCTAGCTAAGGCTGCTGACTTGTGGGTTGCCAACAGGGCCACTCACAAGGATTCTGGGGTAACTCAGAAGAAGGATGGGGAAAAACAGTCTAAGAAGGACTCCAAAGAGAATTCTAATACTACAAATTCCAAAGAGGGCCCCAAACAAAACTATAAGGGTAAGCCACAAGGGAAACCAAATCAGGCTAGTGTACCTTCTGGTCCCAGACCAGAAGGAGGTCAGAACAAGCCTCCATTCCAGCGAGCCTTTGGCTCATGCTTTGTTTGTAAGGCTACTGACCATGTGAAAGGAGATCCCAGATGTAAGGGTAAACCTTCAGGGGTCCAGCTTGCCTCCTTAGCCTTCGCTCCCGAAGAGGAAGTACCCATGGCAAGTGGAAACTTTCTATTACTAGCTGATGAACCCACTGGAGTCTCAGCTAGTGTTTCTTTAGTCTCTCTGGGGTTGTGGGAGCAACAGAATTTAGATGTCTATAACTCTATCCCAGATAATACTAAAGAGTATTATAAGGACAGTGTCCAGGTGAATGGTCAGGAGACTCCTGCCATTAGGGACACTGGAGCCAGCATAACTGTGGTGGATGAATCATTTTTCAAGGCAGAGGATGTTGCTAAGGCACCCAAATGCCTCACCAAGTTAGCTGGTGGGCCTGTGCAGATGTGTCCCCAGTTACCAGTTCTCATCCAATGTAATGATATGGCTGTAAAAATACCTGTCAGTGTACAATGTGAAGTGCCAGGTAGGGTTCTGTTGGGTAATGACCTCAAAGCTCTTGGAGTTGTATCTCATACCCCCAGACCTCCTAGCAAAAGGTTTCAGGAACTCACAAAACCTGCAAGGGAGAAAACCCTGAGAGGGTTATCTCAGGAGATGATGACAGAAATCACTCCTCTACCACTGGAGCAACTTACTGCAGTAACTACCAGATCAGGAGCAAAGGGGCAACCCAAGACTCCTAGGAAAAAGCCAGCAGCAAGCACTCCAGTGCTTCCAACAAGGACTTCCCCTAGGTTGTCCAAAGTTACACCTGTAACTCCACCTCCAGCTGAGGCTGAGAGGGAGGTACAACCCTGTGTGGTTGAGCTAGACTCTGAGGAAGAGCTAGAAGGAGGCCCCAACCTTATTGGAGATTTGGACCCTGAGGACCATCCTGAGCTGCAGTCTTTACTGGCAGAAGGTGGGCCTAGCAGGGCAGCTTTTCGTAAGGGGCAAAGAGAATGTCCAACTCTGGAGGGTCTCCGCCACCAGGCAGCTTCTCAAGCTGATGGGCAAGAGCCTGGGAAGTATAGGTTGCACTGGGAAGATGGCCTCTTCTACAGTGAACCCACTGAGTCTGAACCTGGAGACTACAAACGCCTTGTAGTCCCACAGGAAAACAGACAACAGTTCTTACAACTAGCCCATGAGATACCTTTGGCTGGCCACTTGAGTTTCAAGAAGACCAAGGAAAGGCTCTCACTCTACTTTTATTGGCCAAAGATGGGGGCCGAAGTAGATAGATATTGTAAGAGCTGCCATACCTGCCAGACTTCTGGTAAGGTTGGTTCCAAGAATGTGGCACCTTTAGTGCCTCTCCCAGTTGTGGGAGTCCCATTTGAGAGGGTAGGGATTGACATTGTTGGTCCCCTTGATCCTCCAACCTCCTCAGGCAACAGGTTTATCCTTGTTGTAGTAGACCATGCTACTAGGTACCCGGAGGCCATTCCTATGAGGACTGTTACAGCTCCGGCTGTGGCTAAGGCCCTCCTTGGTATTTTTACCAGGGTTGGGTTTCCTAAGGAGGTAATCTCTGACAGGGGGTCAAACTTTATGTCCCACTACATGAAGGCCATGTGGAAAACCTGTGGAGTTACCTACAAGTTCTCAACCGCCTACCACCCTCAGACAAACGGGTTGGTTGAAAGGTTTAACAGAACCATGAAGAGCATGATAGGTGCTTTGGAAGAACCCCTTAAGAAAAAGTGGGACCTTCTACTGCCATGCCTTCTCTTTGCTTATAGAGAAGTCCCTCAGGAGGGAGTAGGTTATTCTCCCTTTGAGCTTCTCTATGGCCATCCAGTCAGAGGTCCATTGGCCCTGATTAAGGAGGGGTTGGAAGGTGCTCCTCCCCTCAAGCCAGTCAGAGTGACTGACTATGTGATAGGTCTCCGGAGGAGAATGTCACACATGATGGCAGAAGCAAGTGACAACTTGAAAGCTGGTCAAGCCCTGGTCAAACATTGGCACGACCAGAAGGCTAACATGGTTGAGTTTACTCAAGACCAGCTTGTTCTAGTTATGCTCCCAACAAGGCAGAGGGCCTTGCAAGACAAATGGATGGGACCCTTCAAGGTTGTGGGAAAACTTGGAGAGGTCAACTATCTGGTGGATCTGGGCAGACCCAGGGAAGCTCCTAGAGTCTTCCACACCAACCGACTAAAAGCCTACATCTCCAGACCTGATGTAGGAGCCTTGCTCCTAGCTTCAGCTGCAGAGGAGGAAGAGAGTGAATCTCTCCCTGATCTCCTCAGAGGTGTACCTTTAGATGAAAAAGTTGAAGGAGTCAATCTCTCTTCAGACCTGACACCTGAGCAACAAGAGGAGTGCAAATCTATGTTAAATCAGTTTGCCTCCCTGTTCTCACTGTCACCAGGCTTGACCCCTTGGGGCCAGCATGAGATACTCACTGGTGACTGTCTGCCAGTCAAAAGCAGAGGATACAGAATGTCAGAACATATCAGAGCCCACATCAAAGGAGAGGTCAAGAAGATGCTTGATCTCGGGGTAATAGAACCCTCTACTAGTCCATGGTCTAGCCCAGTTGTGTTAGTACCAAAGGCAGGATCCAAAGACTTGAGATTCTGTGTGGACTATAGAGCTCTAAATGCAGTCACCAAGACTGATGCCCACCCTTTGCCCAGGACAGATGAGTTGGTGGATAAACTTGGTGCAGCCAAGTACCTCAGCACATTTGACCTGACGTCAGGCTATTGGCAAATAGCCCTGACAGACCATGCCAAGGAGAAAACTGCATTTTCAACCCCAGTTGGCTTGTACCAGTTTAAGGTCATGCCTTTTGGACTGAAAAACGCACCTGCCACATTCCAAAGGATGGTGAACCAAGTTCTGGCTGGGATGGAAGATTTCTGCATGGCATACTTGGATGACATTGCAGTCTTCAGCCACTCCTGGGAAGAACATGTGAACCACCTAGGCCATGTGTTGCAGGCTCTGAAACAGGCCCATTTGACAATCAAAGCCAGTAAGTGCCAGATTGGTCAAAGTAAAGTGGTCTACCTTGGACATGAGGTAGGAGGTGGAGAAATAAGGCCTTTGCCCAGCAAGATTGAAGCTGTGCAAAATTGGACAACACCAACTACTCAAACCCAAGTGAGAGCTTTTCTAGGCCTCACTGGGTATTACAGGAATTTCATTGAGAACTATGGGACCATAGCTTCTCCACTGAATGTAATCTCCTCTCCCAAATTCCCTAAAAAGGTAAAATGGAATGAGGAGTGCAATCAGGCCTTTGAAAAACTGAAGAGAGCTCTTTGCCAGGCTCCAGTATTGAGAGCTCCTGACTACCACCAACCTTTCATTGTACAAACTGATGCTTCCAATGTAGGTATAGGTGCAGTTCTAAGCCAACTGGATGAGAAGGGTAGGGAGCACCCCATTTGCTTCATCAGTAGGAAACTGAAGGATCCTGAGACAAGGTGGGCAACTATCGAAAGAGAATGCTTTGCTATTGTGTGGGCACTGAAGAAGTTTAGGCCATACTTGTATGGTTCTACTTTTGTTATTCAGACTGACCACCAACCCTTGAGATGGTTAATGCAAATGAAAGGGGAAAATCCAAAACTATTGAGATGGTCAATCTGCCTGCAAGGGTTTGATTTCACCATTGAGCACAGGTCAGGGTGTCACCATCAAAATGCTGATGGACTCTCTAGGATGTATATCATCGACTAGAGGTATGAGGTTCATCCAGGAGTGGATTAAATCCTCCTGTCCCTTAGTCTGGGGGGGGCGAGTGTTAGGGAGAATTCTCTGTTTAGGCTGAATTTCCCTACCTAGTGAGTCCCCCAGCAGCTTTGCTGGATTTCTGGGGTTTAATTTTTTTCTCCTGCCAAGAGTGAGACTCTTTTACCCTCACTCTTGGACATGTTGAAGTGTGTTTTCTTGGTTAAACCTTGTGTTGAATGGGCTATGGGGTCTCTTACTCCATAGGGCCTCATGTATTTTTGTGATGTGGGTCACACAGCACCCTCTGTGCCGTGACCCAGGGGTGTCCTAGGGACTCCCCAACATAGACTCCATACCCTGGGACTGACTACTGTCTCCCAGGGCATGTAAAGTCACCAAAGACTTTGCTAGTCTTGAATCCTGAACAGAACCAGTACAAACCATCATATTGTGGACGTACTGGCTGGGGCAATTCGATTGCCCCAGGGTCTGTTAGTCGAGGGGGCACGTCTCCGTCCCCCCTGATCGAGTTTTGGCTGGTGGCAGTGGAAACTACTTTTTATATTCGACCGCGAATATTTCCCTATGGGATTTCCCATTGTTTTAGGCTAACACATTTAATTATTTATTTACGGTAGCCTTAAACATACCGCCGGTTTATATATTTATTTTTATAACTCCGGTTGGGACTTTTTGCCAAAACTTGATTCTAAAATGGCGTTGGTGTTCGCCTCTGTAACTCTGACCCAAAGTGGAGCCCTTTGTTCCACTTTTGGCGGGCTTCTCCACAGAAGCCCTCCAAAGTGGTGCCACTCTGTCTGGGGTACTTAGGAGGGGTGGAGGGGGATTTAGGCACCCTGGACTGAGTTACCTTGGTAACTCAAGTCGCACTCCGTCCTGATTGGCCCAAGTGGTGAGCCGCCCGGCTCACCACTTAGCATGGTTGAGTGACAGCTAGGCTGGGTGAATGGGGGTTTGCTGCATAAAAGCAGGGCTTTGGGGACTGGGACTTCAGAAGTCGCCACAGGACCAAGAATCCGACGAGGGAAGAGCTGAGCCGACCTGCTTCGACGACACCACCCGGTGGAGCCCTGCTGAACCGTCTCACCACTTTTTCCCGACGACCGAGGAGAACTCTTAACGGAGTGGCTCCTTCCCTTGACTGGTGGGGACAACCAGTTTTCGCCTTCTTTCCGTTCTTTGAGGTATCTCGTGGCCGCCTTGCCTGTGCCAAGCACCCCGGCAACCGGAATACCACACTTTACCCCCATACCGCGAAAGTCGGCACCAACCCTTTAACCGGAGGACTCCGCGGCTGGTTTCTTCCCGGGCAGTGCAACGACCCTCTTCTTCTGCTCTTCAGCGAGAACTTCTTCTCCCCTGACCGACGTCGAGCCCTGCTGCCACTGCCTGGAACAACTGCCACCGCTGGAGGATCCTTTCCGCTTAAGGTACTGTGTTCTGCCTGGCTTCCCTTGCTACCGACTGTACGGGGTAGATTTAGTCCCCGGCTTTCGAACCTGGGAGTGCCTGGGACACTTTGGCTAAACTTTCTGAGCCACTCTAACCTCTTTTTGACTCTTTGCAAGACTTTGAATCTCTAACTAACAGTGTGATCTTGGGCACATTTTCGCTCCGGCTACTCTAAGAGTGGGCCCTGCCTAGTGACTTTTGCTCACCTGTGACTTTATTCTTCTTTAAGCCTATTGCAAGTGCTCTGGACCTTAGAGTGGTGTGTCTAACCCATTTCTGCTTTTTCTCTCCCTTTCTTGGAAACTACTAGAGTGTCATCTAACGTTAAGCACTCACCTCTGTTTTAATTAAGTGGTGTTTACCTAGAGTTGTCTAGATAGGAGAAAGGATTGAATCTACTTTCATTATAACTGTGTTGAAGTGCTTTTACTATATTTTTGCTAGAGTGTTTTTAACTTATGTGTATTTTAAATAAATAACTATATACTTTTGAAACCAAGCTCTGGTCAGTGTTTGCTTGTGCTATTGTGTTTTGGTACATATTGTGTATACTTTACATACTGCCTAACTCTTCTTGAGAGAAGTCTGACTGCTCAGCCACAGCTACCAGGTAAATCTGGGTGGTACAGACTGCTACCAAAGGGGTTTACTGCTCTACCTGTAGTCTTAAATCTTTTGCAGTGTTCCCCAAGGGAACTGCACAGGTTTCTGCCTAACACCACCTCATCCCTCCAGGGATTTTGAAACTTTGGACCACCTCATACCTACAGGGATTTTGAAGCTTTGGACCACATCCCATTTTGAAGCTTTTGACCACCTCATCCCTCCAGGGATTTTGAAGCTTTGGACCGCCTCATCCCTCTAGGTATTTTGAAGCTTTGGACCGCCTCATCCTTCTAGGGGTTTTGAAGCTTTTGACCACCACATCCCTCCAGGGATTTTGAAGCTTGTAACCACCTCATACCTCCAGGGATTTTGAAACTTTGGACTGCCTCATGCCTACAGGGATTTTGAAGCTTTGGACCACATCCCATTTTGAAGCTTTTGACCACCTCATCCCTCCAGGGATTTTGAAGCTTTGGACTGCCTCATCCCTCTAGGTATTTTGAAGCTTTGGACCGCCTCATCCCTCTAGGGGTTTTGAAGTTATGACCACCTCATCCCACCAGGGGTTTTGAAGCTTTGGACCACCTCATCCCCCCAGGGGTTTTGAAGCTTTTGACCACCACATCCCTCCAGGGATTTTGAAACTTGTAACCACCTCATCCCTCCAGGAATTTTGAAGCTTTGGATCACAACCCTCCAGGGATTTGAAGCTTTGCACCACCACATCCCTTCAGGGATTTCAAGCTTTGCACCACCTCATCCCTCCAGGGATTTTGAAACTTTGGACAGCCTCATGCCTACAGCGATTTTGAAGCTTTGGACCACATCCCATTTTGAAGCTTTGCACCACCTCATCCCTCCAGGGATTTTGAAACTTTGGACCGCCTCATACCTACAGGGATTTTGAAGCTTTGGACCACATCCCATTTTGAAGCTTTTGATCACCTCATCCCTCCAGGGATTTTGAAGCTTTGGACCGCCTCATCCCTCTAGGTATTTTGAAGCTTTGGACCGCCTCATCCCTCTAGGGGTTTTGAAGCTTTTGACCACCACATCCCTCCAGGGATTTTGAAGCTTGTAACCACCTCATACCTCCAGGGATTTTGAAACTTTGGACCGCCTGATGCCTACATGGGGTTGAGGCGGTTTTGAAGCTTTTGACCACCACATCCCTCCAGGGATTTTGAAGCTTGTAACCACCTCATCCCTCCAGGGATTTTGAAGCTTAGGTATTTTGAAGCTTTGACCGCCTCATCCCTCTAGGGGTTTTGAAGTTATGACCACCTCATCCCTCCAGGGGTTTTGAAGCTTTTGACCACCACATCCCTCCAGGGATTTTGAAACTTGTAGCCACCTCATCCCTCCAGGAATTTTGAAGCTTTGGATGACATCCCTCCAGGGATTTTGAAGCTTTGCACCACCTCATCCCTCCAGGGATTTTGAAGCTTTGGACCGCCTCATCCCTCTAGGGGTTTTGAAGCTTTTGACCACCACATCCCTCCAGGGATTTTGAAGCTTAGGGCCACCTCATCCCTCCAGGGATTTTGAAGCTTTGGATCACATCCCTCCAGGGATTTTGAAGCTTTGCACCACCTCATCCCTCCAGGGATTTTGAAACTTTGGACCGCCTCATGCCTACAGGGATTTTGAAGCTTTGGACCACATCCTATTTTGAAGCTTTTGACCACCTCATCCCTCCAGGGATTTTGAAGCTTTTGACCACCACATCCCTCCAGGGATTTTGAAGCTTAGGGCCACCTCATCCCTCCAGGGATTTTGAAGCTTTGGATCACATCCCTCCAGGGATTTTGAAGCTTTGCACCACCTCATCCCTCCAGGGATTTTGAAACTTTGGACCGCCTCATGCCTACAGGGATTTTGAAGCTTTGGACCACATCCTATTTTGAAGCTTTTGACCACCTCATCCCTCCAGGGATTTTGAAGCTTTGGACCGCCTCATCCCTCTAGGTATTTTGAAGCTTTGGACCGCCTCATCCCTCTAGGGGTTTTGAAGCTTTTGACCACCACATCCCTCCAGGGATTTTGAAGTGTTTGACCACCTCCTCCCTCCAGGGATTTTGAAGGTTTGGACCACATCCCTCCAGGGATTTTGAAGCTTTGGACTGCATCATCCATCCAGGGATTTTGAAGCTTTAGACCACCTCATCCCTCCAGGGATTTTGAAGCTTTGGACCACCTCATCCCTCCAGGGATTTTGAAGCTTTGGACCACCTCATCCCTCCAGGGATTTTGAAGCTTTGGATCACATCCCTCCAGGGATTTTGAAGCTTTGGACCGCCTCATGCCTACAGGGATCTTGAAGCTTTGGACCACACCCTATATTGAAGCTTGTGACCACTTCATCCCTCCAGGGATTTTAAAGCTTTGGACCGCCTCATCCCTCTAGGTATTATGAAGCTTTGGAACGCCTCATCCCTCTAGGTATTTTGAAGCTTTGGACCGCCTCATCCCTCTAGGGGTTTTGAAGCTTTTGACCACCACATCCCTCCAGGGATTTTGAAGCTTGTAACCACCTCATCCCTCCAGGGATTTTGAAACTTTGGACCGCCTCATGCCTATAAGGATTTTGAAGCTTTGGACCAAATCCCATTTTGAAGCTTTTGACCACCTCATCCCTCCAGGGATTTTGAAGCTTTGGACCGCCTCATGCCTATAGGGATTTTGAAGCTTTGGACCACATCCCATTTTGAAGCTTGTGACCACCTCATCCCTCCAGGGATTTTGAAGCTTTGGACCTCATCCCTACAGCGATTTTGAAGCTTTTGAGCACCACATCCCTCCAGGGAATTTGAAGCTTGTAACCACCTCATCCCTCCAGGGATTTTGTAGCTTTGGATCATATCCCTCCAGGGATGTTGAAGCTTTGCACCACCTCATCCCGCCAAGGATTTTGAAATTTTGGACCACCTCATGCCTACAGGGATTTTGAAGCTTTGCTCCGCATCCCATTTTGAAGCTTTGACCACCTCATCCCTCGAGGGATTTTGAAGCTTTAGACCGCCTCATCCCTCTAGGTATTTTGAAGCTTTGGACCACCTCATCCCTCTAGGGGTTTTGAAGCTATGACCACCTCATCCCTCCAGGGGCTTTGAAGCTTTGGACCACCTCATTCCTCCAGGGGTTTTGAAGCTTTTGATCACCACATCCCTTCAGGGATTTTGAAGCTTGTAACCACCTCATCCCTCCAGGGATTTTGAAGCTTGTAACCACCTCATCCCACGAGGGATTTTGAAGCTTTGGACCACCTCATCCCTCCAGGGATTTTGAAGTTTTTGACCAGCACATCCCTCCAGGGATTTTGAAGCTTGTAACCACCTCATCCCTCCAGGGATTTTGAAGCTTTGGACCGCCTCATGCCTATAGGGATTTTGAAGCTTTGGACCACATCCCATTTTGAAGCTTTTGACCACCTCATCCCTCCAGGGATTTTGAAGCTTTGGACCTCATCCCTCCAGGGAATTTGAAGCTTTTGACCACCACATCCCTCCAGGGATTTTGAAGCTTGTAACCACCTCATCCCTCCAGGGATTTTGAAGCTTTGGATCACATCCCTCCAGGGATTTTGAAGCTTTGGACCGCCTCATGCCTATAGGGATTTTGAAGCTTTGGACCACATCCCATTTTGAAGCTTGTGACCACCTCATCCTTCCAGCGATTTTGAAGCTTTGGACCTCATCCCTTCAGGGATTTTGAAGCTTTTGACCACCACATCCCTCCAGGGATTTTGAAGCTTTGGATCACATCCCTCCAGGGATTTTGAAGCTTTGCACCACCCCATCCCCCCAGGGATTTTGAAACTTTGGACCGCCTCATCCCTCTAGGTATTTTGAAGCTTTGGATAACACCCCTCCAGGGATTTTGAAGCTTTGCACCACCTCATCCCTCCAGGGATTTTGAAATTTTGGACCGCCTCATGCCTACAGGGATTTTGAAGCTTTCGATCATATCCCTCCAGGGATTTTGAAGCTTTGCACCATCTCATCCCTCCAGGGATTTTGAAACTTTGGACCGCCTCATGCCTACAGGGATTTTGAAGCTTTGGTCCACATCCCATTTTGAAGCTGTTGACCACCTCATCCCTCCAGGGATTTTGAAGCTTTGGACCGCCTCATCCCTCTAGGTATTTTGAAGCTTTGGACCGCCTCATCCCTCTAGGTGTTTTGAAGCTATGACCACCTCATCCCTCCAGTGGCTTTGAAGCTTTGGACCACCTCATCCCTATAGGGGTTTTGAAGATTTTGACAACCACATCCCTCCAGGGATTTTGAAGCTTGTAACCACCTCATCCCTCCAGGGATTTTGAAGCTTTGGATCACATCCCTCCAGGGATTTGAAGCTTTGTACCATCTCATCCCTCCAGGGATTTTGAAACTTTGGACCGCCTCATGCCTACAGGGATTTTGAAGCTTTGAACCACATCCCATTTTGAAGCTTTTGACCACCTCATCCCTCCAGGGATTTTGAAGCTTTTGACCACCATATCCCTCCAGGGATTTTGAAGCTTGTAACCACCTCATCCCTCCAGGGATTTTGAAGCTTTGGATCATATCCCTCCAGGGATTTGAAGCTTTGTACCATCTCATCCCTCCAGGGATTTTGAAACTTTGGACCGCCTCATGCCTACAGAGATTTTGAAGCTTTGGACCACATCCCATTTTGAAGCTTTTGACCACCTCATCCCTCCAGGGATTTTGAAGCTTTTGACCACCACATCCCTCCAGGGATTTTGAAGCTTAGGGCCACCTCATCCCTCCAGGGATTTTGAAGCTTTGGATCATATCCCTCCAGGGATTTTGAAGCTTTGCACCACCTCATCCCTCCAGGGATTTTGAAACTTTGGACCACCTCATACCTACAGGGATTTTGAAGCTTTGGACCACATCCCATTTTGAAGCTTTTGACCACCTCATCCCTCCAGGGATTTTGAAGCTTTGGACCGCCTCATCCCTCTAGGTATTTTGAAGCTTTGGACCGCCTCATCCTTCTAGGGGTTTTGAAGCTTTTGACCACCACATCCCTCCAGGGATTTTGAAGCTTGTAACCACCTCATACCTCCAGGGATTTTGAAACTTTGGACTGCCTCATGCCTACAGGGATTTTGAAGCTTTGGACCACATCCCATTTTGAAGCTTTTGACCACCTCATCCCTCCAGGGATTTTGAAGCTTTGGACCGCCTCATCCCTCTAGGTATTTTGAAGCTTTGGACCGCCTCATCCCTCTAGGGGTTTTGAAGTTATGACCACCTCATCCCACCAGGGGTTTTGAAGCTTTGGACCACCTCATCCCCCCAGGGGTTTTGAAGCTTTTGACCACCACATCCCTCCAGGGATTTTGAAACTTGTAACCACCTCATCCCTCCAGGAATTTTGAAGCTTTGGATCACAACCCTCCAGGGATTTGAAGCTTTGCACCACCACATCCCTTCAGGGATTTCAAGCTTTGCACCACCTCATCCCTCCAGGGATTTTGAAACTTTGGACAGCCTCATGCCTACAGCGATTTTGAAGCTTTGGACCACATCCCATTTTGAAGCTTTGCACCACCTCATCCCTCCAGGGATTTTGAAACTTTGGACCGCCTCATACCTACAGGGATTTTGAAGCTTTGGACCACATCCCATTTTGAAGCTTTTGATCACCTCATCCCTCCAGGGATTTTGAAGCTTTGGACCGCCTCATCCCTCTAGGTATTTTGAAGCTTTGGACCGCCTCATCCCTCTAGGGGTTTTGAAGCTTTTGACCACCACATCCCTCCAGGGATTTTGAAGCTTGTAACCACCTCATACCTCCAGGGATTTTGAAACTTTGGACCGCCTGATGCCTACATGGGGTTGAGGCGGTTTTGAAGCTTTTGACCACCACATCCCTCCAGGGATTTTGAAGCTTGTAACCACCTCATCCCTCCAGGGATTTTGAAGCTTAGGTATTTTGAAGCTTTGACCGCCTCATCCCTCTAGGGGTTTTGAAGTTATGACCACCTCATCCCTCCAGGGGTTTTGAAGCTTTTGACCACCACATCCCTCCAGGGATTTTGAAACTTGTAGCCACCTCATCCCTCCAGGAATTTCGAAGCTTTGGATGACATCCCTCCAGGGATTTTGAAGCTTTGCACCACCTCATCCCTCCAGGGATTTTGAAACTTTGGACCGCCTCATGCCTGCAGGGATTTTGAAGCTTTGGACCACATCCCATTTTGAAGCTTTTGACCACCTCATCCCTCCAGGGATTTTGAAGCTTTTGACCACCACATCCCTCCAGGGATTTTGAAGCTTAGGGCCACCTCATCCCTCCAGGGATTTTGAAGCTTTGGATCACATCCCTCCAGGGATTTTGAAGCTTTGCACCACCTCATCCCTCCAGGGATTTTGAAACTTTGGACCGCCTCATGCCTACAGGGATTTTGAAGCTTTGGACCACATCCTATTTTGAAGCTTTTGACCACCTCATCCCTCCAGGGATTTTGAAGCTTTGGACCGCCTCATCCCTCTAGGTATTTTGAAGCTTTGGACCGCCTCATCCCTCTAGGGGTTTTGAAGCTTTTGACCACCACATCCCTCCAGGGATTTTGAAGTGTTTGACCACCTCCTCCCTCCAGGGATTTTGAAGGTTTGGACCACATCCCTCCAGGGATTTTGAAGCTTTGGACTGCATCATCCATCCAGGGATTTTGAAGCTTTAGACCACCTCATCCCTCCAGGGATTTTGAAGCTTTGGACCACCTCATCCCTCCAGGGATTTTGAAGCTTTGGACCACCTCATCCCTCCAGGGATTTTGAAGCTTTGGATCACATCCCTCCAGGGATTTTGAAGCTTTGGACCGCCTCATGCCTACAGGGATCTTGAAGCTTTGGACCACACCCTATATTGAAGCTTGTGACCACCTCATCCCTCCAGGGATTTTGAAGCTTTGGACCGCCTCATCCCTACAGGTATTTTGCAGCTTTGGACCTCATCCCTCCAGGGATTTTGAAGCTTTTGACCACATCCCTTCAGAGGATTTTGAAGCTTGGAACCTCCTCATCCCTCCAGGGATTTTGAAGCTTTGGATCACATCCCTCCAGGGATTTTGAAGCTTTGCACCACCTCATCACTCCAGGGATTTAGAAACTTTGGACCGCCTCATCCCTCCAGGAATTTTGAAGCTTTGGATCACATCCCTCCATGGATTTTGAAGCTTTGCACCACCTCATCCCCCAGGGGATTTTGAAGCTTTGGACCGCCTCATGCCTATAGGGATTTTGAAGCTTTCGACCACATCCCATTTTGAAGCTTGTGACCACCTCATCCCTCCAGGGATTTTGAAGCTTTGGACCTCATCCCTCCAGGGATTTTGAAGCTTTTGACAACCACATCCCTCCAGGGATTTTGAAGCTTGTAACCACCTCATCCCTCCAGGGATTTTGAAGCTTTGGATCACATCCCTCCAGGGATTTTGAAGCTTTGCATCACCTCATCCCTCCACGGATTTTGAAACTTTGGACCGCCTCATGCCTACAGGGATTTCGAAGCTTTGGACCACATCCCATTTTGAAGCTTTTGACCACCTCATCCCTCCAGGGATTTTGAAGCTTTGGACCGCCTCATCTCTCTAGGTATTTTGAAGCTTTGGACTGCCTCATCCATCTAGGGGTTTTGAAGCTATGACCACATCATCCCTCCAGGGGCTTTGAAGCTTTGGACCACCTCATCCCTCCAGGGGCTTTGAAGCTTTTGACCACCACATCCCTCCAAGGATTTTGAAGCTTGTAACCACCTCATCCCTCCAGGGATTTTGAAACTTTGGATCACATCCCTCCAGGGATTTGAAGCTTTGCACCACCTCATCTCTCCAGGGATTTTGAAACTTTGTACCGCCTCATGCATACAGGGATTTTGAAGCTTTGGACCACATCCCATTTTGAAGCTTTTGACCACCTCATCCCTCCATGGATTTTGAAGCTTAGGACCACCTCATCCCTCAATGGATTTTGAAGCTTTGGATCACATCCCTCCAGGGGTTTTGAAGCTTTGCACCACCTCAACCCTCCAGGGATTTTGAAACTTTGGACCACCTCATGCCTCCAGGGATTTTGAAGGTTTGGACCACATCCCTCCAGGGATTTTGAAGCTTTGGACCACCTCATCCCTCCAGGGATTTTGAAGCTTTGGACCACCTCATCCCTCCAGGGATTTTGAAGCTTTGGATCACATCCCTCTAGGGATTTTGAAGCTTTCACCGCCTCATGCCTACAGGGATCTTGAAGCTTTGGACCACACCCTATATTGAAGCTTGTGGCCACCTCATCCCTCCAGGGATTTTGAAGCTTTGGACCGCCTCATCCCTACAGGTATTTTGCAGCTTTGGACCTCATCCCTCCAGAGATTTTGAAGCTTTTGACCACATCCCTTCAGAGGATATTGAAGCTTGGAACCTCCTCATCCCTCCAGGGATTTTGAAGCTTTGGATCACATCCCTCCAGAGATTTTGAAGCTTTGCACCACCTCATCACTCCAGGGATTTAGAAACTTTGGACCGCCTCATCCCTCCAGGAATTTTGACGCTTTGGATCACATCCCTCCATGGATTTTGAAGCTTTGCACCACCTCATCCCCCAGGGGATTTTGAAGCTTTGGACCGCCTCATGCCTATAGGGATTTTGAAGCTTTCGACCACATCCCATTTTGAAGCTTGTGACCACCTCATCCCTCCAGGGATTTTGAAGCTTTGGACCTCATCCCTCCAGGGATTTTGAAGCTTTTGACAACCACATCCCTCCAGGGATTTTGAAGCTTGTAACCACCTCATCCCTCCAGGGATTTTGAAGCTTTGGATCACATCCCTCCAGGGATTTTGAAGCTTTGCATCACCTCATCCCTCCAGGGATTTTGAAACTTTGGACCGCCTCATGCCTACAGGGATTTCGAAGCTTTGGACCACATCCCATTTTGAAGCTTTTGACCACCTCATCCCTCCAGGGATTTTGAAGCTTTGGACCGCCTCATCTCTCTAGGTATTTTGAAGCTTTGGACCGCCTCATCCATTTAGGGGTTTTGAAGCTATGACCACATCATCCCTCCAGGGGCTTTGAAGCTTTGGACCACCTCATCCCTCCGGGGGCTTTGAAGCTTTTGACCACCACATCCCTCCAAGGATTTTGAAGCTTGTAACCACCTCATCCCTCCAGGGATTTTGAAGCTTTGGATCACATCCCTCCAGGGATTTGAAGCTTTGCACCACCTCATCCCTCCAGAGATTTTGAAACTTTGTACCGCCTCATGCATACAGGGATTTTGAAGCTTTGGACCACATCCCATTTTGAAGCTTTTGACCACCTCATCCCTCCATGGATTTTGAAGCTTAGGACCACCTCATCCCTCCATGGATTTTGAAGCTTTGGATCACATCCCTCCAGGGGTTTTGAAGCTTTGCACCACCTCAACCCTCCAGGGATTTTGAAACTTTGGACCACCTCATGCCTACAGGGATTTTGAAGCTTTGGACCACATCCCATTTTGAAGCTTTTGACCACCTCATCCTTCCAAGGATTTTGAAGCTTTGGACCGCCTCATCCCTCTAGGTATTTTGAAGCTTTGGACCGCCTCATCCCTCTAGGTATTTTGAAGCTTTGGACCACCTCATCCCTCTAGGGGTTTTGAAGCTTTTGACCACCACATCCCTCCATGGATTTTGAAGCTTGTAACCACCTCATCCCTCCAGGGATTTTGAAACTTTGGACCGCCTCATGCCTGTAGGGATTTTGAAGCTTTGGACCACATCCCATTTTGAAGCTTTTGACCACCTCATCCCTCCAGGGATTTTGAAGCTTTGGACCGCCTCATGCCTATAGGGATTTTGAAGCTTTAGACCACATCCCATTTTGAAGCTTGTGACCGCCTCATCCCTCCAGGGATTTTGAAGCTTTGGACCTCATCCCTCCAGGGATTTTGAAGATTTTGACCACCACATCCCTCCAGGGAATTTGAAGCTTGTAACCACCTCATCCCTCCAGGGATTTTGAAGCTTTGGATCACATCCCTCCAGGGATTTTGAAGCTTTGCACCACCTCATCCCTCCAGGGATTTTGAAACTTTGGACCGCCTCATGCCTACAGGGATTTTGAAGCTTTGGTCCACATCCCATTTTGAAGCTTTGGACCACCTCATCCCTCTAGGGGTTTTGAAGCTGTGACCACCTCATCCCTCCAGGGGCTTTGAAGCTTTGGACCACCTCATCCCTCCAGGGGTTTTGAAGCTTTTGACCATCACATCCCTCCAGGGATTTTGAAGCTTGTAACCACCTCATCCCTCCAGGGATTTTGAAGCTTGTAACCACCTCATCCCTCCAGGGATTTTGAAGCTTTGGATCACATTCCTCCAGGGATTTGAAGCTTTGCACCACCTCATCCCTCCAGGGATTTTGAAACTTTGGACTGCCTCATGGCTACAGGGATTTTGAAGCTTTGGACCACATCCCATTTTGAAGCTTTTGACCACCTCATCCCTCCAGGGATTTTGAAGCTTTTGACCACCACATCCCTCCAGGGATTTTGAAGCTTAGGGCTACCTCATCCCTCCAGGGACTTTGAAGCTTTGGATCACATCCCTCCAGGGATTTTGAAGCTTTGCACCACCTCATCCCTCCAGGGATTTTGAAACTTTGGACCGCCTCATGCCTACAGGGATTTTGAAGCTTTGGACCACATCCCATTTTGAAGCTTTGGACCGCTTCATCCGTCTAGGGGTTTTGAAGCTTTTGACCACCACATCCCTCCAGGGATTTTGAAGCTTGTAACACCTCATCCCTCCAGGGATTTTCAAACTTTGGACCGCCTTATGCCTATAGGGTTTTTGAAGCTTTGGACCACATCCCATTTTGAAGCTTTTGACCACGTCATCCCTCCAAGGATTTTGAAGCTTTGGACCGCCTCATGCCTATAGGGATTTTGAAGCTTTGGACCACATCCCATTTTGAAGCTTGTGACCACCTCCTCCCTCCAGCGATTTTGAAGCTTTGGGCCTCATAACTCCAGGGATTTTGAAGCTTTTGACCACCATATCCCTCCAGGGATTTTGAAGCTTGTAACCACCTCATCCCTCAAGGGATTTTGAAGCATTGGATCACATCCCTCCAGGGATTTTGAAGCTTTGGACCGCCTCATGCCTATAGGGATTTTGAAGCTTTAGACCACATCCCATTTTGAAGCTTGTGACCGCCTCATCCCTCCAGGGATTTTGAAGCTTTGGACCTCATCCCTCCAGGGATTTTGAAGATTTTGACCACCCCATCCCTCCAGGGAATTTGAAGCTTGTAACCACCTCATCCCTCCAGGGATTTTGAAGCTTTAGATCACATCCCTCCAGGGATTTTGAAGCTTTGCACCACCTCATCCCTCCAGGGATTTTGAAACTTTGGACCGCCTCATGCCTACAGGGATTTTGAAGCTTTGGTCCACATCCCATTTTGAAGCTTTGGACCACCTCATCCCTCTAGGGGTTTTGAAGCTGTGACCACCTCATCCCTCCAGGGGCTTTGAAGCTTTGGACCACCTCATCCCTCCAGGGGTTTTGAAGCTTTTGACCATCACATCCCTCCAGGGATTTTGAAGTTTGTAACCACCTCATCCCTCCAGGGATTTTGAAGCTTGTAACCACCTCATCCCTCCAGGGATTTTGAAGCTTTGGATCACATTCCTCCAGGGATTTGAAGCTTTGCACCACCTCATCCCTCCAGGGATTTTGAAACTTTGGACTGCCTCATGCCTACAGGGATTTTGAAGCTTTGGACCACATCCCATTTTGAAGCTTTTGACCACCTCATCCCTCCAGGGATTTTGAAGCTTTTGACCACCACATCCCTCCAGGGATTTTGAAGCTTAGGGCTACCTCATCCCTCCAGGGACTTTGAAGCTTTGGATCACATCCCTCCAGGGATTTTGAAGCTTTGCACCACCTCATCCCTCCAGGGATTTTGAAACTTTGGACCGCCTCATGCCTACAGGGATTTTGAAGCTTTGGACCACATCCCATTTTGAAGCTTTGGACCGCCTCATCCGTCTAGGGGTTTTGAAGCTTTTGACCACCACATCCCTCCAGGGATTTTGAAGCTTGTAACACCTCATCCCTCCAGGGATTTTCAAACTTTGGACCGCCTTATGCCTATAGGGTTTTTGAAGCTTTGGACCACATCCCATTTTGAAGCTTTTGACCACGTCATCCCTCCAAGGATTTTGAAGCTTTGGGCCTCATAACTCCAGGGATTTTGAAGCTTTTGACCACCATATCCCTCCAGGGATTTTGAAGCTTGTAACCACCTCATCCCTCCAGGGATTTTGAAGCATTGGATCACATCCCTCCAGGGATTTTGAAGCTTTGCACCACCTCATCCCTCCAGGGATTTTGAAACTTTGGACCGCCTCATGCCTACAGGGATTTTGAAGCTTTGGTCCACATCCCATTTTGAAGCTGTTGACCACCTCATCCCTCCAGGGATTTTGAAGCTTTGGACCGCCTCACCCCTCTAGGTATTTTGAAGCTTTGGACCACCTCATCCCTCCAGTGGCTTTGAAGCTTTGGACCACCTCATCCCTCCAGGGGTTTTGAAGCTTTTGACCACCACATCCCTCCGGGGATTTTGAAGCTTGTAACCACCTCATCCCTCCAGGGATTTTGAAGCATTGGATCACATCCCTCCAGGGATTTTGAAGCTTTGCACCACCTCATCCCTCCAGGGATTTTGAAACTTTGGACTGCCTCATGCCTACAGGGATTTTGAAGCTTTGGACCACATCCCATTTTGAAGCTTTTGACCACCTCATCCCTCCAGGGATTTTGAAGCTTTTGACCACCACATCCCTCCAGGGATTTTGAAGCTTAGGGCTACCTCATCCCTCCAGGGACTTTGAAGCTTTGGATCACATCCCTCCAGGGATTTTGAAGCTTTGCACCACCTCATCCCTCCAGGGATTTTGAAACTTTGGACCGCCTCATGCCTACAGGGATTTTGAAGCTTTGGACCACATCCCATTTTGAAGCATTGGACCGCCTCATCCGTCTAGGGGTTTTGAAGCTTTTGACCACCACATCCCTCCAGGGATTTTGAAGCTTGTAACACCTCATCCCTCCAGGGATTTTCAAACTTTGGACCGCCTTATGCCTATAGGGTTTTTGAAGCTTTGGACCACATGCCATTTTGAAGCTTTTGACCACGTCATCCCTCCAAGGATTTTGAAGCTTTGGGCCTCATAACTCCAGGGATTTTGAAGCTTTTGACCACCATATCCCTCCAGGGATTTTGAAGCTTGTAACCACCTCATCCCTCCAGGGATTTTGAAGCATTGGATCACATCCCTCCAGGGATTTTGAAGCTTTGCACCACCTCATCCCTCCAGGGATTTTGAAACTTTGGACCGCCTCATGCCTACAGGGATTTTGAAGCTTTGGTCCACATCCCATTTTGAAGCTGTTGACCACCTCATCCCTCCAGGGATTTTGAAGCTTTGGACCGCCTCACCCCTCTAGGTATTTTGAAGCTTTGGACCACCTCATCCCTCCAGTGGCTTTGAAGCTTTGGACCACCTCATCCCTCCAGGGGTTTTGAAGCTTTTGACCACCACATCCCTCCAGGGATTTTGAAGCTTGTAACCACCTCATCCCTCCAGGGATTTTGAAGCTTTAGATCACATCCCTCCAGGGATTTGAAGCTTTGCACCACCTTATCCCTCCAGGGATTTTGAAATTTTGGACCGCCTCATGCCTACAGGGATTTTGAAGCTTTGGTCCACATCCCATTTTGAAGCTTTTGACCCCCTCATCCCTCGAGGGATTTTGAAGCTTTGGACCGCCTCATCCCTCTAGGTATTTTGAAGCTTTGGACCACCTTATCCCTCTAGGGGTTTTGAAGCTATGACCACCTCATCCCTCCAGGGGCTTTGAAGCTTTGGACCACCCCATCCCTCCAGGGGTTTTGAAGCTTTTGACCACCACATCCCTCCAGGGATTTTGAAGCTTGTAACCACCTCATCCCTCCAGGGATTTTGAAGCTTGTAACCACCTCATCCCACCAGGGATTTTGAAGCTTTGGACCACCTCATCCCTCCATGGATTTTGAAGCTTTTGACCACCACATCCCTCCAGGGAGTTTGAAGCTTGTAACCACCTCATCCCTCCAGGGATTTTGAAACTTTGGACCACCTCATGCCTATAGCGATTTTGAAGCTTTGGACCACATCCCATTTTGAAGCTTTTGACCACCTCATCCCTCCAGGGATTTTGAAGCTTTGGACCGCCTCATGCCTATAGGGATTTTGAAGCTTTGGACCACATCCCATTTTGAAGCTTGTGACCACCTCATCCCTCCAGCGATTTTGAAGCTTTGGACCTCATCCCTCCAGGGATTTTGAAGCTTTTGACCACCACATCCCTCCAGGGATTTTGAAGCTTTGGATCACATCCCTCCAGGGATTTTGAAGCTTTGCACCACCCCATCCCCCCAGGGATTTTGAAACTTTGGACCGCCTCATCCCTCTAAGTATTTTGAAGCTTTGGATCACATCCCTCCAGGGATTTTGAAGCTTTGCACCACCTCATCCCTCCAGGGATTTTGAAACTTTGGACCGCCTCATGCCTACAGGGATTTTGAAGCTTTGGATCATATCCCTTCAGGTATTTTGAAGCTTTGGACCGCCTCATCCCTCCATGGATTTTGAAGCTTTGGATCACATCCCTCCAGGGATTTTGAAGCTTTGCACCACCTCATCCCTCCAGGGATTTTGAAACTTTGGACCGCCTCATGCCTACAGGGATTTTGAAGCTTTGGACCACATCCCATTTTGAAGCTTTTGACTACCTCATCCCTCCAGGGATTTTGAAGCTTTGGACCGCCTCATCCCTCTAGGTATTTGTTAGGGAGAATTCTCTGTTTAGGCTGAATTTCCCTACCTAGTGAGTCCCCCAGCAGCTTTGCTGGATTTCTGGGGTTTAATTTTTTTCTCCTGCCAAGAGTGAGACTCTTTTACCCTCACTCTTGGACATGTTGAAGTGTGTTATCTTGGACAAACCTTGTGTTGAATGGGCTATGGGGTCTTTTACTCCATAGGGCCTCATGTATTTTTGTGATGTGGGTCACACAGCACCCTCTGTGCCGTGACCCAGGGGTGTCCTAGGGACTCCCCAACATAGACTCCATACCCTGGGACTGACTACTGTCTCCCAGGGCATGTAAAGTCACCAAAGACTTTGCTAGTCTTGAATCCTGAACAGAACCAGTACAAACCATCATATTGTGGACGTACTGGCTGGGGCAATTCGATTGCCCCAGGGTCTGTTAGTCGAGGGGGCACGTCTCCGTCCCCCCTGATCGAGTTTTGGCTGGTGGCAGTGGAAACTACTTTTTATATTCGACCGCGAATATTTCCCTATGGGATTTCCCATTGTTTTAGGCTAACACATTTAATTATTTATTTACGGTAGCCTTAAACATACCGCCGGTTTATATATTTATTTTTATAACTCCGGTTGGGACTTTTTGCCAAAACTTGATTCTAAAATGGCGTTGGTGTTCGCCTCTGTAACTCTGACCCAAAGTGGAGCCCTTTGTCCCACTTTTGGCGGGCTTCTCCACAGAAGCCCTCCAAAGTGGTGCCACTCTGTCTGGGGTACTTAGGAGGGGTGGAGGGGGATTTAGGCACCCTGGACTGAGTTACCTTGGTAACTCAAGTCGCACTCCGTCCTGATTGGCCCAAGTGGTGAGCCGCCCGGCTCACCACTTAGCATGTTTGAGTGACAGCTAGGCTGGGTGAATGGGGGTTTGCTGCATAAAAGCAGGGCTTTGGGGACTGGGACTTCAGAAGTCGCCACAGGACCAAGAATCCGACGAGGGAAGAGCTGGGCCGATCTGCTTCGACGACACCACCCGGTGGAGCCCTGCTGAACCGTCTCACCACTTTTTCCCGACGACCGAGGAGAACTCTTAACGGAGTGGCTCCTTCCCTTGACTGGTGGGGACAACCAGTTTTCGCCTTCTTTCCGTTCCTTTGAGGTATCTCGTGGCCGCCTTGCCTGTGCCAAGCACCCCGGCATCCGGAATACCACACTTTACCCCCATACCGCGAAAGTCGGTACCAACCCTTTAACCGGAGGACTCCGCGGCTGGTTTCTTCCCGGGCAGTGCTACGACCTTTCTCTTCTGCTCTTCAGCGAGATAATCTTCTCCCCTGACCGACGTCGAGCCTTGCTGTCACTGCCTGGAACAACTGCCCCCGCTGGAGGATCCTTTCCGCCTAAGGTACTGTGTTCCGCCTGGCTTCCCTTGCTACCGACTGTACGGGGTAGATTTAGCCCCCGGCTTTCGAACCTGGGAGTGCCTGGGACACTTTGGCTAAACTTTCTAAGCCACTCTAAACTCTTTTTGACTCTTTGCAAGACTTTGAATCTCTAACTAACAGTGTGATCTTGGGCACATTTTCGCTCCGGCTACTCTAAGAGTGGGCCCTGCCTAGTGACTTTTGCTCACCTGTGACTTTAGTCTTCTTTAAAGCCTATTGCAAGTGTTCTGGACCTTAGAGTGGTGTGTCTAACCTATTCCTGCTTTTTCTCTCCCTTTCTTGGAAACTACTAGAGTGTCATCTAACGTTAAGCACTCACCTCTGTTTTAATTAAGTGGTGCTAACCTAGAGTTGTCTAGATAGGAGAAAGGATTGAATCTACTTTCATTATAACTGTGTTGAAGTGTTTTTACCCTATTCTTTGCTAGAGTGTTTTTACTTATGTGTGTTTTTAAATAAATAACTATATACTTTTGAAACCAAGCTCTGGTCAGTGTTTGCTTGTGCTATTGTGTTTTGGTACATATTGTGTATACTTTGCATACTGCCTAACTCTTCTTGAGAGAAGTCTGACTGCTCAGCCACAGCTACCAGGTAAATCTGGGTGGTACAGACTGCTACCAAAGGGGTTTACTGCTCTACCTGTAGTCTTAAATCTTTTGCAGTGTTCCCCAAGGGAACTGCACAGGTTTCTGCCTAACACTGGTGTACAGCGGTGGGATTTGTATTGAGTATACATTTTATTGTGCTTTAGATACCTTAGTGCAACTAACCACAAAGCTTAGCACTGAAAAAGTAAAACCTCTAACATGTCAGTTATAGAAAGCTATAGTCAAGAGTCCCTTGCAGCCAAAACTGCTGATTGTTTAAGAGTGCTCTGTAAACATAAGGATCTCCTGACTAAGGGCAAGAAAATGGAGCTGATTGAAAGATTGTTAGCTAACCAAAGTCTGGGTGATGGTTCAGAGGAACCTACCACTCCAGCAACTGTAGATGACAGTATTGAAGCTAACATGGAGCAAAATGTTGATGTTTCTGAGGAAGAGTCAGAAGAGGAGGGTGAGGCTGTTGTAACTGTCCCCCCTAGGCCTCTGCCTGCTCTACCTGCTGTGCCTACTGGACCTTTACCAGGTCCCACATTTAGTCCTCAGTACTTTGAACTGGAGAAAATGAAGCTAGAATTGGAGTATAAGAAACTTAATGCTCAAACTGACAAAGAACTAAGGCTAAGGGAAATGGAGCTCAAGTATGACTTAGAAATGAAGAAATTATCTGTTGAGAATGTTTCTCTCTCTGGCTCCTCTAGAAGTTCCAGTCCTAAAAGACCCCGGATGCCTAAAGAATTGGTTGGTATGTATGAGCCTAAGTTGGATGTGTTGGATTGGTTGTCTCTGTTTGAATATAATCATGGGCTCCAGAACATCACAGGAAATGACTTACTCACCTGGTTGTTCTCTAGGCTTCCCCCTGTTGCAACTGATGTGGTAATGGAGATGGGGGAGGAGGATAGGAAGGACTATGAATGTGTGAAACTAGCTTTGATAGCTAGGTTTGGGAAGACCCCTTCCCAGTATCTTAAGAGGTTTAGGAGCCTCAAAAAGCATGATGGTACCCCTTGGGCTACCTGGGTGAATGAATGTTTGAAAAACTTAGAGGGATGGATTAAGGGTTACAAGGTGAACACTTATGAAGGTATGAAGAATTTGTTTATGTTGGAGACTATTTATGATGCCTGCTCTCCTGAGCTCAGACAACACTTGGCTGATTCCAGGGAATTGGATTCCCGGAAACTAGCTAAGGCTGCTGACTTGTGGGTTGCCAACAGGGCCACTCACAAGGATTCTGGGGTAACTCAGAAGAAGGATGGGGAAAAACAGTCTAAGAAGGACTCCAAAGAGAATTCTAATACTACAAATTCCAAAGAGGGCCCCAAACAAAACTATAAGGGTAAGCCACAAGGGAAACCAAATCAGGCTAGTGTACCTTCTGGTCCCAGACCAGAAGGAGGTCAGAACAAGCCTCCATTCCAGCGAGCCTTTGGCTCATGCTTTGTTTGTAAGGCTACTGACCATGTGAAGGGAGACCCCAGATGTAAGGGTAAACCTTCAGGGGTCCAGCTTGCCTCCTTAGCCTTCGCTCCAGAAGAGGAAGTACATATGGCAAGTGGAAACTTTCTATTACTAGCTGATGAACCCACTGGAGTCTCAGCTAGTGTTTCTTTAGTCTCTCTGGGGTTGTGGGAGCAACAGAATTTAGATGTCTATAACTCTATCCCAGATAATACTAAAGAGTATTATAAGGACAGTGTCCAGGTGAATGGTCAGGAGACTCCTGCCATTAGGGACACTGGAGCCAGCATAACTGTGGTGGATGAATCATTTTTCAAGGCAGAGGATGTTGCTAAGGCACCCAAATGCCTCACCAAGTTAGCTGGTGGGCCTGTGCAGATGTGTCCCCAGTTACCAGTTCTCATCCAATGTAATGATATGGCTGTAAAAATACCTGTCAGTGTACAATGTGAAGTGCCAGGTAGGGTTCTGTTGGGTAATGACCTCAAAGCTCTTGGAGTTGTATCTCATACCCCCAGACCTCCTAGCAAAAGGTTTCAGGAACTCACAAAACCTGCAAGGGAGAAAACCCTGAGAGGGTTATCTCAGGAGATGATGACAGAAATCACTCCTCTACCACTGGAGCAACTTACTGCAGTAACTACCAGATCAGGAGCAAAGGGGCAACCCAAGACTCCTAGGAAAAAGCCAGCAGCAAGCACTCCAGTGCTTCCAACAAGGACTTCCCCTAGGTTGTCCAAAGTTACACCTGTAACTCCCCCTCCAGCTGAGGCTGAGAGAGAGGTACAACCCTGTGTGGTTGAGCTAGACTCTGAGGAAGAGCTAGAAGGAGGCCCCAACCTTATTGGAGATTTGGACCCTGAGGACCATCCTGAGCTGCAGTCTTTACTGGCAGAAGGTGGGCCTAGCAGGGCAGCTTTTCGTAAGGGGCAAAGAGAATGTCCAACTCTGGAGGGTCTCCGCCACCAGGCAGCTTCTCAAGCTGATGGGCAAGAGCCTGGGAAGTATAGGTTACACTGGGAAGATGGCCTCTTCTACAGTGAACCCACTGAGTCTGAACCTGGAGACTACAAACGCCTTGTAGTCCCCCAAGAAAACAGACAACAGTTCTTACAACTAGCCCATGAGATACCTTTGGCTGGCCACTTGAGTTTCAAGAAGACCAAGGAAAGGCTCTCACTCTACTTTTATTGGCCAAAGATGGGGGCTGAAGTAGATAGATATTGTAAGAGCTGCCATACCTGCCAGACTTCTGGTAAGGTTGGTTCCAAGAATGTGGCACCTTTAGTGCCTCTCCCAGTTGTGGGAGTCCCATTTGAGAGGGTAGGGATTGACATTGTTGGTCCCCTTGATCCTCCAACCTCCTCAGGCAACAGGTTTATCCTTGTTGTGGTAGACCATGCTACTAGATACCCTGAGGCCATTCCTATGAGGACTGTTACAGCTCCGGCTGTGGCTAAGGCCCTCCTTGGTATTTTTACCAGGGTTGGGTTTCCTAAGGAGGTAATCTCTGACAGGGGGTCAAACTTTATGTCCCACTACATGAAGGCCATGTGGAAAACCTGTGGAGTTACCTACAAGTTCTCAACCGCCTACCACCCTCAGACGAACGGGTTGGTTGAAAGGTTTAACAGAACCATGAAGAGCATGATAGGTGCTTTAGAAGAACCCCTTAAGAAAAAGTGGGACCTTCTACTGCCATGCCTTCTCTTTGCTTATAGAGAAGTCCCTCAGGAGGGAGTAGGTTATTCTCCCTTTGAGCTTCTCTATGGCCATCCAGTCAGAGGTCCATTGGCCCTGATTAAGGAGGGGTTGGAAGGTGCTCCTCCCCTCAAGCCAGTCAGAGTGACTGACTATGTGATAGGTCTCCGGAGGAGAATGTCACACATGATGGCAGAAGCAAGTGACAACTTGAAAGCTGGTCAAGCCCTGGTCAAACATTGGCACGACCAGAAGGCTAACATGGTTGAGTTTACTCAAGACCAGCTAGTTCTAGTTATGCTCCCAACAAGGCAGAGGGCCTTGCAAGACAAATGGATGGGACCCTTCAAGGTTGTGGGAAAACTTGGAGAGGTCAACTATCTGGTGGATCTGGGCAAACCCAGGGAAGCTCCTAGAGTCTTCCACACCAACCGACTAAAAGCCTACATCTCCAGACCTGATGTAGGGGCCTTGCTCCTAGCTTCAGCTGCAGAGGAGGAAGAGAGTGAATCTCTCCCTGATCTCCTCAGAGGTGTACCTTTAGATGAAAAAGTTGAAGGAGTCAATCTCTCTTCAGACCTGACACCTGAGCAACAAGAGGAGTGCAAATCTATGTTAAATCAGTTTGCCTCCCTGTTCTCACTGTCACCAGGCTTGACCCCTTGGGGCCAGCATGAGATACTCACTGGTGACTGTCTGCCAGTCAAAAGCAGAGGATACAGAATGTCAGAACATATCAGAGCCCACATCAAAGGAGAGGTCAAGAAGATGCTTGATCTCGGGGTAATAGAGCCCTCTACTAGTCCATGGTCTAGCCCAGTTGTGTTAGTACCAAAGGCAGGATCCAAAGACTTGAGATTCTGTGTGGACTATAGAGCTCTAAATGCAGTCACCAAGACTGATGCCCATCCTTTGCCCAGGACAGATGAGTTGGTGGATAAACTTGGTGCAGCCAAGTACCTCAGCACATTTGACCTGACGTCAGGCTATTGGCAAATAGCCCTGACAGACCATGCCAAGGAGAAAACTGCATTTTCAACCCCAGTTGGCTTGTACCAGTTTAAGGTCATGCCTTTTGGACTGAAAAATGCACCTGCCACATTCCAAAGGATGGTGAACCAAGTTCTGGCTGGGATGGAAGATTTCTGCATGGCATACTTGGATGACATTGCAGTCTTCAGCCACTCCTGGGACGAACATGTGAACCACCTAGGACATGTGTTGCAGGCTCTGAAACAGGCCCATTTGACAATCAAAGCCAGTAAGTGCCAGATTGGTCAAAGTAAAGTGGTCTACCTTGGACATGAGGTAGGAGGTGGAGAAATAAGGCCTTTGCCCAGCAAGATTGAAGCTGTGCAAAATTGGACAACACCAACTACTCAAACCCAAGTGAGAGCTTTTTTAGGTCTCACTGGGTATTACAGGAATTTCATTGAGAACTATGGGACCATAGCTTCTCCACTGAATGTAATCTCCTCTCCCAAATTCCCTAAAAAGGTAAAATGGAATGAGGAGTGCAATCAGGCCTTTGAAAAACTGAAGAGAGCTCTTTGCCAGGCCCCAGTATTGAGAGCTCCTGACTACCACCAACCTTTCATTGTACAAACTGATGCTTCCAATGTAGGTATAGGTGCAGTTCTAAGCCAACTGGATGAGAAGGGTAGGGAGCACCCCATTTGCTTCATCAGTAGGAAACTGAAGGATCCTGAGACAAGGTGGGCAACTATCGAAAGAGAATGCTTTGCTATTGTGTGGGCACTGAAGAAGTTTAGGCCATACTTGTATGGTTCTACTTTTGTTATTCAGACTGACCACCAACCCTTGAGATGGTTAATGCAAATGAAAGGGGAAAATCCAAAACTATTGAGATGGTCAATCTGCCTGCAAGGGTTTGATTTCACCATTGAGCACAGGTCAGGGTGTCACCATCAAAATGCTGATGGACTCTCTAGGATGTATATCATCGACTAGAGGTATGAGGTTCATCCAGGAGTGGATTAAATCCTCCTGTCCCTTAGTCTGGGGGGGGCGAGTGTTAGGGAGAATTCTCTGTTTAGGCTGAATTTCCCTACCTAGTGAGTCCCCCAGCAGCTTTGCTGGATTTCTGGGGTTTAATTTTTTTCTCCTGCCAAGAGTGAGACTCTTTTACCCTCACTCTTGGACATGTTGAAGTGTGTTATCTTGGACAAACCTTGTGTTGAATGGGCTATGGGGTCTTTTACTCCATAGGGCCTCATGTATTTTTGTGATGTGGGTCACACAGCACCCTCTGTGCCGTGACCCAGGGGTGTCCTAGGGACTCCCCAACATAGACTCCATACCCTGGGACTGACTACTGTCTCCCAGGGCATGTAAAGTCACCAAAGACTTTGCTAGTCTTGAATCCTGAACAGAACCAGTACAAACCATCATATTGTGGACGTACTGGCTGGGGCAATTCGATTGCCCCAGGGTCTGTTAGTCGAGGGGGCACGTCTCCGTCCCCCCTGATCGAGTTTTGGCTGGTGGCAGTGGAAACTACTTTTTATATTCGACCGCGAATATTTCCCTATGGGATTTCCCATTGTTTTAGGCTAACACATTTAATTATTTATTTACGGTAGCCTTAAACATACCGCCGGTTTATATATTTATTTTTATAACTCCGGTTGGGACTTTTTGCCAAAACTTGATTCTAAAATGGCGTTGGTGTTCGCCTCTGTAACTCTGACCCAAAGTGGAGCCCTTTGTCCCACTTTTGGCGGGCTTCTCCACAGAAGCCCTCCAAAGTGGTGCCACTCTGTCTGGGGTACTTAGGAGGGGTGGAGGGGGATTTAGGCACCCTGGACTGAGTTACCTTGGTAACTCAAGTCGCACTCCGTCCTGATTGGCCCAAGTGGTGAGCCGCCCGGCTCACCACTTAGCATGTTTGAGTGACAGCTAGGCTGGGTGAATGGGGGTTTGCTGCATAAAAGCAGGGCTTTGGGGACTGGGACTTCAGAAGTCGCCACAGGACCAAGAATCCGACGAGGGAAGAGCTGGGCCGATCTGCTTCGACGACACCACCCGGTGGAGCCCTGCTGAACCGTCTCACCACTTTTTCCCGACGACCGAGGAGAACTCTTAACGGAGTGGCTCCTTCCCTTGACTGGTGGGGACAACCAGTTTTCGCCTTCTTTCCGTTCCTTTGAGGTATCTCGTGGCCGCCTTGCCTGTGCCAAGCACCCCGGCATCCGGAATACCACACTTTACCCCCATACCGCGAAAGTCGGTACCAACCCTTTAACCGGAGGACTCCGCGGCTGGTTTCTTCCCGGGCAGTGCTACGACCTTTCTCTTCTGCTCTTCAGCGAGATAATCTTCTCCCCTGATCGACGTCGAGCCTTGCTGTCACTGCCTGGAACAACTGCCCCCGCTGGAGGATCCTTTCCGCCTAAGGTACTGTGTTCCGCCTGGCTTCCCTTGCTACCGACTGTACGGGGTAGATTTAGCCCCCGGCTTTCGAACCTGGGAGTGCCTGGGACACTTTGGCTAAACTTTCTAAGCCACTCTAAACTCTTTTTGACTCTTTGCAAGACTTTGAATCTCTAACTAACAGTGTGATCTTGGGCACATTTTCGCTCCGGCTACTCTAAGAGTGGGCCCTGCCTAGTGACTTTTGCTCACCTGTGACTTTAGTCTTCTTTAAAGCCTATTGCAAGTGTTCTGGACCTTAGAGTGGTGTGTCTAACCTATTCCTGCTTTTTCTCTCCCTTTCTTGGAAACTACTAGAGTGTCATCTAACGTTAAGCACTCACCTCTGTTTTAATTAAGTGGTGCTAACCTAGAGTTGTCTAGATAGGAGAAAGGATTGAATCTACTTTCATTATAACTGTGTTGAAGTGTTTTTACCCTATTCTTTGCTAGAGTGTTTTTACTTATGTGTGTTTTTAAATAAATAACTATATACTTTTGAAACCAAGCTCTGGTCAGTGTTTGCTTGTGCTATTGTGTTTTGGTACATATTGTGTATACTTTGCATACTGCCTAACTCTTCTTGAGAGAAGTCTGACTGCTCAGCCACAGCTACCAGGTAAATCTGGGTGGTACAGACTGCTACCAAAGGGGTTTACTGCTCTACCTGTAGTCTTAAATCTTTTGCAGTGTTCCCCAAGGGAACTGCACAGGTTTCTGCCTAACAGTATTTTGAAGCTTTGGACCGCCTCATCCCTCTAGGGGTTTTGAAGCTTTTGACCACCACATCCCTCCAGGGATTTTGAAGCTTGTAACCACCTCATCCCTCCAGGGATTTTGAAACTTTGGACCGCCTCATGCCTACAGGGATTTCGAAGCTTTGGACCACATCCCATTTTGAAGCTTTTGACCACCTCATCCCTCCAGGGATTTTGAAGCTTTTGACCACCACATCCCTCCAGGGATTTTGAAGCTTTTGACCACTTCATCCCTCCAGGGATTTTGAAGCTTTGGACCGCCTCATCCCTCTAGGTATTATGAAGCTTTGGAACGCCTCATCCCTCTAGGTATTTTGAAGCTTTGGACCGCCTCATCCCTCTAGGGGTTTTGAAGCTTTTGACCACCACATCCCTCCAGGGATTTTGAAGCTTGTAACCACCTCATCCCTCCAGGGATTTTGAAACTTTGGACCGCCTCATGCCTATAAGGATTTTGAAGCTTTGGACCAAATCCCATTTTGAAGCTTTTGACCACCTCATCCCTCCAGGGATTTTGAAGCTTTGGACCGCCTCATGCCTATAGGGATTTTGAAGCTTTGGACCACATCCCATTTTGAAGCTTGTGACCACCTCATCCCTTCAGGGATTTTGAAGCTTTGGACCTCATCCCTACAGGGATTTTGAAGCTTTTGAGCACCACATCCCTCCAGGGAATTTGAAGCTTGTAAACACCTCATCCCTCCAGGGATTTTGAAGCTTTGCACCACCTCATCCCGCCAAGGATTTTGAAATTTTGGACCGCCTCATGCCTACAGGGATTTTGAAGCTTTGCTCCGCATCCCATTTTGAAGCTTTGACCACCTCATCCCTCGAGGTATTTTGAAGCTTTAGACCGCCTCATCCCTCTAGGTATTTTTAAGCTTTGGACCACCTCATCCCTCTAGGGGTTTTGAAGCTATGACCACCTCATCCCTCCAGGGGCTTTGAAGCTTTGGACCACCTCATTCCCCCAGGGGTTTTGAAGCTTTGGACCACCTCATCCCTCCAGGGATTTTGAAGTTTTTGACCAGCACATCCCTCCAGGGATTTTGAAGCTTGTAACCACCTCATCCCTCCAGGGATTTTGAAGCTTTGGACCGCCTCATGCCTATAGGGATTTTGAAGCTTTGGACCACATCCCATTTTGAAGCTTTTGACCACCTCATCCCTCCAGGGATTTTGAAGCTTTGGACCTCATCCGTCCAGGGATTTTGAAGCTTTTGACCACCACATCCCTCCAGGGATTTTGAAGCTTGTAACCACCTCATCCCTCCAGGGATTTTGAAGCTTTGGATCACATCCCTCCAGGGATTTTGAAGCTTTGGACCGCCTCATGCCTACAGGGATTTTGAAGCTTTGGACCACATCCCATTTTGAAGCTTGTGACCACCTCATCCCTCCAGCGATTTTGAAGCTTTGGACCTCATCCCTCCAGGTATTTTGAAGCTTTAGACCGCCTCATCCCTCTAGGTATTTTGAAGCTTTGGACCACCTCATCCCTCTAGGGGTTTTGAAGCTATGACCACCTCATCCCTCCAGGGGCTTTGAAGCTTTTGACCACCTCATTCCCCCAGGGGTTTTGAAGCTTTTGATCACCACATCCCTTCAGGGATTTTGAAGCTTGTAACCACCTCATCCCTCCAGGGATTTTGAAGCTTGAAACCACCTCATCCCACGAGGGATTTTGAAGCTTTGGACCACCTCATCCCTCCAGGGATTTTGAAGTTTTTGACCAGCACATCCCTCCAGGGATTTTGAAGCTTGTAACCACCTCATCCCTCCAGGGATTTTGAAGCTTTGGACCGCCTTATGCCTATAGGGATTTTGAAGCTTTGGACCACATCCCATTTTGAAGCTTTTGACCACCTCATCCCTCCAGGGATTTTGAAGCTTTGGACCTCATCCCTCCAGGGATTTTGAAGCTTTTGACCACCACATCCCTCCAGGGATTTTGAAGCTTTGGACCTCATCCCTCCAGGGATTTTGAAGCTTTTGACCACCTCATCCCTCCAGGGATTTTGAAGCTTTGGATCACATCCCTCCAGGGATTTTGAAGCTTTGGACCGCCTCATGCCTATAGGGATTTTGAAGCTTTGGACCACATCCCATTTTGAAGCTTGTGACCACCTCATCCCTCCAGCGATTTTGAAGCTTTGGACCTCATCCCTCCAGGGATTTTGAAGCTTTTGACCACCACATCCCTCCAGGGATTTTGAAGCTTGTAACCACCTCATCCCTCCAGGGATTTCGAAGCTTTGGATCACATCCCTCCAGGGATTTTGAAGCTTTGCACCACCCCATCCCCCCAGGGATTTTGAAGCTTTAGTCCACATCCCATTTTGAAGCTGTTGACCACCTCATCCCTCTAGGGATTTTGAAGCTTTGGACCGCCTCATCCCTCTAGGTATTTTGAAGCTTTGGACCGCCTCATCCCTCTAGGTGTTTTGAAGCTATGACCACCTCATCCCTCCAGTGGCTTTGAAGCTTTGGACCACCTCATCCCTATAGGGGTTTTGAAGATTTTGACAACCACATCCCTCCAGGGATTTTGAAGCTTGTAACCACCTCATCCCTCCAGGGATTTTGAAGCTTTGGATCACATCCCTCCAGGGATTTGAAGCTTTGTACCATCTAATCCCTCCAGGGATTTTGAAACTTTAGACCGCCTCATGCCTACAGGGATTTTGAAGCTTTGAACCACATCCCATTTTGAAGCTTTTGGCCACCTCATCCCTCCAGGGATTTTGAAGCTTTTGACCACCATATCCCTCCAGGGATTTTGAAGCTTGTAACCACCTCATCCCTCCAGGGATTTTGAAGCTTTGGATCACATCCCTCCAGGGATTTGAAGATTTGTACCATCTCATCCCTCCAGGGATTTTGAAACTTTGGACCGCCTCATACCTACAGGGATTTTGAAGCTTTGGACCACATCCCATTTTGAAGCTTTTGACCACCTCATCCCTCCAGGGATTTTGAAGCTTTGGACCGCCTCATCCCTCTAGGTATTTTGAAGCTTTGGACCGTGTTAGGCAGAAACCTGTGCAGTTCCCTTGGGGAACACTGCAAAAGATTTAAGACTACAGGTAGAGCAGTAAACCCCTTTGGTAGCAGTCTGTACCACCCAGATTTACCTGGTAGCTGTGGCTGAGCAGTCAGACTTCTCTCAAGAAGAGTTAGGCAGTATGCAAAGTATACACAATATGTACCAACACACAATAGCACAAGCAAACACTGACCAGAGCTTGGTTTCAAAAGTATATAGATATTTATTTAAAATACACATAAGTTAAAAACACTTTAGCAAAATATAGTAAAAACTTCAAACACAGTTATAACGAAAGTAGATTCAATCCTTTCTCCTATCTAGACAACTCTAGGTTAACACCACTTAATTAAAACAGAGGTGAGTGCTTAACGTTAGATGACACTCTAGTAGTTTCCAAGAAAGGGAGAGAAAAAGCAGAAATGGGTTAAACACACCACTCTAAGGTCCAGAACACTTGCAATAGGCTCAAAGAAGCACAAAGTCACAGGTGAGCAAAAGTCACTAGGCAGGGCCCACTCTTAGAGTAGCCGGAGCGAAAATGTGCCCAAGATCACACTGTTATTAGGGATTCAAAGTCTTGCAAAGAGTTAGAAAGAGGTTAGAGTGGCTTAGAAAGTTTAGCCAGGGTGTTCCAGGCACTCCCAGGTTCGAAAGCCGGGGGCTAAATCTACCCCGTACAGTCGGTGGCAAGGGAAGCCAGGCGGAACACGGTACCTTAAGCGAAAAGGGTCCTCCAGCGGTGGCAGTTGTTCCAGGCAGTGGCAGCAAGGCTCGACGTCGGTCAGGGAAGAAGAAGTTCTCGCTGAAGAGCAGAAGAAGAGGGTCGTTGCACTGCCCGGGAAGAAACCAGCCGCGGAGTCCTCCGGTAAAAGGGTTGTACCGACTTTCGTGGTTGGGGTAAAAGTGGTGGGGTTCCGGTTGCCGGGGTGCTTGGCACTGGCAAGGCGGCCACGAGATACCTCGAGAAGCGAAAAGAAGGCGAAAACTGGTTGTCCCCACCAGTCAAGGGAAGGAGCCACTCCGTTAAGAGTTCTCCTCGGTCGTCGGGAAAAGTGGTGAGACGGTTCAGCAGGGCTCCACCGGGTGGTGTCGTCGAAGCAGGTCGGCTCAGCTCTTCCCTCGTCGGATTCTTGGTCCTGTGGCGACTTCTGAAGTCCCAGTCCCCAAAGCCCTGCTTTTATGCAGCAAACCCCCATTCACCCAGCCTAGCTGTCACTCAAACATGCTAAGTGGTGAGCCGGGCGGCTCACCACTTGGGCCAATCAGGACGGAGTGCGACTTGAGTTACCAAGGTAACTCAGTCCAGGGTGCCTAAATCCCCCTCCACCCCTCCTAAGTACCCCAGACAGAGTGGCACCACTTTGGAGGGCTTCTGTGGAGAAGCCCGCCAAAAGTGGAACAAAGGGCTCCACTTTGGGTCAGAGTTACAGAGGCGAACACCAACGCCATTTTAGAATCAAGTTTTGGCAAAAAGTCCCAACCGGAGTTATAAAAATAAATATATAAACCGGCGGTATGTTTAAGGCTACCGTAAATAAATAATTAAATGTGTTAGCCTAAAACAATGGGAAATCCCATAGGAAAATATTCGCGGTCGAATATAAAACGTAGTTTCCACTGCCACCAGCCAAAACTCGATCAGGGGGGACGGAGACGTGCCCCCTCGACTAACAGACCCTGGGGCAATCGAATTGCCCCAGCCAGTACGTCCACAATATGATGGTTTGTACTGGTTCTGTTCAGGATTCAAGACTAGCAAAGTCTTTGGTGACTTTACATGCCCTGGGAGACAGTAGTCAGTCCCAGGGTATGGAGTCTATGTTGGGGAGTCCCTAGGACACCCCTGGGTCACGGCACAGAGGGTGCTGTGTAACCCACATCACAAAAATACATGAGGCCCTATGGAGTAAAAGACCCCATAGCCCATTCAACACAAGGTTTGTCCAAGATAACACAGTTCAACATGTCCAGGAGTGAGGGTAAAAGAGTCTCACTCTTGGCAGGAGAAAAAATTAAACCCCAGAAATCCAGCAAAGCTGCTGGGGGACTCACTAGGGAGGGAAATTCAGCCTAAACAGAGAATTCTCCCTAACACTCGCCCCCCCCAGACTAAGGGACAGGAGGATTTAATCCACTCCTGGATGAACCTCATACCTCTAGTCGATGATATACATCCTAGAGAGTCCATCAGCATTTTGATGGTGACACCTTGACCTTTGCTTAAGGGAGAACTCAAAGGTTTTCTTTTGTAAGCTAACGGACCTACAGACCCTTTGAGGAACACCAGTCTTTTTGTTATAGGGGATCTGGTTGACCAGTCCCTCAGAAGTTGGTACAACTTCTGAACCTATGTTAGGCTTTTTCAAGGGGTCCTTATAAAGGATTCCCTTAGATCTAGAGGGGCCTCCAAGGTTCCTCACCACCTCTCTTGTGGGAGCAGGTTGGGTCTTAGGCCTCTTGGTTGGAGGGGTTGGGGTTAGGCAATGTACCTGCTTCCCCTTCCTCTTAGATCTACCCTTACCTATTTTAGGAGTTTCCCCCCTAATATTAGGATTTGAGTTGGGGTCTTCAGTAGAAGGTCCAACAGTCTGAAGGTTTCTGGCCTTAGACTTTTCTTTTCTGGTTTTCCACCAGCACTGAGAATTACCAGTTCTCTCAGGTTCAGATAGGGGCCTAGTTGGTCTATCCACCTCTTCCTCAGAAGCAGGGGGGGTCAGAGACTCTGAAACTAGGGGAACAAGGGTGGAGCTTGGTTGGGGCTCCCATGTTCCTAGCATACTATCCTGAACTGTGCCTGGGTTAGAGGTCAACTTACTAAAACCAGGGCTTGTAGTGGGGTTCTCAGTAGAGGGTCCCACAGGCTTAGAAGGGTCCTTCAAGGTAGCCTTTCTAGCCAATTTGGTTAAGTTCTGCTTCTCCATACTGGGAGGCCTGGGGGTATGGGACACTACTCCTAGAGTTCTTAGGTCATTCCCCAACAGGACCTTCCCAGGTACCTCAGTCTGAACACTGACAGGGATCCTCACTGTCATGTTGTTACACTGAATGAGGGCTGGTAGAATAGGAACCATTTGGACAGGGCCTCCAGACATCTTAGTGGGACCTTTGGGTGCTTTGGCCACATCCTCAGGTTGAAAGAAGCTTTCATCCACTACTGTTCTGCTGGCCCCAGTGTCTCTCCTGGCAGGAGTATCCTGGCCATTGACAAGAACACTGTCCACATAATACACCTTAGAGTTAACAGGTAGGGAGTTATACACAACCCTATTCTGGGGACTAACCAGACCCATAGGCTCTAAGTTTACAGTTGCTTGAAGACCCAAGGGTTCTTCAGCAAAGAGTTCAAAGTGGGCACTAGCCATCTGTACTTCATCCTCAGGAGTGAAGGCTAAGGAGACTGTGCTGATCCCTGCAGGTTTACCCTTGCACTTGGGATCTCCTTTGATATGGTCAGTACCCTGACAGACATAGCATTGTCCAAATGCTCTCTGGAAGGGTGGCTTGTTCTGACCTCCTTCTGGCTTGTGGCCAGAAGGTACAGTAGCCTGACTAGGTTTCCCATGTGGCTTACCCTGGTTATTTTGTGGTTTGGGGCCCTCTTTGGGATAGGAATTATTAGAATTCTCTTTGGAGTCTTTTTTAGGCTGTTTCTCCCCATCCTTCTTCTGAGTTACCCCAGAATCCTTGTGAGTGGCCCTGTTGGCAACCCACAAGTCAGCAGCCTTAGCTAGCTTCCGGGAATCTAATTCCCTGGAATCAGCCAAGTGTTGTCTGAGCTCAGGAGAGCAGGCATCATAAATAGTCTCCAACATAAACAAATTCTTCATACCTTCATAAGTGTTCACCTTGTAACCCTTAATCCATCCCTCTAAGTTTTTCAAACATTCACTCACCCAGGTAGCCCAAGGGGTACCATCATGCTTTTTGAGGTTCCTAAACCTCTTAAGATACTGGGAAGGGGTCTTCCCAAACCTAGCTATCAAAGCTAGTTTCACACATTCATAGTCCTTCCTATCCTCCTCCCCCATCTCCATTACCACATCAGTTGCAACAGGGGGAAGCCTAGAGAACAACCAGGTGAGTAAGTCATTTCCTGTGATGTTCTGGAGCCCATGATTATATTCAAACAGAGACAACCAATCCAACACATCCAACTTAGGCTCATACATACCAACCAATTCTTTAGGCATCCGGGGTCTTTTAGGACTGGAACTTCTAGAGGAGCCAGAGAGAGAAACATTCTCAACAGATAATTTCTTCATTTCTAAGTCATACTTGAGCTCCATTTCCCTTAGCCTTAGTTCTTTGTCAGTTTGAGCATTAAGTTTCTTATACTCCAATTCTAGCTTCATTTTCTCCAGTTCAAAGTACTGAGGACTAAATGTGGGACCTGGTAAAGGTCCAGTAGGCACAGCAGGTAGAGCAGGCAGAGGCCTAGGGGGGATAGTTACAACAGCCTCACCCTCCTCTTCTGACTCTTCCTCAGAATCATCAACATTTTGCTCCATGTTAACTTCAACGCTGTCATCTACAGTTGCTGGAGTGGTAGGTTCCTCTGAACCATCACCCAGACTTTGGTTAGCTAACAATCTTTCAATCAGCTCCATTTTCTTGCCCTTAGTCAGGAGATCCTTATGTTTACAGAGCACTCTTAAACAATCAGCAGTTTTGGCTGCAAGGGACTCTTGACTATAGCTTTCTATAACTGACATGTTAGAGGTTTTACTTTTTCAGTGCTAAGCTTTGTGGTTAGTTGCACTAAGGTATCTAAAGCACAATAAAATGTATACTCAATACAAATCCCACCGCTGTACACCAGTGTTAGGCAGAAACCTGTGCAGTTCCCTTGGGGAACACTGCAAAAGATTTAAGACTACAGGTAGAGCAGTAAACCCCTTTGGTAGCAGTCTGTACCACCCAGATTTACCTGGTAGCTGTGGCTGAGCAGTCAGACTTCTCTCAAGAAGAGTTAGGCAGTATGCAAAGTATACACAATATGTACCAACACACAATAGCACAAGCAAACACTGACCAGAGCTTGGTTTCAAAAGTATATAGATATTTATTTAAAATACACATAAGTTAAAAACACTTTAGCAAAATATAGTAAAAACTTCAAACACAGTTATAACGAAAGTAGATTCAATCCTTTCTCCTATCTAGACAACTCTAGGTTAACACCACTTAATTAAAACAGAGGTGAGTGCTTAACGTTAGATGACACTCTAGTAGTTTCCAAGAAAGGGAGAGAAAAAGCAGAAATGGGTTAAACACACCACTCTAAGGTCCAGAACACTTGCAATAGGCTCAAAGAAGCACAAAGTCACAGGTGAGCAAAAGTCACTAGGCAGGGCCCACTCTTAGAGTAGCCGGAGCGAAAATGTGCCCAAGATCACACTGTTATTAGGGATTCAAAGTCTTGCAAAGAGTTAGAAAGAGGTTAGAGTGGCTTAGAAAGTTTAGCCAGGGTGTTCCAGGCACTCCCAGGTTCGAAAGCCGGGGGCTAAATCTACCCCGTACAGTCGGTGGCAAGGGAAGCCAGGCGGAACACGGTACCTTAAGCGAAAAGGGTCCTCCAGCGGTGGCAGTTGTTCCAGGCAGTGGCAGCAAGGCTCGACGTCGGTCAGGGAAGAAGAAGTTCTCGCTGAAGAGCAGAAGAAGAGGGTCGTTGCACTGCCCGGGAAGAAACCAGCCGCGGAGTCCTCCGGTAAAAGGGTTGTACCGACTTTCGTGGTTGGGGTAAAAGTGGTGGGGTTCCGGTTGCCGGGGTGCTTGGCACTGGCAAGGCGGCCACGAGATACCTCGAGAAGCGAAAAGAAGGCGAAAACTGGTTGTCCCCACCAGTCAAGGGAAGGAGCCACTCCGTTAAGAGTTCTCCTCGGTCGTCGGGAAAAGTGGTGAGACGGTTCAGCAGGGCTCCACCGGGTGGTGTCGTCGAAGCAGGTCGGCTCAGCTCTTCCCTCGTCGGATTCTTGGTCCTGTGGCGACTTCTGAAGTCCCAGTCCCCAAAGCCCTGCTTTTATGCAGCAAACCCCCATTCACCCAGCCTAGCTGTCACTCAAACATGCTAAGTGGTGAGCCGGGCGGCTCACCACTTGGGCCAATCAGGACGGAGTGCGACTTGAGTTACCAAGGTAACTCAGTCCAGGGTGCCTAAATCCCCCTCCACCCCTCCTAAGTACCCCAGACAGAGTGGCACCACTTTGGAGGGCTTCTGTGGAGAAGCCCGCCAAAAGTGGAACAAAGGGCTCCACTTTGGGTCAGAGTTACAGAGGCGAACACCAACGCCATTTTAGAATCAAGTTTTGGCAAAAAGTCCCAACCGGAGTTATAAAAATAAATATATAAACCGGCGGTATGTTTAAGGCTACCGTAAATAAATAATTAAATGTGTTAGCCTAAAACAATGGGAAATCCCATAGGAAAATATTCGCGGTCGAATATAAAACGTAGTTTCCACTGCCACCAGCCAAAACTCGATCAGGGGGGACGGAGACGTGCCCCCTCGACTAACAGACCCTGGGGCAATCGAATTGCCCCAGCCAGTACGTCCACAATATGATGGTTTGTACTGGTTCTGTTCAGGATTCAAGACTAGCAAAGTCTTTGGTGACTTTACATGCCCTGGGAGACAGTAGTCAGTCCCAGGGTATGGAGTCTATGTTGGGGAGTCCCTAGGACACCCCTGGGTCACGGCACAGAGGGTGCTGTGTAACCCACATCACAAAAATACATGAGGCCCTATGGAGTAAAAGACCCCATAGCCCATTCAACACAAGGTTTGTCCAAGATAACACAGTTCAACATGTCCAGGAGTGAGGGTAAAAGAGTCTCACTCTTGGCAGGAGAAAAAATTAAACCCCAGAAATCCAGCAAAGCTGCTGGGGGACTCACTAGGGAGGGAAATTCAGCCTAAACAGAGAATTCTCCCTAACAGACCGCCTCATCCCTCTAGGGGTTTTGAAGCTTTTGACCACCACATCCCTCCAGGGATTTTGAAGCTTGTAACCACCTCATACCTCCAGGGATTTTGAAGCTTTGGACCGCCTCATCCCTCTAGGTATTTTGAAGCTTTGGACCGCCTCATCCCTCCAGGGATTTTGAAGCTTTGCACCACCTCATCCCTCCAGGGATTTTGAAACTTTGGACCGCCTCATGCCTACAGGGATTTTGAAGCTTTGGTCCACATCCCATTTTGAAGCTTTGGACCACCTCATCCCTCTAGGGGTTTTGAAGCTGTGACCACCTCATCCCTCCAGGGGCTTTGAAGCTTTGGACCACCTCATCCCTCCAGGGGTTTTGAAGCTTCTGACCATCACATCCCTCCAGGGATTTTGAAGCTTGTAACCACCTCATCCCTCCAGGGATTTTGAAGCTTGTAACCACCTCATCCCTCCAGGGATTTTAAAGCTTTGGATCACATTCCTCCAGGGATTTGAAGCTTTGCACCACCTCATCCCTCCAGGGATTTTGAAACTTGGGACTGCCTCATGCCTACAGGGATTTTGAAGCTTTGGACCACATCCCATTTTGAAGCTTTTGACCACCTCATCCCTCCAGGGATTTTGAAGCTTTTGACCACCACATTCCTCCAGGGATTTTGAAGCTTAGGGCTACCTCATCCCTCCAGGGACTTTGAAGCTTTGGATCACATCCCTCCAGGGATTTTGAAGCTTTGCACCACCTCATCCCTCCAGGGATTTTGAAACTTTGGACCGCCTCATGCCTACAGGGATTTTGAAGCTTTGGACCACATCCCATTTTGAAGCTTTGGACCGCCTCATCCGTCTAGGGGTTTTGAAGCTTTTGACCACCACATCCCTCCAGGGATTTTGAAGCTTGTAACACCTCATCCCTCCAGGGATTTTCAAACTTTGGACCGCCTTATGCCTATAGGGTTTTTGAAGCTTTGGACCACATCCCATTTTGAAGGTTTTGACCACGTCATCCCTCCAAGGATTTTGAAGCTTTGGACCGCCTCATGCCTATAGGGATTTTGAAGCTTTGGACCACATCCCATTTTGAAGCTTGTGACCACCTCCTCCCTCCAGCGATTTTGAAGCTTTGGGCCTCATAACTCCAGGGATTTTGAAGCTTTTGACCACCATATCCCTCCAGGGATTTTGAAGCTTGTAACCACCTCATCCCTCCAGGGATTTTGAAGCATTGGATCACATCCCTCCAGGGATTTTGAAGCTTTGCACCACCTCATCCCTCCAGGGATTTTGAAACTTTGGACCGCCTCATGCCTACAGGGATTTTGAAGCTTTGGTCCACATCCCATTTTGAAGCTGTTGACCACCTCATCCCTCCAGGGATTTTGAAGCTTTGGACCGCCTCACCCCTCTAGGTATTTTGAAGCTTTGGACCACCTCATCCCTCCAGGGGTTTTGAAGCTTGTAACCACCTCATCCCTCCAGGGATTTTGAAGCTTGTAACCACCTCATCCCTCCAGGGATTTTGAAGCTTTAGATCACATCCCTCCAGGGATTTGAAGCTTTGCACCACCTTATCCCTCCAGGGATTTTGAAATTTTGGACCGCCTCATGCCTACAGGGATTTTGAAGCTTTGGTCCACATCCCATTTTGAAGCTTTTGACCACCTCATCCCTCGAGGGATTTTGAAGCTTTGGACCGCCTCATCCCTCTAGGTATTTTGAAGCTTTGGACCACCTTATCCCTCTAGGGGTTTTGAAGCTATGACCACCTCATCCCTCCAGGGGCTTTGAAGCTTTGGACCACCCCATCCCTCCAGGGGTTTTGAAGCTTTTGACCACCACATCCCTCCAGGGATTTTGAAGCTTGTAACCACCTCATCCCTCCAGGGATTTTGAAGCTTGTAACCACCTCATCCCACCAGGGATTTTGAAGTTTTGGACCACCTCATCCCTCCATGGATTTTGAAGCTTTTGACCACCACATCCCTCCAGGGAGTTTGAAGCTTGTAACCACCTCATCCCTCCAGGGATTTTGAAACTTTGGAGAACCTCATGCCTATAGCGATTTTGAAGCTTTGGACCACATCCCATTTTGAAGCTTTTGACCACCTCATCCCTCCAGGGATTTTGAAGCTTTGGACCACCTCATGCTTATAGGGATTTTGAAGCTTTGGACCACATCCCATTTTGAAGCTTGTGACCACCTCATCCCTCCAGCGATTTTGAAGCTTTGAACCTCATCCCTCCAGGGATTTTGAAGCTTTTGACCACCACATCCCTCCAGGGATTTTGCAGCTTGTAACCACCTCATCCCTCTAGGGATTTTGAAGCTTTGGATCACATCCCTCCAGGGATTTTGAAGCTTTGCACCACCTCATCCCTCCAGGGATTTTGAAACTTTGGACCGCCTCATGCCTACAGGGATTTTGAAGCTTTGGACCACATCCCATTTTGAAGCTTTTGACTACCTCATCCCTCCAGGGATTTTGAAGCTTTGGACCGCCTCATCCCTCTAGGTATTTTGAAGCTTTGGACCGCCTCATCCCTCTAGGGGTTTTGAAGCTTTTGACCACCACGTCCCTCCAGGGATTTTGAAGCTTGTAACCACCTCATCCCTCCAGGGATTTTGAAACTTTGGACCGCCTCATGCCTACAGGGATTTCGAAGCTTTGGACCACATCCCATTTTGAAGCTTTTGACCACCTCATCCCTCCAGGGATTTTGAAGCTTTTGACCACCACATCCCTCCAGGGATTTTGAAGCTTAGGGCCACCTCATCCCTCCATGGATTTTGAAGCTTTGGATGACATCCCTCCAGGGATTTTGAAGCTTTGCACCACCTCATCACTCCAGGGATTTTGAAACTTTGGACCGCCTCATGCCTACAGGGATTTTGAAGCTTTGGACCACATCCCATTTTGAAGCTTTTGACCACTTCATTCCTCCAGGGATTTTGAAGCTTTGGACCGCCTCATCCCTCTAGGTATTATGAAGCTTTGGAACGCCTCATCCCTCTAGGTATTTTGAAGCTTTGGACCGCCTCATCCCTCTAGGGGTTTTGAAGCTTTTGACCACCACATCCCTCCAGGGATTTTGAAGCTTTGCACCACCTCATCCCTCCAGGGATTTTGAAACTTTGGACCGCCTCATGCCTACAGGGATTTTGAAGCTTTGGTCCACATCCCATTTTGAAGCTTTGGACCACCTCATCCCTCTAGGGGTTTTGAAGCTGTGACCACCTCATCCCTCCAGGGGCTTTGAAGCTTTGGACCACCTCATCCCTCCAGGGGTTTTGAAGCTTTTGACCATCACATCCCTCCAGGGATTTTGAAGTTTGTAACCACCTCATCCCTCCAGGGATTTTGAAGCTTGTAACCACCTCATCCCTCCAGGGATTTTGAAGCTTTGGATCACATTCCTCCAGGGATTTGAAGCTTTGCACCACCTCATCCCTCCAGGGATTTTGAAACTTTGGACTGCCTCATGCCTACAGGGATTTTGAAGCTTTGGACCACATCCCATTTTGAAGCTTTTGACCACCTCATCCCTCCAGGGATTTTGAAGCTTTTGACCACCACATCCCTCCAGGGATTTTGAAGCTTAGGGCTACCTCATCCCTCCAGGGACTTTGAAGCTTTGGATCACATCCCTCCAGGGATTTTGAAGCTTTGCACCACCTCATCCCTCCAGGGATTTTGAAACTTTGGACCGCCTCATGCCTACAGGGATTTTGAAGCTTTGGACCACATCCCATTTTGAAGCTTTGGACCGCCTCATCCGTCTAGGGGTTTTGAAGCTTTTGACCACCACATCCCTCCAGGGATTTTGAAGCTTGTAACACCTCATCCCTCCAGGGATTTTCAAACTTTGGACCGCCTTATGCCTATAGGGTTTTTGAAGCTTTGGACCACATCCCATTTTGAAGCTTTTGACCACGTCATCCCTCCAAGGATTTTGAAGCTTTGGGCCTCATAACTCCAGGGATTTTGAAGCTTTTGACCACCATATCCCTCCAGGGATTTTGAAGCTTGTAACCACCTCATCCCTCCAGGGATTTTGAAGCATTGGATCACATCCCTCCAGGGATTTTGAAGCTTTGCACCACCTCATCCCTCCAGGGATTTTGAAACTTTGGACCGCCTCATGCCTACAGGGATTTTGAAGCTTTGGTCCACATCCCATTTTGAAGCTGTTGACCACCTCATCCCTCCAGGGATTTTGAAGCTTTGGACCGCCTCACCCCTCTAGGTATTTTGAAGGTTTGGACCACCTCATCCCTCCAGTGGCTATGAAGCTTTGGACCACCTCATCCCTCCAGGGGTTTTGAAGCTTTTGACCACCACATCCCTCCAGGGATTTTGAAGCTTGTAACCACCTCATCCCTCCAGGGATTTTGAAGCATTGGATCACATCCCTCCAGGGATTTTGAAGCTTTGCACCACCTCATCCCTCCAGGGATTTTGAAACTTTGGACTGCCTCATGCCTACAGGGATTTTGAAGCTTTGGACCACATCCCATTTTGAAGCTTTTGACCACCTCATCCCTCCAGGGATTTTGAAGCTTTTGACCACCACATCCCTCCAGGGATTTTGAAGCTTAGGGCTACCTCATCCCTCCAGGGACTTTGAAGCTTTGGATCACATCCCTCCAGGGATTTTGAAGCTTTGCACCACCTCATCCCTCCAGGGATTTTGAAACTTTGGACCGCCTCATGCCTACAGGGATTTTGAAGCTTTGGACCACATCCCATTTTGAAGCTTTGGACCGCCTCATCCCTCCAGGGATTTTGAAGCTTTTGACCACCACATCCCTCCAGGGATTTTGAAGCTTAGGGCTACCTCATCCCTCCAGGGACTTTGAAGCTTTGGATCACATCCCTGCAGGGATTTTGAAGCTTTGCACCACCTCATCCCTCCAGGGATTTTGAAACTTTGGACCGCCTCATGCCTACAGGGATTTTGAAGCTTTGGACCACATCCCATTTTGAAGCTTTGGACCGCCTCATCCGTCTAGGGGTTTTGAAGCTTTTGACCACCACATCCCTCCAGGGATTTTGAAGCTTGTAACACCTCATCCCTCCAGGGATTTTCAAACTTTGGACCGCCTTATGCCTATAGGGTTTTTGAAGCTTTGGACCACATCCCATTTTGAAGCTTTTGACCACGTCATCCCTCCAAGGATTTTGAAGCTTTGGGCCTCATAACTCCAGGGATTTTGAAGCTTTTGACCACCATATCCCTCCAGGGATTTTGAAGCTTGTAACCACCTCATCCCTCCAGGGATTTTGAAGCATTGGATCACATCCCTCCAGGGATTTTGAAGCTTTGCACCACCTCATCCCTCCAGGGATTTTGAAACTTTGGACCGCCTCATGCCTACAGGGATTTTGAAGCTTTGGTCCACATCCCATTTTGAAGCTGTTGACCACCTCATCCCTCCAGGGATTTTGAAGCTTTGGACCGCCTCACCCCTCTAGGTATTTTGAAGGTTTGGACCACCTCATCCCTCCAGTGGCTATGAAGCTTTGGACCACCTCATCCCTCCAGGGGTTTTGAAGCTTTTGACCACCACATCCCTCCAGGGATTTTGAAGCTTGTAACCACCTCATCCCTCCAGGGATTTTGAAGCATTGGATCACATCCCTCCAGGGATTTTGAAGCTTTGCACCACCTCATCCCTCCAGGGATTTTGAAACTTTGGACTGCCTCATGCCTACAGGGATTTTGAAGCTTTGGACCACATCCCATTTTGAAGCTTTTGACCACCTCATCCCTCCAGGGATTTTGAAGCTTTTGACCACCACATCCCTCCAGGGATTTTGAAGCTTAGGGCTACCTCATCCCTCCAGGGACTTTGAAGCTTTGGATCACATCCCTCCAGGGATTTTGAAGCTTTGCACCACCTCATCCCTCCAGGGATTTTGAAACTTTGGACCGCCTCATGCCTACAGGGATTTTGAAGCTTTGGACCACATCCCATTTTGAAGCTTTGGACCGCCTCATCCGTCTAGGGGTTTTGAAGCTTTTGACCACCACATCCCTCCAGGGATTTTGAAGCTTGTAACACCTCATCCCTCCAGGGATTTTCAAACTTTGGACCGCCTTATGCCTATAGGGTTTTTGAAGCTTTGGACCACATGCCATTTTGAAGCTTTTGACCACGTCATCCCTCCAAGGATTTTGAAGCTTTGGGCCTCATAACTCCAGGGATTTTGAAGCTTTTGACCACCATATCCCTCCAGGGATTTTGAAGCTTGTAACCACCTCATCCCTCCAGGGATTTTGAAGCATTGGATCACATCCCTCCAGGGATTTTGAAGCTTTGCACCACCTCATCCCTCCAGGGATTTTGAAACTTTGGACCGCCTCATGCCTACAGGGATTTTGAAGCTTTGGTCCACATCCCATTTTGAAGCTGTTGACCACCTCATCCCTCCAGGGATTTTGAAGCTTTGGACCGCCTCACCCCTCTAGGTATTTTGAAGCTTTGGACCACCTCATCCCTCCAGTGGCTTTGAAGCTTTGGACCACCTCATCCCTCCAGGGGTTTTGAAGCTTTTGACCACCACATCCCTCCAGGGATTTTGAAGCTTGTAACCACCTCATCCCTCCAGGGATTTTGAAGCTTTAGATCACATCCCTCCAGGGATTTGAAGCTTTGCACCACCTTATCCCTCCAGGGATTTTGAAATTTTGGACCGCCTCATGCCTACAGGGATTTTGAAGCTTTGGTCCACATCCCATTTTGAAGCTTTTGACCACCTCATCCCTCGAGGGATTTTGAAGCTTTGGACCGCCTCATCCCTCTAGGTATTTTGAAGCTTTGGACCACCTTATCCCTCTAGGGGTTTTGAAGCTATGACCACCTCATCCCTCCAGGGGCTTTGAAGCTTTGGACCACCCCATCCCTCCAGGGGTTTTGAAGCTTTTGACCACCACATCCCTCCAGGGATTTTGAAGCTTGTAACCACCTCATCCCTCCAGGGATTTTGAAGCTTGTAACCACCTCATCCCACCAGGGATTTTGAAGCTTTGGACCACCTCATCCCTCCATGGATTTTGAAGCTTTTGACCACCACATCCCTCCAGGGAGTTTGAAGCTTGTAACCACCTCATCCCTCCAGGGATTTTGAAACTTTGGACCACCTCATGCCTATAGCGATTTTGAAGCTTTGGACCACATCCCATTTTGAAGCTTTTGACCACCTCATCCCTCCAGGGATTTTGAAGCTTTGGACCGCCTCATGCCTATAGGGATTTTGAAGCTTTGGACCACATCCCATTTTGAAGCTTGTGACCACCTCATCCCTCCAGCGATTTTGAAGCTTTGGACCTCATCCCTCCAGGGATTTTGAAGCTTTTGACCACCACATCCCTCCAGGGATTTTGAAGCTTTGGATCACATCCCTCCAGGGATTTTGAAGCTTTGCACCACCCCATCCCCCCAGGGATTTTGAAACTTTGGACCGCCTCATCCCTCTAAGTATTTTGAAGCTTTGGATCACATCCCTCCAGGGATTTTGAAGCTTTGCACCACCTCATCCCTCCAGGGATTTTGAAACTTTGGACCGCCTCATGCCTACAGGGATTTTGAAGCTTTGGATCATATCCCTTCAGGTATTTTGAAGCTTTGGACCGCCTCATCCCTCCATGGATTTTGAAGCTTTGGATCACATCCCTCCAGGGATTTTGAAGCTTTGCACCACCTCATCCCTCCAGGGATTTTGAAACTTTGGACCGCCTCATGCCTACAGGGATTTTGAAGCTTTGGACCACATCCCATTTTGAAGCTTTTGACTACCTCATCCCTCCAGGGATTTTGAAGCTTTGGACCGCCTCATCCCTCTAGGTATTTTGAAGCTTTGGACCGCCTCATCCCTCTAGGGGTTTTGAAGCTTTTGACCACCACATCCCTCCAGGGATTTTGAAGCTTGTAACCACCTCATCCCTCCAGGGATTTTGAAACTTTGGACCGCCTCATGCCTACAGGGATTTCGAAGCTTTGGACCACATCCCATTTTGAAGCTTTTGACCACCTCATCCCTCCAGGGATTTTGAAGCTTTTGACCACCACATCCCTCCAGGGATTTTGAAGCTTTTGACCACTTCATCCCTCCAGGGATTTTGAAGCTTTGGACCGCCTCATCCCTCTAGGTATTATGAAGCTTTGGAACGCCTCATCCCTCTAGGTATTTTGAAGCTTTGGACCGCCTCATCCCTCTAGGGGTTTTGAAGCTTTTGACCACCACATCCCTCCAGGGATTTTGAAGCTTGTAACCACCTCATCCCTCCAGGGATTTTGAAACTTTGGACCGCCTCATGCCTATAAGGATTTTGAAGCTTTGGACCAAATCCCATTTTGAAGCTTTTGACCACCTCATCCCTCCAGGGATTTTGAAGCTTTGGACCGCCTCATGCCTATAGGGATTTTGAAGCTTTGGACCACATCCCATTTTGAAGCTTGTGACCACCTCATCCCTTCAGGGATTTTGAAGCTTTGGACCTCATCCCTACAGGGATTTTGAAGCTTTTGAGCACCACATCCCTCCAGGGAATTTGAAGCTTGTAAACACTGTTAGGGAGAATTCTCTGTTTAGGCTGAATTTCCCTACCTAGTGAGTCCCCCAGCAGCTTTGCTGGATTTCTGGGGTTTAATTTTTTCTCCTGCCAAGAGTGAGACTCTTTTACCCTCACTCCTGGACATGTTGAACTGTGTTATCTTGGACAAACCTTGTGTTGAATGGGCTATGGGGTCTTTTACTCCATAGGGCCTCATGTATTTTTGTGATGTGGGTTACACAGCACCCTCTGTGCCGTGACCCAGGGGTGTCCTAGGGACTCCCCAACATAGACTCCATACCCTGGGACTGACTACTGTCTCCCAGGGCATGTAAAGTCACCAAAGACTTTGCTAGTCTTGAATCCTGAACAGAACCAGTACAAACCATCATATTGTGGACGTACTGGCTGGGGCAATTCGATTGCCCCAGGGTCTGTTAGTCGAGGGGGCACGTCTCCGTCCCCCCTGATCGAGTTTTGGCTGGTGGCAGTGGAAACTACGTTTTATATTCGACCGCGAATATTTTCCTATGGGATTTCCCATTGTTTTAGGCTAACACATTTAATTATTTATTTACGGTAGCCTTAAACATACCGCCGGTTTATATATTTATTTTTATAACTCCGGTTGGGACTTTTTGCCAAAACTTGATTCTAAAATGGCGTTGGTGTTCGCCTCTGTAACTCTGACCCAAAGTGGAGCCCTTTGTTCCACTTTTGGCGGGCTTCTCCACAGAAGCCCTCCAAAGTGGTGCCACTCTGTCTGGGGTACTTAGGAGGGGTGGAGGGGGATTTAGGCACCCTGGACTGAGTTACCTTGGTAACTCAAGTCGCACTCCGTCCTGATTGGCCCAAGTGGTGAGCCGCCCGGCTCACCACTTAGCATGTTTGAGTGACAGCAAGGCTGGGTGAATGGGGGTTTGCTGCATAAAAGCAGGGCTTTGGGGACTGGGACTTCAGAAGTCGCCACAGGACCAAGAATCCGACGAGGGAAGAGCTGAGCCGACCTGCTTCGACGACACCACCCGGTGGAGCCCTGCTGAACCGTCTCACCACTTTTCCCGACGACCGAGGAGAACTCTTAACGGAGTGGCTCCTTCCCTTGACTGGTGGGGACAACCAGTTTTCGCCTTCTTTTCGCTTCTCGAGGTATCTCGTGGCCGCCTTGCCAGTGCCAAGCACCCCGGCAACCGGAACCCCACCACTTTTACCCCAACCACGAAAGTCGGTACAACCCTTTAACCGGAGGACTCCACGGCTGGTTTCTTCCCGGGCAGTGCAACGACCCTCTTCTTCTGCTCTTCAGCGAGAACTTCTTCTCCCCTGACCGACGTCGAGCCCTGCTGCCACTGCCTGGAACAACTGCCACCGCTGGAGGATCCTTTCCGCTTAAGGTACCGTGTTCCGCCTGGCTTCCCTTGCTACCGACTGTACGGGGTAGATTTAGCCCCCGGCTTTCGAACCTGGGAGTGCCTGGGACACCCTGGCTAAACTTTCTAAGCCACTCTAACCTCTTTCTAACTCTTTGCAAGACTTTGAATCCCTAATAACGGTGTGATCTTGGGCACATTTTTGCCCCGGCTACTCTAAGAGTGGGCCCTGCCTAGTGACTTTTGCTCACCTGTGACTTTGTGCTTCTTTGAGCCTATTGCAAGTGTTCTGGACCTTAGAGTGGTGTGTTTAACCCATTTCTGCTTTTTCTCTCCCCTTTCTTGGAAACTACTAGAGTGTCATCTAACGTTAAGCACTCACCTCTGTTTTAATTAAGTGGTGTTAACCTAGAATTGTCTAGATAGGAGAAAGGATTGAAACTACTTTCGTTATAACTGTGTTTGAAGTGTTTACTATATTTTGCTAGAGTGTTTTTAACTTATGTGTATTTTAAATAAATAACTATATACTTTTGAAACCAAGCTCTGGTCAGTGTTTGCTTGTGCTATTGTGTGTTGGTACATATTGTGTATACTTTGCATACTGCCTAACTCTTCTTGAGAGAAGTCTGACTGCTCAGCCACAGCTACCAGGTAAATCTGGGTGGTACAGACTGCTACCAAAGGGGTTTACTGCTCTACCTGTAGTCTTAAATCTTTTGCAGTGTTCCCCAAGGGAACTGCACAGGTTTCTGCCTAACACTGGTGTACAGCGGTGGGATTTGTATTGAGTATACATTTTATTGTGCTTTAGATACCTTAGTGCAACTAACCACAAAGCTTAGCACTGAAAAAGTAAAACCTCTAACATGTCAGTTATAGAAAGCTATAGTCAAGAGTCCCTTGCAGCCAAAACTGCTGATTGTTTAAGAGTGCTCTGTAAACATAAGGATCTCCTGACTAAGGGCAAGAAAATGGAGCTGATTGAAAGATTGTTAGCTAACCAAAGTCTGGGTGATGGTTCAGAGGAACCTACCACTCCAGCAACTGTAGATGACAGTGTTGAAATTAACATGGAGCAAAATGTTGATGATTCTGAGGAAGAGTCAGAAGAGGAGGGTGAGGCTGTTGTAACTGTCCCCCCTAGGCCTCTGCCTGCTCTACCTGCTGTGCCTACTGGACCTTTACCAGGTCCCACATTTAGTCCTCAGTACTTTGAACTGGAGAAAATGAAGCTAGAATTGGAGTATAAGAAACTTAATGCTCAAACTGACAAAGAACTAAGGCTAAGGGAAATGGAGCTCAAGTATGACTTAGAAATGAAGAAATTATCTGTTGAGAATGTTTCTCTCTCTGGCTCCTCTAGAAGTTCCAGTCCTAAAAGACCCCGGATGCCTAAAGAATTGGTTGGTATGTATGAGCCTAAGTTGGATGTGTTGGATTGGTTGTCTCTGTTTGAATATAATCATGGGCTCCAGAACATCACAGGAAATGACTTACTCACCTGGTTGTTCTCTAGGCTTCCCCCTGTTGCAACTGATGTGGTAATGGAGATGGGGGAGGAGGATAGGAAGGACTATGAATGTGTGAAACTAGCTTTGATAGCTAGGTTTGGGAAGACCCCTTCCCAGTATCTTAAGAGGTTTAGGAACCTCAAAAAGCATGATGGTACCCCTTGGGCTACCTGGGTGAGTGAATGTTTGAAAAACTTAGAGGGATGGATTAAGGGTTACAAGGTGAACACTTATGAAGGTATGAAGAATTTGTTTATGTTGGAGACTATTTATGATGCCTGCTCTCCTGAGCTCAGACAACACTTGGCTGATTCCAGGGAATTGGATTCCCGGAAACTAGCTAAGGCTGCTGACTTGTGGGTTGCCAACAGGGCCACTCACAAGGATTCTGGGGTAACTCAGAAGAAGGATGGGGAAAAACAGTCTAAGAAGGACTCCAAAGAGAATTCTAATACTACAAATTCCAAAGAGGGCCCCAAACAAAACTATAAGGGTAAGCCACAAGGGAAACCAAATCAGGCTAGTGTACCTTCTGGTCCCAGACCAGAAGGAGGTCAGAACAAGCCTCCATTCCAGCGAGCCTTTGGCTCATGCTTTGTTTGTAAGGCTACTGACCATGTGAAAGGAGATCCCAGATGTAAGGGTAAACCTTCAGGGGTCCAGCTTGCCTCCTTAGCCTTCGCTCCAGAAGAGGAAGTACATATGGCAAGTGGAAACTTTCTATTACTAGCTGATGAACCCACTGGAGTCTCAGCTAGTGTTTCTTTAGTCTCTCTGGGGTTGTGGGAGCAACAGAATCTAGATGTCTATAACTCTATCCCAGATAATACTAAAGAGTATTATAAGGACAGTGTCCAGGTGAATGGTCAGGAGACTCCTGCCATTAGGGACACTGGAGCCAGCATAACTGTGGTGGATGAATCATTTTTCAAGGCAGAGGATGTTGCTAAGGCACCCAAATGCCTCACCAAGTTAGCTGGTGGGCCTGTGCAGATGTGTCCCCAGTTACCAGTTCTCATCCAATGTAATGATATGGCTGTAAAAATACCTGTCAGTGTACAATGTGAAGTGCCAGGTAGGGTTCTGTTGGGTAATGACCTCAAAGCTCTTGGAGTTGTATCTCATACCCCCAGACCTCCTAGCAAAAGGTTCCAGGAACTCACAAAACCTGCAAGGGAGAAAACCCTGAGAGGGTTATCTCAGGAGATGATGACAGAAATCACTCCTCTACCACTGGAGCAACTTACTGCAGTAACTACCAGATCAGGAGCAAAGGGGCAACCCAAGACTCCTAGGAAAAAGCCAGCAGCAAGCACTCCAGTGCTTCCAACAAGGACTTCCCCTAGGTTGTCCAAAGTTACACCTGTAACTCCACCTCCAGCTGAGGCTGAGAGGGAGGTACAACCCTGTGTGGTTGAGCTAGACTCTGAGGAAGAGCTAGAAGGAGGCCCCAACCTTATTGGAGATTTGGACCCTGAGGACCATCCTGAGCTGCAGTCTTTACTGGCAGAAGGTGGGCCTAGCAGGGCAGCTTTTCGTAAGGGGCAAAGAGAATGTCCAACTCTGGAAGGTCTCCGCCACCAGGCAGCTTCTCAAGCTGATGGGCAAGAGCCTGGGAAGTATAGGTTGCACTGGGAAGATGGCCTCTTCTACAGTGAACCCACTGAGTCTGAACCTGGAGACTACAAACGCCTTGTAGTCCCACAAGAAAACAGACAACAGTTCTTACAACTAGCCCATGAGATACCTTTGGCTGGCCACTTGAGTTTCAAGAAGACCAAGGAAAGGCTCTCACTCTACTTTTATTGGCCAAAGATGGGGGCCGAAGTAGATAGATATTGTAAGAGCTGCCATACCTGCCAGACTTCTGGTAAGGTTGGTTCCAAGAATGTGGCACCTTTAGTGCCTCTCCCAGTTGTGGGAGTCCCATTTGAGAGGGTAGGGATTGACATTGTTGGTCCCCTTGATCCTCCAACCTCCTCAGGCAACAGGTTTATCCTTGTTGTAGTAGACCATGCTACTAGGTACCCTGAGGCCATTCCTATGAGGACTGTTACAGCTCCGGCTGTGGCTAAGGCCCTCCTTGGTGTTTTTACCAGGGTTGGGTTTCCTAAGGAGGTAATCTCTGACAGGGGGTCAAACTTTATGTCCCACTACATGAAGGCCATGTGGAAAACCTGTGGAGTTACCTACAAGTTCTCAACCGCCTACCACCCTCAGACAAACGGGTTGGTTGAAAGGTTTAACAGAACCATGAAGAGCATGATAGGTGCTTTGGAAGAACCCCTTAAGAAAAAGTGGGACCTTCTACTGCCATGCCTTCTCTTTGCTTATAGAGAAGTCCCTCAGGAGGGAGTAGGTTATTCTCCCTTTGAGCTTCTCTATGGCCATCCAGTCAGAGGTCCATTGGCCCTGATTAAGGAGGGGTTGGAAGGTGCTCCTCCCCTCAAGCCAGTCAGAGTGACTGACTATGTGATAGGTCTCCGGAGGAGAATGTCACACATGATGGCAGAAGCAAGTGACAACTTGAAAGCTGGTCAAGCCCTGGTCAAACATTGGCACGACCAGAAGGCTAACATGGTTGAGTTTACTCAAGACCAGCTAGTTCTAGTTATGCTCCCAACAAGGCAGAGGGCCTTGCAAGACAAATGGATGGGACCCTTCAAGGTTGTGGGAAAACTTGGAGAGGTCAACTATCTGGTGGATCTGGGCAGACCCAGGGAAGCTCCTAGAGTCTTCCACACCAACCGACTAAAAGCCTACATCTCCAGACCTGATGTAGGAGCCTTGCTTCTAGCTTCAGCTGCAGAGGAGGAAGAGAGTGAATCTCTCCCTGATCTCCTCAGAGGTGTACCTTTAGATGAAAAAGTTGAAGGAGTCAATCTCTCTTCAGACCTGACACCTGAGCAACAAGAGGAGTGCAAATCTATGTTAAATCAGTTTGCCTCCCTGTTCTCACTGTCACCAGGCTTGACCCCTTGGGGCCAGCATGAGATACTCACTGGTGACTGTCTGCCAGTCAAAAGCAGAGGATACAGAATGTCAGAACATATCAGAGCCCACATCAAAGGAGAGGTCAAGAAGATGCTTGATCTCGGGGTAATAGAGCCCTCTACTAGTCCATGGTCTAGCCCAGTTGTGTTAGTACCAAAGGCAGGATCCAAAGACTTGAGATTCTGTGTGGACTATAGAGCTCTAAATGCAGTCACCAAGACTGATGCCCACCCTTTGCCCAGGACAGATGAGTTGGTGGATAAACTTGGTGCAGCCAAGTACCTCAGCACATTTGACCTGACGTCAGGCTATTGGCAAATAGCCCTGACAGACCATGCCAAGGAGAAAACTGCATTTTCGACCCCAGTTGGCTTGTACCAGTTTAAGGTCATGCCTTTTGGACTAAAAAATGCACCTGCCACATTCCAAAGGATGGTGAACCAAGTTCTGGCTGGGATGGAAGATTTCTGCATGGCATACTTGGATGACATTGCAGTCTTCAGCCACTCCTGGGAAGAACATGTGAACCACCTAGGACATGTGTTGCAGGCTCTGGAACAGGCCCATTTGACAATCAAAGCCAGTAAGTGCCAGATTGGTCAAAGTAAAGTGGTCTACCTTGGACATGAGGTAGGAGGTGGAGAAATAAGGCCTTTGCCCAGCAAGATTGAAGCTGTGCAAAATTGGACAACACCAACTACTCAAACCCAAGTGAGAGCTTTTCTAGGCCTCACTGGATATTACAGGAATTTCATTGAGAACTATGGGACCATAGCTTCTCCACTGAATGTGATCTCCTCTCCCAAATTCCCTAAAAAGGTAAAATGGAATGAGGAGTGCAATCAGGCCTTTGAAAAACTGAAGAGAGCTCTTTGCCAAGCTCCAGTATTGAGAGCTCCTGACTACCACCAACCTTTCATTGTACAAACTGATGCTTCCAATGTAGGTATAGGTGCAGTTCTAAGCCAACTGGATGAGAAGGGTAGGGAGCACCCCATTTGCTTCATCAGTAGGAAACTGAAGGATCCTGAGACAAGGTGGGCAACTATCGAAAGAGAATGCTTTGCTATTGTGTGGGCACTGAAGAAGTTTAGGCCATACTTGTATGGTTCTACTTTTGTTATTCAGACTGACCACCAACCCTTGAGATGGTTAATGCAAATGAAAGGGGAAAATCCAAAACTATTGAGATGGTCAATCTGCCTGCAAGGGTTTGATTTCACCATTGAGCACAGGTCAGGGTGTCACCATCAAAATGCTGATGGACTCTCTAGGATGTATATCATCGACTAGAGGTATGAGGTTCATCCAGGAGTGGATTAAATCCTCCTGTCCCTTAGTCTGGGGGGGGCGAGTGTTAGGGAGAATTCTCTGTTTAGGCTGAATTTCCCTACCTAGTGAGTCCCCCAGCAGCTTTGCTGGATTTCTGGGGTTTAATTTTTTCTCCTGCCAAGAGTGAGACTCTTTTACCCTCACTCCTGGACATGTTGAACTGTGTTATCTTGGACAAACCTTGTGTTGAATGGGCTATGGGGTCTTTTACTCCATAGGGCCTCATGTATTTTTGTGATGTGGGTTACACAGCACCCTCTGTGCCGTGACCCAGGGGTGTCCTAGGGACTCCCCAACATAGACTCCATACCCTGGGACTGACTACTGTCTCCCAGGGCATGTAAAGTCACCAAAGACTTTGCTAGTCTTGAATCCTGAACAGAACCAGTACAAACCATCATATTGTGGACGTACTGGCTGGGGCAATTCGATTGCCCCAGGGTCTGTTAGTCGAGGGGGCACGTCTCCGTCCCCCCTGATCGAGTTTTGGCTGGTGGCAGTGGAAACTACGTTTTATATTCGACCGCGAATATTTTCCTATGGGATTTCCCATTGTTTTAGGCTAACACATTTAATTATTTATTTACGGTAGCCTTAAACATACCGCCGGTTTATATATTTATTTTTATAACTCCGGTTGGGACTTTTTGCCAAAACTTGATTCTAAAATGGCCTTGGTGTTCGCCTCTGTAACTCTGACCCAAAGTGGAGCCCTTTGTTCCACTTTTGGCGGGCTTCTCCACAGAAGCCCTCCAAAGTGGTGCCACTCTGTCTGGGGTACTTAGGAGGGGTGGAGGGGGATTTAGGCACCCTGGACTGAGTTACCTTGGTAACTCAAGTCGCACTCCGTCCTGATTGGCCCAAGTGGTGAGCCGCCCGGCTCACCACTTAGCATGTTTGAGTGACAGCTAGGCTGGGTGAATGGGGGTTTGCTGCATAAAAGCAGGGCTTTGGGGACTGGGACTTCAGAAGTCGCCACAGGACCAAGAATCCGACGAGGGAAGAGCTGAGCCGACCTGCTTCGACGACACCACCCGGTGGAGCCCTGCTGAACCGTCTCACCACTTTTCCCGACGACCGAGGAGAACTCTTAACGGAGTGGCTCCTTCCCTTGACTGGTGGGGACAACCAGTTTTCGCCTTCTTTTCGCTTCTCGAGGTATCTCGTGGCCGCCTTGCCAGTGCCAAGCACCCCGGCAACCGGAACCCCACCACTTTTACCCCAACCACGAAAGTCGGTACAACCCTTTAACCGGAGGACTCCACGGCTGGTTTCTTCCCGGGCAGTGCAACGACCCTCTTCTTCTGCTCTTCAGCGAGAACTTCTTCTCCCCTGACCGACGTCGAGCCCTGCTGCCACTGCCTGGAACAACTGCCACCGCTGGAGGATCCTTTCCGCTTAAGGTACCGTGTTCCGCCTGGCTTCCCTTGCTACCGACTGTACGGGGTAGATTTAGCCCCCGGCTTTCGAACCTGGGAGTGCCTGGGACACCCTGGCTAAACTTTCTAAGCCACTCTAACCTCTTTCTAACTCTTTGCAAGACTTTGAATCCCTAATAACGGTGTGATCTTGGGCACATTTTTGCCCCGGCTACTCTAAGAGTGGGCCCTGCCTAGTGACTTTTGCTCACCTGTGACTTTGTGCTTCTTTGAGCCTATTGCAAGTGTTCTGGACCTTAGAGTGGTGTGTTTAACCCATTTCTGCTTTTTCTCTCCCCTTTCTTGGAAACTACTAGAGTGTCATCTAACGTTAAGCACTCACCTCTGTTTTAATTAAGTGGTGTTAACCTAGAATTGTCTAGATAGGAGAAAGGATTGAAACTACTTTCGTTATAACTGTGTTTGAAGTGTTTACTATATTTTGCTAGAGTGTTTTTAACTTATGTGTATTTTAAATAAATAACTATATACTTTTGAAACCAAGCTCTGGTCAGTGTTTGCTTGTGCTATTGTGTGTTGGTACATATTGTGTATACTTTGCATACTGCCTAACTCTTCTTGAGAGAAGTCTGACTGCTCAGCCACAGCTACCAGGTAAATCTGGGTGGTACAGACTGCTACCAAAGGGGTTTACTGCTCTACCTGTAGTCTTAAATCTTTTGCAGTGTTCCCCAAGGGAACTGCACAGGTTTCTGCCTAACAAACACCTCATCCCTCCAGGGATTTTGAAGCTTTGCACCACCTCATCCCGCCAAGGATTTTGAAATTTTGGACCGCCTCATGCCTACAGGGATTTTGAAGCTTTGCTCCGCATCCCATTTTGAAGCTTTGACCACCTCATCCCTCGAGGTATTTTGAAGCTTTAGACCGCCTCATCCCTCTAGGTATTTTTAAGCTTTGGACCACCTCATCCCTCTAGGGGTTTTGAAGCTATGACCACCTCATCCCTCCAGGGGCTTTGAAGCTTTGGACCACCTCATTCCCCCAGGGGTTTTGAAGCTTTGGACCACCTCATCCCTCCAGGGATTTTGAAGTTTTTGACCAGCACATCCCTCCAGGGATTTTGAAGCTTGTAACCACCTCATCCCTCCAGGGATTTTGAAGCTTTGGACCGCCTCATGCCTATAGGGATTTTGAAGCTTTGGACCACATCCCATTTTGAAGCTTTTGACCACCTCATCCCTCCAGGGATTTTGAAGCTTTGGACCTCATCCGTCCAGGGATTTTGAAGCTTTTGACCACCACATCCCTCCAGGGATTTTGAAGCTTGTAACCACCTCATCCCTCCAGGGATTTTGAAGCTTTGGATCACATCCCTCCAGGGATTTTGAAGCTTTGGACCGCCTCATGCCTACAGGGATTTTGAAGCTTTGGACCACATCCCATTTTGAAGCTTGTGACCACCTCATCCCTCCAGCGATTTTGAAGCTTTGGACCTCATCCCTCCAGGTATTTTGAAGCTTTAGACCGCCTCATCCCTCTAGGTATTTTGAAGCTTTGGACCACCTCATCCCTCTAGGGGTTTTGAAGCTATGACCACCTCATCCCTCCAGGGGCTTTGAAGCTTTTGACCACCTCATTCCCCCAGGGGTTTTGAAGCTTTTGATCACCACATCCCTTCAGGGATTTTGAAGCTTGTAACCACCTCATCCCTCCAGGGATTTTGAAGCTTGAAACCACCTCATCCCACGAGGGATTTTGAAGCTTTGGACCACCTCATCCCTCCAGGGATTTTGAAGTTTTTGACCAGCACATCCCTCCAGGGATTTTGAAGCTTGTAACCACCTCATCCCTCCAGGGATTTTGAAGCTTTGGACTGCCTCATGCCTATAGGGATTTTGAAGCTTTGGACCACATCCCATTTTGAAGCTTTTGACCACCTCATCCCTCCAGGGATTTTGAAGCTTTGGACCTCATCCCTCCAGGGATTTTGAAGCTTTTGACCACCACATCCCTCCAGGGATTTTGAAGCTTTGGACCTCATCCCTCCAGGGATTTTGAAGCTTTTGACCACCTCATCCCTCCAGGGATTTTGAAGCTTTGGATCACATCCCTCCAGGGATTTTGAAGCTTTGGACCGCCTCATGCCTATAGGGATTTTGAAGCTTTGGACCACATCCCATTTTGAAGCTTGTGACCACCTCATCCCTCCAGCGATTTTGAAGCTTTGGACCTCATCCCTCCAGGGATTTTGAAGCTTTTGACCACCACATCCCTCCAGGGATTTTGAAGCTTGTAACCACCTCATCCCTCCAGGGATTTCGAAGCTTTGGATCACATCCCTCCAGGGATTTTGAAGCTTTGCACCACCCCATCCCCCCAGGGATTTTGAAGCTTTAGTCCACATCCCATTTTGAAGCTGTTGACCACCTCATCCCTCTAGGGATTTTGAAGCTTTGGACCGCCTCATCCCTCTAGGTATTTTGAAGCTTTGGACCGCCTCATCCCTCTAGGTGTTTTGAAGCTATGACCACCTCATCCCTCCAGTGGCTTTGAAGCTTTGGACCACCTCATCCCTATAGGGGTTTTGAAGATTTTGACAACCACATCCCTCCAGGGATTTTGAAGCTTGTAACCACCTCATCCCTCCAGGGATTTTGAAGCTTTGGATCACATCCCTCCAGGGATTTGAAGCTTTGTACCATCTAATCCCTCCAGGGATTTTGAAACTTTAGACCGCCTCATGCCTACAGGGATTTTGAAGCTTTGAACCACATCCCATTTTGAAGCTTTTGGCCACCTCATCCCTCCAGGGATTTTGAAGCTTTTGACCACCATATCCCTCCAGGGATTTTGAAGCTTGTAACCACCTCATCCCTCCAGGGATTTTGAAGCTTTGGATCACATCCCTCCAGGGATTTGAAGCTTTGTACCATCTCATCCCTCCAGGGATTTTGAAACTTTGGACCGCCTCATACCTACAGGGATTTTGAAGCTTTGGACCACATCCCATTTTGAAGCTTTTGACCACCTCATCCCTCCAGGGATTTTGAAGCTTTGGACCGCCTCATCCCTCTAGGTATTTTGAAGCTTTGGACCGCCTCATCCCTCTAGGGGTTTTGAAGCTTTTGACCACCACATCCCTCCAGGGATTTTGAAGCTTGTAACCACCTCATACCTCCAGGGATTTTGAAGCTTTGGACCGCCTCATCCCTCTAGGTATTTTGAAGCTTTGGACCGCCTCATCCCTCCAGGGATTTTGAAGCTTTGCACCACCTCATCCCTCCAGGGATTTTGAAACTTTGGACCGCCTCATGCCTACAGGGATTTTGAAGCTTTGGTCCACATCCCATTTTGAAGCTTTGGACCACCTCATCCCTCTAGGGGTTTTGAAGCTGTGACCACCTCATCCCTCCAGGGGCTTTGAAGCTTTGGACCACCTCATCCCTCCAGGGGTTTTGAAGCTTCTGACCATCACATCCCTCCAGGGATTTTGAAGCTTGTAACCACCTCATCCCTCCAGGGATTTTGAAGCTTGTAACCACCTCATCCCTCCAGGGATTTTAAAGCTTTGGATCACATTCCTCCAGGGATTTGAAGCTTTGCACCACCTCATCCCTCCAGGGATTTTGAAACTTGGGACTGCCTCATGCCTACAGGGATTTTGAAGCTTTGGACCACATCCCATTTTGAAGCTTTTGACCACCTCATCCCTCCAGGGATTTTGAAGCTTTTGACCACCACATCCCTCCAGGGATTTTGAAGCTTAGGGCTACCTCATCCCTCCAGGGACTTTGAAGCTTTGGATCACATCCCTCCAGGGATTTTGAAGCTTTGCACCACCTCATCCCTCCAGGGATTTTGAAACTTTGGACCGCCTCATGCCTACAGGGATTTTGAAGCTTTGGACCACATCCCATTTTGAAGCTTTGGACCGCCTCATCCGTCTAGGGGTTTTGAAGCTTTTGACCACCACATCCCTCCAGGGATTTTGAAGCTTGTAACACCTCATCCCTCCAGGGATTTTCAAACTTTGGACCGCCTTATGCCTATAGGGTTTTTGAAGCTTTGGACCACATCCCATTTTGAAGGTTTTGACCACGTCATCCCTCCAAGGATTTTGAAGCTTTGGACCGCCTCATGCCTATAGGGATTTTGAAGCTTTGGACCACATCCCATTTTGAAGCTTGTGACCACCTCCTCCCTCCAGCGATTTTGAAGCTTTGGGCCTCATAACTCCAGGGATTTTGAAGCTTTTGACCACCATATCCCTCCAGGGATTTTGAAGCTTGTAACCACCTCATCCCTCCAGGGATTTTGAAGCATTGGATCACATCCCTCCAGGGATTTTGAAGCTTTGCACCACCTCATCCCTCCAGGGATTTTGATACTTTGGACCGCCTCATGCCTACAGGGATTTTGAAGCTTTGGTCCACATCCCATTTTGAAGCTGTTGACCACCTCATCCCTCCAGGGATTTTGAAGCTTTGGACCGCCTCACCCCTCTAGGTATTTTGAAGTTTTGGACCACCTCATCCCTCCAGGGGTTTTGAAGCTTGTAACCACCTCATCCCTCCAGGGATTTTGAAGCTTGTAACCACCTCATCCCTCCAGGGATTTTGAAGCTTTAGATCACATCCCTCCAGGGATTTGAAGCTTTGCACCACCTTATCCCTCCAGGGATTTTGAAATTTTGGACCGCCTCATGCCTATAGCGATTTTGAAGCTTTGGACCACATCCCATTTTGAAGCTTTTGACCACCTCATCCCTCCAGGGATTTTGAAGCTTTGGACCACCTCATGCCTATAGGGATTTTGAAGCTTTGGACCACATCCCATTTTGAAGCTTGTGACCACCTCATCCCTCCAGCGATTTTGAAGCTTTGAACCTCATCCCTCCAGGGATTTTGAAGCTTTTGACCACCACATCCCTCCAGGGATTTTGCAGCTTGTAACCACCTCATCCCTCTAGGGATTTTGAAGCTTTGGATCACATCCCTCCAGGGATTTTGAAGCTTTGCACCACCTCATCCCTCCAGGGATTTTGAAACTTTGGACCGCCTCATGCCTACAGGGATTTTGAAGCTTTGGACCACATCCCATTTTGAAGCTTTGGACCGCCTCATCCGTCTAGGGGTTTTGAAGCTTTTGACCACCACATCCCTCCAGGGATTTTGAAGCTTGTAACACCTCATCCCTCCAGGGATTTTCAAACTTTGGACCGCCTTATGCCTATAGGGTTTTTGAAGCTTTGGACCACATGCCATTTTGAAGCTTTTGACCACGTCATCCCTCCAAGGATTTTGAAGCTTTGGGCCTCATAACTCCAGGGATTTTGAAGCTTTTGACCACCATATCCCTCCAGGGATTTTGAAGCTTGTAACCACCTCATCCCTCCAGGGATTTTGAAGCATTGGATCACATCCCTCCAGGGATTTTGAAGCTTTGCACCACCTCATCCCTCCAGGGATTTTGAAACTTTGGACCGCCTCATGCCTACAGGGATTTTGAAGCTTTGGTCCACATCCCATTTTGAAGCTGTTGACCACCTCATCCCTCCAGGGATTTTGAAGCTTTGGACCGCCTCACCCCTCTAGGTATTTTGAAGCTTTGGACCACCTCATCCCTCCAGTGGCTTTGAAGCTTTGGACCACCTCATCCCTCCAGGGGTTTTGAAGCTTTTGACCACCACATCCCTCCAGGGATTTTGAAGCTTGTAACCACCTCATCCCTCCAGGGATTTTGAAGCTTTAGATCACATCCCTCCAGGGATTTGAAGCTTTGCACCACCTTATCCCTCCAGGGATTTTGAAATTTTGGACCGCCTCATGCCTACAGGGATTTTGAAGCTTTGGTCCACATCCCATTTTGAAGCTTTTGACCACCTCATCCCTCGAGGGATTTTGAAGCTTTGGACCGCCTCATCCCTCTAGGTATTTTGAAGCTTTGGACCACCTTATCCCTCTAGGGGTTTTGAAGCTATGACCACCTCATCCCTCCAGGGGCTTTGAAGCTTTGGACCACCCCATCCCTCCAGGGGTTTTGAAGCTTTTGACCACCACATCCCTCCAGGGATTTTGAAGCTTGTAACCACCTCATCCCTCCAGGGATTTTGAAGCTTGTAACCACCTCATCCCACCAGGGATTTTGAAGCTTTGGACCACCTCATCCCTCCATGGATTTTGAAGCTTTTGACCACCACATCCCTCCAGGGAGTTTGAAGCTTGTAACCACCTCATCCCTCCAGGGATTTTGAAACTTTGGACCACCTCATGCCTATAGCGATTTTGAAGCTTTGGACCACATCCCATTTTGAAGCTTTTGACCACCTCATCCCTCCAGGGATTTTGAAGCTTTGGACCGCCTCATGCCTATAGGGATTTTGAAGCTTTGGACCACATCCCATTTTGAAGCTTGTGACCACCTCATCCCTCCAGCGATTTTGAAGCTTTGGACCTCATCCCTCCAGGGATTTTGAAGCTTTTGACCACCACATCCCTCCAGGGATTTTGAAGCTTTGGATCACATCCCTCCAGGGATTTTGAAGCTTTGCACCACCCCATCCCCCCAGGGATTTTGAAACTTTGGACCGCCTCATCCCTCTAAGTATTTTGAAGCTTTGGATCACATCCCTCCAGGGATTTTGAAGCTTTGCACCACCTCATCCCTCCAGGGATTTTGAAACTTTGGACCGCCTCATGCCTACAGGGATTTTGAAGCTTTGGATCATATCCCTTCAGGTATTTTGAAGCTTTGGACCGCCTCATCCCTCCATGGATTTTGAAGCTTTGGATCACATCCCTCCAGGGATTTTGAAGCTTTGCACCACCTCATCCCTCCAGGGATTTTGAAACTTTGGACCGCCTCATGCCTACAGGGATTTTGAAGCTTTGGACCACATCCCATTTTGAAGCTTTTGACTACCTCATCCCTCCAGGGATTTTGAAGCTTTGGACCGCCTCATCCCTCTAGGTATTTTGAAGCTTTGGACCGCCTCATCCCTCTAGGGGTTTTGAAGCTTTTGACCACCACATCCCTCCAGGGATTTTGAAGCTTGTAACCACCTCATCCCTCCAGGGATTTTGAAACTTTGGACCGCCTCATGCCTACAGGGATTTCGAAGCTTTGGACCACATCCCATTTTGAAGCTTTTGACCACCTCATCCCTCCAGGGATTTTGAAGCTTTTGACCACCACATCCCTCCAGGGATTTTGAAGCTTTTGACCACTTCATCCCTCCAGGGATTTTGAAGCTTTGGACCTCCTCATCCCTCTAGGTATTATGAAGCTTTGGAACGCCTCATCCCTCTAGGTATTTTGAAGCTTTGGACCGCCTCATCCCTCTAGGGGTTTTGAAGCTTTTGACCACCACATCCCTCCAGGGATTTTGAAGCTTGTAACCACCTCATCCCTCCAGGGATTTTGAAACTTTGGACCGCCTCATGCCTATAAGGATTTTGAAGCTTTGGACCAAATCCCATTTTGAAGCTTTTGACCACCTCATCCCTCCAGGGATTTTGAAGCTTTGGACCGCCTCATGCCTATAGGGATTTTGAAGCTTTGGACCACATCCCATTTTGAAGCTTGTGACCACCTCATCCCTTCAGGGATTTTGAAGCTTTGGACCTCATCCCTACAGGGATTTTGAAGCTTTTGAGCACCACATCCCTCCAGGGAATTTGAAGCTTGTAAACACCTCATCCCTCCAGGGATTTTGAAGCTTTGCACCACCTCATCCCGCCAAGGATTTTGAAATTTTGGACCGCCTCATGCCTACAGGGATTTTGAAGCTTTGCTCCGCATCCCATTTTGAAGCTTTGACCACCTCATCCCTCGAGGTATTTTGAAGCTTTAGACCGCCTCATCCCTCTAGGTATTTTTAAGCTTTGGACCACCTCATCCCTCTAGGGGTTTTGAAGCTATGACCACCTCATCCCTCCAGGGGCTTTGAAGCTTTGGACCACCTCATTCCCCCAGGGGTTTTGAAGCTTTGGACCACCTCATCCCTCCAGGGATTTTGAAGTTTTTGACCAGCACATCCCTCCAGGGATTTTGAAGCTTGTAACCACCTCATCCCTCCAGGGATTTTGAAGCTTTGGACCGCCTCATGCCTATAGGGATTTTGAAGCTTTGGACCACATCCCATTTTGAAGCTTTTGACCACCTCATCCCTCCAGGGATTTTGAAGCTTTGGACCTCATCCGTCCAGGGATTTTGAAGCTTTTGACCACCACATCCCTCCAGGGATTTTGAAGCTTGTAACCACCTCATCCCTCCAGGGATTTTGAAGCTTTGGATCACATCCCTCCAGGGATTTTGAAGCTTTGGACCGCCTCATGCCTACAGGGATTTTGAAGCTTTGGACCACATCCCATTTTGAAGCTTGTGACCACCTCATCCCTCCAGCGATTTTGAAGCTTTGGACCTCATCCCTCCAGGTATTTTGAAGCTTTAGACTGCCTCATCCCTCTAGGTATTTTGAAGCTTTGGACCACCTCATCCCTCTAGGGGTTTTGAAGCTATGACCACCTCATCCCTCCAGGGGCTTTGAAGCTTTTGACCACCTCATTCCCCCAGGGGTTTTGAAGCTTTTGATCACCACATCCCTTCAGGGATTTTGAAGCTTGTAACCACCTCATCCCTCCAGGGATTTTGAAGCTTGAAACCACCTCATCCCACGAGGGATTTTGAAGCTTTGGACCACCTCATCCCTCCAGGGATTTTGAAGTTTTTGACCAGCACATCCCTCCAGGGATTTTGAAGCTTGTAACCACCTCATCCCTCCAGGGATTTTGAAGCTTTGGACCGCCTCATGCCTATAGGGATTTTGAAGCTTTGGACCACATCCCATTTTGAAGCTTTTGACCACCTCATCCCTCCAGGGATTTTGAAGCTTTGGACCTCATCCCTCCAGGGATTTTGAAGCTTTTGACCACCACATCCCTCCAGGGATTTTGAAGCTTTGGACCTCATCCCTCCAGGGATTTTGAAGCTTTTGACCACCTCATCCCTCCAGGGATTTTGAAGCTTTGGATCACATCCCTCCAGGGATTTTGAAGCTTTGGACCGCCTCATGCCTATAGGGATTTTGAAGCTTTGGACCACATCCCATTTTGAAGCTTGTGACCACCTCATCCCTCCAGCGATTTTGAAGCTTTGGACCTCATCCCTCCAGGGATTTTGAAGCTTTTGACCACCACATCCCTCCAGGGATTTTGAAGCTTGTAACCACCTCATCCCTCCAGGGATTTCGAAGCTTTGGATCACATCCCTCCAGGGATTTTGAAGCTTTGCACCACCCCATCCCCCCAGGGATTTTGAAGCTTTAGTCCACATCCCATTTTGAAGCTGTTGACCACCTCATCCCTCTAGGGATTTTGAAGCTTTGGACCGCCTCATCCCTCTAGGTATTTTGAAGCTTTGGACCGCCTCATCCCTCTAGGTGTTTTGAAGCTATGACCACCTCATCCCTCCAGTGGCTTTGAAGCTTTGGACCACCTCATCCCTATAGGGGTTTTGAAGATTTTGACAACCACATCCCTCCAGGGATTTTGAAGCTTGTAACCACCTCATCCCTCCAGGGATTTTGAAGCTTTGGATCACATCCCTCCAGGGATTTGAAGCTTTGTACCATCTAATCCCTCCAGGGATTTTGAAACTTTAGACCGCCTCATGCCTACAGGGATTTTGAAGCTTTGAACCACATCCCATTTTGAAGCTTTTGGCCACCTCATCCCTCCAGGGATTTTGAAGCTTTTGACCACCATATCCCTCCAGGGATTTTGAAGCTTGTAACCACCTCATCCCTCCAGGGATTTTGAAGCTTTGGATCACATCCCTCCAGGGATTTGAAGCTTTGTACCATCTCATCCCTCCAGGGATTTTGAAACTTTGGACCGCCTCATACCTACAGGGATTTTGAAGCTTTGGACCACATCCCATTTTGAAGCTTTTGACCACCTCATCCCTCCAGGGATTTTGAAGCTTTGGACCGCCTCATCCCTCTAGGTATTTTGAAGCTTTGGACCGCCTCATCCCTCTAGGGGTTTTGAAGCTTTTGACCACCACATCCCTCCAGGGATTTTGAAGCTTGTAACCACCTCATACCTCCAGGGATTTTGAAGCTTTGGACCGCCTCATCCCTCTAGGTATTTTGAAGCTTTGGACCGCCTCATCCCTCCAGGGATTTTGAAGCTTTGCACCACCTCATCCCTCCAGGGATTTTGAAACTTTGGACCGCCTCATGCCTACAGGGATTTTGAAGCTTTGGTCCACATCCCATTTTGAAGCTTTGGACCACCTCATCCCTCTAGGGGTTTTGAAGCTGTGACCACCTCATCCCTCCAGGGGCTTTGAAGCTTTGGACCACCTCATCCCTCCAGGGGTTTTGAAGCTTCTGACCATCACATCCCTCCAGGGATTTTGAAGCTTGTAACCACCTCATCCCTCCAGGGATTTTGAAGCTTGTAACCACCTCATCCCTCCAGGGATTTTAAAGCTTTGGATCACATTCCTCCAGGGATTTGAAGCTTTGCACCACCTCATCCCTCCAGGGATTTTGAAACTTGGGACTGCCTCATGCCTACAGGGATTTTGAAGCTTTGGACCACATCCCATTTTGAAGCTTTTGACCACCTCATCCCTCCAGGGATTTTGAAGCTTTTGACCACCACATCCCTCCAGGGATTTTGAAGCTTAGGGCTACCTCATCCCTCCAGGGACTTTGAAGCTTTGGATCACATCCCTCCAGGGATTTTGAAGCTTTGCACCACCTCATCCCTCCAGGGATTTTGAAACTTTGGACCGCCTCATGCCTACAGGGATTTTGAAGCTTTGGACCACATCCCATTTTGAAGCTTTGGACCGCCTCATCCGTCTAGGGGTTTTGAAGCTTTTGACCACCACATCCCTCCAGGGATTTTGAAGCTTGTAACACCTCATCCCTCCAGGGATTTTCAAACTTTGGACCGCCTTATGCCTATAGGGTTTTTGAAGCTTTGGACCACATCCCATTTTGAAGGTTTTGACCACGTCATCCCTCCAAGGATTTTGAAGCTTTGGACCGCCTCATGCCTATAGGGATTTTGAAGCTTTGGACCACATCCCATTTTGAAGCTTGTGACCACCTCCTCCCTCCAGCGATTTTGAAGCTTTGGGCCTCATAACTCCAGGGATTTTGAAGCTTTTGACCACCATATCCCTCCAGGGATTTTGAAGCTTGTAACCACCTCATCCCTCCAGGGATTTTGAAGCATTGGATCACATCCCTCCAGGGATTTTGAAGCTTTGCACCACCTCATCCCTCCAGGGATTTTGATACTTTGGACCGCCTCATGCCTACAGGGATTTTGAAGCTTTGGTCCACATCCCATTTTGAAGCTGTTGACCACCTCATCCCTCCAGGGATTTTGAAGCTTTGGACCGCCTCACCCCTCTAGGTATTTTGAAGCTTTGGACCACCTCATCCCTCCAGGGGTTTTGAAGCTTGTAACCACCTCATCCCTCCAGGGATTTTGAAGCTTGTAACCACCTCATCCCTCCAGGGATTTTGAAGCTTTAGATCACATCCCTCCAGGGATTTGAAGCTTTGCACCACCTTATCCCTCCAGGGATTTTGAAATTTTGGACCGCCTCATGCCTACAGGGATTTTGAAGCTTTGGTCCACATCCCATTTTGAAGCTTTTGACCACCTCATCCCTCGAGGGATTTTGAAGCTTTGGACCGCCTCATCCCTCTAGGTATTTTGAAGCTTTGGACCACCTTATCCCTCTAGGGGTTTTGAAGCTATGACCACCTCATCCCTCCAGGGGCTTTGAAGCTTTGGACCACCCCATCCCTCCAGGGGTTTTGAAGCTTTTGACCACCACATCCCTCCAGGGATTTTGAAGCTTGTAACCACCTCATCCCTCCAGGGATTTTGAAGCTTGTAACCACCTCATCCCACCAGGGATTTTGAAGTTTTGGACCACCTCATCCCTCCATGGATTTTGAAGCTTTTGACCACCACATCCCTCCAGGGAGTTTGAAGCTTGTAACCACCTCATCCCTCCAGGGATTTTGAAACTTTGGAGAACCTCATGCCTATAGCGATTTTGAAGCTTTGGACCACATCCCATTTTGAAGCTTTTGACCACCTCATCCCTCCAGGGATTTTGAAGCTTTGGACCACCTCATGCCTATAGGGATTTTGAAGCTTTGGACCACATCCCATTTTGAAGCTTGTGACCACCTCATCCCTCCAGCGATTTTGAAGCTTTGAACCTCATCCCTCCAGGGATTTTGAAGCTTTTGACCACCACATCCCTCCAGGGATTTTGCAGCTTGTAACCACCTCATCCCTCTAGGGATTTTGAAGCTTTGGATCACATCCCTCCAGGGATTTTGAAGCTTTGCACCACCTCATCCCTCCAGGGATTTTGAAACTTTGGACCGCCTCATGCCTACAGGGATTTTGAAGCTTTGGACCACATCCCATTTTGAAGCTTTTGACTACCTCATCCCTCCAGGGATTTTGAAGCTTTGGACCGCCTCATCCCTCTAGGTATTTTGAAGCTTTGGACCGCCTCATCCCTCTAGGGGTTTTGAAGCTTTTGACCACCACGTCCCTCCAGGGATTTTGAAGCTTGTAACCACCTCATCCCTCCAGGGATTTTGAAACTTTGGACCGCCTCATGCCTACAGGGATTTCGAAGCTTTGGACCACATCCCATTTTGAAGCTTTTGACCACCTCATCCCTCCAGGGATTTTGAAGCTTTTGACCACCACATCCCTCCAGGGATTTTGAAGCTTAGGGCCACCTCATCCCTCCATGGATTTTGAAGCTTTGGATGACATCCCTCCAGGGATTTTGAAGCTTTGCACCACCTCATCACTCCAGGGATTTTGAAACTTTGGACCGCCTCATGCCTACAGGGATTTTGAAGCTTTGGACCACATCCCATTTTGAAGCTTTTGACCACTTCATTCCTCCAGGGATTTTGAAGCTTTGGACCGCCTCATCCCTCTAGGTATTATGAAGCTTTGGAACGCCTCATCCCTCTAGGTATTTTGAAGCTTTGGACCGCCTCATCCCTCTAGGGGTTTTGAAGCTTTTGACCACCACATCCCTCCAGGGATTTTGAAGCTTGTAACCACCTCATCCCTCCAGGGATTTTGAAACTTTGGACCGCCTCATGCCTATAAGGATTTTGAAGCTTTGGACCAAATCCCATTTTGAAGCTTTTGACCACCTCATCCCTCCAGGGATTTTGAAGCTTTGGACCGCCTCATGCCTATAGGGATTTTGAAGCTTTGGACCACATCCCATTTTGAAGCTTGTGACCACCTCATCTCTTCAGGGATTTTGAAGCTTTGGACCTCATCCCTACAGGGATTTTGAAGCTTTTGAGCACCACATCCCTCCAGGGAATTTGAAGCTTGTAAACACCTCATCCCTCCAGGGATTTTGAAGCTTTGGATCATATCCCTCCAGGGATTTTGAAGCTTTGCACCACCTCATCCCACCAAGGATTTTGAAATTTTGGACCGTCTCATGCCTACAGGGATTTTGAAGCTTTGCTCCGCATCCCATTTTGAAGCTTTGACCACCTCATCCCTCGAGGTATTTTGAAGCTTTAGACCGCCTCATCCCTCTAGGTATTTTGAAGCTTTGGACCACCTCATCCCTCTAGGGGTTTTGAAGCTATGACCACCTCATCCCTCCAGGGGCTTTGAAGCTTTGGACCACCTCATTCCCCCAGGGGTTTTGAAGCTTTTGATCACCACATCCCTTCAGGGATTTTGAAGCTTGTAACCACCTCATCCCTCCAGGGATTTTGAAGCTTGAAACCACCTCATCCCACGAGAGATTTTGAAGCTTTGGACCACCTCATCCCTCCAGGGATTTTGAAGTTTTTGACCAGCACATCCCTCCAGGGATTTTGAAGCTTGTAACCACCTCATCCCTCCAGGGATTTTGAAGCTTTGGACCGCCTCATGCCTATAGGGATTTTGAAGCTTTGGACCACATCCCATTTTGAAGCTTTTGACCACCTCATCCCTCCAGGGATTTTGAAGCTTTGGACCTCATCCGTCCAGGGATTTTGAAGCTTTTGACCACCACATCCCTCCAGGGATTTTGAAGCTTGTAACCACCTCATCCCTCCAGGGATTTTGAAGCTTTGGATCACATCCCTCCAGGGATTTTGAAGCTTTGGACCGCCTCATGCCTATAGGGATTTTGAAGCTTTGGACCACATCCCATTTTGAAGCTTGTGACCACCTCATCCCTCCAGCGATTTTGAAGCTTTGGACCTCATCCGTCCAGGTATTTTGAAGCTTTAGACCGCCTCATCCCTCTAGGTATTTTGAAGCTTTGGACCACCTCATCCCTCTAGGGGTTTTGAAGCTATGACCACCTCATCCCTCCAGGGGCTTTGAAGCTTTGGACCACCTCATTCCCCCAGGGGTTTTGAAGTTTTTGATCACCACATCCCTTCAGGGATTTTGAAGCTTGTAACCACCTCATCCCTCCAGGGATTTTGAAGCTTGTAACCACCTCATCCCACGAGGGATTTTGAAGCTTTGGACCACCTCATCCCTCCAGGGATTTTGAAGTTTTTGACCAGCACATCCCTCCAGGGATTTTGAAGCTTGTAACCACCTCATCCCTCCAGGGATTTTGAAGCTTTGGACCGCCTCATGCCTATAGGGATTTTGAAGCTTTGGACCACATCCCATTTTGAAGCTTTTGACCACCTCATCCCTCCAGGGATTTTGAAGCTTTGGACCTCATCCCTCCAGGGATTTTGAAGCTTTTGACCACCACATCCCTCCAGGGATTTTGAAGCTTGTAACCACCTCATCCCTCCAGGGATTTTGAAGCTTTGGATCACATCCCTCCAGGGATTTTGAAGCTTTGGACCGCCTCATGCCTATAGGGATTTTGAAGCTTTGGACCACATCCCATTTTGAAGCTTGTGACCACTTCATCCCTCCAGCGATTTTGAAGCTTTGGACCTCATCCCTCCAGGGATTTTGACGCTTTTGACCACCACATCCCTCCAGGGATTTTGAAGCTTGTAACCACCTCATCCCTCCAGGGATTTCGAAGCTTTGGATCACATCCCTCCAGGGATTTTGAAGCTTTGCACCACCCCATCCCCCCAGGGATTTTGAAACTTTGGACCGCCTCATGCCTACAGGGATTTTGAAGCTTTGGTCCACATCCCATTTTGAAGCTGTTGACCACCTCATCCCTCCAGGGATTTTGAAGCTTTGGACCGCCTCATCCCTCTAGGTATTTTGAAGCTTTGGACCGCCTCATCCCTCGAGGTGGTCATAGCTTCAAAACACCTAATCCCTCCAGTGGCTTTGAAGCTTTGGACCACCTCATCCCTATAGGGGTTTTGAAGATTTTGACAACCACATCCCTCCAGGGATTTTGAAGCTTGTAACCACCTCATCCCTCCAGGGATTTTGAAGCTTTGGATCACATCCCTCCAGGGATTTGAAGCTTTGTACCATCTCATCCCTCCAGGGATTTTGAAACTTTAGACCGCCTCATGCCTACAGGGATTTTGAAGCTTTGAACCACATCCCATTTTGAAGCTTTTGGCCACCTCATCCCTCCAGGGATTTTGAAGCTTTTGACCACCATATCCCTCCAGGGATTTTGAAGCTTGTAACCACCTCATCCCTCCAGGGATTTTGAAGCTTTGGATCACATCCCTCCAGGGATTTGAAGCTTTGTACCATCTCATCCCTCCAGGGATTTTGAAACTTTGGACCGCCTCATACCTACAGGGATTTTGAAGCTTTGGACCACATCCCATTTTGAAGCTTTTGACTACCTCATCCCTCCAGGGATTTTGAAGCTTTGGACCGCCTCATCCCTCTAGGTATTTTGAAGCTTTGGACCGCCTCATCCCTCTAGGGGTTTTGAAGCTTTTGACCACCACATCCCTCCAGGGATTTTGAAGCTTGTAACCACCTCATACCTCCAGGGATTTTGAAACTTTGGACTGCCTCATGCCTACAGGGATTTTGAAGCTTTGGACCACATCCCATTTTGAAGCTTTTGACCACCTCATCGCTCCAGGGATTTTGAAGCTTTGGACTGCCTCATCCCTCTAGGTATTTTGAAGCTTTGGACCGCCTCATCCCTCTAGGGGTTTTGAAGTTATGACCACCTCATCCCACCAGGGGTTTTGAAGCTTTGGACCACCTCATCCCCCCAGGGGTTTTGAAGCTTTTGACCACCACATCCCTCCAGGGATTTTGAAACTTGTAACCACCTCATCCCTCCAGGGATTTTGAAACTTTGGACAGCCTCATGCCTACAGGGATTTTGAAGCTTTGGACCACATCCCATTTTGAAGCTTTTGACCACCTCATCCCCCCAGGGATTTTGAAGCTTTGGACCGCCTCATCCCCCTAGGTATTTTGAAGCTTTGGACCGCCTCATCCCTCTAGGGGTTTTGAAGCTTTTGACCACCACATCCCTCCAGGGATGTTGAAGCTTGTAACCACCTCATCCCTCCAGGGATTTTGAAACTTTGGACCGCCTCATCCCTCTAGGTATTTTGAAGCTTTGACCGCCTCATCCCTCTAGGGGTTTTGAAGTTATGACCACCTCATCCCTCCAGGGGTTTTGAAGCTTTGGACCACCTCATCCCTCCAGGGGTTTTGAAGCTTTTGACCACCTCATCCCTAGAGGAATTTTGAAGCTTTGGATCACATCCCTCCAGGGATTTTGAAGCTTTGGACCACCTCATGCCTACAGGGATTTTGAAGCTTTGGACCACATCCCATTTTGAAGCTTTTGGCCACCTCATCCCTCCAGGGATTTTGAAGCTTTTGACCACCATATCCCTCCAGGGATTTTGAAGCTTGTAACCACCTCATCCCTCCAGGGATTTTGAAGCATTGGATCACATCCCTCCAGGGATTTTGAAGCTTTGCACCACCTCATCCCTCCAGGGATTTTGAAGCTCTGGACCGCCTCATCCCTCTAGGTATTTTGAAGCTTTGGACAGCCTCATCCCTCTAGGGGTTTTGAAGCTTTTGACCACCACATCCCTCCAGGGATTTTGAAGCTTGTAACCACCTCATACCTCCAGGGATTTTGAAACTTTGGACTGCCTCATGCCTACAGGGATTTTGAAGCTTTGGACCACATCCGATTTTGAAGCTTTTGACCACCTCATCCCTCCAGGGATTTTGAAGCTTTGGACCGCCTCATCCCTCTAGGTATTTTGAAGCTTTGGACCGCCTCATCCCTCTAGGGGTTTTGAAGCTTTTGAACACCACATCCCTCCAGGGATTTTGAAACTTGTAACCACCTCATCCCTCCAGGAATTTTGAAGCTTTGGATCACAACCCTCCAGGGGTTTCAAGCTTTGCACCACCACATCCCTCCAGGGATTTCAAGCTTTGCACCACCTCATCCCTCCAGGGATTTTGAAACTTTGGACAGCCTCATGCCTACAGCGATTTTGAAGCGTTGGACCACATCCCATTTTGAAGCTTTGCACCACCTCATCCCTCCAGGGATTTTGAAAATTTGGACCGCCTCATACCTACAGGGATTTTGAAGCTTTGGACCACATCCCATTTTGAAGCTTTTGATCACCTCATCCCTCCAGGGATTTTGAAGCTTTGGACCGCCTCATCCCTCTAGGTATTTTGAAGCTTTGGACCGCCTCATCCCTCTAGGGGTTTTGAAGCTTTTGACCACCACATCCCTCCAGGGATTTTGAAGCTTGTAACCACCTCATACCTCCAGGGATTTTGAAACTTTGGCCCGCCTCATGCCTACATGGGGTTGAGGCGGTTTTGAAGCTTTTGACCACCACATCCCTCCAGGGATTTTGAAGCTTGTAACCACCTCATCCCTCCAGGGATTTTGAAGCTTAGGTATTTTGAAGCTTTGACCGCCTCATCCCTCTAGGGTTTTTGAAGTTATGACCACCTCATCCCTCCAGAGGTTTTGAAGCTTTTGACCACCACATCCCTCCAGGGATTTTGAAACTTGTAACCACCTCATCCCTCCAGGAATTTTTAAGCTTTGGATGACATCCCTCCAGGGATTTTGAAGCTTTGCACCACCTCATCCCTCCAGGGATTTTGAAACTTTGGACCGCCTCATGCCTGAAGGGATTTTCAAGCTTTGGACCACATCCCATTTTGAAGCTTTTGACCACCTCATCCCTCCAGGGATTTTGAAGCTTTTGACCACCACATCCCTCCAGGGATTTTGAAGCTTAGGGCCACCTCATCCCTCCAGGTATTTTGAAGCTTTGGATCACATCCCTCCAGGGATTTTGAAGCTTTGCACCACCTCATCCCTCCAGGGATTTTGAAACTTTGGACCGCCTCATGCCTACAGGGATTTTGAAGCTTTGGACCACATCCCATTTTGAAGCTTTTGACCACCTCATCCCTCCAGGGATTTTGAAGCTTTGGACCGCCTCATCCCTCTAGGGGTTTTGAAGCTTTTGACCACCACATCCCTCCAGGGATTTTGAAGTTTTTGACCACCTCCTCCCTCCAGGGATTTTGAAGGTTTGGACCACATCGCTCCAGGGATTTTGAAGCTTTGGACTGCCTCATGCCTACAGGGATTTTGAAGCTTTGGACCACATCCGATTTTGAAGCTTTTGACCACCTCATCCCTCCAGGGATTTTGAAGCTTTGGACCGCCTCATCCCTCTAGGTATTTTGAAGCTTTGGACCGCCTCATCCCTCTAGGGGTTTTGAAGTTATGACCACCTCATCCCACCAGGGGTTTTGAAGCTTTGGACCACCTCATCCCCCCAGGGGTTTTGAAGCTTTTGACCACCACATCCCTCCAGGGATTTTGAAACTTGTAACCACCTCATCCCTCCAGGAATTTTGAAGCTTTGGATCACAACCCTCCAGGGATTTCAAGCTTTGCACCACCACATCCCTCCAGGGATTTCAAGCTTTGCACCACCTCATCCCTCCAGGGATTTTGAAACTTTGGACAGCCTCATGCCTACAGCGATTTTGAAGCTTTGGACCACATCCCATTTTGAAGCTTTGCACCACCTCATCCCTCCAGGGATTTTGAAAATTTGGACCGCCTCATACCTACAGGGATTTTGAAGCTTTGGACCACATCCCATTTTGAAGCTTTTGATCACCTCATCCCTCCAGGGATTTTGAAGCTTTGGACCGCCTCATCCCTCTAGGTATTTTGAAGCTTTGGACCGCCTCATACCTCTAGGGGTTTTGAAGCTTTTGACCACCACATCCCTCCAGGGATTTTGAAGCTTGTAACCACCTCATACCTCCAGGGATTTTGAAACTTTGGCCTGCCTCATGCCTACATGGGGTTGAGGCGGTTTTGAAGCTTTTGACCACCACATCCCTCCAGGGATTTTGAAGCTTGTAACCACCTCATCCCTCCAGGGATTTTGAAGCTTAGGTATTTTGAAGCTTTGACTGCCTCATCCCTCTAGGGGTTTTGAAGTTATGACCACCTCATCCCTCCAGGGGTTTTGAAGCTTTTGACCACCACATCCCTCCAGGGATTTTGAAACTTGTAACCACCTCATCCCTCCAGGAATTTTTAAGCTTTGGATGACATCCCTCCAGGGATTTTGAAGCTTTGCACCACCTCATCCCTCCAGGGATTTTGAAACTTTGGACCGCCTCATGCCTGAAGGGATTTTCAAGCTTTGGACCACATCCCATTTTGAAGCTTTTGACCACCTCATCCCTCCAGGGATTTTGAAGCTTTTGACCACCACATCCTTCCAGGGATTTTGAAGCTTAGGGCCACCTCATCCCTCGAGGGATTTTGAAGCTTTGGATCACATCCCTCCAGGGATTTTGAAGCTTTGCACCACCTCATCCCTCCAGGGATTTTGAAACTTTGGACCGCCTCATGCCTACAGGGATTTTGAAGCTTTGGACCACATCCCATTTTGAAGCTTTTGACCACCTCATCCCTCCAGGGATTTTGAAGTTTTTGACCACCTCCTCCCTCCAGGGATTTTGAAGGTTTGGACCACATCGCTCCAGGGATTTTGAAGCTTTGGACCGCATCATCCATCCAGGGATTTTGAAGCTTTAGACCACCTCATCCCTCCAGGGATTTTGAAGCTTTGGACCACCTCATCCCTCCAGGGATTTTGAAGCTTTGGATCACATCCCTCCAGGGATTTTGAAGCTTTGGACCGCCTCATGCCTACAGGGATCTTGAAGCTTTGGACCACACCCCATATTGAAGCTTGTGACTACCTCATCCCTCCAGGGATTTTGAAGCTTTGGACCGCCTCATCCCTACAGGTATTTTGCAGCTTTGCACCTCATCCCTCCAGGGGATTTTGAAGCTTGGAACCACCTCATCCCTCCAGGGATTTTGAAGCTTTGGATCACATCCCTCCAGGGATTTTGAAGCTTTGCACCACCTCATCCCTCCAGGGATTTAGAAACTTTGGACCGCCTCATCCCTCCGGAATTTTGAAGCTTTGGATCACATCCCTCCATGGATTTTGAAGCTTTTGACCACATCCCTTCAGAGGATTTTGAAGCTTGGAACCACCTCATCCCTCCAGGGATTTTGAAGCTTTGGATCACATCCCTCCAGGGATTTTGAAGCTTTGCACCACCTCATCCCTCCAGGGATTTAGAAACTTTGGACCGCCTCATCCCTCCAGGAATTTTGAAGCTTTGGATCACATCCCTCCATGGATTTTGAAGCTTTGCACCACCTCATCCCCCAGGGGATTTTGAAGCTTTGGACCGCCTCATGCCTATAGGGATTTTGAAGCTTTCGACCACATCCCATTTTGAAGCTTGTGACCACCTCATCCCTCCAGGGATTATGAAGCTTTGGACCTCATCCCTCCAGGGATTTTGAAGCTTTTGACGACCACATCCCTCCAGGGATTTTGAAGCTTGTAACCACCCCATCCCTCCAGGGATTTTGAAGCTTTGGATCACATCCCTCCAGGGATTTTGAAGCTTTGCATCACCTCATCCCTCCAGGGATTTTGAAACTTTGGACCGCCTCATGCCTACAGGGATTTCGAAGCTTTGGACCACATCCCATTTTGAAGCTTTTGACCACCTCATCCCTCCAGGGATTTTGAAGCTTTGGACCGCCTCATCTCTCTAGGTATTTTGAAGCTTTGGACCGCCTCACCATCTAGGGGTTTTGAAGCTATGACCACATCATCCCTCCAGGGGCTTTGAAGCTTTGGACCACCTCATCCCTCCAGGGGCTTTGAAGCTTTTGACCACCACATCCCTCCAAGGATTTTGAAGCTTGTAACCACCTCATCCCTCCAGGGATTTTGAAGCTTTGGATCACATCCCTCCAGGGATTTGAAGCTTTGCACCACCTCATCCCTCCAGGGATTTTGAAACTTTGTACCGCCTCATGCATACAGGGATTTTGAAGCTTTGGACCACATCCCATTTTGAAGCTTTTGACCAGCTCATCCCTCCATGGATTTTGAAGCTTTGGATCACATCCCTCCAGGGATTTTGAAGCTTTGCACCACCTCAACCCTCCAGGGATTTTGAAACTTTGGACCACCTCATGCCTACAGGGATTTTGAAGCTTTGGACCACATCCCATTTTGAAGCTTTTGACCACCTCATCCTTCCAAGGATTTTGAAGCTTTGGACCGCCTCATCCCTCTAGGTATTTTGAAGCTTTGGACCGCCTCATCCATCTAGGGGTTTTGAAGCTTTTGACCACCACATCCCTCCATGGATTTTGAAGCTTGTAACCACCTCATCCCTCCAGGGATTTTGAAACTTTGGACCGCCTCATGCCTATAGGGATTTTGAAGCTTTGGACCACATCCTATTTTGAAGCTTTTTACCACCTCATCCCTCCAGGGATTTTGAAGCTTTGGACCGCCTCATGCCTATAGGGATTTTGAAGCTTTGGACCACATCCCATTTTGAAGCTTGTGACCGCCTCATCCCTCGAGGGATTTTTAAGCTTTGGACCTCATCCCTTGAGGGATTTTGAAGCTTTTGACCACCACATCCCTCCAGGGAATTTGAAGCTTGTAACCACCTCATCCCTCCAGGGATTTTGAAGCTTTGGATCACATCGCTCCAGGGATTTTGAAGCTTTGCACCACCTCATCCCTCCAGGGATTTTGAAACTTTGGACCGCCTCATGCCTACAGGGATTTTGAAGCTTTGGTCCACATCCCATTTTGAAGCTTTGGACCACCTCATCCCTCTAGGGGTTTTGAAGCTATGACCACCTCATCCCTCCAGGGGCTTTGAAGCTTTGTACCACCTCATCCCTCCAGGGGTTTTGAAGCTTTTGACCATCACATCCCTCCAGGGATTTTGAAGCTTGTAACCACCTCATTCCTCCAGGGATTTTGAAGCTTGTAACCACCTCATCCCTCCAGGGATTTTGAAGCTTTGGATCACATTCCTCCAGGGATTTGAAGCTTTGCACCACCTCATCCCTCCAGGGATTTTGAAACTTTGGACTGCCTCATGCCTACAGGGATTTTGAAGCTTTGGACCACATCCCATTTTGAAGCTTTTGACCACCTCATCCCTCCAGGGATTTTGAAACTTTTGACCACCACATCCCTCCAGGGATTTTGAAGCTTAGGGCTACCTCATCCCTCCAGGTACTTTGAAGCTTTGGATCACATCCCTCCAGGGATTTTGAAGCTTTGCATCACCTCATCCCTCCAGGGATTTTGAAACTTTGGACCACCTCATGCCTACAGGGATTTTGAAGCTTTGGACCACATCCCATTTTGAAGCTTTGGACCGCCTCATCCGTCTAGGGGTTTTGAAGCTTTTGACCACCACATCCCTCCAGGGATTTTGAAGTTTTTGACCACCTCCTCCCTCCAGGGATTTTGAAGGTTTGGACCACATCCCTCCAGGGATTTTGAAGCTTTGGACCGCATCATCCATCCAGGGACTTTGACGCTTTAGACCACCTCATCCCTCCAGGGATTTTGAAGCTTTGGACCACCTCATCCCTCCAGGGATTTTGAAGCTTTGGATCACATCCCTCCAGGGATTTTGAAGCTTTGGACCGCCTCATGCCTACAGGGATCTTGAAGCTTTGGACCACACCCCATATTGAAGCTTGTGACTACCTCATCGCTCCAGGGATTTTGCAGCTTTGGACCTCATCCCTCCAGGGGATTTTGAAGCTTGGAACCACCTCATCCCTCCAGGGATTTTGAAGCTTTGGATCACATCCCTCCAGGGATTTTGAAGCTTTGCACCACCTCATCCCTCCTGGGATTTAGAAACTTTGGACCGCCTCAACCCTCCAGGAATTTTGAAGCTTTGGATCACATCCCTCCATGGATTTTGAAGCTTTTGACCACATCCCTTCAGAGGATTTTGAAGCTTGGAACCACCTCATCCCTCCAGGGAATTTGAAGCTTTGGATCACATCCCTCCAGGGATTTTGAAGCTTTGCACCACCTCATCCCTCCAGGGATTTAGAAACTTTGGACCGCCTCATCCCTCCAGGAATTTTGAAGCTTTGGATCACATCCCTCCATGGATTTTGAAGCTTTGCACCACCTCATCCCCCAGGGGATTTTGAAGCTTTGGACCGCCTCATGCCTATAGGGATTTTGAAGCTTTCGACCACATCCCATTTTGAAGCTTGTGACCACCTAATCCCTCCAGGGATTATGAAGCTTTGGACCTCATCCCTCCAGGGATTTTGAAGCTTTTGACGACCACATCCCTCCAGGGATTTTGAAGCTTGTAACCACCTCATCCCTCCAGGGATTTTGAAGCTTTGGATCACATCCCTCCAGGGATTTTGACGCTTGGCATCACCTCATCCCTCCAGGGATTTTGAAACTTTCGACCGCCTCATGCCTACAGGGATTTCGAAGCTTTGGACCACATCCCATTTTGAAGCTTTTGACCACCTCATCCCTCCAGGGATTTTGAAGCTTTGGACCGCCTCATCTCTCTAGGTATTTTGAAGCTTTGGACCGCCTCATCCATCTAGGGGTTTTGAAGCTATGACCACATCATCCCTCCAGGGGCTTTGAAGCTTTGGACCACCTCATCCCTCCAGGGGCTTTGAAGCTTTTGACCACCACATCCCTCCAAGGATTTTGAAGCTTGTAACCACCTCATCCCTCCAGGGATTTTGAAGCTTTGGATCACATCCCTCCAGGGATTTGAAGCTTTGCACCACCTCATCCCTCCAGGGATTTTGAAACTTTGTACCGCCTCATGCATACAGGGATTTTGAAGCTTTGGACCACATCCCATTTTGAAGCTTTTGACCACCTCATCCCTCCATGGATTTTGAAGCTTTGGATCACATCCCTCCAGGGATTTTGAAGCTTTGCACCACCTCAACCCTCCAGAGATTTTGAAACTTTGGACCACCTCATGCCTACAGGGATTTTGAAGCTTTGGACCACATCCCGTTTTGAAGCTTTTGACCACCTCATCCTTCCAAGGATTTTGAAGCTTTGGACCGCCTCATCCCTCTAGGTATTTTGAAGCTTTGGACCGCCTCATCCATCTAGGGGTTTTGAAGCTTTTGACCACCACATCCCTCCATGGATTTTGAAGCTTGTAACCACCTCATCCCTCCAGGGATTTTGAAACTTTGGACCGCCTCATGCCTATAGGGATTTTGAAGCTTTGGACCACATCCTATTTTGAAGCTTTTGACCACCTCATCCCTCCAGGGATTTTGAAGCTTTGGACCGCCTCATCCCTCTAGGTATTTTGAAGCTTTGGACCGCCTCATCCCTCTAGGGGTTTTGAAGTTATGACCACCTCATCCCACCAGGGGTTTTGAAGCTTTGGACCACCTCATCCCCCCAGGGGTTTTGAAGCTTTTGACCACCACATCCCTCCAGGCATTTTGAAACTTGTAACCACCTCATCCCTCCAGGAATTTTGAAGCTTTGGATCACAACCCTCCAGGGATTTGAAGCTTTGCACCACCACATCCCTCCAGGGATTTCAAGCTTTGCACCACCTGTTAGGCAGAAACCTGTGCAGTTCCCTTGGGGAACACTGCAAAAGATTTAAGACTACAGGTAGAGCAGTAAACCCCTTTGGTAGCAGTCTGTACCACCCAGATTTACCTGGTAGCTGTGGCTGAGCAGTCAGACTTCTCTCAAGAAGAGTTAGGCAGTATGTAAAGTATACACAATATGTACCAAAACACAATAGCACAAGCAAACACTGACCAGAGCTTGGTTTCAAAAGTATATAGTTATTTATTTAAAATACACATAAGTTAAAAACACTCTAGCAAAAATATAGTAAAAGCACTTCAACACAGTTATAATGAAAGTAGATTCAATCCTTTCTCCTATCTAGACAACTCTAGGTAAACACCACTTAATTAAAACAGAGGTGAGTGCTTAACGTTAGATGACACTCTAGTAGTTTCCGAGAAAGGGAGAGAAAAAGCAGAAATGGGTTAGACACACCACTCTAAGGTCCAGAACACTTGCAATAGGCTTAAAGAAGAATAAAGTCACAGGTGAGCAAAAGTCACTAGGCAGGGCCCACTCTTAGAGTAGCCGGAGCGAAAATGTGCCCAAGATCACACTGTTAGTTAGAGATTCAAAGTCTTGCAAAGAGTCAAAAAGAGGTTAGAGTGGCTCAGAAAGTTTAGCCAAAGTGTCCCAGGCACTCCCAGGTTCGAAAGCCGGGGACTAAATCTACCCCGTACAGTCGGTAGCAAGGGAAGCCAGGCGGAACACAGTACCTTAAGCGGAAAGGATCCTCCAGCGGTGGCAGTTGTTCCAGGCAGTGGCAGCAGGGCTCGACGTCGGTCAGGGGAGAAGAAGTTCTCGCTGAAGAGCAGAAGAAGAGGGTCGTTGCACTGCCCGGGAAGAAACCAGCCGCGGAGTCCTCCGGTTAAAGGGTTGGTACCGACTTTCGCGGTATGGGGGTAAAGTGTGGTATTCCGGTTGCCGGGGTGCTTGGCACAGGCAAGGCGGCCACGAGATACCTCAAAGAACGGAAAGAAGGCGAAAACTGGTTGTCCCCACCAGTCAAGGGAAGGAGCCACTCCGTTAAGAGTTCTCCTCGGTCGTCGGGAAAAAGTGGTGAGACGGTTCAGCAGGGCTCCACCGGGTGGTGTCGTCGAAGCAGGTCGGCTCAGCTCTTCCCTCGTCGGATTCTTGGTCCTGTGGCGACTTCTGAAGTCCCAGTCCCCAAAGCCCTGCTTTTATGCAGCAAACCCCCATTCACCCAGCCTAGCTGTCACTCAAACATGCTAAGTGGTGAGCCGGGCGGCTCACCACTTGGGCCAATCAGGACGGAGTGCGACTTGAGTTACCAAGGTAACTCAGTCCAGGGTGCCTAAATCCCCCTCCACCCCTCCTAAGTACCCCAGACAGAGTGGCACCACTTTGGAGGGCTTCTGTGGAGAAGCCCGCCAAAAGTGGAACAAAGGGCTCCACTTTGGGTCAGAGTTACAGAGGCGAACACCAACGCCATTTTAGAATCAAGTTTTGGCAAAAAGTCCCAACCGGAGTTATAAAAATAAATATATAAACCGGCGGTATGTTTAAGGCTACCGTAAATAAATAATTAAATGTGTTAGCCTAAAACAATGGGAAATCCCATAGGGAAATATTTGCGGTCGAATATAAAAAGTAGTTTCCACTGCCACCAGCCAAAACTCGATCAGGGGGGACGGAGACGTGCCCCCTCGACTAACAGACCCTGGGGCAATCGAATTGCCCCAGCCAGTACGTCCACAATATGATGGTTTGTACTGGTTCTGTTCAGGATTCAAGACTAGCAAAGTCTTTGGTGACTTTACATGCCCTGGGAGACAGTAGTCAGTCCCAGGGTATGGAGTCTATGTTGGGGAGTCCCTAGGACACCCCTGGGTCACGGCACAGAGGGTGCTGTGTGACCCACATCACAAAAATACATGAGGCCCTATGGAGTAAAAGACCCCATAGCCCATTCAACACAAGGTTTAACCAAGAAAACACACTTCAACATGTCCAAGAGTGAGGGTAAAAGAGTCTCACTCTTGGCAGGAGAAAAAAATTAAACCCCAGAAATCCAGCAAAGCTGCTGGGGGACTCACTAGGTAGGGAAATTCAGCCTAAACAGAGAATTCTCCCTAACACTCGCCCCCCCCAGACTAAGGGACAGGAGGATTTAATCCACTCCTGGATGAACCTCATACCTCTAGTCGATGATATACATCCTAGAGAGTCCATCAGCATTTTGATGGTGACACCCTGACCTGTGCTCAATGGTGAAATCAAACCCTTGCAGGCAGATTGACCATCTCAATAGTTTTGGATTTTCCCCTTTCATTTGCATTAACCATCTCAAGGGTTGGTGGTCAGTCTGAATAACAAAAGTAGAACCATACAAGTATGGCCTAAACTTCTTCAGTGCCCACACAATAGCAAAGCATTCTCTTTCGATAGTTGCCCACCTTGTCTCAGGATCCTTCAGTTTCCTACTGATGAAGCAAATGGGGTGCTCCCTACCCTTCTCATCCAGTTGGCTTAGAACTGCACCTATACCTACATTGGAAGCATCAGTTTGTACAATGAAAGGTTGGTGGTAGTCAGGAGCTCTCAATACTGGAGCCTGGCAAAGAGCTCTCTTCAGTTTTTCAAAGGCCTGATTGCACTCCTCATTCCATTTTACCTTTTTAGGGAATTTGGGAGAGGAGATTACATTCAGTGGAGAAGCCATGGTCCCATAGTTCTCAATGAAATTCCTGTAATACCCAGTGAGGCCTAGAAAAGCTCTCACTTGGGTTTGAGTAGTTGGTGTTGTCCAATTTTGCACAGCTTCAATCTTGCTGGGCAAAGGCCTTATTTCTCCACCTCCTACCTCATGTCCAAGGTAGACCACTTTACTTTGACCAATCTGGCACTTACTGGCTTTGATTGTCAAATGGGCCTGTTTCAGAGCCTGCAACACATGTCCTAGGTGGTTCACATGTTCTTCCCAGGAGTGGCTGAAGACTGCAATGTCATCCAAGTATGCCATGCAGAAATCTTCCATCCCAGCCAGAACTTGGTTCACCATCCTTTGGAATGTGGCAGGTGCATTTTTCAGTCCAAAAGGCATGACCTTAAACTGGTACAAGCCAACTGGGGTTGAAAATGCAGTTTTCTCCTTGGCATGGTCTGTCAGGGCTATTTGCCAATAGCCTGACGTCAGGTCAAATGTGCTGAGGTACTTGGCTGCACCAAGTTTATCCACCAACTCATCTGTCCTGGGCAAAGGGTGGGCATCAGTCTTGGTGACTGCATTTAGAGCTCTATAGTCCACACAGAATCTCAAGTCTTTGGATCCTGCCTTTGGTACTAACACAACTGGGCTAGACCATGGACTAGTAGAGGGTTCTATTACCCCGAGATCAAGCATCTTCTTGACCTCTCCTTTGATGTGGGCTCTGATATGTTCTGACATTCTGTATCCTCTGCTTTTGACTGGCAGACAGTCACCAGTGAGTATCTCATGCTGGCCCCAAGGGGTCAAGCCTGGTGACAGTGAGAACAGGGAGGCAAACTGATTTAACATAGATTTGCACTCCTCTTGTTGCTCAGGTGTCAGGTCTGAAGAGAGATTGACTCCTTCAACTTTTTCATCTAAAGGTACACCTCTGAGGAGATCAGGGAGAGATTCACTCTCTTCCTCCTCTGCAGCTGAAGCTAGGAGCAAGGCTCCTACATCAGGTCTGGAGATGTAGGCTTTTAGTCGGTTGGTGTGGAAGACTCTAGGAGCTTCCCTGGGTCTGCCCAGATCCACCAGATAGTTGACCTCTCCAAGTTTTCCCACAACCTTGAAGGGTCCCATCCATTTGTCTTGCAAGGCCCTCTGCATTGTTGGGAGCATAACTAGAACTAGCTGGTCTTGAGTAAACTCAACCATGTTAGCCTTCTGGTCGTGCCAATGTTTGACCAGGGCTTGACCAGCTTTCAAGTTGTCACTTGCTTCTGCCATCATGTGTGACATTCTCCTCCGGAGACCTATCACATAGTCAGTCACTCTGACTGGCTTGAGGGGAGGAGCACCTTCCAACCCCTCCTTAATCAGGGCCAATGGACCTCTGACTGGATGGCCATAGAGAAGCTCAAAGGGAGAATAACCTACTCCCTCCTGAGGGACTTCTCTATAAGCAAAGAGAAGGCATGGCAGTAGAAGGTCCCACTTTTTCTTAAGGGGTTCTTCCAAAGCACCTATCATGCTCTTCATGGTTCTGTTAAACCTTTCAACCAACCCGTTTGTCTGAGGGTGGTAGGCGGTTGAGAACTTGTAGGTAACTCCACAGGTTTTCCACATGGCCTTCATGTAGTGGGACATAAAGTTTGACCCCCTGTCAGAGATTACCTCCTTAGGAAACCCAACCCTGGTAAAAATACCAAGGAGGGCCTTAGCCACAGCCGGAGCTGTAACAGTCCTCATAGGAATGGCCTCAGGGTACCTAGTAGCATGGTCTACTACAACAAGGATAAACCTGTTGCCTGAGGAGGTTGGAGGATCAAGGGGACCAACAATGTCAATCCCTACCCTCTCAAATGGGACTCCCACAACTGGGAGAGGCACTAAAGGTGCCACATTCTTGGAACCAACCTTACCAGAAGTCTGGCAGGTATGGCAGCTCTTACAATATCTATCTACTTCGGCCCCCATCTTTGGCCAATAAAAGTAGAGTGAGAGCCTTTCCTTGGTCTTCTTGAAACTCAAGTGGCCAGCCAAAGGTATCTCATGGGCTAGTTGTAAGAACTGTTGTCTGTTTTCCTGTGGGACTACAAGGCGTTTGTAGTCTCCAGGTTCAGACTCAGTGGGTTCACTGTAGAAGAGGCCATCTTCCCAGTGCAACCTATACTTCCCAGGCTCTTGCCCATCAGCTTGAGAAGCTGCCTGGTGGCGGAGACCCTCCAGAGTTGGACATTCTCTTTGCCCCTTACGAAAAGCTGCCCTGCTAGGCCCACCTTCTGCCAGTAAAGACTGCAGCTCAGGATGGTCCTCAGGGTCCAAATCTCCAATAAGGTTGGGGCCTCCTTCTAGCTCTTCCTCAGAGTCTAGCTCAACCACACAGGGTTGTACCTCCCTCTCAGCCTCAGCTGGAGGTGGAGTTACAGGTGTAACTTTGGACAACCTAGGGGAAGTCCTTGTTGGAAGCACTGGAGTGCTTGCTGCTGGCTTTTTCCTAGGAGTCTTGGGTTGCCCCTTTGCTCCTGATCTGGTAGTTACTGCAGTAAGTTGCTCCAGTGGTAGAGGAGTGATTTCTGTCATCATCTCCTGAGATAACCCTCTCAGGGTTTTCTCCCTTGCAGGTTTTGTGAGTTCCTGAAACCTTTTGCTAGGAGGTCTGGGGGTATGAGATACAACTCCAAGAGCTTTGAGGTCATTACCCAACAGAACCCTACCTGGCACTTCACATTGTACACTGACAGGTATTTTTACAGCCATATCATTACATTGGATGAGAACTGGTAACTGGGGACACATCTGCACAGGCCCACCAGCTAACTTGGTGAGGCATTTGGGTGCCTTAGCAACATCCTCTGCCTTGAAAAATGATTCATCCACCACAGTTATGCTGGCTCCAGTGTCCCTAATGGCAGGAGTCTCCTGACCATTCACCTGGACACTGTCCTTATAATACTCTTTAGTATTATCTGGGATAGAGTTATAGACATCTAAATTCTGTTGCTCCCACAACCCCAGAGAGACTAAAGAAACACTAGCTGAGACTCCAGTGGGTTCATCAGCTAGTAATAGAAAGTTTCCACTTGCCATGGGTACTTCCTCTTCTGGAGCGAAGGCTAAGGAGGCAAGCTGGACCCCTGAAGGTTTACCCTTACATCTGGGATCTCCTTTCACATGGTCAGTAGCCTTACAAACAAAGCATGAGCCAAAGGCTCGCTGGAATGGAGGCTTGTTCTGACCTCCTTCTGGTCTGGGACCAGAAGGTACACTAGCCTGATTTGGTTTCCCTTGTGGCTTACCCTTATAGTTTTGTTTGGGGCCCTCTTTGGAATTTGTAGTATTAGAATTCTCTTTGGAGTCCTTCTTAGACTGTTTTTCCCCATCCTTCTTCTGAGTTACCCCAGAATCCTTGTGAGTGGCCCTGTTGGCAACCCACAAGTCAGCAGCCTTAGCTAGCTTCCGGGAATCTAATTCCCTGGAATCAGCCAAGTGTTGTCTGAGCTCAGGAGAGCAGGCATCATAAATAGTCTCCAACATAAACAAATTCTTCATACCTTCATAAGTGTTCACCTTGTAACCCTTAATCCATCCCTCTAAGTTTTTCAAACATTCATTCACCCAGGTAGCCCAAGGGGTACCATCATGCTTTTTGAGGCTCCTAAACCTCTTAAGATACTGGGAAGGGGTCTTCCCAAACCTAGCTATCAAAGCTAGTTTCACACATTCATAGTCCTTCCTATCCTCCTCCCCCATCTCCATTACCACATCAGTTGCAACAGGGGGAAGCCTAGAGAACAACCAGGTGAGTAAGTCATTTCCTGTGATGTTCTGGAGCCCATGATTATATTCAAACAGAGACAACCAATCCAACACATCCAACTTAGGCTCATACATACCAACCAATTCTTTAGGCATCCGGGGTCTTTTAGGACTGGAACTTCTAGAGGAGCCAGAGAGAGAAACATTCTCAACAGATAATTTCTTCATTTCTAAGTCATACTTGAGCTCCATTTCCCTTAGCCTTAGTTCTTTGTCAGTTTGAGCATTCAGTTTCTTATACTCCAATTCTAGCTTCATTTTCTCTAGTTCAAAGTACTGAGGACTAAATGTGGGACCTGGTAAAGGTCCAGTAGGCACAGCAGGTAGAGCAGGCAGAGGCCTAGGGGGGACAGTTACAACAGCCTCACCCTCCTCTTCTGACTCTTCCTCAGAAACATCAACATTTTGTTCCATGTTAACTTCAACACTGTCATCTACAGTTGCTGGAGTGGTAGGTTCCTCTGAACCATCACCCAGACTTTGGTTAGCTAACAATCTTTCAATCAGCTCCATTTTCTTGCCCTTAGTCAGGAGATCCTTATGTTTACAGAGCACTCTTAAACAATCAGCAGTTTTGGCTGCAAGGGACTCTTGACTATAGCTTTCTATAACTGACATGTTAGAGGTTTTACTTTTTCAGTGCTAAGCTTTGTGGTTAGTTGCACTAAGGTATCTAAAGCACAATAAAATGTATACTCAATACAAATCCCACCGCTGTACACCAGTGTTAGGCAGAAACCTGTGCAGTTCCCTTGGGGAACACTGCAAAAGATTTAAGACTACAGGTAGAGCAGTAAACCCCTTTGGTAGCAGTCTGTACCACCCAGATTTACCTGGTAGCTGTGGCTGAGCAGTCAGACTTCTCTCAAGAAGAGTTAGGCAGTATGTAAAGTATACACAATATGTACCAAAACACAATAGCACAAGCAAACACTGACCAGAGCTTGGTTTCAAAAGTATATAGTTATTTATTTAAAATACACATAAGTTAAAAACACTCTAGCAAAAATATAGTAAAAGCACTTCAACACAGTTATAATGAAAGTAGATTCAATCCTTTCTCCTATCTAGACAACTCTAGGTAAACACCACTTAATTAAAACAGAGGTGAGTGCTTAACGTTAGATGACACTCTAGTAGTTTCCGAGAAAGGGAGAGAAAAAGCAGAAATGGGTTAGACACACCACTCTAAGGTCCAGAACACTTGCAATAGGCTTAAAGAAGAATAAAGTCACAGGTGAGCAAAAGTCACTAGGCAGGGCCCACTCTTAGAGTAGCCGGAGCGAAAATGTGCCCAAGATCACACTGTTAGTTAGAGATTCAAAGTCTTGCAAAGAGTCAAAAAGAGGTTAGAGTGGCTCAGAAAGTTTAGCCAAAGTGTCCCAGGCACTCCCAGGTTCGAAAGCCGGGGACTAAATCTACCCCGTACAGTCGGTAGCAAGGGAAGCCAGGCGGAACACAGTACCTTAAGCGGAAAGGATCCTCCAGCGGTGGCAGTTGTTCCAGGCAGTGGCAGCAGGGCTCGACGTCGGTCAGGGGAGAAGAAGTTCTCGCTGAAGAGCAGAAGAAGAGGGTCGTTGCACTGCCCGGGAAGAAACCAGCCGCGGAGTCCTCCGGTTAAAGGGTTGGTACCGACTTTCGCGGTATGGGGGTAAAGTGTGGTATTCCGGTTGCCGGGGTGCTTGGCACAGGCAAGGCGGCCACGAGATACCTCAAAGAACGGAAAGAAGGCGAAAACTGGTTGTCCCCACCAGTCAAGGGAAGGAGCCACTCCGTTAAGAGTTCTCCTCGGTCGTCGGGAAAAAGTGGTGAGACGGTTCAGCAGGGCTCCACCGGGTGGTGTCGTCGAAGCAGGTCGGCTCAGCTCTTCCCTCGTCGGATTCTTGGTCCTGTGGCGACTTCTGAAGTCCCAGTCCCCAAAGCCCTGCTTTTATGCAGCAAACCCCCATTCACCCAGCCTAGCTGTCACTCAAACATGCTAAGTGGTGAGCCGGGCGGCTCACCACTTGGGCCAATCAGGACGGAGTGCGACTTGAGTTACCAAGGTAACTCAGTCCAGGGTGCCTAAATCCCCCTCCACCCCTCCTAAGTACCCCAGACAGAGTGGCACCACTTTGGAGGGCTTCTGTGGAGAAGCCCGCCAAAAGTGGAACAAAGGGCTCCACTTTGGGTCAGAGTTACAGAGGCGAACACCAACGCCATTTTAGAATCAAGTTTTGGCAAAAAGTCCCAACCGGAGTTATAAAAATAAATATATAAACCAGCGGTATGTTTAAGGCTACCGTAAATAAATAATTAAATGTGTTAGCCTAAAACAATGGGAAATCCCATAGGGAAATATTCGCGGTCGAATATAAAAAGTAGTTTCCACTGCCACCAGCCAAAACTCGATCAGGGGGGACGGAGACGTGCCCCCTCGACTAACAGACCCTGGGGCAATCGAATTGCCCCAGCCAGTACGTCCACAATATGATGGTTTGTACTGGTTCTGTTCAGGATTCAAGACTAGCAAAGTCTTTGGTGACTTTACATGCCCTGGGAGACAGTAGTCAGTCCCAGGGTATGGAGTCTATGTTGGGGAGTCCCTAGGACACCCCTGGGTCACGGCACAGAGGGTGCTGTGTGACCCACATCACAAAAATACATGAGGCCCTATGGAGTAAAAGACCCCATAGCCCATTCAACACAAGGTTTAACCAAGAAAACACACTTCAACATGTCCAAGAGTGAGGGTAAAAGAGTCTCACTCTTGGCAGGAGAAAAAAATTAAACCCCAGAAATCCAGCAAAGCTGCTGGGGGACTCACTAGGTAGGGAAATTCAGCCTAAACAGAGAATTCTCCCTAACACCACCTCATCCCTCCAGGGATTTTGAAACTTTGGACAGCCTCATGCCTACAGCGATTTTGAAGCTTTGGACCACATCCCATTTTGAAGCTTTGCACCACCTCATCCCTCCAGGGATTTTGAAACTTTGGACCGCCTCATACCTACAGAGATTTTGAAGCTTTGGACCACATCCCATTTTGAAGCTTTTGATCACCTCATCCCTCCAGGGATTTTGAAGCTTTGGACCGCCTCATCCCTCTAGGTATTTTGAAGCTTTGGACCGCCTCATCCCTCTAGGGGTTTTGAAGCTTTTGACCACCACATCCCTCCAGGGATTTTGAAGCTTTGCACCACCTCACCCCTCCAGGGATTTTGAAACTTTGGACCGCCTCATGCCTGCAGGGATTTTGAAGCTTTGGACCACATCCCATTTTGAAGCTTTTGACCACCTCATCCCTCCAGGGATTTTGAAGCTTTTGACCACCACATCCCTCCAGGGATTTTGAAGCTTAGGGCCACCTCATCCCTCCAGGGATTTTGAAGCTTTGGATCACATCCCTCCAGGGATTTTGAAGCTTTGCACCACCTCATCCCTCCAGGGATTTTGAAACTTTGGACCGCCTCATGCCTACAGGGATTTTGAAGCTTTGGACCACATCCCATTTTGAAGCTTTTGACCACCTCATCCCTCCAGGGATTTTGAAGCTTTGGACCGCCTGATCCCTCTAGGTATTTTGAAGCGTTGGACCGCCTCATCCCTCTAGGGGTTTTGAAGCTTTTGACCACCACATCCCTCCAGGGATTTTGAAGTTTTTGACCACCTCCTCCCTCCAGGGATTTTGAAGGTTTGGACCACATCCCTCCAGGGATTTTGAAGCTTTGGACCGCATCATCCATCTAGGGATTTTGAAGCTTTAGACCACCTCATCCCTCCAGGGATTTTGAAGCTTTGGACCACCTCATCCCTCCAGGGATTTTGAAGCTTTGGATCACATCCCTCCAGGGATTTTGAAGCTTTGGACCGCCTCATGCCTACAGGGATCTTGAAGCTTTGGACCACACCCCATATTGAAGCTTGTGACCACCTCATCCCTCCAGGGATTTTGAAGCTTTGGACCGCCTCATCCCTACAGGTATTTTGCAGCTTTGGACCTCATCCCTCCAGGGATTTTGAAGCTTTTGACCAAATCCCTTCAGAGGATTTTGAAGCTTGGAACCACCTCATCCCTCCAGGGATTTTGAAGCTTTGGATCACATCCCTCCAGGGATTTTGAAGCTTTGCACCACCTCATCCCTCCAGGGATTTAGAAACTTTGGACCGCCTCATCCCTCCAGGAATTTTGAAGCTTTGGATCACATCCCTCCATGGATTTTGAAGCTTTGCACCACCTCATCCCCCAGGGGATTTTGAAGCTTTGGACCGCCTCATGCCTATAGGGATTTTGAAGCTTTCGACCACATCCCATTTTGAAGCTTGTGACCACCTCATCCCTCCAGGGATTTTGAAGCTTTGGACCTCATCCCTCCAGGGATTTTGAAGCTTTTGACGACCACATCCCTCCAGGGATTTTGAAGCTTGTAACCACCTCATCCCTCCAGGGATTTTGAAGCTTTGGATCACATCCCTCCAGGGATTTTGAAGCTTTGCATCACCTCATCCCTCCAGGGATTTTGAAACTTTGGACCGCCTCATGCCTACAGGGATTTCGAAGCTTTGGACCACATCCCATTTTGAAGCTCTTGACCACCTCATCCCTCCAGGGATTTTGAAGCTTTGGACCGCCTCATCTCTCTAGGTATTTTGAAGCTTTGGACCGCCTCATCCCTCCAGGGGCTTTGAAGCTTTGGACCTCCTCATCCCTCCAGGGGCTTTGAAGCTTTTGACCACCACATCCCTCCAAGGATTTTGAAGCTTGTAACCACCTCATCCCTCCAGGGATTTTGAAGCTTTGGATCACATCCCTCCAGGGATTTGAAGCTTTGCACCACCTCATCCCTCCAGGGATTTTGAAACTTTGTACCGCCTCATGCATACAGGGATTTTGAAGCTTTGGACCACATCCCATTTTGAAGCTTTTGACCACCTCATCCTTCCAAGGATTTTGAAGCTTTGGACCGCCTCATCCCTCTAGGTATTTTGAAGCTTTGGACCGCCTCATACCTACAGAGATTTTGAAGCTTTGGACCACATCCCATTTTGAAGCTTTTGATCACCTCATCACTCCAGGGATTTTGAAGCTTTGGACCGCCTCATCCCTCTAGGTATTTTGAAGCTTTGGACCACCTCATCCCTCTAGGGGTTTTGAAGCTTTTGACCACCACATCCCTCCAGGGATTTTGAAGCTTGTAACCACCTCATACCTCCAGGGATTTTGAAACTTTGGATGACATCCCTCCAGGGATTTTGAAGCTTTGCACCACCTCATCCCTCCAGGGATTTTGAAACTTTGGACCGCCTCATGCCTACAGGGATTTTGAAGCTTTGGACCACATCCCATTTTGAAGCTTTTGACCACCTCATCCCTCCAGGGATTTTGAAGCGTTGGACCGCCTCATCCCTCTAGGTATTTTGAAGCGTTGGACTGCCTCATCCCTCTAGGGGTTTTGAAGCTTTTGACCACCACATCCCTCCAGGGATTTTGAAGTTTTTGACCACCTCCTCCCTCCAGGGATTTTGAAGGTTTGGACCACATCCCTCCAGGGATTTGAAGCTTTGCACCACCTCATCCCTCCAGGGATTTTGAAACTTTGTACCGCCTCATGCATACAGGGATTTTGAAGCTTTGGACCACATCCCATTTTGAAGCTTTTGACCATCTCATCCCTCCATGGATTTTGAAGCTTAGGACTACCTCATCCCTCCATGGATTTTGAAGCTTTGGATCACATCCCTCCAGGGATTTTGAAGCTTTGCACCACCTCAACCCTCCAGGGATTTTGAAACTTTGGACCACCTCATGCCTACAGGGATTTTGAAGCTTTGGACCACATCCCATTTTGAAGCTTTTGACCACCTCATCCTTCCAAGGATTTTGAAGCTTTGGACCGCCTCATCCCTCTAGGTATTTTGAAGCTTTGGACCGCCTCATACCTACAGAGATTTTGAAGCTTTGGACCACATCCCATTTTGAAGCTTTTGATCACCTCATCCCTCCAGGGATTTTGAAGCTTTGGACCGCCTCATCCCTCTAGGTATTTTGAAGCTTTGGACCGCCTCATCCCTCTAGGGGTTTTGAAGCTTTTGACCACCACATCCCTCCAGGGATTTTGAAGCTTGTAACCACCTCATACCTCCAGGGATTTTGAAACTTTGGATGACATCCCTCCAGGGATTTTGAAGCTTTGCACCGCCTCACCCCTCCAGGGATTTTGAAACTTTGGACCGCCTCATGCCTGCAGGGATTTTGAAGCTTTGGACCACATCCCATTTTGAAGCTTTTGACCACCTCATCCCTCCAGGGATTTTGAAGCTTTTGACCACCACATCCCTCCAGGGATTTTGAAGCTTAGGGCCACCTCATCCCTCCAGGGATTTTGAAGCTTTGGATCACATCCCTCCAGGGATTTTGAAGCTTTGCACCACCTCATTGTTAGGGAGAATTCTCTGTTTAGGCTGAATTTCCCTACCTAGTGAGTCCCCCAGCAGCTTTGCTGGATTTCTGGGGTTTAATTTTTTTCTCCTGCCAAGAGTGAGACTCTTTTACCCTCACTCTTGGACATGTTGAAGTGTGTTTTCTTGGTTAAACCTTGTGTTGAATGGGCTATGGGGTCTCTTACTCCATAGGGCCTCATGTATTTTTGTGATGTGGGTCACACAGCACCCTCTGTGCCGTGACCCAGGGGTGTCCTAGGGACTCCCCAACATAGACTCCATACCCTGGGACTGACTACTGTCTCCCAGGGCATGTAAAGTCACCAAAGACTTTGCTAGTCTTGAATCCTGAACAGAACCAGTACAAACCATCATATTGTGGACGTACTGGCTGGGGCAATTCGATTGCCCCAGGGTCTGTTAGTCGAGGGGGCACGTCTCCGTCCCCCCTGATCGAGTTTTGGCTGGTGGCAGTGGAAACTACTTTTTATATTCGACCGCGAATATTTCCCTATGGGATTTCCCATTGTTTTAGGCTAACACATTTAATTAATTATTTACGGTAGCCTTAAACATACCGCCGGTTTATATATTTATTTTTATAACTCCGGTTGGGACTTTTTGCCAAAACTTGATTCTAAAATGGCGTTGGTGTTCGCCTCTGTAACTCTGACCCAAAGTGGAGCCCTTTGTTTCACTTTTGGCGGGCTTCTCCACAGAAGCCCTCCAAAGTGGTGCCACTCTGTCTGGGGTACTTAGGAGGGGTGGAGGGGGATTTAGGCACCCTGGACTGAGTTACCTTGGTAACTCAAGTCGCACTCCGTCCTGATTGGCCCAAGTGGTGAGCCGCCCGGCTCACCACTTAGCATGGTTGAGTGACAGCTAGGCTGGGTGAATGGGGGTTTGCTGCATAAAAGCAGGGCTTTGGGGACTGGGACTTCAGAAGTCGCCACAGGACCAAGAATCCGACGAGGGAAGAGCTGAGCCGACCTGCTTCGACGACACCACCCGGTGGAGCCCTGCTGAACCGTCTCACCACTTTTTCCCGACGACCGAGGAGAACTCTTAACGGAGTGGCTCCTTCCCTTGACTGGTGGGGACAACCAGTTTTCGCCTTCTTTCCGTTCTTTGAGGTATCTCGTGGCCGCCTTGCCTGTGCCAAGCACCCCGGCAACCGGAATACCACACTTTACCCCCATACCGCGAAAGTCGGCACCAACCCTTTAACCGGAGGACTCCGCGGCTGGTTTCTTCCCGGGCAGTGCAACGACCCTCTTCTTCTGCTCTTCAGCGAGAACTTCTTCTCCCCTGACCGACGTCGAGCCCTGCTGCCACTGCCTGGAACAACTGCCACCGCTGGAGGATCCTTTCCGCTTAAGGTACTGTGTTCTGCCTGGCTTCCCTTGCTACCGACTGTACGGGGTAGATTTAGTCCCCGGCTTTCGAACCTGGGAGTGCCTGGGACACTTTGGCTAAACTTTCTGAGCCACTCTAACCTCTTTTTGACTCTTTGCAAGACTTTGAATCTCTAACTAACAGTGTGATCTTGGGCACATTTTCGCTCCGGCTACTCTAAGAGTGGGCCCTGCCTAGTGACTTTTGCTCACCTGTGACTTTATTCTTCTTTAAGCCTATTGCAAGTGCTCTGGACCTTAGAGTGGTGTGTCTAACCCATTTCTGCTTTTTCTCCCCCTTTCTTGGAAACTACTAGAGTGTCATCTAACGTTAAGCACTCACCTCTGTTTTAATTAAGTGGTGTTTACTTAGAGTTGTCTAGATAGGAGAAAGGATTGAATCTACTTTCATTATAACTGTGTTGAAGTGCTTTTACTATATTTTTGCTAGAGTGTTTTTAACTTATGTGTATTTTAAATAAATAACTATATACTTTTGAAACCAAGCTCTGGTCAGTGTTTGCTTGTGCTATTGTGTTTTGGTACATATTGTGTATACTTTACATACTGCCTAACTCTTCTTGAGAGAAGTCTGACTGCTCAGCCACAGCTACCAGGTAAATCTGGGTGGTACAGACTGCTACCAAAGGGGTTTACTGCTCTACCTGTAGTCTTAAATCTTTTGCAGTGTTCCCCAAGGGAACTGCACAGGTTTCTGCCTAACACTGGTGTACAGCGGTGGGATTTGTATTGAGTATACATTTTATTGTGCTTTAGATACCTTAGTGCAACTAACCACAAAGCTTAGCACTGAAAAAGTAAAACCTCTAACATGTCAGTTATAGAAAGCTATAGTCAAGAGTCCCTTGCAGCCAAAACTGCTGATTGTTTAAGAGTGCTCTGTAAACATAAGGATCTCCTGACTAAGGGCAAGAAAATGGAGCTGATTGAAAGATTGTTAGCTAACCAAAGTCTGGGTGATGGTTCAGAGGAACCTACCACTCCAGCGACTGTAGATGACAGTGTTGAAGTTAACATGGAGCAAAATGTTGATGTTTCTGAGGAAGAGTCAGAAGAGGAGGGTGAGGCTGTTGTAACTGTCCCCCCTAGGCCTCTGCCTGCTCTACCTGCTGTACCTACTGGACCTTTACCAGGTCCCACATTTAGTCCTCAGTACTTTGAACTGGAGAAAATGAAGCTAGAATTGGAGTATAAGAAACTTAATGCTCAAACTGACAAAGAACTAAGGCTAAGGGAAATGGAGCTCAAGTATGACTTAGAAATGAAGAAATTATCTGTTGAGAATGTTTCTCTCTCTGGCTCCTCTAGAAGTTCCAGTCCTAAAAGACCCCGGATGCCTAAAGAATTGGTTGGTATGTATGAGCCTAAGTTGGATGTGTTGGATTGGTTGTCTCTGTTTGAATATAATCATGGGCTCCAGAACATCACAGGAAATGACTTACTCACCTGGTTGTTCTCTAGGCTTCCCCCTGTTGCAACTGATGTAGTAATGGAGATGGGGGAGGAGGATAGGAAGGACTATGAATGTGTGAAACTAGCTTTGATAGCTAGGTTTGGGAAGACCCCTTCCCAGTATCTTAAGAGGTTTAGGAGCCTCAAAAAGCATGATGGTACCCCTTGGGCTACCTGGGTGAGTGAATGTTTGAAAAACTTAGAGGGATGGATTAAGGGTTACAAGGTGAACACTTATGAAGGTATGAAGAATTTGTTTATGTTGGAGACTATTTATGATGCCTGCTCTCCTGAGCTCAGACAACACTTGGCTGATTCCAAGGAATTGGATTCCCGGAAGCTAGCTAAGGCTGCTGACTTGTGGGTTGCCAACAGGGCCACTCACAAGGATTCTGGGGTAACTCAGAAGAAGGATGGGGAGAAACAGCCAAAAAAAGACTCCAAAGAGAATTCTAATAATTCCTATCCCAAAGAGGGCCCCAAACCACAAAATAACCAGGGTAAGCCACATGGGAAACCTAGTCAGGCTACTGTACCTTCTGGCCACAAGCCAGAAGGAGGTCAGAACAAGCCACCCTTCCAGAGAGCATTTGGACAATGCTATGTCTGTCAGGGTACTGACCATATCAAAGGAGATCCCAAGTGCAAGGGTAAACCTGCAGGGATCAGCACAGTCTCCTTAGCCTTCACTCCTGAGGATGAAGTACAGATGGCTAGTGCCCACTTTGAACTCTTTGCTGAAGAACCCTTGGGTCTTCAAGCAACTGTAAACTTAGAGCCTATGGGTCTGGTTAGTCCCCAGAATAGGGTTGTGTATAACTCCCTACCTGTTAACTCTAAGGTGTATTATGTGGACAGTGTTCTTGTCAATGGCCAGGATACTCCTGCTAGGAGAGACACTGGGGCCAGCAGAACAGTAGTGGATGAAAGCTTCTTTCAACCTGAGGATGTGGCCAAAGCACCCAAAGGTCCCACTAAGATGTCTGGAGGCCCTGTCCAAATGGTTCCTATTCTACCAGCCCTCATTCAGTGTAACAACATGACAGTGAGGATCCCTGTCAGTGTTCAGACTGAGGTACCTGGGAAGGTCCTGTTGGGGAATGACCTAAGAACTCTAGGAGTAGTGTCACATACCCCCAGGCCTCCCAGTATGGAGAAGCAGAACTTAACCAAATTGGCTAGACAGGCTACCTTGAAGGACCCTTCTAAGCCTGTGGGACCCTCTACTGAGAACCCCACTACAAGCCCTGGTGTTAGTAAGTTGACCTCTAACCCAGGCACATTTCCGGATAGTATGCTAGGAACATGGGCGCCCCAACCAAGCTCCATCATTGTTCCCCTAGTCTCAGAGTCTCTGACTCCCCCTGCTTCTGAGGAAGAGGTGGATAGACCAACTAGGCCCCTATCTGGACCTGAGAGAACTGGTAATTCTCAGTGCTGGTGGAAAACCAGAAAAGAAAAGTCTAAGGCCAAAAACCTTCAGACTGTTGGACCTTCTACTGAAGACCCCAACTCAAATCCTAATGTTAGGGGGGAAACTCCTAAAATAGGTAAGGGTAGATCTAAGAGGAAGGGGAAGCAGGTGCAGTGCCTAACCCCAACCCCTCCAACCAAGAGGCCTAAGACCCAACCTGCTCCCACAAGAGAGGTGGTGAGGAACCTTGGAGGCCCCTCTAGATCTCAGGGAATCCTTTATAAGGACCCCTTGAAAAAGCCTAACATAGGTTCAGAAGTTGTACCAACTTCTGAGGGACTGGTCAACCAGATCCCCTATAACAAAAAGACTGATGTTCCTCAAAGGGTCTGTAGGTCCGTTAGCTTGCAAAAGAAAACCTTTGAGTTCTCCATTGAACATAGGTCAAGGTGTCACCATCAAAATGCTGATGGACTCTCTAGGATGTATATCATCGACTAGAGGTATGAGGTTCATCCAGGAGTGGATTAAATCCTCCTGTCCCTTAGTCTGGGGGGGGCGAGTGTTAGGGAGAATTCTCTGTTTAGGCTGAATTTCCCTACCTAGTGAGTCCCCCAGCAGCTTTGCTGGATTTCTGGGGTTTAATTTTTTTCTCCTGCCAAGAGTGAGACTCTTTTACCCTCACTCTTGGACATGTTGAAGTGTGTTTTCTTGGTTAAACCTTGTGTTGAATGGGCTATGGGGTCTCTTACTCCATAGGGCCTCATGTATTTTTGTGATGTGGGTCACACAGCACCCTCTGTGCCGTGACCCAGGGGTGTCCTAGGGACTCCCCAACATAGACTCCATACCCTGGGACTGACTACTGTCTCCCAGGGCATGTAAAGTCACCAAAGACTTTGCTAGTCTTGAATCCTGAACAGAACCAGTACAAACCATCATATTGTGGACGTACTGGCTGGGGCAATTCGATTGCCCCAGGGTCTGTTAGTCGAGGGGGCACGTCTCCGTCCCCCCTGATCGAGTTTTGGCTGGTGGCAGTGGAAACTACTTTTTATATTCGACCGCGAATATTTCCCTATGGGATTTCCCATTGTTTTAGGCTAACACATTTAATTAATTATTTACGGTAGCCTTAAACATACCGCCGGTTTATATATTTATTTTTATAACTCCGGTTGGGACTTTTTGCCAAAACTTGATTCTAAAATGGCGTTGGTGTTCGCCTCTGTAACTCTGACCCAAAGTGGAGCCCTTTGTTTCACTTTTGGCGGGCTTCTCCACAGAAGCCCTCCAAAGTGGTGCCACTCTGTCTGGGGTACTTAGGAGGGGTGGAGGGGGATTTAGGCACCCTGGACTGAGTTACCTTGGTAACTCAAGTCGCACTCCGTCCTGATTGGCCCAAGTGGTGAGCCGCCCGGCTCACCACTTAGCATGGTTGAGTGACAGCTAGGCTGGGTGAATGGGGGTTTGCTGCATAAAAGCAGGGCTTTGGGGACTGGGACTTCAGAAGTCGCCACAGGACCAAGAATCCGACGAGGGAAGAGCTGAGCCGACCTGCTTCGACGACACCACCCGGTGGAGCCCTGCTGAACCGTCTCACCACTTTTTCCCGACGACCGAGGAGAACTCTTAACGGAGTGGCTCCTTCCCTTGACTGGTGGGGACAACCAGTTTTCGCCTTCTTTCCGTTCTTTGAGGTATCTCGTGGCCGCCTTGCCTGTGCCAAGCACCCCGGCAACCGGAATACCACACTTTACCCCCATACCGCGAAAGTCGGCACCAACCCTTTAACCGGAGGACTCCGCGGCTGGTTTCTTCCCGGGCAGTGCAACGACCCTCTTCTTCTGCTCTTCAGCGAGAACTTCTTCTCCCCTGACCGACGTCGAGCCCTGCTGCCACTGCCTGGAACAACTGCCACCGCTGGAGGATCCTTTCCGCTTAAGGTACTGTGTTCTGCCTGGCTTCCCTTGCTACCGACTGTACGGGGTAGATTTAGTCCCCGGCTTTCGAACCTGGGAGTGCCTGGGACACTTTGGCTAAACTTTCTGAGCCACTCTAACCTCTTTTTGACTCTTTGCAAGACTTTGAATCTCTAACTAACAGTGTGATCTTGGGCACATTTTCGCTCCGGCTACTCTAAGAGTGGGCCCTGCCTAGTGACTTTTGCTCACCTGTGACTTTATTCTTCTTTAAGCCTATTGCAAGTGCTCTGGACCTTAGAGTGGTGTGTCTAACCCATTTCTGCTTTTTCTCCCCCTTTCTTGGAAACTACTAGAGTGTCATCTAACGTTAAGCACTCACCTCTGTTTTAATTAAGTGGTGTTTACTTAGAGTTGTCTAGATAGGAGAAAGGATTGAATCTACTTTCATTATAACTGTGTTGAAGTGCTTTTACTATATTTTTGCTAGAGTGTTTTTAACTTATGTGTATTTTAAATAAATAACTATATACTTTTGAAACCAAGCTCTGGTCAGTGTTTGCTTGTGCTATTGTGTTTTGGTACATATTGTGTATACTTTACATACTGCCTAACTCTTCTTGAGAGAAGTCTGACTGCTCAGCCACAGCTACCAGGTAAATCTGGGTGGTACAGACTGCTACCAAAGGGGTTTACTGCTCTACCTGTAGTCTTAAATCTTTTGCAGTGTTCCCCAAGGGAACTGCACAGGTTTCTGCCTAACACTCATCCCTCCAGGGATTTTGAAACTTTGGACCGCCTCATGCCTACAGGGATTTTGAAGCTTTGGACCACATCCCATTTTGAAGCTTTTGACCACCTCATCCCTCCAGGGATTTTGAAGCTTTGGACCGCCTCATCCCTCTAGGTATTTTGAAGCGTTGGACCGCCTCATCCCTCTAGGGGTTTTGAAGCTTTTGACCACCACATCCCTCTAGGGATTTTGAAGTTTTTGACCACATCCTCCCTCCAGGGATTTTGAAGGTTTGGACCACATCCCTCCAGGGATTTTGAAGCTATGGACCGCATCATCCATCCAGGGATTTTGAAGCTTTAGACCACCTCATCCCTCCAGGGATTTTGAAGCTTTGGACCACATCCCTCCAGAGATTTTGAAGCTTTGGACCGCCTCATGCCTACAGGGATCTTGAAGCTTTGGACCACACCCCATATTGAAGCTTGTGACCACCTCATCCCTCCAGGGATTTAGAAGCTTTGGACCGCCTCATCCCTACAGGTATTTTGCAGCTTTGGACTTCATCCCTCCAGGGATTTTGAAGCTTTTGACCACATCCCTTCAGAGGATTTTGAAGCTTGGAACCACCTCATCCCTCCAGGGATTTTGAAGCTTTGGATCACATCCCTCCAGGGATTTTGAAGCTTTGCACCACCTCATCCCTCCAGGGATTTAGAAACTTTGGACCGCCTCATCCCTCCAGGAATTTTGAAGCTTTGGATCACATCCCTCCATGGATTTTGAAGCTTTGCACCACCTCATCCCCCAGGGGATTTTGAAGCTTTGGACCGCCTCATGCCTATAGGGATTTTGAAGCTTTCGACCACATCCCATTTTGAAGCTTGTGACCACCTCATCCCTCCAGGGATTTTGAAGCTTTGGACCTCATCCCTCCAGGGATTTTGAAGCTTGTAACCACCTCATCCCTCCAGGGATTTTGAAGCTTTGGATCACATCCCTCCAGGGATTTTGAATCTTTGCATCACCTCATCCCTCCAGGGATTTTGAAACTTTGGACCGCCTCATGCCTACAGGGATTTCGAAGCTTTGGACCACATCCTATTTTGAAGCTTTTGACCACCTCATCCCTCCAGGGATTTTGAAGCTTTGGACCGCCTCATCTCTCTAGGTATTTTGAAGCTTTGGACCGCCTCATCCATCTAGGGGTTTTGAAGCTATGACCACATCATCCCTCCAGGGGCTTTGAAGCTTTGGACCACCTCATCCCTCCAGGGGCTTTGAAGCTTTTGACCACCGCATCCCTCCAAGGATTTTGAAGCTTGTAACCACCTCATCCCTCCAGGGATTTTGAAGCTTTGGATCACATCCCTCCAGGGATTTGAAGCTTTGCACCACCTCATCCCTCCAGGGATTTTGAAACTTTGGACCACCTCATGCCTACAGGGATTTTGAAGCTTTGGACCACATCCCATTTTGAAGCTTTTGACCACCTCATCCCTCCATGGATTTTGAAGCTTAGGACCACCTCATCCCTCCATGGATTTTGAAGCTTTGGATCACATCCCTCCAGGGATTTTGAAGCTTTGCACCACCTCAACCCTCCAGGGATTTTGAAACTTTGGACCACCTCATGCCTACAGGGATTTTGAAGCTTTGGACCACATCCCATTTTTAAGCTTTTGACCACCTCATCCTTCCAAGGATTTTGAAGCTTTGGACCGCCTCATCCCTCTAGGTATTTTGAAGCTTTGGACCGCCTCATCCCTCTAGGGGTTTTGAAGATGTGACCACCTCATCCCTCCAGGGGCTTTGCAGCTTTGGACCACCTCATCCCTCCAGGGGTTTTGAAGCTTTTGACCATCACATCCCTCCAGGGGTTTTGAAGCTTTTGACCACCACATCCCTCCATGGATTTTGAAGCTTGTAACCACCTCATCCCTCCAGGGATTTTGAAACTTTGGACCGCCTCATGCCTATAGGGATTTTGAAGCTTTGGATCACATCCCATTTTGAAGCTTTTGACCACCTCATCCCGCCAGGAATTTTGAAGCTTTGGACCGCCTCATGCCTATAGGGATTTTGAAGCTTTGGACCACATCCCATTTTGAATCTTGTGACCGCCTTATCCCTCCAGGGATTTTGAAGCTTTGGACCTCATCCCTCCAGGGATTTTGAAGCTTTTGACCACCACATCCCTCCAGGGAATTTGAAGCTTGTAACCACCTCATCCCTCCAGGGATTTTGAAGCTTTGGATCACATCCCTCCAGGGATTTTGAAGCTTTGCACCACCTCATCCCTCGAGGGATTTTGAAACTTTGGACCGCCTCATGCCTACAGGGATTTTGAAGCTTTGGTCCACATCCCATTTTGAAGCTTTGGACCACCTCATCCCTCTAGGGGTTTTGAAGCTGTGACCACCTCATCCCTCCAGGGGCTTTGAAGCTTTTGACCACCTCATCCCTCCAGGGGTTTTGAAGCTTTCGACCATCACATCCCTCCAGGGATTTTGAAGTTTGTAACCACCTCATCCCTCCAGGGATTTTGAAGCTTGTAACCACCTCATCCCTCCAGGGATTTTGAAGCTTTGGATCACATTCCTCCAGGGATTTGAAGCTTTGCACCACCTCATCCCTCCAGGGATTTTGAAACTTTGGACTGCCTCATGCCTACAGGGATTTTGAAGCTTTAGACCACATCCCATTTTGAAGCTTTTGACCACCTCATCCCTCCAGGGATTTTGAAGCTTTTGACCACCACATCCCTCCAGGGATTTTGAAGCTTAGGGCTACCTCATCCCTCCAAGGACTTTGAAGCTTTGGATCACATCCCTCCAGGGATTTTGAAGCTTTGCACCACCTCATCCCTCCAGGGATTTTGAAACTTTGGACCGCCTCATGCCTACAGGGATTTTGAAGCTTTGGACCACATCCCATTTTGAAGCTTTGGACCGCCTCATCCGTCTAGGGGTTTTGAAGCTTTTGACCACCACATCCCTCCAGGGATTTTGAAGCTTGTAACACCTCATCCCTCCAGGGATTTTCAAACTTTGGACCGCCTTATGCCTATAGGGTTTTTGAAGCTTTGGACCACATCCCATTTTGAAGCTTTTGACCACGTCATCCCTCCAGGGATTTTGAAGCTTTGGACCGCCTCATGCCTATAGGGATTTTGAAGCTTTGGACCACATCCTATTTTGAAGCTTGTAACCACCTCATCCCTCCAGGGATTTTGAAGCTTTGGATCACATCCCTCCAGGGATTTTGACGCTTTGCATCACCTCATCCCTCCAGGGATTTTGAAACTTTCGACCGCCTCATGCCTACAGGGATTTCGAAGCTTTGGACCACATCCCATTTTGAAGCTTTTGACCACCTCATCCCTCCAGGGATTTTGAAGCTTTGGACCGCCTCATCTCTCTAGGTATTTTGAAGCTTTGGACCGCCTCATCCATCTAGGGGTTTTGAAGCTATGACCACATCATCCCTCCAGGGGCTTTGAAGCTTTGGACCACCTCATCCCTCCAGGGGCTTTGAAGCTTTTGACCACCACATCCCTCCAAGGATTTTGAAGCTTGTAACCACCTCATCCCTCCAGGGATTTTGAAGCTTTGGATCACATCCCTCCAGGGATTTGAAGCTTTGCACCACCTCATCCCTCCAGGGATTTTGAAACTTTGTACCGCCTCATGCATACAGGGATTTTGAAGCTTTGGACCACATCCCATTTTGAAGCTTTTGACCACCTCATCCCTCCATGGATTTTGAAGCTTTGGATCACATCCCTCCAGGGATTTTGAAGCTTTGCACCACCTCAACCCTCCAGGGATTTTGAAACTTTGGACCACCTCATGCCTACAGGGATTTTGAAGCTTTGGACCACATCCCATTTTGAAGCTTTTGACCACCTCATCCTTCCAAGGATTTTGAAGCTTTGGACCGCCTCATCCCTCTAGGTATTTTGAAGCTTTGGACCGCCTCATCCATCTAGGGGTTTTGAAGCTTTTGACCACCACATCCCTCCATGGATTTTGAAGCTTGTAACCACCTCATCCCTCCAGGGATTTTGAAACTTTGGACCGCCTCATGCCTATAGGGATTTTGAAGCTTTGGACCACATCCTATTTTGAAGCTTTTGACCACCTCATCCCTCCAGGGATTTTGAAGCTTTGGACCGCCTCATCCCTCTAGGTATTTTGAAGCTTTGGACCGCCTCATCCCTCTAGGGGTTTTGAAGTTATGACCACCTCATCCCACCAGGGGTTTTGAAGCTTTGGACCACCTCATCCCCCCAGGGGTTTTGAAGCTTTTGACCACCACATCCCTCCAGGCATTTTGAAACTTGTAACCACCTCATCCCTCCAGGAATTTTGAAGCTTTGGATCACAACCCTCCAGGGATTTGAAGCTTTGCACCACCACATCCCTCCAGGGATTTCAAGCTTTGCACCACCTCATCCCTCCAGGGATTTTGAAACTTTGGACAGCCTCATGCCTACAGCGATTTTGAAGCTTTGGACCACATCCCATTTTGAAGCTTTGCACCACCTCATCCCTCCAGGGATTTTGAAACTTTGGACCGCCTCATACCTACAGAGATTTTGAAGCTTTGGACCACATCCCATTTTGAAGCTTTTGATCACCTCATCCCTCCAGGGATTTTGAAGCTTTGGACCGCCTCATCCCTCTAGGTATTTTGAAGCTTTGGACCGCCTCATCCCTCTAGGGGTTTTGAAGCTTTTGACCACCACATCCCTCCAGGGATTTTGAAGCTTTGCACCACCTCACCCCTCCAGGGATTTTGAAACTTTGGACCGCCTCATGCCTGCAGGGATTTTGAAGCTTTGGACCACATCCCATTTTGAAGCTTTTGACCACCTCATCCCTCCAGGGATTTTGAAGCTTTTGACCACCACATCCCTCCAGGGATTTTGAAGCTTAGGGCCACCTCATCCCTCCAGGGATTTTGAAGCTTTGGATCACATCCCTCCAGGGATTTTGAAGCTTTGCACCACCTCATCCCTCCAGGGATTTTGAAACTTTGGACCGCCTCATGCCTACAGGGATTTTGAAGCTTTGGACCACATCCCATTTTGAAGCTTTTGACCACCTCATCCCTCCAGGGATTTTGAAGCTTTGGACCGCCTGATCCCTCTAGGTATTTTGAAGCGTTGGACCGCCTCATCCCTCTAGGGGTTTTGAAGCTTTTGACCACCACATCCCTCCAGGGATTTTGAAGTTTTTGACCACCTCCTCCCTCCAGGGATTTTGAAGGTTTGGACCACATCCCTCCAGGGATTTTGAAGCTTTGGACCGCATCATCCATCTAGGGATTTTGAAGCTTTAGACCACCTCATCCCTCCAGGGATTTTGAAGCTTTGGACCACCTCATCCCTCCAGGGATTTTGAAGCTTTGGATCACATCCCTCCAGGGATTTTGAAGCTTTGGACCGCCTCATGCCTACAGGGATCTTGAAGCTTTGGACCACACCCCATATTGAAGCTTGTGACCACCTCATCCCTCCAGGGATTTTGAAGCTTTGGACCGCCTCATCCCTACAGGTATTTTGCAGCTTTGGACCTCATCCCTCCAGGGATTTTGAAGCTTTTGACCAAATCCCTTCAGAGGATTTTGAAGCTTGGAACCACCTCATCCCTCCAGGGATTTTGAAGCTTTGGATCACATCCCTCCAGGGATTTTGAAGCTTTGCACCACCTCATCCCTCCAGGGATTTAGAAACTTTGGACCGCCTCATCCCTCCAGGAATTTTGAAGCTTTGGATCACATCCCTCCATGGATTTTGAAGCTTTGCACCACCTCATCCCCCAGGGGATTTTGAAGCTTTGGACCGCCTCATGCCTATAGGGATTTTGAAGCTTTCGACCACATCCCATTTTGAAGCTTGTGACCACCTCATCCCTCCAGGGATTTTGAAGCTTTGGACCTCATCCCTCCAGGGATTTTGAAGCTTTTGACGACCACATCCCTCCAGGGATTTTGAAGCTTGTAACCACCTCATCCCTCCAGGGATTTTGAAGCTTTGGATCACATCCCTCCAGGGATTTTGAAGCTTTGCATCACCTCATCCCTCCAGGGATTTTGAAACTTTGGACCGCCTCATGCCTACAGGGATTTCGAAGCTTTGGACCACATCCCATTTTGAAGCTCTTGACCACCTCATCCCTCCAGGGATTTTGAAGCTTTGGACCGCCTCATCTCTCTAGGTATTTTGAAGCTTTGGACCGCCTCATCCCTCCAGGGGCTTTGAAGCTTTGGACCTCCTCATCCCTCCAGGGGCTTTGAAGCTTTTGACCACCACATCCCTCCAAGGATTTTGAAGCTTGTAACCACCTCATCCCTCCAGGGATTTTGAAGCTTTGGATCACATCCCTCCAGGGATTTGAAGCTTTGCACCACCTCATCCCTCCAGGTGTTAGGGAGAATTCTCTGTTTAGGCTGAATTTCCCTACCTAGTGAGTCCCCCAGCAGCTTTGCTGGATTTCTGGGGTTTAATTTTTTTCTCCTGCCAAGAGTGAGACTCTTTTACCCTCACTCTTGGACATGTTGAAGTGTGTTTTCTTGGTTAAACCTTGTGTTGAATGGGCTATGGGGTCTTTTACTCCATAGGGCCTCATGTATTTTTGTGATGTGGGTCACACAGCACCCTCTGTGCCGTGACCCAGGGGTGTCCTAGGGACTCCCCAACATAGACTCCATACCCTGGGACTGACTACTGTCTCCCAGGGCATGTAAAGTCACCAAAGACTTTGCTAGTCTTGAATCCTGAACAGAACCAGTACAAACCATCATATTGTGGACGTACTGGCTGGGGCAATTCGATTGCCCCAGGGTCTGTTAGTCGAGGGGGCACGTCTCCGTCCCCCCTGATCGAGTTTTGGCTGGTGGCAGTGGAAACTACTTTTTATATTCGACCGCGAATATTTCCCTATGGGATTTCCCATTGTTTTAGGCTAACACATTTAATTATTTATTTACGGTAGCCTTAACCATACCGCCGGTTTATATATTTATTTTTATAACTCCGGTTGGGACTTTTTGCCAAAACTTGATTCTAAAATGGCGTTGGTGTTCGCCTCTGTAACTCTGACCCAAAGTGGAGCCCTTTGTTCCACTTTTGGCGGGCTTCTCCACAGAAGCCCTCCAAAGTGGTGCCACTCTGTCTGGGGTACTTAGGAGGGGTGGAGGGGGATTTAGGCACCCTGGACTGAGTTACCTTGGTAACTCAAGTCGCACTCCGTCCTGATTGGCCCAAGTGGTGAGCCGCCCGGCTCACCACTTAGCATGTTTGAGTGACAGCTAGGCTGGGTGAATGGGGGTTTGCTGCATAAAAGCAGGGCTTTGGGGACTGGGACTTCAGAAGTCGCCACAGGACCAAGAATCCGACGAGGGAAGAGCTGAGCCGACCTGCTTCGACGACACCACCCGGTGGAGCCCTGCTGAACCGTCTCACCACTTTTTCCCGACGACCGAGGAGAACTCTTAACGGAGTGGCTCCTTCCCTTGACTGGTGGGGACAACCAGTCTTCGCCTTCTTTCCGTTCTTTGAGGTATCTCGTGGCCGCCTTGCCTGTGCCAAGCACCCCGGCAACCGGAATACCACACTTTACCCCCATACCGCGAAAGTCGGTACCAACCCTTTAACCGGAGGACTCCGCGGCTGGTTTCTTCCCGGGCAGTGCAACGACCCTCTTCTTCTGCTCTTCAGCGAGAACTTCTTCTCCCCTGACCGACGTCGAGCCCTGCTGCCACTGCCTGGAACAACTGCCACCGCTGGAGGATCCTTTCCGCTTAAGGTACTGTGTTCCGCCTGGCTTCCCTTGCTACCGACTGTACGGGGTAGATTTAGTCCCCGGCTTTCGAACCTGGGAGTGCCTGGGACACTTTGGCTAAACTTTCTGAGCCACTCTAAACTCTTTTTGACTCTTTGCAAGACTTTGAATCTCTAACTAACAGTGTGATCTTGGGCACATTTTCGCTCCGGCTACTCTAAGAGTGGGCCCTGCCTAGTGACTTTTGCTCACCTGTGACTTTGTGCTTCTTTGAGCCTATTGCAAGTGTTCTGGACCTTAGAGTGGTGTGTTTAACCCATTTCTGCTTTTTCTCTCCCTTTCTTGGAAACTACTAGAGTGTCATCTAACGTTAAGCACTCACCTCTGTTTTAATTAAGTGGTGTTTACCTAGAGTTGTCTAGATAGGAGAAAGGATTGAATCTACTTTCATTATAACTGTGTTGAAGTGCTTTTACTATATTTTTGCTAGAGTGTTTTTAACTTATGTGTATTTTAAATAAATAACTATATACTTTTGAAACCAAGCTCTGGTCAGTGTTTGCTTGTGCTATTGTGTTTTGGTACATATTGTGTATACTTTACATACTGCCTAACTCTTCTTGAGAGAGGTCTGACTGCTCAGCCACAGCTACCAGGTAAATCTGGGTGGTACAGACTGCTACCAAAGGGGTTTACTGCTCTACCTGTAGTCTTAAATCTTTTGCAGTGTTCCCCAAGGGAACTGCACAGGTTTCTGCCTAACACTGGTGTACAGCGGTGGGATTTGTATTGAGTATACACTTTATTGTGCTTTAGATACCTTAGTGCAACTAACCACAAAGCTTAGCACTGAAAAAGTAAAACCTCTAACATGTCAGTTATAGAAAGCTATAGTCAAGAGTCCCTTGCAGCCAAAACTGCTGATTGTTTAAGAGTACTCTGTAAACATAAGGATCTCCTGACTAAGGGCAAGAAAATGGAGCTGATTGAAAGATTGTTAGCTAACCAAAGTCTGGGTGATGGTTCAGAGGAACCTACCACTCCAGCAACTGTAGATGACAGTGTTGAAGTTAACATGGAGCAAAATGTTGATGTTTCTGAGGAAGAGTCAGAAGAGGAGGGTGAGGCTGTTGTAACTGTCCCCCCTAGGCCTCTGCCTGCTGTTAGGCAGAAACCTGTGCAGTTCCCTTGGGGAACACTGCAAAAGATTTAAGACTACAGGTAGAGCAGTAAACCCCTTTGGTAGCAGTCTGTACCACCCAGATTTACCTGGTAGCTGTGGCTGAGCAGTCAGACTTCTCTCAAGAAGAGTTAGGCAGTATGTAAAGTATACACAATATGTACCAAAACACAATAGCACAAGCAAACACTGACCAGAGCTTGGTTTCAAAAGTATATAGTTATTTATTTAAAATACACATAAGTTAAAAACACTCTAGCAAAAATATAGTAAAAGCACTTCAACACAGTTATAATGAAAGTAGATTCAATCCTTTCTCCTATCTAGACAACTCTAAGTAAACACCACTTAATTAAAACAGAGGTGAGTGCTTAACGTTAGATGACACTCTAGTAGTTTCCAAGAAAGGGAGAGAAAAAGCAGAAATGGGTTAGACACACCACTCTAAGGTCCAGAGCACTTGCAATAGGCTTAAAGAAGAATAAAGTCACAGGTGAGCAAAAGTCACTAGGCAGGGCCCACTCTTAGAGTAGCCGGAGCGAAAATGTGCCCAAGATCACACTGTTAGTTAGAGATTCAAAGTCTTGCAAAGAGTCAAAAAGAGGTTAGAGTGGCTCAGAAAGTTTAGCCAAAGTGTCCCAGGCACTCCCAGGTTCGAAAGCCGGGGACTAAATCTACCCCGTACAGTCGGTAGCAAGGGAAGCCAGGCAGAACACAGTACCTTAAGCGGAAAGGATCCTCCAGCGGTGGCAGTTGTTCCAGGCAGTGGCAGCAGGGCTCGACGTCGGTCAGGGGAGAAGAAGTTCTCGCTGAAGAGCAGAAGAAGAGGGTCGTTGCACTGCCCGGGAAGAAACCAGCCGCGGAGTCCTCCGGTTAAAGGGTTGGTACCGACTTTCGCGGTATGGGGGTAAAGTGTGGTATTCCGGTTGCCGGGGTGCTTGGCACAGGCAAGGCGGCCACGAGATACCTCAAAGAACGGAAAGAAGGCGAAAACTGGTTGTCCCCACCAGTCAAGGGAAGGAGCCACTCCGTTAAGAGTTCTCCTCGGTCGTCGGGAAAAAAAGTGGTGAGACGGTTCAGCAGGGCTCCACCGGGTGGTGTCGTCGAAGCAGGTCGGCTCAGCTCTTCCCTCGTCGGATTCTTGGTCCTGTGGCGACTTCTGAAGTCCCAGTCCCCAAAGCCCTGCTTTTATGCAGCAAACCCCCATTCACCCCGCCTAGCTGTCACTCAAACATGCTAAGTGGTGAGCCGGGCGGCTCACCACTTGGGCCAATCAGGACGGAGTGCGACTTGAGTTACCAAGGTAACTCAGTCCAGGGTGCCTAAATCCCCCTCCACCCCTCCTAAGTACCCCAGACAGAGTGGCACCACTTTGGAGGGCTTCTGTGGAGAAGCCCGCCAAAAGTGGAACAAAGGGCTCCACTTTGGGTCAGAGTTACAGAGGCGAACACCAACGCCATTTTAGAATCAAGTTTTGGCAAAAAGTCCCAACCGGAGTTATAAAAATAAATATATAAACCGGCGGTATGTTTAAGGCTACCGTAAATAAATAATTAAATGTGTTAGCCTAAAACAATGGGAAATCCCATAGGGAAATATTCGCGGTCGAATATAAAAAGTAGTTTCCACTGCCACCAGCCAAAACTCGATCAGGGGGGACGGAGACGTGCCCCCTCGACTAACAGACCCTGGGGCAATCGAATTGCCCCAGCCAGTACGTCCACAATATGATGGTTTGTACTGGTTCTGTTCAGGATTCAAGACTAGCAAAGTCTTTGGTGACTTTACATGCTCTGGGAGACAGTAGTCAGTCCCAGGGTATGGAGTCTATGTTGGGGAGTCCCTAGGACACCCCTGGGTCACGGCACAGAGGGTGCTGTGTAACCCACATCACAAAAATACATGAGGCCCTATGGAGTAAAAGACCCCATAGCCCATTCAACACAAGGTTTAACCAAGAAAACACACTTCAACATGTCCAAGAGTGAGGGTAAAAGAGTCTCACTCTTGGCAGGAGAAAAAATTAAACCCCAGAAATCCAGCAAAGCTGCTGGGGGACTCACTAGGTAGGGAAATTCAGCCTAAACAGAGAATTCTCCCTAACACTCGCCCCCCCCAGACTAAGGGACAGGAGGATTTAATCCACTCCTGGATGAACCTCATACCTCTAGTCGATGATATACATCCTAGAGAGTCCATCAGCATTTTGATGGTGACACCTTGACCTATGCTTAAGGGAGAACTCAAAGGTTTTCTTTTGCAAGCTAAAGGACCTACAAACCCTTTGAGGAACATCAGTCTTTTTGTTATAGGGGATCTGGTTGACCAGTCCCTCAGAAGTTGGTACAACTTCTGAACCTATGTTAGGCTTTTTCAAGGGGTCCTTATAAAGGATTCCCTGAGATCTAGAGGGGCCTCCAAGGTTCCTCACCACCTCTCTTGTGGGAGCAGGTTGGGTCTTAGGCCTCTTGGTTGGAGGGGTTGGGGTTAGGCACTGCACCTGCTTCCCCTTCCTCTTAGATCTACCCTTACCTATTTTAGGAGTTTCCCCCCTAACATTAGGATTTGAGTTGGGGTCTTCAGTAGAAGGTCCAACAGTCTGAAGGTTTTTGGCCTTAGACTTTTCTTTTCTGGTTTTCCACCAGCACTGAGAATTACCAGTTCTCTCAGGTCCAGATAGGGGCCTAGTTGGTCTATCCACCTCTTCCTCAGAAGTAGGGTGAGTCAGAGACTCTGAGACTAGGGGAACAAGGGTGGAGCTTGGTTGGGGCTCCCATGTTCCTAGCATACTATCCTGAAATGTGCCTGGGTTAGAGGTCAACTTACTAACACCAGGGCTTGTAGTGGGGTTCTCAGTAGAGGGTCCCACAGGCTTAGAAGGGTCCTTCAAGGTAGCCTGTCTAGCCAATTTGGTTAAGTTCTGCTTCTCCATACTGGGAGGCCTGGGGGTATGTGACACTACTCCTAGAGTTCTTAGGTCATTCCCTAACAGGACCTTCCCAGGTACCTCAGTCTGAACACTGACAGGGATCCTCACTGTCATGTTGTTACACTGAATGAGGGCTGGTAGGATAGGAACCATTTGGACAGGGCCTCCAGACATCTTAGTGGGACCTTTGGGTGCTTTGGCCACATCCTCAGGTTGAAAGAAGCTTTCATCCACTACTGTTCTGCTGGCCCCAGTGTCTCTCCTGGCAGGAGTATCCTGGCCATTGACAAGAACACTGTCCACATAATACACCTTAGAGTTAACAGGTAGGGAGTTATACACAACCCTATTCTGGGGACTAACCAGACCCATAGGCTCTAAGTTTACAGTTGCTTGAAGACCCAAGGGTTCTTCAGCAAAGAGTTCAAAGTGGGCACTAGCCATCTGTACTTCATCCTCAGGAGTGAAGGCTAAGGAGACTGTGCTGATCCCTGCAGGTTTACCCTTGCACTTGGGATCTCCTTTGATATGGTCAGTACCCTGACAGACATAGCATTGTCCAAATGCTCTCTGGAAGGGTGGCTTGCTCTGACCTCCTTCTGGCTTGTGGCCAGAAGGTACACTAGCCTGATTCGGTTTACCCTGGGGCTTACCCTGGTTATTTGGTTGTTTGTGGCCCTCTTGGGTATGGGAGGTATTAGAATTCTCTTTGGGGTCCTTTTTAGGCTGTTTCTCCCCATCCTTCTTCTGAGTTACCCCAGAATCCTTGTGAGTGGCCCTGTTGGCAACCCACAAGTCAGCAGCCTTAGCTAGCTTCCTAGGATCCAATTCCTGTGAATCAGCCAAGTGCTGTCTGAGCTCAGGAGAGCAGGCATCATAAATTGACTCCAACATAAAGAGATTTCTCATCCCCTCATAAGTGTTCACCTTGTAACCCTTAATCCATCCCTCTAAGTTTTTCAAACATTCACTCACCCAGGTAGCCCAAGGGGTACCATCATGCTTTTTGAGGCTCCTAAACCTCTTAAGATACTGGGAAGGGGTCTTCCCAAACCTAGCTATCAAAGCTAGTTTCACACATTCATAGTCCTTCCTATCCTCCTCCCCCATCTCCATTACCACATCAGTTGCAACAGGGGGAAGCCTAGAGAACAACCAGGTGAGTAAGTCATTTCCTGTGATGTTCTGGAGCCCATGATTATATTCAAACAGAGACAACCAATCCAACACATCCAACTTAGGCTCATACATACCAACCAATTCTTTAGGCATCCGGGGTCTTTTAGGACTGGAACTTCTAGAGGAGCCAGAGAGAGAAACATTCTCAACAGATAATTTCTTCATTTCTAAGTCATACTTGAGCTCCATTTCCCTTAGCCTTAGTTCTTTGTCAGTTTGAGCATTAAGTTTCTTATACTCCAATTCTAGCTTCATTTTCTCCAGTTCAAAGTACTGAGGACTAAATGTGGGACCTGGTAAAGGTCCAGTAGGCACAGCAGGTAGAGCAGGCAGAGGCCTAGGGGGGACAGTTACAACAGCCTCACCCTCCTCTTCTGACTCTTCCTCAGAATCATCAACATTTTGCTCCATGTTAATTTCAACACTGTCATCTACAGTTGCTGGAGTGGTAGGTTCCTCTGAACCATCACCCAGACTTTGGTTAGCTAACAATCTTTCAATCAGCTCCATTTTCTTGCCCTTAGTCAGGAGATCCTTATGTTTACAGAGCACTCTTAAACAATCAGCAGTTTTGGCTGCAAGGGACTCTTGACTATAGCTTTCTATAACTGACATGTTAGAGGTTTTACTTTTTCAGTGCTAAGCTTTGTGGTTAGTTGCACTAAGGTATCTAAAGCACAATAAAATGTATACTCAATACAAATCCCACCGCTGTACACCAGTGTTAGGCAGAAACCTGTGCAGTTCCCTTGGGGAACACTGCAAAAGATTTAAGACTACAGGTAGAGCAGTAAACCCCTTTGGTAGCAGTCTGTACCACCCAGATTTACCTGGTAGCTGTGGCTGAGCAGTCAGACTTCTCTCAAGAAGAGTTAGGCAGTATGTAAAGTATACACAATATGTACCAAAACACAATAGCACAAGCAAACACTGACCAGAGCTTGGTTTCAAAAGTATATAGTTATTTATTTAAAATACACATAAGTTAAAAACACTCTAGCAAAAATATAGTAAAAGCACTTCAACACAGTTATAATGAAAGTAGATTCAATCCTTTCTCCTATCTAGACAACTCTAAGTAAACACCACTTAATTAAAACAGAGGTGAGTGCTTAACGTTAGATGACACTCTAGTAGTTTCCAAGAAAGGGAGAGAAAAAGCAGAAATGGGTTAGACACACCACTCTAAGGTCCAGAGCACTTGCAATAGGCTTAAAGAAGAATAAAGTCACAGGTGAGCAAAAGTCACTAGGCAGGGCCCACTCTTAGAGTAGCCGGAGCGAAAATGTGCCCAAGATCACACTGTTAGTTAGAGATTCAAAGTCTTGCAAAGAGTCAAAAAGAGGTTAGAGTGGCTCAGAAAGTTTAGCCAAAGTGTCCCAGGCACTCCCAGGTTCGAAAGCCGGGGACTAAATCTACCCCGTACAGTCGGTAGCAAGGGAAGCCAGGCAGAACACAGTACCTTAAGCGGAAAGGATCCTCCAGCGGTGGCAGTTGTTCCAGGCAGTGGCAGCAGGGCTCGACGTCGGTCAGGGGAGAAGAAGTTCTCGCTGAAGAGCAGAAGAAGAGGGTCGTTGCACTGCCCGGGAAGAAACCAGCCGCGGAGTCCTCCGGTTAAAGGGTTGGTACCGACTTTCGCGGTATGGGGGTAAAGTGTGGTATTCCGGTTGCCGGGGTGCTTGGCACAGGCAAGGCGGCCACGAGATACCTCAAAGAACGGAAAGAAGGCGAAAACTGGTTGTCCCCACCAGTCAAGGGAAGGAGCCACTCCGTTAAGAGTTCTCCTCGGTCGTCGGGAAAAAAAGTGGTGAGACGGTTCAGCAGGGCTCCACCGGGTGGTGTCGTCGAAGCAGGTCGGCTCAGCTCTTCCCTCGTCGGATTCTTGGTCCTGTGGCGACTTCTGAAGTCCCAGTCCCCAAAGCCCTGCTTTTATGCAGCAAACCCCCATTCACCCCGCCTAGCTGTCACTCAAACATGCTAAGTGGTGAGCCGGGCGGCTCACCACTTGGGCCAATCAGGACGGAGTGCGACTTGAGTTACCAAGGTAACTCAGTCCAGGGTGCCTAAATCCCCCTCCACCCCTCCTAAGTACCCCAGACAGAGTGGCACCACTTTGGAGGGCTTCTGTGGAGAAGCCCGCCAAAAGTGGAACAAAGGGCTCCACTTTGGGTCAGAGTTACAGAGGCGAACACCAACGCCATTTTAGAATCAAGTTTTGGCAAAAAGTCCCAACCGGAGTTATAAAAATAAATATATAAACCGGCGGTATGTTTAAGGCTACCGTAAATAAATAATTAAATGTGTTAGCCTAAAACAATGGGAAATCCCATAGGGAAATATTCGCGGTCGAATATAAAAAGTAGTTTCCACTGCCACCAGCCAAAACTCGATCAGGGGGGACGGAGACGTGCCCCCTCGACTAACAGACCCTGGGGCAATCGAATTGCCCCAGCCAGTACGTCCACAATATGATGGTTTGTACTGGTTCTGTTCAGGATTCAAGACTAGCAAAGTCTTTGGTGACTTTACATGCTCTGGGAGACAGTAGTCAGTCCCAGGGTATGGAGTCTATGTTGGGGAGTCCCTAGGACACCCCTGGGTCACGGCACAGAGGGTGCTGTGTAACCCACATCACAAAAATACATGAGGCCCTATGGAGTAAAAGACCCCATAGCCCATTCAACACAAGGTTTAACCAAGAAAACACACTTCAACATGTCCAAGAGTGAGGGTAAAAGAGTCTCACTCTTGGCAGGAGAAAAAATTAAACCCCAGAAATCCAGCAAAGCTGCTGGGGGACTCACTAGGTAGGGAAATTCAGCCTAAACAGAGAATTCTCCCTAACACCTGCTCTACCTGCTGTGCCTACTGGACCTTTACCAGGTCCCACATTTAGTCCTCAGTACTTTGAACTAGAGAAAATGAAGCTAGAATTGGAGTATAAGAAACTTAATGCTCAAACTGACAAAGAACTAAGGCTAAGGGAAATGGAGCTCAAGTATGACTTAGAAATGAAGAAATTATCTGTTGAGAATGTTTCTCTCTCTGGCTCCTCTAGAAGTTCCAGTCCTAAAAGACCCCGGATGCCTAAAGAATTGGTTGGTATGTATGAGCCTAAGTTGGATGTGTTGGATTGGTTGTCTCTGTTTGAATATAATCATGGGCTCCAGAACATCACAGGAAATGACTTACTCACCTGGTTGTTCTCTAGGCTTCCCCCTGTTGCAACTGATGTGGTAATGGAGATGGGGGAGGAGGATAGGAAGGACTATGAATGTGTGAAACTAGCTTTGATAGCTAGGTTTGGGAAGACCCCTTCCCAGTATCTTAAGAGGTTTAGGAGCCTCAAAAAGCATGATGGTACCCCTTGGGCTACCTGGGTGAGTGAATGTTTGAAAAACTTAGAGGGATGGATTAAGGGTTACAAGGTGAACACTTATGAAGGTATGAAGAATTTGTTTATGTTGGAGACTATTTATGATGCCTGCTCTCCTGAGCTCAGACAACACTTGGCTGATTCCAGGGAATTGGATTCCCGGAAACTAGCTAAGGCTGCTGACTTGTGGGTTGCCAACAGGGCCACTCACAAGGATTCTGGGGTAACTCAGAAGAAGGATGGGGAGAAACAGCCTAAAAAGGACTCCAGAGAGAATTCTAATAATTCCTATCCCAAAGAGGGCCCCAAACCACAAAATAACCAGGGTAAGCCACATGGGAAACCTAGTCAGGCTGCTGTACCTTCTGGCCACAAGCCAGAAGGAGGTCAGAACAAGCCACCCTTCCAGAGAGCATTTGGACAATGCTATGTCTGTCAGGGTACTGACCATATCAAAGGAGATCCCAAGTGCAAGGGTAAACCTGCAGGGATCAGCACAGTCTCCTTAGCCTTCACTCCTGAGGATGAAGTACAGATGGCTAGTGCCCACTTTGAACTCTTTGCTGAAGAACCCTTGGGTCTTCAAGCAACTGTAAACTTAGAGCCTATGGGTCTGGTTAGTCCCCAGAATAGGGTTGTGTATAACTCCCTACCTGTTAACTCTAAGGTGTATTATGTGGACAGTGTTCTTGTCAATGGCCAGGATACTCCTGCCAGGAGAGACACTGGGGCCAGCAGAACAGTAGTGGATGAAAGCTTCTTTCCACCTGAGGATGTGGCCAAAGCACCCAAAGGTCCCACTAAGATGTCTGGAGGCCCTGTCCAAATGGTTCCTATTCTACCAGCCCTCATTCAATGTAACAACATGACAGTAAGGATCCCTGTCAGTGTTCAGGCTGAGGTACCTGGGAAGGTCCTGTTAGGGAATGACCTAAGAACTCTAGGAGTAGTGTCACATACCCCCAGGCCTCCCAGTATGGAGAAGCAGAACTTAACCAAATTGGCTAGAAAGGCTACCTTGAAGGACCCTTCTAAGCCTGTGGGACCCTCTACTGAGAACCCCACTACAAGCCCTGGTGTTAGTAAGTTGACCTCTAACCCAGGCACATTTCAGGATAGTATGCTAGGAACATGGGCGCCCCAACCAAGCTCCATCATTGTTCCCCTAGTCTCAGAGTCTCTGACTCCCCCTGCTTCTGAGGAAGAGGTGGATAGACCAACTAGGCCCCTATCTGGACCTGAGAGAACTGGTAATTCTCAGTGCTGGTGGAAAACCAGAAAAGAAAAGTCTAAGGCCAAAAACCTTCAGACTGTTGGACCTTCTACTGAAGACCCCAACTCAAATCCTAGTATTAGGGGGGAAACTCCTAAAATAGGTAAGGGTAGATCTAAGAGGAAGGGGAAGCAGGTACATTGCCTAACCCCAACCCCTCCAACCAAGAGGCCTAAGACCCAACCTGCTCCCACAAGAGAGGTGGTGAGGGACCTTGGAGGCCCCTCTAGATCTAAGGGAATCCTTTATAAGGACCCCTTGAAAAAGCCTAACATAGGTTCAGAAGTTGTACCAACTTCTGAGGGACTGGTCGACCAGATCCCCTATAACAAAAAGACTGATGTTCCTCAAAGGGTCTGTAGGTCCGTTAGCTTGCAAAAGAAAACCTTTGAGTTCTCCATTGAACATAGGTCAAGGTGTCACCATCAAAATGCTGATGGACTCTCTAGGATGTATATCATCGACTAGAGGTATGAGGTTCATCCAGGAGTGGATTAAATCCTCCTGTCCCTTAGTCTGGGGGGGGCGAGTGTTAGGGAGAATTCTCTGTTTAGGCTGAATTTCCCTACCTAGTGAGTCCCCCAGCAGCTTTGCTGGATTTCTGGGGTTTAATTTTTTTCTCCTGCCAAGAGTGAGACTCTTTTACCCTCACTCTTGGACATGTTGAAGTGTGTTTTCTTGGTTAAACCTTGTGTTGAATGGGCTATGGGGTCTTTTACTCCATAGGGCCTCATGTATTTTTGTGATGTGGGTCACACAGCACCCTCTGTGCCGTGACCCAGGGGTGTCCTAGGGACTCCCCAACATAGACTCCATACCCTGGGACTGACTACTGTCTCCCAGGGCATGTAAAGTCACCAAAGACTTTGCTAGTCTTGAATCCTGAACAGAACCAGTACAAACCATCATATTGTGGACGTACTGGCTGGGGCAATTCGATTGCCCCAGGGTCTGTTAGTCGAGGGGGCACGTCTCCGTCCCCCCTGATCGAGTTTTGGCTGGTGGCAGTGGAAACTACTTTTTATATTCGACCGCGAATATTTCCCTATGGGATTTCCCATTGTTTTAGGCTAACACATTTAATTATTTATTTACGGTAGCCTTAAACATACCGCCGGTTTATATATTTATTTTTATAACTCCGGTTGGGACTTTTTGCCAAAACTTGATTCTAAAATGGCGTTGGTGTTCGCCTCTGTAACTCTGACCCAAAGTGGAGCCCTTTGTTCCACTTTTGGCGGGCTTCTCCACAGAAGCCCTCCAAAGTGGTGCCACTCTGTCTGGGGTACTTAGGAGGGGTGGAGGGGGATTTAGGCACCCTGGACTGAGTTACCTTGGTAACTCAAGTCGCACTCCGTCCTGATTGGCCCAAGTGGTGAGCCGCCCGGCTCACCACTTAGCATGTTTGAGTGACAGCTAGGCTGGGTGAATGGGGGTTTGCTGCATAAAAGCAGGGCTTTGGGGACTGGGACTTCAGAAGTCGCCACAGGACCAAGAATCCGACGAGGGAAGAGCTGAGCCGACCTGCTTCGACGACACCACCCGGTGGAGCCCTGCTGAACCGTCTCACCACTTTTTCCCGACGACCGAGGAGAACTCTTAACGGAGTGGCTCCTTCCCTTGACTGGTGGGGACAACCAGTCTTCGCCTTCTTTCCGTTCTTTGAGGTATCTCGTGGCCGCCTTGCCTGTGCCAAGCACCCCGGCAACCGGAATACCACACTTTACCCCCATACCGCGAAAGTCGGTACCAACCCTTTAACCGGAGGACTCCGCGGCTGGTTTCTTCCCGGGCAGTGCAACGACCCTCTTCTTCTGCTCTTCAGCGAGAACTTCTTCTCCCCTGACCGACGTCGAGCCCTGCTGCCACTGCCTGGAACAACTGCCACCGCTGGAGGATCCTTTCCGCTTAAGGTACTGTGTTCCGCCTGGCTTCCCTTGCTACCGACTGTACGGGGTAGATTTAGTCCCCGGCTTTCGAACCTGGGAGTGCCTGGGACACTTTGGCTAAACTTTCTGAGCCACTCTAAACTCTTTTTGACTCTTTGCAAGACTTTGAATCTCTAACTAACAGTGTGATCTTGGGCACATTTTCGCTCCGGCTACTCTAAGAGTGGGCCCTGCCTAGTGACTTTTGCTCACCTGTGACTTTGTGCTTCTTTGAGCCTATTGCAAGTGTTCTGGACCTTAGAGTGGTGTGTTTAACCCATTTCTGCTTTTTCTCTCCCTTTCTTGGAAACTACTAGAGTGTCATCTAACGTTAAGCACTCACCTCTGTTTTAATTAAGTGGTGTTTACCTAGAGTTGTCTAGATAGGAGAAAGGATTGAATCTACTTTCATTATAACTGTGTTGAAGTGCTTTTACTATATTTTTGCTAGAGTGTTTTTAACTTATGTGTATTTTAAATAAATAACTATATACTTTTGAAACCAAGCTCTGGTCAGTGTTTGCTTGTGCTATTGTGTTTTGGTACATATTGTGTATACTTTACATACTGCCTAACTCTTCTTGAGAGAGGTCTGACTGCTCAGCCACAGCTACCAGGTAAATCTGGGTGGTACAGACTGCTACCAAAGGGGTTTACTGCTCTACCTGTAGTCTTAAATCTTTTGCAGTGTTCCCCAAGGGAACTGCACAGGTTTCTGCCTAACACCAGGGATTTTGAAACTTTGTACCGCCTCATGCATACAGGGATTTTGAAGCTTTGGACCACATCCCATTTTGAAGCTTTTGACCACCTCATCCTTCCAAGGATTTTGAAGCTTTGGACCGCCTCATCCCTCTAGGTATTTTGAAGCTTTGGACCGCCTCATACCTACAGAGATTTTGAAGCTTTGGACCACATCCCATTTTGAAGCTTTTGATCACCTCATCACTCCAGGGATTTTGAAGCTTTGGACCGCCTCATCCCTCTAGGTATTTTGAAGCTTTGGACCACCTCATCCCTCTAGGGGTTTTGAAGCTTTTGACCACCACATCCCTCCAGGGATTTTGAAGCTTGTAACCACCTCATACCTCCAGGGATTTTGAAACTTTGGATGACATCCCTCCAGGGATTTTGAAGCTTTGCACCACCTCATCCCTCCAGGGATTTTGAAACTTTGGACCGCCTCATGCCTACAGGGATTTTGAAGCTTTGGACCACATCCCATTTTGAAGCTTTTGACCACCTCATCCCTCCAGGGATTTTGAAGCGTTGGACCGCCTCATCCCTCTAGGTATTTTGAAGCGTTGGACTGCCTCATCCCTCTAGGGGTTTTGAAGCTTTTGACCACCACATCCCTCCAGGGATTTTGAAGTTTTTGACCACCTCCTCCCTCCAGGGATTTTGAAGGTTTGGACCACATCCCTCCAGGGATTTGAAGCTTTGCACCACCTCATCCCTCCAGGGATTTTGAAACTTTGTACCGCCTCATGCATACAGGGATTTTGAAGCTTTGGACCACATCCCATTTTGAAGCTTTTGACCATCTCATCCCTCCATGGATTTTGAAGCTTAGGACTACCTCATCCCTCCATGGATTTTGAAGCTTTGGATCACATCCCTCCAGGGATTTTGAAGCTTTGCACCACCTCAACCCTCCAGGGATTTTGAAACTTTGGACCACCTCATGCCTACAGGGATTTTGAAGCTTTGGACCACATCCCATTTTGAAGCTTTTGACCACCTCATCCTTCCAAGGATTTTGAAGCTTTGGACCGCCTCATCCCTCTAGGTATTTTGAAGCTTTGGACCGCCTCATACCTACAGAGATTTTGAAGCTTTGGACCACATCCCATTTTGAAGCTTTTGATCACCTCATCCCTCCAGGGATTTTGAAGCTTTGGACCGCCTCATCCCTCTAGGTATTTTGAAGCTTTGGACCGCCTCATCCCTCTAGGGGTTTTGAAGCTTTTGACCACCACATCCCTCCAGGGATTTTGAAGCTTGTAACCACCTCATACCTCCAGGGATTTTGAAACTTTGGATGACATCCCTCCAGGGATTTTGAAGCTTTGCACCGCCTCACCCCTCCAGGGATTTTGAAACTTTGGACCGCCTCATGCCTGCAGGGATTTTGAAGCTTTGGACCACATCCCATTTTGAAGCTTTTGACCACCTCATCCCTCCAGGGATTTTGAAGCTTTTGACCACCACATCCCTCCAGGGATTTTGAAGCTTAGGGCCACCTCATCCCTCCAGGGATTTTGAAGCTTTGGATCACATCCCTCCAGGGATTTTGAAGCTTTGCACCACCTCATCCCTCCAGGGATTTTGAAACTTTGGACCGCCTCATGCCTACAGGGATTTTGAAGCTTTGGACCACATCCCATTTTGAAGCTTTTGACCACCTCATCCCTCCAGGGATTTTGAAGCTTTGGACCGCCTCATCCCTCTAGGTATTTTGAAGCGTTGGACCGCCTCATCCCTCTAGGGGTTTTGAAGCTTTTGACCACCACATCCCTCTAGGGATTTTGAAGTTTTTGACCACATCCTCCCTCCAGGGATTTTGAAGGTTTGGACCACATCCCTCCAGGGATTTTGAAGCTATGGACCGCATCATCCATCCAGGGATTTTGAAGCTTTAGACCACCTCATCCCTCCAGGGATTTTGAAGCTTTGGACCACATCCCTCCAGAGATTTTGAAGCTTTGGACCGCCTCATGCCTACAGGGATCTTGAAGCTTTGGACCACACCCCATATTGAAGCTTGTGACCACCTCATCCCTCCAGGGATTTAGAAGCTTTGGACCGCCTCATCCCTACAGGTATTTTGCAGCTTTGGACTTCATCCCTCCAGGGATTTTGAAGCTTTTGACCACATCCCTTCAGAGGATTTTGAAGCTTGGAACCACCTCATCCCTCCAGGGATTTTGAAGCTTTGGATCACATCCCTCCAGGGATTTTGAAGCTTTGCACCACCTCATCCCTCCAGGGATTTAGAAACTTTGGACCGCCTCATCCCTCCAGGAATTTTGAAGCTTTGGATCACATCCCTCCATGGATTTTGAAGCTTTGCACCACCTCATCCCCCAGGGGATTTTGAAGCTTTGGACCGCCTCATGCCTATAGGGATTTTGAAGCTTTCGACCACATCCCATTTTGAAGCTTGTGACCACCTCATCCCTCCAGGGATTTTGAAGCTTTGGACCTCATCCCTCCAGGGATTTTGAAGCTTGTAACCACCTCATCCCTCCAGGGATTTTGAAGCTTTGGATCACATCCCTCCAGGGATTTTGAATCTTTGCATCACCTCATCCCTCCAGGGATTTTGAAACTTTGGACCGCCTCATGCCTACAGGGATTTCGAAGCTTTGGACCACATCCTATTTTGAAGCTTTTGACCACCTCATCCCTCCAGGGATTTTGAAGCTTTGGACCGCCTCATCTCTCTAGGTATTTTGAAGCTTTGGACCGCCTCATCCATCTAGGGGTTTTGAAGCTATGACCACATCATCCCTCCAGGGGCTTTGAAGCTTTGGACCACCTCATCCCTCCAGGGGCTTTGAAGCTTTTGACCACCACATCCCTCCAAGGATTTTGAAGCTTGTAACCACCTCATCCCTCCAGGGATTTTGAAGCTTTGGATCACATCCCTCCAGGGATTTGAAGCTTTGCACCACCTCATCCCTCCAGGGATTTTGAAACTTTGGACCACCTCATGCCTACAGGGATTTTGAAGCTTTGGACCACATCCCATTTTGAAGCTTTTGACCACCTCATCCCTCCATGGATTTTGAAGCTTAGGACCACCTCATCCCTCCATGGATTTTGAAGCTTTGGATCACATCCCTCCAGGGATTTTGAAGCTTTGCACCACCTCAACCCTCCAGGGATTTTGAAACTTTGGACCACCTCATGCCTACAGGGATTTTGAAGCTTTGGACCACATCCCATTTTTAAGCTTTTGACCACCTCATCCTTCCAAGGATTTTGAAGCTTTGGACCGCCTCATCCCTCTAGGTATTTTGAAGCTTTGGACCGCCTCATCCCTCTAGGGGTTTTGAAGATGTGACCACCTCATCCCTCCAGGGGCTTTGCAGCTTTGGACCACCTCATCCCTCCAGGGGTTTTGAAGCTTTTGACCATCACATCCCTCCAGGGGTTTTGAAGCTTTTGACCACCACATCCCTCCATGGATTTTGAAGCTTGTAACCACCTCATCCCTCCAGGGATTTTGAAACTTTGGACCGCCTCATGCCTATAGGGATTTTGAAGCTTTGGATCACATCCCATTTTGAAGCTTTTGACCACCTCATCCCGCCAGGAATTTTGAAGCTTTGGACCGCCTCATGCCTATAGGGATTTTGAAGCTTTGGACCACATCCCATTTTGAATCTTGTGACCGCCTTATCCCTCCAGGGATTTTGAAGCTTTGGACCTCATCCCTCCAGGGATTTTGAAGCTTTTGACCACCACATCCCTCCAGGGAATTTGAAGCTTGTAACCACCTCATCCCTCCAGGGATTTTGAAGCTTTGGATCACATCCCTCCAGGGATTTTGAAGCTTTGCACCACCTCATCCCTCCAGGGATTTTGAAACTTTGGACCGCCTCATGCCTACAGGGATTTTGAAGCTTTGGTCCACATCCCATTTTGAAGCTTTGGACCACCTCATCCCTCTAGGGGTTTTGAAGCTGTGACCACCTCATCCCTCCAGGGGCTTTGAAGCTTTTGACCACCTCATCCCTCCAGGGGTTTTGAAGCTTTCGACCATCACATCCCTCCAGGGATTTTGAAGTTTGTAACCACCTCATCCCTCCAGGGATTTTGAAGCTTGTAACCACCTCATCCCTCCAGGGATTTTGAAGCTTTGGATCACATTCCTCCAGGGATTTGAAGCTTTGCACCACCTCATCCCTCCAGGGATTTTGAAACTTTGGACTGCCTCATGCCTACAGGGATTTTGAAGCTTTAGACCACATCCCATTTTGAAGCTTTTGACCACCTCATCCCTCCAGGGATTTTGAAGCTTTTGACCACCACATCCCTCCAGGGATTTTGAAGCTTAGGGCTACCTCATCCCTCCAAGGACTTTGAAGCTTTGGATCACATCCCTCCAGGGATTTTGAAGCTTTGCACCACCTCATCCCTCCAGGGATTTTGAAACTTTGGACCGCCTCATGCCTACAGGGATTTTGAAGCTTTGGACCACATCCCATTTTGAAGCTTTGGACCGCCTCATCCGTCTAGGGGTTTTGAAGCTTTTGACCACCACATCCCTCCAGGGATTTTGAAGCTTGTAACACCTCATCCCTCCAGGGATTTTCAAACTTTGGACCGCCTTATGCCTATAGGGTTTTTGAAGCTTTGGACCACATCCCATTTTGAAGCTTTTGACCACGTCATCCCTCCAGGGATTTTGAAGCTTTGGACCGCCTCATGCCTATAGGGATTTTGAAGCTTTGGACCACATCCTATTTTGAAGCTTGTGACCACCTCCTCCCTCCAGCGATTTTGAAGCTTTGGGTCTCATCCCTCCAGGGATTTTGAAGCTTTGGACCACATCCCATTTTGAAGCTTTTGACCACCTCATCCCTCCAGGGATTTTGAAACTTTGGACTGCCTCATCCCTCCAGCGATTTTGAAGCTTTGGGCCTCATCCCTCCAGGGATTTTGAAGCTTTTGACCACCTCATCCCTCCAGGGATTCTGAAGCATTGGATCACATCCCTCCAGGGATTTTGAAGCTTTGCACCACCTCATCCCTCCAGGGATTTTGAAACTGTGGACCGCCTCATGCCTACAGGGATTTTGAAGCTTTGGTCCACATCCCATTTTGAAGCTGTTGACCACCTCATCCCTCCAGGGATTTTGAAGCTTTGGACCGCTTCACCCCTCTAGGTATTTTGAAGCTTTGGACCACCTCATCCCTCCAGTGGCTTTGAGGCTTTGGACCACCTCATCCCTCCAGGGGTTTTGAAGCTTTTGACCACCACATCCCTCCAGGGATTTTGAAGCTTGTAACCACCTCATCCCTCCAGGGATTTTGAAGCTTTGGATCACATCCCTCCAGGGATTTGAAGCTTTGCACCACCTTATCCCTCCAGGGATTTTGAAACTTTGGACCGCCTCATGCCTACAGGGATTTTGAAGCTTTGGACCACATCCCATTTTGAAGCTTTTGACCACCTCATCCCTCCAGTGATTTTGAAGCTTTTGACCACCACATCCCTCCTGGGATTTTGAAGCTTTGGGTCACATCCCTCCAGGGATTTTGAAGCTTTGCACCACCTCATCCCTCCGGGGATTTTGAAACTCTGGACCGCCTCATGCCTACAGGGATTTTGAAGCTTTGGACCACATCCCATTTTGAAGCTTTTGACCAACTCATCCCTCCAGGGATTTTGAAGCCTTGGACCACCTCATCCCTCTAGGTATTTTGAAGCTTTTGACCACCACATCCCTCCAGGGAATTTGAAGCTTGTAACCACCTCATCCCTCCAGGGATTTTGAAGCTTTGGATCACATCCCTCCAGGGATTTTGAAGCTTTGCACCACCTCATCCCTCCAGGGATTTTGAAACTTTGGACCGCCTCATGCCTACAGGGATTTTGAAGCTTTGGTCCACATCCCATTTTGAAGCTTTGGACCACCTCATCCCTCTAGGGGTTTTGAAGCTGTGACCACCTCATCCCTCCAGGGGCTTTGAAGCTTTTGACCACCTCATCCCTCCAGGGGTTTTGAAGCTTTCGACCATCACATCCCTCCAGGGATTTTGAAGTTTGTAACCACCTCATCCCTCCAGGGATTTTGAAGCTTGTAACCACCTCATCCCTCCAGGGATTTTGAAGCTTTGGATCACATTCCTCCAGGGATTTGAAGCTTTGCACCACCTCATCCCTCCAGGGATTTTGAAACTTTGGACTGCCTCATGCCTACAGGGATTTTGAAGCTTTAGACCACATCCCATTTTGAAGCTTTTGACCACCTCATCCCTCCAGGGATTTTGAAGCTTTTGACCACCACATCCCTCCAGGGATTTTGAAGCTTAGGGCTACCTCATCCCTCCAAGGACTTTGAAGCTTTGGATCACATCCCTCCAGGGATTTTGAAGCTTTGCACCACCTCATCCCTCCAGGGATTTTGAAACTTTGGACCGCCTCATGCCTACAGGGATTTTGAAGCTTTGGACCACATCCCATTTTGAAGCTTTGGACCGCCTCATCCGTCTAGGGGTTTTGAAGCTTTTGACCACCACATCCCTCCAGGGATTTTGAAGCTTGTAACACCTCATCCCTCCAGGGATTTTCAAACTTTGGACCGCCTTATGCCTATAGGGTTTTTGAAGCTTTGGACCACATCCCATTTTGAAGCTTTTGACCACGTCATCCCTCCAGGGATTTTGAAGCTTTGGACCGCCTCATGCCTATAGGGATTTTGAAGCTTTGGACCACATCCTATTTTGAAGCTTGTGACCACCTCCTCCCTCCAGCGATTTTGAAGCTTTGGGTCTCATCCCTCCAGGGATTTTGAAGCTTTGGACCACATCCCATTTTGAAGCTTTTGACCACCTCATCCCTCCAGGGATTTTGAAACTTTGGACTGCCTCATCCCTCCAGCGATTTTGAAGCTTTGGGCCTCATCCCTCCAGGGATTTTGAAGCTTTTGACCACCTCATCCCTCCAGGGATTTTGAAGCATTGGATCACATCCCTCCAGGGATTTTGAAGCTTTGCACCACCTCATCCCTCCAGGGATTTTGAAACTGTGGACCGCCTCATGCCTACAGGGATTTTGAAGCTTTGGTCCACATCCCATTTTGAAGCTGTTGACCACCTCATCCCTCCAGGGATTTTGAAGCTTTGGACCGCTTCACCCCTCTAGGTATTTTGAAGCTTTGGACCACCTCATCCCTCCAGTGGCTTTGAGGCTTTGGACCACCTCATCCCTCCAGGGGTTTTGAAGCTTTTGACCACCACATCCCTCCAGGGATTTTGAAGCTTGTAACCACCTCATCCCTCCAGGGATTTTGAAGCTTTGGATCACATCCCTCCAGGGATTTGAAGCTTTGCACCACCTTATCCCTCCAGGGATTTTGAAACTTTGGACCGCCTCATGCCTACAGGGATTTTGAAGCTTTGGACCACATCCCATTTTGAAGCTTTTGACCACCTCATCCCTCCAGTGATTTTGAAGCTTTTGACCACCACATCCCTCCTGGGATTTTGAAGCTTTGGGTCACATCCCTCCAGGGATTTTGAAGCTTTGCACCACCTCATCCCTCCGGGGATTTTGAAACTTTGGACCGCCTCATGCCTACAGGGATTTTGAAGCTTTGGACCACATCCCATTTTGAAGCTTTTGACCAACTCATCCCTCCAGGGATTTTGAAGCCTTGGACCACCTCATCCCTCTAGGTATTTTGAAGCTTTGGACCGCCTCATCCCTCTTGGGGTTTTGAAGCTTTTGACCACCATATCCCTCCAGGGATTTTGAAGCTTGTAACCACCTCATCCCTCCAGGGATTTTGAAACTTTGGACCGCCTCATGCCTACAGGGATTTTGAAGCTTTGGACCACATCCCATTTTGAAGCTTTTGACCACATCATCCCTCCAGGGATTTTGAAGCTTTGGACCGCCTCATCCCTCTAGGTATTTTGAAGGTTTGGATCGCCTCATCCCTCTAGGGGTTTTGAAGTTATGACCACCTCATCCCTCCAGGGGTTTTGAAGCTTTGGACCACCTCATCCCTCCAGGGGTTTTGAAGCTTTTGACCACCACATCCCTCCAGGGATTTTGAAGCTTTGGATCACATCACTCCAGGGATTTGAAGCTTTGCACCACCTCATCCCTCCAGGGATTTTGAAACTTTGGACAGCCTCATGCCTACAGGGATTTTGAAGCTTTGGACCACATCCCATTTTGAAGCTTTTGACCACCTCATCCCCCCAGGGATTTTGAAGCTTTGGACCGCCTCATCCCTCTAGGTATTTTGAAGCTTTGGACCGCCTCATCCCTCTAGGGGTTTTGAAGCTTTTGACCACCACATCCCTCCAGGAATGTTGAAGCTTGTAACCACCTCATCCCTCCAGGGATTTTGAAACTTTGGACCGCCTCATCCCTCTAGGTATTTTGAAGCTTTGACCGCCTCATCCCTCTAGGGGTTTTGAAGTTATGACCACCTCATCCCTCCAAGGGTTTTGAAGCTTTTGACCACCTCATCCCTAGAGGAATTTTGAAGCTTTGGATCACATCCCTCCAGGGATTTTGAAGCTTTGGACCACCTCATGCCTACAGGGATTTTGAAGCTTTTGACCACATCCCATTTTGAAGCTTGTGACCACCTCCTCCCTCCAGCGATTTTGAAGCTTTGGGCCTCATCCCTCCAGGGATTTTGAAGCTTTTGACCACCATATCCCTCCAGGGATGTTGAAGCTTGTAACCACCTCATCCCTCCAGGGATTTTGAAGCATTGGATCACATCCCTCCAGTGATTTTGAAGCTTTGCACCACCTCATCCCTCCAGGGATTTTGAAACTTTGGACCGCCTCATGCCTACAGGGATTTTGAAGCTTTGGTCCACATCCCATTTTGAAGCTGTTGACCACCTCATCCCTCCAGGGATTTTTAAGCTTTGGACCGCCTCTTCCCTCTAGGTATTTTGAAGCTTTGGACCGCCTCATCCCTCTAGGGGTTTTGATGCTATGACCACCTCATCCCTCCAGTAGCTTTGAAGCTTTGGACCACCTCATCCCTCCAGGGGTTTTGAAGCTTTTGACCACCACATCCCTCCAGGGATTTTGAAGCTTGTAACCACCTCATCCCTCCAGGGATTTTGAAGCTTTGGATCACATCCCTCCAGGGATTTGAAGCTTTGTACCTTCTCAACCCTCCAGGGATTTTGAAACTTTGGACCTCCTCATGCCTACAGGGATTTTGAAGCTTTGAACCACATCCCATTTTGAAGCTTTTGACCACCTCATCCCTCCAGGGATTTTGAAGCTTTTGACCACCATATCCCTCCAGGGATTTTGAAGCTTGTAACCACCTCATCCCTCCAGGGATTTTGAAGCTTTGGATCACATCCCTCCAGGGATTTGAAGCTTTGTACCATCTAATCCCTCCAGGGATTTTGAAACTTTGGACCGCCTCATGCCTACAGAGATTTTGAAGCTTTGGACCACATCCCATTTTGAAGCTTTTAACCACGTCATCCCTCCAGGGATTTTGAAGCTTTTGACCACCACATCCCTCCAGGGATTTGAAGCTTAGGGCCACCTCATCCCTCCAGGGATTTTGAAGCTTTGGATCATATCCCTCCAGGGATTTTGAAGCTTTGCACCACCTCATTTCTCCAGGGATTTTGAAACTTTGGACCGCCTCATACCTACAGGGATTTTGAAGCTTTGGACCACATCCCATTTTGAAGCTTTTGACCACCTCATCCCTCCAGGGATTTTGAAGCTTTGGACCGCCTCATCCCTCTAGGTATTTTGAAGCTTTGGACCGCCTCATCCCTCTAGGGGTTTTGAAGCTTTTGACCACCACATCCCTCCAGGGATTTTGAAGCTTTGGACCGCCTCATCCCTCTAGGTATTTTGAAGCTTTGGACCGCCTCATCCCTCTAGGGGTTTTGAAGTTATGACCACCTCATCCCACCAGGGGTTTTGAAGCTTTGGACCACCTCATCCCCCCAGGGGTTTTGAAGCTTTTGACCACCACATCCCTCCAGGGATTTTGAAACTTGTAACCACCTCATCCCTCCAGGAATTTTGAAGCTTTGGATCACAACCCTCCAGGGATTTGAAGCTTTGCACCACCACATCCCTCCAGGGATTTCAAGCTTTGCACCACCTCATCCCTCCAGGGATTTTGAAACTTTGGACAGCCTCATGCCTACAGCGATTTTGAAGCTTTGGACCACATCCCATTTTGAAGCTTTGCACCACCTCATCCCTCCAGGGATTTTGAAACTTTGGACCGCCTCATACCTACAGAGATTTTGAAGCTTTGGACCACATCCCATTTTGAAGCTTTTGATCACCTCATCCCTCCAGGGATTTTGAAGCTTTGGACCGCCTCATCCCTCTAGGTATTTTGAAGCTTTGGACCGCCTCATCCCTCTAGGGGTTTTGAAGCTTTTGACCACCTCATACCTCCAGGGATTTTGAAACTTTGGATGACATCCCTCCAGGGATTTTGAAGCTTTGCACCACCTCACCCCTCCAGGGATTTTGAAGCTTAGGGCCACCTCATCCCTCCAGGGATTTTGAAGCTTTGGATCACATCCCTCTAGGGATTTTGAAGCTTTGGACCACATCCCATTTTGAAGCTTTTGACCACCTCATCCCTCCAGGGATTTTGAAGCTTTTGACCACCACATCCCTCCAGGGATTTTGAAGCTTAGGGCCACCTCATCCCTCCAGGGATTTTGAAGCTTTGGATCACATCCCTCCAGGGATTTTGAAGCTTTGCACCACCTCATCCCTCCAGGGATTTTGAAACTTTGGACCGCCTCATGCCTACAGGGATTTTGAAGCTTTGGACCACATCCCATTTTGAAGCTTTTGACCACCTCATCCCTCCAGGGATTTTGAAGCTTTGGACCGCCTGATCCCTCTAGGTATTTTGAAGCGTTGGACCGCCTCATCCCTCTAGGGGTTTTGAAGCTTTTGACCACCACATCCCTCCAGGGATTTTGAAGTTTTTGACCACCTCCTCCCTCCAGGGATTTTGAAGGTTTGGACCACATCCCTCCAGGGATTTTGAAGCTTTGGACCGCATCATCCATCTAGGGATTTTGAAGCTTTAGACCACCTCATCCCTCCAGGGATTTTGAAGCTTTGGACCACCTCATCCCTCCAGGGATTTTGAAGCTTTGGATCACATCCCTCCAGGGATTTTGAAGCTTTGGACCGCCTCATGCCTACAGGGATCTTGAAGCTTTGGACCACACCCCATATTGAAGCTTGTGACCACCTCATCCCTCCAGGGATTTTGAAGCTTTGGACCGCCTCATCCCTACAGGTATTTTGCAGCTTTGGACCTCATCCCTCCAGGGATTTTGAAGCTTTTGACCAAATCCCTTCAGAGGATTTTGAAGCTTGGAACCACCTCATCCCTCCAGGGATTTTGAAGCTTTGGATCACATCCCTCCAGGGATTTTGAAGCTTTGCACCACCTCATCCCTCCAGGGATTTTGAAGCTTGTAACCACCTCATCCCTCCAGGGATTTTGAAGCTTTGGATCACATCCCTCCAGGGATTTTGAAGCTTTGCATCACCTCATCCCACCAGGGATTTTGAAACTTTGGACCGCCTCATGCCTACAGGGATTTCGAAGCTTTGGACCACATCCCATTTTGAAGCTTTTGACCACCTCATCCCTCCAGGGATTTTGAAGCTTTGGACCGCCTCATCTCTCTAGGTATTTTGAAGCTTTGGACCGCCTCATCCCTCCAGGGGCTTTGAAGCTTTGGACCTCCTTGTCCCTCCAGGGGCTTTGAAGCTTTGGATCACATCCCTCCAGGGATTTGAAGCTTTGCACCACCTCATCCCTCCAGGGATTTTGAAACTTTGGACCACCTCATGCATACAGGGATTTTGAAGCTTTGGACCACATCCCATTTTGAAGCTTTTGACCACCTCATCCCTCCATGGATTTTGAAGCTTAGGACTACCTCATCCCTCCATGGATTTTGAAGCTTTGGATCACATCCCTCCAGGGATTTTGAAGCTTTGCACCACCTCAACCCTCCAGGGATTTTGAAACTTTGGACCACCTCATGCCTACAGGGATTTTGAAGCTTTGGACCACATCCCATTTTGAAGCTTTTGACCACCTCATCCTTCCAAGGATTTTGAAGCTTTGGACCGCCTCATCCCTCTAGGTATTTTGAAGCTTTGGACCGCCTCATACCTACAGAGATTTTGAAGCTTTGGACCACATCCCATTTTGAAGCTTTTGATCACCTCATCCCTCCAGGGATTTTGAAGCTTTGGACCGCCTCATCCCTCTAGGTATTTTGAAGCTTTGGACCGCCTCATCCCTCTAGGGGTTTTGAAGCTTTTGACCACCACATCCCTCCAGGAATTTTGAAGCTTGTAACCACCTCATACCTCCAGGGATTTTGAAACTTTGGATGACATCCCTCCAGGGATTTTGAAGCTCACCCCTCCAGGGATTTTGAAACTTTGGACCGCCTCATGCCTGCAGGGATTTTGAAGCTTTGGACCACATCCCATTTTGAAGCTTTGGACCGCCTCATCCCTACAGGTATTTTGCAGCTTTGGACCTCATCCCTCCAGGGATTTTGAAGCTTTTGACCACATCCCTTCAGAGGATTTTGAAGCTTGGAACCACCTCATCCCTCCAGGGATTTTGAAGCTTTGGATCACATCCCTCCAGGGATTTTGAAGCTTTGCACCACCTCATCCCTCCAGGGATTTTGAAACTTTGGACCGCCTCATGCCTACAGGGATTTCGAAGCTTTGGACCACATCCCATTTTGAAGCTTTTGACCACCTCATCCCTCCAGGGATTTTGAAGCTTTGGACCGCCTCATCCCTCTAGGTATTTTGAAGCGTTGGACCGCCTCATCCCTCTAGGGGTTTTGAAGCTTTTGACCACCACATCCCTCCAGGGATTTTGAAGTTTTTGACCACATCCTCCCTCCAGGGATTTTGAAGGTTTGGACCACATCCCTCCAGGGATTTTGAAGCTATGGACCGCATCATCCATCCAGGGATTTTGAAGCTTTAGACCACCTCATCCCTCCAGGGATTTTGAAGCTTTGGACCACATCCCTCCAGGGATTTTGAAGCTTTGGACCGCCTCATGCCTACAGGGATCTTGAAGCTTTGGACCACACCCCATATTGAAGCTTGTGACCACCTCATCCCTCCAGGGATTTTGAAGCTTTGGACCGCCTCATGCCTATAGGGATTTTGAAGCTTTGGACCACATCCCATTTTGAAGCTTGTGACCGCCTCATCCCTCGAGGGATTTTTAAGCTTTGGACCTCATCCCTTGAGGGATTTTGAAGCTTTTGACCACCACATCCCTCCAGGGAATTTGAAGCTTGTAACCACCTCATCCCTCCAGGGATTTTGAAGCTTTGGATCACATCGCTCCAGGGATTTTGAAGCTTTGCACCACCTCATCCCTCCAGGGATTTTGAAACTTTGGACCGCCTCATGCCTACAGGGATTTTGAAGCTTTGGTCCACATCCCATTTTGAAGCTTTGGACCACCTCATCCCTCTAGGGGTTTTGAAGCTGTGACCACCTCATCCCTCCAGGGGCTTTGAAGCTTTGGACCACCTCATCCCTCCAGGGGTTTTGAAGCTTTTGACCATCACATCCCTCCAGGGATTTTGAAGCTAGTAACCACCTCATCCCTCCAGGGATTTTGAAGCTTGTAACCACCTCATCCCTCCAGGGATTTTGAAGCTTTGGATCACATTCCTCCAGGGATTTGAAGCTTTGCACCACCTCATCCCTCCAGGGATTTTGAAACTTTGGACTGCCTCATGCCTACAGGGATTTTGAAGCTTTGGACCACATCCCATTTTGAAGCTTTTGACCACCTCATCCCTCCAGGGATTTTGAAACTTTTGACCACCACATCCCTCCAGGGATTTTGAAGCTTAGGGCTACCTCTTCCCTCCAGGGACTTTGAAGCTTTGGATCACATCCCTCCAGGGATTTTGAAGCTTTGCATCACCTCATCCCTCCAGGGATTTTGAAACTTTGGACCACCTCATGCCTACAGGGATTTTGAAGCTTTGGACCACATCCCATTTTGAAGCTTTGGACCGCCTCATCCGTCTAGGGGTTTTGAAGCTTTTGACCACCACATCCCTCCAGGGATTTTGAAGTTTTTGACCACCTCCTCCCTCCAGGGATTTTGAAGGTTTGGACCACATCCCTCCAGGGATTTTGAAGCTTTGGACCGCATCATCCATCCAGGGATTTTGAAGCTTTAGACCACCTCATCCCTCCAGGGATTTTGAAGCTTTGGACCACCTCATCCCTCCAGGGATTTTGAAGCTTTGGATCACATCCCTCCAGGGATTTTGAAGCTTTGGACCGCCTCATGCCTACAGGGATCTTGAAGCTTTGGACCACACCCCATATTGAAGCTTGTAACTACCTCATCCCTCCAGGGATTTTGAAGCTTTGGACCGCCTCATCCCTACAGGTATTTTGCAGCTTTGGACCTCATCCCTCCAGGGGATTTTGAAGCTTGGAACCACCTCATCCCTCCAGGGATTTTGAAGCTTTGGATCACATCCCTCCAGGGATTTTGAAGCTTTGCACCACCTCATCCCTCCAGGGATTTAGAAACTTTGGACCGCCTCATCCCTCCAGGAATTTTGAAGCTTTGGATCACATCCCTCCATGGATTTTGAAGCTTTTGACCACATCCCTTCAGAGGATTTTGAAGCTTGGAACCACCTCATCCCTCCAGGGATTTTGAAGCTTTGGATCACATCCCTCCAGGGATTTTGAAGCTTTGCACCACCTCATCCCTCCAGGGATTTAGAAACTTTGGACCGCCTCATCCCTCCAGGAATTTTGAAGCTTTGGATCACATCCCTCCATGGATTTTGAAGCTTTGCACCACCTCATCCCCCAGGGGATTTTGAAGCTTTGGACCGCCTCATGCCTATAGGGATTTTGAAGCTTTCGACCACATCCCATTTTGAAGCTTGTGACCACCTCATCCCTCCAGGGATTATGAAGCTTTGGACCTCATCCCTCCAGGGATTTTGAAGCTTTTGACGACCACATCCCTCCAGGGATTTTGAAGCTTGTAACCACCTCATCCCTCCAGGGATTTTGAAGCTTTGGATCACATCCCTCCAGGGATTTTGAAGCTTTGCATCACCTCATCCCTCCAGGGATTTTGAAGCTTTTGACCACCTCATCCCTCCAGGGATTTTGAAGCTTTGGACCGCCTCATCTCTCTAGGTATTTTGAAGCTTTGGACCACCTCATCCATCTAGGGGTTTTGAAGCTATGACCACATCATCCCTCCAGGGGCTTTGAAGCTTTGGACCACCTCATCCCTCCAGGGGCTTTGAAGCTTTTGACCACCACATCCCTCCAAGGATTTTGAAGCTTGTAACCACCTCATCCCTCAAGGGATTTTGAAGCTTTGGATCACATCCCTCCAGGGATTTGAAGCTTTGCACCACCTCATCCCTCCAGGGATTTTGAAACTTTGTGCCGCCTCATGCATACAGGGATTTTGAAGCTTTGGACCACATCCCATTTTGAAGCTTTTGACCACCTAATCCCTCCATGGATTTTGAAGCTTTGGATCACATCCCTCCAGGGATTTTGAAGCTTTGCACCACCTCAACCCTCCAGGGATTTTGAAACTTTGGACCACCTCATGCCTACAGGGATTTTGAAGCTTTGGACCACATCCCATTTTGAAGCTTTTGACCACCTCATCCTTCCAAGGATTTTGAAGCTTTGGACCGCCTCATCCCTCTAGGTATTTTGAAGCTTTGGACCGCCTCATCCATCTAGGGGTTTTTGAAGCTTTTGACCACCACATCCCTCCATGGATTTTGAAGCTTGTAACCACCTCATCCCTCCAGGGATTTTGAAACTTTGGACCGCCTCATGCCTATAGGGATTTTGAAGCTTTGGACCACATCCTATTTTGAAGCTTTTGACCACCTCATCCCTCCAGGGATTTTGAAGCTTTGGACCGCCTCATCCCTCTAGGTATTTTGAAGCTTTGGACCGCCTCTTCCCTCTAGGGGTTTTGAAGTTATGACCACCTCATCCCACCAGGGGTTTTGAAGCTTTGGACCACCTCATCCCCCCAGGGGTTTTGAAGCTTTTGACCACCTCATCCCTCCAGGAATTTTGAAGCTTTGGATCACAACCCTCCAGGGATTTGAAGCTTTGCACCACCACATCCCTCCAGGGATTTCAAGCTTTGCACCACCTCATCCCTCCAGGGATTTTGAAACTTTGGACAGCCTCATGCCTACAGCGATTTTGAAGCTTTGGACCACATCCCATTTTGAAGCTTTGCACCACCTCATCCCTCCAGGGATTTTGAAACTTTGGACCGCCTCATACCTACAGAGATTTTGAAGCTTTGGACCACATCCCATTTTGAAGCTTTTGATCACCTCATCCCTCCAGGGATTTTGAAGCTTTGGACCGCCTCATCCCTCTAGGTATTTTGAAGCTTTGGACCGCCTCATCCCTCTAGGGGTTTTGAAGCTTTTGACCACCACATCCCTCCAGGGATTTTGAAGCTTGTAACCACCTCATACCTCCAGGGATTTTGAAACTTTGGATGACATCCCTCCAGGGATTTTGAAGCTTTGCACCACCTCACCCCTCCAGGGATTTTGAAACTTTGGACCGCCTCATGCCTGCAGGGATTTTGAAGCTTTGGACCACATCCCATTTTGAAGCTTTTGACCACCTCATCCCTCCACGGATTTTGAAGCTTTTGACCACCACATCCCTCCAGGGATTTTGAAGCTTAGGGCCACCTCATCCCTCCAGGGATTTTGAAGCTTTGGATCACATCCCTCCAGGGATTTTGAAGCTTTGCACCACCTCATCCCTCCAGGGATTTTGAAACTTTGGACCGCCTCATGCCTACAGGGATTTTGAAGCTTTGGACCACATCCCATTTTGAAGCTTTTGACCACCTCATCCGTCCAGGGATTTTGAAGCTTTGGACCGCCTGATCCCTCTAGGTATTTTGAAGCGTTGGACCGCCTCATCCCTCTAGGGGTTTTGAAGCTTTTGACCACCACATCCCTCCAGGGATTTTGAAGTTTTTGACCACCTCCTCCCTCCAGGGATTTTGAAGGTTTGGACCACATCCCTCCAGGGATTTTGAAGCTTTGGACCGCATCATCCATCTAGGGATTTTGAAGCTTTAGACCACCTCATCCCTCCAGGGATTTTGAAGCTTTGGACCACCTTATCCCTCCAGGGATTTTGAAGCTTTTGACCACCACATCCCTCCAGGGATTTTGAAGCTTAGGGCCACCTCATCCCTCCAGGGATTTTGAAGCTTTGGATCACATCCCTCCAGGGATTTTGAAGCTTTGCACCACCTCATCCCTCCAGGGATTTTGAAACTTTGGACCGCCTCATGCCTACAGGGATTTTGAAGCTTTGGACCACATCCCATTTTGAAGCTTTTGACCACCTCATCCCTCCAGGGATTTTGAAGCTTTGGACCGCCTGATCCCTCTAGGTATTTTGAAGCGTTGGACCGCCTCATCCCTCTAGGGGTTTTGAAGCTTTTGACCACCACATCCCTCCAGGGATTTTGAAGTTTTTGACCACCTCCTCCCTCCAGGGATTTTGAAGGTTTGGACCACATCCCTCCAGGGATTTTGAAGCTTTGGACCGCATCATCCATCTAGGGATTTTGAAGCTTTAGACCACCTCATCCCTCCAGGGATTTTGAAGCTTTGGACCACCTTATCCCTCCAGGGATTTTGAAGCTTTGGATCACATCCCTCCAGGGATTTTGAAGCTTTGGACCGCCTCATGCCTACAGGGATCTTGAAGCTTTGGACCACACCCCATATTGAAGCTTGTGACCACCTCATCCCTCCAGGGATTTTGAAGCTTTGGACCGCCTCATCCCTACAGGTATTTTGCAGCTTTGGACCTCATCCCTCCAGGGATTTTGAAGCTTTTGACCAAATCCCTTCAGAGGATTTTGAAGCTTGGAACCACCTCATCCCTCCAGGGATTTTGAAGCTTTGGATCACATCCCTCCAGGGATTTTGAAGCTTTGCACCACCTCATCCCTCCAGGGATTTAGAAACGTTGGACCGCCTCATCCCTCCAGGAATTTTGAAGCTTTGGATCACATCCCTCCATGGATTTTGAAGCTTTGCACCACCTCATCCCCCAGGGGATTTTGAAGCTTTGGACCGCCTCATGCCTATAGGGATTTTGAAGCTTTCGACCACATCCCATTTTGAAGCTTGTGACCACCTCATCCCTCCAGGGATTTTGAAGCTTTGGACCTCATCCCTCCAGGGATTTTGAAGCTTTTGACGACCACATCCCTCCAGGGATTTTGAAGCTTGTAACCACCTCATCCCTCCAGGGATTTTGAAGCTTTGGATCACATCCCTCCAGGGATTTTGAAGCTTTGCATCACCTCATCCCTCCAGGGATTTTGAAACTTTGGACCGCCTCATGCCTACAGGGATTTCGAAGCTTTGGACCACATCCCATTTTGAAGCTTTTGACCACCTCATCCCTCCAGGGATTTTGAAGCTTTGGACCGCCTCATCTCTCTAGGTATTTTGAAGCTTTGGACCGCCTCATCCCTCCAGGGGCATTGAAGCTTTGGACCTCCTCATCCCTCCAGGGGCTTTGAAGCTTTTGACCACCACATCCCTCCAAGGATTTTGAAGCTTGTAACCACCTCATCCCTCCAGGGATTTTGAAACTTTGTACCGCCTCATGCATACAGGGATTTTGAAGCTTTGGACCACATCCCATTTTGAAGCTTTTGACCACCTCATCCTTCCAAGGATTTTGAAGCTTTGGACCGCCTCATCCCTCTAGGTATTTTGAAGCTTTGGACCGCCTCATACCTACAGAGATTTTGAAGCTTTGGACCACATCCCATTTTGAAGCTTTTGATCACCTCATCACTCCAGGGATTTTGAAGCTTTGGACCGCCTCATCCCTCTAGGTATTTTGAAGCTTTGGACCACCTCATCCCTCTAGGGGTTTTGAAGCTTTTGACCACCACATCCCTCCAGGGATTTTGAAGCTTGTAACCACCTCATACCTCCAGGGATTTTGAAACTTTGGATGACATCCCTCCAGGGATTTTGAAGCTTTGCACCACCTCATCCCTCCAGGGATTTTGAAACTTTGGACCGCCTCATGCCTACAGGGATTTTGAAGCTTTGGACCACATCCCATTTTGAAGCTTTTGACCACCTCATCCCTCCAGGGATTTTGAAGCTTTGGACCGCCTCATCCCTCTAGGTATTTTGAAGCGTTGGACTGCCTCATCCCTCTAGGGGTTTTGAAGCTTTTGACCACCACATCCCTCCAGGGATTTTGAAGTTTTTGACCACCTCCTCCCTCCAGGGATTTTGAAGGTTTGGACCACATCCCTCCAGGGATTTGAAGCTTTGCACCACCTCATCCCTCCAGGGATTTTGAAACTTTGTACCGCCTCATGCATACAGGGATTTTGAAGCTTTGGACCACATCCCATTTTGAAGCTTTTGACCACCTCATCCCTCCATGGATTTTGAAGCTTAGGACTACCTCATCCCTCCATGGATTTTGAAGCTTTGGTTCACATCCCTCCAGGGATTTTGAAGCTTTGCACCACCTCAACCCTCCAGGGATTTTGAAACTTTGGACCACCTCATGCCTACAGGGATTTTGAAGCTTTGGACCACATCCCATTTTGAAGCTTTTGACCACCTCATCCTTCCAAGGATTTTGAAGCTTTGGACCGCCTCATCCCTCTAGGTATTTTGAAGCTTTGGACCGCCTCATACCTACAGAGATTTTGAAGCTTTGGACCACATCCCATTTTGAAGCTTTTGATCACCTCATCCCTCCAGGGATTTTGAAGCCTTGGACCGCCTCATCCCTCTAGGTATTTTGAAGCTTTGGACCGCCTCATCCCTCTAGGGGTTTTGAAGCTTTTGACCACCACATCCCTCCAGGGATTTTGAAGCTTGTAACCACCTCATACCTCCAGGGATTTTGAAACTTTGGATGACATCCCTCCAGGGATTTTGAAGCTTTTCACCACCTCACCCCTCCAGGGATTTTGAAACTTTGGACTGCCTCATGCCTGCAGGGATTTTGAAGCTTTGGACCACATCCCATTTTGAAGCTTTTGACCACCTCATCCCTCCAGGGATTTTGAAGCTTTTGACCACCACATCCCTCCAGCGATTTTGAAGCTTAGGGCCACCTCATCCCTCCAGGGATTTTGAAGCTTTGGATCACATCCCTCCAGGGATTTTGAAGCTTTGCACCACCTCATCCCTCCAGGGATTTTGAAACTTTGGACCGCCTCATGCCTACAGGGATTTTGAAGCTTTGGACCACATCCCATTTTGAAGCTTTTGACCACCTCATCCCTCCAGGGATTTTGAAGCTTTGGACCGCCTCATCCCTCTAGGTATTTTGAAGCGTTGGACCGCCTCATCCCTCTAGGGGTTTTGAAGCTTTTGACCACCACATCCCTCCAGGGATTTTGAAGTTTTTGACCACATCCTCCCTCCAGGGATTTTGAAGGTTTGGACCACATCCCTCCAGGGATTTTGAAGCTATGGACCGCATCATCCATCCAGGGATTTTGAAGCTTTAGACCACCTCATCCCTCCAGGGATTTTGAAGCTTTGGACCACATCCCTCCAGAGATTTTGAAGCTTTGGACCGCCTCATGCCTACAGGGATCTTGAAGCTTTGGACCACACCCCATATTGAAGCTTGTGACCACCTCATCCCTCCAGGTATTTTGCAGCTTTGGACCTCATCCCTCCAGGGATTTTGAAGCTTTTGACCACATCCCTTCAGAGGATTTTGAAGCTTGGAACCACCTCATCCCTCCAGGGATTTTGAAGCTTTGGATCACATCCCTCCAAGGATTTTGAAGCTTTGCACCACCTCATCCCTCCAGGGATTTAGAAACTTTGGACCGCCTCATCCCTCCAGGAATTTTGAAGCTTTGGATCACATCCCTCCATGGATTTTGAAGCTTTGCACCACCTCATCCCCCAGGGGATTTTGAAGCTTTGGACCGCCTCATGCCTATAGGGATTTTGAAGCTTTCGACCACATCCCATTTTGAAGCTTGTGACCACCTCATCCCTCCAGGGATTTTGAAGCTTTGGACCTCATCCCTCCAGGGATTTTGATGCTTGTAACCACCTCATCCCTCCAGGGATTTTGAAGCTTTGGATCACATCCCTCCAGGGATTTTGAATCTTTGCATCACCTCATCCCTCCAGGGATTTTGAAACTTTGGACCGCCTCATGCCTACAGGGATTTCGAAGCTTTGGACCACATCCTATTTTGAAGCTTTTGACCACCTCATCCCTCCAGGGATTTTGAAGCTTTGGACCGCCTCATCTCTCTAGGTATTTTGAAGCTTTGGACCGCCTCATCCATCTAGGGGTTTTGAAGCTATGACCACATCATCCCTCCAGGGGCTTTGAAGCTTTGGACCACCTCATCCCTCCAGGGGCTTTGAAGCTTTTGACCACCACATCCCTCCAAGGATTTTGAAGCTTGTAACCACCTCATCCCTCCAGGGATTTTGAAGCTTTGGATCACATCCCTCCAGGGATTTGAAGCTTTGCACCACCTCATCCCTCCAGGGATTTTGAAACTTTGGACCACCTCATGCCTACAGGGATTTTGAAGCTTTGGACCACATCCCATTTTGAAGCTTTTGACCACCTCATCCCTCCATGGATTTTGAAGCTTAGGACCACCTCATCCCTCCATGGATTTTGAAGCTTTGGATCACATCCCTCCAGGGATTTTGAAGCTTTGCACCACCTCAACCCTTCAGGGATTTTGAAACTTTGGACCACCTCATGCCTACAGGGATTTTGAAGCTTTGGACCACATCCCATTTTTAAGCTTTTGACCACCTCATCCTTCCAAGGATTTTGAAGCTTTGGACCGCCTCATCCTTCTAGGTATTTTGAAGCTTTGGACCGCCTCATCCCTCTAGGTATTTTGAAGCTTTGGACCACCACATCCCTCCATGGATTTTGAAGCTTGTAACCACCTCATCCCTCCATGGATTTTGAAGCTTGTAACCACCTCATCCCTCCAGGGATTTTGAAACTTTGGACCGCCTCATGCCTATAGGGATTTTGAAGCTTTGGACCACATCCCATTTTGAAGCTTTTGACCCCCTCATCCCTCCAGGAATTTTGAAGCTTTGGACCGCCTCATGCCTATAGGGATTTTGAAGCTTTGGACCACATCCCATTTTGAAGCTTGTGACCGCCTCATCCCTCCAGGGATTTTGAAGCTTTGGACCTCATCCCTCCAGGGATTTTGAAGCTTTTGACCACCACATCCCTCCAGGGAATTTGAAGCTTGTAACCACCTCATCCCTCCAGGGATTTTGAAGCTTTGGACCGCCTCATGCCTACAGGGATTTTGAAGCTTTGGTCCACATCCCATTTTGAAGCTTTGGACCACCTCATCCCTCTAGGGGTTTTGAAGATGTGACCACCTCATCCCTCCAGGGGCTTTGAAGCTTTGGACCACCTCATCCCTCCAGGGGTTTTGAAGCTTTTGACCATCACATCCCTCCAGGGGTTTTGAAGCTTTTGACCACCACATCCCTCCATGGATTTTGAAGCTTGTAACCACCTCATCCCTCCAGGGATTTTGAAACTTTGGACCGCCTCATGCCTATAGGGATTTTGAAGCTTTGGACCACATCCCATTTTGAAGCTTTTGACCACCTCATCCCGCCAGGAATTTTGAAGCTTTGGACCGCCTCATGGCTATAGGGATTTTGAAGCTTTGGACCACATCCCATTTTGAAGCTTGTGACCGCCTCATCCCTCCAGGGATTTTGAAGCTTTGGACCTCATCCCTCCAGGGATTTTGAAGCTTTTGACCACCACATCCCTCCAGGGAATTTGAAGCTTGTAACCACCTCATCCCTCCAGGGATTTTGAAGCTTTGGATCACATCCCTCCAGGGATTTTGAAGCTTTGCACCACCTCATCCCTCCAGGGATTTTGAAACTTTGGACCGCCTCATGCCTACAGGGATTTTGAAGCTTTGGTCCACATCCCATTTTGAAGCTTTGGACCACCTCATCCCTCTAGGGGTTTTGAAGCTGTGACCACCTCATCCCTCCAGGGGCTTTGAAGCTTTTGACCACCTCATCCCTCCAGGGGTTTTGAAGCTTTTGACCATCACATCCCTCCAGGGATTTTGAAGCTTGTAACCACCTCATCCCTCCAGGGATTTTGAAGCTTGTAACCACCTCATACCTCCAGGGATTTGGAAGCTTTGGATCACATTCCTCCAGGGATTTGAAGCTTTGCACCACCTCATCCCTCCAGGGATTTTGAAACTTTGGACTGCCTCATGCCTACAGGGATTTTGAAGCTTTAGACCACATCCCATTTTGAAGCTTTTGACCACCTCATCCCTCCAGGGATTTTGAAGCTTTTGACCACCACATCCCTCCAGGGATTTTGAAGCTTGTAACCACCTCATCCCTCCAGTGGCTTTGAAGCTTTGCACCACCTCATCCCTCCAGGGATTTTGAAACTTTGGACTGCCTCATGCCTACAGGGATTTTGAAGCTTTAGACCACATCCCATTTTGAAGCTTTTGACCACCTCATCCCTCCAGGGATTTTGAAGCTTTTGACCACCACATCCCTCCAGGGATTTTGAAGCTTAGGGCTACCTCATCCCTCCAAGGACTTTGAAGCTTTGGATCACATCCCTCCAGGGATTTTGAAGCTTTGCACCACCTCATCCCTCCAGGGATTTTGAAACTTTGGACCGCCTCATGCCTACAGGGATTTTGAAGCTTTGGACCACATCCCATTTTGAAGCTTTGGACCGCCTCATCCGTCTAGGGGTTTTGAAGCTTTTGACCACCACATCCCTCCAGGGATTTTGAAGCTTGTAACACCTCATCCCTCCAGGGATTTTCAAACTTTGGACCGCCTTATGCCTATAGGGTTTTTGAAGCTTTGGACCAGATCCCATTTTGAAGCTTTTGACCACGTCATCCCTCCAGGGATTTTGAAGCTTTGGACCGCCTCATGCCTATAGGGATTTTGAAGCTTTGGACCACATCCCATTTTGAAGCTTGTGACCACCTCCTCCCTCCAGCGATTTTGAAGCTTTGGGTCTCATCCCTCCAGGGATTTTGAAGCTTTGGACCACATCCCATTTTGAAGCTTTTGACCACCACATCCCTCCAGGGATTTTGAAGCTTGTAACACCTCATCCCTCCAGGGATTTTCAAACTTTGGACCGCCTTATGCCTATAGGGTTTTTGAAGCTTTGGACCAGATCCCATTTTGAAGCTTTTGACCACGTCATCCCTCCAGGGATTTTGAAGCTTTGGACCGCCTCATGCCTATAGGGATTTTGAAGCTTTGGACCACATCCCATTTTGAAGCTTGTGACCACCTCCTCCCTCCAGCGATTTTGAAGCTTTGGGTCTCATCCCTCCAGGGATTTTGAAGCTTTGGACCACATCCCATTTTGAAGCTTTTGACCACCTCATCCCTCCAGGGATTTTGAAACTTTGGACTGCCTCATCCCTCCAGCGATTTTGAAGCTTTGGGCCTCATCCCTCCAGGGATTTTGAAGCTTTTGACCACCTCATCCCTCCAGGGAATTTGAAGCATTGGATCACATCCCTCCAGGGATTTTGAAGCTTTGCACCACCTCATCCCTCCAGGGATTTTGAAACTTTGGACCGCCTCATGCCTACAGGGATTTTGAAGCTTTGGTCCACATCCCATTTTGAAGCTGTTGACCACCTCATCCCTCCAGGGATTTTGAAGCTTTGGACCGCCTCACCCCTCTAGGTATTTTGAAGCTTTGGACCACCTCATCCCTCCAGTGGCTTTGAGGCTTTGGACCACCTCATCCCTCCAGGGGTTTTGAAGCTTTTGACCACCACATCCCTCCAGGGATTTTAAAGCTTGTAACCACCTCATCCCTCCAGGGATTTTGAAGCTTTGGATCACATCACTCCAGGGATTTGAAGCTTTGCACCACCTTATCCCTCCAGGGATTTTGAAACTTTGGACCGCCTCATGCCTACAGGGATTTTGAAGCTTTGGACCACATCCCATTTTGAAGCTTTTGACCACCTCATCCCTCCAGTGATTTTGAAGCTTTTGACCACCACATCCCTCCTGGGATTTTGAAGCTTTGGGTCACATCCCTCCAGGGATTTTGAAGCTTTGCACCACCTCATCCCTCCGGGGATTTTGAAACTTTGGACCGCCTCATGCCTACAGGGATTTTGAAGCTTTGGACCACATCCCATTTTGAAGCTTTTGACCAACTCATCCCTCCAGGGATTTTGAAGCCTTGGACCACCTCATCCCTCCAGGGATTTTGAAACTTTGGACCGCCTCATGCCTACAGGGATTTTGAAGCTTTGGTCCACATCCCATTTTGAAGCTGTTGACCACCTCATCCCTCCAGGGATTTTGAAGCTTTGGACCGCCTCACCCCTCTAGGTATTTTGAAGCTTTGGACCACCTCATCCCTCCAGTGGCTTTGAGGCTTTGGACCACCTCATCCCTCCAGGGGTTTTGAAGCTTTTGACCATCACATCCCTCCAGGGATTTTGAAGCTTGTAACCACCTCATCCCTCCAGGGATTTTGAAGCTTGTAACCACCTCATCCCTCCAGGGATTTTGAAGCTTTGGATCACATCCCTCCAGGGATTTGAAGCTTTGCACCACCTTATCCCTCCAGGGATTTTGAAACTTTGGACCGCCTCATGCCTACAGGGATTTTGAAGCTTTGGACCACATCCCATTTTGAAGCTTTTGACCACCTCATCCCTCCAGTGATTTTGAAGCTTTTGACCACCACATCCCTCCTGGGATTTTGAAGCTTTGGGTCACATCCCTCCAGGGATTTTGAAGCTTTGCACCACCTCATCCCTCCGGGGATTTTGAAACTTTGGACCGCCTCATGCCTACAGGGATTTTGAAGCTTTGGACCACATCCCATTTTGAAGCTTTTGACCAACTCATCCCTCCAGGGATTTTGAAGCCTTGGACCACCTCATCCCTCTAGGTATTTTGAAGCTTTGGACCGCCTCATCCCTCTTGGGGTTTTGAAGCTTTTGACCACCATATCCCTCCAGGGATTTTGAAGCTTGTAACCACCTCATCCCTCCAGGGATTTTGAAACTTTGGACCGCCTCATGCCTACAGGGATTTTGAAGCTTTGGACCACATCCCATTTTGAAGCTTTTGACCACATCATCCCTCCAGGGATTTTGAAGCTTTGGACCGCCTCATCCCTCTAGGTATTTTGAAGGTTTGGATCGCCTCATCCCTCTAGGGGTTTTGAAGTTATGACCACCTCATCCCTCCAGGGGTTTTGAAGCTTTGGACCACCTCATCCCTCCAGGGGTTTTGAAGCTTTTGACCACCACATCCCTCCAGGGATTTTGAAGCTTTGGATCACATCACTCCAGGGATTTGAAGCTTTGCACCACCTCATCCCTCCAGGGATTTTGAAACTTTGGACAGCCTCATGCCTACAGGGATTTTGAAGCTTTGGACCACATCCCATTTTGAAGCTTTTGACCACCTCATCCCCCCAGGGATTTTGAAGCTTTGGACCGCCTCATCCCTCTAGGTATTTTGAAGCTTTGGACCGCCTCATCCCTCTAGGGGTTTTGAAGCTTTTGACCACCACATCCCTCCAGGGATGTTGAAGCTTGTAACCACCTCATCCCTCCAGGGATTTTGAAACTTTGGACCGCCTCATCCCTCTAGGTATTTTGAAGCTTTGAACGCCTCATCCCTCTAGGGGTTTTGAAGTTATGACCACCTCATCCCTCTAAGGGTTTTGAAGCTTTTGACCACCTCATCCCTAGAGGAATTTTGAAGCTTTGGATCACATCCCTCCAGGGATTTTGAAGCTTTGGACCACCTCATGCCTACAGGGATTTTGAAGCTTTTGACCACATCCCATTTTGAAGCTTGTGACCACCTCCTCCCTCCAGCGATTTTGAAGCTTTGGGCCTCATCCCTCCAGGGATTTTGAAGCTTTTGACCACCATATCCCTCCAGGGATGTTGAAGCTTGTAACCACCTCATCCCTCCAGGGATTTTGAAGCATTGGATCACATCCCTCCAGGGATTTTGAAGCTTTGCACCACCTCATCCCTCCAGGGATTTTGAAACTTTGGACCGCCTCATGCCTACAGGGATTTTGAAGCTTTGGTCCACATCCCATTTTGAAGCTGTTGACCACCTCATCCCTCCAGGGATTTTTAAGCTTTGGACCGCCTCTTCCCTCTAGGTATTTTGAAGCTTTGGACCGCCTCATCCCTCTAGGGGTTTTGATGCTATGACCACCTCATCCCTCCAGTAGCTTTGAAGCTTTGGACCACCTCATCCCTCCAGGGGTTTTGAAGCTTTTGACCACCACATCCCTCCAGGGATTTTGAAGCTTGTAACCACCTCATCCCTCCAGGGATTTTGAAGCTTTGGATCACATCCCTCCAGGGATTTGAAGCTTTGTACCTTCTCAACCCTCCAGGGATTTTGAAACTTTGGACCTCCTCATGCCTACAGGGATTTTGAAGCTTTGAACCACATCCCATTTTGAAGCTTTTGACCACCTCATCCCTCCAGGGATTTTGAAGCTTTTGACCACCATATCCCTCCAGGGATTTTGAAGCTTGTAACCACCTCATCCCTCCAGGGATTTTGAAGCTTTGGATCACATCCCTCCAGGGATTTGAAGCTTTGTACCATCTCATCCCTCCAGGGATTTTGAAACTTTGGACCGCCTCATGCCTACAGAGATTTTGAAGCTTTGGACCACATCCCATTTTGAAGCTTTTAACCACGTCATCCCTCCAGGGATTTTGAAGCTTTTGACCACCACATCCCTCCAGGGATTTTGAAGCTTAGGGCCACCTCATCCCTCCAGGGATTTTGAAGCTTTGGATCATATCCCTCCAGGGATTTTGAAGCTTTGCACCACCTCATTTCTCCAGGGATTTTGAAACTTTGGACCGCCTCTTACCTACAGGGATTTTGAAGCTTTGGACCACATCCAATTTTGAAGCTTTTGACCACCTCATCCCTCCAGGGATTTTGAAGCTTTGGACCGCCTCATCCCTCTAGGTATTTTGAAGCTTTGGACCGCCTCATCCCTCTAGGGGTTTTGAAGCTTTTGACCACCACATCCCTCCAGGGATTTTGAAGCTTTGGACCGCCTGATCCCTCTAGGTATTTTGAAGCTTTGGACCGCCTCATCCCTTTAGGGGTTTTGAAGTTATGACCACCTCATCCCACCAGGGGTTTTGAAGCTTTGGACCACCTCATCCCCCCAGGGGTTTTGAAGCTTTTGACCACCACATCCCTCCAGGGATTTTGAAACTTGTAACCACCTCATCCCTCCAGGAATTTTGAAGCTTTGGATCACAACCCTCCAGGGATTTGAAGCTTTGCACCACCACATCCCTCCAGGGATTTCAAGCTTTGCACCACCTCATCCCTCCAGGGATTTTGAAACTTTGGACAGCCTCATGCCTACAGCGATTTTGAAGCTTTGGACCACATCCCATTTTGAAGCTTTGCACCACCTCATCCCTCCAGGGATTTTGAAACTTTGGACTGCCTCATACCTACAGAGATTTTGAAGCTTTGGACCACATCCCATTTTGAAGCTTTTGATCACCTCATCCCTCCAGGGATTTTGAAGCTTTGGACCGCCTCATCCCTCTAGGTATTTTGAAGCTTTGGACCGCCTCATCCCTCTAGGGGTTTTGAAGCTTTTGACCACCACATCCCTCCAGGGATTTTGAAGCTTGTAACCACCTCATACCTCCAGGGATTTTGAAACTTTGGATGACATCCCTCCAGGGATTTTGAAGCTTTGCACCACCTCACCCCTCCAGGGATTTTGAAGCTTAGGGCCACCTCATCCCTCCAGGGATTTTGAAGCTTTGGATCACATCCCTCCAGGGATTCTGAAGCTTTGGACCACATCCCATTTTGAAGCTTTTGACGACCTCATCCCTCCAGGGATTTTGAAGCTTTTGACCACCACATCCCTCCAGGGATTTTGAAGCTTAGGGCCACCTCATCCCTCCAGGGATTTTGAAGCTTTGGATCACATCCCTCCAGGGATTTTGAAGCTTTGCACCACCTCATCCCTCCAGGGATTTTGAAACTTTGGACCGCCTCATGCCTACAGGGATTTTGAAGCTTTGGACCACATCCCATTTTGAAGCTTTTGACCACCTCATCCCTCCAGGGATTTTGAAGCTTTGGACCGCCTGATCCCTCTAGGTATTTTGAAGCGTTGGACCGCCTCATCCCTCTAGGGGTTTTGAAGCTTTTGACCACCACATCCCTCCAGGGATTTTGAAGTTTTTGACCACCTCCTCCCTCCAGGGATTTTGAAGGTTTGGACCACATCCCTCCAGGGATTTTGAAGCTTTGGACCGCATCATCCATCTAGGGATTTTGAAGCTTTAGACCACCTCATCCCTCCAGGGATTTTGAAGCTTTGGACCACCTCATCCCTCCAGGGATTTTGAAGCTTTGGATCACATCCCTCCAGGGATTTTGAAGCTTTGGACCGCCTCATGCCTACAGGGATCTTGAAGCTTTGGACCACACCCCATATTGAAGCTTGTGACCACCTCATCCCTCCAGGGATTTTGAAGCTTTGGACCGCCTCATCCCTACAGGTATTTTGCAGCTTTGGACCTCATCCCTCCAGGGATTTTGAAGCTTTTGACCAAATCCCTTCAGAGGATTTTGAAGCTTGGAACCACCTCATCCCTCCAGGGATTTTGAAGCTTTGGATCACATCCCTCCAGGGATTTTGAAGCTTTGCACCACCTCATCCCTCCAGGGATTTAGAAACTTTGGACCGCCTCATCCCTCCAGGAATTTTGAAGCTTTGGATCACATCCCTCCATGGATTTTGAAGCTTTGCACCACCTCATCCCCCAGGGGATTTTGAAGCTTTGGACCGCCTCATGCCTATAGGGATTTTAAAGCTTTCGACCACATCCCATTTTGAAGCTTGTGACCACCTCATCCCTCCAGGGATTTTGAAGCTTTGGACCTCATCCCTCCAGGGATTTTGAAGCTTTTGACGACCACATCCCTCCAGGGATTTTGAAGCTTGTAACCACCTCATCCCTCCAGGGATTTTGAAGCTTTGGATCACATCCCTCCAGGGATTTTGAAGCTTTGCATCACCTCATCCCTCCAGGGATTTTGAAACTTTGGACCGCCTCATGCCTACAGGGATTTCGAAGCTTTGGACCACATCCCATTTTGAAGCTTTTGACCACCTCATCCCTCCAGGGATTTTGAAGCTTTGGACCGCCTCATCTCTCTAGGTATTTTGAAGCTTTGGACCGCCTCATCCCTCCAGGGGCTTTGAAGCTTTGGACCTCCTCGTCCCTCCAGGGGCTTTGAAGCTTTTGACCACCACATCCCTCCAAGGATTTTGAAGCTTGTAACCACCTCATCCCTCCAGGGATTTATTTTGAAGCTTTGGATCACATCCCTCCAGGGATTTGAAGCTTTGCACCACCTCATCCCTCCAGGGATTTTGAAACTTTGGACCACCTCATGCCTACAGGGATTTTGAAGCTTTGGACCACATCCCATTTTGAAGCTTTTGACCACCTCATCCCTCCATGGATTTTGAAGCTTAGGACCACCTCATCCCTCCATGGATTTTGAAGCTTTGGATCACATCCCTCCAGGGATTTTGAAGCTTTGCACCACCTCAACCCTCCAGGGATTTTGAAACTTTGGACCACGTCATGCCTACAGGGATTTTGAAGCTTTGGACCACATCCCATTTTGAAGCTTTTGACCACCTCATCCTTCCAAGGATTTTGAAGCTTTGGACCGCCTCATCCCTCTAGGTATTTTGAAGCTTTGGACCACCTCATACCTACAGAGATTTTGAAGCTTTGGACCACATCCCATTTTGAAGCTTTTGATCACCTCATCCGTCCAGGGATTTTGAAGCTTTGGACCGCCTCATCCCTCTAGGTATTTTGAAGCTTTGGACCGCCTCATCCCTCTAGGGGTTTTGAAGCTTTTGACCACCACATCCCTCCAGGGATTTTGAAGCTTGTAACCACCTCATACCTCCAGGGATTTTGAAGCTTTGGGCCTCATCCCTCCAGGGATTTTGAAGCTTTTGACCACCTCATCCCTCCAGGGAATTTGAAGCATTGGATCACATCCCTCCAGGGATTTTGAAGCTTTGCAACACCTCATCCCTCCAGGGATTTTGAAACTTTGGACCGCCTCATGCCTACAGGGATTTTGAAGCTTTGGTCCACATCCCATTTTGAAGCTGTTGACCACCTCATCCCTCCAGGGATTTTGAAGCTTTGGACCGCCTCACCCCTCTAGGTATTTTGAAGCTTTGGACCACCTCATCCCTCCAGTGGCTTTGAGGCTTTGGACCACCTCATCCCTCCAGGGGTTTTGAAGCTTTTGACCACCACATCCCTCCAGGGATTTTAAAGCTTGTAACCACCTCATCCCTCCAGGGATTTTGAAGCTTTGGATCACATCACTCCAGGGATTTGAAGCTTTGCACCACCTTATCCCTCCAGGGATTTTGAAACTTTGGACCGCCTCATGCCTACAGGGATTTTGAAGCTTTGGACCACATCCCATTTTGAAGCTTTTGACCACCTCATCCCTCCAGTGATTTTGAAGCTTTTGACCACCACATCCCTCCTGGGATTTTGAAGCTTTGGGTCACATCCCTCCAGGGATTTTGAAGCTTTGCACCACCTCATCCCTCCGGGGATTTTGAAACTTTGGACCGCCTCATGCCTACAGGGATTTTGAAGCTTTGGACCACATCCCATTTTGAAGCTTTTGACCAACTCATCCCTCCAGGGATTTTGAAGCCTTGGACCACCTCATCCCTCCAGGGATTTTGAAACTTTGGACCGCCTCATGCCTACAGGGATTTTGAAGCTTTGGTCCACATCCCATTTTGAAGCTGTTGACCACCTCATCCCTCCAGGGATTTTGAAGCTTTGGACCGCCTCACCCCTCTAGGTATTTTGAAGCTTTGGACCACCTCATCCCTCCAGTGGCTTTGAGGCTTTGGACCACCTCATCCCTCCAGGGGTTTTGAAGCTTTTGACCATCACATCCCTCCAGGGATTTTGAAGCTTGTAACCACCTCATCCCTCCAGGGATTTTGAAGCTTGTAACCACCTCATCCCTCCAGGGATTTTGAAGCTTTGGATCACATCCCTCCAGGGATTTGAAGCTTTGCACCACCTTATCCCTCCAGGGATTTTGAAACTTTGGACCGCCTCATGCCTACAGGGATTTTGAAGCTTTGGACCACATCCCATTTTGAAGCTTTTGACCACCTCATCCCTCCAGTGATTTTGAAGCTTTTGACCACCACATCCCTCCTGGGATTTTGAAGCTTTGGGTCACATCCCTCCAGGGATTTTGAAGCTTTGCACCACCTCATCCCTCCGGGGATTTTGAAACTTTGGACCGCCTCATGCCTACAGGGATTTTGAAGCTTTGGACCACATCCCATTTTGAAGCTTTTGACCAACTCATCCCTCCAGGGATTTTGAAGCCTTGGACCACCTCATCCCTCTAGGTATTTTGAAGCTTTGGACCGCCTCATCCCTCTTGGGGTTTTGAAGCTTTTGACCACCATATCCCTCCAGGGATTTTGAAGCTTGTAACCACCTCATCCCTCCAGGGATTTTGAAACTTTGGACCGCCTCATGCCTACAGGGATTTTGAAGCTTTGGACCACATCCCATTTTGAAGCTTTTGACCACATCATCCCTTCAGGGATTTTGAAGCTTTGGACCGCCTCATCCCTCTAGGTATTTTGAAGGTTTGGATCGCCTCATCCCTCTAGGGGTTTTGAAGTTATGACCACCTCATCCCTCCAGGGGTTTTGAAGCTTTGGACCACCTCATCCCTCCAGGGGTTTTGAAGCTTTTGACCACCACATCCCTCCAGGGATTTTGAAGCTTTGGATCACATCACTCCAGGGATTTGAAGCTTTGCACCACCTCATCCCTCCAGGGATTTTGAAACTTTGGACAGCCTCATGCCTACAGGGATTTTGAAGCTTTGGACCACATCCCATTTTGAAGCTTTTGACCACCTCATCCCCCCAGGGATTTTGAAGCTTTGGACCGCCTCATCCCTCTAGGTATTTTGAAGCTTTGGACCGCCTCATCCCTCTAGGGGTTTTGAAGCTTTTGACCACCACATCCCTCCAGGGATGTTGAAGCTTGTAACCACCTCATCCCTCCAGGGATTTTGAAACTTTGGACCGCCTCATCCCTCTAGGTATTTTGAAGCTTTGACCGCCTCATCCCTCTAGGGGTTTTGAAGTTATGACCACCTCATCCCTCCAAGGGTTTTGAAGCTTTTGACCACCTCATCCCTAGAGGAATTTTGAAGCTTTGGATCACATCCCTCCAGGGATTTTGAAGCTTTGGACCACCTCATGCCTACAGGGATTTTGAAGCTTTTGACCACATCCCATTTTGAAGCTTGTGACCACCTCCTCCCTCCAGCAATTTTGAAGCTTTGGGCCTCATCCCTCCAGGGATTTTGAAGCTTTTGACCACCATATCCCTCCAGGGATGTTGAAGCTTGTAACCACCTCATCCCTCCAGGGATTTTGAAGCATTGGATCACATCCCTCCAGGGATTTTGAAGCTTTGCACCACCTCATCCCTCCAGGGATTTTGAAACTTTGGACCGCCTCATGCCTACAGGGATTTTGCGGCTTTGGTCCACATCCCATTTTGAAGCTGTTGACCACCTCATCCCTCCAGGGATTTTTAAGCTTTGGACCGCCTCTTCCCTCTAGGTATTTTGAAGCTTTGGACCGCCTCATCCCTCTAGGGGTTTTGATGCTATGACCACCTCATCCCTCCAGTAGCTTTGAAGCTTTGGACCACCTCATCCCTCCAGGGGTTTTGAAGCTTTTGACCACCATATCCCTCCGGGGATTTTGAAGCTTGTAACCACCTCATCCCTCCAGGGATTTTGAAGCTTTGGATCACATCCCTCCAGGGATTTGAAGCTTTGTACCTTCTCAACCCTCCAGGGATTTTGAAACTTTGGACCGCCTCATGCCTACAGAGATTTTGAAGCTTTGGACCACATCCCATTTTGAAGCTTTTAACCACGTCATCCCTCCAGGGATTTTGAAGCTTTTGACCACCACATCCCTCCAGGGATTTTGAAGCTTTGGACCGCCTGATCCCTCTAGGTATTTTGAAGCTTTGGACCGCCTCATCCCTCTAGGGGTTTTGAAGTTATGACCACCTCATCCCACCAGGGGTTTTGAAGCTTTGGACCACCTCATCCCCCCAGGGGTTTTGAAGCTTTTGACCACCACATCCCTCCAGGGATTTTCAAACTTGTAACCACCTCATCCCTCCAGGAATTTTGAAGCTTTGGATCACAACCCTCCAGGGATTTGAAGCTTTGCACCACCACATCCCTCCAGGGATTTCAAGCTTTGCACCACCTCATCCCTCCAGGGATTTTGAAACTTTGGACAGCCTCATGCCTACAGCGATTTTGAAGCTTTGGACCACATCCCATTTTGAAGCTTTGCACCACCTCATCCCTCCAGGGATTTTGAAACTTTGGACTGCCTCATACCTACAGAGATTTTGAAGCTTTGGACCACATCCCATTTTGAAGCTTTTGATCACCTCATCCCTCCAGGGATTTTGAAGCTTTGGACCGCCTCATCCCTCTAGGTATTTTGAAGCTTTGGACCGCCTCATCCCTCTAGGGGTTTTGAAGCTTTTGACCACCACATCCCTCCAGGGATTTTGAAGCTTGTAACCACCTCATACCTCCAGGGATTTTGAAACTTTGGATGACATCCCTCCAGGGATTTTGAAGCTTTGCACCACCTCACCCCTCCAGGGATTTTGAAGCTTAGGGCCACCTCATCCCTCCAGGGATTTTGAAGCTTTGGATCACATCCCTCCAGGGATTTTGAAGCTTTGGACCACATCCCATTTTGAAGCTTTTGACCACCTCATCCCTCCAGGGATTTTGAAGCTTTTGACCACCACATCCCTCCAGGGATTTTGAAGCTTAGGGCCACCTCATCCCTCCAGGGATTTTGAAGCTTTGGATCACATCCCTCCAGGGATTTTGAAGCTTTGCACCACCTCATCCCTCCAGGGATTTTGAAACTTTGGACCGCCTCATGCCTACAGGGATTTTGAAGCTTTGGACCACATCCCATTTTGAAGCTTTTGACCACCTCATCCCTCCAGGGATTTTGAAGCTTTGGACCGCCTGATCCCTCTAGGTATTTTGAAGCGTTGGACCGCCTCATCCCTCTAGGGGTTTTGAAGCTTTTGACCACCACATCCCTCCAGGGATTTTGAAGTTTTTGACCACCTCCTCCCTCCAGGGATTTTGAAGGTTTGGACCACATCCCTCCAGGGATTTTGAAGCTTTGGACCGCATCATCCATCTAGGGATTTTGAAGCTTTAGACCACCTCATCCCTCCAGGGATTTTGAAGCTTTGGACCACCTCATCCCTCCAGGGATTTTGAAGCTTTGGATCACATCCCTCCAGGGATTTTGAAGCTTTGGACCGCCTCATGCCTACAGGGATCTTGAAGCTTTGGACCACACCCCATATTGAAGCTTGTGACCACCTCATCCCTCCAGGGATTTTGAAGCTTTGGACCGCCTCATCCCTCTAGGTATTTTGAAGCTTTGGACCGCCTCATCCCTCTAGGGGTTTTGAAGCTTTTGACCACCACATCCCTCCAGGGATTTTGAAGCTTGTAACCACCTCATACCTCCAGGGATTTTGAAACTTTGGATGACATCCCTCCAGGGATTTTGAAGCTTTGCACCACCTCACCCCTCCAGGGATTTTGAAGCTTAGGGCCACCTCATCCCTCCAGGGATTTTGAAGCTTTGGATCACATCCCTCCAGGGATTTTGAAGCTTTGGACCACATCCCATTTTGAAGCTTTTGACCACCTCATCCCTCCAGGGATTTTGAAGCTTTTGACCACCACATCCCTCCAGGGATTTTGAAGCTTAGGGCCACCTCATCCCTCCAGGGATTTTGAAGCTTTGGATCACATCCCTCCAGGGATTTTGAAGCTTTGCACCACCTCATCCCTCCAGGGATTTTGAAACTTTGGACCGCCTCATGCCTACAGGGATTTTGAAGCTTTGGACCACATCCCATTTTGAAGCTTTTGACCACCTCATCCCTCCAGGGATTTTGAAGCTTTGGACCGCCTGATCCCTCTAGGTATTTTGAAGCGTTGGACCGCCTCATCCCTCTAGGGGTTTTGAAGCTTTTGACCACCACATCCCTCCAGGGATTTTGAAGTTTTTGACCACCTCCTCCCTCCAGGGATTTTGAAGGTTTGGACCACATCCCTCCAGGGATTTTGAAGCTTTGGACCGCATCATCCATCTAGGGATTTTGAAGCTTTAGACCACCTCATCCCTCCAGGGATTTTGAAGCTTTGGACCACCTCATCCCTCCAGGGATTTTGAAGCTTTGGATCACATCCCTCCAGGGATTTTGAAGCTTTGGACCGCCTCATGCCTACAGGGATCTTGAAGCTTTGGACCACACCCCATATTGAAGCTTGTGACCACCTCATCCCTCCAGGGATTTTGAAGCTTTGGACCGCCTCATCCCTACAGGTATTTTGCAGCTTTGGACCTCATCCCTCCAGGGATTTTGAAGCTTTTGACCAAATCCCTTCAGAGGATTTTGAAGCTTGGAACCACCTCATCCCTCCAGGGATTTTGAAGCTTTGGATCACATCCCTCCAGGGATTTTGAAGCTTTGCACCACCTCATCCCTCCAGGGATTTAGAAACTTTGGACCGCCTCATCCCTCCAGGAATTTTGAAGCTTTGGATCACATCCCTCCATGGATTTTGAAGCTTTGCACCACCTCATCCCCCAGGGGATTTTGAAGCTTTGGACCGCCTCATGCCTATAGGGATTTTAAAGCTTTCGACCACATCCCATTTTGAAGCTTGTGACCACCTCATCCCTCCAGGGATTTTGAAGCTTTGGACCTCATCCCTCCAGGGATTTTGAAGCTTTTGACGACCACATCCCTCCAGGGATTTTGAAGCTTGTAACCACCTCATCCCTCCAGGGATTTTGAAGCTTTGGATCACATCCCTCCAGGGATTTTGAAGCTTTGCATCACCTCATCCCTCCAGGGATTTTGAAACTTTGGACCGCCTCATGCCTACAGGGATTTCGAAGCTTTGGACCACATCCCATTTTGAAGCTTTTGACCACCTCATCCCTCCAGGGATTTTGAAGCTTTGGACCGCCTCATCTCTCTAGGTATTTTGAAGCTTTGGACCGCCTCATCCCTCCAGGGGCTTTGAAGCTTTGGACCTCCTCGTCCCTCCAGGGGCTTTGAAGCTTTTGACCACCACATCCCTCCAAGGATTTTGAAGCTTGTAACCACCTCATCCCTCCAGGGATTTATTTTGAAGCTTTGGATCACATCCCTCCAGGGATTTGAAGCTTTGCACCACCTCATCCCTCCAGGGATTTTGAAACTTTGGACCACCTCATGCCTACAGGGATTTTGAAGCTTTGGACCACATCCCATTTTGAAGCTTTTGACCACCTCATCCCTCCATGGATTTTGAAGCTTAGGACCACCTCATCCCTCCATGGATTTTGAAGCTTTGGATCACATCCCTCCAGGGATTTTGAAGCTTTGCACCACCTCAACCCTCCAGGGATTTTGAAACTTTGGACCACCTCATGCCTACAGGGATTTTGAAGCTTTGGACCACATCCCATTTTGAAGCTTTTGACCACCTCATCCTTCCAAGGATTTTGAAGCTTTGGACCGCCTCATCCCTCTAGGTATTTTGAAGCTTTGGACCACCTCATACCTACAGAGATTTTGAAGCTTTGGACCACATCCCATTTTGAAGCTTTTGATCACCTCATCCCTCCAGGGATTTTGAAGCTTTGGACCGCCTCATCCCTCTAGGTATTTTGAAGCTTTGGACCGCCTCATCCCTCTAGGGGTTTTGAAGCTTTTGACCACCACATCCCTCCAGGGATTTTGAAGCTTGTAACCACCTCATACCTCCAGGGATTTTGAAACTTTGGATGACATCCCTCCAGGGATTTTGAAGCTTTGCACCACCTCACCCCTCCAGGGATTTTGAAGCTTAGGGCCACCTCATCCCTCCAGGGATTTTGAAGCTTTGGATCACATCCCTCCAGGGATTTTGAAGCTTTGGACCACATCCCATTTTGAAGCTTTTGACCACCTCATCCCTCCAGGGATTTTGAAGCTTTTGACCACCACATCCCTCCAGGGATTTTGAAGCTTAGGGCCACCTCATCCCTCCAGGGATTTTGAAGCTTTGGATCACATCCCTCCAGGGATTTTGAAGCTTTGCACCACCTCATCCCTCCAGGGATTTTGAAACTTTGGACCGCCTCATGCCTACAGGGATTTTGAAGCTTTGGACCACATCCCATTTTGAAGCTTTTGACCACCTCATCCCTCCAGGGATTTTGAAGCTTTGGACCGCCTGATCCCTCTAGGTATTTTGAAGCGTTGGACCGCCTCATCCCTCTAGGGGTTTTGAAGCTTTTGACCACGACATCCCTCCAGGGATTTTGAAGTTTTTGACCACCTCCTCCCTCCAGGGATTTTGAAGGTTTGGACCACATCCCTCCAGGGATTTTGAAGCTTTGGACCGCATCATCCATCTAGGGATTTTGAAGCTTTAGACCACCTCATCCCTCCAGGGATTTTGAAGCTTTGGACCACCTCATCCCTCCAGGGATTTTGAAGCTTTGGATCACATCCCTCCAGGGATTTTGAAGCTTTGGACCGCCTCATGCCTACAGGGATCTTGAAGCTTTGGACCACACCCCATATTGAAGCTTGTGACCACCTCATCCCTCCAGGGATTTTGAAGCTTTGGACCGCCTCATCCCTACAGGTATTTTGCAGCTTTGGACCTCATCCCTCCAGGGATTTTGAAGCTTTTGACCAAATCCCTTCAGAGGATTTTGAAGCTTGGAACCACCTCATCCCTCCAGGGATTTTGAAGCTTTGGATCACATCCCTCCAGGGATTTTGAAGCTTTGCACCACCTCATCCCTCCAGGGATTTAGAAACTTTGGACCGCCTCATCCCTCCAGGAATTTTGAAGCTTTGGATCACATCCCTCCATGGATTTTGAAGCTTTGCACCACCTCATCCCCCAGGGGATTTTGAAGCTTTGGACCGCCTCATGCCTATAGGGATTTTAAAGCTTTCGACCACATCCCATTTTGAAGCTTGTGACCACCTCATCCCTCCAGGGATTTTGAAGCTTTGGACCTCATCCCTCCAGGGATTTTGAAGCTTTTGACGACCACATCCCTCCAGGGATTTTGAAGCTTGTAACCACCTCATCCCTCCAGGGATTTTGAAGCTTTGGATCACATCCCTCCAGGGATTTTGAAGCTTTGCATCACCTCATCCCTCCAGGGATTTTGAAACTTTGGACCGCCTCATGCCTACAGGGATTTCGAAGCTTTGGACCACATCCCATTTTGAAGCTTTTGACCACCTCATCCCTCCAGGGATTTTGAAGCTTTGGACCGCCTCATCTCTCTAGGTATTTTGAAGCTTTGGACCGCCTCGTCCCTCCAGGGGCTTTGAAGCTTTGGACCTCCTCGTCCCTCCAGGGGCTTTGAAGCTTTTGACCACCACATCCCTCCAAGGATTTTGAAGCTTGTAACCACCTCATCCCTCCAGGGATTTATTTTGAAGCTTTGGATCACATCCCTCCAGGGATTTGAAGCTTTGCACCACCTCATCCCTCCAGGGATTTTGAAACTTTGGACCACCTCATGCCTACAGGGATTTTGAAGCTTTGGACCACATCCCATTTTGAAGCTTTTGACCACCTCATCCCTCCAGGGATTTTGAAGCTTTTGACCACCACATCCCTCCAGGGATTTTGAAGCTTAGGGCCACCTCATCCCTCCAGGGATTTTGAAGCTTTGGATCACATCCCTCCAGGGATTTTGAAGCTTTGCACCACCTCATCCCTCCAGGGATTTTGAAACTTTGGACCGCCTCATGCCTACAGGGATTTTGAAGCTTTGGACCACATCCCATTTTGAAGCTTTTGACCACCTCATCCCTCCAGGGATTTTGAAGCTTTGGACCGCCTCATCCCTCTAGGTATTTTGAAGCGTTGGACCGCCTCATCCCTCTAGGGGTTTTGAAGCTTTTGACCACCACATCCCTCCAGGGATTTTGAAGTTTTTGACCACCTCCTCCCTCCAGGGATTTTGAAGGTTTGGACCACATCCCTCCAGGGATTTTGAAGCTTTGGACCGCATCATCCATCCAGGGATTTTGAAACTTTGTACCGCCTCATGCATACAGGGATTTTGAAGCTTTGGACCACATCCCATTTTGAAGCTTTTGACCACCTCATCCCTCCATGGATTTTGAAGCTTAGGACCACCTCATCCCTCCATGGATTTTGAAGCTTTGGATCACATCCTTCCAGGGATTTTGAAGCTTTGCACCACCTCAACCCTATAGGGATTTTGAAACTTTGGACCACCTCATGCCTACAGGGATTTTGAAGCTTTGGACCACATCCCATTTTGAAGCTTTTGACCACCTCATCCTTCCAAGGATTTTGAAGCTTTGGACCACCTCATCCCTCTAGGTATTTTGAAGCTTTGGACCGCCTCATACCTACAGAGATTTTGAAGCTTTGGACCACATCCCATTTTGAAGCTTTTGATCACCTCATCCCTCCAGGGATTTTGAAGCTTTGGACCGCCTCATCCCTCTAGGTATTTTGAAGCGTTGGACTGCCTCATCCCTCTAGGGGTTTTGAAGCTTTTGACCACCACATCCCTCCAGGGATTTTGAAGTTTTTGACCACCTCCTCCCTCCAGGGATTTTGAAGGTTTGGACCACATCCCTCCAGGGATTTGAAGCTTTGCACCACCTCATCCCTCCAGGGATTTTGAAACTTTGTACCGCCTCATGCATACAGGGATTTTGAAGCTTTGGACCACATCCCATTTTGAAGCTTTTGACCACCTCATCCCTCCATGGATTTTGAAGCTTAGGACTACCTCATCCCTCCATGGATTTTGAAGCTTTGGATCACATCCCTCCAGGGATTTTGAAGCTTTGCACCACCTCAACCCTCCAGGGATTTTGAAACTTTGGACCACCTCATGCCTACAGGGATTTTGAAGCTTTGGACCACATCCCATTTTGAAGCTTTTGACCACCTCATCCTTCCAAGGATTTTGAAGCTTTGGACCGCCTCATCCCTCTAGGTATTTTGAAGCTTTGGACCGCCTCATACCTACAGAGATTTTGAAGCTTTGGACCACATCCCATTTTGAAGCTTTTGATCACCTCATCCCTCCAGGGATTTTGAAGCTTTGGACCGCCTCATCCCTCTAGGTATTTTGAAGCTTTGGACCGCCTCATCCCTCTAGGGGTTTTGAAACTTTGGATGACATCCCTCCAGGGATTTTGAAGCTCACCGATCCAGGGATTTTGAAACTTTGGACCGCCTCATGCCTGCAGGGATTTTGAAGCTTTGGACCACATCCCATTTTGAAGCTTTGGACCGCCTCATCCCTACAGGTATTTTGCAGCTTTGGACCTCATCCCTCCAGGGATTTTGAAGCTTTTGACCACATCCCTTCAGAGGATTTTGAAGCTTGGAACCACCTCATCCCTCCAGGGATTTTGAAGCTTTGGATCACATCCCTCCAGGGATTTTGAAGCTTTGCACCACCTCATCCCTCCAGGGATTTTGAAACTTTGGACCGCCTCATGCCTACAGGGATTTTGAAGCTTTGGACCACATCCCATTTTGAAGCTTTTGACCACCTCATCCCTCCAGGGATTTTGAAGCTTTGGACCGCCTCATCCCTCTAGGTATTTTGAAGCGTTGGACCGCCTCATCCCTCTAGGGGTTTTGAAGCTTTTGACCACCACATCCCTCCAGGGATTTTGAAGTTTTTGACCACATCCTCCCTCCAGGGATTTTGAAGGTTTGGACCACATCCCTCCAGGGATTTTGAAGCTATGGACCGCATCATCCATCCAGGGATTTTGAAGCTTTAGACCACCTCATCCCTCCAGGGATTTTGAAGCTTTGGACCACATCCCTCCAGGGATTTTGAAGCTTTGGACCGCCTCATGCCTACAGGGATCTTGAAGGTTTGGACCACACCCCATATTGAAGCTTGTGACCACCTCATCCCTCCAGGGATTTTGAAGCTTTGGACCGCCTCATCCCTACAGGTATTTTGCAGCTTTGGACCTCATCCCTCCAGGGATTTTGAAGCTTTTGACCACATCCCTTCCGAGGATTTTGAAGCTTGGAACCACCTCATCCCTCCAGGGATTCTGAAGCTTTGGATAACATCCCTCCAGGGATTTTGAAGCTTTGCACCACCTCATCCCTCCAGGGATTTAGAAACTTTGGACCGCCTCATCCCTCCAGGAATTTTGAAGCTTTGGATCACATCCCTCCATGGATTTTGAAGCTTTGCACCACCTCATCCCCCAGGGGATTTTGAAGCTTTGGACCGCCTCATGCCTATAGGGATTTTGAAGCTTTCGACCACATCCCATTTTGAAGCTTTGCACCACCTCATCCCCCAGGGGATTTTGAAGCTTTGGACCGCCTCATGCCTATAGGGATATTGAAGCTTTCAACCACATCCCATTTTGAAGCTTGTGACCACCTCATCCCTCCAGGGATTTTGAATCTTTGAATCACCTCATCCCTCCAGGGATTTTGAAACTTTGGACCGCCTCATGCCTACAGGGATTTCGAAGCTTTGGACCACATCCCATTTTGAAGCTTTTGACCACCTCATCCCTCCAGGGATTTTGAAGCTTTGGACCGCCTCATCTCTCTAGGTATTTTGAAGCTTTGGACCGCCTCATCCATCTAGGGGTTTTGAAGCTATGACCACATCATCCCTCCAGGGGCTTTGAAGCTTTGGACCACCTCATCCCTCCAGGGGCTTTGAAGCTTTTGACCACCACATCCCTCCAAGGATTTTGAAGCTTGTAACCACCTCATCCCTCCAGGGATTTTGAAGCTTTGGATCACATCCCTCCAGGGATTTGAAGCTTTGCACCACCTCATCCCTCCAGGGATTTTGAAACTTTGTACCGCCTCATGCATACAGGGATTTTGAAGCTTTGGACCACATCCCATTTTGAAGCTTTTGACCACCTCATCCCTCCATGGATTTTGAAGCTTAGGACCACCTCATCCCTCCATGGATTTTGAAGCTTTGGATCACATCCCTCCAGGGATTTTGAAGCTTTGCACCACCTCAACCCTCCAGGGATTTTGAAACTTTGGACCACCTCATGCCTACAGGGATTTTGAAGCTTTGGACCACATCCCATTTTGAAGCTTTTGACCACCTCATCCTTCCAAGGATTTTGAAGCTTTGGACCGCCTCATCCCTCTAGGTATTTTGAAGCTTTGGACCGCCTCATCCCTCTAGGTATTTTGAAGCTTTGGACCGCCTCATCCCTCTAGGGGTTTTGAAGCTTTTGACCACCACATCCCTCCATGGATTTTGAAGCTTGTAACCACCTCATCCCTCCAGGGATTTTGAAACTTTGGACCGCCTCATGCCTACAGGGATTTCGAAGCTTTGGACCACATCCCATTTTGAAGCTTTTGACCCCCTCATCCCTCCAGGAATTTTGAAGCTTTGGACCGCCTCATGCCTATAGGGATTTTGAAGCTTTGGACCACATCCCATTTTGAAGCTTGTGACCGCCTCATCCCTCCAGGGATTTTGAAGCTTTGGACCTCATCCCTCCAGGGATTTTGAAGCTTTTGACCACCACATCCCTCCAGGGAATTCGAAGCTTGTAACCACCTCATCCCTCCAGGGATTTTGAAGCTTTGGATCACATCCCTCCAGGGATTTTGAAGCTTTGCACCACCTCATCCCTCCAGGGATTTTGAAACTTTGGACCGCCTCATGCCTACAGGGATTTTGAAGCTTTGGTCCACATCCCATTTTGAAGCTTTGGACCACCTCATCCCTCTAGGGATTTTGAAGATGTGACCACCTCATCCCTCCAGGGGTTTTGAAGCTTTTGACCATCACATCCCTCCAGGGGTTTTGAAGCTTTTGACCACCACATCCCTCCATGGATTTTGAAGCTTGTAACCACCTCATCCCTCCAGGGATTTTGAAACTTTGGACCGCCTCATGCCTATAGGGATTTTGAAGCTTTGGACCACATCCCATTTTGAAGCTTTTGACCACCTCATCCCGCCAGGAATTTTGAAGCTTTGGACCGCCTCATGCCTATAGGGATTTTGAAGCTTTGGACCACATCCCATTTTGAAGCTTGTGACCGCCTCATCCCTCCAGGGATTTTGAAGCTTTGGACCTCATCCCTCCAGGGATTTTGAAGCTTTTGACCACCACATCCCTCCAGGGAATTTGAAGCTTGTAACCACCTCATCCCTCCAGGGATTTTGAAGCTTTGGATCACATCCCTCCAGGGATTTTGAAGCTTTGCACCACCTCATCCCTCCAGGGATTTTGAAACTTTGGACCGCCTCATGCCTACAGGGATTTTGAAGCTTTGGTCCACATCCCATTTTGAAGCTTTGGACCACCTCATCCCTCTAGGGGTTTTGAAGCTGTGACCACCTCATCCCTCCAGGGGCTTTGAAGCTTTTGAACACCTCATCCCTCCAGGGGTTTTGAAGCTTTTGACCATCACATCCCTCCAGGGACTTTGAAGCTTGTAACCACCTCATCCCTCCAGGGATTTTGAAGCTTGTAACCACCTCATCCCTCCAGGGATTTTGAAGCTTTGGATCACATTCCTCCAGGGATTTGAAGCTTTGCACCACCTCATCCCTCCAGGGATTTTGAAACTTTGGACTGCCTCATGCCTACAGGGATTTTGAAGCTTTGGACCACATCCCATTTTGAAGCTTTTGACCACCTCATCCCTCCAGGGATTTTGAAGCTTTTGACCACCACATCCCTCCAGGGATTTTGAAGCTTAGGGCTACCTCATCCCTCCAGGGATTTTGAAGCTTTGGATCACATCCCTCCAGGGATTTTGAAGCTTTGCACCACCTCATCCCTCCAGGGATTTTGAAACTTTGGACCGCCTCATGCCTACAGGGATTTTGAAGCTTTGGACCACATCCCATTTTGAAGCTTTGGACCGCCTCATCCGTCTAGGGGTTTTGAAGCTTTTGACCACCACATCCCTCCAGGGATTTTGAAGCTTGTAACACCTCATCCCTCCAGGGATTTTGAAGCTTTGGACCACATCCCATTTTGAAGCTTTTGACCACCTCATCCCTCCAGGGATTTTGAAACTTTGGACTGCCTCATCCCTCCAGCGATTTTGAAGCTTTGGGCCTCATCCCTCCAGGGATTTTGAAGCTTTTGACCACCTCATCCCTCCAGGGATTTTGAAGCTTTGGACCGCCTCAACCCTCTAGGTATTTTGAAGCTTTGGACCACCTCATCCCTCCAGTGGCTTTGAAGCTTTGGACCACCTCATCCCTCCAGGGGTTTTGAAGCTTTTGACCACCACATCCCTCCAGGGATTTTGAAGCTTGTAACCACCTCATCCCTCCAGGGATTTTGAAGCTTTGGATCACATCCCTCCAGGGATTTGAAGCTTTGCACCACCTTATCCCTCCAGGGATTTTGAAACTTTGGACCGCCTCATGCCTACAGGGATTTTGAAACTTTGGACCACATCCCATTTTGAAGCTTTTGACCACCTCATCCCTCCAGTGATTTTGAAGCTTTTGACCACCACATCCCTCCTGGGATTTTGAAGCTTTGGGTCACATCCCTCCAGGGATTTTGAAGCTTTGCACCACCTCATCCCTCCGGGGATTTTGAAACTTTGGACCGCCTCATGCCTACAGGGATTTTGAAGCTTTGGACCTGTAGTGATAAGCTGCTAGGCGCTTGCAGTAACCTGCATTTGCACTAACCCACTGAGCTATCTTGTGTGTATTAGAGCCTATTCGAAGCGTGGAGGAAAATGCTGACAACCAGGACTCTCAAACTGGGTGAGCCTGCATGCTTGCAAGGGGTTAATTGCAAAGGCCTTTTTTGAAGACATAAAACATCGTGCTTTAGCAAGAGGCTCCATGCAGTTCGTGGGAGCCAGGCATTGCTTTGCCCGTCTTCACTCTGCGAGTCAGGTGCACTGATAAGACAAGAATGCAAAGAAACAGTGCCCGAAGCCTGGGAGCCAAGACTGGCTGTTTCCAGTCTTGTAACTTTCCAAGCAAAAAACATGTTTACTGCCAGGAGGGAAGAGCCTAGAAGCTTCTCGAAGAGCTGACACGTCATGATGATTGACGTGCAGCTCCTAATAAGAGAACTATACTTGGACCAGGGAGGGGGGACTCATCCTGGACTGTTGGAAAGACGTGCGCATCAAGGACAGTGCCTGGACGACCAGCTGTGCGCTATCAGGGCCGAGGTTCCTAACATCACATCCCCGCTCTGGTGTAGGACTGTGGGGGCTTGGCCAGTCCTCCCCTCCTCTGCTGAGGAGTGCCGGGCACCGGTAGCGGCGAGGGTCCTGGATGTGATCAGATTGTATCTTCATCTACATTTCATTAGGAGCGTAAGACCAAATAATTGCATATTCATCTGTGATTGATAATTGGCATTATATAGCTTGCACTCTCTATTTCCACATTATTATAAATTGCTGCTTAGTTTGCATTAGTCATTGTAGATAATAAATGCAAGCATCATATTCTGTGTGATTGGCTTTTTTCCAGACTGAGTTCATCGTGCTTCTTAAACCTTATTTGTGTGGGAAGGTAATTAGGAGTGATTTACTTTGCACAAAGGGCTGGATCCCAGGGAGGTGCGGGTACTGTTTATCACTACAGGACCACATCCCATTTTGAAGCTTTTGACCAACTCATCCCTCCAGGGATTTTGAAGCTTTGGACCACCTCATCCCTCTAGGTATTTTGAAGCTTTGGACCGCCTCATCCCTCTTGGGGTTTTGAAGCTTTTGACCACCATATCCCTCCAGGGATTTTGAAGCTTGTAACCACCTCATCCCTCCAGGGATTTTGAAACTTTGGACCGCCTCATGCCTACAGGGATTTTGAAGCTTTGGACCACATCCCATTTTGAAGCTTTTGACCACATCATCCCTCCAGGGATTTTGAAGCTTTGGACTGCCTCATCCCTCTAAGTATTTTGAAGGTTTGGACCGCCTCATCCCTCTAGGGGTTTTGAAGTTATGACCACCTCATCCCTCCAGGGGTTTTGAAGCTTTGGACCACCTCATCCCTCCAGGGGTTTTGAAGCTTTTGACCACCACATCCCTCCAGGGATTTTGAAGCTTTGGATCACATCACTCCAGGGATTTGAAGCTTTGCACCACCTCATCCCTCCAGGGATTTTGAAGCTTTTGACCACCTCATCCCTAGAGGAATTTTGAAGCTTTGGATCACATCCCTCCAGGGATTTTGAAGCTTTGGACCACCTCATGCCTACAGGGATTTTGAAGCTTTGGACCACATCCCATTTTGAAGCTTGTGACCACCTCCTCCCTCCAGCGATTTTGAAGCTTTGGGCCTCATCCCTCCAGGGATTTTGAAGCTTTTGACCACCATATCCCTCCAGGGATGTTGAAGCTTGTAACCACCTCATCCCTCCAGGGATTTTGAAGCATTGGATCACATCCCTCCAGGGATTTTGAAGCTTTGCACCACCTCATCCCTCCAGGGATTTTGAAACTTTGGACCGCCTCATGCCTACAGGGATTTTGAAGCTTTGGTCCACATCCCATTTTGAAGCTGTTGACCACCTCATCCCTCCAGGGATTTTTAAGCTTTGGACCGCCTCTTCCCTCTAGGTATTTTGAAGCTTTGGACCGCCTCATCCCTCTAGGAGTTTTGAAGCTATGACCACCTCATCCCTCCAGTAGCTTTGAAGCTTTGGACCACCTCATCCCTCCAGGGGTTTTGAAGCTTTTGACCACCATATCCCTCCAGGGATTTTGAAGCTTGTAACCACCTCATCCCTCCAGGGATTTTGAAGCTTTGGATCACATCCCTCCAGGGATTTGAAGCTTTGTACCATCTCATCCCTCCAGGGATTTTGAAACTTTGGACCGCCTCATACCTACAGAGATTTTGAAGCTTTTGACCACGTCATCCCTCCAGGGATTTTGAAGCTTTTGACCACCACATCCCTCCAGGGATTTTGAAGCTTAGGGCCACCTCATCCCTCCAGGGATTTTGAAGCTTTGGATCATATCCCTCCAGGGATTTTGAAGCTTGGCACCACCTCATTTCTCCAGGGATTTTGAAACTTTGGACCGCCTCATACCTACAGGGATTTTGAAGCTTTGGACCACATCCCATTTTGAAGCTTTTGACCACCTCATCCCTCCAGGGATTTTGAAGCTTTGGACCGCCTCATCCCTCTAGGTATTTTGAAGCTTTGGACCGCCTCATCCCTCTAGGGCAGTGGTCTTCAAACTTTTTTGGCCAGGGCCCCCCTGAGCAAAATTTGGGCAGGTCGGGACCCCCCAGAAATGCCAAATGGACAGTATATATTGCGCGCCGTCACCTGCTCCCATCAAAGTCGCTGGGCTCCCTCATCCCACTCCTACCCAGTCGCTGGTCTCTCCCCACCCCATCACACACCCAGGGCTCTCCCCACTCTGCTCCCATCACTATCCCATGGTTCCCGCCCATTGTGCTCCCACCATAGTCCCTCGGTTCCCCCATCCCGTTCCCAACACAGTCTGAGGGCCAGTGGCGGCTGGTGAATCTTTTTTAAGTGGAGGGGCATTAAGGGGAGGTTCGGGGGGGTTTCCCCCTGTGAATTTTTTTTTAAATAATAGGTTAAAATGTTGCATTGTAGAGCATACTTTTAACAAAAAATGGGTAAATAGCCAAACAGTTTGCAATTGTTGCTGGGAGTCCAGGGGGCAGGCATTGATATTTTATTTCTATCGCGCTCAAGGGGGGCAGGCAAGGGAGGGGAACAGAGGAGAATAAAACAGCGATCTTACTAGGCCCAGTGACATTGAGAACGCGCAAGTGTGAGGGGAAAAGTGCATGGAAGGGGGGAGAAGTGGAAAGTGCGAAGCAGAGGAGAAACAGATAAATAACAATAAATAAATAATAAAGGCAACAAACAGTGGTAGTGCAGCCAGCAATTTGCAAGTGCTACGTTTAAGGCAGCAGACAGGGTAGGTCTGATAAGTGCAGGAAGAAAGATGGTTCTCCTCAAGTTTTAGAGTGGCAGGGCGCTGTTCCAGAGGGAGGCCCCAGCCGAAGACGGAGATCTACCCCCAGCTCGTTTCTTTGATAAACGACTGACCCTGAGGGAGTTGGAGGTAGAGGAGTGAAGAGCTCGAGAGGGGAGGTATTTGCGGAGGAATAGCTGAAGGTATTTTGGACCGAGGCCCCAGAAAGCCTTGTGGACAAGGCAGAGGGTTTTGAATGATAGATGTCCGGTAAAAAGATACCATCCCTGTCCCCTGGGCCCCACTGGTCCTAACACAATGAACATGATTATGTGTATATGCAAGGCGCTGCACATTCATACAGCAATCACTCTATCATTCACATGAGCATCCATCACCATACACTCACTCATAACGCATCCATACACATGTTTAAATAAAAACAATGAACATAAACGTACCTTCTGCATTGGCCTGTGTGTGGGTGCTGCTCCAGCTGCTCTGTCCGTATGTGCGAGGAGGCGCAGGAGCTCCCCCTCGGACATACAGACATGCAGTGCCCCAGCCAGCATTTCCAATGAGCTATGCAATGCTGGCGAAGCAAAACGCCCCAGCACTTGCATGGCTCAGTGAGCATGTGCGGCTGGGGAACTAAACTGAACTGTCAAAGGGAAACAGTGTTTCCCTTTGACAGTTCAGCCAGCCCAGGAGCACTCCATTAGCTGGATAAAGCAGCTGAGGGAGTGCTCACTGTTTCACTGGGCTGGCTTCTTAGCTCCTCCATAATGGGTGAGGGGCCACTATGCAGTTAGTAATGTTGACCATTGTTGCTGAATATATCACAATTTACTTACATTTGAACACAAAGCACCCCTTTGGGTACTATTGAAACAGTGGGCTTCATAACTACTCTGGCGGTAGCTGTGCCGGTAAAACCGGCACGGCTGCCACTGGAGTTGCATCCGGGTCTGGCACCCGCGAATGGGCAATTACTAGGTCATGCCGAGTTAGGCGGACATGATAATTGCCCTTTCGAAGGTGCCGGTAGATCCCCATTCCCATTTGAGCCCCATATGGCTCAAATGGGAAGGGGGAGCTCGGATGCACCGGTGTTAGGCAGAAACCTGTGCAGTTCCCTTGGGGAACACTGCAAAAGATTTAAGACTACAGGTAGAGCAGTAAACCCCTTTGGTAGCAGTCTGTACCACCCAGATTTACCTGGTAGCTGTGGCTGAGCAGTCAGACTTCTCTCAAGAAGAGTTAGGCAGTATGCAAAGTATACACAATATGTACCAAAACACAATAGCACAAGCAAACACTGACCAGAGCTTGGTTTCAAAAGTATATAGTTATTTATTTAAACTACACATAGGTTAAAAACACTCTAGCAAAATATAATAAACACTTCAAACACAGTTATAATGAAAGTAGATTCAATCCTTTCTCCTATCTAGACAACTCTAGGTTAACACCACTTAATTAAAACAGAGGTGAGTGCTTAACGTTAGATGACACTCTAGTAGTTTCCAAGAAAGGGAGAGAAAAAGCAGAAATGGGTTAAACACACCACTCTAAGGTCCAGAACACTTGCAATAGGCTCAAAGAAGCACAAGGTCACAGGTGAGCAAAAGTCACTAGGCAGGGCCCACTCTTAGAGTAGCCGGAGCGAAAATGTGCCCAAGATCACACTGTTAGTTAGAGATTCAAAGTCTTGCAAGGAGTCAAAAAGAGTTTAGAGTGGCTCAGAAAGTTTAGCCAAAGTGTCCCAGGCACTCCCAGGTTCGAAAGCCGGGGACTAAATCTACCCCGTACAGTCGGTGGCAAGGGAAGCCAGGCGGAACACAGTACCTTAAGCGGAAAGGATCCTCCAGCGGGGGCAGTTGTTCCAGGCAGTGACAGCAAGGCTCGACGTCGGTCAGGGGAGAAGAATATCTCGCTGAAGAGCAGAAGAGAAAGGTCGTAGCACTGCCCGGGAAGAAACCAGCCGCGGAGTCCTCCGGTTAAAGGGTTGGTACCGACTTTCGCGGTATGGGGGTAAAGTGTGGTATTCCGGATGCCGGGGTGCTTGGCACAGGCAAGGCGGCCACGAGATACCTCAAAGAACGGAAAGAAGGCGAAAACTGGTTGTCCCCACCAGTCAAGGGAAGGAGCCACTCCGTTAAGAGTTCTCCTCGGTCGTCGGGAAAAAGTGGTGAGACGGTTCAGCAGGGCTCCACCGGGTGGTGTCGTCGAAGCAGGTCGGCTCAGCTCTTCCCTCGTCGGATTCTTGGTCCTGTGGCGACTTCTGAAGTCCCAGTCCCCAAAGCCCTGCTTTTATGCAGCAAGCCCCCATTCACCCAGCCTAGCTGTCACTCAAACATGCTAAGTGGTGAGCCGGGCGGCTCACCACTTGGGCCAATCAGGACGGAGTGCGACTTGAGTTACCAAGGTAACTCAGTCCAGGGTGCCTAAATCCCCCTCCACCCCTCCTAAGTATCCCAGACAGAGTGGCACCACTTTGGAGGGCTTCTGTGGAGAAGCCCGCCAAAAGTGGAACAAAGGGCTCCACTTTGGGTCAGAGTTACAGAGGCGAACACCAACGCCATTTTAGAATCAAGTTTTGGCAAAAAGTCCCAACCGGAGTTATAAAAATAAATATATAAACCGGCGGTATGTTTAAGGCTACCGTAAATAAATAATTAAATGTGTTAGCCTAAAACAATGGGAAATCTCATAGGGAAATATTCGCGGTCGAATATAAAAAGTAGTTTCCACTGCCACCAGCCAAAACTCGATCAGGGGGGACGGAGACGTGCCCCCTCGACTAACAGACCCTGGGGCAATCGAATTGCCCCAGCCAGTACGTCCACAATATGATGGTTTGTACTGGTTCTGTTCAGGATTCAAGACTAGCAAAGTCTTTGGTGACTTTACATGCCCTGGGAGACAGTAGTCAGTCCCAGGGTATGGAGTCTATGTTGGGGAGTCCCTAGGACACCCCTGGGTCACGGCACAGAGGGTGCTGTGTGACCCACATCACAAAAATACATGAGGCCCTATGGAGTAAAAGACCCCATAGCCCATTCAACACAAGGTTTAACCAAGAAAACACACTTCAACATGTCCAAGAGTGAGGGTAAAAGAGTCTCACTCTTGGCAGGAGAAAAAAATTAAACCCCAGAAATCCAGCAAAGCTGCTGGGGGACTCACTAGGTAGGGAAATTCAGCCTAAACAGAGAATTCTCCCTAACACTCGCCCCCCCCAGACTAAGGGACAGGAGGATTTAATCCACTCCTGGATGAACCTCATACCTCTAGTCGATGATATACATCCTAGAGAGTCCATCAGCATTTTGATGGTGACACCCTGACCTGTGCTCAATGGTGAAATCAAACCCTTGCAGGCAGATTGACCATCTCAATAGTTTTGGATTTTCCCCTTTCATTTGCATTAACCATCTCAAGGGTTGGTGGTCAGTCTGAATAACAAAAGTAGAACCATACAAGTATGGCCTAAACTTCTTCAGTGCCCACACAATAGCAAAGCATTCTCTTTCGATAGTTGCCCACCTTGTCTCAGGATCCTTCAGTTTCCTACTGATGAAGCAAATGGGGTGCTCCCTACCCTTCTCATCCAGTTGGCTTAGAACTGCACCTATACCTACATTGGAAGCATCAGTTTGTACAATGAAAGGTTGGTGGTAGTCAGGAGCTCTCAATACTGGAGCCTGGCAAAGAGCTCTCTTCAGTTTTTCAAAGGCCTGATTGCACTCCTCATTCCATTTTACCTTTTTAGGGAATTTGGGAGAGGAGATTACATTCAGTGGAGAAGCTATGGTCCCATAGTTCTCAATGAAATTCCTGTAATACCCAGTGAGGCCTAGAAAAGCTCTCACTTGGGTTTGAGTAGTTGGTGTTGTCCAATTTTGCACAGCTTCAATCTTGCTGGGCAAAGGCCTTATTTCTCCACCTCCTACCTCATGTCCAAGGTAGACCACTTTACTTTGACCAATCTGGCACTTACTGGCTTTGATTGTCAAATGGGCCTGTTCCAGAGCCTGCAACACATGTCCTAGGTGGTTCACATGTTCTTCCCAGGAGTGGCTGAAGACTGCAATGTCATCCAAGTATGCCATGCAGAAATCTTCCATCCCAGCCAGAACTTGGTTCACCATCCTTTGGAATGTGGCAGGTGCATTTTTCAGTCCAAAAGGCATGACCTTAAACTGGTACAAGCCAACTGGGGTTGAAAATGCAGTTTTCTCCTTGGCATGGTCTGTCAGGGCTATTTGCCAATAGCCTGACGTCAGGTCAAATGTGCTGAGGTACTTGGCTGCACCAAGTTTATCCACCAACTCATCTGTCCTGGGCAAAGGGTGGGCATCAGTCTTGGTGACTGCATTTAGAGCTCTATAGTCCACACAGAATCTCAAGTCTTTGGATCCTGCCTTTGGTACTAACACAACTGGGCTAGACCATGGACTAGTAGAGGGCTCTATTACCCCGAGATCAAGCATCTTCTTGACCTCTCCTTTGATGTGGGCTCTGATATGTTCTGACATTCTGTATCCTCTGCTTTTGACTGGCAGACAGTCACCAGTGAGTATCTCATGCTGGCCCCAAGGGGTCAAGCCTGGTGACAGTGAGAACAGGGAGGCAAACTGATTTAACATAGATTTGCACTCCTCTTGTTGCTCAGGTGTCAGGTCTGAAGAGAGATTGACTCCTTCAACTTTTTCATCTAAAGGTACACCTCTGAGGAGATCAGGGAGAGATTCACTCTCTTCCTCCTCTGCAGCTGAAGCTAGGAGCAAGGCTCCTACATCAGGTCTGGAGATGTATGCTTTTAGTCGGTTGGTGTGGAAGACTCTAGGAGCTTCCCTGGGTCTGCCCAGATCCACCAGATAGTTGACCTCTCCAAGTTTTCCCACAACCTTGAAGGGTCCCATCCATTTGTCTTGCAAGGCCCTCTGCCTTGTTGGGAGCATAACTAGAACTAGCTGGTCTTGAGTAAACTCAACCATGTTAGCCTTCTGGTCGTGCCAATGTTTGACCAGGGCTTGACCTGCTTTCAAGTTGTCACTTGCTTCTGCCATCATGTGTGACATTCTCCTCCGGAGACCTATCACATAGTCAGTCACTCTGACTGGCTTGAGGGGAGGAGCACCTTCCAACCCCTCCTTAATCAGGGCCAATGGACCTCTGACTGGATGGCCATAGAGAAGCTCAAAGGGAGAATAACCTACTCCCTCCTGAGGGACTTCTCTATAAGCAAAGAGAAGGCATGGCAGTAGAAGGTCCCACTTTTTCTTAAGGGGTTCTTCCAAAGCACCTATCATGCTCTTCATGGTTCGGTTAAACCTTTCAACCAACCCGTTTGTCTGAGGGTGGTAGGCGGTTGAGAACTTGTAGGTAACTCCACAGGTTTTCCACATGGCCTTCATGTAGTGGGACATAAAGTTTGACCCCCTGTCAGAGATTACCTCCTTAGGAAACCCAACCCTGGTAAAAATACCAAGGAGGGCCTTAGCCACAGCCGGAGCTGTAACAGTCCTCATAGGAATGGCCTCAGGGTATCTAGTAGCATGGTCTACTACAACAAGGATAAACCTGTTGCCTGAGGAGGTTGGAGGATCAAGGGGACCAACAATGTCAATCCCTACCCTCTCAAATGGGACTCCCACAACTGGGAGAGGCACTAAAGGTGCCACATTCTTGGAACCAACCTTACCAGAAGTCTGGCAGGTATGGCAGCTCTTACAATATCTATCTACTTCAGCCCCCATCTTTGGCCAATAAAAGTAGAGTGAGAGCCTTTCCTTGGTCTTCTTGAAACTCAAGTGGCCAGCCAAAGGTATCTCATGGGCTAGTTGTAAGAACTGTTGTCTGTTTTCTTGTGGGACTACAAGGCGTTTGTAGTCTCCAGGTTCAGACTCAGTGGGTTCACTGTAGAAGAGGCCATCTTCCCAGTGCAACCTATACTTCCCAGGCTCTTGCCCATCAGCTTGAGAAGCTGCCTGGTGGCGGAGACCTTCCAGAGTTGGACATTCTCTTTGCCCCTTACGAAAAGCTGCCCTGCTAGGCCCACCTTCTGCCAGTAAAGACTGCAGCTCAGGATGGTCCTCAGGGTCCAAATCTCCAATAAGGTTGGGGCCTCCTCCTAGCTCTTCCTCAGAGTCTAGCTCAACCACACAGGGTTGTACCTCCCTCTCAGCCTCAGCTGGAGGGGGAGTTACAGGTGTAACTTTGGACAACCTAGGGGAAGTCCTTGTTGGAAGCACTGGAGTGCTTGCTGCTGGCTTTTTCCTAGGAGTCTTGGGTTGCCCCTTTGCTCCTGATCTGGTAGTTACTGCAGTAAGTTGCTCCAGTGGTAGAGGAGTGATTTCTGTCATCATCTCCTGAGATAACCCTCTCAGGGTTTTCTCCCTTGCAGGTTTTGTGAGTTCCTGAAACCTTTTGCTAGGAGGTCTGGGGGTATGAGATACAACTCCAAGAGCTTTGAGGTCATTACCCAACAGAACCCTACCTGGCACTTCACATTGTACACTGACAGGTATTTTTACAGCCATATCATTACATTGGATGAGAACTGGTAACTGGGGACACATCTGCACAGGCCCACCAGCTAACTTGGTGAGGCATTTGGGTGCCTTAGCAACATCCTCTGCCTTGAAAAATGATTCATCCACCACAGTTATGCTGGCTCCAGTGTCCCTAATGGCAGGAGTCTCCTGACCATTCACCTGGACACTGTCCTTATAATACTCTTTAGTATTATCTGGGATAGAGTTATAGACATCTAAATTCTGTTGCTCCCACAACCCCAGAGAGACTAAAGAAACACTAGCTGAGACTCCAGTGGGTTCATCAGCTAGTAATAGAAAGTTTCCACTTGCCATATGTACTTCCTCTTCTGGAGCGAAGGCTAAGGAGGCAAGCTGGACCCCTGAAGGTTTACCCTTACATCTGGGATCTCCTTTCACATGGTCAGTAGCCTTACAAACAAAGCATGAGCCAAAGGCTCGCTGGAATGGAGGCTTGTTCTGACCTCCTTCTGGTCTGGGACCAGAAGGTACACTAGCCTGATTTGGTTTCCCTTGTGGCTTACCCTTATAGTTTTGTTTGGGGCCCTCTTTGGAATTTGTAGTATTAGAATTCTCTTTGGAGTCCTTCTTAGACTGTTTTTCCCCATCCTTCTTCTGAGTTACCCCAGAATCCTTGTGAGTGGCCCTGTTGGCAACCCACAAGTCAGCAGCCTTAGCTAGTTTCCGGGAATCTAATTCCCTGGAATCAGCCAAGTGTTGTCTGAGCTCAGGAGAGCAGGCATCATAAATAGTCTCCAACATAAACAAATTCTTCATACCTTCATAAGTGTTCACCTTGTAACCCTTAATCCATCCCTCTAAGTTTTTCAAACATTCATTCACCCAGGTAGCCCAAGGGGTACCATCATGCTTTTTGAGGCTCCTAAACCTCTTAAGATACTGGGAAGGGGTCTTCCCAAACCTAGCTATCAAAGCTAGTTTCACACATTCATAGTCCTTCCTATCCTCCTCCCCCATTTCCATTACCACATCAGTTGCAACAGGGGGAAGCCTAGAGAACAACCAGGTGAGTAAGTCATTTCCTGTGATGTTCTGGAGCCCATGATTATATTCAAACAGAGACAACCAATCCAACACATCCAACGTAGGCTCATACATACCAACCAATTCTTTAGGCATCCGGGGTCTTTTAGGACTGGAACTTCTAGAGGAGCCAGAGAGAGAAACATTCTCAACAGATAATTTCTTCATTTCTAAGTCATACTTGAGCTCCATTTCCCTTAGCCTTAGTTCTTTGTCAGTTTGAGCATTAAGTTTCTTATACTCCAATTCTAGCTTCATTTTCTCCAGTTCAAAGTACTGAGGACTAAATGTGGGACCTGGTAAAGGTCCAGTAGGCACAGCAGGTAGAGCAGGCAGAGGCCTAGGGGGGACAGTTACAACAGCCTCACCCTCCTCTTCTGACTCTTCCTCAGAAACATCAACATTTTGCTCCATGTTAACTTCAACACTGTCATCTACAGTTGCTGGAGTGGTAGGTTCCTCTGAACCATCACCCAGACTTTGGTTAGCTAACAATCTTTCAATCAGCTCCATTTTCTTGCCCTTAGTCAGGAGATCCTTATGTTTACAGAGCACTCTTAAACAGTCAGCAGTTTTGGCTGCAAGGGACTCTTGACTATAGCTTTCTATAACTGACATGTTAGAGGTTTTACTTTTTCAGTGCTAAGCTTTGTGGTTAGTTGCACTAAGGTATCTAAAGCACAATAAAATGTATACTCAATACAAATCCCACCGCTGTACACCAGTGTTAGGCAGAAACCTGTGCAGTTCCCTTGGGGAACACTGCAAAAGATTTAAGACTACAGGTAGAGCAGTAAACCCCTTTGGTAGCAGTCTGTACCACCCAGATTTACCTGGTAGCTGTGGCTGAGCAGTCAGACTTCTCTCAAGAAGAGTTAGGCAGTATGCAAAGTATACACAATATGTACCAAAACACAATAGCACAAGCAAACACTGACCAGAGCTTGGTTTCAAAAGTATATAGTTATTTATTTAAACTACACATAGGTTAAAAACACTCTAGCAAAATATAATAAACACTTCAAACACAGTTATAATGAAAGTAGATTCAATCCTTTCTCCTATCTAGACAACTCTAGGTTAACACCACTTAATTAAAACAGAGGTGAGTGCTTAACGTTAGATGACACTCTAGTAGTTTCCAAGAAAGGGAGAGAAAAAGCAGAAATGGGTTAAACACACCACTCTAAGGTCCAGAACACTTGCAATAGGCTCAAAGAAGCACAAGGTCACAGGTGAGCAAAAGTCACTAGGCAGGGCCCACTCTTAGAGTAGCCGGAGCGAAAATGTGCCCAAGATCACACTGTTAGTTAGAGATTCAAAGTCTTGCAAGGAGTCAAAAAGAGTTTAGAGTGGCTCAGAAAGTTTAGCCAAAGTGTCCCAGGCACTCCCAGGTTCGAAAGCCGGGGACTAAATCTACCCCGTACAGTCGGTGGCAAGGGAAGCCAGGCGGAACACAGTACCTTAAGCGGAAAGGATCCTCCAGCGGGGGCAGTTGTTCCAGGCAGTGACAGCAAGGCTCGACGTCGGTCAGGGGAGAAGAATATCTCGCTGAAGAGCAGAAGAGAAAGGTCGTAGCACTGCCCGGGAAGAAACCAGCCGCGGAGTCCTCCGGTTAAAGGGTTGGTACCGACTTTCGCGGTATGGGGGTAAAGTGTGGTATTCCGGATGCCGGGGTGCTTGGCACAGGCAAGGCGGCCACGAGATACCTCAAAGAACGGAAAGAAGGCGAAAACTGGTTGTCCCCACCAGTCAAGGGAAGGAGCCACTCCGTTAAGAGTTCTCCTCGGTCGTCGGGAAAAAGTGGTGAGACGGTTCAGCAGGGCTCCACCGGGTGGTGTCGTCGAAGCAGGTCGGCTCAGCTCTTCCCTCGTCGGATTCTTGGTCCTGTGGCGACTTCTGAAGTCCCAGTCCCCAAAGCCCTGCTTTTATGCAGCAAGCCCCCATTCACCCAGCCTAGCTGTCACTCAAACATGCTAAGTGGTGAGCCGGGCGGCTCACCACTTGGGCCAATCAGGACGGAGTGCGACTTGAGTTACCAAGGTAACTCAGTCCAGGGTGCCTAAATCCCCCTCCACCCCTCCTAAGTATCCCAGACAGAGTGGCACCACTTTGGAGGGCTTCTGTGGAGAAGCCCGCCAAAAGTGGAACAAAGGGCTCCACTTTGGGTCAGAGTTACAGAGGCGAACACCAACGCCATTTTAGAATCAAGTTTTGGCAAAAAGTCCCAACCGGAGTTATAAAAATAAATATATAAACCGGCGGTATGTTTAAGGCTACCGTAAATAAATAATTAAATGTGTTAGCCTAAAACAATGGGAAATCTCATAGGGAAATATTCGCGGTCGAATATAAAAAGTAGTTTCCACTGCCACCAGCCAAAACTCGATCAGGGGGGACGGAGACGTGCCCCCTCGACTAACAGACCCTGGGGCAATCGAATTGCCCCAGCCAGTACGTCCACAATATGATGGTTTGTACTGGTTCTGTTCAGGATTCAAGACTAGCAAAGTCTTTGGTGACTTTACATGCCCTGGGAGACAGTAGTCAGTCCCAGGGTATGGAGTCTATGTTGGGGAGTCCCTAGGACACCCCTGGGTCACGGCACAGAGGGTGCTGTGTGACCCACATCACAAAAATACATGAGGCCCTATGGAGTAAAAGACCCCATAGCCCATTCAACACAAGGTTTAACCAAGAAAACACACTTCAACATGTCCAAGAGTGAGGGTAAAAGAGTCTCACTCTTGGCAGGAGAAAAAAATTAAACCCCAGAAATCCAGCAAAGCTGCTGGGGGACTCACTAGGTAGGGAAATTCAGCCTAAACAGAGAATTCTCCCTAACAACCGGCACCGTTAATAACGGTGCTGGTGCATCCGACGAGCTGAGGTCAGACCTGGCGGGGGCTGTCAAGCACCCACGAGCACAACTCTTACTATGGCGGAACGGTAGCAACGGTGCCGGTAGCTTACCAGCACCGTTGTTACTGGTCCGCCATAGTAGTAATGAGGCCCAGTCTGTGACTAAAGGAATGAATATTCATTTACAACTGTGGGCCACTTTTTCATTGTTGCCTGAGACAGTTTCATGCTTCAGCCCGCCCATGTGGGCCACCCCTGCCCATTTCTTCCAATCTAAAAAAAAAAAAAAAAAATCTTTTTTCATGCTGAGCTCTCAGGGCCCCCCTGGGATGCACCCGCGGACCCCTAGGGGGTCGCGACCCACAGTTTGAATACCACTGCTCTAGGGGTTTTGAAGCTTTTGACCACCACATCCCTCCAGGGATTTTGAAGCATGTAACCACCTCATACCTCCAGGGATTTTGAAACTTTGGACCGCCTCATGCCTACATGGATTTTGAAGCTTTGGACCACATCCCATTTTGAAGCTTTTGACCACCTCATCACTCCAGGGGTTTTGAAGCTTTGGACCACCTCATCCCTCCAGGGGTTTTGAAGCTTTTGACCACCTCATCCCTCCAGGAATTTTGAAGCTTTGGATCACAACCCTCCAGGGATTTGAAGCTTTGCACCACCACATCCCTCCAGGGATTTCAAGCTTTGCACCACCTCATCCCTCCAGGGATTTTGAAGCTTTGGACCGCCTCATCCCTCTAGGTATTTTGAAGCTTTGGACCACCTCATCCCACCAGGGGTTTTGAAGCTTTGGACCACCTCATCCCTCCAGGGGTTTTGAAGCTTTTGACCACCTCATCCCTCCAGGAATTTTGAAGCTTTGGATCACAACCCTCCAGGGATTTGAAGCTTTGCACCACCACATCCCTCCAGGGATTTCAAGCTTTGCACCACCTCATCCCTCCAGGGATTTTGAAACTTTGGACAGCCTCATGCCTACAGCGATTTTGAAGCTTTGGACCACATCCCATTTTGAAGCTTTGCACCACCTCATCCCTCCAGGGATTTTGAAACTTTGGACCGCCTCATGCCTGAAGGGATTTTGAAGCTTTGGACCACATCCCATTTTTAAGCTTTTGACCACCTCATCCCTCTAGGGATTTTGAAGCTTTTGACCACCACATCCCTCCAGGGATTTTGAAGCTTAGGGCCACCTCATCCCTCCAGGGATTTTGAAGCTTTGGATCACATCCCTCCAGGGATTTTGAAGCTTTGCACCACCTCATCCCTCCAGGGATTTTGAAACTTTGGACCGCCTCATGCCTACAGGGATTTTGAAGCTTTGGACGACATCCCATTTTGAAGCTTTTGACCACCTCATCCCTCCAGGGATTTTGAAGCTTTGGACCGCCTCATCCCTCTAGGTATTTTGAAGCTTTGGACCGCCTCATTCCTCCAGGGATTTTGAAGGTTTGGACCACATCCCTCCAGGGATTTTGAAGCTTTGGACCGCATCATCCATCCAGGGATTTTGAAGCTTTAGACCACCTCATCCCTCCAGGGATTTTGAAGCTTTGGACCACCTCATCCCTCCAGGGATTTTGAAGCTTTGGATCACATCCCTCCAGGGATTTTGAAGCTTTGGACCGCCTCATGCCTACAGGGATCTTGAAGCTTTGGACCACATCCCATATTGAAGCTTGTGACCACCTCATCCCTCCAGGGATTTTGAAACTTTGGACCGCCTCATCCCTACAGGTATTTTGCAGCTTTGGACCTCATCCCTCCAGGGATTTTGAAGCTTTTGACCACATCCCTTCAGAGGATTTTGAAGCTTGGAACCACCTCATCCCTCCAGGGATTTTGAAGCTTTGGATCACATCCCTCCAGGGATTTTGAAGCTTTGCACCACCTCATCCCTCCAGGGATTTAGAAACTTTGGACCGCCTCATCCCTCCAGGAATTTTGAAGCTTTGGATCACATCCCTCCATGGATTTTGAAGCTTTGCACCACCTCATCCCCCATGGGATTTTGAAGCTTTGGACCGCCTCATGCCTATAGGGATTTTGAAGCTTTCGACCACATCCCATTTTGAAGCTTGTGACCACCTCATCCCTCCAGGGATTTTGAAGCTTTGGACCTCATCCCTCCAGGGATTTTGAAGCTTTTGACGACCACATCCCTCCAGGGATTTTGAAGCTTGTAACCACCTCATCCCTCCAGGGATTTTGAAGCTTTGGATCACATCCCTCCAGGGATTTTGAAGCTTTGCATCACCTCATCCCTCCAGGGATTTTGAAACTTTGGACCGCCTCATGCCTACAGGGATTTCGACGCTTTGGACCACATCCCATTTTGAAGCTTTTGACCACCTCATCCCTCCAGGGATTTTGAAGCTTTGGACCGCCTCATCTCTCTAGGTATTTTGAAGCTTTGGACCGCCTCATCCCTCTAGGGGTTTTGAAGCTATGACCACATCATCCCTCCAGGGGCTTTGAAGCTTTGGACCACCTCATCCCTCCAGGGGCTTTGAAGCTTTTGACCACCACATCCCTCCAAGGATTTTGAAGCTTGTAACCACCTCATCCCTCCAGGGATTTTGACGCTTTGGATCACATCCCTCCAGGGATTTGAAGCTTTGCACCACCTCATCCCTCCTGGGATTTGGAAACTTTGTACCGCCTCATGCATACAGGGATTTTGAAGCTTTGGACCACATCCCATTTTGAAGCTTTTGACCACCTCATCCCTCCATGGATTTTGAAGCTTAGGACCACCTCATCCCTCCATGGATTTTGAAGCTTTGGATCACATCCCTCCAGGGATTTTGAAGCTTTTGACCACCTCATCCTTCCAAGGATTTTGAAGCTTTGGACCGCCTCATCCCTCTAGGTATTTTGAAGCTTTGGACCGCCTCATCCCTCTAGGTATTTTGAAGCTTTGGACCGCCTCATCCCTCTAGGGGTTTTGAAGCTTTTGACCACCACATCCCTCCATGGATTTTGAAGCTTGTAACCACCTCATCCCTCCAGGGATTTTGAAACTTTGGACCGCCTCATGCCTATAGGGATTTTGAAGCTTTGGACCACATCCCATTTTGAAGCTTTTGACCACCTCATCCCTCCGGGGATTTTGAAGCTTTGGACCGCCTCATGCCTATAGGGATTTTGAAGCTTTGGACCACATCCCATTTTGAAGCTTGTGACCGCCTCATCCCTCCAGGGATTTTGAAGCTTTGGACCTCATCCCTCCAGGGATTTCGAAGCTTTTGACCACCACATCCCTCCAGGGAATTTTAAGCTTGTAACCACCTCATCCCTCCAGGGATTTTGAAGCTTTGGATCACATCCCTCCAGGGATTTTGAAGCTTTGCACCACCTCATCCCTCCAGGGATTTTGAAACTTTGGACCGCCTCATGCCTACAGGGATTTTGAAGCTTTGGTCCACATCCCATTTTGAAGCTTTCGACCACCTCATCCCTCTAGGGGTTTTGAAGCTGTGACCACCTCATCCCTCCAGGGGCTTTGAAGCTTTGGACCACCTCATCCCTCCAGGGGTTTTGAAGCTTTTGACCATCACATCCCTCCAGGGATTTTGAAGCTTGTAACCACCTCATCCCTCCAGGGATTTTGAAGCTTGTAACCACCTCATCCCTCCAGGGATTTTGAAGCTTTGGATCACATTCCTCCAGGGATTTGAAGCTTTGCATCACCTCATCCCTCCAGGGATTTTGAAACTTTGGACTGCCTCATGCCTACAGGGATTTTGAAGCTTTGGACCACCTCCCATTTTGAAGCTTTTGACCACCTCATCCCTCCAGGGATTTTGAAGCTTTTGACCACCACATCCCTCCAGGGATTTTGAAGCTTAGGGCTACCTCCCATTTTGAAGCTTTGGACCGCCTCATCCGTCTAGGGGTTTTGAAGCTTTTGCCCACCATATCCCTCCAGGGATTTTGAAGCTTGTAACACCTCATCCCTCCAGGGATTTTCAAACTTTGGACCGCCTTATGCCTACAGGGATTTTGAAGCTTTGGTCCACATCCCATTTTGAAGCTGTTGACCACCTCATCCCTCCAGGGATTTTGAAGCTTGTAACACCTCATCCCTCCGGGGATTTTCAAACTTTGGACCGCCTTATGCCTACAGGGATTTTGAAGCTTTGGTCCACATCCCATTTTGAAGCTGTTGACCACCTCATCCCTCCAGGGATTTTGAAGCTTTGTACCACCTCATCCCTCCAGGGGTTTTGAAGCTTTTGACCACCACATCCCTCCAGGGATTTTGAAGCTTGTAACCACCTCATCCCTCCAGGGATTTTGAAGCTTTGGATCACATCCCTCCAGGGATTTGAAGCTTTGCACCACCTTATCCCTCCAGGGATTTTGAAACTTTGGACCGCCTCATGCCTACAGGGATTTTGAAGCTTTGGACCACATCCCATTTTGAAGCTTTTGACCACCTCATCCCTCCAGTGATTTTGAAGCTTTTGACCACCACATCCCTCCTGGGATTTTGAAGCTTTGGGTCACATCCCTCCAGGGATTTTGAAGCTTTGCACCACCTCATCCCTCCGGGGATTTTGAAACTTTGGACCGCCTCATGCCTACAGGGATTTTGAAGCTTTGGACCACATCCCATTTTGAAGCTTTTGACCACCTCATCCCTCCGGGGATTTTGAAGCTTTGGACCGCCTCATCCCTCTAGGTATTTTGAAGCTTTGGACCGCCTCATCCATCTTGGGGTTTTGAAGCTTTTGACCACCACATCCCTCCAGGGATTTTGAAGCTTGTAACCACCTCATCCCTCCAGGGATTTTGAAACTTTGGACCGCCTCATGCCTACAGGGATTTTGAAGCTTTGGACCACATCCCATTTTGAAGCTTTTGACCACATCATCCCTCCAGGGATTTTGAAGCTTTGGACCGCCTCATCCCTCTAGGTATTTTGAAGGTTTGGACCGCCTCATCCCTCTAGGGGTTTTGAAGTTATGACCACCTCATCCCTCCAGGGGTTTTGAAGCTTTGGACCACCTCATCCCTCGAGGGGTTTTGAAGCTTTTGACCACCACATCCCTCCAGGGATTTTGAAACTTTGGATCACATCCCTCCAGGGATTTTGAAGCTTTGCACCACCTCATCCCTCCAGGGATTTTGAAACTTTGGACCGCCTCATGCCTGCAGGGATTTTGAAGCTTTGGTCCACATCCCATTTTGAAGCTGTTGACCACCTCATCCCTCCAGGGATTTTGAAGCTTTGTACCACCTCATCCCTCCAGGGGTTTTGAAGCTTTTGACCACCACATCCCTCCAGGGATTTTGAAGCTTGTAACCACCTCATCCCTCCAGGGATTTTGAAGCTTTGGATCACATCCCTCCAGGGATTTGAAGCTTTGCACCACCTTATCCCTCCAGGGATTTTGAAACTTTGGACCGCCTCATGCCTACAGGGATTTTGAAGCTTTGGACCACATCCCATTTTGAAGCTTTTGACCACCTCATCCCTCCAGGGATTTTGAAGCTTGTAACACCTCATCCCTCCAGGGATTTTCAAACTTTGGACCGCCTTATGCCTACAGGGATTTTGAAGCTTTGGTCCACATCCCATTTTGAAGCTGTTGACCACCTCATCCCTCCAGGGATTTTGAAGCTTTGTACCACCTCATTCCTCCAGGGGTTTTGAAGCTTTTGACCACCACATCCCTTCAGGGATTTTGAAGCTTGTAACCACCTCATCCTTCCAGGGATTTTGAAGCTTTGGATCACATCCCTCCAGGGATTTGAAGCTTTGCACCACCTTATCCCTCCAGGGATTTTGAAACTTTGGACCGCCTCATGCCTACAGGGATTTTGAAGCTTTGGTCCACATCCCATTTTGAAGCTGTTGACCACCTCATCCCTCCAGGGGTTTTGAAGCTTTGGACCACCTCATCCCTCGAGGGGTTTTGAAGCTTTTGACCACCACATCCCTCCAGGGATTTTGAAACTTTGGATCACATCCCTCCAGGGATTTTGAAGCTTTGCACCACCTCATCCCTCCAGGGATTTTGAAACTTTGGACCGCCTCATGCCTGCAGGGATTTTGAAGCTTTGGTCCACATCCCATTTTGAAGCTGTTGACCACCTCATCCCTCCAGGGATTTTGAAGCTTTGGACCGCCTCATCCCTCTAGGTATTTTGAAGCTTTGGACCGCCTCATCCCTCTAGGGGTTTTGAAGCTATGACCACCTCATCCCTCCAGTGGCTTTGAAGCTTTGGACCACCTCATTCCTCCAGGGGTTTTGAAGCTTTTGACCACCACATCCCTCCAGGGATTTTGAAGCTTTGGATCACATCCCTCCAGGGATTTGAAGCTTTGCACCACCTTATCCCTCCAGGGATTTTGAAACTTTGGACCGCCTCATGCCTACAGGGATTTTGAAGCTTTGGACTGCATCCCATTTTGAAGCTTTTGACCACCTCATCCCTCCAGGGATTTTGAAGCTTTTGACCACCTCATCCCTCTAGGTATTTTGAAGCTTTGGACCGCCTCATCCCTCTTGGGGTTTTGAAGCTTTTGACCACCACATCCCTCCAGGGATTTTGAAGCTTGTAACCACCTCATCCCTCCAGGGATTTTGAAACTTTGGACCGCCTCATGCCTACAGGGATTTTGAAGCTTTGGACCACATCCCATTTTGAAGCTTTTGACCACATCATCCCTCCAGGGATTTTGAAGCTTTGTCCGCCTCATCCCTCTAGGTATTTTGAAGGTTTGGACCACCTCATCCCTCTAGGGGTTTTGAAGTTATGACCACCTCATCCCTCCAGGGGTTTTGAAGCTTTGGACCACCTCATCCCTCCAGGGGTTTTGAAGCTTTGGACCACCACATCCCTCCAGGGATTTTGAAGCTTTGGATCACATCCCTCCAGGGATTTGAAGCTTTGCACCACCTCATCCCTCCAGGGATTTTGAAACTTTGGACAGCCTCATGCCTACATGGATTTTGAAGCTTTGGACCACATCCCATTTTGAAGCTTTTGACTGCCTCATCCCCCCAGGGATTTTGAAGCTTTGGACCGCCTCATCCCTCTAGGTATTTTGAAGCTTTGGACCGCCTCATCCCTCTAGGGGTTTTGAAGCTTTTGACCACCACATCCCTCCAGGGATTTTGAAGCTTGTAACCACCTCATCCCTCCAGGGATTTTGAAACTTTGGACCGCCTCATCCCTCTAGGTATTTTGAAGCTTTGACCGCCTCATCCCTCCAGGGGTTTTGAAGCTTTGGACCACCTCATCCCTCCAGGGGTTTTGAAGCTTTGGACCACCTCATCCCTCCAGGGGTTTTGAAGCTTTGGACCACCTCATCCCTCCAGGGGTTTTGAAGCTTTGGATCACATTCCTCCAGGGATTTTGAAGCTTTGGACCGCCTCATGCCTACAGGGATTTTGAAGCATTTGACCACCACACCCTTCCAGGGATTTTGAAGCTTAGGGCCACCTCATCCCTCCAGGGATTTTGAAGCTTTGGATCACATCCCTCCAGGGATTTTGAAGCTTTGCACCACCTCATCCCTCCAGGGATTTTGAAGCTTTGGACCGCCTCATCCCTCTAGGTATTTTGAAGCTTTGGACCGCCTCATCCCTCTAGGGGTTTTGAAGCTTTGGACCACCTCATCCCTCCAGGGGTTTTGAAGCTTTTGACCACCACATCCCTCCAGGGATTTTGAAACTTGTAACCACCTCACCCCTCCAGGAATTTTGAAGCTTTGGATCACATCCCTCCAGGGATTTTGAAGCTTTGCACCACCTCATCCCTCCAGGGATTTTGAAGCTTAGGGCCACCTCATCCCTCCAGGGATTTTGAAGCTTTGGATCACATCCCTCCAGGGATTTTGAAGCTTTGCACCACTTCATCCCTCCAGGGATTTTGAAACTTTGGACCGCCTCATGCCTACAGGGATTTTGAAGCTTTGGACCACAACCCATTTTGAAGCTTTTGACCACCTCATCCCTCCAGGGATTTTGAAGCTTTGGACCGCCTCATCCCTCTAGGTATTTTGAAGCTTTGGACTGCCTCATCCCTCTAGGGGTTTTGAAGCTATGACCACCTCATCCCTCCAGTGGTTTTGAAGCTATGACCACCTCATCCCTCCAGGGGTTTTGAAGCTTTGGACCACCTCATCCCTCCAGGGGTTTTGAAGCTTTGAACCACCTCATCCCTCCAGGGGTTTGAAGCTTTGAACCACCTCATCCCTTTTAAAAAAGATGGGAGTAAAATTATGTTTTTAGGCAGTAAAAAAGTCAGTTGCATTCCCAATGGGAGTATTTTTCAAGACTGCAAAATAGCCCTTTGCAGCTGGTTATTCCTGGAACTTTAAAGGCTAGGTGTTCACTTCTTCAGTTCAGGCAATAATAGAAGATCTTGTTTCTGTGGCACTACTGGTACTGCCAGTCCTACAGGTGAGGGTTATTGACCACTTTCATGCCCTAAAAATAGGCAATGCTACCAAGCAATAAATAAATAGGGACCGGGCAGATATGAGCTTCTCCCACTGCTTCACCCTTTGTCCAGGTTAGTACACATAGTGTCCCAGGAAGGGACTCTTCTTCATTATCCCTGATATGCGCCGGTAAAACTGCATCTATTTAATGTGCACGAATAACTTGGTGCAAAGAAATATCTTCTATAACATTTGTACTTGTTTATTGAATACCCACTCCCATTGTGAATGGCAATTACCTTTACTCTGGGGGGAAAAAAAAACTATTTTGCTGCCAACTTTAAAAAATAGGGAGTAAAATATTGAGACTCAAATTACTGTGGGTTTAAAGCCCTCAGGGACCGTAGTCGAGGTCAGTGTAGTAAAGTGCTTGGGCATCCTTGGTACATGTGCAGCCAGGGCGGATTAAGTGGTGTGTAGCTGCATTCCGATGCTAGGCGCGGTGCAGTGGTTGTGCGAGACCATTAGAATGTGTGCACTTGGGTAGCTGCATTCTGGCGGCAGTGGAGTTTGTGAATTGGATTATGTGTGCAGCTAGGCCGATTTCCGTAGGGTATAGCTGCGCTCTAAAGACTGTTCAGGTGATCATGGAGGGGTCTATGTGTGCAACTAGGTCGAATTAATCGAGGGGTCTAGCTGCATTTTATCATTTGTTGGTGCAGAGGGAAGTCTTAGCACATTGTTGTGATTGGGCGTTTGTGTGGATTTGAGGGGGTTCCTGTTCCAGACAAGTTTCCAGAGCCTGTCGAGGAGGTGGCATCTCCCTTTGGGTTCGGCTATTGGGATAGGTCTGAAGCACTGGGCTCCACTGATCCGAACGGGACAGTCGAGGTGTGAAAGCAGGGAGCAGGCTCCTATGTGCCGGCGTATTATTTCCTTGGGAGTATTAATACTCTCTGCTTTGCTTTTTCGGGACTATAGATGGCTGATCTGACAGTCAGCTGTAGGCCTGACATGTACACACACTCACTCAGGAGTAAGGCACATATAATCTGCTCCCACCTTCAGCGACTAACACATGACTGAATATACAGAACATTTCATTTATTTATTGGTTTTTATAATGTGCCTGTATACAATGTGTTTCAAGGCGCAACAAAACATGGAATGTTAAAGGTATGAGCAGGGCCCATGAAATGACTAAGGTATTCCTAAACTTGAAAAGGATCGGGCAGATGGTGTATTTTTACAGGATATGAATTACTCTTCTAAATCCTCCCCTCACCCCCAAAATAGCCCCAACCTATGGTTGGGGCGATTCTACCATAGAGCCTTCATTGTGAAATTCATGTCTTTCGTGAGATTAGAATTTGTAAACCCTAAAGAATACTTGCTCTTACACCGCCCTCTGCGCGCGCACAGGGATACTTGCTCTTACACCGCCCTCTGCGTGCGCACAGGGATACTTGCTCTTACACCACCGCCAAGCGCACACAGGGATACTTGCTCTTACACCACCCACCGAGCGCACACAGGGATACTTGCTCTTACACTGCCCTCCCTGCACACACAAGGATACTTGCTCTTACACCGCCCTCTGCGCGCGCACAGGGATACTTGCTCTTACACCACCCACCAAGCGCACACAGGGATACTTGCTCTTACACCACCCGCCAAGCGCACACAGGGATACTTGCTCTTACACCACCCGCCAAGCGCACACAGGGATACTTGCTCTTACACCACCCACCGAGCGCACACAGGGATACTTGCTCTTACACTGCCCTCCCTGCACACACAAAGATACTTGCTCTTACACCACCCTCTGCGTGCACACAAGGGTACTTGCTCTTACACCACCCGCCGAGCGCACACAAGGGTACTTGCTCTTACATCGCCCTCTGCGCGCACATAGACTTATTTTGCAGAGTGACTATATCAAGATAGTCCACCCTTCTAGTTCATCAACATGTTTTCTAGATGCACACCCTATCTTTCCAAAATTCATAGGTGGGGGGGGGGAGTTTAATACAATAGTGGTACCATCTATGGGCAAGCAAACAGAGTAGCAAACTCAACAGACTGGGGTGGCCAGCATACTCGGATTGAACATAGAAAATGAGCCAGACGTCTGAAGGGCTAGACATGTGACAAAGCTAGATTTTACTCAGAACCATATGTTCTATATGGATCAGGGGGTAACCTAACAGTCAGGAGGAATGTTCTCTTAATGGGCATTTGATTCACACTCCTCCATCATTCATCGTTACATTCCACAGCACTCGGACTCTTCCGGCGATGACGCTCAAATGTAGCCATGTTACAATATGGAGTAAGTCAAGCTCTGAAAGCAGCTGGGCAGGACTTCTGGGAGTTCAGCTTCACACTGCGGAGGCTGGTCAGGGTATGCGGGCAGGACTTCTGGGAGTTCAGCTTCACACTGGGGAAGCTGGTCAGGGTATGCTGGGATGCTTTGAAGGCTTATATCAGAGGCCAATGTAGATCTTTGTGGGAGTCAACGGCAAATGGTTTTCAGACACGGAGGCTCCACTTCTCACTAAAGTAGCTTTCCTAAAGAAACACACACACGCTCAGCTAAGGTGTGGAGACCGTTAAATGGGGGCAAGGAACAAGTTACTTACCTGTAACTGTTGTTCTCCAGCATGGGTCTGGCATGGATTCACATGCTCATGAATATTCCCCGTCGTCAGGCAGGGAATCCTCGGTAAAGAAAAAAACCAGTATCAGTTTCGTTTCTGATCTGTCTTTCGTAGTAATAACCAATCACTGGTCTCTGCGTCATACTGACCACAGCCAATGACTGCCCTCTACCTAAGCACCGCCTCTGGCAGCCATCTTCAGATTTGGAAGCACGTGAAGTGGCAGTATGAACAAGTGAAGAGCCGCAGAGGGGTAGGCGGGAGGGTTCGCATGTGAATCCATGCCAGACCCATGCTGGAGAACAACAGTTACAGGTAAGTAACTTGTTCCTTCTCCAGCATGGGGTCTGGCATGGATTCACATGCTCATGAATAAAGAATACATAGCAGTACACACATGCACAACCACAGGAGGTGGCAAAGGCTCAACATTAAGCATTGCATCAAACTCAACATTAAGCATCTTACCTCCTCACCAGGCTCACCTCAGGCGAACAGGTTGCGCAGCACTGCTTGGCCGACCCTGGACTCCTCCCTGGAATCCCGATCGACGCAGTAGAACTTCGTGAAGGTGTGCGTCGACCTCCACGTAGCAGCCCTGCATATGTCCAGCAGGGGCACACCAGAAAGGAACGCCGTGGTAGCTGCGATCGCTCTGGTGGAATGGGCTCTCGGACGGCCGGGCAGCGGTCGGTTTGCCAACCGATGACAGTACATGATACAGCCGGAGAGCCATCTGGAAATGGAAGCCTTTGAGAGAGCCTTCCCCTGATTGACAGGTCCAAAGTTCACAAAGAGTTGTGACGTCTTCCGAAAACACTTCGTGCGGTCCACGTAGAACTTCAGCGCTCTAGCCACATCCAGCGAGTGCAAAGTCCTCTCAGCCGGCGACGAAGGCGCCGGGAAGAATACAGGCAACACCAAGGGTTCGTTGAGATGGAAGTCCGACGGTACCTTGGGCATGAAGGAGGGGTGCGTCCTCAGCACCACCCTCGTGTCGTGAAAAGTCAAGTACGGGGCCTTGCAGGAAAGGGCCTGGATCTCTCCCACCCGTCGTGCGGAGGTGATGGCCACAAGAAACGCTGTCTTCCACGACAGAAACTTCAACGGGGCCGAGTGCAGAGGCTCGAACGGAGGTCCCATGAGCTTGGTCAGCACCACGTTGAGCTCCCACGCCGGGGCCGGAGCCTTCACCGGCGGGAACGATCTGAACAGTCCCTTCATGAACTCTTTCACCAGACGATGAGACCACAAGGACGTCCGTCCCGTGGTCCTGGTGTATCGGGAGATCGCAGCCAGATGAATCTTGATGGACGCGTGTGCCAGTCCAGCTTTGGCCAGCGTCAGCAGGTACGGCAGAACTTGGGGAGCCGTAATCCGTAGAGGGTTAATCTTCTGTGCGTGGCACCAGACAGAGAACCTCTTCCATTTGTGTCCGTAGCATTTAAGAGTCGAGGACGCCCTGGCCTTTGCAAGAACCTCTCTGCAGTCGGCCGGTATGTCGTATCCTCCAAACTCTAGCGCTGCAGGAGCCAGGCCTGCAAGTTCAGCGATTTCGGGTCCTGGTGGAGGATGGCGCCTCCTTCCCTGGAGAGCAGATCCGCGTCCACCGGCAGCTTGATTGGCGGGGACGCTGACAAATCCAGAAGGTCCGGGAACCATATCTGCCTCGGCCACGCAGGTGCGACGAGGATCATCCTGCACCGTGACCTCTTGAGCTGGTTGACGAGCCGGATTAGCAGTGGCAAAGGAGGGAACGCGTAGAGGAACAGGCCCTCCCAGGGGAACGAGAAAGCATCGCCCATGCTCCTCGCCTGGGGAAACCTGCTGGCGAACCTCCGGCACTTGGAGTTCATCGCCGTCGCGAACAGGTCGATCTGGGGAGTGCCCCACCGTCGGAAGAGGCGATCCACTAGATCCTGCCGTAGTTCCCACTCGTGGCACGAGCGCAGCTCCCTGTTGAGTGAGTCGGCGATGGTGTTTTTTATCCCTGCCAGATGAAACGGCACCAGAAACATCCCTTGGGCGACTGCCCAATGCCACAGGTCCTGCGCCTCCTTGGACAGTGCTGGGGACCTGGTTCCGCCCTGTTTTCTGATGTAAAACATGGTGGTGGTGTTGTCGGTGAAGATCCTCACCACCTTGCCCTTGAGGGACGGAAGGAAGGACCTGAGGGCCCAAAACACTGCACGGAGCTCCAGGACGTTGATATGTAAAGATTTCTCCGTCGGGAGCCAAAGGCCCCTTGCGTGTAGATTTTCGGTGTGCGCTCCCCACCCTTCCAGGGAGGCATCCGTGGTCACTGTCTCCTGGTGGGCTGGGGCCTGGAAGTCCATGCCCGCCGTCAGATGCGCGCGGGTGTCCCACCACCGGATCGCTCGTCGGAAACTCTCGTCGAGTGTGATCCTTTCCTCGAAGCTGCCCGTCGTTTGGATCCAGCGCGCGTCCAGGAACTCCTGCAACGGGCGCATCCGGAGCCTGCACATGTGATGTTCGTCGCAACGGTAATGGCGTGGTCCGAAGCCACCTCACCTTCCTGCAGGATCTCCAGGGCCTCTGTCCTCTTGTCATCCGGCAGGAAGTCCAGCAGGGGAGCCAGTTTGTACCAGAGCTCCCTGTCGTAGCGGGCCACGATAGCCAAGGCGTTGGCCGCTTTAATCGTCGTCGCTGCCGACGAGATGACTCTGCGTCCCATAGCGTCCAATTTCTTTCCCTCACCGTCCGGTGGGGAAGTCGATGTGGAGGCCGCACCCCCCCCCCCGCTTTCTTCCTGGCCGCCGCGGAGACGACGGAGTCCGGGGTAGGCTGCGCCCGGAGGCACAGGGGGGCCGTGTCCGGGACCCGGTACTTCTTCTCGTACCGGTCTCTTCTAGCTGGTGTCGTGGAAGGGTTCTTGAGGAGGGGGAGGCCCTCATCCCAAATGTCGTCCAATAGAGGCATTGAGAGGACCATCTTCCTCTTGGCCTCGCGCCGCTGATAAAGGAAACCTTCCTTCTTCTTCTCCTCAGGGCAGAGTTGAAAAAGCTCGGATGCCCTGGAGATCATGGAGTGGAACGATCCAATCTCGTCGGGCGGAGAAGCCCTGGTGGGAGGCGACGACGGTACATCCTCGTCGTATACCTCGTCGTCCGTACCCGTTGCTGCCGTGTCAGTCCCCGTATCATCCCCTCGGGTGGACGGGGAGGAGGGCTGAAAGGGGCGCGACGGCTGAAAAGGAGGCTGAGGGTGGATCCTTCTTTTCTTGGTAGGGGGAACACCAGAAGGTCCCGGTTCTGGGTCCCCCGACGGGAGAGGTTCCGTCGGCAACGGTAGTCTCGTCCTTATCTCTGAGCATAAGGACTGTATAGCCAACAAAATGGCCGCCGAGTTGTCTCGCGGCGCTGGCAGAGGGGAATCCGACGGGCGATCAGGGACCCCGTCGGTACCCTCGACGATGTCGTCGTCACCTGCGTCGGGATCCATCCCGACGGGTCGGTCTTCTTCCACGCCGAGGCCGTGGCTTAAGACTTCGACCAGCTCCTCCTCCGAGGTTGAGGCCGAATCTACGACAACGCCCTGCCCCCCCTTTTTCTTCCCCACGGGGGATTTCACGGGGGTCCTATCGATGGGCACAAAAGATGACTCCCTCCGAGGTGGCAGGGAGACTCTGAGCCCCGAGGTCGCCACCACTGGTGTAGCCTGCACAGGCTGAGCCAGGGCCGCCGCGACAGTTTCGATAGAGGGCTTGGCCGGATGGATTAAGGCCCTCACCACCTTAGGTGCGCTCACCGCCTTATCCTTGAGGGGGGGACACCGCCTCGCTCCCCCTCCGATGGGGCCTTCGAGCTCGACCGGGGCCTCTCCAGGAGCTTCGCCGGGTGCTCGGCCTTCCTCTTACCCGACCCAGAGCGTTGGCTCGTGGTTGATGGTGCCGGGGAGGGTGCGCCCTGCCTGGCGACCGTAGAGCCCGACCGTTCGGCGCTCCCGGTGCCAGCGGACTCGCGGTGCTTGGCCTTATGTTGGACCCCCGTCGCCGGGGCATCCTCAAAGGACTTAGAAGACCGCTCAGATTTCTTCTTCTTCTTCTCGCCGGACGGGCTCTTCCCTTCTAGCCAGTTGGCGAGACGTTGATGGCGGTCCTTCATGGTCCGCTCCGACATGTTGCCGCAAAACGCACAGTCCTTCTCCACGTGCGTCTTGTCCTCATGTAGGCAGTAGAGACAAAAGGAGTGTTCGTCCTCCTTGAAGACGTTCTGCAGCTGGCATCCAGGGCAGACCCTGAACAGCTTTCCGGCCGTCGAGCTTCCCTTCTCCTGGGCCATGACCGGGCCTGAGAAACTTCTGGAGTCCTCCAAAAGCGTAGCTCGATGAATCTTCACCCTTGAGGGGCGCAGACGAATCCGACACGGGTCCCCGTTGATCGGATAGTGAGTCGGTGGAGCTTGAGGCTTTTTTGACCGAAAAAACGAAGTTTTTGAGAAAAAAACGTGAAAAAATAGCACTAACGCTCGAGAGCAATAGCACGAGGATCCCAACACATGAACGTGCGGTAAAAATCTGAAGATGGCTGCCAGAGGCGGTGCTTAGGTAGAGGGCAGTCATTGGCTGTGGTCAGTATGACGCAGAGACCAGTGATTGGTTATTACTACGAAAGACAGATCAGAAACGAAACTGATACTGGTTTTTTTCTTTACCGAGGATTCCCAGCCTGACGACGGGGAATATTCATGAGCATGTGAATCCATGCCAGACCCCATGCTGGAGAAGAGGCGGATTCTAAGAGGTGTCAAGGTAAATGTGCAAATGTTTCTCAGCAGTAAAACAGCATTTATTTAAAGGACTTAGACAGCACTGCTGGAGACGTACACCATACAGGAGGCTCAAAGAATAGCAAATAGATCATGGGAGAGATGGACCAGTGGTGTCAGATCAGGGCATTAACCCACTGTTAGTCCAGTATTATCAGAATGTGTACAGTGCAATCTCCCAATTGATGGGCAAACAGATGGGCATTTTTCGATGGCATGGACCTCTAGAGTTAGAAGGACTCCAAGCCCCATTATCAGCAGGTGGTGTGCTGGTGGCAATCACTAATGTTGGTAAAAGGAAGGCAAGTGGCTCCGATGGACTCTAAATAGACACGTGCCCCCAAACCGGCACTAGATCACCCTCCGACCCTCACTTCACAAAGCCACCATGGTTATTGGCCAAAAGGGAGAGAAGAACCCGGCGAACTGTGTCTAAACAACAATTTATCGCCTTAATAAAGTCTAATACAAAGATCTTGGCAAAATGCATGGCAGAGACTAAAATTGATCCTTCGGACCATAATCACTACAACCAAACTGTTTGTTATTGAGGGACACCACTTAAATGATTGTGTTCGATGTTTATTGAACATCATTGCGGGAATAAAAGAGGAATACATGGTTCTCTCACTGGACACCAAAAAAGCTTTGGCAGGTTCCAATGGAGATTCTACTTCAAAGCCTTGAATCGAGTGGGTCTCGTCAGGTGGTCGTAATCATCAAGGAGATACAGCAAGAATACATACCAATAGATTGGCAGCACCCCCCCCACCTTTCACTATATGGATACCTTTTTCTTTTTTGATCCCTGCCCTCATTTGACTCATTTAATACGCCTGGACAATCAAGACGTATGCCACCATGATCCGGTAATCCAGATATATTTTTTTTTTAAGGTCATTTCTACAGGTGGAATGGACACCAAGATGAACTATAAATGGACACAGTCCTTATAGGTCTCGCCCATGACAGACCACCCCAATAATAATACTGGATAGCCTTAATGTGTAAGGGACTAGGGCAGGGTATAAGAATCAGAACTTATGGTGATCTGGGGAAAATGGATTCCGGGGCACACTTAGAGGGTCTCTCATGTGCAAATTAGTTCATATTTAGGTGCATGGATATCTAAGAATTTGACAAATCTCCCCCTTTACCCCCAATTCTTCACCAGTGGTGAAATATCCCACCCCAATCATCGGAAGAATGAGTGCAATAAAAGATAAAGCCAAAGCCCAAGTTCCACAATTTATCACAAACGCTTCCTATTCTGACAAAATTCAGATCAGACGGGGGCTTGATTTACACCACCGTAGATTCATCTGGAGCCGCAAAAGGACCAGACCGAAAATAGGCAAATGCAGCCACGGGCGGCTTGGGGCTACATATCATGGCTACATTAAGCTCAGCTGGTCAGGTCAAAGCAGTCGGCTTATAGAGCAGATGGGCCAGACTGGAAGGTGAACGTCAGAATTCTTAACCCCATATACACAAACACAATTATTCCTCCCATGGCAATCTATCCATTTATAAGCATCACCCCATGGGGTTTAAACTGTCCCAGCTTTTTTGTATGAAAGATGGCTAACTTGATGTTATTTTTCCTTACCTTCAACTGTACAAAAAAGTAGCTTGGTGTAAAACTCATCATTTCATTGTTTTCTGGGTATGTAAGTGTGTTGCCAACCCCATAAATACTGGAAGCTCACTTTACAGATTTAGGGGGGGGGGGGAGAGTGGGGGGGGGGTTATGCCATGTAATCAACTGACCCAGGCCAGTGCACACAGAGAGTTGTAGAGAGGAAGCTCTGCCTCCACCAGATAGACTTGAGCACTGAACTATTATGTAGATGTCTGGTGATCAGAAACCTAGCATGTTTGATTGTTTTATGTAGTGCCCTTCTTGCAGAAACTGACAGACTCGCCGTTTCTTAGAGGTGAGAGGTTCTATATGGAATGAAGAAAATGCAAGATGCATATATCCCGAATTATACATCAACATACTGGGAAGAATCAACTCTGGACCCTGAAGAGCAATGCCCAAAACATAAGCCATGTATTCCCTGCTGATCCATGACACCACTAGGTCCACTGCTGTGGCGTCTATCTTGGGGGAGAATCTGGCGATTGATCCCTACTGATCCATGACACCTCTAGGTCCACTGCTGTGGCGTCTATCTTGGGGGAGAATCTGGCGATTGATCCCTACTGATCCATGACACCACTATGTCCACTGCTGTGGCGTCTATCTTGGGGGAGAATCTGGCGATCGATCCCTACTGATCCATGACACCTCTAGGTCCACTGCTGTGGCGTCTATCTTGGGGGAGAATCTGGCGATCGATCCCTACTGATCCATGACACCACTATGTCCACTGCTGTGGCGTCTATCTTGGGGGAGAATCTGGCGATCGATCCCTACTGATCCATGACACCTCTAGGTCCAATGCTGTGGCGTCTATCTTGGGGGAGAATCTGGCGATCGATCCCTACTGATCCATGACACCTCTAGGTCCACTGCTGTGGCGTCTATCTTGGGGGAGAATCTGGCGATCGATCCCTACTGATCCAGGACACCTCTAGGTCCACTGCTGTGGCGTCTATCTAGGGGGAGAATCTGGCGATTGATCCCTACTGATCCATGAAACCTCTAGGTCCACTGTTGTGGCATCTATCTTGGGGGAGAATCTGGCGATTGATCCCTACTGATCCATGACACCTCTAGGTCCACTGCTGTGGCGTCTATCTTGGGGGTGAATCTGGCGATTGATCCCTACTGATCCATGACACCTCTAGGTCCACTGCTGTGGCGTCTATCTTGGGGGAGAATCTGGCGATTGATCCCTACTGATCCATGCTGTGGCGTCTATCTTGGGGGAGAATCTGGCGATTGATCCCTATTGATCCATGACACCTCTAGGTCCACTGCTGTGGCGTCTATCTTGGGGGAGAATCTGGCAATCGATCCCTACTGATCCACGACACCTCTAGGTCCACTGCTGTGGCGTCTATCTTGGGGGAGAATCTGGCAATCGATCCCTACTGATCCATGACACCTCTAGGTCCACTGCTGTGGCGTCTATCTTGGGGGAGAATCTGGCGATTGATCCCTACTGATCCAGGACACCTCTAGGTCCACTGCTGTGGCATCTATCTTGGGGGAGAATCTGGCGATTGATCCCTACTGATCCATGACACCTCTAGGTCCACTGTTGTGGCGTCTATCTTGGGGGAGAATCTGGCGATTGATCCCTACTGATCCATGACACCTCTAGGTCCACTGCTGTGGCGTCTATCTTGGGGGTGAATCTGGTGATTGATCCCTACTGATCCATGACACCTCTAGGTCCACTGCTGTGGCGTCTATCTTGGGGGAGAATCTGGCGATTGATCCCTATTGATCCATGACACCTCTAGGGCCACTGCTGTGGCGTCTATCTTGGGGGAGAATCTGGCAATCGATCCCTACTGATCCACGACACCTCTAGGTCCACTGCTGTGGCGTCTAACTTGGGGGAGAATCTGGTGATTGATCCCTACTGATCCATGACACCTCTAGGTCCACTGCTGTGGCGTCTAACTTGGGGGAGAATCTGGCAATCGATCCCTACTGATCCATGACAGCTCTAGGTCCACTGCTGTGGCGTCTATCTTGGGGGAGAATCTGGCAATTGATCCCTACTGATCCATGACAACTCTAGGTCCACTGCTGTGGTGTCTATCTTGGGGGAGAATCTGGCAATCGATCCCTACTGATCCATGACAACTCTTGGTCCACTGCTGTGGCGTCTATCTTGGGGGAGAATCTGGCAATCGATCCCTACTGATCCATGACAACTCTTGGTCCACTGCTGTGGCATCTATCTTGGGGGAGAATCTGGCGATTGATCCCTACTGATCCATGACAGCTCTAGGTCCACTGCTGTGGTGTCTATCTTGGGGGAGAATCTGGCGATTGATCCCTACTGATCCATAACAGCTCTTGGTCCACTGCTGTGGCGTCTATCTTGGGGGAGAATCTGGCAATCGAAACCTACTGATCCATGACAACTCTTGGTCCACTGCTGTGGCGTCTATCTTGGGGGAGAATCTGGCGATTGAGCCCTACTGATCCATGACAACTCTAGGTCCACTGCTGTGGCGTCTACCTTGGGGGAGAATCTGGCGATTGATCCCTACTGATCCATGTCAACTCTAGGTCCACTTCTGTGGCGTCTGTCTTGGGGGAGAATCTGGCAATCCAGAAGGCCATCATAGATTTTTTGCTAATGGATGTTATGTTATGTATGTACTTGTAACGCGCCGATAGCCCGCGGGCATCAGGGCGCATGCAGGGGTGGATGCATCCATCTGTAGTAGAAACTGGGAAATAGTTAAAATCATGCATCGTATCTACATGCCCCACAAAGATTGCATACTTTGGACCCTAGTGGCTCACCTTCTTTCTGATGGAGCTGTACTTTCGTCAGTACAATAGGTCACATGCTGTCGCCACATCAGAAGTCTCTAAAATGGTGTCCCCACGGAGACATTGGCAAATGTATTGAAACATAAACTGCCAGCCTCATCTTGGAGGGCATACCTCTTCTAAATGTGAGAACTGCTGAAAAGAAGGTCATTCATAGTCACATGGCTGACCAGGAAAGCTATTGTAATAGATCAAACAGACTTGTTGCACTCTTTTTAGGGGCCGGGTGAGCCAACTATCGCAGTTCTGTGCCACGGAGAGGGCTGGCCAATCAAAGGGATTTTTGCTGCGATGCATGGAATTATTAGTCCACATATTATCATTGTAGCTAAACTTCTATCATGATATACTGTATTTAGGGGACAGGAGAAGAGCAATTACTGATAGAAATTATTTTAGGGTTACTGGATGTTCAGTTGACTTTTAAATGCCTGTATCCAATTATAGGAAGATAAACTGGCACATGTATGAATAGCGTGTCATACTTGGGTGAAAGCCATTCTCCAGCATGGGGTCTGGCATGGATTCACATGATCATGAATATTGCCCGTCGTCAGGCTGGGAATCCTCGGTAAAGAAAAAAATCAGTTTTATTTCTGAACTGTCTTTCTCCTAATAACCAATCACTGGTCTGTGAGGTCATACTGCCCCCAGCCAATGACTGCCCTCTAGCTAAGCCCCTACTCTGGCTGCCATCTTCAGATTTTTATCGCACGTTCAAGTGTTGGGAGTCCTCGTGCCATAGCTCTCGAGCTTTTTCTGCTTTTGCGATTTTTCTAAGAGTTTGCTCTTATTTTTTTGGTCAATCAAGCCTCAAGCTCCATCGATCCATCATCCGACTAACGGGGACCCGTGTTTCAGAACTTTCTACACCCCTCAAGAGCGATTTTTCGTCAAGTTCACTTCTTGGAGGATTTCAGAAGATTCTTGAAGGTCTACGCAGCGTGGACATGGCTGAAGATAGAGACTCGACACCTGTGTTCAGGATTTGCCTAGGATGTGGACTACGGAACATTTTCCTGGACAATGGGCACTCCCTGTGCCTCTACTGCCTGCATACCGACCAGACGCACGTGGAAGAGGCCTGTGCGTTCTGCAAGGATATGGTGCCCCGTACCATGCAGGACCGTCGCAATCTGCTTAACAAGTGGCTCCAGTCGGGAAAGCCCCGGTCACCCAGCCGCAAGAAGAAATCAGAGCAGTCTTCTAAGACCTTTGAGGGTGCCCCGGCGACGGGGGACCAACAGGAGGCAAAGCCCTGCAAGTCCATGGGCACCGGGAGCACCGTTGGTGCAGGCTCCTTGGCGGCCAGGACAGGCCAGCATCTCCAGCACCTATGACCACGAGCCAGCGGTCCGGCTTGGAAAAAAAAAGGAAGTCAGAGCACCTGGGTAAGCTTCTGGAGAAGTCCCGGTCGACTCCAACGGAGAAGGCCAAGGGGAAACGTGGCATTGACCCTCCCACCACGTTGAAGGCCTCAAAGCACGACCAAGGTCATTAAGACCTAGGTTCACCCGGCAAAAACCTCAATTGAAGAACTGGTGGCGTCCCTGGCGAAGGCCGTTGATACAGGTTCACAGGACACGGGCCCCAAAGCGAGAGTTTCCCTGCCGGCCAGACACCGGTGAAGGCGATGCTGGGCATCTCCCCGAAACCATCTCCACTGGTCGAGAAGAAGGGAGGGGGCACGGTAGTCCTACAGGGCACGGACATCTCCTCCGAGGAGTTTGCTGTTCTCAAGACCGCCATGGACCAAAGATTCGTTGAGGCCAGGTTTTACAGGAAAGACCCCGATGAGGCAGATGTGGAGAGTGACAGAGACACTGACGAAGAGGATCAGGGTGTTCAGGAGCCGGAGGACACTACACCTCTTCCGCCATCCCTTCCACTGCAATCACCGCCCTCCGGCGGACATCTCTGTGGACATCCTTTAGGTGCTACACACGCTGTGCTCAGAGATTCGGACAAGGAAGCCCCTGTCGCCGGTGGGATACCCTACGGCACCAGGGCCGTCGGGGGAACCCCTGCACAAGAAGAAAAAAGCTCACCCTCCACCTCCTTACCATCCGTCGCCTCCCTGACCCCCGCCGAGGGACGAGAAGGAACCGGATACAGCGACGACGGGCACAGGCACGGACGACGATAGCGAAGTGGATCTCCCGTCCCCGCCACCCAGAGCCTCGCCGCCCAACGAGATTAGCTCTTTTCACGCCATGATATTGCGGGCCTCAGTGTTGTTCCCACTGACTCCAGAGGAATAGGAGGGCTTCCTGTACCTGTGCCAGGAGGCTAAGAGGAAGACCGTGCTGTCTATCCCGCTGTTGGAGGCCAGCTGGCGAACTTAGTTAGCGTGTGGAAGACCATCTCCACCGACCGTTGGGTGCTGGACGTGCTGTCCCACGGACACACTCTGGAATTCCAACGGAAGTGTCCTTGTATACCACCCATGGCCAGACAGGAAAACCACGTCCCCCAACTTCTGCTGGAGGTGTGGGCCATGCTGAGGAAGGACGCAATAGAACTCGTCCCAAAGAGGCTCCGGAGTGTACTCTCGGTACTTCCTCGTCAAGAAGAAGACCGGCAGTTGGAGACCCATCCTGGACCTCCACCGCTTGAACAAGTACATCAGATCACAGAAGTTCTGGATGGTCACCCTTGAGTACGTGCTAGGACAGCTGGGAGAAGGGAAATTCCTGTCGTCGTTGGACTTGGAGGATGCTTACTTTCACATCCCCATCCTCAAAGGTTACCGCAAGTTTCTGTGCTTCGTGGTTCAAGGGCAGCACTATCAGTTCAAAGCCCTTCCCTTTGGACTAAAGTCGTAAACAAGGGAATTCACCAAGTGCCTGGCGCCAGTGGCAGCGCAGGTGCATCTGCAAGGGATCCACGTTTACCCCTACCTGGACGACTGGCTCATCCGAGCGGAATCGAGGGAGATCGCGGTCTCTCACACGGCGGAAACCGTCCAGCTACTGACGGAGCTGGGGATCTCATTGAACTATGCAAAGTCTTGCTTGGTGCCATCACAAGACGCACTGTTGCTGGGGTCTAGACTCAACACAGTGTCGTGCTTGGTGTCTCTGTCGGAGGAGAGGATAGTGGCCATCCTGGGCAAGGTGCTACGGCTGTTGACCCTGAAGATCGCAAGGGTGAGGTCCATCAAATCCCTTCTCTGCATGATGTTGTCATGCATATACCTTGTTTGACTGTGCAGGCTGTGGATGCGGCCACTGCAGGAGTACCTCGATGCCCGTTGGATCCAGGTATCGGGAACCTCGAGGACAAGATCTCTCGACGAGATGTTCCATCGAGTGATACGGTGGTGAGGTGTCCACGCCCATCTATCGGCGGGCACGGACTTCCAGACCCCACCTCATCAGGAGACCGTAACGACGGACGCATCCCTGGAAGGATGGGGCACGCACACCGGAGGTCACCACACAAGAGGCCTGTCGCTGCCAGAAGAGAAGTTGTTACATATCAACATTCTGGAACTACGGGCAGTGTTTTGGGCCCTCAAGTCTTTCCTACCGTCCCTCAAGGGCAAAGTGGTACGGGTCTTCATGGACAACACCACCACGATGTTCTACATCCAGAAGCAGGGGGCACCAGATCCCCAGCACTCTCCAGAGAGGCGCAGGACCTATGGCACTGGGCCGTGGCCCTGGGGATATTCCTCATCCCGTTTCATCTGGCGGGAGTGAAGAACATCATCGCCGAATTCCTCAGCAGGGAGCGGCGCTCGTGCCACAAGTGGGAGCTTCGGCAGGATCAAGTGGATCTTCTGTTCCGACGATGGGGCAATCCCCACATCGATCTGGTTGCAACGGCGACGAACACCAAGTGCCGGAGGTTCGGCAGCAGGTTTCCCCAGCCGGGGAGCATGGGGGATGCGTTCTCTTTCCCCTGGGACGCCGTTTCTATATGCGTTCCCTCCATTGTCATTGCTTCTGCGACTCATCAATCAACTCAGATGGTCCCGGTGCAGGATGATCCTCGTCGCACCAGTGTGGCCGAGACAAATATGGTACACGGACCTTCTGGACTTGTCAGCGTCACCCTCTAGTCAAGCTTCCGGTGGTCGCAGATCATCTTGCCAGAGAGGGAGGCACGATCCTACATCACGACCCAGGGTCACTGAACTTGCAGGCCTGGCTCCTGCAGCGCTAGAGTTTGGAGGATACAAGATCCCTGCGGACTGCAAGGAGGTACTTGCCAAAGCCAGGGCTTCGTCTTCACTGAAATGCTACGGACATAAGTGGAAGAGGTCCACCGTATGGTGCCGTGCACAGAAGATAAACCCTCTGCGGATTACGGCCCCTCAGGTGCTGCCATACAGGACTGGCGCACGCTTCCATCAAGATTCATCTGGCGGCTATCGCCCGCTACACCAGAACTCCAGGGCGGTCGTCGCTGTGGTCGCATCGCCTGGTCAAGGAGTTCATGAAGGGACTTTTCCGCTCATTCCCGCCAGTGAAGGCTCCGGCCCCGGCATGGGAGCTCAATGTGGTGCCGACTAGGCTCATGGGTCCTCCGTTTGAGCCTCTGCATTCAGCGCTACTGAAATTCTTATCATGGAAGACAGCGTTTCTTGTGGCCATCACCTCTGCATGACAAGTGGGAGAGATCCAGGACCTTTCCTGTAAACCTTTGTACTTAACTTTCCATGAAACAAGGGTAGTGCTGCAGACGCACCCCTCCTTCATGCTCAAGGTGCCGTCGGACTTTCATCTAAACAAGCCCTTGGTGTTACCTGTTTTCATTCCACCGCCTTTGTCGCCAGCTGAAGGGACTTTGCACTCGCTGGATGTAACTAGAGCGCTGAAGTTCTACCTTGACCGTACAAAGAAGTTTCGGAAGACGTCACAACCGTTTGTGAACTTTGGCCCTGTGAACAAAGGGAAGGCCCTCTCCAAGGCTTCCATTTCCAGGTGGTTCTCTGGCTGCATCACCCGTTGTCACCGGTTGGCAAACCGGCCGTTGCCTGGCCGTCCGATTCCCCATTCGACCAGAGCGATCGCTGCAACTACGGAGTTCCTGTCTGGTGTGCCCCTGCTGGACATTTGCAGGGCTGCTACCTGGAGGTCGATGCACGCCTTCACAAGATTCTACTGCGTCGACCGGAATTCCAGGGAGGAGACCAGAGTCGGCCAAGCAGTGCTGCGCAACCTGTTCGCTTGAAAGTGAGCCTGGTGAGGTAAGAGATGCTTAATGTTGAGATGCTTAATGTTGGGGCTTGCCACCTCCCATGGTTGTGCATGTGTGTACTGCTATATATTCTTCATGAGCGATGAGCGTGTGAATCCATGCCATACCCCAAGCTGGAGAAGGAACAAGTTACTTACCTGTAACTGTTGTTCTTCAGCATGGGTCTGGCATGGATTCACATGCAAACCCTCCTGACTAGGCCTCTGCGGCTCTTCTCTTGGTCCTACTGCCACTTTACGTGCTACCAAATCTAAAGATGGCTGCCAGAGGAGGGGCTTAGGTAGAGGGCAGTCATTGGCTGGGGGCAGTATGACCCAGAGATCAGTGATTGGTTATTAGGAGAAAACAGTTCAGAAACGAAACTTAAACAGATTTTTTCTTTACCGAGGATTCCCAGCCTGACGACGGGGAATATTCATGAGCATGTGAATCCATGCCAGACCCATGCTGGAGAACAGGTAAGTAACTTGTTGTCACAAGTCTCTCCCCTTCTCACCTGTTTTTTCTGTTTGCTTGTGACCTTCTTTTGTGACTTCTTTCGCAAGGTCCGGGATTTGTATAAGGCCGTGCGCGGGTCTTTCGATTCCAGCGTGCTTCGTTCAGATTGTCCAGGACGGAATCAGGAAGGAACAATGTCCGCGCGCGGAGGCACGGAAGCAGTGACTCAAGCGCGGGCGTAAATCCAGGAAGTTCGGTAAGGTTTGAGGGATGAAAGGAAAGGAGGAGGAATCAAGGAACCGGGATACAGAAATCAGGAAATTAGCCCCGAGCAAACTCCGGCAGCACACGTCCAGCTACAGCGATCAGTAGCGTTGAGACGCGCAGAGCCACGGGGGTGTGTCTGTTTAGTAGTGCGCCGAGCGTGGTGCGCAAAGACTGGCAAGCTGCTTTTCGTATTCGATGGCCATGTTGGGAGGATTACTGCATTCAGTGCTCTATGGGTCAGGGACCACAAAGTCCAGAAGGGACGCAGGCAACGGTTCATGACACTTGTTCCTTATTTGACAAAGTGTTAGCACCATTCTAGGGTTAATTTGGTTTCCTTTTGTGAATTAAATAAGTGACGTTTTGATGTGTTACTATGCGGCATCTACAACTCAGTAATGAATATCCTTGCAGGAGCAGCATGGTTGCTCGATATTAGTGGGAAGGAGGTGGATTTCCATGGTCTGAATAAACTAAACTCTAGCACTGTGTGTGGCACCTTGTATGCCCCATTTATTGTCAGTTGTGTTGAGTTGGAGAAGCTCACCATCCTTTTGAACAAGAAGGTCGAGCCACAGGGGCCACTGGTGGTCCAGATGCGATACAATGTGCTTCCCAGAGGACAAATGGAGAGGGATTCCTTGGACTCAGCCTCCCCTTGGAGATGCAGTATTACCTTTATCCAAAAGGGTTCATCTTAATGATATATGATTTGGTATTTATAAGGCGCCTGTAAACAAGTGTTTCTAGGCGCCACAAGACAAGGGAGGGGAGACAGAAGGAAGATGAGACAAATAATCCTACTAGTCCTTGTGTCATTTGGATCGTGCAAGTGCGACAAGAAGTGCATGGGGAAGTGCAGGGGCGGCAAGTGCGGTCAGGGCAACACGGCTCTGGGTAAAGGCAAGGAGGCAAGGGGGCTGTAGGAGTTTCAGTTACAGCTCCTAAGTGCGCAGTAAGCCAGGAAGCAGCGCAAGGTTGACTGGTCTTGGAGGAGCCTGGTGCCCAGTGAGGCTCTGAGGGGACCAAACAACCAGTCAAGGCAGCAGACAGGTAGGTTAGAAAGGATGCAAGAGAGAGAAGGCAGAGGAGAAATGAAAGGTCTTCAGCAGCTTCCAGATTTCTACCCCAGACTCTGCTTGGAGAAGTATCTGGCCCTCAGAGAGTTAAAGGTAACTGAGTGAAGAGCTCTAGAGGAAAGGTGTTTAAGCAGAGAGAGTTGGCTATAGGGAGGGCCCCGGCCTCAGAAAGCCTTGTGAACGATGCAGAGGGTCTTGAACTTGACCCTTGCAGCCACCAGGAACCAGTGGAGAGATTTTAGGGCTGGCAATATGAGGTCCATGGGCTTGAGTACAAGGATAGGTCTCGCACCCCTGTTCTGGATTACTTGCAGGGGGGTGAAGAGTAGAGTTGGGCAGATTGAGAAAGAGGCTGTTGCAGTAGTCTAACCCAGGGTCCAACCCTTCAGTGCCCCAGCTCAAACCATGTAACCAATTAGGACCCCAACAATGCCAAACTAGAAGTAATAAACCCACATTTAAACAAAATCATAATGAGGGAACAAGCCAACTGGATCATCTAAAATAGACAACGCCAGAATAGACTCAACCCTGCGCCGGTTTAGGGACCAGTCACTAGCCAAGACCTATTAAAGAAAGTAAGAAAGTGAGGGGCAAAGACTGTGAGGAAGCAGACATGGTTTCAACAGCTCCCTGCAAACAGGGGCAGGCCACTGCCTGGGAAAGAACAGCTCCCTGCAAAACAGGGGCAGGCCACTGCCTGGGAATGAGCAGCGCACTTAGTATCAGCCAGCTCCCTACAAACAGGGGCAGGCCACTGCCTGGGAATAAGCAGTGCACTTAGTATCAGCCAGCTCACAAGCAAACAGGAGCAGGCCACTACCTGGGAATGAACAGCTCCCTGCAAACAGAGGCAGGCCACTGCCTGGGAATGAACAGCTCCCTGCAAACAGAGGCAGGCCACTGCCTGGGAATAAGCAGCGCACTTAGTATCAGCCAGCTCCCTGCACACAGGAGCAGGCCACTGCCTTGGAATAAGCAGCGCACGTACTATCAGCCAGCTCACAAGCAAACAGGGGCTGGCCACTGCCTGGGAATTAGCAGTGCACCTACTATCAGCCAGCTCCCTGCAAACAGGGGCAGGCCACTGCCTGGGAATAAGCAGTGCACTTACTATCAGCCAGCTCGCATGCAAACAGGGGCAGGCCACTGCCTGGGAATGAACAGCTCCCTGCAAACAGAAGCAGGCCACTGCCTGGGAATGAGCAGCACACTTAATATCAGCCAGCTCACAAGCAAACAGGGGCAGGCCACTGCCTTGGAATAAGCAGCACACTTAATATCAGCCAGCTCACAAGCAAACAGAGGCAGGCCACTGCCTTGGAATAAGCAGCGCACGTACTATCAGCCAGCTCGCATGCAAACAGGGGCAGGCCACTGCCTGGGAATGAACAGCTCCCTGCAAACAGAAGCAGGCCACTGCCTGGGAATAAGCAGCGCACTTAGTATCAGCCAGCTCCCTGCAAACAGGAGCAGGCCACTGCCTTGGAATAAGCAGCGCACGTACTATCAGCCAGCTCACATGCAAACAGGGGCAGGCCACTACCTGGGAATGACCAGCACACTTAATATCAGCCAGCTCACAAGCAAACAGGGGCAGGCCACTGCCTTTGAATAAGCAGTGCACTTACTATCAGCCAGCTCCCTGCAAACAGGAGCAGGTTACTGCCTGGGAATGAGCAGTGCACTTACTATCAGCCAGCTCCCTGCAACCAGGAGCAGGCCACTGCCTGGGAATGAGCAGTGCACTTACTATCAGCCAGCTCGCATGGGGCAGGCCACTTCCTGGGAATAAGCAAGCGCACATCAGCCAGCTCCCTGCAAACAGAGGCAGGCCACTGCCTGGGAATGAACAGCTCCCTGCAAACAGAGGCAGGCCTCTGCCTGGGAATGAACAGCTCCCTGCAAACAGGGGCAGGCCACTGCCTGGGAATGAACAGCTCCCTGCAAACAGAGGCAGGCCTCTGCCTGGGAATGAACAGCTCCCTGCAAACAGGGGCAGGCCACTGCCTGGGAATGAACAGCTCCCTGCAAACAGGGGCAGGCCACTGCCTGGGAATGAGCAGGGCACCTACTATCAGCCAGCTCACAACTACTCTAGCAAGGTTGTACCAGACGTTCTTTATTTACAGTATTTTAGAGTTAACAAAAATTCACTTGAATACCTTTAGCTACAACAATCGCTAAGCAGCCATGTAATCCAATTTAAACAAAAAAAGTTTTCAATATGCAACATTGGTTAAACTATACATAATCCGCTTCCACAGGAGTTAAATAAACAATACAAGGGTCGAACGACAACGGGCCTTGCGAGGGGAGAACTAATCACTAGCCAAACACTGACATTACCTCCAGCGCTTCAAAAGGGACCTGGCCACTATCAGAGCTCACTGTAGCTCCTAGAGGCTACCAGACCCTGCCTTCAGTACCAGAGCAGGCCACAAGGGAGGGCCCTCCTATAAGCCAGACATCTCCGACTCCAGCGCATCCGAACGTGAGGAGAGGGCAAGCACACCCGCCCGCGCCTCCACCCCCACTCAGGCAGCGGGGCAAAGAGCATCGACCCTGATGGAACGAGCGCACGAGCCAGGCGACAGCTGCCCTAGCTCCACACAGACTACCTACAGCCCCCAAAGGCCAACACGCCCTGCCTCCACCAGCCGCCCAGGCCACAAACGAAGGACACGCCACAAGCCAGACATTGGCCGCACCTTTTGTACTCCTGGGGGAGTCCAGCACCTGTCACAGCCAGCAACAGCTCTCTGGCGTCCATACAGGGCCCCCGTAGCACTCAATACCCAACAAGCCCTGCGCACTCCAGCCACGGCCCTGCCACAAGCCAGACACCACGAGACCCAGCTTGAGCACAGCCAGAAGCAGGAGGTGAGTGGCCTCCCGCCCCCCACAGGCAAGCGAGAAAACCCAGGCACTCAGGAGAAGAGCGGCGCAACAACCAAAACTAAAGCTCACCCCTAGCCCGCAGGTAAGGGGACAACACCCAGGTCAAGCCTCCAGGAAGGCAGAAGATCCTGGAGATATAACAAGAAGTAGGGAAAAAACCAGGCTAAAACCGTGCCCCCCCCCCCCCCCCCCAGAACTACAGCAGCACAACAAGGATGCACACTGCCCCCACCCCCCAGAAGAAAATGTCAAAACATCACAAGCCCTTAAAGTCAACAGACATAGCCAACATGCTGCTAACACAGGAAAGGGGCAAAAACACAGGAGCCGGAAACACAAAATGGCATACCCTAGAGAAACCCGCAGGCCCATGAGGCACAAAAGAAGACATCCAGTCTCTATTAACAGACATCAAATCCGGATTCCGGAACTGCATGGCGGATATCTACAACAAAGCAGAGGGCCTCGACAATCGGATGGGGGAATTGGAACACAGAATTAGCGAAACCAAAGACCAAACCCTAGACCACGTGGCCCAGCTGACTGAACTAAGAAGGAAACTCCAGGCCATAGAGGGGGAAATCGAGGAAGTGACATGCAAGCAGAAAGACCTAGAAAACAGGGCGCGCAGGAACAACGTTTCGATCAGAGGGGTTCCAGCCACTGTCTCAGACCAAGCACTACAGCCCATCGTAAGGGAGTTCTACCAGACCCTCCTCCGCAACTGTGACAGATCAATGCTGCGGCTGGACCGTACCCACAGGCGGCAGAGCCGCAGAGAGGCCGCCGCAACAGAGCCACATGACGTTATCACCCGGGTTCATTTTTTCTCAACCAAGCAAGAGTTGTCAGCCAGCCGAACGCAAGGAGGGCTGACATTTCAGGGGACCGCACTACAAGTATACCAGGATTTGGCACCAGCAAAAGTCCAGAGATGCAGAGCCCTCAGACCACTCACTTCATTCCTTCAAGACCACAAAATAAAGTACCGCTAGATATTCCCGGCAGTCCTACAGTTCACATACAAAGGCCACTCCCGGGTGATAGGCTCCCTCGAGCAGCAGGCGGCATCCGGGAGAGGGTGGGGGGAACCATCCACCCCAGATGAAGATCTGAGAAGCCCCTCCCCATTTAAGATGGGGGAGAAGCCCCGAAACCCAGACCGAATGCAAGGACTCGGCTCACGAAGAAGGGGAAAACCATATACTCTGCAAAGCAAACATAACAGGGCTCGACTAAGCACATCCACAACGGTCCCGCCAGGACCCACCGCGCAGGCGTTCAGCCTGACTCACATTGACACAACACATCGGGAGCTCGGGACTCCCATGGTTCACCCCAGCCATGAGAGGTAAGTCTCTCATGGGCTCAAGGCCCAGTTCAAACCTATTGTTGGGTTTTGCTTCAGTTGGTTGTCCCACTGGGACAGGGTTTACCGGTTCCCAAAAGTTAAAACTCTTGACTCAGCGGCCAAGCACTAACCCCAAAATTCAGCATGGTAGATGACAGTGCTCAAGTCTCATCCTGGGCGCCTCCTCAGGAAGACTTTCCGCCACATCAAAAAACTCTGCTTTGTGACCCTGAACGTCAAAGGCCTCAACTCACCTAGTAAGCGGAAAGACACTGATGCCTAAGCGACCTAAATAGCTCAGTGATCTTCCTTCAAGAAATTAACCTGATTGAGGCCGATTTCATGCGTCTATATGCTTTCCCGAAGCAATACATGGCAACAGGCAGTGCAAAAAGAGGGGGCACGGCGGTACTGATAGCAAGAGGGGTCCTATTCAAGAAACCCTACTAAGCCCGGATGGCCGCTACGTGGCAGTGAAGGGGGATCTGTTCGGCCAACTATACACCCTGGTCTCAGTTTACGCCCCCAACGAAAACCAGGAAAGATTCTATACCAAAGCTGAAGCCGCTCTGCTACCCTTCCTAGAGGACCAAACAGTGATAGGAGGAGACTTTGACAGTGTCCCAGATCCGCTAGTGGATAAGTCAGCTCCCCCCCCCCCACAGTAAGAGACTCCAAAATAGCCATAGGGCTGCGAAAGCTCTTCAAAGCGTTGGGAGTAGTGGACACTTGTAGAGTTCTAGCGCCAACAGCTAAAGACAACTCCTTTTTCTCCCACATACACCGCACCTCATCCCAAATAGATCTACTTTTGGCCAGCCCACAACTCCTCTCCTCCACAGACAAAGTATGCATAGGCACAAGGGTGCTATCGGACCATTACCCGTTAAGCCTGACAGCACGCATCCACTACCCGGAACCACCCCCACTACCACAATGGTCCCTCTCTGACCCGAGACACTCTAGCCACAGCCATTCAGCATTACTTCAAGGAAAACCCAACCAGCCCCACCTCAATTGCTACAAGATGGGAAGCAATGAAAGCGGTCATCAGGCGTGAGCTGAGAGAACACACGTCGGCCTACAAAAAACCACGAGCCGCCCTACGGGAACAGCTGGTGAGGACTTAACTGAAGCGGAGAGGAATCCCAAAAAACGTGATCCCCGAAAGCCGCCAGGGCACTGCGGATCGCCTGTAACAAACTAGAAACACATTATGCGTAACAGAAGGCCCAATCCCTATCCCAAACTAAGCAGAGCTATTACATATACAGCAACAAAGCTAACCAGTTCCTAGTTAGGAAATTGGCCAGAATCAGATAACCGACCTACAAGATCACAGGGGGGGGGGGAAATCGCCCAATACGCTGAAGCAACTAAACTACAACTAGCATCCGCACACCTAACCAACACCATGATGGCCACCCCACAAAATTCAAAGCTACAAGAACAATACATTGAGGAGTCCGCCCTCCCGCACATTCCAGAGGCGGATTGGAAAGCCCTGGAGCTTCCCATCTCAAGGGAGGAAGTGGAACAGGTGATAAAAACCCTAAAACCCAGAGCCCCGGGCCTAGATGGATTCTCGCCTTAATTTTATAAACTCTTCAGCTCTCTCCTAGCAGGCCCCCTGACAGAGCTCCTAAACTCCTTCAGAGAAACAAGCTCAGTGACCCAGTCAATGCAGGAGTCCACTACCATCAAATCAGGAAAAGACCCAAGGGACTGCACCTCATACAGACCCATTTCGCTCCTCAACATTGATGAAAATATCTATACTAAGGTATTAGCAAGCATCCTCGCCACACTTATCAATGCGGTCCAGACAGGCTTTATCGTGGGGAGAAGCACTGGAGACATCTGCCAAGCCTTGAATTTAGTGGAGATAGCGACAGGAAACCACCAACTGGCCATGCTCACCCTGGCCGTACCCAAGGCCTTTGACCGAGTCGACTGGTCTTTCATGTACCCAACACTGACAGCATTTCAATTTGGACCCAACTTCCACACCATGGTACTAGCCAACTACAAGGCCTCCAAAACTTCTGTAAGAATAAATCAACATAAATCAGCCCACATTCCACTCACGTGCGGAACAAGCTGAGGATGCCCACTTGCCCCGCTGGTCTTTGCCCTAACCGTGGAACCCTTTGCCCAGAGAGTCCGCAATAACAACGCCATCGAAGGAATGTGGCTAAAAGGGGAATACAAGGCATTGTTGTATGCAGACGACATGATGTTGTCACTGCAGAATAGCCTGAGCTCGTTACATGCAGCCTTGACAGAGCTGGAAGCCTTCGAAAGAGTGGCAGACTTCTTCCGAAGTCTGCCACTACACCAAGTCAGAGGCCCTAGGAGTCAATCTATCAAAGGAGATGCTGCACCTCCTCCACCCAATCTGCTCGCTGAAATGGAGCACCACCACAACCAAATACCCAGGAGTACATATTGTGACCGACCCCAAAAAGTTATACTCAGCAAACTTTCCCCACCTATTCAGCGACCTAAAGGCAGACCTCAAGAGATGGGAGACCCAGAAGATCTCACTCCTGGGGAGGGCAACGGCATGCAAAATTAACTTACTACCAAGATTCATGTACCTCTGTGCGGCGCTGCAGTGGAAAATCCCCCTACAACCCCTCCTTCAATTACAGAAACCAGATCTCCGATTCATATGGAAGATTCTCCGATTCATATGGAAAGGGGGAAAGCGTGGATCCCACAGAAAGTAATGATGGGGCAATTTAATGGGGGGGAATGGGAGTACCCAACCTCCGCAACTATTACATGGTGGCCCTACATGGTGGCCCAGCTGACAAACTCCCTGGCATGGACTAACACCATGGACTCCCCAAAATGGGTCAAGATCGAACAAGCCAGAAGCCCGATCCCGCTCAGCAACCTTTTATACACCTCAGCGGCAGCACGCAGGCAATGGCCAACAATTCTTTCATCAACCAGGGCCACCTTGAGGATCTGGGATAGCGCACTACAAAAGAAAGAGACCCCCAAGGGGCTGGGCCCTCTTGCCCCAGACATCCATAACCCAGCACTGATGGATCTCCCAGTCAGCACCAAACAGAAAGCTGTTGGGGAGAATTCTCTCTTTAGGCTGAATTTCCTAACCTAGTGAGTCCCCCAGTAGCTTTGCTGGATTTCTGGAGTTTGTTTTTTTCCTCCTGCCAAGAGTGACACTCTTTTTCTCCCACTCTTGGACATGATTGATGGTATTCCTTTGATTGGTAATGTGTTTTATGGGCTATGGGGTCCTTTACTCCATAGGGTCTCATGTGTTTTTCCTATGTGTGTTACACAACACCCTCCGTGCAGTAACACAGGGGTGTCATAGTGACAACCCACCATAGACTCCATACCCTGGGACTGACTACTGTCTCCCAGGGCATGTAAAGTCACCATTGGCTTTACTAGTCCCAAATTATTAACAGAAACCAGTACAAACCATCATATTGTGGACGTACTGGTCGGGGCAATTCGATTGCCCCGGGGTCTGTTAGTCGAGGGGGCATGTCTCCATCCCCCCTGATCGAGTTTTGGCTGGTGGCAGTGGAAACTACTTTTTATATTCGACCGCGAATATTTCCCTATGGGATTTTCCCATTGTTCGAGGCTACCAACATTAATTATTTAATTCTCATAGCCTCGAACATACCGCCGGTTTATTTAATTAATATGAATTCTCCGGTTGGTACTTTTTGCCAAGACTCGATTCTAAAATGGCGTTTGTGTTTTCTTCTGTGACTCCAACCCAAGTCGAGCCCTTTGTTCCACTTTTTGGCGGGTTTCTCCACAGAAGCATCCAAAAGTGGTGCCACTCTGTCTGGGTACCACAGGGGGTGTGGGAGGGGGTTTAGGCACCCTGGACTGAGTTACTTTGGTAACTCAAGTCACACTCTTGTGTGATTGGCCCAAGTGGTGAGCCGGCTGGCTCACCACTCAGCATGTTTGAGTGACAGCTAGGCTGAGTGAATGGGGGTTTTCTGCATAAGAGCAGGGCTTTGGGGACTGGAACTTCAGAAGTCGCCACAGGACCTGACAATCCGACGAGGGAGAAGCTGAGCCGACCTGCTACGACGACACCACCGGTGGAGCCCTGCGGAAACGACTCACCACTTCCTGACGACAGAGATCTCCCTGCCGGAGAGTCTTCTTCCCCTGACTGGTGGGCACAACCAGTTTACCTTCTTTTTCTCGCATCCCAGGACGTCTTGTGGTCGAATTGCCTGTGCCAAGCACCCCGGCACCCGGATAGCCACTTACAACTGGACCGCAAACTAAAGGACCGCTCCTTTTAACTGAGAACTCTGCGACTGGTTTCTTCCCTGGCAGTGCAACGGACTCCTGTCTTCCTCCCCGACGACATCCTCTCTTCCCCCGCACAAAGCACCGACTTGCATCCGCTGCCAGGAACAACTGCCCCTGCTGGAGTATTCTCACCACTTTAAGGTACCGTGTCCGCCAGGCCTCCCTTTCTAAAGATTGCTACAAAGTAATAATAATCCCTTAACCTTCTGGACTGGGCTGGCTGCCTTGACCATCTAACTGGTCCCTTTCTTTTGGTCCAACTCTTTCTGAACCTTTTCGAGACTTTTGTGCACTTTTCAACTGTGTGACCTTGGACACATTTCGTTCTTCTGAACTCTAACTTCACGGTTTGACTCTGCCTTCCTCTCTTGTTGTGTTCTTGTGAAAGTGTTGGGATCTTTTTCAATTTATACTCTGTTTTTCTCTCCCTTTTAAAACGAATTATTAGAGCGCCATCTGCGTTAAGCGCTCACCGCTGTCTGAAAATAAGTGGGGCTTTACTTAAGACTTGTCTAATATTCTTTTAAGGGAGTGTATATCTTTTAGTGACCATGTTTTTGAACTGCTTAATATCAATGCCTGTGTGTTTTATTAGATGTGGTTTTAAATAAATAATTATATCTCTTTTACACCAAGCTCTGGTCAGTGTTTGCTTGTTCTACTGTGTTCTTTTGACCAATTGTGAATGCTCTGTATACTGCCTAACTCTTCTTGAGGGAAGTCTGAATGCTCAGCCACAGCTACCAAGTGAATCTGTGTGCTACAGACTGCTACCAAGTGGGTTTATTGCCAAACACCTGTAGTCTTAGGGAACTGCACAGGTTTCTGCCTAACAAAAGCCACCAGGGCGCCCTTTCCCCTGGAACTCTCATTATCGGAAGGCCCCAGAGGTCACATCACTAAACTCTACAAGCTATTGCCAGAGGAGATGCTGGTCGTAAGACCGGCATACATGGCCAAATGGGAAACAGACCTAGGGCATAACATTGAGGACCAGACATGGGTCGACATCTGGTCCAGAAACAACTCCACCTCCAGATGCATCACCAACAAAGAAGGGGTGTTCAAACTGCTCCATCGCTGGTACTACCCACCGGAACGTCTACACCACTTTAAAAGCTTGTTTGATCTGAAACGCTGGAGACAGTGCGGCGCCCGAGCAACTTACTTCCATATGTGGTGGGAATGTCCACAGGCAGAATCTTTTGGGGAGCAGGAACTCCAGACAATAGACGCCATCACCCACCGCAGGCTGCTGCTGACACCAGAGGTGGTTCTTCTGCACACCCCGCTGCCAAACTGCTATCCAAAATCTGCACCTACCACAAAACTGATTGCCCAGCTGTTACTACCAGCCAAGATCTCCCTCGCCCGCAGATGGCAATCCAAGGAAGGCCCCCTTCTTCCCCTGTGGTGGACCAAGGACTGGGACATTCTGGTGGCGGAAAAGGTCACAGCGGCCAAAGATGGAACATTACCCCGCTTCACAGATTGCTGTGACCCAGTCTTGGAATATGACAGGCTTCCCAGCCCTGAACCTCAAGCCACGACAAGCAAGACGTGCCCTACGGCCCTAGGAGCAGTTGGAGGGGCCGGTGAGAAGGGAAGGACTCAGAGGGGAAATGACCAAGTCGCCAGAACAACAGCATAAGTGGTGGGGAAGGGAGGGAAACTATGTGGTTAAAAGTAATATCATTGTCACTGCACAATTGTGAAAATTGGAAACGGCTTCATCCAGATTTAAATTAAGTTGTTGGAAAAAAAAAAACACAAGGTTCATTACACCCATTCATAAAAAGTGACCACTTGCAGGCCATCTTATCTCAAGGATGCCTCTTGTAATTTTACCATTGAAGAGCAACATGGCAGTAAATGTTTTGCATTTTCTAATTCTTGGTCTCCACAGAATCTGCACAACCTGGCACATCTAGGAATACCCACCCATGCAGCCTGGATTTTAAGCTGGATGAGATATTCCAAATATTGGGTGGCATTACTTTCACTGGCCAGGTCCAAGTTATTTGTGCCATAACCGTGCTGTCGATGTTAGATTTCATGGTGGTTTTAAACTGGCAAAGAGGTATTTTTAGAACATGTTCTGTAGCCCATGCAAGCCATTTCTTTGCAGTGGTCCAAATATTTTTGATGCGGGTCAGGGTCATACAACTGGCTATAGCAATTATGACACCAAGTAATAAATTACTCAGGGAATCATTGGCAGAATTAGCAATTCTCCAGTAAGCAGTGAGGAGACTCAATAGGTAATGTACCTGTATGGGGACCAAATCAAACCCAAGGTAGATCTTCTCAACCGCTGCAGAAGTAGGTAATTTAGGGAGTCTTTTTAGTATAGCCAACTCAAGTTTAGTAAGATCAGTCTGTGTTCGATATGCCCAGATCGCCGCTCCATAGAGGATAATGGGCAGTATATTTCCCTGATAAAGTTTAAGCAATGAAGAAACCGAATATCCTCCACCTTTGAGGGCGAAAGATCCAATTGAACTGGCGATCTGGGTGATCTTAACTGTAGTTCTAGCCAAATGAGCATTTCCACGTAGCTTGGTAACAATAATAATTTTTATTTTATTACTACTTTGGTTTATTACAAACCTTTTGCTTAGTCACATCACTATTAATCCATCATTAAAATACTGAACAATCCAAAACACATTCATCTAAAATCATTTTACACACATCTGTTTCTTGGAGATGCTAGCTTTCACCGTCATTGAGTTCTTCGAATGACTCCTTTTCTTTCTTCCAAATTCATGAGTGGTCTTTTGGTCCATTCAATTAATCTGGGAAATGCCAATTATCCAACAAAGCCTTTGTCTTCAAAAACTCTTACCTCTAGCCAGAATTGCAAGATTCTAAAGATTAGCTATTTATTTTCGCCAGTATGAAAGAAGTCCAACGATCTTCTGAATTGAGCCCTATAGCTTCATATAAAAAAAGATCTGGATATTTCGATATAATCTGTGATAGTACATCACATTCCAGTAGGATATGTTGAAGTGATTCTTTTTGCTCAGTATTTGAACAGAATCTGCAGTTGTCTGGTTTCCCATTTAATTGTTTCCTCTGTGCTAGCACGTCTCTTGTTGGAAGGAGATTCAGTCTTACACGCATACAAAATTCTTAGTTACTCACCGTAGTGACTAACGTACTTCTAGTCCATAGTACCCCTTTCCTCCATACTGCATGGGCATCTCTCGCTAGGGACGGGAGACAGAACCTTTCCCACCAGAAAAAAACCTTCTTCACCTTTAAATTTAGAGGCGCGCAGCCCTGGGAGCATGCGTTCCCCTGACTCCGCCCACCGGCGCCACTCCTCAGTCCCCATTGACAATATTAACATTGCCTAATGACACCAGTATTAAGGGGGGGCGATGGTGGGACGTATGGAGGAAAGGGGACTATGGACTAGGAGTACGTTAGTCACTACGGTGAGCAACTATTAATTACTCCTACATTCCGTCCCCTTTCCTCCATACTGCATGGGCGATTACAACTGAATGTAATCCCAGGGTAGAGAGGTGGCCCTCCTTACGTGAACATGTTCCTTAGAACCACCTGTCCAAAACTCACGTCTGATTTAGAGCCAGCGTCCAAACAGTAGTGCTTACAGAAAGCCGAAGGGGTGGCCAAGGTGGCCACCATGCTGATGACCTGCCATGGGACTGGCCGCTGGAATGCGATGGGCGTGGCCTTGGCTCCGACAACGTGGGCATGCATGTTAGCTGGAAGTGGTTTGTGCTGCCCCTCATAAGCCTCCTTGATGGCCGAAACCATCCATCTTGCTATAGAGGCCTTGGATCCCCGATAACCTGGCCTTGACCCCCCTCCCCCGAAGGTGAGAAACAGAGTGCGACTTGAGGAAGCTCTTGGTCCTGTCCAGATAGAATTTCAGAGCGCGTCTGACTTCCAGACAGTGTAAACGTAGGTAAAACTATCTCCTTGTTTAGATGGAAAGCAGAGACTACCTTAGGTAGGAACGTGGAGTGCCTTCTCAGGACCACCTTATATTTGTGAAAAGTAGTGTAGGGTTCTGATGCCACCAGAGCCTGTATCTCGCTGACTCTACGAGCAGAGGTGAGACCCATCAACAAAGCTGTTTTAATTGTGACCAATCTAATGTCCACGGACACCATTGGTTCGAAAGGTTTGTGTGCGAGAGCACCCCACACTACATTGAGATCCCACACGGGGTGTGGTTCCTTGATGGGTGGGTAGAGCCTGGTGATGCCCGCCAGATGCCGCTTAAACTACCGGGTTGGAGGAGAAGACCTCCTCCTCAGAATCCCTGTAGGCCCCTATGGCTGCCAAGTAGGTGCCGCCAGTGTCTATTTGCATCCCTGAGTGAGCGAGATGTGCCGAGAATGAGAACACCGGCAAATGTGCAGGTAAGGAGGGGGAGGCGATCTCCTTAGAGTCCGCCCAGTGACAGAACCTGGTCCATTTACTCCTGTACTGGCTCCTATTAACCTTGCTCCTAGCGCCCTGAATGATGTCCAGGTTAGCCCGAGACAGGCTCAGATGCTTCAGAGTGACCTGTTCAGGAGGTACGCTGTGAGGGCTAATTTCTGTGGAGCGGGGTGAATGTCCCTGTCCCCCTGCTGCGAGAGGAGGTGAGCTGGGCCCAGCGGCTTTTGAATGGGTGGCCTGTCCGAGAGGCTGAGGAGCTCCGAGAACAATGGTCTTGCCGGCCACCACAGAGCTATCAGAATGATGTGGAGGTAACACGATTCCCTTATCTTGCAGATCACTCTGTGGATCAGGGGTGTGGGAGGGAATGCATAGGCTGTCATGCCATTCCACTGTATCTGGACTGTGTTGCCAAGGGAGCCGGGGCCTTGAACTGCTGGCACTTCCTGTTGGACCAGGAGGCAAAGAGGTCCACCTGAGGATGCCCCATCTGCTGAAGACCCCCGAGAAGGACCTGATAATTCAATTGCCATTCGTAATTGTCCCCTCCCAGCCTTCTGAGCCTGTCCGCTTCCAGGTTGTACTCCCACGGGAGGTGGATTGCAGTCAGGTAGATGTTGTTCTCCAAAGCCCATTCCCACTGCGAGGCTGTACAGCAGGGGTTGCCTGATGCCACCCTGCTTTTTGACATAGTACATGCTGGTGGAGTTGTCCGTCTGGATGAGGACGACCTTGCCCACAAGAAGCAGAATGAAAGCCTTGGGAGCTAAACAGATAGCCTTCAGATCCAGCTAGTTGATGTGATTGATTGATTGATATTTTATTTCTATCGCACTCGTACACAAGTGTTTCAGAGCGCGACAAGGCAAGGGAGGGGAACAGGGGAGAACAAAACAGCGATCTTACTAGGCCCAGTGACATTGAGAACGCGCAAGTACATGGGAGAGGGGGGAGGGGAAAAGTGCATGGAAGGGGGAGAGGTGGAAAGTGCGAAGCAGAGGAGAAACAGATAAATAACAATAAATAAATAATAAAGGCAACAAACAGTGGTAATGCAGCCAGCAATTTGCAAGTGCTAGGTTTAAGGCAGCGACATGGTAGGTCTGATAAGTGCAGGAAGAAAAAGGGGGGGCTGTATGGGTACAGATACAGACCCCAGTGCAAGGGGTGGCCCGGAGGCAGTGCGGGAGGGTGGCAGGATGAGCAGGTACCTGGGCCCAAAAGACAGAGGGTGGCCAGGTGCATGGTGCCAAGAGAGAACAGATCAGCAGGGAAGAGAGGGAGCGAAGGCAGAAGAAAAGAGGAAGGTCTTGAGGTGCTTCCGGAACCGGAGATGGTTCTCCTCAAGTTTTAGAGTGGCAGGGAGGCTGTTCCAGAGTGAGGCCCCAGCCGAAGACAAGAGATCTACCCCCAGCTCGTTTCTTATAAAAACGACTGACCCTGAGTGAGTTGGAGGTAGAGGAGCGAAGAGCTCGAGAGGGGAGCTATTTGCGGAGGGATAGCTGAAGGTATTTTGTACCCAGGCCCCAGAAAGCCTTGTGGACAATGGAGAGGGTTTTGAATTTAATCCGTGCATCCACTGGGAGCCAGTGGAGAGATTTCAGAGCTGGAGAGATACGATCCCAGGGGTTGAGGCCAAGGCCAAGTCTTGCAGTCCTTTTCTGGATTAGTTACAGAGGGCGGAGAGTAGAGGCAGGTAGTTTTAGATAGAGGCTGTTACAATAGTCCAAGCTAGAGAGAACCAGAGCTTGAGTTACCATGAGTTTCTGGGGGAAGGAGAGGAAAGGCAGAGTACCTCTGAGGAGGCGCAGTCGGATATTGTACTTTTTAGAGACCTCAGAGATGTGGGCGGAGAAGGAAAGGGTGGAGTCAAAGATGACCCCGAGGTTCTTAGCCTTGCAGGTGGGGGTAGGAGGAGGGCAGAGGGAGGCCAGCCAGAGAGTGAGGGGAAAGGACAGTGAAGGTGTGCCGATGAGGAGGATCTCCGTCTTGCTGTCATTCAGACAAAGATCATTCGTGGCACACCAATCTTGAATGGCAGTTAGGCAATCAGAGATGAGAGAGGGAGAGGAGGTGGCAGAGGGCAGCCTGAAAATGAGTTGTGTCGTCAGCGTAGTACTGGAAATTTGAGCAGAAAATGGCAATGCAGTGGCCGAGAGTTGCCAGGTATTGGTTGAAAATCCAGGGCGAGAGGTTAGACCCCTGGGGAACACCAAAGGTAGAGAGGAAGATAGATGAAAGGAAGGACCCAAGTTGGAGCTGGCAGGGTCGATCTGAGAGGAAAGAGGTCAGCCAGGCCAGAGCCTGATCAGTGATACACAGGTTTTCACAGAGACGGTTGAGCAGGATGGTATGGTTGACCGTGTCGAAGGCAGAAGAGAGATCGAGGATGAGGACAGAGGGAATGTTAGAGTCAAGGTCGGTGAGCAGATCTTCACGGATGTTTAGGAGAGCAGTTTCCGTGCTTCTGGCAGCTCTGAAGCCAGACTGGTGGTCATGGAGACAGCCAACAGAATTGGAATGAAGGTTAAGCTGAGAGATGGCCAACTTTTCCAGGAGTTTGCCAAGAAAGGGAGTAATGGAAATTGGGCGATAGTTAGCTGGACAAGAAGGATCAGCTGTGGGTTTCTTGAGAAGAGGATGCACAAAGGAGTGATTCAGAGGGGAGGGGAAGGATCCAGAGGCAAAGGAGTGGTTGCAAAAATCAGCAAGGGCTGGAGCGAGGGTGTCAATGTGGTCCTTGATGGTTTTAGAGGAACAGGGATGAACCTGTTTTGAAGAGGCTTTCATAAATCGGACTTGTCTAGCAACCTCGTCAGGGGTGAAAAGAGGGAAGGAAAGGGAATGCGAGATTCCTGCTCCTGCATGGCCCAGACTCCATGGACACTGGCTGTCCAGCGTAGCCCCCCAGTCCTCCAGCGAGGAGTCCGTGGTGATGGTGACCTGAGGGGGTGCATGCCGGAAGGGCCTGCCAGTCCGCAGGTTGCATTCCCTGGACCACCAGGTAAAGTGCGGGTGGAGAGGAGGACTGACAAGCTCCACTTGGGAGGCCCGCTCCAGATTCCATGAGGCTGCGAAGTGCAGCTGTAATCTCATCTTGAGTCTCATGTGGGAGACGGCCAATAGGACCGCTGCCATGATCTCCAGTAAATGCTGTTACCACCAGGCTTAGGTCGGCTGAAAAACTGACTGCCTTCTTCATTGCCATGATCTTGTCTTCCAAGGGGAAAACTCTCTTGGAGCTCGTGCCCCATATGAGGCCCCGAAAGGTCAGACTCTGGGTAGGCTGCAGCTGAGACTTCTTGAGGTTGACAGAAAATCCCAGCTTGTGAAGAGTGGTCATAATAGCGGAGGAAGTGTGATGCACCGCCTCTGGAGATCTCCCCCTGATGAGCCAGTCGTCCAGGTATGGGTAGACGTGGTGGCCCTGAGCAGGGCCGCCACTACATTCATTAGTCTGGTAAACACCATGGGGGCTGAGTTGAGGCTGAAGGGTAGAGCCGTGCATTGGAAATGGCAGCCCATGATCCTGAACCGCAGAAAGGATCGATGGGACTGCCAAATAGGGACGTGCAGATAAGCATCCTTCAGATCCAGGGAGCACATCCAGTTTCCCTTGCACAGTGTCTCGGCTATAAGTGCTGGCATAATCATCTTGAGGGAGGGAGAGGTTGAGGGTGGAGAGGTCCAACACAACTCTCAGGCCAGCCTGGTTCTTTTGCGTGGCGAAAATCCTGGAGTAGAAGCCCAAGCCTTGCTGGGAAGCTGGGACTTCTTCCACTGCCTCGCTCTCGACGAGCGACCGAATTTCCACCAACAGAGTTGCTGTCCAATCTGTGGGAGGGGAGGAGAGGGAGAAATCGGTAGGCTGTACCCCATGGACACTACGGATAGGATCTAGGGGTCTGCAAACTTCTGATGCCAAAACTGTGCGTGAAGGGCAAGCCTGCCCCCCACTGGAGACACGTGGACCCAAAGGGGTGCCTCCTGCCTTTTTTCCATCGGAGGCTGTTGCAGAGGAGGGACACTGAAAGAAGCCCTTACTCCCCCTTTTGTTGTTTGCGCCGGTGCTGACTGAGAATGGTCAGGCTGCCTAGACCTCCGTACCTGGAGTAGCCCGAAGCCAGTCCTTCTCATGTCCGTGGCGATGCATACGGCTCGGCCAGAGATGTCATTGTGGACCACGGTGGACTCCATGATGTCTTGTGCCACCAATTTAGCCTCCGCCAGTCCCCACCTTGAAACATGCCTGGCTCTGCACCGGACATTCTGGAAGGAAGTCGGCTATTTCCCGCCAAAGTCTCCGGTTAACGGCTGCCAGCATGGCATCTGCCTTGGATTGACGAAGGTGCAGTGAGGCGTTGGAATAAAGCTTCTTTCCATAAGTCTCCAAGATCTTCTCCTTGCCTAAAAGCGCCAAGGACGAGGCGGCCGAGGACGACCAAGGCTTTGAGTAGAGCGATGCTGTATCGATCATCGACGAGTGTGGTTGAGAGTGTGCCGACAGCAAGAGTGATTCTCCCTCCTTTTGCCTATACTTGGCATCGAGGAGCCGATTGACAGGCTGGGCCGAGTGGGGTTTAAGCCACCCCTTTTTAGCCAAGGCGACAACGTCATTTTGCATCGGCATTCCCGCTCTAGCCACGGAGAGAAGAGTGAGGACTTTGACCCGGAACCCCCCCCCCCCTCTGGTTGTTCGACCTCGGTTTCAGGAAGCCCCAAGTACTCTGCCAAACCTGCAAGCCTCGCGGAAGGCCTTGGCTGACGACAGTGTGTCGGGGTCTTCTTCTTAGTCAGTTTCCACCAGGGTTTCAGGCTGGTATGGAGCGGGTGGAGGAGTGCTGGCTGCTGAGGGCTGCAGTGTGGAGACCGGAGCAGGAGGCTGGTGTGGAACCCCCTGAACCGTGGGAGGCAGGGGAGCCAGAATCGAAGGAGCCGGTGAGGGCAGCATGGGCTGCACGGTGGACTACGGTGCTGGAGCCAAAGGAGGAATAGGCGCAGGCGGAGGGGCCGGAGGGAGCATGTTCCCAATCACATTCCAAAAGATGGCGCCCCACCTGAGGAGATCTCATGAGAGTGAGGAACTTGTCAAAGAACCTGTCCTCACAGGCCGTTAGGGTGGCAGGTGATGTTGACAGAGCAGCAGGCGGCTTCTGGGGCCAGTGCATATTCTGTCTAGCCGGTTGCGGGTAAACCTGCCCTGAAATGCTGATGGATAAGCTGTAGGTCGCGTACCTGGTTGATACCAGTCCCACCTTGTAACTCGTTCTAACACCTGCTCTGTTACAAAGGGAGGTATCGGATGAGCGGCGACCATCTTGTCAAGCTGCGTGGCTCACTGAGCCCGGCCTCCTCCAGGACTCTTGGCGGTGGAGCACGAGACCTACCCTCCACCTCAGGACGGTCCCTGGTAGGAGTGTTGCCCTCTGCAGTATCGCAGGTAGTGCTGCGTGCAGGCGCCCCCTCGGACGTCTGCCCGATACTAGGACATAGCACCTCAGGTGTACACCCGGTAAAAGAACCTTGCAGTCCCTCAACACTGTCTCCGGAAGGATCTAAATGACCCCCTCGGCCTGTAGGGCGGTAGTTGAAATAGCCACGGTACCAGTGCTGGTTCGAGAACCTGAAAGGTTCCTCCCACTCAGGCGTTTCTTTGGAAAGGAGTCGCCCTTGAGGGGTGCTATGGAAAAAAGCAGCCCTACCTTGGGCCTCGACTTATGTCTGACGAAGTCCTCTGGAGGCGATTTCTCGAAGAGCTCCCTCCACCGAGCTAGCCCGTTCTTCAGAGCATGCGGTGTAAGCGTATTGCACATGGTACAACCCTCCCAGCCATGGTGGGGGCCAAGTCGCAGAGGCGTTGGGATCAGACGTAGGGAAGAGCCCCTCACAGGATGTACACCTGTTGAAGCCCACCGACGTCGACATGCACCGGGGAGGAGTGTGGCGCCAGAGGACCAAGTACCTGAATGGTAAAAAGACAGAGCCAGAAGAAAGTATCCGTGGAAGAGCGCACGGTATTACAAGGCTGAAGCCAAAACCAGGAGCGCTGGTGAAATCGGCCCGTTCCCGTTGACGCAGAAAAGAGGACTGAGGAGTGGTGCCAGAGGGCGGAGTCAGGGGAGTGCATGCTCCCAGGACCACACCTCTAAATTTAAAGGGTCAAGAAGGTTTTTTGTGTAAAAAAGGTTCCATCTCCTGTCACTAGCGAGAGACGCCCATGCAGTATGGAGGAAAGGGGACAAGATGTAGGAGTAGGTCTCTGATCTTTGGGCAAGGAAATCTGCATAAGTAAGATTGAATTTGATATAGCGCTCGCAAGTCATCAAGACAGTTAATGGATAGTTTGTATTTAGCTTTTTTCTTTTGAGTCTTCATCCAGACATTCCACTGGATTATTTTTTGGACTAATGCTGGGTACGCTACTAATGATTATTCTGAAGAGTCCAGATCGTCTAGCCATCTTGAGCATCTATTTTTCCACATATTCAAAATTCCATTTAGTTGGTTAGTAACTGTTGATGTCAGGATTTCTAGGGGGAGAGCAGGATCTTCGATAAGTGTTTTCTGATAGAGGTCGATGAATTTCCAGGCAATAATTGAATGAATTGACTGGATTGCTAGTTCAAATCTTACCCTGTGAATAGGGACAGTCTTTAGTAGCGATAGCACTTTTCTCATAAATATCCCTTCTAAGAGATCCCATAGTTTCCAGGATAGATTAAGGGCCGCTTCAGCTCCATATACCAATATCGGAATTACTTCCTGGCGATAAAATAGCAGGTTGTAATGAAAATGTCCCAAACTGTCTATGTAGACTCCGTGCCAGGCACGCTAGTGGTCTAGCCTTTCTATAAATTGCCTCTCCACATTGGTGTTCATTCCAGGACGAGCTGATCCATACTCTTAAGTATTTTATGGTTTTTAATTCGTCCAACTTTACAGGTCCTAGGAATAACGAAAAGGTGCTTTTTTGAGGATTGTAGAAAGACAAGGTTTGGGTGGAATTTACAAACCGTCTATTTTCCTTATAATAGAACTGCATTTAAGCTCCACTGTAGACCAATTGGTGTTTTATCCAAAAGGACAAGGTCATCAGCATAGACCATCCAAGGAATTGCTTTGCAATGTAGGATTGGGGGATAGGTTAGTCCAATCATTGGTGCAGTGTTCAAATCTGAGATGTAAAGATTGAAGAGTATAGCTGCAAGTGGACATCCCTGCTTTAGGCCATTCCAGGTTTCTCTTTTCTTTGAAAGAGCGCCACAGCTTGAAGGACGCACTTGAATTGATATTGTCGTGTAAAGCTCCTGGATTGCCACCAAGGTGAACAGGCGGGGGTCGGGGGGGGGCAATTCCATGTCCGTAATTTGAGCCATAACCTTCCCCTATCAACACTATCGAAAGCTTGTCCAAGATCTATAAAAACATCATAAATTGCTGTATTTGCTTTCAATGCTGCCGGCTTTAAGAGCACGAGTAGGAATATGTTAATGGCACCTTTGACAAATCCTGCCTGCCGAGGGTCGGTTCTACCATTTGTTTTTTACCATTGCACTAGTTGTCGCAGAAGTATAGCAGCAAAGATTTTTCCCAATGGATCTAATAGTGCAATCGGGCGATAGTTACTAGGCAAAGATTTGTCTCCTTGTTTACAAATCGGGATCAACAGCATTTTTCCATGAACATGTGATTTTTGTTGTTTACATTATTCTCTCAAAGAGCGCTACACAAAAGTCAGCCCAAGCCTCTGGATGTAATTTCAATATGCTATTGGAAAGTCCATCCGGGGCAGGTGCCTGTGACATATTGAGCTTCTTTATTATTAATAGGTCATCTCTGTCCCAGGTGATGGACCATTTATTGCTAATATTGGGTTCCTGGAGGTCTAATTCGGTGGAGTTCTTTGCATAAAGCGCCATAAAATGAGCAACCCATTCCGCTTCAGGCACTGCTGCTATCAAGGCTGAAGTTCTTTGGTTTTTATTCAATAAGCCCCACAATTCACACGTGTTCTAGTTACCTAGCAGTTTAAGCATAATTTCTGCGTCCATTTGGCGGCCTTTAAACATCAGCAGCCAATTTTTATAGTTCTGCTTTCTTTTTTATGAGGAAAAATCAGTATTTTAGTCCGCTCGATTTAAGTTTTTTTTTAATCTCTGCACAGTATTTTTCCTCTGGTCCACCAATTCTTCATTATACTTATGGACTCCAGAGTATCGATGTGGTGATTTTGTTTGATTACTGACTTGGTATCAGCATGCACCCATAGTCCAGCAGCTCCATACCATTGGAGGTCTTCTAAAAATGTGTTGTCATGATTGGTATATCCGCTGAAGAAATTCGACCATTATTCAGTTGAAGTTCCAGAAAATTGGTTAAGGTTAGACCACTTTGAGTATGCTTCCATTCCAGTGCTAACAGATGGTGATCAATTTTTGTGGTTACAACGATCTTCAAGCTGTTGAATTCAGAAGTCATTTTAAAAGGAAGCAAAAATATAGCTTAAATATGCAAGAGATGTTCCCACCTGCCAGGTCAGCAGAGGCGGCTTATCTTCTGGCAGTTGTCCATTCTAAAGAAAGATAGATCGGGCTTGGAGCTCCCTAACCCAGACGCTGGCTTTCTTCGAGATGGTTTTGATTGGTCACTGCAGCACCAAATTTGTCAAACAAATGAATATTCAAGTCCCGCATAAAGTAAAGTGAATCTGGTTGTAGCGGAATTGTAGTTCCATCTATGGTCAACAGAATAATTTCATTATTCCAGCCGGATTCCAATGCAAGTTGTAAATAACTAGAACATTGCTACCTTTCATGTTCCGCTGAGTATTCAAGATCACCACAATTTGAGTGATAGAATTAGGATTTATCTCCTCACAAACATCCAGGTTTCTTGCTGATTTCAACAAAGTGAGCAGACCTGCCGAAGGACAACCTAGTTTTCCTTTGTGGGCTGGATTAGGGTAAGGAATTTACCCATCGCATGCTGGTAAAGCATGTAGCCAGATTCTTGAAGACAGACGTATAATACATCTGTAACATGTTTCCTTCCCTGAACAGATGCTATTAGCCACGGGAATTCCAACTGCATAGCTTTAAAGGATGCCTAGTCACAGTTCCTGATTGCTAGTTTCCCTTTGTCATCCTTTTTCCGCTTTTCATCTAGAGCAGCAGGATTTTTTTCCCGAACTTGTTGGTGTACATATTCCCGACAACTTTACTGATCTGGATCTCTTAAGCTCTCTCGTATCAAAGTTCACTAGGAGTGTTGGTATTTGTTCACATTCCCTAGTCTGTAGTCCAGTGTGTACATATGCAGATTGGGAGCTAACATTTAGTCTGAAGATGAAACCTTGTGTTTTCCCATTGTATCTTTGCCAGTTGTTAGTAGCTTTGCAGTTTTCTTATAGGGTAGCCTCTAGGTCACGCGTCAAACCCCAACGGTAAGAGGCCCCACTCCGTTTGAGTATTACTGTTTGGACTGCACTTAAAAATAGGTGGACAATCACCCAATCATTTCTATTACCTTCGACAAATTGCAGAATTTTGATATCAAATGAGTCTAGTTGTTTCAGTTTGGGAATTAACTGTAAAGATTTAATCACATTGGTGCGATTTAATATCAACCCGTCATTTGATCCAGAGATGCGTTCTATTACTACTGTATAGGGTTCTCCTGCCGATCCTGGTAGAGTAGGCTTTTGTTCCTTAGGAGCTAATGCAGAACTTTCATTCTCTCCCCACTTTCCTTTGTCTAGAGCTTTCAGACGCTTTTGGTCTAGAGTCAAAAAGGTTTTTCCTCAGGATGCCACTAATGGGATCTACATCTATGATCTCTTGAGGGCTCTCGAGGGTAGATTGATGCGACTCTTCCAATGGGTCATCCGAGATTTCATCTACCAAAATCTGTACGTTTTGGGGGTGATAGTTTCTTCCTCCAATCCTTCTTCTGATGAATAAGTAGAAAGTTTCATGAGGATTTCATGTTGCTCTAGTTCTTTGTCTTTGTTTGTATTTTCATCTGCTCCTTCTGCTGTTTTCATTTCTTTCTTCTCCTCTATGCATTTCAGCAGGCTTTCTCCTTTTTTTTCCCGGGATCCTTGGGTTGCGTAGAAACGCTCTCGATCTATTTGTTTTTGATTTTGGTTTGGTTTAAACTTTATAGAATTTGAGGTGGATTTCTCAAATATCATGTAGTCGTTTGTCAGTTGCCCCTAGTGGGGGCACCTCATGTAGTGGGTGATGCAGCTCGCAGGGTCGCCCCAACAGAGTTCTACCTATCAAACATCTGAGAGAGCTATCATTTCACAGTCTACAGTTACAAGCCCAAGAGGGTTTTCAGAAATGTTTTCCGGGCTGTTAGCACTGTGATGTGTCCCATCAGGCTCTCGGGTGATCAGAGTTGATGCATGGGGACAAGCTCCCAAGTTATCCTCTACGCGAGCCGTTGATGATCGGGTCGAGCAAGGAATATTCCGTTTCTCATGCCGCAGCACATTCATTAGGTCTAGGATAGCATTCATCATTGTGGTCTTTTCAGCGAGCTCTCCTCACGCCAAGTCAAAAAGCCTAGCTTGCCATTGTGCAGTCAATTATGATTCTTTATCAAGGCGAGTTTGGATTTTAGAAGTGAAAGTTTCTAAGTATATTTGTTTAGCATGGACCATGGCTAAGAGGGTCACCTGATCTTTCAGAGCGTTGTTCATTCTCTCATATAGCTTTAGAAAAGGGGCTAGAGAGCACTAATTACTATATTCATCATCGCTGCAGCCATAAAGGGTAAAGCATTTTCTATTCTACCTTGTTGTATTGGGGAATTTAACCACACCGGTCTAGTTTCGTTTGTTGTGTCTTTTGCAGATTTATCGAGCTGGCTTGTTGGAAAGTCGGCGTGTCCACCAGTATTCGACTGGGTCTCCTTTCTATCACTTCATATGCACTAGATTATGTTCTTTGTGCCTCAGGAGACATCGCATGTGGAAGGTTTTACGTTCACTGCTCCATCGTATTTGGGGCTTTTTTTCCTCTGGTAACGTACAGCCTCATGTAGCTTTCCAATAGTAAAAGGGTTGCTGGCCGGTGAGTAAATGTTCTTCGATGGGCAGTCTTTTTTTAAAAATGTGTTTATTTGTAAATCAACACACGGGAGAAATTATACAAATGCATTAGATGAAGCTTCTCAATTGTGCAAACCCAGAGTCCCCTTCTTCCATCCCAAGCGTTCCCCGGCGAGCATAGTTCTCAGTCCTCAATCAGACTGGCCTGGTGGTGGTAGCGGGTAATCCATGGAGTGAAGGGCTCTTGCAATCAGGTGCAGTTTGTGGGTCAGGGCCGGGTAGTTCAGGTCATAGTCCAGTACTGGTGCCCAGAGGTCTCAAAATCGGTGAAGCAGTCCCGCTTTGGCCACCGTGACCCTCTCGGCTATCAAAATATCCCAGAGTTTAACCCAGCAAAGGGCAATCAAGGGTCCGTCAGCAGACTTCCAGGTGCGGGCCACCGTGATCTTAGCCGCTAACAAGAACTGGGACACCAGGGCAGCTCTTCTCCCCGACCGCGGGTACGAACCTGGCAGTGGAATCCCTAGGAGGACCTGTTCGGGCGTGAGCGGAATGGTCACCTGGATGACATCCTTTATGGTAGTTAAGCAAAGGGTCCAGAACTCCTTCACTCGGGGGCAGGTCCACCACATATGGAAGTAGGATCCTGGAAGGCCGCAAAGTCGCCAACAGTGGGGGTCCAGTGCCGGTTGGAAGTGATGAAGGCGTAGAGGGGGATAGTACCAGCGCAGGAGTAGTTCATGGGCACACTCCTGGTTGGTAATGCAGCAGGATGTCGTCCGCGTTCTTGTCCATATGTCCACCCACGTGTGGTCCTCAATGGTGTGTCCGAGGTCTGTTTCCCATTGAGACATGTAGGAAGGCCTAAACTGGAGGGGATCCTCCTGCAGCAGTCTATATAGGGCCGAGATCCTTCCCCGGGCCGGTAGGTCATTCACCGTCAGCTCTAGTGAGGTGAGGGGTCTTGTGGCTGTCGCACGGGTCTGCGGGTGGGAGCACCAGTGCCTAAGTTGGGAGTAGGAATATCTATCCGTTTCCGCCAACTGGAAAGTCATCTTGCAGCGTTCAAAGGTTAGGGGGGAATCCCCCTCGAAAAGTTGTCCGAGTGGTGAGGCCCTTGCGACCCAGTTTCTAAAGTTTTGGGGGTAGGCTCCGGGGGAAAAGGCTGGGTTGAGTAAGATTGGGGAGAGCGCACTCAGGCCTACTGGGACACCACGGTGTCTGCGAGCCCACTCCCAAGCCCTTATCGTTTGTTTTGTGGCTGTTAAGGTGCCCGGCCAACTTCGGCGTAGGGCTGTAGGTAGGAACGGGAGGAAGCGAAGGGGGAGAGTGAGGCAAGATTGTTCGATTTCCACCCATTTCGGCCGACCTGTAGCAAGCCCCCATGCTTGGAGGTGGGCTAATTGCACCTCCATTTGGTATTTACGGAGGTCGGGTACCCCTAGACCTCCCAGTCTCGTGCTGGCCATCATTGTTCTCCGTGGGATGCACGCTTTCTTTCCCCTCCAGATGAAGTCCACCATCTTTCTTTGGAGCCGCTGTAGGGGGAGGGAGTGGAATGGTGATCGGGAGGGCGGCACAGGCATAGAGGAAGCGAGGAAGTAACTCATCTTGCATGCCGTGATGCGGCCTAGGAGGGAGATCTCTTGTGATTGCCAGTGGGTCAGGTCCTTTTCTAGTTCTTCGAAGAGTGACGGGAAATTAGCCCGATAGAATTTCGTTGGATGTGCAGGGATCTGAACCCCCAGGTAGGGGATCGATTTGATGCTCCACTGGAAAGGACTTCTCTCCTCCAAGGCCTCTCGTTCAGCCGAGGTCAAACCCACTCCCAGCGCCACTGACTTTTGAAAGTTATTTGTGAATCCTGAGACCACCCCAAAGTTATGGATTTCAGTTAAGGCCTCACTCATGGAACCCTCAATGACTGTAATGGTGAGCAGAACATCGTCCGCATAGAGGGCCACTTTATGATGTGCAGAGCCAGTACTCAGGCCACTGATTCAGGGTTTTTCCGGACTCGTTGAGCCAACGGCTCCATGGCCAAAGCAAAGAGCAAGGGGGACAGAGGACATCCCGGTCGGGTTCCGCACGTGAGGGAGATAGAGTCCGATAGGCGGCCGTGGATTCTCAGCCTAGTCCTAGGGGCCTGGTAGTTCGCAAAGATCCTCTTCAGGAAGGTCGGGCCAAAGCTAAAGGCCTCTAGAGTGAGGCGCAGGTAAGACAGTCCACCTTGTCGAACGCTTTGGTTGCGTCCAGCGCCAATAAAGCTAGTTGTTGGGAGTCCCGAGTGGCGATCTCAATGAGGTCCAGAGCTCTGCGGATGTTGTCTTTCGTCGACCTGTGGTGAATGAAGCCCGTTTGATCTGGGTTTATGATGTTCGGAAGGATGGGTGCTAGACAATTGGCCAGGATCTTGGAGTAAATATTGGCATCCAGATTCAGCAAGGCAATGGGTCTGTACGAGCTGATATCGTGGGGGTCCTTCCCAGGCTTGGGGATAAGGACTGTGATAGATTCCTGCATTGTTGGGGTGACCGTTCCAGTGGCCACGAATGAGTTGTAGAGGCGAGCCAGGGGGGCCACTAATTGGGGCCGAAGGATTTTGTAGAAGCGGGAGGAGAATCCATCCGGGCCCAGGGCTCTAGATTTTAGGCTCTTAATGGCTGCCTCCAACTCCTCGGTCGTAATCGGCGCTTCAAGGTCTTCCCTGGCTGCCGAGGACAGGTGCGGGAGGGCCGCCTCTTGAATGTATGAACGTTGCTTGGTCGGATCCTTCGGGGCCGCCGTCATTATTTCCAGGTGGTGGGCAGTTGCCAAACGTACTTTCTTGTGGTCCGCGTAATGGATCACCCCCTGCGGGTGGCCCCGGATGGCATTCCTACTCTTCACCTTTGCCAGTTTGTTCACTAAGAGTTTGTTGGCCTTGTTGTTGTGGGCGTAGTACCATTGCTTGGTTCTGGTTTCAGATTTGCCGTAGCCTCAGCGTAGTGAGCTTCCAGCTTTTTCCTAGCCATTTGTAGGATCCTGTAGGATTTAGGGGCCCAGCCCTTCCTTTTGTGAATAGCCTCTGCTTCACGGACCTCAGTCTCTAGGACTGCTCGAGTCGCCTGCTTTCTTTTATGGAATGCGGCACCTTGGGGGGGATCAGCTCTCCTCCAAGGACCGCTTTCATGGCATCCCAGGTGTTGGCCGGGAAAGTGTCCTCGTCCCGTTTTCCGTGAAATAATTCTTGATGGATCTGGCGATTGAGTCTCTCACAGCCATGTCCCCCAGAATAGGATCATATAAGCACCACCGGCGGCGTGGAGGGGGTTCCGGGTCATGGCACCGCAAGGTCAATGTAACTGGGGCATGATCCAAGAGGATCCGGGGGCCAATTACCACATCAGTGAAAGTCAGGATCTGTGGGGAGGCCAAGATCAGGTCGATTCTAGAGAAAGTACGGTGCACGTATGAGTAGAAGGTGAAGTCCCTTTCATCCGGGGACAGTACCCTCCAAGAGTCTGCAATGTTCAGCGTGCGAAATAGATGGAGCAGGCCAGCGGCCAACTTCAGGTCTCTGGGTGTTGGGGGGGGTGGGACCGGTCCTTGAGGGGGTCCGGGACCCCGTTAAAGTCTCCTCCCATGACAACAAGCCCCTCAATGAAAGGGAGGAGGGTGTCCTCTAGGTCCTGGTAGAAGCCCTCCTGGTATTCGTTCGGAGCGTACACCGAGATGAGGGTATAGAGCTGGCCATGTATGGTGCATTTGATTGCAATGAAGCGACCCTCTTGGCATCGACATGGTTCCAGGATCTGGGGCTTCAGGTCTTTCGCGAATAGAATGGCAGTGCCTCCCTTCTTGGTTCCATTAGAGGTGAGGAATTGTAGCGGAAACAGTCTGCTTCGCAGGTGAGTAAAGTCCACAGGAATCAAATGCGTCTCTTGCAAGAAGGCAATTGAGGTCCCGTCGTCCTGTAGCCTCTGTAGAATAGATTTCCTCTTCAGAGAGGGGGGGGGGGGGGAAGAGTTCAGACCCCTAACGTTCAAGGTGGTGAACAAATGCAAAGGTTGGTCCGAAAGATTCACTTGCTGAGGGGAGGGGTGTCGTGGGGGAGTCAGGTCAGCCATGGACGTGAGAGCGTAGTCGTTACGGGGTCTCCCTTGGTTCAGGGTTTTTTAACTGGTCTAACTGGTCTCCAACGGGAGGAATTCACATTCACGAGTGACCCCCAACAGGGGGTCCAAAATGCGGTCAGGGGGGTCGATTTAAAACTATCGACATGGCCCCTGAGAGCCAAGGCTGTCATCTGACAGCGCCAACATGGTTGAAGGCGTCTCCAAGAGTCAAGGGATGGCATCCACCTTGGAGGGGGTTATGGACCGCATGGGATCCACGGCTAGATATAAAGGCTTCAGGCGTTTCCAGTACCATGTGTCTGGTGTAGGCATTATAGTGCTTTATTTAGGTTTGCGGTTCCTCTGCACCCTGGACCATGGGGTCTGTTTCGGCTATGGGGAGGTCGCGTCTAAAGCCGGGCTTGTCCGACTAAGAGCGGAGGGGTCTGAAGACCCAGGGGAGTCCGGACGAAGAATTGACGCTGCATCGTCCAGGTGGCTGATGGTGCACGGGGTGTCCTTGTACGAGAATTGTAGAGCCGTGGGGAAAAGCCATCGATAACGGATCTGCTGATCCCGGAGAAAAAGCGATAAAGGCCGGAGCATCCTGCGCTTCTGAAGAGTCAGCGGGGAGAGGTCCTGGAAAATCTGTATCGGGATTCCCTGGAATGAGAGTTCGTCCTTTGAGCGGCCAATAGCTGCTATGGCCTCCTTGATGGTTAGAAGTGGACCCTAGTGATCACATCGGGGGGTGGGGGGATCCGTGTCAATACCCCGACGAGGGCGCAGCCTGTGGGTCCGATCCAGCAGGAGTTGGGTCTCCTCCAAGTCCGGCAGGAGAGACTGAAAGAAGGTGCTGACATATTCAGGGAGCTCTCGATCGGGAATTGAAGCGGGCACCCCGCGGAGGCACAGGTTGTTGCGGCGAGAGCGATTTTCCAAGTCCTCCTGCTTATGTTCAAGGATTTCGGTTCTCGCCACCAGCGACTGGACGGCGTGTTGAATTTCCATTAGCGAGGTGGAGTGGTCCGTAGTTAAGTCTTCGACCTCCCTGACCCTCTGTTCTATGCCAGCGACTCTTTGTTCCGTCTGTTCCAGTTTGACGGTGAGTTCCGTCATGCAGGCTCTAAATTCCGATTTAATATCGCTCATGGAGGCTTGGAGGTCCTCCTTGGTCACAAGTGTCTCCCCGCCGTCAGCCGGCTTCTGGGGAGTAAGTTTGGGGGGGGATCTGCTTTCTTACTCTTCTCCGAGGCTTGCAGCATGGTAGATATGTCGGTCGATTTTGAGGGCTTTAGTGCTTTGGTCATGGCTCTGAGGCAAGGGGACTTCGCCCGAGGGCGAGTCTCGGTCTACGTTCCAGGGAAAGCAAAAGTCAGCCAAAAAGATGTATGGGATGGGTAGGGCCCGGGCATCCCAGGCGGTGGAGCGGACAGGTTGAGCTTTCAGAGTGTCACGAAGTGGCACAGTTCCAGTAAGATGGGCGGCCACCCAGGAAGATGGCAAGGCGACGTGGGCAGGTGCGCCCCAGGAAGTCAAAAGGGGGTGGCACGCTCCGTATGGGGTCAGGGCTAGCGGGCTCGAGGGTCCTATGACCCGGTGGGGTGTGGGGGGAATAGTAGGCTCCCAGGAGGGGGGGGGGGTGTTGCAGTGGGCCCCACAGCGACCCCGGGAGAGGTTGGGAGCAGGTATGCTGAGGGGCCGCCAATCTCACCTGGGCGATGTGCGTGGCCCTCACACGAGCCGGGGTCGCGCTGTAGCTGGAAGGCCTCCAATGGTAGCCGAGGGAGGCAGGGCCTCACCCCCGGGGGCAGAAGGCGGGCAGGGGCGCCCCAGGAATCAAAGAGGGCGCCGATGTAGCAAGGGTCCCGCCAAAGTAACAGGGGCAGCAGCGGGGCCGCCGCTGGAGGCAGGCGGTGGGTAAGCCTCCAGCTCCGAGATCAGTTCAAGGCCCGCGGGGCCGCAGCCGCTGGTGGTGTAGCAACTGGCAGGCAAGTCGCCGGAGCTCCAGCAGCTCAAGGATCAGGCCCAGGGGTGGGGGGCGGGGGAGGAGTCCCGCTACGGGATGTCGGGTGGTGCAGGCCTCATACGTGGGCCCCCGCTATTAGATGCGGCTCAGGGCTGATGATGGGTTCCAGCCGCCCACTTGTTTGTTTGTTTATTTGTTTGTTTTATTCACTTATAATGCGCACCAGACCCAAAGGTAGCCGGGCGCAGCACTACAGCAAATGCGAAGCTTAAGTTACAGGGTGGGGTCAATGGATACATACAGTGTACAAATACAAGATACAATGCAATGCGGCAATTGCAAATTACACACAAAATACATGAAAAATGAATACAAAATACAATAAAGACAGTATATATACAGGCACTAGATGGAAGTTAGCTCATCGGCCAGGTGGGCAGAGTGAGGAGGTCCATAAAATCAAAGGAGAACAGGAAAGTGATGTGTATATGCTAGGGTTGTGTGAGGATAAGTGGGCGCCAATGGGCTAATCATTGGCAGACCTCAGCAGAGTAGTGTAGGGTCTTCTAAATTTCAGAAAAGGCTGCTCCTCATGTAGAGGGTTTGGGCAGTGAGTTCCATAATTGGGCTGCTTGAACCTGGAAGCTGCTGCCCCCCGCCTTAGTTAACCTGAATCTGGGAATAATGAGGCTATTGGCATTTGAAGTTCTGGCAGGGCACGTGTGGTTTCTTTTTGTGAGTTTATTACAGAGATAGCTCGGTGCGGCATTGTTCAGGGCTTTGTGAACCAGGGACGCTACTTTTAAGTGGATTTTGTTTTGGGTGGACAGCCAGTTGTTTTGACGCCTGATCTTTGAAATATGTGATCTTTTAGATACACCGAGGGCGGCTCGTAGGGCGTTATTTTGAAGAATTTGAATTTGGTGGGTGATGGATTTATTTGCTCCAATGTAGAGGGCATTACAATTGTCAAGCCTCGAGAGGATGAGTGCTCTCGCTAGGATAAGGCAGCTGTTGTCAGAGATAAAGTGCTTACCTGCTCTAATGAGCTTGCATGTGTAGGCGGTGGCCGAAGCCAAGGACTTCACCTGCTTGTCAAAAGAAAGGGTGGCATCCAGATAGAAGCCAAGTGTCTTCACTTCTTTAGATACCATGATGATATTCCCATCTATTTCAAATGAGGTATAGTCCTGGCTAAGTTTTTTAATGTTAGAATGTGTCCCTAGGATGATCAATTCTGTTTTATCATCGTTCAGGCATAGACCGTGGGTTGCCAACCATGCCTGGATGATGATATACACTCTATTCACCAAGGACAAAACCCTTGTTGTAATCCCCGGAAAGTGGGAGGAGAATCTGGGTATCATCTGCATAGTTAGTGTAGGTGATACTGAGATGGTCCAGATCATCAAAAAGGGACTTTGTGGATATGTTGTAAAGAGTCGGGGAGACACACGAGCCCTGAGGAACTCCGCACCGGATAGGGATTGGGTCCGCCGCTGCCGATGGGGAGAACACCCTCATGGTCCTGTCACTAAGAAAGGATTCAATCCAAGTTATGGCCTCTCTGGAGAAATGTGCGGCAGAGTCTAAATGGCTAAAAGGTTGAATGCCGCCGAGAGGTCCAGCAGCAAGAGGAGAGCCATTTTTCCTTTATCTCTTAGTTCATCTATTTGTGCCTTTAGGTCAATGAGGGCAGTCTCTGTGCCGTGTTGGGGACGGAATCCTGATTGGCGCTCTCCTAAAAGTTTATGTTGTTCTAGAAAACTTTGGATTTGATTATAGGCAATCTTGTCCAAGATTTTAAGCAAGAAGGGGACTGTCATAATGGGACGGTAGTTTGTGGGTATAAGAGGGTCTAGCGTTTGCTTTTTGAGCAGTGGTAGTACCCAGGATTGTTTTAAATTGGTGGGCACCGTGCCGGACGTGAATGAGAAGTTGACAAGTTTGGCAATAAACGGGGAGAGATCCCTAGCAGCATCTTTTATAAGCTCGGCAGGGCAGGAATCGCCCTGGCAGTTTGACGGCTTAAGAGAGAGGATGACTTTCTCCACCTCAAGAATAGAGGGTTTAGAGAACATGAACCGTATAGCTGGGTCCTGAGCCTTTGGGGCAAGGCCTATAATGGAGTTATTAGTCTTAGATAGTTGTGTAAGGGAGGCTTTCTTTTTGGCTATTTTCGTTTGGAGTAAGGACATTTTATTTGATAAGGCTTGCTGAATATCGGAGCACCAAGTTTTATCTTTGGAGCATATATCCGGAATGGGGATGGGTGACTCTAGTTCCTTGAGGATGGTGAACAGTTCCCTCATACTTGAATTGGCGTTGGAGATACGCTTATTGAAAGAGTTCTGTTTGGCCAAATGGATTTCTTTTTTATATTGGAAGGAGATTTCTGTTAGTTTCGTTTTATGATCTACTGAAGGGGTAAGCCTCCATGCGGTTTCGCAACTCCTCTTCAGTAGTCGCAGATCCTTTAGTTCAGGGGTAAACCATTTGTTTAGGTGAGATTTGGGTTTACTTTGTCTAAGTTTCAGCGGTGCGATGTTGTCAAGGGTGGTTAACATAATTTTGCTATACTCATTGACTAATGTTTCTGGGTCTAAATGATCTACTAATCCGTTGAGGGTAGGTAGAATGGCCGGGATCACTTTATCTCTGGTGATGCTCTTTTTATTTCTTGTTAGGCAAGGCGGGCCATGATGGAAGCTGGTAGGAGTTGCGGAGATGTGGCCGCCATTTCGGGCCGTAGTACGGGTATGGGCGTCCGAGCTCCCCGTCGCGTTTTCACCGTTGGTGAGAGCGTTATGCCCTCAAAACGCTGTCATCTGTAGCCCGGGACCTCAGCAGCTGAGGGCTTGCCATCTCATAACACGAACCCGGCTGGAAACTGGCAGAATTAGGGCTTAGCCGCGGATACATGCGGAGGCCATCAAAGGAGCAGCCTCATCGCTGGCGCTCCAGGCCACGCCCCCCTTCGATGGGCAGTCTTTATGTGAGGCAAGATCAAACGCCATTTATTTTTTGTTGATTTTGCATGAGTGCCTCGATTTCTTCACTATCGAGGGATAATATTGCTGCTCTTCCAGTCGACCTTCCAGGATGGTCTCTCGGAGCCGTCAGTGGTAGTTGATTTATTCACCCTTTTCTTTGCTCACACAGGGCGCCCGGCACCACGGCTATGTTACTGATCGGGGTAGAGCATATCATGGTCACTATGCATTTCAGTCAGCATTCCAGGCTCATCATTAGATGATGTGGTAGTGTGAATTACTTTTGCCTACAGCAATTCAGTCTCTACACAGAGGAGAGTATCTATAGTTTTGATGATCCCGAACGAGGCGTTAAGCAGTTGTTCATTCAGTTTTGTCGGTTATGTTCCCCGACTTGAGTTTATCAAGCGGCCGTGTGTTCTCTGGAACAGTCGATGCAGCTGTGCTGGGATTCGATGGATAGTTTGAAATGAGTGAAAGTGCATTACCGTTCTGATTGCCATCTCTGTATATGCAAGGTACTTAGGCGGAAGGGAGTTCATTAAAAGGAGCAAGTCACAGTATGATCTCTTGGGGCAGGCACTCTTCCTGGGGGAAATTTAGACTCGAGCCCCAGGAGTCAATCAAAGGAAAATGGTTTAAAGCAGGTGTAATTGACAGAGCCAACTTCTCCTCCCTCATGTATGTCTTTTGATAAGTAGGTGGCAGTAAGAGAGCCTCGCTCATCGCACTCACCTCACCTGCTGTTGTTAAGAGCTGGTCGGAGTTTACTTCCAATTCGTGGAGTTCAATAGATTGCATAGTCATCTTGGCTGGCATTTCCGAAACAATAAGAGGCACCAGAATATTTTTCCATTTAATTTCTTGTCAGCGGGCCAGTCATCACCGGTGGAGCATCGCGTTCCTCTCGTCCCTCCAGTTAACTCTGCTCCAACTCTCACACTGGCGCTTCGTGCAAAGTATCTGGTGCTAGCCGCTGCGTATCCACAACATATGCAAAGTCTGTCTCACCGGTACCGCCAGTTAACTCTGCTCCAACTCTCACGCCGGCGTGAAGCGCCAGGAGGGCGAGTTTATCCTTGCCGGGGGAAGACCAGAATAAAAGGAAAAGCTTTTCTCAGCAAAGTATCTGGTGCTAGCCGCTGCGTATCCACAACAAATGCTTCAATATTTATATTCGGTGACAACCTCAATCCGCGTACCCCTCAAGAGACAATTGATGCCCCAAGGCCATGTCCTTTTTGGGTATATATCAGGTTCTTGGTTTTAGTGATGTTCACTCTAAGGCAGTTTTCGTCAGCGTAAGTCTGCAGTGCATTTAGTAAAGCCTGCAGCCCACCTGGGGTCTAGTCAAGGAGTACAAGTTCATCTGTGTAACCCATCCATTGAGTTGGAGTGTCTCCCAGCTTGGGTGGTAACAAGGAGGGGTTAGCAAGAGCCTCGCCTAGATCTTCCAAATAAATATTGAATAATATTGGCGCAAGGATACAACCTTGCTTGACCCCTTTCCGAGTAGGAAGCAAACTAGTTCGAGCACCATGTTCATCCAGCCGGGAATTTGATCCTGGATTGATGGTGTAGGGCAATAATCATTTTTAGGAGACCGGGAGGGATTTCCCAATTTCAGAGCTTCCTCCAAAGCCCAGCTGTGTCCACCTTATCAAGTGCTGAGCTAAAATCTATACAAGCCATGTAGACAGGGCAATTTCGAATGTGCCAAGGCTGTTGAATAATGGTAGCTAGAGCCAACCCATTAGTAACAGTATTCAAGCCCTTGCAAAAGCCAGTTTGATTTAAGGAATACCATGACTCCCGACCCACGTTACAAGCTCTTCTAACAGTACTCTGGCAAAGATTTTGGCCGGAGCATCCAACATTGTTAGCAGCCTATAATTACTTGGATCTGAGCGGCTGCCTTTGTTGTGAACGGGGACAATGATACTGTCCCGTCAAGAGCCGGGAACAGTCAGACTCACTAACCCAATGGAAGAGCCAGCTCAGGCATGAGCCCATAAATCAGGTTCAGTTTTAATAAAAGATAAATTGCAAATACTGTCTGGACCAGTGCCCGAGATGATTTGCTAGCCATAATGACCCTGAATGTCTTTGTGGCCCCCCCGTCACCCTCCACCGTGTGGGTGGATTCAATCTGGTCAGGGGTTTCTTCACATTAAGGATTTTCCAGAACGCAATGGTGTTAAGAGAAGTGGCGGCAAACAGAGGTCGCTCCATAGCGCACATTTCTTCTGGTGCTTGTGCAACTTCAACCACTTATGCTACTCCTTCTTAATGTTCTTAACTCCATTCACAAATTCAAGGTAGGCGAGGCCGGTGTGCGCCATTCTCCTAATAGCTTTCTGCACAGTCATTTTCCTGGCCATGATATGCTTATCAAAGATCTGCCCATGGGCTTAGTTTATGCCAATCCCAAATCACCAGTTGGTTACAGGCTTAGACAGTGTACTTCAGGAAATCAGCAACACAGTTTTCATAGTTGTTGATTAAAAGTAAAGCCCATTAGTAATCTTAACAATGTATAATCTCCAAGTACAGAACATGCCAGCTGTGAGGCTATCCCTACTTTAGAGTCACTCCAAGTGAGTCTATTAAGTAGGAAATGAAATTCCAACAGCCCGTGATGAACTGCACTTGGAGAGGAATACTGGATGTCAAGGCTGGCTATAAGAGGAAAGTGGTCACTTTCCTGTCTGTGAAATACACACATCAGTAAATAAGTGCTTAGCATTGGCAAAGAAAATAAAGTCAATAATGCCACCTTTTGTTAATTCTGATTCTAGAGAGGTGGGACGGGGAAATCAGAAGAAAAAGGCCCTGTAGGCCATACTAAGCCCAATCAAATATAACACATTTGCCCAGGTTAGTCCCCGTTGGCATGATAGGTCTAAGTTGTCACACATACATGTTAATAACACATTCAGACACAGGACATTCCTCAGAGGTTCTACTATAAAAGCTGATGCTGGATTGAAGACAAGAACACATGGTCAGGACCTGGCTTACCAAACTGGATACCAGAGGGCAACACTGATGGTAGAGGTGCCTCCCTAAAAAAGCATGACAGGCATAACCCCTAGCAAGAGGGCAAGACTATTGTCTGCCGGAAAAGTGCCCTGAATGAAGGGGTTGATACCCATCACTGAAAGAATCCCAAGTGAATCCTTGCTTGTGGACACCCCAGAGGAAATTCTAGACAGATCAAAAGTTATGCTGGGACCTGAGGAAAGTCTGAGTGAATCCAAGGTTGTGGTGATAACTGTGAGAGAATCCAAGGTCGTGGAGAGATCTGAGAAGGTTAATATGTTAAAGGAACCAGAGGGAAGGCCTAATTAATCTGTGGTGAACAAAGATCCGGCAGACCCATGAGTAACCCAAGAGGGGACTGCCTAAAAAGGTATGCAGTGCATGTTAACTTTCTAGAATAGGGAATGACTTCACTCTTTTGTTGACCCAATTTGGAGAAGTCTTGTTAACGCTTAGGGTTAGTCTGGAGGCCAAAGGACTTCAAATAGTCTTGAACTTTCTGCTGGCCATACTACACTTTGGTGGTTAGAAGAACAAGTTACTCTCTTACCTGGTAACATTATTTCGATGGTATGGTCCGACGACGTATTCCATATCTATGACAGTAATCACCACAGCTGTGCTGCTTCGGAAAATCTTCGTCGTCTGCGTCCTGTGTCGATACGCCGCCCTCGAGGACCTCCTCCGACGGCACTGGATGTTATAAGTAGGATGCACGACGCCCATAGCCTCAGTTGTACTTTTTTCCCAGAACGTGTGCCACCAGTCTGAGACACAAAGCCTTGCGGAAATGTAAGCTGCAATCGCATAAGAAATTCTGTAGCGGGGAAGGTAGGGAGGGAGTGATATGGAATACGTCGTCAGACCATCCCATCGAAAGAACGTTACCAGGTAAGAGAGTAACTTGTTCTTCGAGGGGATTGGGTCCTCTGATGTATTCCATATCTATGACAGACTCCCAAAGGCAACCAATGCAAGGAGGTGGGAAAAAGAATTTAGAAAACAGAAATTTAGCATGCCCAATCAAATTGCGGAGTAAAGGACCGCCTTGCCAAAGGCCAGATCCTGCCCCCGGATGGAATCAAGGGAATAGTGATGTACAAAAGTATGTGCAGAAGCCCAGGTGGCTGGATCACAGATGTTTCAAATAGAAACACCCCTCTGCAGGGCTGTAGAGGCAGCCATACCCCTGGTAGAATGGGCCCAAAAGCCGACCGGTGGGTCCTTACCCGCCAAGCGGTAACACTCGGAGATGGCCAAAATAATCCAGCGAGACAAAGTCTGTTTCGTCACAGCCTGTCCCAAACGCTTTCCAGCGTAACCAATGAAGAGCTGATCGTCCACTCCGACCCGGGACATGCGTGAAATATAAAAGCTTAACGCTCTCCTAGGATAAAGCCTATGGAGACTCTTCTCTTCCTTACCAGGATGTGGAGGAGAATAAAATGCCGGAAGAACAACCTTCTGGCCTAAATGAAATTCCGATACCACCTTCGGAAGAAAAGAAGGACGGACTCCAAGGACAACCCTGTCCTTATGAAACACAGTGAAGGGTGGCTTAACTGAAAGTGCCTGTAACTCAGCGAGCGGAAGTGACCGCAACTAAAAATACAGTTTTAAGTGTTAACTGTCTCAAAGGGCATGAATGCAAAGGCTCAAACGGAGCACCCATCAGAAACTTGAGAACAAGGTTCAAATCCCAACCGGGCACCTGGAAAGGCGACGGAGGGTACACATTAGTGAGCCCTTTCAGAAACTGAGAAATTAAAGGAATTTTAAAATAGGAACACTTCAGACGAGCGCTTAAATATGGACAGCGCCACCAGGTAACCTTTAAATGGTACCCACTTGAAGGCACCTGTGGGCCAAAGAAAGCAAAAACGACAGAACCATGGGAATTTCACATGCAAAAGGATCCACATTCTTAACCCTGCACCAGTCGCAGAACTTTCTCCAACAGCAACGGTACAGAGACTTTGTTGCGGGCCTTCTGGCCGAAAGCAACACCTCCATCACGTCTTCAGGGAGGTCCAAATCCATATACCTCAACCTTTCAGAAACCAAGCGTGAAGGTTGAGGGACCTCACCTCTGGATGGAGAACCTGACCCCCCTCCCGTGAGAGCAGATCGTCTTGGTAGGGAAGACGACGTGGAGGGCAGATGGACAAGTCGAGAAGGTCCGGGTACCACGTCCTCCGGGCCCACGCCGGAGCAATGAGGATCATCCGGGAACCGAACCTCCGTAACCTCCGCTGTACTTGCGGGATGACGGGGACTGGAGGGAACGCGTAGTGGGAATGACCACTCCACCACAAACGCGTCTCCTAAGGCTCTGTTTGGAGGAAATTCCCGCAAGCAGAACCTCTCGCACTTCCGGTTGACACTGGAGGCGAAGAGATCCACTTGAGGGGTCCCCCAAAGGGTAAAGATCTCCAGGAGAATCTCCTGAGTCAACTCCCACTCGTGAGAGATCACGCTCTGCCTGCTCAGAGCGTCCGCCGTCTCGTTTTCGTCTCCTGCCAGATGAACTGCCGAGATCGAAACTTCCTGCTGGATTGCCCAGAACCAGAGCTGCATCGCCTCCCTGCACAGAGGAAGTGACCCTGCACCCCCACCCCCTTTTTGTTGAGGTAGTGCATGGCCACCATGTTGTCCGTCAGGATTAGGACATTCGTTCCTCGCACAGTCGGCAGAAAAGCCTTCAGGGCTAGCCTGACGGCCCTCAGCTCCAACAGATTGATATAGAGTCTGGACTCCGACAGAGACCAACGGCCGCTGACTGTCAACTCGTTGGCATGAGCTCCCCATCCCGAGAGGGATGCGTCCGTCACGATCGTCACCTCCGGCCAGGGCAGCCAAAATGGAGCTTCCCTCATCAGATTGCCTTCGTCGGCCCACCACAGAAGGTCCCGGGCGACCGAAGACGGCACCTGAACGGCCGCTGACTGTCAACTCGTTGGCATGAGCTCCCCATCCCGAGAGGGATGCGTCCGTCACGATCGTCACCTCCGGCCAGGGCAGCCAAAATGGAGCTTCCCTCATCAGATTGCCTTCGTCGGCCCACCACAGAAGGTCCCGGGCGACCGAAGACGGCACCTGAACAGGGTCCACCATCCTGCCGGAGGACTGAGACCTCTGGAGCTTGAGTGCCCATTGCAAAGATCTCATCCGCAACCTGGCCTCCGGCACCAGAAGAATGCAGGATACCATGAGGCCGAGCAGTCTCAAGAACTCTAACGCTGGGAGAGTCTGGGCAAGTTGAAACTTGTGCACCATCTGCTGAATGTGATGAACCCTCACCTGGGGAGGAAAACACTGCCCCAGGGACGTGTCGAGCACTGCTCTGATGTACTGGAGCCTCTGAGTTGGTGTCAAATGGGACTTCTTTAAGTTGAGGGAGAAGCTCAGCTTGTGGAGGGAGTGGCAGGTGACTGTCCTGAAGTTGAAGGGCCTGGGGGACTTGAGAGAGAGTAACCATCTAGCAGTTGATGCCATAGCCCCATTGACCCAAAGGAAAGCGAAGTGCATTAAGCACTCCAACTCCTGTGACCCCCCCCCCCCCCCCCCGCTCGGCCAAGAACTCCTGGAGTTACGCACAAGGAAAATGACAAAGCTTTCTCATTGGAACAGTAACCCTCATGACGCCTCAAGATTGTCTCTAAAGAGTATAAAAGCTGCCATAATTAAAGCAAAAGCCTCATCATTTAACACAAGGATAACAAATGCTAAATCTGGAACAAAAGAAATATTTGCTATCTTCAGGGAATTAGAAACACTTACCAAAAAGATCCAATCTGCTATGCTCGAAAAACTTAATAGCCTACAAAATAAAATCAAGGCCCATCTACAGGCACTTTGCCACTTAATTTCTGAATCCCAAAGTGACATTACTGGTGACGCCCATCATTTACCTTTAAGGAAATTAGCGAATCAGAAGTTATCACCCTCCTTAAATCAAACCTTCCTTTTGCAAAGAGGATGCTTCCCCGGTACAACTTATTAAAGATGGTGCCCCTACCCTGGCCCGTTTCCTTACAGCCTTCATGAATGCATCCTACCAGTCAGGCTATAACCCTACTGGTCTCAAGGGAGCATGGGTGCGTCCTCGTCTCAAGAAACCATCACCCGACCCATCTGTCCCAGGGAATTATAGACCCATTACTACGGTCCCTCCTATTAAAATTCTTGACGAAGTAGCTTATCTGCAAGTCCAGAAATTCCTCGAGGCAAACAATCTGCTCGCCCTCAGGCAGTCGGGATTCCATCCGGGAAATGTAACCAAAACGCACTGCTTGACCTAAAAAACAAATAAATGTTTTAAACAAATAATTGAATGGACGATTTCAGAGATGCAGGCAAACCTGCTCTCCTTCTCCTCCTTGACTTGGTGGATCATAATATCCTTTGTCACCATCTCTCTGCCGCTGCCAAATTCTCCCCTAAAGCCATTGCCTGGATCACTTCGTTTCTTCAAGAAAGGGTCATGAAAGTCTTCTCCGACTCATCCTGTGCCAACCCAAGCAACATAAAATGGTGTCCCAGAAGGATCCTGCATCTCGCCCACCCTCTATAACCCGTTTACAAGACCATTGTTCCACATTTTGGACGCCTTGGGCATCACATATACAAACTATGCCGATGACACTCAGGTCCTCATCCCCTTGACCGGTGACTATAAAGCTGATATGGCAACCCTTAAGTTTATATACTACACCATTCAAACTTGGATGGCAGAAAAACTGGTTGTGCCTTAACAATGAAAAAAAACAAACTTCTGCTTATTGGTTCTCCTGTCACTCCCTCAGGAAACTGGACAAACAATACAGCTCTGTCTTGATTGATAACATTCCAACAAAAGTATCACAAGCTGTAAAGACCTTGGGGGTATACCTGGATTCCGACCCCTCTATGAATAAGCAAGCTAATGCCATTGCATCTACCTCAGCATACCATTCCAAATTGATAAACGCAGCCAGACCCTTTCTGTCCGAACAGAACAGTCTCACGATTGCTTGAGCAATTAGTGGGTCTCGGCTGGACTACCCTCTATGTAGGAACATCTGTAAAAAAAATCTCCAAACTCCAAATTGTACAGAATAATGCCCTTAGGGCAGCCACTGGCATTTCCAAGAGGGAGCACATATGGGAAGCCAGGAAGCAGGTTCATTGGCTCCCTATTAAAAAGAGGATAGTCTTCAAAACTCTCGCTCTGACGCATAAATGTTTCCATAACCGGGCCCCGTTCTACCTTGCTCAAAGAACAGTTAACCCCCCTCCCCCAAAAGCTCCTAAGATCGGCTTCTACCAACAGGATTTCCACTCCCCAAGACCTAGAAAGTACCTGCAGGAGGCTCTAGCTTCCCGGCCCTGGCAGAAAAATCACTGGCACTCCTTGCCACCTTACATTCGGAATATTGAGTCACATCTTGCCTCAGGAAAGCAATAAAAATGATGTTTGTTTAGGTAGCATGGGTTGTTATTGCCCATGCTTACTGCACATTTCTTTCTACTCGTGAGGTAACTTTTGTAACTGTATGACAAACCAAAACTGTAAACATAATTGTTGTGCTCCTAGATTGTATTCCAAGAGCACTGTAACCTTGACCTAAGTAACCTTATTGTAACCAAGACAAGTAACCCTGTTGTAACTAGGACAAATTCATGCAACAGTGTCTTGATGCCTTTGGGCTGCTAGTGCGCTTTACAAACATAAATAAAGGCAGCAGACAGCGTGTGTCTGATAAGTGCAGGAAGAATGGGTTGGCGGACTGTATGGTTACAGATACAAAATTGATCGGAGGCAGTAAGGGTGTTGTGCAGGGTGAGCAGGTACCTGGGCCGGGAAGTCAGAGGGTAGGCGAGGTGCACGGTGCCGAGAGAGAGAGATCAGCAGGTGAGGGGAGGGTCGAAGGCAGAAGGTCTTGAGGTGCTTCCGGAACCAGAGGTGGTTCTCCTCGAGTTTCTAGGAGGCTGTTCCAGAGGGAGGCACCAGCCGAAGAAAGATCTACCCTCCAGCTCGTTTCTTTGAAAAACGACTGCCTCTGAGGGATTTCGAGGTAGAGGAGCAAAGAGCTCGAGAGGGGAGGCATATACAGAGGGACAGCTGAAGGTATTTTGGACCCAGGCCCCAGAAAACCCTGTGGACAATGCAAAGAGTTTTGAATTTAATCCTTGCATCCACTGGGAGCCAATTGAGAGATTTCAGGGCTGGAGAGATAAGATCCCAGGGCTTGAGGCCAAGGACAAGTCTCGCAGTCCTGTTCTGGATGAGTTGCAAAAGGTCGGAGAGTAGAGGCAGGTAGATTTAGAAGGAGGCCGTTACAATAACCCAACCTAAAGAGAACCAGGGCTCGGGAGACTGAGCTTCTGGCGAAGGAGAAGAAAGGCAGAGTACCTCTGAGGAGGTGCAGTAGGAAGTTTGACTTTTTATGGGACCTCAGAGATGTGGCAGAGAAGGAAAGCATAGAATCAAAAATGACCCTGAGGTTCTTAGCCTCGCAGGTGGGGGTGGGAGGGCCAAGGGAGGCTGGCCAGAGCGTGATGGGAAAGGAGGGTGAAGGTGTGCCGATGGGGAGGATCTCCATCTTGCTGGCATTCAGACAGATATAGTTGGCGGTACACCAATCCTGAATGGCAGATAAGCAATCTGAGATGAGAGGAGGTGGCCGAAGGAAGCCTGAAAATGAGTCGTGTCATCAGCATAGCACTGGAAATTGGAGCAGAAAAATGGCAATGCGGTGGGCAAGAGTTGCCAGGTATTGGTTGAAGAGCCAGGGCGAGAGGTTAGACCCCTGGGGAACACTGCAGCTAGAAAGGGAGATAGATGAAAAGGACCCAAGTTGGACCTGGGAGGGTCGATCAGAGAGGAAAGAGGTTACCAGGCCAGAGCCTGATCAGCGATACCCAGGTTGTCACAGATGGTTGAGCAGGATGGTATGGTTGACCATGTCGAAGGCAGAAGAGAGAGTACGATGAATGTTAGAAGCAAGGTTGGAGATCAGATCTTCACGGATGTTCGGGAGAGCAGTTTCTGTGCTTCTGGCAGCTCTAAAGCCGGACTGACGGTCGTGGAGACAGCCAACAGAAACAGAATGAAGGTTACGCTGCGAGATGGCCATCTTTTCCAGGAGTTTAGAACCACGTTCCATGCTCTGTCTTCTGTAGTAGGTGTGCTCCCCATTCTGACAGGGATACATCCGTTGTGAGAATGGCTTGCGCTGCAGGGGTGGTGAAGGATTTCCCGTTCAGAAGATTCTCCTTTGTCCACCACTGTAGAGACTGAGTGAAGGCTGTCGAGACAACCTCTAGATCATCCCACCGGCCGCTAGCCTGACACCATTGGCTCAAGAGCCACTCCTGCATATGGCACATGCGCAGATGGGCGTGTGGAATCAGGACGACACAGAATGTCATTATCCCCAACAACCACATGGCTGTCCATACGGTTAACTGACTGGCTACATACTGAGGGATCTGGAACAACATGTTTTGAAGCCTTTCCTTAGAGGGGAAGACAAGGCTGTCTTCTTTCCGAATTAGGGGCACCAGAAATTGTTTGACTTGGCTGTGGACAAGACGACTTTCTCATTGATGGAGAATCCTAGGATGAAAAGAAGGTCTATAGACTTGTGGGTGTTCTCAAGACACACCTGGCTCAAGTCTCCAGTTATGAGCCAGTCATTGCAATAAGGGTGCACCGGAATGGACGGACTGCACACGTGAGCTGCCGTCACTGCCAGTACCTTGGTAAACACCCTTGGGGCTCAGGCAATGCCCAAGTGGAGTACCCTCAACTGATAGAGATCACTCACTATGTTTAACCTTAAGTACTTTCTGCTCGCTGGCAACATTGAAATATAAACATATTCATCTTTCATATCCAAGGTGGCCATGTTATCTCCCTGCTTTAGCAACAGGATTACCTCTTGACATACTTGTCCGCAGGTCAAATACACGGCACATGGTTAGATTCTTTCTGGGGACAAGGAAGTATATTGAATAAATACCCTTGTTTACCTGAGGATCTGGGACACGTTTGATCGCTCCCTTTTGCAGCAGGGTCTGTACACTTCCTCCCAGAGGATGAGGAGATGTGCTGGAGACAGACTTCTGTTCTTTGTTGGGTGCCATCAGGGTGGATGAAGAAACCCAATACAATAAACGTTGCCCAGCCTTGAGCACCCACTGATCTGAGGTTATTCCCTCCTATGCGTGGGTGAAGCATGTTAATCATCCTCCTAATGGAGAGGCATGGGACGGGAATTCAATCAATCAGTCATTTGTTGGCCAGGGGCAGGGAAGCCTCTGGCTGCTGCATTTCTTCCCCTACCTTTGCCACACCGAAATTCCTGTTTAGGGGTTTGAAAGGTGCTGGATGTTCCTTGGCCAGAATACCAGGATGATGCCCCTGTACCACAGGCACCCTGAGCTGTTCAGGGAAAGGACTGCCCAAAACAGGACCAGTGGGTATTGAAGACCCTGCATCGTAAATACGTCTGGCAGAGATCTGATTGAGACTTCAATGTCTCATGCTCTGTCGCGGTCTCAAGGGCGTCATCCACCACCTTTACTAAGAGAACCGAGTCCTCGAGAGGTTTATTTATGAGAGAGAGAGGCCTGTGTCTCAGGCTTAAACCCAGAATTTTTAAAAGGCACGCATGGCATTTTAAGAGTGCCTTCATCCAACACCTTACCCGGAGCCTCTGCAGCATCAAACCTGTTTTTCAAGATGTTCTGTGTGACTTGATAGCCCCCCTGTACCACTGTAAGTAGCTGCAACCTTGTAGGTTCAGGCACATTTTCAGATCCTCTTGTATCAGTCCCCATTGGACATCACTAAAGCTAGCAAGGAAAGTGGTATTGTTAGCGATGCAGGTACTGTAGGCTGCAGAAGAAGGTATTCGTTTGCCCAGGGCACAAAGTTTCTTTATCAGGAGGCAAATCAGAGTAAGACAGGGGAACTGGTCGTGGTAACTACTTGGGAGCCCGGGACAGAATGACCCTGGATATAGAGTGCATCAGAAGGCACAGGTCAAAACATGGTCTTGATCCATTCACTTACCGCCAGAGTAAAGGAGGGCGTAGGCAAGGAGGGGGCAATTTGCTTTTTATTAGAATTAAGAATCAGGATAGCTTGGCTGACTTGAACCTTTCCTGGAGGATGTTCTCTACACAGTCAGAATCAGGCATCACCTCCAGAGTGACAATCTTAAAATGATCTGTTGCTTTTCCAAGGATGGTATTGAAAAGCATTTGATCATCAAATAGGGGAGGCCTCCCTGGGTTGGGATACAGTGGGAGCGGCCAAAAAGATCAGGCTCAGCTTCATGAGCAGGGGTAGTGGGCCAATTCCACTGGTCATCTGTAGGGGTTCAAGCATCAGGCCATGATAAAACAGGGTCTACGGAGCCATTAACACGATCTGGGACATAGGAGACGTCATTGCCCCGATCATCTTGAAAAATGTCTTCAGAAGGATCAGGCAATTTCTGTCTAGGGGGAAGAGAAGCGAGCCACAGGGGAGTGTGGCCTAGGAGACTTTGAGGGCCTAGGGCCTTCGTCAAAGGGGTGGGGCCTTTTAAGGATGTCACACCTTTCTGAAAAGTCAATAAATACATTTTTCATAGTGTTAATCTCTCCCTAATCCAGGGAGTAGATATGGAAGCTCCTGGCAGAGGAAAGGCTGAGTCAGAAGCAATAGGGATTGTAGGCCACTGTAGGGCCTGGGGGTGATGGGGAGGTCTGTGAATACCCGGAAGCAAAGAAGAGTGCTACAAAGAAGAAGGAACATGAGAAGGGGTTCTAGAGGGCTTTTCCTTGAGTTTGGGGTGAGGTTTCTCTAAGGAGAGGGTTTTGGTGTGTTTTTTCGACACATCAGAAACTTGCGTCAAAACATTAGGAAAAGCACACTTGGGAACTGAAGTTTTGGTACCATGCTTAGAACACTTAGCTGGACTTGACTGCATGCTCTTGTCTTGTCCTGGCCCCGGCTCCTCCAACCTACACTTGCAGAAATCCATAAGACAACTCTTCAAAGAACATCTCATCAATTCTACCTCCTCTGTAACTCACCCACTGCCCAATTCCACTTCCATCTATGCACCTTTGCCCGTAAGCGCTTAGTTGCATCAGTCTATACCACTGCGTACCTTCTGATAGTTGTGCACTTTATAAATCCCATACATACTTTATTCCCAGTTGTTTAGGATTAGGTTTTACGCATTTACATCTTACGACTAGGTGTGCGTCAGGATCTAAATAGTGCAATATTTGCCTCTTGGGGTCAATGAGAGTTCGAGCTAGAATATTTTTCAAACCGGTTATTGTTGTGTAACTAAATGGTTTATGTAAATTAAGGCGCACAGCCAGATTTTTCAGCATTGGGGAAATCAATGTGGACATCATTTGACTGTAGATCATTCTTTCCTTGCTTGTTGTCGATTTTACGTGATTTGGACTAGATTCTCTGCTCCAGTATAGGATGCAAGATTTATGTTATCTTTGCATAAAATACAACTTAAATGTACAACTTTAATGGACAGACTGTGCAGGCATGATTGCATTCAAAAGGTAATTGCTATGTGTTTCCAGCAGCCAAAACAACCTTTCTCATTCACACAGAACTAAGCTATACCTCAAAATAAATAATGACTAAAGAAAAATGGAATGAAACAAGATATCAGCTGCAAAGAAAAATCTAAGTCAAAACGTTGACTTTAAAAAAAATAAAAAAGGAAAGCACATGTGTACCTTTAAAATAGGTCTAAAATAATATTTCTTTACAGGGATCCTAGGACGAAAGCAGGGGGAAAAAAAATAAAAGAAAAATAGCACCTCGGAGCAGAGCATTTATAAGCCTATTAAATTGTTTAATCAAAAAGTTTTGAAAGCAAAAATACAAAAGAAACAGGTTGAATTAAGCCTCATTTCTGAGAGTTTCCACCTAACAAAAAGATGGGCTGCATATAAATAATCCATAACAGAGGAAAAAAAACTAGAACGTTGGCACAGAATTCTGCATGCCAGCAGGCACGTGGCTAGAAGCAATAACCAAAATTCCTAACAAAAACAATCATAAAAATGATCATGTCACATAAAAGAAATACAAAACTTAAAACAACACAAGTGTATCAATATAAATAGGTCCCAATAATATGATTTGTCCTAGGTCAAAAAGATGTCACTCAGTCACACTAAGATCCTTATGCCGTAACAATTCCAGCTATTCCATATTATTTTTGTACTCTACAGATTCCCAACTTGTACAGGTTTCTACCCCTAAAACACAAAGATGTAGGACATTCTTCATGGGTATATAATGTCTTGTGTTGATCCGTTAAAAAGGTCTTCTAACAAAGATGAGGTACCCTCTCTGTCTCATGGGATTACTGTCCCGGCGTGTCCATAAAACCTTGACTGGTTTATAATAGGCAGGTTCCAATTAAGAAATTCTTGCCTTCTTTTCCTCCACCTCCCATCCAAATGGTTACTGGGTCATAGACTGTCCCATCCACAAAGGTGACGTCACTGGTAGGGAGAAACCCACTGGTTTATCTAGTATGGTATAACAAACTACACTCCTTCCAGGGGTTCCTACTGTTCTTTGTATAATGGTAATTGACACTGGTCACAAATACCAGGTTTACTCAATCCGTTTAATCTGCTTCAAACAGTCTCAAACTGAGCACTTCAGGCTCAAAAGTCTCTTGTGATTAGTTCAGTACAGAATAATGGCTGGCATCAGGAAAGAGTACCCCTAACGGATCTATTGGGTGAGAAGTGCTCAGTTTAAGACTTTTTGAAGCAGATGAAACGGAGTAAACCTGGTATTTGTGACCTGTGTCAATTACCATTATACAAAGAACAGTAAGAACACCTGGAAGGAGGGTAGTTGGTTATACCATGCTAGAGCCAAACAGTAGGCTTCTCACCACCAGTGATTTCACCTTTGTGGATGGGACAGTCTACGAACCAGTAACCATTTGGATGGGAGATAGAGGAAAAGAAGGCAGGAATTTCTTAATTGGAACTTGCCTATTATAAACCAGTCAAGGTTTTATGGACACGCCGGGACAGTAATCCCATGAGACAGAGAGGGTACCTAATCTTTGTTAGAAGACCTTTTTAGCAGAGTTCAGATACACCTTGAATAATAATCGACACAAGGCATTATATACCCCTGAAGAATGCCCAAATCTTTGTGTTGAAGGGACAGAAACTTGTAAAAGTTGGGAATCTATAGAGTACAAAAATAATATGCAATAGCCCGAATTGTTACGGCATAAGGATCTTAGTGTGAATAAGTATCTTTTTGACCTAGGTCAAAATCCTATTATTAGGACCCATTTATATTGATACACTTGTGTTGTTTTAAGTTTTACATTTGTTTTATGTGACATGATCATTTTTATGATTGTTTTTATTAGGAATTATTTTTGTGTGATTAATAAAATTTGCATTGTTTGGAAATGAAAAATATGAAACAGTATTATTCAACTGTCAGACAGGATACCCATTTGGATAGGCACATTTGTTATTGAACTTCTTTTTGCAGAATACAAGTACTTCTCCATAGAGTAAGAAGTTTGTGAATCCCCCGCTGTGGATCTAGCAGTTTTGAGAGTAGTGGAGAAGCAATAACCTACAGTTTACTGAGACCGGTCCCAACTATTTAGCATTGCTAGTTCAGGAAACCCAATAAATGCAGTCTGCAGCACCTTTAATGGTTGGTAATGCCCACTACGCAGGATACCCTGGTGCGCTAATATTCGGTTTAAAAATGAAAATCTGCTTGAAAACGAAAAGGTCATCATGCATAGCTTTCCCATTTAAAAAAAATGAATCTATGCAAAGACAGGGGGGCACCACAGGACAGGTGGGGCAAGCTCCTGCAGTGATGGTGCCTGGTTTCCATTATCATGGAGGCCATACAGAAATACGACAAAGGGAGTGGGACGCAGGGATTACCACCTAGAAAGGTGTTGAAGAACCAATCAATGGAAATGAACATGGAAGGGGGGGGGAGGGGGAGCTGCTCAGAGGGCAAGTAATGGGGGTTAATACCAGCAATTCACGATGGACTAACACCTCCCGGGTTGCAATTACTCCCACTGTTTCTGCAGACACTGCACAATTCTTCAATCGCAACTCACCCTTAACAAGCCCTTCTGTCCAGCATCTTTTCACAGTTGGAAAGTGAATGGATTCTAGTTCACATGCATCAGAACATTCTGCATGATCAGACCTGCAACAGCAATTCCTTTCCCAACAAATGACATTTAGACAGATGGACAAAATTCACTATATATTTCTCTTGCTTAATCCGCCATGGACAGTTGTACCAAAACAAGGGAAATGATTGCTTTCTTCCTTTAAAATATGCTCCTGCTGCTTCGGCTCCGTGAAGTCCATGATCGACAGCAGTGACACTACAATCATTCGCCCAAGCACAGAACTGGGAACCTGGCAAGGACATTCAGCAGCAGAGGAAAAAGGCAGAGACATGTGTGTACGTAGATATGATTGCAGTAGCAAGCAGAAAGAAAAAAGACAAAAAAACAAGGAGGGTAACATTACAATAAAAGGTTTTCACCCACCCACCACTGTTCATCAAGAGGAAGTGTCCAGTATCTCACTCGGTGTCCTACTTCAATAGCCTTCAATAGCCTCTCTCCCAGCAGGATACAGGTTTACGTAAAATACGGTTATAAGCAGGTCAAAGAGAGGGCAGGCGGCAAGCGCACCCTTCTTCTCCACCATGACACACCAGGATGCAAAGTGCATTTGTGTAAAGGAGGGCAGCACTGCAGTGTCCCAGGCATGGCTCCCCTGGTGCTAAGGCATCGACGACAATAGTACATGTGCATGTCTTGGGCGTGATGGGCAGGAGAGCCAATACTGCAATTGAGTAGAGTGCAAACTAGAAGAGTCACTGCAAGCTGTGCCCGCATCTCCATATGAAGGGACATTATGCCTGTGCACTGTAAAGAACATTGCTGAGGACAGGGTGCCACTGCCAATGCCCGAAGACCAATGTTCTGCTATTGGTGCGGGTAGCAATGCCATGCTCAGTTATATACAGGACTGGCATGTTGTCAGGGTATAAAAAGGAATGATGTTTGTGTGTACAGAACTGCCATGCGTTTGGAAAAAGCAAAGGAATGCCAGGTTATGAGTAAAGCCAAGCCATGCCATTGGGAAGCGCCAAGGAAAGCCATAACCGTAAAGTAATGTCATACCATTACTATAAAGGAATTCTAGGCCATAGGTGAGCATAAAGGAATACTGCACCATCATTTAATGTAAAGGCAAGCCATGACCATATAGGAAGGATGCACCAACTGAGAGCGCAAAGGAAAGCTGTGCCATACGAGTGCATGAGCCTGAAGGAAAGCTGCGCCACCCGACAGCGTAAAGGACAGCTGCGCAATCAGACAGCACAAAGGAAAGCTGTGCTAATCTGCACCATCAGTGAGCGTGAAGGCCGTTGCTTGGTGGATCACGTCTGCACTACAGGTGCACATGTATGATCAGCATTGAGAATGCCACACTATGGTCATTGAAGGAAATACAACTAGGCAAGCTGAAGGAGCTTACCCCCAGGCAGAGATTATAAGGCTTCTCAAAGACTCTGGCCAGGAGAGGGGTGTAGACACCACTTCTCGAACTGTGCATTGTGGGCCAGACATGGGGCTGAGGTGCAATACTGGAAGGCACTACCACAAAAACATCTAGGGCTGGCCAATATAATGGAACCTTCTTTCATGTCAACCCTATAAACAAAAAAGCCTAGATGGCAGCTCTGCGTAGTGTCAAGGAGAAGGCCCACTTCAGTCTTCCTCCTGGGAGGGAAAGCTGGCAGACCTCTAGGCAGATCATTGCAGCAGGGGCTGAGTAGGTTAGGTGTCTAGTTTGATCGTCAAGGGGCAGTCATTGACATTTCTGCTAGACTGGCCTGCACCATTATTCTTGAGCCCGGCTCTCTTCTCTGAAATTTGGTGTTGCTGCAACTCATACCTCTCCAAACACACTGATCAAAAAGCTGTGGCGCCCAACACCCTGTAATGCACAACGATTAAAAAACTGCAGGTCACTGAGTAGGAAGAACAAAGTGTTGCTCTGTGCATAGAACCGCACATGCTTCTGCAGCAGACGACATCACGTCCACAAGGACACGTTCAGCATATATAGAAATATGTTCCAGGTGAAGTCCTGTGCAACCATCTCATGATTCCACTCCAGAGAAGTTTCCCGCTAGGCCAAGTAGAGAAGCGGTAGGGCGGGCCGGCAGTCTTTAAATTCCCCGTTTTTGATGGAGGGAAAATGACACATTTAGTTTCCCAGTCTCATTGTGTCCCTGCCCCACCTGTAAAATCAGGGTCTCATTGAGCAACGGAGGTGCAGGTCTCGCAAGAGGCATCACCACAGGGCCCTATACTTTCTACCACCACGGGAGGCACAGAATGCAGACATCCCTCTGGGCATCCTGCATGACTTGCCACAGCATGAGCGTCCGTGGGTGGCTGGTCAGTACTGGCCTCAGGAGGAGCGTCTGCAAGGTCTGCCAGCGGGACAGGTATGCTCAGATCCTGCACCTTCTTGTTTAGGTCATTGCGCTCACTTTGCAGAGCTCGACACAGCTTCTCAAGCCGTTGAATCTTCACCTGAAGTCCTTCCAGCTCCTTATCCCGAAGCGTCTTCTGCAGAGGAACAAAGAAACACCTGTAAGAAGGGAACCGCCCAATACACAGAGGCTGCACTGTAGTTCAACTGGTAGATCGGACATACCATTTGCACTCTTGGTGCTTCCACCTAATGCAGTTTCACAGCGTATCGACCAAAACATGCATCCCTTCAGCAAGCAATCACCTGTCTGCGCGGGGAGGCATTTAGCAAGAGAAGTGTAGTAAAGGAGTACAGCTTTCAGTTCACACTATCCATAATAATTCTGCGGCAAGATAATCCACTGTATTCTTTACAAAGAGACTAGTCACAGGAAAAACCTTGCGTACATTAAGCTGCTGAACTAGTGCCTCGTCCACTCTCCTTCAATCATGACCCCAAGGTGTATCCTGTGCCAGTATGACCAAAGCACTGAAGGGGTCCTTGGGTTGTCCCATTACCTTTTCATACTGTTTCAACTGCTGGGAGTACAGGACTTATCTCTTGGTATTAGGTAACCCACCTTTTAATATAGGCCTGTACTACACAAGTTGGTAGAGTGACCCAGCAACCAGGCTCATCTTAAGAGGGGTACTGTGAGCTGTACAGTTGTACAATGAAATCAGCAACTACAGGTACCCAAGCAAACTCTTACACACTTAAAGTTGTGGAAGATATATTTATATAATACACACAAGGATAATTCGACAATCTTTAAAAAGCAGCACCCAATAGTAACATTTAATCAAAAGTTAGGACTCAGTTCAATTAGAGCAATTAAGTAGGTGAGTAAACCTTTCTTATGCCACACATGTTCCAGCACATGGAGTGGCGCCATGTCAAGTACTAGCACCATGATACTAGAGTTTCAAGGAGGGAAAACTTAAAAGTCAGATCACAACATACTTGGTAAGAGTAAAACAGTTACATTCTCCCAGAAGGATGTAGGTAATATTTTATCCCAGCAATAATAGTGTTAAACAATTAAAACCTGCGAGGGAACAAGCATTGCCAAAGCAAATAGGTTCAGAAGGGGGACATTAGGGAGCCAGGACAGCCAAAGTTAACGGGCTATTTCAAAGATCTGAGGCTCTCTTCTAAGACACAGGTTTTAAAATAGTCAACAGTTCAGTAGAAAATCACAGAAGCTCAAGTGGAGCCACCTTGAAGAAGCACACGCTGCAAGGCCAGTAGTGCAGGTGAGTTGAGGTCAACTCAAAAGGGTTTAAAATAGTACTCCCCAAGGTAGAAAGCACCCCATATGGCAAAAGGCAGATGCACCTCAAGCCCCACTGTACCGGAGAACTGAATAATTTGTGCCAGCTGGATGCCTTCCTGTTGCAGGGTAGCAGACCCTTGTTCCTGGTCCTTGGTCGTGGTGATGAAAGGAAGGACGTCTGGCGGGCTCCTGCGGCAACACCCGAGAGAGAGGGACCCTGCAGCAATGGATTCATCGGCATTTTGTGGTTTTGGCGCCCTTGCCTCTGCGCCAACAAAGCACAAACCGCTCCGGTTGGAAGTAACTTGATCGCTCGGTCCTGGACTCTGGTGCGTGGACGAAGATTTCCTGCTTCTGTAGAGTCCTGTGGATGCCCATAAAGTTTTGGCCGGATTCGCACTTCCGAAGACAATGGATTTGATGATGGCCAGGAGTCCCCGGGTATTGGGATTCCGCATTTTAGGAAAGTCGCAGTAAGTCAGAGGTTGCGCCAAAATGGAGCTTGTCTCGAGGCTAGTTGGTCCCACCAGCCCAAGGGAGGAAGTAGTTTCTCGCGGGTCTTCCCAGTCGAAATGAAAATGGGGTCAGCATCGCTGCAGGGCTTCACTGGGCACTTTGAGGTCCAGGAGTGTGTTGCTGGCGTCTCTTCACGTCTTCTTTGGATGTTGCCCTCCAGTGGTCGACTCGGCCTCTAGTCCCAAAAACCTCACCCATGCCTTCACAGCCCTAGGGCTGTCAACAATCACCCAACAGAGTGGATGTCCTCCCGGGCAGCCAGCCGGCCAATCAGAACTGGTTTCACTCAGGCACACCTAGAGACAAAAGACAAGGATTTTTCGGGACCCTATCTCACCTTCCTGCCTTTCCAGACACACTGGAGTCTGGGCGGCCTTCAGGGCTGAAGCTGGCCAAAGGCAAAATGCACAAAGGACTCAAACCTTGTTCAAACAGAGTAAAAGTCCAAAAGGAACGGACAGAAAAATGGCAAAAAAAATAGAAGGCAGGGGCCAGTTTGGGAAAATGGTCACCCTTGGGTGCTGGACTGTAGCCGAGGAACCAGCCTGCAGGTACATAGCACAAAGGGAGCTAAAAAGAAACCACTGCCACCAGCCATTCAAGTTAGTTAGTGTAACAAACGTTTATAAGAGAAGTGGGATAAGGAGTTACTAGGTAACCCCCCCCTGCACTCAACATAAGGTGGTGTGTGCTGGACCCACAAAAGAAAAGGTGAGGAAAGTCATCTCTAGTCTTGGGAACAGTAGTTTACCCAAGAAAATGTATTAAAACATTAAGAGAAGTCCAGGGGACTTCTCAGTGGCACTGCACAAAAGGTGCTGCGTGTCACTATGCAAAAAGCAGATGCCTGTGGAGTTTACCGGACTCCATTAAACAGTAAGACACACAAAATCCTAGTCAGAAAATCACAAGAGGGAGTGGGGGGAAAGTCCCACTCACTCAGGGGTAAAAATTAAAGCGCCCGAGTACATCAAAAGAGCTGGGTGGGGGGGGGGTCTAAGGTTAAAGGGAATTGGTACAGAAATGAAAATTCTCCCTACCACGAGGCAGTTGCTGCAATTCCTCCTCTTTCCTGTGCCAAGTAATTTTTGCCGCTTGGAACCCTTCCCTGCACCATCTCACATTTCCCAATTGGAGAGTTTGCACTTTAGCCATGCAAAGGGAGGAAGTCTCAATGTTTTAAAGTCTTCCGTGTAACAAAAGCAAAGTGACCTTGGAGCAACAAGTAAAAACTACTTCCTATACTCTTCATGCCCCCCCCCCACCCAGAGTTCTGTAACCTTCGACTCTCAATGGGAGTCAAAGTTCAGAAAATCATGGAGCATCTCAGGTTGGAGACCACCGGGACTTCTATGCAGCCTTTAAAATGTGACTGGTTGGATTTTCATATCAACTCTACTGGTGCCACTTACAGCCCCTCGGAGGAAGCACTCCAGGACCAAAATAATCTAACCTTTAGGATCTAAAGATTGCAAAAGTCTAGCAGATAAAGAAAGCCGAGGCCCAGGTTAACCAGGCTAATGGATGCAGGTCAATTCCATCAAACAATTTAGGAGGGCATCAATTGAGCCACTGCTGAAGGTGAGTGCACAAACTATTTTGTTTGGCTGTTCATTGTAGTACAATTTGGGAAATAAATAAATAAGTTACTCACCGAAGTGACTAACGTAGTCCTAGTCCCTAGTCTCCTTTCCTCCATACTGCATGGGCGTCCCTTCCAAGGGACGGGAGACAACCTTTTTCACCAGAAAAAAAACCTCCTTCCCCTTTAAATATGTAGAGGTGTGCGGCCCTGGTAGCATGCACTGCCCTGACTCCGCCGCCACACCTCAGTCCCCATAGGCGCGGCGACAATAGATTTAACATTGCCTAACGATACCAGTTTTATTAGGGGGGAGGGGGCAATGGTGGGACGTATGGAGAAAAGCGGACTAAGGACTAAGGGTACATTAGTCACTACGATGAGTAACTTATAATTACTCTTATGTCCCCTTTCCTCCATACTGCATGGGCGATTACAACTGAGTGTAGCCCCAGGGTGGAGAGGAGACCCTCCTTAAGCAAAAAGGTGTCTAGGAACCGCCGGTCCGAAAGCTGCGTCTGATCTAGAGCCGGCATCCAAATAGTAGTGCTTGCAGAAAGCCGAAGGGGAGGCCCATGTGGCTGCCCTGCTTATGACCTGCCAGGGGACATGCCGCTGGAATGCGATGGCCGTTGCCTTTGCTCTGACTGCGTGGGCATGCATATTGGCTGGCAGTGGCTTATATGCTGTCCCTCGTACGCTTCTTGGATGGCCGAGACCATCCAACGGGCTATGGAGGCCCGATATCCCAGTCTTGCTCCGCCGAAGGTAACAAAAAGTGCGTCCGACTTGCAGAAGCCCTTGGTGCTGTCTAAGTAGAATTTCAGGGCACACCTGACATCCAGGCAGTGCAGAACTCTTTGTGCCTTGTCCTTGGGCTCAGCAAAAAATGTAGGCAGCACTACATCTTCGTTCAGATGGAATGCGGAAGGCACCGTAGGTAGGACTGCTGGGTGTGTCCGCAGGACTACCTTGTCCCTGTGAAGCATAGTATAGGGCTATGAGGCGACCAGCGCCTGGATTTCACTTATCTTGCGAGCCGAAGTGAGACCGACTAGCAAGGGCGTCTTAATGATGACCAGCCCGATGTCCGCAGACGCCATTGGTAAGGGTTGAATGGTCGACATCAGGGTCTTTGATTTTGTTTATGATCCGAGTGTCATCTGCATAGTTGTAACATGTAATGTTGTATTTTTTGAAGATTCTGATGACCGGAGTCTGGTAGATGTTGAAATATAGTGGAGATAGTGAGGATCCTTGTGGTACTCCACAGTTGTTAACTCGTGGAGTGGATTTGAAAGATTTTATCCATACGGTTTCTGTTAGGAATGATTTGGTCCAGCGTAGTGCTGTGTCTGTTATGCCTATGTCTTCTAGTCTTTTGGCTTACTGTGTCAAAGGCTGCGGAGAGGTCGAGCAGAATAAGGGCTGAAGTAGTGTTTGAGTCTGTGTTAGTTTTGAGGTCGTCCCAGATGGATAGTAGTGCTGTTTCCGTTCCTCTTGCTGGTCTGAAACCGATTTGAGCTTCGTCCAGCAGGTGGTGTTTTTCTACGTGTTCTTGGGTTAGTTTATATACATAGGTTTCTAGAAGTTTCGCTGGGTAGGGGATGTTGGAGATCGGTCTGTAGTTGGACAGGTCATCTACATCACCACTTGTGTTTTTTAAGAGTGGCTTGATGTATGCAGATTTGAAGATCTTCGTTACAGTCCCTGTTGATAGTGATAGATTTAGAAGGTTTCTGTAGTGTTCTGCTGGCGATCCTTGTGCGAGGATTGATTTGTAGATGTCTGTGGGACATGGGTCCATGGGTGATCCCGCTTTCTTGCTTCGTTTAACCAGCATTGCAAATGCCTCTGCTGATATTTCAGGAAAGCTTCGGAGTTTGTGCTGTGGTTCCGAGTTGGGTTGTATGTTGTGGTTGGTTGGTCGCTTTTGTATGGTTTGACGGATGTCGTTGATTTGTTTTTTTGAAGTGATCTGCCAGGTCGTTGCATAGTTTTCCTGAGGGGGTTGGGGTGTTATCACAGCCTGGTGGGCGTCTCATTTCTTTAATGATGCTAAACATTTCTTTTTGTGTGTTGGTGGCATTGTTGATTCTGTCATCGTAATGTCTTTTCTTTGCCTTTTGAATTTCATTGATGTGATACTCCTGCCGGGTCCAGGTGCCATGGACGCAGTGGTTGTCCAGGGTGACCCCCGCCCCCATCCCTTGAGAGAGGAGTCTGTAGTGATGGTGGCCTATGGGGTAGGCTGCCGGAAGGCTTTGCCCGTCCGCTGGTTGCAGTCCCTGGACCACCAAGTGAGGTCCGGGTGAAGAGAAGGAGGAACGATGATCATCTCCACCCGAGAGTCCCGTTCCTGGTTCCATGATGCCACAAAGGGCAGCTGTATCCTCCTCATCCTGAGTCTCGTGTGGGGGACGGCCAATAGGACCACTGCCATGAGACCTAGTAGGTTTTGGTACCGCCAGGCCGAAGTCACTTCTCTGCTGAGGAAGTGCGAAGTGGCCCCTCTTGATGGCCGTGATCTTGTCCTCCGAGAGAAAATCTCAGAGCCTGTGTCCCAGATGAGCCCCAAGAAGGTCAGTCTGTGGAGGCTGCAGCGGCGACTTTTGAGATTGAGTGAAAAGCCCAGATCATGAAGTGTGTTTATGAGGGCATGAGACATGCGGTGCACCGCTTCCGGAGATGAAGCCCTGATGAGCCAGTCGTCGAGGTACGGATAGATGTGATGGCCCTGAGCCCTGAGAAGGGCCATCACAGTATTTATCAGCCTGGTTAAGACCCTGGGGGCCAAGTTGAGGCCAAAGGGAAGCACCTTGTATTGGAAATGGTAGCCCATGATCCTGAATTGTAGAAAAGAACGTGAGGGCTGCCAGGTCGGGATGTCCCACAGATCCAGGGAGCACATCCAGCCTCCCCTGCACAATGTCTCTGCTATTAGAGCTGGCGTAACCATCTGGAATTTTTGTAGAGGTAGGGAGAGATTGAGGGTGGAAAAGTCCAGCCCAACTCTCAAGCCCGCCTGGTTCTTTTTCTGAATGCGAAAATCCTGGAGTAGAAGCCCAAGCCCCTCTGGGAGGCTGGGACTTCCTGCACTGTCTGGCTCTCGACGCGCAACTGGATCTCCACTAAAAGAGTTGCTGTCCCAACCTGTGGGAGTGGAGGGGAAGAGGGAGCAGAGGCTGGGATGGGTAGGCCGTACCCCGTGGATACTACCGAGAAGTTCCAGGGGTCCGCAAAATTCTACCGCCAGAACTATGCATGGAGAGCAAGCCTGCCCCCCACTGGAGACACGTCAACCCGCAGGGGCTTGTCATGCCTTCAAGATGGAGACTGGAAAAAGCCGTTACAACCCCCAAACTCCCCTTTTTGTTCTTTGCGCCGATGTCGGGTCGGCGAACGGTCAGGCTACCTGGACCTCCGCTCTTGGAAGCCGCGGAACCCTCAGTATGTACGCCCCTTGTCCGAGCGCTGCTGTGACTGGGTGCATGTTTTGGGTGTAGTCTTTGTAAGGATGGATAAAGACTTGGCTGTTTGTGAAGAGTTTCTTTTTGTCCAGCTCCTCGTCCGTGGTGGAGTGGAAGAGGTTACCCCCTTCGAACGGAGGGTCTTATATGCGTTCTGGACATCCGGGTTGAATTTAGTAGCACGAAGTCAGGCTGTTCTTCTCATGTCTGTGGCAATGCAGATGGCCTGGCCAGAGGTGTCAATGTGGGCCCCGTTGGACTCCATGATGTCTTGTGCCACCATCTTGGCCTCTGCCAAAGCCACCTTGAATCCTGATTGGCTCTGCGCCGGTAGCTCTGGGAGGAAATCGTCAATTTCCCGCCAAAGCCTCTGGTTAACGGCGGCCAGCATGGCATCAGCGTTGGCTTGTTGAAGACGCAGGAATAGAGCTTCGACCCGTACGCCTACACTGGGTCACCTGTACTGCGGCCGGCGCAGGAGCACGTCCCTGATGGTGTCCCTGAGGATGACCCCATCCGAGGAGATATCATGAGCCTGAGGAACCTTTAAAAAAAAAACCTCGGTCCTCACAGGCCGGAAGGGTGGTAGGCGATATGAGCCCCTCCTCTCCCGCTTTAAAGGGAGAGGAGGCCCGCCGCCAGGCAAAGCCGCCACTTAGCAAAGGCCTATGGAAAAGGCCTTTGCCTCTCTCTGCAGCTCTGCTGCGAGCTACGCATCCAGGACCACTGAAGAGCAACCTGCCCCCAACAGTAGGAACCAGCCCGGTCCTCGCCGCCATCATCACCCACGCGCCCTCCGTCGCAATCAACATCCCTCAGGAGCCGTGTCTGGGCTCCATGGAAATGGAGCACAACAAAGCAGGAGCGGAGTCAGCTGACTCGCGCGCCGCGGCCTGCAGCCCCATCTCTCCCGCTTTAAAGGGAGAGGAGGCCCGCCGCCACTTGGCAAAGGCCTATGGAAAAGGCCTTTGCCTCTCTCTGCAGCTTGACGGAGCTCCTAGACGCCATCATCAAGGTAAGCCATCCAGCTGCCTCCAATCCACATTCCTCAACAACCCACTTTGCTCTGCTCGAAATGCACGGCTTAACACACGTACTATAATATCCCAACGTACTCACACTCCAAGTATAAACTCTCGCAATAAGCGCCTCGGCAGTAGGTGCTGGTGTGATACCTCTCCGGCCAATATCACCCTCTGCCTCACTGGCACTGCTTGCTATGAATCTAACCACCCATTACCTTCCACACGAGCACCCAATGTTGCACACTGGCCCGCTGTGCCTGTTGCCCCCATTGCACCCAATCTGCCTATTGGACCTGCTGCCCCCACTGTATTGAACTTGCCTGCTGGGTCTGCTGCACCCACTGTATTGAACTTGCCTATTGGACCTGCTGCCCCCACTGTATTGAACTTGCCTGCTGGGTCTGCTGCACCCACTGTATTGAATTTCCTTGCTGCACCCACTGTATTGAACTTGCCTGCTGGGTCTGCTGCACCCACTGTATTGAACTTGCCTATTGGACCTGCTGCCCCCACTGTATTGAACTTGCCTGCTGCACCCACTGTATTGAACTTGCCTGCTGGGTCTGCTGCCCCCACATATTGAACTTGCCTGCTGGGTCTGCTGCACCCACTGTATTGAACTTGCCTGCTGGGTCTGCTGCACCCACTGTATTGAATTTGCCTGTTGCCCCCATTGCACCCAATCTGCCTATTGGACCTGCTGCCCCCACTGTATTCAACACACCTGTGCCTGATGCCCCTGACACAACTATCCTGCCTACGCATGACCCCATGGCCATCTCAGCCATGGCCCAGCCGACCTCCACCCTTAAGTGTGCCCTAATAAATGCCCGCTCAGTTCCTGCACATGCTCTAGACATTCATGACTTAATTCTCAAAATCAACACTGACCTCCTTATTATCACTGAAACCTGGCTGAATGACTCATCAGGGCCTGCCCTCTCCCTGGCCATCCCAGACGGATACACCATTTACAGGCAAGACCGATACCTTCTAAGAGGCGGGGGAGTAGCCCTCATCGCCAAAGACAACCTCACCATTAGGAGGATCGAAGGGGAACTTGGCAGCTGTGACTACCTTCCCCTTAGAATCTATCTTTCCCCCAACCTCACCTTGACCCTTCATATTGTTTATCGACCTCCGGGTCCCATTGCCTAATTCCAGGAATCCCTCATCCAAGCACTCTCAGCGAACCTAAAGAAAAATTCCAAAGTCCTTCTCACAGGTGACCTTAACCTAGGCCTCAACGACCCTAAGGACGTCCACGCGGCCGCCCTAAATAAAGCCCTCGCCACTCTCGGATTCTCACAAACGATCTCGAATCCTACCCACCTCAAAGGGCACTCTCTGGATTGGGTTGGCCACCACAATTGCCCAGTGCTAATCACTGGAAACTCTCCTGTCCCGTGGAGAGACCACCATCGCATCCAATTTGACCTGGACACATCTAAAGGGCCCCCCTAACCCACCATCCCACTTCTCGCAGCTCTCGCAAGAAGCTCCCGCTTACTAACTGTGGAAAGGATCACGCCCTTCCTTGAGGTACCGGCTCTCCAAGCCCCCTTTTCAACTGACCCTGACACCCTTGCCAACGCTTTCAAACTGACAATCACCAATGCGGTTGACGCCGTCGCCCCTCTCACTCTCAGAAAATCTAAGAAAGCCAAGCATACCAACGCATGGTTCTCCCAAGAGCTTCTTCAGCTTCGTTCCAAGAAGCGAGCTGCCCTCCCAGCCTGGAGAAATAAACCAAACGACGCTACCAAATCCACCTTTAAGACTATCTCTAAGGACTACAAAACAGCTATTATCTTCGCTAAAGCCAACTCCTTCAACAATGGGATTGCCAACGCCAAATCTAGTACCAAAGAAATCTTCACCATCTTCAGGGAACTTGAAACTCCGTCCACCCCACCATCCACCATCCAGAAAGATGAAAAATGGTGTAATGACATCCAAGCCACCATGTTTAATAAACTAAATACCCTGCAAACTAAAATTCAGGCACACCAAAAATCTATGACCCTCCTAATCGCCAACAGAATACTAACACCAACAAAGAGACCAAAGCCCACTCCTGTCTGCCTTTCGACTTCAAAGACATCACTGAATCTGAGGTCATCACGCTCTTAAAAACCAAACCATCTAACTGTAAAGGTGACGTATGCCCTGCACAGCTAGTCAAAGACTGCGGTCCTACCCTGGCCCCCTTCCTCACAGCCTTCATAAATGCATCCTTTCAGTCTGGCCATGTTCCAACTGACCTTAAGGAAGCCTGGGTCCGTCCACTCCTCAAAAAGCCCTCACTTGACCCATCAGTACCAGGGAACTACAGACCCATCACTACTGTCCCCTTTCTATTGAAAATTTTGGATAAAGCGGCCTACCATCAAGTCCAAAAATTCCTCGAAGAGCACCGCCTTCTCGGCCTTCGGCAATCTGGTTTCAGACCTCGTCACGGGACGGAAACAGCTCTACTTGACCTGAAAAATCAAATGGATGACATTCGTGACGCAGGCAAACCAGCGCTCCTGCTCCTCCTCGATCTATCAGCAGCTTTCGACCTCGTTGATCACAACACACTCTGCCACCATCTCTCTATAGCAGCCAACTTCTCCCCAAAGCATGCGCATGGATCACCTCATTCCTACAGGCAAGGGCCATGAAAGTCTTCTCGGACTCAGCATGCGCATCTCCTAGCCACATTAAATGTGGGGTGCCCCAGGGCTCCTGCATAGCACCCACCCTCTACAACCTGTTCACACGTCCTCTCTTCAATCTCCTCGATTCTATGGGCATCTCATACACGAATTATGCGGATGACACCCAAGTGCTCATCCCGCTTACAGGTGACTATGAGCTGGACAAGAACACCCTCAACTCCATCTACGCCACCATCCAATCCTGGATGGCAGACAATTGGCTTTGTCTCAATAGCGAGAAGACCGAGCTTTTACTTATTGGGTCACCAACCATTCTAGGCAACCTTGACAAACAATACACCTCTTTTACCATCGACAACATACCGATTGCGGTATCCCAAACAGTCAAGACTCTAGGAGTCTACCTCGACTCTAATCTCACCATGGACAGGCATGTTAATGCCATAGCCTCCTCAGCGGCATACTACTCCAAACTCATCTACGCAGCAAGACCCTTCCTATCCTCACAAAATGGCCTCACTATTGCTAGGGCCATCATAGGATCCAGGTTGGACTACTGCAACGCACTCCTTGGTGGGACCTCTGGTAAAAACATCGCTAAACTCCAGCTTGCCCAGAACAACGCCCTAAAGGCCGCTACAGGTTTTTCCAGGAAAGACCACATTTCTGACCTTAGGAGGCAGGTCCACTGGCTGCCCATTAGGCAGAGGATCATCTTTAAAATCCTCTCCCTCACCCATAAATGCCTCCATGACCTTGCTCCCCCCTACCTTGCCCAGAGAATTTCACGACCCACCTCGGCCAGGCCCACCAGATCTGCCTACACCAACCTGATTTCTACCCCCAAGACTTGTAGAGTACGTGCGGGCGGTTCGAGCTTCTCAGCCCTAGCAGCCTCACATTGGAACACCCTACCTTCGCTCCTCAGGGGGATTGACTCTCACCTAGCCTTCCGCAAAGCCTTAAAAACTAGGCTGTTTGTCTAAACCTACCTGCCTTTATATCTACAGGCATACGAACGTCATTTGTAACTATGCTCCGCTCCTCTCTCTGTAACTAAGTACCTTATGTTTCCTATGTTTACATAATCTTGCTGCTTACGCCTTCATATAATAGCGCCTCGATGTCTATGGGCTGCAGTGCGCTCTACAAATGTAATAAATAAATAAATAAATATTGACAGGGTAGCGGGTGGCTGCTGGAGCCGTTGCGTAACCTGCCAATACAGAGGCATTAGAAACCTGCATTGCGCAAAGGAAGGGTAGCCTGTAGGCCACGTACCTGGTTGACACAAGTCCCACCTTGACACACGTTCCTCCACCTGCTCCTGGCGCAGTATCGGCGGATGTCAGAAATGTCTGGCACGGCGTCCATTTTGTCGAGCTGCCTTCCATGTGCCTGCATCTTGTTGCTTGGCTCACTGGGCCAGGACTTGAGTGTGGATCATGAGGCCTACCCTGCTCATCAGGCCGAGGCCTGGTAGGCGTTTTGTCCTTGGCGGATCTGTCTGTAGAACTGCGTAAAGACGCTCCCCAACCCCTTCGGACATGTTGCTGGTACTAGGGCCTGGCACCTCAATGACCCGGTAAAAACCTTCCAGTCCTTCATCACCTGCCGGCCGGTAGCTGATATAGCCTCGGTACTCGTGCTGGTATGAGGACCTGAGCGGGGTCCCACCCGCGCGGGCGAGTCCTTGGGAAGGAGTCTCCCTTGCGGGGTGCGCTGGAAAAGAGCGGCCCTACCTTGAGCTTGGATCGATGAGACAAAGTCCTTTAGGTCCTCTGGAGACCATCTCTGGAAGAGCTCCCTCCACCTGGCTAGTCTGTTCTTCAGAGACCTTGAGTAGAGCGCGTCGCAAGCGGTACAAGCTTGCCAGCCATGGTCTGGGCCAAGGCAACGTAGGCAGAGTGCGTTGGGGTCTTTAGTTGGAAAGATCATCTTGCAGGATGGACACCAGCTGAACCCTGAAGAAGTCGACATGCGCCAGTGAGGAGCGCGACGCCTGAGGACCAAGTACCTGAATGATAAAAAGACAAAAAGACAGAAGAGAAGAACCATCCGCGCGTGGAATTACATGGCCGAAGCCAAACACAGGAGCGCTGGTGAATTCGGCCTGTTCCCGTCGACGCAGGGACTGAGGTGTGGCGCCAGAGGGCAGAGTCAGGGGAGCACATGCTCCCAGGGCCGCACCCCCACATGCCTCTAAATTTAAAGGGTAAGAAGGTTTTTTCTGGTCATAAAGGTTCTGTCTCCCGTACCTTGGAAGGGACACCCATGCAGTAGGGAGGAAAGGGGACGGGACGTAAGAGTATTGCAGAGTATTCAAAGATAAATACTTTTTCAAGGAGACTAAATAGTTCCACAAACGTTGCTCTCAGACACGACTCACCTGAAGGTGGGTTGTCCTTACATGGAAGATGCATTAAAACTGGCCTTCTATTTCTTAAAATAGGCTAACAGAGGTACACACTGACACATTATCAACGATTGGTGACTAGTGTATGTAAAAAGAGTGCAAAGGATTGAATACATGTGATAGGACCATGGTAACATTCTTTCGATTGGATGTTCCTCCCACCTATTCCTCATCGCTTTGCTGCTTCGGGAAAAAAAAGACATTTCTCGACAAAGGACGCTGTATGCAGTGTCGTCACGTTGATGTCCCTCGAGGGCCTTCGTTGATCACAGACTTCATCAGCATAAAAAGCGTACGCAGTGCCTGTTGGCTTCAGTTCTGTTTTTCTTTCCCCTTTTAGAGGAATTACCAGGCGTACCAAAGACCGTAGGCTCTCAGAAAGCGTAGAGTGTAATACACAAATTGTACGGCAGAGTAGGCTGGGAGGGTTGATGAGGAATACATGCGTGGGGGGGTGGGGGGAGCGGACATCCAATCGAAAGAAGGTTACCAGGGTTAGTGTAACTTGTTCTTCGAATGGAGTGTGTTTTCCCACATATTCCTCATCTTTGATAGACTCCCAAAGCAGTGTTTGTTTTGGAGGTGTGAATATCAATTAATTTAGGTTTAATCATGGACCGAATGGTGGACGGCTTTTACAAAAAGTCCTCCTGACTGGAGGCAGAATCCAGGCAGTAATGTTTAACAAATGTATGGATAGTCGACCAAGTGGCCGCTGCCGCTGAGCAAATATCATTAATCGGGACACCTCTGTGTAGAGCCGCAGAGGTTGCCATGCCCCTTGTGGAATGACCCCTTAGGCCTTCTGGCGGGTCCTTACCCCACTAGTCTACAACATTCGCCACTAGCCAGGATAATCCATCTGGATATTGTTTGTTTGGTGACTGCAAGGCCCAATTTTGGAACGGTATACCAAATAAAAAAACTGATCAACCTGGCGAAATTTTGCCATTCTTCAAATATAGAAACTTCAGCCTTTTTCGGATCTAATCTATGTAATCTCTCCTCTGCTTTACCTGAATGAGGAGGAGGATAGAATGTTTGCAATGTTATCTTCTGTGTCAAATGGAAGTTGGAGACTACCTTCCGTAGAAAGGAAGGTTTTACTCCAAGGATGACTATCTTTATAGAAAGTAGTATGAGGAGGCTTACAAGAAAGAGCCTGCAACTCACTTACCCTGCGGGCTGATGTTATTGTGATAAGCAAAACAGTTTTTAATGTCAAGAGCCTTAAAGGGCATGAATGTAAAGGCTCAAATGGGATACATGTTAAAAATGTTAATACAGGGTTTAGGTCCCAGACAGGAACATCAAATGGAACTGGAGGATATACGTTAGTTAGTCCCTTTGAGAACTCTACGAACAAGGGGTTTTTAAAATAAGAATCCTCTTCCGAGGAGCGCTTGAAAAATGGAAAGCGATGCCAGGTATCACTTAATAGTTCCAATCTGGAGCCCCAGAGTGACTAAGTGTAAAAGGAAAGAGCACCATAAGTGTGTCACATTGGAATGGATCCCCATTCTTATCCTTGCACCAGTTGCTAACTTATTCCAGCAGCACTGGCACTAAGACTTAGTTGCTGGCCTTCTAGCCGAAAGCAAATCTCCATCATGTCACCCGGGAGGTCCAATCCTTGTATCTCAGCCTTTCAGAAAACATGTGTGAAGGCGGAGAGTCTTGGCCTCTGGATGGAGAACCCAATCTTACTCTTGCGAGAGAAGATCCTCTCTTTGTGGAAGACTTATTGGAGAGCAGATGGACATGCCCAGAAGGTCCGGGTACCACATCCTCTTGAGGGGTTCCCCAAAGGGTGAAGACCTCTTGAAGGACTTCCTGAGCTAGTTCCTGAGCTAGTTTCACTCATGGGAAAAACTGCTCTGACTGCTCAGAGCCTCTGCCGCCGTGTTCTGCTCTCTGGCTAGGTGAACTACCACAGATTCCTTCTTGTATTGCCCCAGAACCAGAGCTGCATTGCCTCTCTGCACAGTGGTAGTGACCCTACACCTCCTCTCTTGTTGAGGTAGTACATGGCCACTATATTTTGACCATCATCATGACATTCTTTCCCCGCACAGAGGGCAGGAAGGCCCTCAGCGCTAGTCCGATTGCCCTCAGCTCCAAAAGGTTGATGTGCAGTTTGGACTCCGATGGAGACCAACAACTGCTGATTGTCAGTTCATTGGTGTGGGCTCCCCACCCCGTGAGGCGTCCGTCACTATGTTATCTCCAGCCATGGTTGCCAAAAAGATTCTCCCTTGAGAATATTGTCTTTGCAAACCCACCATAGAAGATCCGGAGCAACTCTACTCGGAACTTGCAGTTGGTCCGACATATTCCCTATTGTGACCACTGTGTCCCGAGAGCTGCAGCACCAGTAAAATGCAGGATGCCACAAGACTGAGCAACCTCAGAAAAATCGAAGGCCAGAAGATGCTGGTCATTCTGGAATTGTGTTACCATCTGCAGAATGTGTTGAGCTCTCACCTCGGTGGCGAGGCTTTCCCAGAGGGAGTATCAAGGACTGCTACAATAAATTGGAGTCTTTGGAATGGTATCATATGGGACTTCTTGTAATTGAGGGAGACGCCCAGTCTGTGAAGGGAGTGGCAGGTGATAATTGTTTGGGTGAATGAGCCCTGATCAGCCAATCGTCCAGGTAGGGGTAGACGTGAACCGCCCCCCTCTCCCGTGACTCGCTGCCACTACCGCCATTAACTTGGTGAAAACCCTCAGGCGGAGGTCAGCCCAAATGGCAGAACTAGAAACTGATAGTGAGAACCAGCAAAATTAAGGGTGGTGGGTAGGGAACACGCGCTCACAACTAGTGAGCAAATATCAATAATAATCTCAAAGAATGGAAATTTCCCCAAATGCATAGAATCTCATGTGAAGATTTGGACAGCCGACACGTGTTTCAACATACGGGCCGTCCTCAAGGCTGTACAAGTCCAATATTATACAAATGAAACACACAGGTACCATATTTAAAATACAAAAATAAAATAGTTATTTAATTAGATATTTGAAAACACAAAATGTGAGGTATTAACAGGATACATTATACATTGCCACCAATAAGCATTGAAGAAACACATACCATGGTCCAGTTGCAGATGGTGGGGTTCGAGTAAGTGATGGTAACATACGAAAAAAATTAAGAAAACAAAATAATATATGTATATATATGTGCCATGAGGCCATAACAAAACCAGAATTCCAAAAAATCTAATTACCATGAACTAATCCATAAGAGTAACCATTATGTGGCTGCGAATGAACTCAAAATGGTGCAGGATTTAGATAGAGTAATCTGAAATGGAATATCTTTCACAAAGGTAAATTAAGTGAAATGAAAGCTTGCGCTAAGTAAGGAAAGCCTGATGGGATTTGCCACCACAAGTACCATGCCGATACAACCTCATATTAGTGTCCGACTTGAATTATTAGAGTGTGTCACAATATAATTAAAAGTGCCTTATTCCCCAAGTCACAGAATGACTCTTACCAAGACAGCCAATTCAAGTACAAATACTATCTGCACTATTCTTAAGCAGCAAACAAGTCAGATTTTAAAAAAACACACACTGTATTTACTCCAACACTAAATACCACACCAGGAGCAGCAGGGGGGAGGGAGAAGTGGAAGTTCAGACGAGGACAGCACTCGGCCGGGGATTCTGACCCGCTCCAGCACCAAAAAACGCATGGGCAAATAAATGATGCAGCTCTGGTAATTAATTTATCCAGTAAGCTGTTGTCTAAAGATGAGATTTCAGGGTTGAATAAAGGTCTTACTTTTGCTCCAAGTGCGGCAACGAATTTTGTTGACTTTCAGATTGATGTGTTCAAATTTCTTAGGAAACTGAAACTTAAAAAATTCTTTGTGGCTCAGGTTAAGACTTTTGTATCCAAACCACAATTGGAACCAATAAGTACCCTGTCTATTTCAGATGTTAGTAATATTGAAACATTGGGGTCACTTAATCAAGAAACCATATCTTCATTGGATACCCTTCATGATGATTTAGGGATTAATGTGAGAAATCTTAATATTCAAGAACTCAAACCTAACTCTAAATTCACCCTGCTAGTCGTGTCCGAAAATGTGCTAGATACTTTTCACAAAGCACTTATTTTTGATATACATAGCTACCTTGACAGCAGTACCAAGAAGAAATACAGTAAGAGACTTAACCTCACTAGATCAGAGTACCAGGCATTAGACAATCTAGCCAATGATAAGAGCATTACCATCAAAGAAGCTGATAAGGGTGGGAATTTAGTCATTCTCAACATACACTATATTGCCATGTGGAGAGAACATTTGGCTACACCTGATTGCTATTGCAAACTTACATCTAATCCTACTAAGAAAGTTGTAAAGGAATTTGGATATTTGATACAGGCATGGTATGACAAAGGCTTTCTAACAGAAGATGAGAAAAGATTCCTCTACATTTCTGAACCAACCACGCCAACATTGTATTTTTTGCCAAAATTACACAAGGCTTTTGATACATTTCCTCAAATCAGACCTACAATGAGTGGCATTAACTGGGCTATGGAGGGTTTATCTAAGTACCTCGATGAAGCATTGAAACCATTAGTTTTGACTACTTTGTCTTACATCAGAGACAGCACTCATGTACTCCAGTCTCTGAAAACTATTAAATGGGAGTCTGATTATTTGCTTGCCACCATTGATGTAGTTGCTTTATATACCAGTATCGATCATGAGTTGGCAGTGAAGACGATCGATTATACATTTCGTAATTACTCTGCTTCTTATACACATGTTGAATTGTTGAAGAGTTTATTGTTGAAGAGTTTGAGATTTGCACTACGTAATAATGCCTTTATATTTGATAATTAATATTATGTAAAACAAAAAGGAGTTGCAATGGGTGTGAAATTTGCACCATCGCTTGCCAATCTTTTTTATGGCACAGTATGAGGAGCTACATGGCTATAAGAATGGTGATTTTAGTCGCAACCTGATTCTCTGGCGGCGCTTTATTGATGATATCCTGATAGTCTGGAAGGGAACATCTGCATCATTTCGAGTTTTTCTAAAGTATATTAATGACAACTCGTTTGGGATTAAACTCACAGGGAATTGCAGTCCTTTAGAAAATGACTTCCTGGACTATCGCATTTTCATTGAGAACAAGATTATTCATACCAAAACCTATTGCAAACCAACTGAGGTTAACTCGGTGCTGCTTGCCCAGAGAAACCATAAAGGGCAACAATAGACAATATACCTAGTGGAGAGTTTCATAGGTCTAGAAGAAATTGCAGCAGGACCTCAGATTATGCTAAGGAATGTGACACTCTAAAACAAAGATCTGTTAATAGAGGTTATAGAGAACATATCAATAAAACAGCGTCTAAATTAGCAGATTTATATCAGGATGACTTATTGGTGGAACGTGGATCACCTAAGGACACACCCCCTCATATTTCTATTGTTACTAAGTACTCCAAATATTCTTCAATTCTTTACAAACTAGTCAATAGACATTGGCATATTCTGCGACTGGACAAGAATTTAGCGCTTTACCTATCGGAGAAGCCTAAATTCACGATCACCAGAGCTACAACTATTAAACAAAAAAGATGTCCATCCCTTTTTGGACACTTCTGATACTGGCTCTGTGGGAGACTGGCTTAAAGCCACCAATGGATTTTTTAAATGTGGGAATTGTAACCAATGTCCATATGATAATTGTCAAGCTTTTCCTGATATGTACGGAACTGTGGTCAAAATCAAGAGTTTCATCAATTGTAAGGCATGCTATATTGTATATGCGATCGTGTGTGTGCGGTAAATTATATATTGGAAGCACCATCCGACAATTGAGAATTCGTATTAGAGAACATCTTGGAGGTCTCAGGGTTCCTGAGGCTAAATCACCATTAGCCATACATTGGCAACTAGAACATCAACTGAATGACAAAGCAAATATTAGATTTGTGGGTTTAATGAAAGCTAGCAGGAGCAAAGAGGGGGCGATATTCGACTCAGACCTAGATGGAAATCGAGACTCATTCGTTTTTTAAGGTGTACTGAAAGGGGCCTCAAGACGGATCATGAAATGCTTGTGTTTTTATAATCCATCATTGGATGTTAGATTTGGTGTTCACCCAAGACTGTATACCGTTACTCCAGCACATATTGCATTTGCATATAACATTCATTATCCTACTTAGAGTACAGCAATTGTGATCATTGGAATGAGACTAAAATATGACCGCGTATTAATGGGAGATTTGTATATTTATCTATCCCACGTGACTCTTTCACTCACTGTACATGATTACCATCAAGACCCATGAGTGTCCCCTACCAGCCATTCGTTATTCACATCTCAAGTATGCTTTCATAACTGGAAGTCGTGCTTTCAATGTTATGTACAATGGATTAGTGAATAATTTTCCTTGCTGTCTGAGCAATCACCACAAGGAGGAAACCGATTTTTATTTTGTTCCTCCAGTAGTCTCTAACATTTTGGGCGCAAGTTACTTAGCCTGATTTTAACTGTATTAGTTTGTTTACATTGTGACACGAGACGCGGCACAACCGGGACGTTACCACCGTGACGGTTCATCTTTACATTGTTGCACGTAATGACTTACCATGCTTGCTAACATATTTCGCTGGGAATTGGCCCTGCTACACACCAGTATTACTGATTCATGGATATCTTTTGCGATTCGAATTACATCACTTTGCTTACAGGGTAACGTCAGATGCGGCATACGCATGACATCACCACGTCATCCACGTCACTTCCGTGACGTGTTATTCTTTACTGATGCACGGAACGTTGCTCTGTGCTTGCTAAAACATTCTGCTGGGATCTGGCCCTGTTTTTCAAGTTATGCCGAATTTCGGGTAAGCTACAATTGGTTCTTTTAGTCAGCTGTAGTCCATCATGAACTCTGTCAGCCATATAGTAATACTGTCAAAATGCTACCTTTACGTAGCACTTTGAAGTATGGAGATTAACATTGGTTTATCATCATTTGAATTTTTAGGTTTCTCAATACTTTGAGCAACTGATTTTGGGTTCCTCCAATTAATGGAATCAAATAAAACAGCCGTGGGCAGTATTATGTGTTGCAACGTATGTCTTTGAATAAGGGCACAACAATATTTCTACAGGTATGTTCTGCATTTCTTTGATATTTTACCTATTTATTAGTATTTGAACATATTTTGATGTAATATATTATTACAATTATTTTATTTGCAGATAGTATTTGTACTTGAATTGGCTGTCTTGGTAAGAGTAATTTTGTGACTTGGGGAATAAGGCACTTAATTATATGGTGACACACTCATTCAAGTCGGAACACTAATATGAGGTTGTATCAGCATGGTACTTGTGGTGGCAAATCCTATCAGGCTTTCCTTACTTAGCACAAGCTTTAATTTCACTTACTTTACCTTTGTGAAGGATATTCCATTTCACACTACTCTATATCTAAATCATGCACCATTTTGAGTTCATTTGCAGCCACATAATGGTTCCTCTTATGGATTAGTTAATGGTAATTAGATTTTGTGGAATTCTGGTTTTTGTTATGGCCTCATGGCACATATATGACATGCATTACTTACCGCAATAGCATTTCCGATGATTGTATCTGCTTAGATTCACATGCTGTGCATATGGTCCGACATCCAGTGGTAACCGCAGAGTATTGCATCTTGTCTTTCGGGGAACGAAAGGGGACGTCAGCATAGGCGTGTCTGTAACACTATCCCTATCGTGACGTGTGTAGTACCCAAAATCCCTCACGCGCCGAGGTCCCTCTGATTGCATTTTTTCTGCCATGAGGGAGCCCAAGGCTATAGCGAGTGAGTTCATAAAAAGAGAAAGTAGTAAGACGCCTATGTTCCTTCCACCCCGAGCGGGGAGGTAAGGAGGGCGCATGTGATTCTAAGCAGATACAATCATCAGAAATGCTATTACGGTGAGCAATGCATGGTCTTCTGATGTTTGTTAATCTGCTTAGAATCACATGCTGTGCATAGACTAGCGAGCAGTACCCGGAGTTGGAGGTGGGTTGTGAGAAGGAACAGTAGAGAAAAGATGTCTTAGTATTGCTTGTCCCACCTGAGAATCAGACCTAGAATTAGTGTCTAGGCAATAGTGTTTTGTAAAGGTGTGAACAGAACTCCAGGTTTCCGCTTTGCAAATGGACTCAAGAGGAACATTTGCAATGAATGCTATGGATGCCACAGTGCCCCGAGTAGAATGTGCTCTAGGCTTGAAGGGCAGTTCTCTCTTCGCAAGAGAGAAACAGTGTGATGTATTTGACAATCCACCTCGAGATAGCCGATTTAGAGACAGGAAACCCCTTCTCTACCAGCTGCCACTGAAACAAAGAACTGTTTAGTCTTCCTTAGTGGTTTAGTTCTTTCCAGGTAAAACATGACTACCCTGCGCACATCTAGTGTGTGAAGGCTTCTTTCGGCCATGTTAGTAGGGTTCTGGAAGAAAGTGGGTAGTTCGATTGACTGATTCACATGGAACTTGCAAATTAATTTTGGCACAAACCTGGGATGTGTGCGCAGAACTACCTTATCTTTGTGGACTGTAACAAAGGGGTCTAAAACAGAAAGAGCCTGTAGTTCGCTAACCCTTCTTATAGAAGTGATAGCCACTAGTAAGGCCGTTTTATAAGTCAGGTCTTTCAGACATGCTCTGTGCATAGGCTCGAAGGAAGCTCCCATGAGCCTGGTCAAAACCACATTCAGATCCCATCCAGGGGCTGGGTGAGAGACGGGAGGATAAATTCTCTTAACCCCTTCCATATATGCTTTAATTACTGGTATTTTCCACAACAATACTTTTTGTTGTGATGTGGTGTAGGCTGACAGAGAAGCCAGATGAACCTTTAGGGAATTGAAGACTAACCGAGAGTCCAACAAGTGGGTTACATACAACACAATGTGTGAGGGTGAGTAATCAATGGGATTGACACCCTTGGAATTGCACCAGATGACAAAACGTTTCCATTTGCTGGCATAGCAATAACATGTATTAGGCTTCCTCGCTTACCTGAGTATGTCAATGCATCTGAGGGAGTTGCAGGTGTCCAAACTCTATGATCTCAGGAGCCAGGCTGCCAAGTTCAGAGTTTGTGGGCATGGGTGTAGGGTCTCCCCCCTGACTGGTGGGGAGAGGGACATTTCCATCAGGTGAGCGAACCATAGTTGCTGTGCCCACATGGGGGTCACCAGTATCATGGTAACTGGTTCCTGGTGCATCTTGTGCACTATATTGTTGATAATGAGAGTTTGGGGGTTAGGGGGGTTAGCGTAGACAAAATTTCCCTGACCAATTTATCCAGAGACCGTTCCCCTTGGATCGGTTCTGGGGGTACCTGGAGGCATATTCTTGGAATTGGGCGTTCTCCTCAGTAGCAAACAGGTCGATCTCTGGGAAACCCCATTCTGCGAAGGCGTTGAACACAATGTCTTTGTGTAGTCGCCATTTGTATTCTTCTGGCAGAGGAAAATCTCTGCCGAGTACGTCTGCCAGAAGATTGAGTTCCCCTGGAACATGTTGGGACAACTAAAACATCTTGTGTTTGAGAGCCCATATCCAAATGTTTTGGGACAGCTTGGATAGCCCTGGAGAGCGAGTGCCCCCCTGTTTGTTCAGGTAATACATTGCTGTAGTGCTGTCGGTTAGGATCAGTACTGTCTTCCCTTGCAGTTGTAACTGAAAGGCTTTGAACACCGCTAATAACTCCAGTAAGTTTATATGGTTGGATGCTACTTGAGAGGACCACACTGTGTGCCGTCTGCTGAAGCAGGTGAGCTCCCCACCCCGTGAGAGATGCATGTTGTGAGAGTGGCTTCCACTGCAGGGGTGGTGAAGGTCTTCCCCCATCAAGAGGTTTTCTCTTGACCACCACTGCAGAGAGAGAACGAGGGCTGGCGAAACAACTAACATATCTTCCCATTGTCCGCTGGCCTGACACCACTGGCTGTTGAGCCACTCCTGCATGGGATGCATGCGCAGCCGCGCGTGGGGAACCAAGTATACACATGACGCCATTTCTAGCAAACGCATGGCCTTGCGTACCGTCGCCTCCCAACTGGCTACATATTGAGGAATCTGAGAGAGCATGTTCTGAACCCTCTCGCTGGAGGGGAAGACAAGACCGTCTTCCGTCCGAATTAGCGCTCCCAGAAACTGTTTTACTTGGCTGGGGACTAAGCTGGATTTCTTTTCGTTGATTGAAAAACCCAGGCGGAAAAGGAGATCTACTGTTTTTTGGGTGTTTGAAAAGCAAGCGTCGAACGATTCCCCCGTGATGAGCCAGTCGTCGAGGTAAGGTTAAACTGGGACTGAGTCTGCGCAGATGTGCTGCCGCCACTGCCAGGACTTTGGTAAACACCCTTGGCGCCGAAGCGATGCCGAAGGGGAGTACCTTGAATTGGTAGTGTTTGTCCTGGATCATGAACCTTAGGTATTTTCTGTGCGCTGGCAACATTGAAATATGAAAGTATGCATCTTTCATGTCCAATGTTGCCATGAAGTCCCCTTCTTTCAGCAATGGGATCACCTCCTGCAGTGTTACCATGCGAAACTTCTGGGGCTTTATAAACTTGTTTGCTGGGCGCAGGTCTAGAACAGGACGCATGGCGAGATCCTTTTTGGGTACAAGGAAGTACACTGAATAGATACCCTTGTTTACCTGAAGAATAGGGACGGCTTCTATGGCGTCCTTTCCCAGCAGTGCTTCCACCTCTTGGATCAGGATCTCCAGATGGTCCGGTGAAAGGCGCCGTGAGCGCGGCAGTCTGAACTGTGGAGGTCAGGCGAATTCCACGCAATAACCGCGGGCGATTGTCTTTAAGACCCACTGGTGGGAAGTTATCCCCTCCCATGCCATGACGAAAAATGTTAATCGCCCCCCGATCGGGGTGAAATGGGAAGGGACCTGGACTTGGTCATTTCTGACCAGAATTGGGGCCTCTGCCTCTACCTTTGCTGCGTTTCTGACCCCTTGGAGAGTAATAAGTGGGGCTTTCAGATGTTTGATTTGTGTTGAAGTTACCCGTGCCATAGTTGTTTTGACTGGCACGGGATTTCCCTCGAAAGGACCGCTGAGAATTATTACCCCTCTGGGAGGAGGGTTTCTGTGTAATTTGGTGCAAGGACCGTATAGTCTCACGCTCCTTCTTGGCTGTCTCCAACGCTTCATCCACTGCTTTCCCAAAGAGATTAGTCACCTCAATGGGTTTATTAATGAGGGAGGCCCGAGTCTCGGGCCTGAAGCCCGATGTACACAGCCATGCGTGTCTTTTCAGAAGAGTACCTTGTGCAAGAGACCTGCCTGCTGTTTCTGCAGTGTCCAGGGTGTTCTTCACCACATTTTGTTTAACCAGTCTTCCCTCCGAAACAATGGCGGGAAGCTTTGTTCTGGCGGGTTCAGGAACCTCCTGGAGGCCTTCTTGGAGTAAGTTCCTTTGGGCATCAGCATAACTTGCTAATAACGTAGTATTATTAGCGACCCGAATGGTGTATGCCACTGCTGACGTAACACGTTTGCCCAGGGCATACAACCTTTTAGACTCCTTGTCTGGTGGTGATTCACCCGTGGCAAGGGGTACCCCTGCCCTCTTTCGAGTAGTCACTACCAGTGAGTCTAGGATGGCGTGCCCTTTGATATACAGAGGGTCAGTAGGAGAAAGCCGAAATAATTTTTCGACTCGGGTTCACAGCCCTTGTCTGAGCAGGTGTGACCAATGAGGGAGCTATCCGTCTCTTAACAGACGTAAGGAGGGGGATGGATTGACTCGCCTGAGGTTTTTCCTTGATAATATCCTCCACTAAATCCTGCTCAGGTACCGCCTCTTGAGTGGCAATTTAGAAGTATTCAGCTGCTTTTTTTTTTTTAACATGGAGTTAAAAGCCATTTGGTCATCCACAGGGGAGGCCTGGCAAGCCGGGGTGGACGGAGAAGAGTCTAGGCACAAAATATCAGTGTCCTCATGTTGCTGTGTCCAAGGGTCCTGACCTTCCTGCTGGGTTTCTTCCCAGTTGTCCGTCGTATGCGGTTGATCTTCCTCAGTTTGAGAAAAGAAGCTTCTTCTACATTATAATGTCCCTATATGTGTCCATATGGACCACGTCTTGTTGAAAATCATGAGACTGAACTTCTTGAATTTGGGGGTTAGGGTCTACCCGAGCCCTTTGAGGGAGGATGACCAGAGGAACCAATAAACTGTTCCAACCGATCCATGTAACCCTCAAATCTTTCCGTGGTCCACTTAAAGGACCCAAATGGGCCAGCACGAGAAGAAACGACGTTCGACACTGTGGCGATGCGAGGAACCTCTCAAGGTGGCGGAGAGGGGCTCTTGACCATCTACGCAAGTCTCATCGGAATCGAGGAACAAATCTGTCGAAATCTTTTCCGCGGCTTGGCCCATAACTTTAGGCGGAACCGGAGTAAGGCCCACCGCCGCTGCGATTCTTCCGATGCTACTCTGGATAGTCGCCGAATCGTCAGGGGACAAAGTCTCTGATGATTTGTCGGCAGTAGAGAAACTGTCCGCGGCACCGGGAGGCCTAGCGGTCGGTTTTCCGGGTAGAGGCCTAGCCGTAGTTTTCGGGCCTACTGAGGTCTTGGAGATCGAAGAGTTGGGCTCCCGAATTTCGACACGTGTGGGTTTAGGAGTAGCGCCCTTGGTTTGTTTTGATTGCCCAATACGCTGCTGCGGATGCGGGGAAGGCTTTGGATCTGAACGATCCGAGGGAACCGGCCAAGTTTAAGGTGGCCCCGCTGGCGCTTTCGCCTTTTTCGACGAAGGCATCGAAATTGGTGCAGGGGTTGTGTGCTTGGTGCGATGTGCTTGTACGCTCCTGTTGCCGGGTGTGGTCCCTGTAAGCAAGACCAGAGTAGAGCCTGGAAGGGTCGGGGACAGGCGTGACGGACCTAGAAATGTGCGCCTCAAGGTCTATAACATCTGCGTTGGACGTTTGGTCATCCGAAGTACCGGACGTTTGGTCATCTGTTTATTGCTCCACGCACGACATACTGTACGCGGCCCACCGCTTTACACAGCAAGGGTCTTAGGCCAAAGGAGTTTGCACGCCGCACACCGCTTCTCGTCGTGCTCTAGGGGGGAGACAGGCGTTAAACGTCCCGTGTTAGTCCTTCCAAGGATATCTGATCCTACACTTTGGGTAGAATCGAAAAGGAGTCCTTTCCATAGCAAAAGGGAAGGATGACCAGACCGAAAGGGAAAAGAGGGGAAAGGAGGAATGACATACTAAACCATATGGCCACCCTTACCCCACTCTCCCTACTGTATAGGTCGGCCAGAGGGCCCGACCAGGTAGAAAATCCGGCCGCTGGATCTTAGGTGCCGAAAACCACAGCCGTAGACGATTCCCCCGTAGTCTTCATCGAAGATGTTGGGCGAAGTGACTTAACAGGGAATAAACCGACAATTCAGTAAAGATAAACAATGTCTCGTAAGAGCTCCGCTATAGGGCGACTAGTTATCTGGGCAGAAAAAAACAATCGGAGGGACCTGGGCACGTGAGGAATTTTGGGTACTACACACGCCTATGCCGAAGTCCCCTTTCGGTCCCCGAAAGACAAGAGGCAATACTCTGCAGTTACCACTGGATGTCAGACCATATGCACAGCATGCGATTCTAAGCAATTACCAAAGCATCAGAAATACATATATTATTTGGTTTTCTTAATTCTTTTCGTATGTGACCATCACTTACTCGAACCCCACCATCTGCAACTGGACCATGGTATGTGTTTCTTCAATGCTTATTGGTGGCAATGTATAATGTATCCTGTTAATGCCTCACATTTTGTGTTTTCAAATATCTAATTGAATAACTATTTTATTTTTGTATTTTAAATGTGGTACCTGTGCGTTTCATTTGTATAATATTGGATTTATATAGCCTTGAGGACGACCCGTAGGTCGAAACACGTGTCGGCTGTCCAAACCTCTGAATAAATGCAAGTTCTTCACATGAGATCCTATGCATTTGTGGAAATTTCCATTCTTTGAGATTATTGATATTTGTTCACTAGTTGTGAGACGTGAGCGCGTGTTCCCTACCCACCACCCTTAAGTTTGCTTGTTTGATTTTGCCAGCTCTTGGTGGATGAGCTGGAGGGTATTTGAGCTCACGTTGCCCGTTAGACTCAATATATTGTTTGACTCAATATACTAGTAACTTTTCATATATATTCAAGGAGTGGTCAAGAGCGCACAGCACTCTTAATAATCCACAAGATTTTTCTTCCCTGATAATGAGAACCGCCACCCGCAAACCTCATGTACTTGCTGTGCTTGGGATGAATTGGCACAAGTAGGCATCCTGAAGGTCCAATGATACCAACCTGTCTTGCAGTTGAAGCCTGAAGGATCTGAGAAAGGGTAACCATCTTGAACTTGTCCTTCCTGAGGAACTTGTTCAAGTTTAAGTCCAAGATGGGTCTCAATCCTCCGTCCTTCTTTGGAATCAGAAAGTAAGGGGAGTACCAACCCTTGTTCCTCTCCGCTACATATACCTTTTCTATCGCACCTCTAGCAGGGTTACAATTTCCTGCACAAGGAGCGGATCTGGAATTTTGACAGAGTTATATCCTGGTGGATGATTCTGAGGTATTTTTTTTAAAAGGAAGGCAGTAACCCTGGGCTACAGTTTCCAGTGCCCACGCAACTGAATTAATGCCCCATTCATTCAGATACTGAAGTTCTGCCTGCCACTGGGGTCTTGTGGGTCAAAGGCCTCAGAGTGGCTTAGAGGCAGCTGCAGCAGCAGCTGAGGGTAAAGCTGCCGTTTTTGGGGCTGATTTAGCACCACTTCCTCTTCCACCACGAGGGAATCTTCTTTGGCCGCTTCGGCTGGCCTGTCCTCTTCCAATTGAGGAGTAGAAGCGGAAGGACCTACCTCTCCAGGAAGAGGAGCCTGAAGAGGGTTGCTGAGGGTGTCTAATGGCGACGCTAAGGGCCTTCGAGTTCTGCAGCTTCTCCAAACTCTTGTCCGCTTGGTGCCAAACAACCTCAAGCCGTCAAAGGGCATGTTGAGCAATCTAGCCTGCACGTCCGGTGCAAACACAGACTTCCTCAACCAAGCAAATCTGCGTAGTACTGCGCTAGCAGCCATGGATCTGCTGATGCAGTCAGCAGTATCCAAACCTGACCGGAGACATTCTCCCATTGCCTCCTTACCATCTTATGATCACCGGGAAGCTGTCTCTTTCTTCGCCTTCCGGGATGTGATCAGCCGCCATGGCAACACAGTCCCACGGAGTCGACAATGTTGTTGAGGTCCTCAACGCTTTATGTTTCTTTGGTGGTACCAAAGAAGGACTCGGTTCCCGAGTCGACAGTCTCGTCGGTCGAGAACTTTCTCGATGTAATGCCGACTTTATGCTCAGCTTCGAAGTTGTAACCTTAGACTTCCCTTCGTCGTCCAACGGAACGACCGGGGCATGGCTCTTGTGCGTTTTGAGGGGGGGGGGGCCTTGGAGGAGGGGTTTCGAGGGAGGGGGTCAAAGCCGCATTCTCGAAAATACACATTTCCGACCTATATGTGTCCCTCTTTGCCGGGGAATCGGACTTCATCAGGCATCCGATTCCTCTACAGAGGTAATCACTTTAAGAAAAAGGAGACCTATGACGTCTCTTCTTTGCCTTCTTTGAGGAAGGCCAAGATTTGCTCGATCGACTCCTCAATTGGGATCTCTTCGATTTCTTATGCCGGGAAGAGTCTCTAGACTCGCATGACTTTTTCTCTCTCTTTGAAGAAGACTTCGAAGCTACCCTCCCCACTGCCAGTTTACCTCTACGCTCCCCGAGACCTTTCTCTGTCATGGCTTGACAGGACCCACAGTCGTCTGTACGGTGCCCGGAGCCCAGACACCACAGGCAGACGTGGTGAGGATCTGTAATATACATTTTTGATCTGCAGTCATGGCATTTTTTCAAACCCGACTTGGGTGTCAAAGACATTTTTCTTGCGAAAAACTGCAGCGCACCCTAATTACTTGGAAAAACAGAACTGAAGCCAACGGGCACTGCATCCGCTATTTAGGCTGATGATGTCGATTGATTGGAGCCCTTGAGGTATATCGACACGATGACACCGCAAGAATTATTTTTTCTGGAGAAGCAAAGCTGGAGAGATACATTATTAAAGATGAGGAATACGTGGGAGGACACAATCCATTCGAATGATCGGCTGCAGTCCAGTTATCATGGGAAGACCCAGCAGAGACTAGACAAATAAGTAACAGGACTGTTACTGTTTATGTGAACCCCAATAAAGTGAAAATTATAATCCATAGATGAAAATAAATGGCAACTAAAACTGGGGGTGGGCAACTCCTAAATGAAATAGGTTAGGCAAAAGAACCCAAACAATGGAATCCTATACCAAGACGTGCCCCTCCAAGACTTTAACCAAGCAGAGTTTCCAGGACCCAGGTGCATCCACCACACTTAGTTTATAGGCTTTCCTGTAGAATCCAAGGATACCAATAACGCACGAGACGCTAATACATTTATTAAGTACATGGTATGAGCCCCTTCTCTCAGCTCTTCAAGAGGCAATGATGGAATCCCTCTCCCATATTCTCATAATATTCCCCCGCGCGTTTCCATGGAACTGGAATTATGTACGACTTATACCAAATACAACACATCTTCCCTTGCAGGAAGATGTAAAACACATTGCATTTTCTCTATTTTTTTCTATTTATTTATTGCAATACAGCTTAACATTTTAAAGCTTTTGAAACAGAACAAGAAAAACAATCCGTTTACTGTAATGGTATGTGTACTTCGTTTTAGCGGACCATGCCGCGTATGGCTCATGTCTTTGGCCAGTGCCACATTTTGGTTTGTCCTTTAGCCATCTTGTCCCGTGGTCTTCCCCCAGGTCGAGCTGACCCAGGAATTCCTTATTTAGGCATGGGGCCGCCCACAAAAAAACGCATCTTTCAGGACTCCTGCATGTCACGTGTGCTAGTGCCCAGGAAGAGGGTTGGGACGGTCTAGTCCCAATCCACACTACTGGAGCCAGGATGTCTGGTTTGCATGAATACATGAGGACCACGATTGGACCATGACTGGTGTGCATGCAAGGGGGCAGATTTTCGATTGGTTGCCCAGATTCGATCACGCATCCAACTTTGGATAAGAGAAGGGGTGCTGCATCCATTCCAGGTTGATCTACTGTGGTTCATACCGAACTACCGAAGGAGCTAAGTATCCTGTGAGCTGAAGCAGCCTTGTGGACCTGCCGGAGACTAGCTGAAATGTTTGGCACCCTGAACCGGCTGCTGCCCTATCAGACCCCTGCTTTATTCCTGACCTTAGAAGGCCTGCAAGGGTGCTTCAACCATTTGAGTAGTGGGAACAACTACTCTCAGCATCTCCCGATTTCCTGGCAAAAGAGCATTCTCGGCAGTGTTTCTGAGCTGTCCAGTGAACTCACCAGCTCAGTCCCAGGACATTGCATAGAAACGCTGCTGTTTCAAGTTGGGACTTGAAACTTTGGAAATCGAGCTTGTGTTTCATGAAACTCCCCCACCAAATTTCATAGACCTAGCTCCTCTGAGTCTCGAATTAGGAGTGTGCGTCATGCCGCAAGCCTTTGCAGTCCCTGTGTCACTCAGTTGTGGTGCCCAAAGTCCTGCTGCACCAGTTTTCTTCCTCCTCCCTTCGTGGGCAGAATTGTGGCAACTGTCCCGTCACGGACTACTGTCTGACCCGCAGCACCCGAGAACCAAATCTGAGAACTAAAGGCGAAATTTACAACCTCAGACCACCTCGACTAAACTGGCATAGTTGTTTCTGGATTGGAGCATGAGGCAGTGAGTACTTGCATTACTTACCGGTGGCCCCTGGCTCATCCATTTGTTATTACGCACGCAGGCTCCTTTGGATCCTCTCTTTGGCTGGGATGGCCTGCGCTCCCTAGCCGTTGTTGAAAGTCAAAAACTACTCTGTCCGCGAGGGCAGGCACTTCCCTATTGATTAAAACTTCTACCCCCTTCAGGACCCTTAGCCAACTGTCCGAGCATCGTGAAAAGGTACGATCTTCGTTTTACATACAACTGCGCGTTTTTACGCACTGCTGTACATTGTGCACAATGCTCCCCACGTCGTAGGGCCGGACTAAGTTAGGGAATCCATCCTGAAGACTGCCTAATGCACAATTCGTGTAACTGTTGCATTATTAATTTGGTTATTCATGTTGTTGTATTGGGCTTAAAATAAATGTATTTTTGATATACACCTGTCTAAGAGTATTCTGTGGTGTCTTGTGCTCATTGTGGGCTTCTGATCACTCTCACCCCTCCTGAGACCAAGTCTTGACCGCCTGCCAATGTACCGCGATATGTCTGGAAGGTTCCCCGTTTCACTAACCTAGAGAGGCCTCTTAAACTTCTGTCCATTAGGCCAGAGTTTAGAAATCCATTCTAACAACTCCCAAATGCACAAATTTAAAAAATACTGGTCTCCTTAGCAGCATCAAATGAGGACATTCAATTATCACATGTTTCAGGGACTCAACATCAGCCTGGCAAAGTCTGCACACTCAACATGTGAACCAATAACCTTGCGTTTGTTAAATATAGACTTTTTATAACTTTCCCAGTAGTCCATCAGAACAACATACATAGGGGCCCATTACGAGTTTGCCAGTCTGGAAAAAGAAAGGACCTTAACCAGCACTTTTCTTGACTGCAAACTACAAGGTTGCTGATGAGGGATATTTGATGTACTTCCATCCAAGAGATGGAATTAAATCAGGCCCCTACTGGTAAATAACAGCTGGTATTACCGGCACCAGTATTACCAGACCCGGTAAGACAATGCATTACTTACCGTAAAAGCATTTCTGATGGTTGTATCTGCTTAGATTCACATGCTGTGCATAGTCCGACATCCAGTGGTCACTGCGGAGTATTGCATTTTGTTTTTCGTAGTCGAAAAGGGGACGTCGACAAGGCGTGTCTGTAACACTATCCCTATAGTGACGTCCGTTGTGCCCACAATCCATCACGCGTCGAGGTACCTCTGTTTGTATTTTTTCTGCCCTGAGGGAGCCTTCTAGACGTGAGTGAGTACAGAAAAGAGAGATATAAAAAGATGTCTATGTTCCTTCCATCCGAGCGGGGAGGAAGGGTGGGCGCATGTGAATCTAAGCAGATACAACCATCAGAAATGCGTTTACGGTAAGTAATGCATTGTCTTCTGATGTTTGTTAATCTGCTAAGAATCACATGCTGTGCATAGACTAGCGAGCAGTACCCGGAGTTGGAGGTGGGTTGTGAGAAGGAACAGTAGAGAAAAGATGTCTTAATACTGCTTGTCCCACCTGGGAATCAGATCTAGAGTGGGCATCTAGACAGTAGTGTTTTGTAAAGGTGTGTACAGAACTCCAGGTTGCCGCTTTGCAAATGGACTCAAGGGGAACATTTGCAATGAATGCTATGGATGCCCCAGTGCCTCGAGTAGAGTGTGCTCTTGGCTTGAAGGGTAGTTCTCTCTTAGCAAGAGAGAAACAGAGAGTGATGCATTGAACAATCCATCTAGATATAGTGGACTTTGAGATTGCATCTCCTTCTCTTCCTGCTGCCACCGAGACAAAGAACTGATTAGTCTTTCTCAGTGGTCTAGTTCTTTCCATATAAAACATGATAGCTCTGCGCACATTAAGTGTAGGCAGGCTTTTTTCTCCCAAATTTGAAGGGTTTTGAAAGAACGTTGGTAGTTCTATTGACTGGTTGACATGGAATTTCAAGATGAATTTCGGTGCAAACCTTGGGTGTGTGCGTAGAACCACCTTATCTTTGTGAACCATTACAAAGGGGTCTAGAACAGAAAGAGCCTGTAGTTCACTTACTCTCCTAATGGAGGCGATAGCTATTAGGAATGCGGTCTTAAGAGTGAGGTATTTAAGAGTTGTCTTGTGCATGGGTTCAAATGGTGAGCCCATGAGCCTGGTAAGTACCACATTTAGGTCCCAGCCGGGAGCTGGGTTTGCTATTGGAGGGTGTATTCTCTTTACCCCCTCCATAAAGGCTTTAATAACTGGGACTTTCCACCATGACACTTTAAGTTGGGAAGGGGTATATGCAGAAAGTGCCGCTACGTGGACTTTAATAGAATTGAATACTAGACCCGAGTCCAGTAAATGGGTCAGGTACAGAACAATTTGTGTGGGAGAGCAGTCAACAGGGTTGATGTTTCTTCTTCTACACCAGATGACAAATCTCTTCCATTTGGCTAGAATAACAGTGACGAGTGTTAGGCTTTCTAGCCTCCCCGAGGATGTCCATGCATCTCTGCGGAAGTTGTAAATGTGCAAATTCTATTATCTCAGGAGCCAGGCTGCTAAGTTCATGGTCTGAGGGCATGGATGCAGTGTCCTGCCCTTGTCCTGTGACAGCATGTTGTACGGGCAGGGAAGTTTCACTGGAGGAGATAGAGACATCTCCATCAGGTGAGCGAACCATGGCTGCCGGGCCCACATAGGGGCCACTAGTATCATGGTAACTTGTTCCTGGTGCCTCTTGTGCACAATCTTGTTGAGAAGGGGAGTCGGGGGGGGGGGAAAAGCGTAAATAAATTTCCCTGACCATGGAATCGATAGACCGTTCCCCCTTGGATTGGTTCTGGGGGTACCTGGAGGCGTAATTTAGGCATTGTCAGTTCTCCAGGGTTGCGAACAGGTCTATTTCTGGGAATCCCCATTGTGTGAAAACTTCGAAGACGAGGTCTTCATGTAAACGCCATTCGTACTCTGATGGCAGAGGGAAGTCTGCTTAGTTCGTCTGCTAGCAGATTGAGTTCCCCTGGTACATGTTGTGACAGTAGGAACATGTTGTGTTTGAGAGCCCACTTCCAGATGTTCTGGGACAGCTTGGACAGTCCTGGAGAGCGAGTGCCCCCTTGTTTGTTGAGGTAGTAGATGGTTGTGGTGCTGTTCGTGAGGACCATCACTGTTTTCCCTTGTAGGTGTGTCCAGAAGGCTTTTAGTGCCTTGAACACAGCAAGTAGCTCCAGTAAGTTTATGTGCTTGGAAGCTACGCTCGGAGTCCAAACTCCGTGAGCAGTCTGATGGGATAGGTGAGCCCCCCCATCGTGTGAGGGATGCGTCTGTGGTTAGAGTGGCTTCCACTGCGGGGGTGGCGAATGGTTTCCCTATTACCAGGTTTTCCTTCGACCACCACCGTAGCGAGAGAACCACGGCCTGCGAGACCACCACTAGATCGTCCCATTGTCCGCTGGCCTGACACCACTGGCTGTTGAGCCACTCTTGCATTGGGCGCATGCGCAGGCGCGCGTGGGGTACCAAATAAATACATGACGCCATCATTCCTAGCAATCGCATTGCTTTGCGTACCGTCACCTCTGGACCTGCTACATATTGAGGGATCTGAAACAGCATGTTTTGGACCCTCTCGTTGGAGGGGAAGACAAGGCCGTCCTTTGTTCTAATTAGAGCCCCTAGGAATTGTTTGACTTGGCTGGGGTCTAGGCTGGACTTCTTCTCGTTGATGGAGAAGCCCAGTTGGAACAAAAGCTCTACAGTCTTTTGGGTATTTGAGAAGCATGTTTCGTAAGAATCCCCTGTTATGAGCCAATCGTCGAGGTAAGGGTATACTGGGATGGACAACCTGCGCAGGTGGGCCGCTGCCACTGCCAGTACTTTCGTGAATAACCTCGGTGCTGATGCTATCCCGAAGGGTAGCACTCTGAACTGGTAGTGTTTGCTCTCTATCATGAACCTGAGGTATTTTCTGTGCGCTGGAAACATTAAAATATGAAAGTATGCATCTTTCATGTCCAGTGTTGTCATGTAATCTCCTTGCGATAGCAGGGGGATCACTTCCTGTAAGGTCACCATACAAAACTTTTGAGGTTTGACAAATTTATTCGCTGGGTGCAAATCTAGTACAGGGCGCATGGTTAAGTCCTTTTTGGGTACAAGGAAGTACACTGAATAAATACCTTCCGTTACCGGAGATAGAGGCACAACCTCTATAGCTCCTTTTTGTAGCAGCTGGTGTACTTCGTGTAGAAGGATGGCGAGGTGTTCTGGTGTCATGCGTCGTCCCCTTGGGGGTCTGTACGTTGGGGAACTGTTGAATTCTATACAGTAGCCGCAGGCTATGGTTGATAGTACCCAGCGGTCTGAAGTTATTCCCTCCCATGCTGGAAGAAAGGATGTTAACCGGCCCCCGACCGGCGATGCATGGGAGGGGACCCGGATCTTTGAGTCATTTGGTGTTGGTGACTTGGGAACCTCTAGGGGTAGAACCCTGACCTCTCACTTTGCCACGGCGTTGTCCTCTGTGGTTGTATTGGCCACTGTTGCCTTGGTTAGAGGACCAGTTGTTTGCAGAGTATTGCTGCTGCTGATTTTGCTGTTGGCGTTGGCCTCGAAAAAAGCGCCTATTGCCATAGCCACGTTTGTTAGGAGGCCTAGAAATCTGGTCTAGGATTTTGATGGTGTCAAACTCTTTCTTTGCCGTTTCTAGTGCCTCATCAACCGCCTTTCCAAAGAGGTTGGCATTTTCTATAGGCTTGTTGATTATAGATGCTTGTGTTTCAGGTTTAAACCCCGAATTACGCAGCCAGACATGGCGTTTGAGGAGTATTCCTTGGACTAAGGAACGGCCAGCCGTTTCTGCAGCATCCAGAGTGTTTTTCACGATGCTTTGGTTGACTAGGGTCCTTTCAGTAATCGTGGCCAGAAGGCGTGTACGTAGGGGTTCTGGTACCTCCTCGGCGTCCTTACGTAGCTTGCTCCATTGTACGTCTGCGTAACTTGCTAGCAAGGAATTGTTGTTTGCAATCCTTGCAGAAAAAGCAGCAGAGGCTGTGATCCTCTTCCCCAGGGCATACCATTTTTTGCCCTCCTTATCTGGTGGTGCTTCGCTGGTAGACAGTGGGACCCCTGCTCTTTTCCTTGTATTTGTCACCACTACGGAGTCTGGTACAGAGTGTCCCCTGACGTACAACGGGTCTGAAGGGGAGGGACTGAATAGTTTTTCTATCCTCGGGTTGACCCCTCTGACCAATGCGGGTGTAGATAGTGAAGGGATAATTTGTCTCCTTACTGAGGCGAGGACGGGAATGGTTTGGCTGACAGGGGGTTTCTCCTTGATTACCTTCTCCACAAAGTCAATGTCAGGAGAAATCTCCCCAGCGTCTATTTCGAAATGCGCTGCTGCCTTGCGTAGTAGTGCTTTAAATGTAGGTTGATCGTCAATAGGTGACGTGTTCCTATTAGGCAAGTCCTCGGGAGGGGACAGGTTTAGTACATCAGGGTCCAAAAACGCTGATGGGGACTACCAGGGCTGTGAAGCTCCTTCCTCTGGGTCTTCTCCGAAGCCCCCCCCACCTATATCTGGATTTTCCTCAAAACCCTCTTCCTCTAGGTTTTGTTCCTCTTCGTTGCCTAAAAATTCATCCTCCTCCTGAAAGTGGGGGTCCTCTTCAGTGAGGTCATATAAATTTACCCAAAAACAAAGGTGATGGCTGGAAGGTTTAGACTGAATCTTAACCACTGGCATTGCTCGGGGCAACCCTCCAGACCATCGTTCTTCGCCTGCCAAGCCATTACAGAAGGGGAAAGACCATATGCAAATCAGGCTTGGCCCCACCCCAAAAGGGGAAGTCCAGCCCGAACTGCTAGGTCACATCCCTTCTGCACGAGACCACAAGCATCCCCAAACATGTTTCACCCTTGTTGGGGCTCATCAGTGAGGAGTAGCTTGGGTCTCTAGGCCCAGCAGGCACGGGACCCACGTCTGGGCATACCCGTCCCACTCGGGGTGACAAAGCAAAAACAAAGAGGCGATGGCTGGAAGGTTTAGACTGAATCTTAACCACTGGCATTGCTCGGGGCAACCCTCCAGACCATCGTTCTTCGCCTAGAGACCCAAGCTACTCCTCGCTGATGAGCCCCAACAAGGGCGAAACATGTTTGGGGTTGATTGTGGTCTCGTGCAGAAGGGATGTGGCCTACCAGTTCGGGCTGGACTGCCCCTTTTGGGGTGGGGCCAAGCCTGATTTACATATGGTCTTTCCCTTCTGTAATGGCTTGGCAGGTGAAGAACGGTGGTCTGGAGGGTTGCCCAGAGCATTGCCAGTGGTTAAGATTAATTCTAAACCTTCCAGCCATCACCTCTTTGTTTTTGCTATAAATTTACCTCCACTTGGGAGGGATTAAACAGCCTAGGGAATTTAGCCCTGGGGTCCATCTGAGGTCCCTCTCTTGCCCTCTTGGGTGGTGGTAGGTTTTGAGTCTCCATAAACCTCTCCATCTTCTCCATACAGAACTGGAGTCTCTCCAGGGTCTCATGAGGTACCCCTGAGCGGTCTGGGGGGAGTGTGGGGGGAGGGTCTTGAGCCTGAAAACGCTTTGACCTCTCCCATAACGTCGAAGAAAGGTCTCAGTCGCCGTCTGAAAAACCTTCAGGTAGGCATGGAGTCCCTTTAGATGAAGGGGGCAGTTCCTGCCTTCCTTCAGGCCTTTTCGGCGTTTCTCTAGCCTTCTGAGCAGTATTCAGCGTATCTTTTGCCGTCCGCTTCTGGCTATCGGCAGAAACGATCCTCGCCAGGCACTCGACGACTAATCTGTCTGTGGAGGGCTCTGGTAATGACATTACGGGTGTCGCACGTTCTACGGCGACGGGTGCTCTCTGACGGAGCGCTTTGTCTGGCGGTTTGGGGGTAGCGCCATTATCTGGGGGAAGCCCAGTCGCTGGTCGCGTCTGCGGTTGTGAGGGGGGCTTAAGACTCTTACGGTCTGAGGACGCCGCCGGTGGAACCTGCGTCTCCGTTGGCGCTGATGGTTTCTTCGTCTCCGACGAAGAAGAGCCGTGGGTTATGTGTTTATGGGACTGTTTTTTGTGTGCGTCGGTGTCGCCAGGGTGTTCATCCCCATAAGCAAGGCGTGAGCCGTACTTGTCGGGGCCAGAGACAAACGGCGAGGAGCGTGAGCGCTCATTAGAGAGGTCTACGACTTCCGTAACGGATGTCGGTTTATCACATTCCTCGTCACTTTCTGCGGCGGCGGGTGAGGAATCGGACCTCGACATGGCGTAGGCCGCCCACCTTTTGACCTTGCGGTCCTTTAAAGTCTTAGGCTTAAGAAGCTGACAAGCCGCGCAGCCGTCTTCCTTGTGGTCGAGGGGCAAGCAACGGTTACACAGTTTATGCTGGTCTTTCAACGCGGGCAAAACCTAAAGGGTGTCCTCTCCATAGCTGAGGAAATATTTCACTGTGTTAACAACCCCGAGGGAAAGGGCGGGGAAATGGAAAGGCATTCGGAGAGAGAAACAAGAAATGTCCCAGGACCCCACTCTCCCTACTGTCTTATGGCCGGCGAGGCCAGGCCACGTGTTCGGCAGCGCCGAAGGATCTCCTCCGTCTCGTCCCCGCCGTCGAAGTTCTTACTCGGCAGAGAAAAGGCTTCGCAGCTACGTCAAGGGAGGGATCTTATGTAAATATATATTAATAAATAATGACCAAAGGTCGAGTAAATGAATTTGCAATGTCTCTCGAAGAGCTCCACGTAAAGGCGACCAATATCTGGCTGGAAAAAAACAATCTGAGGGATCTCGACGCGTGAGGGATTGTGGGTACACCGCACGTCACTATAGGGATAGTGTTACAGACACGCCTTGTCGACGTCCCCTTTTCGACTACGAAAAAACAAAATGCAATACTCTGCAGTGACCACTGGATGTCGGACTATGCACAGCATGTGATTCTAAGCAGATTAACAAACATCAGAATATCTGCTAATACCCCCATGGAGACTCAGTGTTATTAGGTTCTCTATGGAAGAGGGATTTATCGTTATTTCCGCTGCCAGTAATAACGGTAAATCAGGCGGTGGGCATTGTAATATCGTTTGCCAGTATTGCGACAGATTTACCAGTGGGATACAGGTAAGCATATAATGATATATGATATTTTATTTGCATCGTGCTCACACACAAGTGTTTCAGAGCGCAACGAGACAAGGGATGGGAACAAGGGAGAACAAAACAACGATCTTACTAGGCCCAGAAACATTGAGAACGCGCAAGTGCAGGGGAGAGGGTGGGGGTCGGGTGGGCGGGGGGGGGGGGCGGTGAGAGGTTAAAAGTGCTGAGCAAGGATTAAAAAACAACAGTGGTAGTGCAGCCATCACATGGCAAGTGCTAGGTTTTAAGGCACAGAGAGGAGGACTGTAGGGTTACAGGTACTGAGCCAAGTGCAAGGGATGCCAGGAGGCAATGCAGGTGCGTGGCAGGGTGGGCAAGTACCTGGGCCGGAAATCAGAGGTTAACCAGGTACAAGATACCGAAACAGAACAGCAGGGGAGAAGAAGAGAGAAGGCAGAAGCAAAGAGGGAGGTCTTGAGGTGCTTCCGGAACCGGAGATGGTTCTCTTCAAGTTTCAGAGTGGCAGGGAGGCTATTTAGGCACCAGCCGAAGACAGATCTACCCCTAGCTAGTTTCTTTGAGAAACGATGACCCTAAGGGAGTTTGAGCGGGAGGAGTGAAGAGCTCAAGATGGAAGGTATTTACGGAGGGAGAGTTGAAGGAATTTTGGACCCAGGCCGCAAAAAGCCTAGTGGACAATGCAAAGGGTCTTGAATTTAATCCTTGCAGCCACTGGGAGCAAATTAAGAGATTTCAGGGAGGGCGAGATACGATACCAGGGCTTAATGCCAAGGACAAGTCTTGCAATGCTGTTCTGGATGAGCTGCAAAGGGCGGAGGGTAGAAGCAGGTAGCTTTAGAAAGAGGCTGTTGCAGTAATCCAGCCTAGGGAGAACCAGGGCTCGAGAGACCGTGAGCTTCTGGGGGGGAAGGAGAGGAAAGGCAGAATACCTCCGAGGAGGTGCAGTTGGAAGTTTGACTTCTTAGAGACACCAGAGATGTTGGCAGAAAAGGAAAGCGTGGAGTCGAAAATGACCCCGGGGTTCATAGCCTCGCAGGTAGTAAGAGGGCCAAGGGAGACCGGCCAGATAGTAACAGGAAAGGAGTGCGAGGGTGTGCCGATGAGTAGAATCTCAGTTTTGCTGGCATGAAGGCAGAGATCGTTGGTGGCACACCACTCCTGCATAGCAGACAGACAATCAGAGATGAAAGAAGGAGAAGAGGTGCAGAAGGAAGCCTAAAAATGAATTGAGTGTCATCAGCATAGCATTGAAAATTGGAGCAGAGAGCGGCAATGCGATGGGCGAGAGTTGCCAGGTATTGGTCAAAAAGCCAGGGTGAGAGGTTAGACCCCTGGGGAACACTGCAGGCACAGAGAGAGAGATGAGAGGAAAGGAAGGACCCAAGATGGACCAGGGCGTGTCGCTCACTCTGAGAGGAAAGAAGTCAGCCAGGCCAGAGCCTGATCGGTGACACCCAGGTTGTCACAGAGACGGTTGAGCAGGGTGGGATGGTTGACTGTCGAAAGCAGAAGAGACATCGAGTAGGATGAGGACAGAAGGGATGTTACTGTCGAGGTTGGAGAGCAGGTCTTCACAGATGTTCAGAAGAGCAGTCTCTGTGCTTCTGGCAGATCTGAAGCCCGACTGATGGTCATGGAGACAACCCACAGAATCAGTGTGGAGGTTAAGCTGTGAGATGGCCAGCTTTTCCAGGAGTTTGCCCAGGAAAGGAGTGATGGAGATCGGGCTATAGTTAGGCGGGCAAGAGGGGTCATCTGTGGGTTTCTTGAGAAGAGGGTGCACAAGAAATTGCTTCAGAGGGGGTTGAGAGGGGGGCTCCCGAGGAGAAGGAGAGGTTGCAGAAATCGGCCAGGGCAGTAGTGAGGTCGTCAATGTGGTCCTTGATGGTTTTGGAAGAACAGGGTAGAACCTGCTTTGATGAGACTTTCATAGATCGGACTGGTATAGAAACCTTGCCAGGGGAGAAAAGAGGAAAGGAAGAAAAAGAGGGTGGGGGGGGGGGGGGTAGATACAGGAGAGCCAGAGTTAGCAGATGGGGGATGAGGGGTAGGGGACGAGAGGGTGGACAGGATGTTATGGGTTTTTGAGATGAAGTGAGAGGCAAGGGCCGTGCAAAGGGCCCGGGAGGCAGCAGGAGAGGTAGAGACTGCAGCAGGGTTGGCCAGCTCTTTGCAGATTTTGAAGAGTTTGGCCGAGTTGTTAGATGCCGCAGGGACACAGGCTTGGATGTGGGCTCTTTTCTTAAAATGGACAATGAGCTGGTATTGCTTTTGGAACATGCGGGAGGCCATTTTGTCAGAGGATGAACAAGAAGCCCTCCATTTCCTCTCAGCCACCATGCACTTACGTTTAAGGGTAGCTAGGTCAGTGTCATGATCTCTGCTTCCAAAAGGTCAGGGTTTTCCCAACTCCCTTGGAAGCAGATCCATAACCCAGGTTCCGAGTGCCAACCAGTCCCAATTGGGACCTTTTGGACCCAGTCCTGGCGCCAGTGGCACCAGGCTCATAAATATGCCCAGTCCCAGCGCTGGAAGCGCCGGGCTCATAATGCTTGGGTGGAAGGAGACACCTAAGCACTACAGGAGGCTATTTAAACCACACCCGGTGGATGAATCTTGCTTTGCGTTATTCTGCAACCTCTGCAGCAGAACGCTCATCGTGTCTTCTGCATCCGGTCCTGGGCCTAAGGAAAAAGGCTTACCATCCTGAATCCAGTCTTCAGCAACACCTATAAAGACAAGAAAGAACAGGTTAGCATTCCGGCATCTGAAAGGCAAAGGCTTACCATCCTGAATCCAGTCTTCAGCAACACCTATAAAGACAAGAAAGAACAGGTTAGCATTCCGGCATCTGAAAGGCAAAGGCTTACCTACTCTTCGTGCGCTCCGGAGGCCTTCGGCGCTGCATCCCGCATCTGAAAGACAAAACAAGGTGCGTTTAAAGACATTGGGGAACTTTAATACTCACGTGCCATTACTCCTTTCCACATCTAATCCAGTGGGTATTCCGGCACCCTGCAGCCGCTCCGAACTCGTACCTGCAAAATAAAAAGACAGTTAGAGCGCATAGTGAAGCAGGCAACAAGCGCTTACTTACGTGCTTCCAGGCGCTTCTATTCATCACACGGGCTCCATCTTCAACTCACTTCAGCCCGTCATCCGCCATCGCTGGAACCCTGCAAAACAAGAGACATCATTACTAAAGACTTTAAAGACATTTGAATGACTCGAAACTTACCGTTCGTGCAGTAAACGACGGACAGCAGTCCTCTGAAGTCAAGAGGCCTGCGCTACCTATCCAGTGAAGAAACTGGTTACAGCACCCTGCCCCGAGGCAGATGGAGAGCTCGGCATTCACTTACCTAAGGTGAGAGCGTTAACCTTTGGGGGTCTACAGGAGAGGAGAAGAGGAAAGAGATAGGGACACCCCAATAACCCCAGTTCATTAACCCCATATTTTCTATCTGCAGACATCTTACTCTACACGTCAGGCATACAGTGCACAGAGGTCCAGCCCAAAGAGCCAACCGGGTGCTACACATCACCTTTGAAGATACGGTAGTCGCCCAGTCAAGACCGGCGCCTCTGCGAGAATCAGGTGAGCGTTACAGAACGCAAAGCCTACCGCAAAACTCTCGCCCAGGCGCTATGGAAACCTCGGATACTGACCCCCTAGCCCGGTTACTTGGGGAACTAAGGGCAGAAGTGCATGCAGCTCGTCAGGAAACGAATGCTCTAAGAAGGGAACTAATTATTTCCAAGGAGAGAACAGACAATCTTGCTAGACAAGTGCTACAGTCACAAGCCGGACAGACCCCGTTACCCGCATCAGGGGCAAATCTTCCTTCAACATCCTCTATGAATCCAGTGCAGATCAACCTACCTGGGAATGTACCTCTGGCTCCGCCCGAACGGTTTTCTGGTGACCCAAAGAGGTTTGCAGTATTTATCAATCAGTGCCGGTTGCACTTCTTATGCCGGCCAGCAGCCTTTCCAACTGATCAAGCAAAAGTAGCTTTTGTACTTTCGTACCTTAGTGGCAATGCGGCAGACTGGTCGATCCCTCTAGTTAATCAAGATGATCCGGTTCTCCATGATTTTCAAGCCTTTCAGCTTAGTATGGAAAAACTGTTCGCAAGACATTCACAGGGGCAGGCCTTGGACAATGAGCTTCTTTCGTTGCGACAGGGTAATCAAGACCTTTTGGCTTATATTGCATCTTTCAATAGACTAATAGTGGAAACTCAATGACCTGAGGACAAAAGGATTACGCTGTTTTATAGAGGTCTACGTGGAGAGCTCAAAGACGTTTTAGCCCAAGTAGTGAATCCCCCACAAGACTGTTCGGATTATATAGACTTGGTCGTTCAAATAGATCACAGGCTGCAGAACAGGAAGGCCGATCGTTCCAAGTTTGATGCTCGAGTATTTTCCAAACCGCCAACTCCTTCCAAAGGAGTAGACTCCGGGGAACCCATGCAAATAGGGGGTCTGAAAGGTCCTCTAACACAAAGGGAGCGGGAAAGGAGGAAACAGTTGCAATTATGCCTATATTGCGGAAACTCAGGGCACTTTCTTCGAGACTGTCCGGTGAAACCTGCCAAGAAGGCAGTAGGAGCTGCAGTTACCAAAGTTACAAACTCTGAGCAGGGAAACGACCTCGCCCGACAAGAATAGAGGTCCTCTTGCCGAGCGTGAAAACCAATTCCGTGACCTCGCATTTCGTGATACCTATGGTCCTCATTAGCCCTGATAATCCGGATCGATTACATGCAATTGAAGCTTACGTCGACAGCGGTGCCATCGGCAATTATGTGGATCATGAAATGGTTTTGAGGATGAATCTAACTCTTTGTCCCAAGGCTGTAAAGGACGTCATTACTACGGTGGATGGTACGGAGATAGCCTCCGGGCCAGTAACGCATACCACTCAAGAGGTGACGCTAGTAAGTCAAGATGGACACCATGAGAAGATCGTGTTCGATGTGATCAAGGCCCCTCAGTTTCAGATTATTCTAGGAATACCTTGGTTAGAGAAACACAATCCTCTGATCGATTGGCGAGCAAGAACGGTCCAGTTTCCAGAATGTGTCTCTACTTGTCACCCTCCACCTGGTGTTGCACTGGCCGCAATTTCTTCAGAGACTCCCCAGTTACCTCCCGAATACCTAGAATACCAAGATGTTTTCCGGAAGGATCAGGCTAACTCTCTACCTCCTCATAGGTCTTATGACTGCCAGATAGACCTGATACCTGGATCTACTCCTCCTTGTAGTAGAATTTATGCCCTCACCGAGCCTGAGAACCTTCACCTTCGACAATACCTGGATCAATACCTGGCAAATGGGTTTATTCGTCCTTCCAAGTCCCCTGCTTCTTCAGCTTTGTTCTTCGTTCCAAAAAAGGAAGGAGACCTTAGAACTTGTATCGATTATCGCTCCCTGAACCAGATCACCGTTAAGAATAGATATCCGTTACCTTTGATCCCTGAACTCCTGGACCAAGTCAGAAAAGCATGCATATATACAAAGCTGGATCTTAGAGGAGCTTACCACTTGGTACGAGTAAAAGAGGGCGATGAATGGAAGACGGCCTTCCGCACCAAGTATGGGCTATTTGAATATCAGGTCATGCCCTTCGGACTTTGCAATGCCCCGGCCGCCTTTCAATATTTTATGAACGATGTCCTCAGAGAGCTCATAGATGTATGTGTTGTTGTTTACATTGACGACATCCTCGTTTATTCTTCATCGGAATCTGAACATCGGAAACACGTGAAAATGGTCCTCGAAAGATTGCGTCAACACAAACTTTTCGCTAAATTGGAAAAATGTGTTTTCAACGTGACTGAAGTTGAATTCTTGGGATTCATATTATCACCTGGCGGAGTGCGTATGGATTCAAAGAAGGTCGATGCAGTTCTCAAATGGCCATCACCATCCTCCGTAAAAGGTGTGCAAAGCATGTTAGGCTTCGCTAACTTTTACCGCAGGTTTATCCCCGAATTCTCTCGAATAGTCCAGCCCATCACTGCCTTGTTAAAGAAAAACAAACGTTTTGAATGGTCTACCGAGGCGGAACAAGCTTTCCAGGATTTGAAGACTAAATTTATCTCTGCACCAATCTTAAAACACCCTCGCCCCGAACTCCCCTACATCGTGGAAACTGATGCTTCAAGCCTTGCCATGGGGGCAGTTCTATCACAAAAGGACCCTGTAACCAATCAGTTGCATCCCGTGGCATTTTGGTCCCGCAAATTCTCGCCTCCTGAAATCAATTACACGATTACTGACAAGGAACTTCTGGCTATCAAGTCTGCCTTTAAGGCTTGGCGGCATTATCTGCTGGGGGCCCGACACACCGTTACTGTGATTACGGATCACCGAAACCTGCAATATTTGAAGACCGCAAAAGCCCAATCCTCTAGACAACTCCGTTGGGCATTATTCTTTGCCGAGTTTGACTTCATAATTACCTATCGACCTGGTACAAAGAACGGTAAAGCCGATGCCCTTTCTCGGATGGGAGTGGAAGAACACTTGGTCAACCCTAAACCTGTACCAATCATTCCCGAACAAAGAATTCTGGGTGTAATCGCCACAGAATCCATAGAGGAAGTTAAGGATAAAGCCAGGCAACTTGTAACTTCAGCAGACATACAGAATTGGCATCTGCAGGGAAAGGACTTTGCAGTAAAGGACAACTTATTGTATTTCCAAGAACGATTATACCTACCCAGCACAGATTTACAGAAAAAAGTAATCTCTTGTTATCACAACTCTTTAATGGAAGGTCATCCCGGTATAGCCAAGACCTCAGAAAAGATCAAGCGCTACTTCTGGTGGCCGTCTTGGAAAAAAGATATCAGAGACTTTATAATGTCCTGTGGAGTATGCGCCCAAAACAAGAGTCAAAAGGAAAGACCAGCAGGCCTCTTACGCCCTATTGACATCCCACCTCGCCCTTGGCATACGCTTTCTATGGACTTCATCACCGATCTACCTCCATGCTCCGGATACAATACGATTCTAGTAATCGTGGACTTATTCTCCAAGATGGCGCATTTCATTCCGCTCAAAGGCTTGCCAACAGCAGCAACTCTGGCCCGAGAATTTCTCGAAAACATCGTCCGACTGCACGGTTTTCCTTCGGTTCTAATTTCGGATCGAGGTAGTCAATTTATTTCTCATTTTTGGCGAAGTTGCTGTCGGTCGGCTCAAATTGATGTGAGACTATCGACCAGTCACCACCCTCAGACCGACGGACAAACCGAGAGGACCAATCAAACTCTGGAACAGTATTTACGCTGCATGCTGCAACAAACTGAAAAAACTTGGAAAGACATCCTTTGGATAGCCGAGTATGCCTACAATAACTCTGTCCATTCGGGAACTGGGAAAACCCCGTTTTTTCTTTTGTACGGCAGTCACCCTCGAACCTCGGAGTTGGATCCCCTCCAAGATCTTGAAACACCAGCAGTAGACTACCTGCATTCTACAATCACCCAAGCCTTTAAGGAAGCTGTTTCTCACCTTCAAAGGGCTAAAGAACAATACAAGAAAGGAGCAGATCAACATCGGAAGGAAGCCCCTCACTATCAAGTAGGGGATCAAGTCTGGTTATCCACCAAATATCTATCTCTAAAAGGGCCACGCACATTCAACCCAAGATACCTTGGTCCCTATTCCATCACTACCATAGTAAACCCAGTAGCGGTCAAATTGGACTTGCCCCCGCACATGAAGATACATCCGGTCTTCCACGTCTCTCTATTAAAACCCGTGCAACCTCAAACCCGACTAACCAAATCTCCAAAACCTATCCTAGTGGATGGAGAACTCGAGTTTGAAGTCAAAAGCATTCTGGACTCCAAGATCTCCAAATCTAAACTATTCTACCTAATTGACTGGAAAGGCTACGGCCCCCAAGAGAGATCCTGGGAACCTGCTGAATATGTCCACGCTCCTCGCCTAATCAAAAGATTTCACCGAACATTTCCTGACAAGCCAAAACCCCCGGAGAAGCCCGGTTTGGGAGGGGCCTTGAGGGGGGGTACTGTCATGATCTCTGCTTCCAAAAGGTCAGGGTTTTCCCAACTCCCTTGGAAGCAGATCCATAACCCAGGTTCCGAGTGCCAACCAGTCCCAATTGGGACCTTTTGGACCCAGTCCTGGCGCCAGTGGCACCAGGCTCATAAATATGCCCAGTCCCAGCGCTGGAAGCGCCGGGCTCATAATGCTTGGGTGGAAGGAGACACCTAAGCACTACAGGAGGCTATTTAAACCACACCCGGTGGATGAATCTTGCTTTGCGTTATTCTGCAACCTCTGCAGCAGAACGCTCATCGTGTCTTCTGCATCCGGTCCTGGGCCTAAGGAAAAAGGCTTACCATCCTGAATCCAGTCTTCAGCAACACCTATAAAGACAAGAAAGAACAGGTTAGCATTCCGGCATCTGAAAGGCAAAGGCTTACCATCCTGAATCCAGTCTTCAGCAACACCTATAAAGACAAGAAAGAACAGGTTAGCATTCCGGCATCTGAAAGGCAAAGGCTTACCTACTCTTCGTGCGCTCCGGAGGCCTTCGGCGCTGCATCCCGCATCTGAAAGACAAAACAAGGTGCGTTTAAAGACATTGGGGAACTTTAATACTCACGTGCCATTACTCCTTTCCACATCTAATCCAGTGGGTATTCCGGCACCCTGCAGCCGCTCCGAACTCGTACCTGCAAAATAAAAAGACAGTTAGAGCGCATAGTGAAGCAGGCAACAAGCGCTTACTTACGTGCTTCCAGGCGCTTCTATTCATCACACGGGCTCCATCTTCAACTCACTTCAGCCCGTCATCCGCCATCGCCGGAACCCTGCAAAACAAGAGACATCATTACTAAAGACTTTAAAGACATTTGAATGACTCGAAACTTACCGTTCGTGCAGTAAACGACGGACAGCAGTCCTCTGAAGTCAAGAGGCCTGCGCTACCTATCCAGTGAAGAAACTGGTTACAGCACCCTGCCCTGAGGCAGATGGAGAGCTCGGCATTCACTTACCTAAGGTGAGAGCGTTAACCTTTGGGGGTCTACAGTAGAGGAGAAGAGGAAAGAGATAGGGACACCCCAATAACCCCAGTTCATTAACCCCATATTTTCTATCTGCAGACATCTTACTCTACACGTCAGGCATACAGTGCACAGAGGTCCAGCCCAAAGAGCCAACCGGGTGCTACACATCACCTTTGAAGATACGGTAGTCGCCCAGTCAAGACCGGCGCCTCTGCGAGAATCAGGTGAGCGTTACAGTCAGAGTCGCACCAAGAATTACACTTGGCTTTGGGTTTCAAACGGATCTTCATGACAGGGCTAAGAGCATCAAGACTGTCAGACATAAAAGAATAGAGCATGGAAAGGGCTGTGTCAGGATGCGATTCAGCCAAAGGCAGAGGGGGTTGGGAAGAGGGTGGGATATAAGGTGGCAGCGAAAGCATCAACTGGCACATGCTTCATGGGCCGGATGTTGGAGAAGGTAGGCAGTGTTGGGGATGGCTTGGCCTGGGGGGTAGAGAGGGAGAGATGGGAGTGAAAGGGAGGGGCCGATCGCTCCAGGAGAGAGGAGTGGTCAGAGGGACGGAAAAGGGGAGGTCAGAAGACATCAAATATGTGCCCTGCAGAGCGAGTTGGGATAGAGGGGAGAATAGAAGAACAAGTTACTTACCAACTTAACATTCTTTCGACTGGATGTTCCTCCCACGTATTCCTCATCTTATGATAACTCGTTGTCTCCAGCTTCGCTGCTTCGGAAAAATGTTTTCTCTCGGCAGTGGGCGTTGTGCTCGAGGTCGTGGCGTTGATTGTCCCTCGACGGACTCCGTACTCCGTCGACGTCATCGATGCTATAAATAGCTTGAGCCGCGCCCGTTGCTTCAGTTCGGTTTTGTTCGATGAAACACCCAGGCGTGCCCCATAACTGATGCACTCATCGTGAGAGGAAAGTGTAAGAAAACGTAAACTGTACTGTGGGGTAGGATGAGGGGGTCGATGAGGAATACGTGGGAGGAACATCCAGTCGAAAGAACGTTACAGTTGGTAAGTAACTTGTTCTTCGAATGGATTGTGTCCTCCCATGTATTCCTCATTTTATGATAGACTCCCATAGCAGTGCCAATTTTGGAGGCGGGAGTACTAGTTGTAGTTTTCGTGAACAGAATGCAGAACTGCCTTGGCAAATAATCCCTCATTGGAGGAGGCAGTATCCAAGCAGTAATGGTTGACAAAAGTATGCATTGTTTTCCAAGTTGCAGCTGCACAAATATCTGCTGCCGGGACTCCCCTCTTTAGAGCCGCTGAAGTAGCCGTTCCCCTTGTAGAATGGGCACAAAGCCCATCTGGTGGGTCTTTTCCCGCTAATCTGTAGCATTCAATTATGGCTAAAATGATCCAGCGGGATATGGTCCGTTTTGTTACAGATAAGCCTAGTTTATGACCAGTATAACCCACAAATAGTTGGTCATCTTGTAGCAATTTAGACATCCTTGAGATGTAAAAACTAAGAGCCCTCTTGGGATCTAGTCTGTGCAGTCTCTCCTCTTCCTTGCCCAAATGAGGAGGAGGATAAAAAGTTGGTAGTACTATTTTTTTGTGACAAATGGAAGTCCGAAACTACCTTTGGTAAGAATGAAGGTTTAACTTTAAGGACTACCTTATCCTTATAAAAAAATAGTATATAGTGGTCTGCATGAGCGAGCCTGAAGTCCACTAACCCTGCAGGCTGATGATAGGGCCACAAGAACAACAGTTTTTAGTGTTAAAAGCCTCAATGGACATGAGTGCAGTGGCTCAAAAGGTATGCAAGTCAAGAATTTTAATACTAAATTTAAGTCCCAAGTTGGGACATGAAAAGGTATTGGAGGGTATCTGTTAGTAAGTCCTGTTAAGAATTGAATTATTAATGGTATTTTGAAATATGAAACCTCTTCCGAGATGCGCTTGAAAATGGACAGCACAGCAAGGTATCCTTTGATTGTTCCTATCTGGAGCCCCAGATTGGCTAGATGTAATAGAAAAGAGAGCACTACTGGAGTGCCACATTGAAAAGGGTCCACATCCTTCTCTTTGCACCAGTTACTAAACATGTTCCGGCGACATCGATACAAAGATTTTGTTGCTGGCCTTCTGGCCGAAAGCAAGACTTCCATTACGTCGTCCGGAAGATCCCAATCCTTGTATCTCAACCTCTCAGAAACCATGCCTGAAGGTTGAGTGTCTTGACCTCTGGATGGAGAACCCGACTTCCTCTTGCGAGAGAAGATCCTCTCTTTGCAGAAGACGTATCGGAGGGCAGATGGACATGTCTAGAAGGTCCGGGTACCACGTCCTCCTGGCCCAATCCGGGGCAATTAGGATCATGGTTTTCCTGAACTTTCTCAACCTCCTGATTACTTGAGGAATCACGTGGGACTGGGGGGGAAACGCATACAGCAGCGGAAACTTCCACTCCGAAGGCATCTCCCAGAGCTCATCTGAGGAAATTCCCTTGAGCAGTACTGATCGCACTTCCGGTTGATCGCGGTGGCGAACAGATCCACTTGAGGGGTTCCCCAAAGGGCGAATATCTCCAGAAGGACTTCCTGAGCCAACTCCCACTCGTGGGAGACTGAACTCTGCCTGCTCAGAGCGTCTGCCGCCGTGTTCTTCTCTCCGGCTAGGTGAATTGCCGATAGAGAGATTCCTTCTTTCATTGCCCAGAACCAGAGCTGCATTGCCTCTCTGCACAGTGGTAGTGACCCTACACCTCCTCTCTTGTTGAGGTAGTACATTGCCACATTATTGTCCGTCATTATCAGGACATTCTTTCCCTGTCCAGAGGGCAGAAAGGCCTTCAGCGCTAGTCTGATTGCCCTCAGCTCCAAAAGGTTGATGTGTAGTTTGGACTCCGATGGAAACCAACGACCGCTGATTGTCAGATCGTTGGTGTGTGCTCCCCACACTGAGTGAGGCGTCCGTCACTACTATTATCTCCGGCCATGGTTGCCAAAAAGACTCTCCCTTGATAATGTTGTTGTTGTTGCAAGCCCACCATAGAAGATCCTGAGCAACTGCGCTCGGGGCTTGCAGAAGATCCGACATATTCCCTGAGAACTGGGACCACTGAGTTCTGAGTGCCCATTGAAGGGATCTCATTCTCAACCTGGCCTCTGGTACTAGGAAAATGCAGGATGCCATGAGGCCGAGCAACCTGAGAAAATCGAAGGCCGGTAGACGTCCTTTTTTGGAATGAGAAAATATGGGGAGTACCAACCCCTGTTCCCCTCCGCTACAGGTACCAGTTCTATGGCACCTTTCTCTAGCAGGGTTAAGGTTTCCTGCAACAGAAGCGGATCTGGAATTCTGACGGAGTTGGCTCCCGGTGGATGATTCTGAGGCCTTTTTAGGAGGGGGAGACATTAACCTTGGGCTACTGTTTCCAGTGCAAAAGCATCTGAGGTAATGCCCCGCCATTCCTTCAGATGCTGAGAGATCCTGCCTCCCACTGGTGTTTTGTGCAACAAGGTCTCAGAGGCATTTGGAGGCGGCTGCAGGAGTGGCTGAGGGTACAGATGCCACTCCTGAGGCTGATTTTGCACCTCTTCCTCGTGCTCCAAGAGGGAAGTTTCTTTTGCCCCTTTGAGAAGCCTGTCCTCTTCCTCTACCAAAAGAGCAGTAGTATCGAAAAGAACAACCCCTCCAGGAAGATGAGCCTGAATAGGGTTTTAGAGGCTGGCGCATAGAGGCGCTAAACGATTTAGCTGCCGCTTTCGAGGTCTGAAGTTTTTCTAGGCTTTCATCAGCCTTACTGCCAAACAACCTCGAGCCATCAAAGGGCATGTTAAGGAGTCTGGCTTGCACATCTGGTGCAAACCCCGACTTCCTCAACCACGCAAATCTGCGTAGCACAATGCTTGCAGCCATGGACCTGCTTATACTATCGGCAGTATCCATTCCAGACTGGAGACATTCCCCCCTTGCCTCCTTCCCGTCTTTGACTATATTCAGGAAGCCTTCCCGTTCCTCGCCTTCCGGAATATGATCAGCCGCCGCCGAAATACAGTCCCACAGGGTATGGGTAAACCTGGCCAGGGTACAGGTGACATTTGTCGATTTAAGGGCCATACTGCCTGACGTGAAAATTTTACGTGCCCATGCGTCAACTTTTTTATCCTCTCTATTTGGAGGAATAGTGGGATATGCAGTCTGTCTTGATGTAGATGCTGCCTGAATGACTAGACTTTCTGGAGTCGGATGCTTATTTAAATATTCAGGATCCGTTCAGGCTGGTCTATATTTTTTTGGAAAAGTGCTATCTGCAGCAGCAATACTCTCAGGTCTATCCCAGTTTTTCTCCACCGTCCTCTGAAGAGCCCTGTGAAAGGGGAGAACTGGATCTTTTTGAGGCCCTCTGACAATTATATCCGTCATGTCATCCTGTTCAAAAACGGGTGAAGTATTACCCCAACCCATATATTCCATTACTCTGGTCATAAGACCCCTGTACCCAGCATCTGCATGCTCTGCAGGATCAGGTCTGGCTAACTCTAATTCTGGGGAGGCGTCATTTCTACTGGCAGAATGTAGAGTATCACTCAGGTCTCTCATTCTTGATTCCTGGTCAATAAGTTCCTCAGGAACTTGCTTTGTGCCATAAGAAACTCCAAAAGGAGTAACTTTGTCTTCTTCTGAGCCAGATTCATCATAAATTGAGGACATGGACTTAAAAAAGTCTGACCTGGGCAAATGAGTGAATCTCCTTTCTTCTACCATACGCGTCGAAGGGATTGATAAATCCTTCGAAGTTGTCGAAGGAGTCTTCGATGACTTTGAAGATGACTTCGAGGAGGTTTTTGGTTTTGGTGCTGAAACAGTCGACGCCAACGGAGTCGATGACTTGTGTTTTTTGTATGGCACCGGAGAAGTGCTCGACTCTCGAAGAGTCTTCGACGGCTTGGCGTCGACTCGAGTTTTTTTTAGTATCCTCGACACTACTGGTTTTTACCATTGTAGTCTTGAACTTCATTTTGTCATCCAATGGAGCGACCTTAGGGGTATGGCTTTTTCGAGGGGGTCGGGGCCATGTTCTCGAAAACCTCCATCTTTTTACGGAATTCTTCCCATTTACTGGGAGAAGCCGATGTTGTCGGACATCGAAATTTCTTCGGTCGACTCTGAAGAAGAAGATGAGGGAGATCTATATCTCCTCTTCATTTTTTTAGACAATGACAAAGAGTGTCTCGATACACTCCTAGATCGAGATCTCTTGGAGTGCCTATGGTGATCAGATTCCTTCGAATCAGTCGCTTTATGTTTTTTAAACGTAGCCTTCTTAGAGGCTAACCTCCCCACCGACAGTTTACCTCTTCTCTCACAAAGAGCTTTCTCGGTCATGGACTGGCAGGAACCGCAGTCGTCAGTTCGGTGACTGGAACCGAGACACCAGAGACAAACCCGGTGGGAATCCGTGATCGACATTTTTGATCCACAATCTACACACTTCTTGAACCCAGTCTTTGGTTCAAGAAGGAGTCGAAGATGACGACATTTTCTTCACAGAAAATATGAAGCGCGCCGTTCTCGATAGCGAAGCGATCGGAAAAACGGAACTGAAGCAACGGGCGCGGCTCGAGCTATTTATACCATCGGTGACGTCGACGGAGTACGGAGTCCGTCGAGGGACAATCGATGCCACGACCTCGAGCACAGTGCCCTCTGCCGAGAGAAACATTATTTCCGAAGCAGCGAAGCTGGAGACAACGAGTTATCAAAAGATGAGGAATACGTGGGAGGACACAATCCATTCGAAAGGGAGAGAGAATCGCAGAGGTCACGAAAGAGTTCAGAGAAGGAACAGGGAGCATCTAGATGGATATTGAAGTCACCAAGGAGGAGGAGTTGAGTGATTGAGGACAGGAGGGAGGAGGAGAGGTCCGCCCACTCAGAGGAAGGAGGTGATCTGACCAGGTGGCCAATAGATACCCACAGTAAGAGTGGCCAGGAAAGAGAGAGAGTGTGAGCCTGCAGACAAGGCATTCGAAAGAGGAGTAGGTCTGCATGGGAATGATGGAGGCAGGAATCCAAACAGGGAAGATCAGGGCTACCACTCCTCCGGACCGGTTGAATCTGGGTGCGGAGTGGATCTTGTAGCCGTCAGAGAGGAGTGCGTCAAAGCTCGCGACAGAGCTGGCTGTAAACCATGTCTCAGTGAGCGAGGACAGAGGTTAAATTCTTCGAGAAGGAGGCAGATGTAAGAGGAGTGTTTGACAGCAGAGAGAGAGTTGCAAGATGAAGTAGTTTCCCATCCTTAAAGGACTTCCGGGGAGGTGTACAAATCAGAGGTAAGGCCTGCGGAGGTGAAGGTGCCCGAGGGGGGTGTGGGGAAGAGGATGGAAGAGGGCAAGGTAGCCAAGGGGGGAGCCAGGGAAGCCGGTGAGGGAAGAGAGGGGACAGCAGGAGATGAAAGGAAACTGATGAGGCGAGGGAAGAGTCTATCAAAGAGGTGATTGGCTTGAGGGCCTTGGACCATGACTGTGCCATTTAGGTAGAAATTAATGATGACCTTGGAGGAGTCGAAGGGGGCCATTAGGGCTTCCCAGCGGGTGCCACCCATAATGGGAAAGGAGGAGAGAGGACAGAGCAGAGATCATATGAAGAGTCTATAGGTCTGGCGAAGGAATAACAAGGAGGATGTTGGTGAGGGTCTGTCTGGAGGAAGCGCTGGAGAAAGGCGTCAGCGATAGGGAGACTAGGTATCCTTTTTGAACTTCTTACTACCAGACTTAATGAGAAAGGAAGGATGGTCAAAGGAGAAACAGTTAGAGAAGATAGGAGAAACAAAAAGCGCCATGGGTGAGGTAGAGAGAGGGGGGGGGGGGCGGGGGGAGGGAGTGACAGCGGGGCAGAGTAGAACAAGTAGAACGGTGCAGTCACTGGGCCAGCAGGTTACAGGAAAAGCACGCAGTACAAGCAAGGGCACAGGAAATTTGCAATACACAGCCACAAGCTAAAAGCAAAAAACACAGCTAGATTTGAAATAAGGCTGGATACAGAATGCTAGCAATGGGTGAAAAAACAGTGCAATGTAAGCATGGGAGACAAGCCGAGAAGGAAGCAAAGTCAAGAGAGAGTAGGAGTGTTAGATAAGATATGCACAGAACTGGTAAATCTTCCTGACCTGGGTCAATCCCAGAACGTTTTGCTTTTTGGGATATTTTTCCTTAATACCTCAGTATTCCTTAATACTCACATAATCTAACTTTTTATGGGTGTCATTTTTAAGACTCTCCATAGTGTCTTTTTAAAGTTATCCTCTTTAACAACTTATTGGCAATAAGTGCCTGTTGTTGCTGGGTTGCTCTAGGGGCTCCCCTTTTAACTTTCTTTTGCTAACCTCTGGTGAACTACAGTTCCCAAGGGTAGAAAGGATCTTTGGATCCCTTTTACATTTTGTTAAGTGAAACCAGCACACTCCACCTCATGTGGAGTGCTGGGGAGATGTATCCCCTTTTCACATTAAAACAAACAATTCTGTTAGTGATAAGCTTACCTGCAATGGATGGTGGCAGTGATACCTTGTATTAATTTGGTGCACCTTTACTGCAGCTGTGATCACAGCCCGCGGTAAAGGCACCTACGGGTGTCCATTTTTACCAAAATGGCCTCCATCTTCTTTTTTCGCCATTTTAGTGTGTCGTTTCTTGTTCCTTCCCCTGACATACAGGGCGGGAAATTCCTTTGTGTGATTTTTATCTTCGCCGGGAGCTCCCCGCCCAGGCTCCAGTCTGTCTGCGAGAGCAGTGAGGGAGGAGTCCAAAACACCCCCGCCTTTAGTCTTACGTCTTGCTTGAATAGGGATAAATCCCAGTGGGGGGGCTAGCTGTCCCGATGGACAACCAGACAGAATACATTTACCTACGTATACAACCAGAATAGGTTGTTGCCTACCTAGAATAACTTTGAGTCATTCAGTAAAGTGTGACATTGAGTTTTACTTTCCCCTTCATTGTGAGGTTAAAAAAGTATGTGGGTTTTACTTACCTTGTGTTAGCTGATAGCCATCCAAAAAGAAGTTACAAGAGTTACTGCTTACTCAATCTGGGGTTCCTTTATTTCAAAAGTACCTGAAATTGTATATTACATCCTTAGGTTTTACTCACCTAGTACAACTGTGTGTTATCACAAAAGTAGTTATAGGTTTTTACTGCAGCTAGAATAAGTGTTCCACTATTCACCAAAAGTATATTGTCCAGTTGACTGATTAAGTGATTTGTACTGAGAATCATAACTGGAAGTGTCTACTGCCCTTGCATTACTGAATCTAATTGTAAAAAGTAACCATTGGTTTTTACTCCCCAAGAATAGGCTTCACCTATACTGAATGTGTATGAAAAGGCTTGGACTTCTCTGGAACTACTTTAGGTACTTCAAATACGGTCTATACTTGGGTCTGTGTACTTTCAAGTATAGTGCTGCGTTTTTATACTGTGATTTCATATAATGCTTTAGTGCTTACTTACCCCTAGATTTATCTGGGCCTACCTGTATTTAAATAAATCCTTTATTTTTACAATACCAAGTGTTTCAGTTTTTCTTTGGATCATTTGTATTATCATTTTGTTTGTACCGATTCTACTGCCCTCTCTCCCTCCTAAGATAAGCCTGGCTGCTCTGTCTACGCTTCCATGAACTCAGGTGGTACAGCCGTATACTAAGAGTGGAGTCTTGTACTGCCTCAGTTAACTAGGCCCTTAACTGGACTTCAGAAAAACTGTCCTAACAAGGAGTGTGTCCAGAAGGAGGGAACTAACCCATAGTTAAAGAGGTGTGAATGTCATGGTAGTCTATATTCATTTGAGGTGTGAGGTAGCAGCATCACGAGTGCTCACGTGCTGGGGTACAGGGAATTTCCATGCAGCATACCAGCAGCGGACAAGGAGCAGACAGGGGCTTTAGGAAGTGCGCCTTTGGTGAGGGAGCCGGCTAAAACCTTGCGGCCCCTAATTGGATGTAAAGTAGGAGGGAGTAGCCAATGCTTGAACACTCCTGCAGGCACTCAGGCTGGTCAAAGATGCACGCAAAGAATCTGCTATCTTTAAATTGCCGTGAGACGGCAAAGTGAAGCCCCGCAGTAACAAAAAACCGCCTCAAGGACCCAATCAGATAGTTAGGGCTGCAGCAGGGTGGAGAGCGCACACAAAACTGAAATGGTGGCACATTAAAAAGTGCACGCTCCGTTCAGTTTTTTAGATTTTTTTTCTTCTTCTTGTCTTTGACTCAGGGAAAAAAAAAAAAGGATATACGGAGATCGCAGGTAGCAAAAATCCTACTCCGTTGTGCTGATGTGAAGGCAGCACTGCCTCAAGATGTGCGTGCATGCTGCTGTGGGAGCCGGTGAAAGGAGGCTCCGATGCAGTAGGAAGAAGCAAAGAGGACCCTCTCCACCCGCACCATAGTCCTTACACTTCCATAATTCCCACACCTAACCGCTGTGGTGGGTCAAAAGAAGGAGTTCGACTCAAGACATTTCGAAATTACTTTTATTTAAATAAGAGAATGGCCTAGCTTTCCCTATGCTAAAGGGGTTTCCCTACCTATCTAAAGGAACAAAAAAGGTGCTTGTCTGTAGTTGGGAATTCCCAAAGAATAGTCATCCGTCCAGACCTAGTTCTATCCGGAACGTACCACTAAGAAACTAAACTTAAAAAGTTCCAGGAGCTTGGCTTGATTCGCCAGATATACCAGACCTACCTCCTCTGCCATCTCAAGTAGTGCCTTGTTGCTGCTCTCCCACCGAGAGCGGTACATGGTAGTCTCCTTCTCCAGCTTCTTGATCTTCTTCGTCATCTGTCATGCCAGGAAATGAGAGTTAGAGAACCTCACTGTTGCAGCATAAGAGCAATTTCATGCTACAAGACAACTTTTACCTTAACTCTAAAGGTAATGCTAGTGAGATCAAAAACTCCAGCCTTTTCATTAAAAGTACTGAATGTATGTCATCAACGTGTCACAAATAGCCAAGGCTATTGGATGGATTCTCAGCAAACACATTACCTCCACTTGACCCAACCCTTGAAAATACCACCACACTTACACCAACGCTTCTCACTGTTTCACTACAGGACAATCGTCCAGCCTGAATAGATCACCTTCAAACATGCAAGCAATCCAGCTCTCAGATCTAAAATATCCAGACATGCTTCAGGCTCTCCCTGCGGTCAGGTGACGTCACTATCAAGGCACTTACTCTCCACCCATACTAACAACTATAATTCTTGCGGTAAACCTATGCTTCGAGAAGAACATGCAACTTTTGCTCGTCCTTCGCTACAATAAGACAGTTTGCACCGTGTTAGGGATATAACTAGAATGAATGAATTAATTATAACATTTTATAACTTGCTTAATACCGGGGAACAGTTTCTAATCGCAAGCCCGGCATTCAGATCTATGTTTCTATGCGTTGCCTTGCTTCCAAGACAAACACGTTGCCCCGAGCTAGCCTCCCAGCCAAAGGATCAGTAAGGCTGCCCATTTAAACTACACACCTATGTCAATAAGATTCCTCTTTCATAGCAATCCCCAGTATTCAGTCTCGGTTTTCAAAATCCACGACTGCAGACAAAATCAAGCCCTGAACCAGTAAATCACCTTTTCCATTTCCTGCTTGAAAGTTGCGAAAACCTCGTTGCTTTTGGAGAGCGTGCTCTGGAACTCCTCAAACTTCTCTGTGTAGAGAGCCAACTGATGAGAGAGGGAGAAAGTTATTCACTTGGCATAAACAGCATCATCAACTGCCAAACTCCTGGCTCTCGGAAACAAATGGCCTCCTGAAAGGCACATCTTGCCACCTTCAGCCACTCACAGGACTGCCCAGGAGCAGTTTCAAAAGGTGCTCTCCACAAAAGGACACCAGGAACCAACTTCCTGAAATAAAGGCACAGGCAATAACTTGCCTAACTGAAGATAATGCCTAGAACTATGTAAGGCATCTGAATGTGTTACTTACCTACTCAAAATGCCCATCATCTGGAAAACGTCCCTAAGAATGCGGCTCAACCTCACTAATACATTGTATTAGTGGCACCATTCCACAGAAGAAAAGCATATGTGGGGAGATCTTAAATATCAAAGTCAACCAGTGTAGAGAGATTAATAAGTTAGCAACATAGTGCTCTGAAAGGGAAGCTTTTCCTCCAGAGCAGAACCATCCAAACAAAAGCACTGCAGAACGACCCAGACCATGACAGCAAGGCTGCAGTCAGCCCCCACAACTTCATAACTTCATACGTAAGAACGGGATGCTATGCCAAGGAAATGCCACCGGAAAAGGGCAGCTCGACAACCTCCCTGTAACACCTCTGGGGCTTTCCGAAGAGCTCACCTGCTGTTTCAGGTGCGACTCCTGCTGTTTCATGAGATCACACATTCGCTGCGACTCCACTGCTTCTTTCAGCAACTGCAAGGCAGAAAAGACAGTTATTTTGAAATAAAGAGACAGATTGCACATTGATCTAACTGCAGTCTGAGCACAAGTGGATATGATCAAAACACCAGCCAATTTAACAACATTGCAAACCAGAGCAAACCCGGGGTCAATGACAACACACAATCATTATTGGATACAGTCAAAATCTGCAGCACAGAAGTTTCTGAATGATCTGAAAATCACTTCAAGCTGTTTAAAATAAAACAATAATAATACTTTCCTACGAAGTACCCTGTTCTGCCTCAACTACTAGGAACAGCAAAGGCCTGCAGAATCAGAACAGAAGACAACATGATGGAAATCAGGGAGGGGGCATGAGCGCCAGATATAAACAGACGAGTGAGACAGCAGGCAGTGATTTCCTGTCATACAGGAATGTTGAAAATAAAGGAGCATGGTTTAATGTACAGGTTATAACTAATCTTGAAGTGAGAAGAGGTAACATCTGTTTTCTTACACATCCTGTCAATAGAAGTAAAGATTAACTAAGACGCGACGGGCCCCTTCCACCCAACACATCAGGAAAGACCTGAAGACCCTACTTTCAAATGATGCATCTCTGTAAATGCCATTCAGCCCTACTCCCCCCCCCCCAGCTCTATCTTTATCCATCCCAGCCAGCTCAACAACTTCCCTGCACCACCCGTGTGTGGCCAATGTACAGTGTTTCCCCTCCCCCTCCCAGCTGGGTTTGCGCTTTAGAAGTACCATACATACTGCAGTTTCTGCAGACTTTCAGGTTCCCCCGTAGATTGCGCTAAGAGACGTGCTGATCGACTGCCTCTCATTGTTAGCATCTCAAAGCCACCACTGGCATAAAAAATAAACACAAAGGCTGTCATTACAGACCGGCACGTTCCAAAGAAATAATGTTTAGGCTCACAGCGGCATCAAAAAGAACTTCTAGCAGCATGAAACTGTAATCACAAGATAATGTTTGCTACCCACATGACCGCTCTTCCATGGAGACAACGTAGACGGGAGCATATTCATTTGTATGGTCCACATGGTTTACATGGTATCCACTAATTGCAGGAAATTCAATGAAAGGCATTTCAAAGAAACCCATCTGAAATAAATCCCACTTAATTGCAAGGCCAAATCTCACAGCTTGTACACCCATTGGTTTCAAAGGTAAACAAACAGAAAATTAAAAAAGCATCAAAAAAGGTTTTTAAGTTTTATAAAATGGAAACCGAAAGGTAAAAAGAATGTTAGAGTACATTTCCTTTTTGAGTGAAATTCTCTCCACCTGCGAGTCCCCCAGCACAGTCTTGTTGCTGGACTGTGCTCTGACATTTTTGATACTCTTACGGAGTAATGCTTTCCAGCATCTACCTTTTACTATTGCAGCATGCGGCAGTACCGTGTTGCTGGAAGCTCCTTGAGATACCCATTTCATTTTACCTGGGTTATCTACTGTTACCAAGGCATGGGACACCCTTTTGTGCCTCCTGTAATGTATGTTGTGATATTAGCACACCTCCCTCCCCTTATGTGGAGGAGTGTTGAGGGGAAACATGGTCTCTCTTTTCTCACTGATTCAGTAACTTTTAGTTACTGGTGCAAGTTCATCTGACGCGCTGGTGGTAGTATACCATTTTGAATGAGTTTTTGGGGACCTTTACCGCGGATGGACTTGGCAGCTGCAGCAGGGATACAGGGGTCACCATGTGTGCACTTTAAGCGCCCTACCCATGACTACTTGCTCTTACTTGTGCCTTCTTCTACCTTCCTGGTGGGGGGGGCGTCCTTGATGGCACCTTTGTCTTTAGCGGGCCCCAATTGGAAAGCCCGCCAAGGTGCTCAGAGTGCCTGAAAGGATAGGAAGTGGGGGAGGTACCCAAAACTCCATGTTTTTGTCCTGCAGTGTGCCTGCCTGGAACCAGTTTGAACTGGGAGGCTGGCTGTCCCCCCCCCCCCCCTTGACAGCCGTCCCTCAGATTTGCATGAGAGGCTTGAATGGCGATTGGTGGGGTCAGACAGTTTTCATGCATAAAAGGAGAGGCTCCTGGAGCAGAACCTCAGTCGACCACTGGACTGAAGATCCGAAGAGGAATTCGAAGGACAATGTCCCAGCAACTTCAAAATGACTGCCAGAGCCGTTGAGTGACTGCTGAAGACCCGCCCCGAATTCCGAGTGACGGGGAACATCTCTTGAAGACTTCTTCGTCCCCTAGACTCGTGGGACCAACCAGTCTGAATGCCACCTGCATTTTCCAACATCCCACGAATAGCTGTGATCCTCTGGTGTTGCAAACTACAAACCTGGGACATGTGCAATTTTGCAGTACAACATTGTGTGAGGCGTGGATCTGGCTGAAACCTCATGCGCATCCTTCCCTGCCTGCAGTGACTGTCCAAATCCTTGAAATACGCTCAACTGAGTCGAGGACTGAGAAAAGTCTCCCAGCCGATAAACGCCACAGATCCAAAGCCTGTGAAGGGACAATGCACCACTGCTAGGTGTCCCCCTGCTAGAGTGCATATGTCTGTTCCCGCCAAGGTTCCTTCAACCATCCAAGCCAATAAACCCGAAACCAGGGACAACCGTTTCCTCACCTTGTGGACAAACCTGCTGCACCAAGTGCTTCACTGATAAGGTACTGTTCCAAGCCTAGGTACTTACCTTGGTCTTGTTGCGTTGCTCAGGTGTTCTTGGAGGGCTGCAGTTAAGCTGTTGCTTGCACCCCCCCTTCCAGGGCACTTGGGGTGAACAACCCATTGGGCTCTAAATCGCAAAAAACTATTACCTACCTGCAAACTGGAAGACATCCTCAGTCCTTGGTCACTGGATCCCCAGTGCCCCTCTTGCTTCTTTGTGGCTCATTTAATATAGGGTTGGGCTTTTGAAGAGTGACTAAGAAAGTTAACTAAAGTTTCAAGAGTTAATCCAATTTTGCATATTAGTATTCGTAGTTTTCACTAACCTTTTATTCTACTGTGATTTTACTGTGTGGATATGACATTTTCTAAAGCCTTGGTGCATATAAAATAAATGTTTTAACATAACTGCTAATGTGTCTATGTTTCCTTGAACCAATTGTATGCTCCAAGTACTGTGTGCCTCACTACAGCCCTTATCCTGCCTGTACTAAGCCTGGCTGTTCAGCCATTTCTACTAAACCTTTCAGTAGTTCAGGCTAATCCTAAGGGGTTACAACCATGTTACCCAAGGTGAACTTTTCCAAGTTCTATCACAGAAAGTAACTTGTGTAAAACTCCCCAACAATTAACATAGCATGAGGGAGATACAGGGGATGGTGTGGCTAGAAGAAGGGCTGAAACAAGTGTTTCCTCCGTTCTGCAACAAAGAAGGGTAGAAAAAGAAAAACAAGCACCAAAATTCGATGTTGGCGTGAGGTAGACGCCCCAAAAGTCATTTTTATTATCCGACTTACAAAGAGTTGGGAGTGAGGTGGCTTGCAATTTGAGGGCCAATCTGGTTTGTACAGACCGAGCTTGGGTCTTTAAGTTTCTTAAAAAATGAACAGACCAAAATGTGCAACAAATCGTAACCACGAGCCAAGAGAAGGTGCACAAAATCACCAATTTACCAAAAGAAGATCGAGATAATGTGCCCTGCTAACACCCAGTCCACATCACACAGAGGGCAGGAGACTCCCTTTAACAGACAGAACATGTTTTAAATAAAGTTGGGAGTAAAAAGATTTCTTGGGGATTAAAATAGTTCTCATTCACGATGGGGATATTTGTAAGGCAAGTAAAAATGAATATATGTTCCAATACAGGTTTCCTTGAAAACCATACTCCACAATCCCAGTAAAACTCATGCTCCTGGCTATGGCACTACTCTAACTAGTACAACTGATGGGAACGTATCATGAAGCAGGATGAGGGTGGAAGCAAGCAGTCAGGCTCTTGGGTGACTGCAGGATTTTTTGTAGGGAGTAATTTTACTCCGTAGTTGGGCAGTATGGAGCATTTGTAGCTGCTACTCCGCTTTTCGCAAGGCTGGGTATAGGATTACAAGAGGGACTCCATCAGTCACAAGATCCTACTAAACAGTCTGGAAGATCTTGGTATTAAAGAACCCACTGTACACTGATCACCTCCTTCCTCACGAGTAGAACAGAAACTCCTGGCCTCGTCCACTTACCTGCCCAAGGATCCACACTCTCACCTTTACTCTTCAATACACAACACCCCTACTAGACATCAATACATCTAGTATCTCCTGTGTTCGGGAGAGCAGGTTTATGCTTACACCCCTCTCCTAGTGAGACCCCCAGCACATTTTGCTGGACTTCTGGACCTTTTTCTTTCTCTCTTGAATAAGGGGAGCCTTTTTCCCCCCTCATTCATTCTTATTTGCTTGGACTTTTGGGAACTCTGTTCTTTTGTTTTACCTTATTCTATGGAGTCTTGCTTTCCTCCATATCCCTTAAAGTCTTCTGTGTTACACTTTTACAACACACAGTACCGTAAGTGCAGTGTTGCTGGTAACCCTCTGGGGTCTCCTTTGTAGATTTCATGTTCCCCAAGAGCTACTTTTCTTAAGGAAAGAGGGATACTTTGTATCCTTCCAAAAATGTAAACCTATGAGAGATTAGCACACAGCACCTTATGTGGAGTGCTAAGGGGATTCCTAGTATCCCCCTTCTCTCTGCTCCTGGTCACAGTGACAACCCTAAAGTTATGGCTGGTGGCAGTGGACGTGTTCTACCAACTTTTGTGCTATTTGCTACTGCAGACTGTATCCCCAGCCCCGGTTATACACAAAAGGGGTCACTAGTGGTTCCTTTCTTTTTTGCAATTTCTTGCGTGGTTATCCTTTGTTAGACCTCTACCATTCTAGAAGGGGGAGGTGTGTGTGTGTCTGTTTTGCCTTTGACGGGAACCCTTCGGTGTCCCCGCCTATGCTCCAGTGTGTCTGCGAAGGCAGGAAGCAGGGGGAGGAGTTTTAAATTCCCCTGTACTTTGTCTGCCAGAGTGCCTGAATGGAACCAGTTCCCACTGGGGGGAGAGGGGGCTGACTAGACAATTTCCCGCCCCTTTCTATAAGCTGCTGGGAGAGTTCGCAGAGTCGTAATAGGGAGAATTTTCAGTTTCTGTGCCAATTCCCTTTAACCTTAGAGAGCCCCAGCCCTTTACTGGAATCTGGGACCTTAACGAGTGGGCTTTTTTGTCACCCACTCCTGCCTTTTCCCTCCGACTAAGATGTTGTGTTCCTTATGTTTTAATGGAGTCTGGTAAACTCATAGACATTGATTTTTGTATAGTGACACACAGCACCCTTTGTGCAGTGCACCGATGAGTCCCTTACACTCTTCTAAATGTTCAAATGCATTGTCTTGTGTGAACTACAGTTCCCAAGAATAGTAGGACAAATTTTGTTTTACCTTTCTCTTTTGTGGGTCCAGCACGCAACCTTACGTGGAGTGCCGCGTGGCAGGGGTACTGTGGGGCTTTGGATTTAACCGCCTTTAGCCACATCTAGTGCTTCCTAACCTAATGAGGGCTACTTTCTATCCTTTTGAATTACTGCAATTCACTTGAGCAGGCCTAACAGCTTGTGCACATCAGGAAGGCTGTCCTGAGCTACTGGATCTGCCTTCGAAGAACGATTGACCGTTCAACAAGACTTTTTCTAAGAAGGTTGCATCAGAACTACAACTGCCCCATTGACCTTGGCTGTCCTGGCTCTCGAACGACATCCCTTCTGTAAGTGCTTGTGCCCTATAAAGGTTTTAATAGTTTGACACTCTTATTGCTGGGGAAAAGACCTCCTACATCCATCTGGGAGAAATGACTATTGATACAGTGCTACAGTGTTCTATTCTACTCGTAACACCCTTTCCCACCAAACTCAATATTGTATGGTGCACCAGAAGTGCTACTACTGACCTTGACTGATGTACTAAAACATTTTCAGCACATGGAGTGACAAGACGAATTTACTCACCTACATTATTGCTGCTTGAATAACTGGATTCTGAAAGTCTACTTGATGTTCCTATTAGTTGCTGCATATCTAGTGTGATTTATTTGCTTTGTGTATATATCAATAGATAATATAACTTTTAAAAGGTGTAAGTGTTTACTTGGATACCTGTGTGTACTGATTTCACTGTACTGCTCTACAGCTCACAGTACCCCTTCTAAGGTAAGTCTGGCTGCTCAGCCACTCTACCGACTCGTGTAGTACAGGCCTATATTAAATGTTGTGTCACTAATACCAAGAATATAAGTCTTGTAAAGTTCCACACCAGTTGGACTTAAAATCTTACCTAACAAGGAGTGAGTGGGACATCTGAATTAAAAGGTGACGTTCCTGTGGCAGAAGGAAAGTCAACCACTGGAACAGAAGACCCAAAGCGGAAGACGGCCAGTAACGCCTGCAGACCCTTCCAGTAACCGTGAAGAGACTACTGGTGCCCTGACCCCATTTTATTATCGTCAGGAGCGTCGAAGAGGCCTCCTTCCCCTTGGCTGGTAGGAACAACTACCCCCAAGATGAACTGCAAGTGCTTCCTTTCGTCACCAGACAGAGGAATCAGGAGACTAGGCCCATCACTCCGAACAGGAAATAATACAGCGGCCTTTGCTATTCTAACCTAAGGTTCTGTGGGGCTCAAGGTAGAACTTAACTCAAGCTGAATAGTCGCTCCAGGGTGAATGGAGTACATTATTTGGGCGTCTACCCATATCTCTGGCAAAGGCTTCCCAGCTTGTGTCGTATTAGGGTGTCCTTTGCAGGTTCCCTATACACTTATCTTACAAAAGTATTTTTAGTAAAGTAACTAAAGTATCCTGAGGATCCTTACCTTTTCTACTGCTACATAAGACTTTGGTTCCACTCCTACACTGACTTTGATGAACTCTTGAATAATTAGGAATTAGACTTGCAAAGCATTTGAAGCATTCTTACTGCCATTTCCTCGCTGCCTGCTCCTCTCTCCAGACGTCACTGTTGGAGCTTCCACCGGTCTCACCATGCTTCCCTGGCTTCAAGATCACTTGGGGTAAGCTTTGGTGGATTAATGGAGCGCTCCCTGGCGTGTTTACACCGCATTGAGAAAAAGACTGAAAATGCTTTTAAATATGCTGCTCCAATGCCGCTTGCAGATACCCTTTGATCTATTCGTGTTTTCTGGAACTGCCTTTTTTTGTTATGTACTCTGGACATCTTTCAGCTTTGCCTCATTTACTTTAGCCATTCCAAAATGGCCTCACTTTTCCCCCCACGGTTCCTGTTGGTGTAGCCTGGCCCTGCTCCCCCTTCCATTGGTTGCACTTGGCTCTTTAAACTAATGACAGCAACCGGGAGGCGGGAGCCGGCCACCCCTGTCCACCACAGTACGCTGCACTGCCGCCCCCGTGAGAGGTTGTGCCCATTCTCCCTCCCCCCAGCACAACTTGATAGGTCCTGACATAGTATGTTGTTGCTTTTGCCCTTCCCCCTCCTCCTCACCTCTCTCCCTTTCCCTCCTCGCCTCGCCCCAGCCCTCCCCTCCTCTTGCTAAAGCCAGGCGCTACCTCAATTGCAGTCAGGCATAGTAATTGTAGCCACCTTCCTTTTGCAGCCACCTGCTCTCTCCTCCCCCTCTCCCTTTTATGTCCACTAGCACTTACTCCTATCATTTGTCCCGTGACCTCTGATAGCAGCCGGTCTGCCCCCCCCCCTTCCCTCATGTCTTTCTCCTCCCACTGCCAAGCATCTTTCTGACCTTACATGATAGTTGATTGTTTTGTCCTTCTCACTCACTCCCCACCCGCTCCTTCCTTCCCTCCCCTCGTTATTCATGCGCTACATCAATTGTTGCATAGTAATGTTACTGCTTGTATTGTTCTTTTTTCCCCCCTCCATCTCTCCTCCTTAATTGTTCCTTGCACTATCTGAAATGTCGCCAGGCTGATTAGGATAGTTATTTTTCATTCTGATTTGCTGAAAGAACTTGTAAGAATGTATTTGTATTCTCCCTTGTTCCCTCCCTCCTTGAAGCGCTTTGAAACACATTGTGTATAGGCACTATACACAAACAAAGCCTTCAAAAGTATCTTACTGCTAATGGTGTTGAATAACGCTTCTTTTCCTTCCTACAGGCTTTGTCTGTGTGACTCTACATATTAATGAATCTATAATTTCTCTCTAACAAATGTTGGCGCGCGGCACAACAAGTTACACGGTAGAACTGTCATTAGTGTCCTTTCTGTAACAATTGCAAACACGAGCAACTACTACTGAAGCATTGAAAAGTATTGTTGATAGTTCCTATGTGTATTAGTCTAAAAGATGATTTACTTACATGCGTTGTGTATATAAAATAAATAGATTGTATTATAACTTTAGAGTTTCTTTGAGCTATTGTATGGACTGCGTTCAGTGTATGTACTTACAGTTCATATCTTCCTCCTATGATAAACTGGCTGCTCTGCCATTCTACCAATCCTTTGGGTGGTACAGAAATATACCAAGAGTTGGGGACCTGTACACCAAGGGATAGTTTTATAGAGTCTTACCTCCAGGGGGACTTTAGGAAAACTCCCCCAATATCATGCTACAACTACGCCACTGACACATACATACTCTAAACACACTAAAAACTGCCTTGTACAGGTGGAAGCATGGATGACAATAAAACGGACTAAAACTCAACCCTAGCGAAAACCGAACCGGTTCTCTGTAATCCTACAGGTTATAACTCTACCACAATCCTTTGGTTTGGGAAAGTACTCATCTCTTCAGGCCAGTGAACCACAATAAGGAATCCTAGGATGACAAGGGACAACAGCACCCTCACTTAATCACAGGTCAAAGCCATCGTCGGAGGCGGTTTCTCTCAGCTAGGCATGCAAACATTCACCCACAGGGCCATGGTCAAAATTTCTCTAATAGTATACAAACTAGACTATGCAAACAGCCTCCATCTCAGACTCCCAGATTTCAATATGAGGACATTTTAAAGAGTTTGAAATGCAGCAGCAAGAACACTTTCCAGAATGAAATCAATTGAACATATCACTCCAGCATTACGTATTCTCGCCTGGCTGTTCATCAAAAAAAGGTATTTCCAAACCTTGTGCAAGGACCATCATTCATACCACAGAGAGGCCCTTCCTCCTTCAGATGTTTCAACACTAGAAGTTTCTGCCTTCTCTGGACGCCATACCCTAATCTCTGCTCAGAATTTACTCTAGGCCACGGTCCGCTTGGCACACATTGCTGTATGCTCCCACATTTTCCCTTTACCGCCTTTTCTCCCCCCTCCCCTCATGCAGAACCAACCACTGCCATATACCAGCCCACATCTGGTTGCCTTGGGACGACTGCTTAACAAGCATCTTAGACGAAGGGCACCACTACCGTGAGGTCACCAAAGGGGCACCCCCACTAAGACGTTACCACCAACTCAAAACAGATGCTGTAAAAGGCCTACGTGGCACTCCACCAAACTTCCCACACTAATCTTCTCAACCCATATGCTCAGATAAGCTATATGCAGATTAACGAAGCCATCACACTACAACATAATATGCCCTCACAACAAACATACAGACCACAGCCCCAGTTAATAACTTCTAACACCTCAAGCGCACAAGGCTTTCCACAAATACCTCAATGGTCCCTAAAGACTTCTAGAAACAGACCAGCACATACAGCTCAGGGTACATTTTTTTAACTTGGGTGATTAGTGAGGCCATTGTTCATTTTCCCACTCTCCATAAATAAAATCCATCCCCCAGCTTTCAGATCCACCAGAGTGTCTGGAGACAGCAGTGAACGGGGTGAAACCCCAGAAACGTAAGTAGTCCAGACAATTCTATTCCAAGCTACAAAACGGGGGCAGGGAAATTTGACCAAAGCTTGTGCATTTTATGTGCCCTTACAAAATCATAAACCAATAGAAAAAAGGATCATTGGCAAACCTAATACAGTATTTCTGGCTCATGTCCGCCAGACCTAAAAACAAGCAATACAGACTACATAGATCGAATGTTAAAGAAGAATATTGACAAAACAGTTTAATGCTTTGATGAACAGTTTGTTCAAAGGAATGGCAATAGCTAACAAATTGTAAAGTCAATATGGTTGCACTATTGAAAATCACACAATATAAGACAATTAGCACAGGGATCTGGGAGAGGGTACAGTGAGGATAAAGGGGAGGCAGTGGAGTGGATGAGTAAGGTTAGGATTGCGAAATCCAGCACATTATCAGTTGCCTTGTAGACACCAATGCAAGATGGCTGAAACATGGCACAGGTTTTCACATAAATCACTCAAGTTTCTGCAATCTTTACCCATGGCAAAACGGGCCATGCTGTTAGACTATATTGTGCAAGCTTCTCTCTGACCACATGGTCTGAGGGATGGTGATATTTTCTATTGATTTACACAAGATGCAAGCGCACATAGTGCCACAGGAAGACTTCAAGGAGAAAAACAATGCAATGATCGGATACTTACAAAGTCCTTCTCTCGCTGGTGTCGCTCTTCCGCCTCCTTCAGCATCTCCTGCGTCTGCTGCAGCTTGGCATCCACCAGCTGCTGCTGCAGGTCCTTGTGCTTAAAGACCTTTTCGATGTGCTGCAAGAGTACGAGAAACATGAGCAGAGATTCTGGTCAATGCATGTTACAAAGGCAGACGGCTTGGGGATCCCAGAGATGCAAGAGTACATTGGCTGTCACAGCAGAGAACAGGCCAAACAGTCGGCAGGTAAAGACATAAGTATTAAGCTGCGCACATACTTGGCCCAAGACAACGAACCAGTCCCAACAATTATTTCAATGTGAATATTTCAAAATGTGTACGAGTTGTTTCTGAACAGTCTCAATTGGGATTTGGGCGGAGTCTGCTGCAGAGTCTTTTGGTTGCGGTTGCGAGAGGACTCTACAGCTTTTGCTCCTGAACCCTGTGAGGACCTGCTTTTTGTCCTATTTTTGTTTCACCTACTTCCATCTGGTGCCTTTAAAATACCCAGAAGACCGCAGCAGAGTCTGCAGCAGAGTCTGCAGCAGAGTCTGCAGCAGAGTCTGCAGCAGAGTCTGCAGCAGAGTCTGCAGCAGAGTCTGCAGCAGAGTCTGCTGCAGAGTCTGCTGCAGAGTCTGCTGCAGAGTCTGCAGCAGAGTCTGCTGCAGAGTCTTTAGGCTCTGCAGGCTCTGCAGGCTCCGCGGCGCCCCCCCAGAAAATCCACCTACTGAATCATTCAAAGACATTTAAAACCTCGCAGGTGACCTGCCTCTCATCACGAGCTGAACGAGCTGAACAGATTGTCCCGCTGTCTTTGGCGGCAACCCACTGCTGAACAAGACACAAACATCCGATCCCAACCAATTAATAACATCCTGGTGAGCCTCTCGCCTTCCCAGCGAAAACAAATCTGCCCTCTTTCCAACAACCATCGGTACAGATTGTCACATACACCCAAAGCACCGCTGCCTGCCTCGCGGGAATTCAACGCCGCGACAGGCTCCCCGACTCCCACTTACCCACGCTCTGCATCACTGACGCCGAATTTGCGGATCGACTCTCCACTTGAGCCCCGTCGCGACCGCTGACAGCTGCGCTGTCCCCTCGTGTGCCCGCATCGGCTGGCCTGGAGCTGCGCGACTCCCCTCTGACGCCGGAGCCTGCTTGTGCCTGGCGTACACGCGCCTCCACTCCACTTGACACCGAACAGACTCCTCTGCTGCTCATGCTTTTGCGGCCCCGCCCCTGCCACTCAACGTGCTGACTCCCGGCACCCGCAGCTGTACAGCAGCCCCATAACGCCCTATACCAGCTCGTCAGGACTCCGACGAAGAAAGAAATAGCACAACCGACCTCGGCTGAACGCCACAAAGAGCAATCTGAAAGCAGCACCCGCCCCAGCAAACGGGCAAACGCGCGGCGCAGCAGATACTCGTCCTCCTACCCAATTTCGCAGTAAATGCTGCCCTAAAAATGCTTTTATTCAAAAGCCCCTCCTTTTAATTATATTAAAAGCGGGGAAAAAAAAGAAAAAAAAAAAAATAAATCTCCCCGTCTCACCCCCTAGACCCCGAACATCACAACACCAAAAGAACAGTCCCAACAGAACAGAAAGAATATACGTCAACGCCCAGTCGACTAATCGAAATCTACAACAGACAAACTGTAACTCGACCTACTGCAGAAAACCGTGAAGAACAAACATCTATCTACGCCTACCGATCAGGTGACCGAAAAGGTTCGACCCTTGGATCCTGATCTGATCTCTACCGACTAACTGAAGTCTGTAATAGACTACCTCCAACTCTACCTACCGCAGAAAATCGTAAAGAGCAAACATCTGACTACCTTCGCTGATCAGGAGACCGAAAGGGTCCCGCCCTTGGATCCTGAAAGCGCAACTTGATCCTCTACAGAAGACTGAAACGAAGATACACCAGCGCAGCCTCGCTGATCAGGAGCCCGAAAGGGTTCGGCCCTTGGATCCTGAAAGCGCAATTTGATCCACTACAGAAGAGCAAAACGAAGATACACCTGCGCAGCCTCGCTGATCAGGAGACCGAAAGGGTTCGACCCTTGGATCCTTGAAAGCGAACTCCAAAAAAAATAAAAATCGCGGAAGACCGCAACGAACATACATCTGTGCACCCTCATCGATCGGGAGACCGACAGGATACGACCCTTGAATCTCAAACGACACCATCTAACCCAGCTCAATCTAGTACAGTAAGCTGCATAGAACCCTACTCTCGGCCCCAAAACAACTTGACCGCACCAAATACCAAAACGTTTGAATTAGACAAAGACAAAAGCAGCAAGCCCAAACCAGGGGGCCAGTACTCTGAGAAACCAAATAGGAACCTCCCAAAACTTAAGTTTAGCAAACTACAACCGGGAAACACTGACAACAATTCGCACCAATAAACAACACCCAACTCAACGCCCAAAAACAAGACAAACAACCAAGACCGCGATCGCTAACACCACGGAACAAGATTCACTATAACTAACACTGGAGCAATCCTTCAAGAAAGTGACATTGTACAAAGAAATCCCAAAGTCCCTGACACAGAATTCACATTCTAAACAGAACTCAGAAGATATCAGAGACCAAAATCTAGAAACTGTTAATTCCACTGTGACATCCCCCCGACTATTAGTGGAGTCACACAGTACAGTAGAAAATCAGCAACTAATCTCAACTGGGCTAAATAGCCCGGAGATTAAACCTCAAGCTCAAAATCCAACTACAAAAACTGGACAACCCACCATGTCCGTACCATCATTACCGGCTCTCCAACTCGAACAGCAACTGATCAATCCTTCAATTGCTCTGAACACAAATCACCAGCCCACAAAACAAGATCCTTCAAACAACGTGATACAACACACCCTAACAAATCTTATAACCAGCAATAAAGAACCCATGGAACTTACAACCAAACAGTTGCAGACAACCACAAAACAGGAATTAACACCGGACAAACAAATCCGAAATCAGCAATCCATGGAATCGAAGAAACCACACGAAATAGATAGCAATCCTCAGGAAATTGCTAATAATCAAGAACCAAAACACACAGCTGACCCTGTCGGCTTCAAGCCAACCTCAAACTGCCAACAAACTGAACAAACACAAGACTTAACTACAAAATCAGCAGCTCCAACACCAGACCAACTGAAGCAAAAAGAAAAAGCAAGACTAGCACGACTTGCGTGGCTTAAAACCCACAACTCCGCTAAATCCACCAGCACAGTGGAACCAATAACATCCAAACCAAGAAACAAACTGGCAAAACTATCACTGGACATTACTGAAATTGAGTCAATCATGACTACTGCAGAAAAAAGAAAAGAAGTATTTGGAGACCTAACAGAAGCAAATCAAATGCAATCAACATCAACACCATGTATCCCCTATGGAAACCAAAACAAGCAGATGAAAAAAGAACGCCAACCAGAATTGGATGAACGTAAAACTGTCCCATCACGATTCAACCATGACTCGGATGAATCCTACTATACCCCAGACCCAATAATCAAGAACCAAAAACCAAAAGACCCCCAACAGAAAAACGACAACCACGAACAAGCTGAAGAAGATACACACCCAAGAATTCCAACAACAATGTTAGATTTGCAAAATATGCTCATCGCAACACTCTCCCAGTCGATGATCCCCTTCCTGAAACTATATGAAGATTTGAAAGATTCAATAAAAGATCAAGCGACCCTTCTAGCGCTAATCCATTCAAAACAGATACACATCGAACATTTTGTCTCGACAGTGGAATCAAGACTGACAATAGAAGCAGACGAGACACACCGGTGGCAACAAAGACTAGCTGAGATCGCAAGAGGAGACCGACAAGAGAAAACAAAACTTACAGGAGAACTATTACAGATGCTCAAAGAAAACCATCATCAGCAAGCAACCAGACCAAACGACCAACGGCTACAAATCCCGCCGTTTCTAAAATCGCCACAATGTCCAACTCAGACACAACAACTACCTGAAACCACCTCGGACCTTGCCCAACAAATACCAAAAGAACCGAGTCAAAATATTACTAACAAAAAAACAGAAACCATTACCCCAAGCAACACAACAAAGAATCCAAATGAAAACTTTCAGATTTTCGAAAAAGAAAAAACAACAAATGAAATAAAATGCACCCAACAGAAAAATAACAAAAAACGACAAACGGGCTCGCGAGCGTTTCTAAGAAATATAAACCAGAACACCCAAATTGCTCAACAATCAAAGAAGAAACTACCAGTTGCCAACACACAAAGTATTCAAGTTCAGCTAGCCCAGACAAAACCCAAATTAGCGCAACCTATCCCGCCACAATCGCCGATCGACGAGGAATTGCTCAACATGACCACCCATGAAGAACAACCATCAGAAAACAATCAACAGTCTTCGCAACCAATAAGCCAGACGAGTTACATAATAATCGACGAATACGTCTCAATCCTTGACCAACAATCGAAACAAAATCAAGACAACTCTACTGAACTCTCCCTAGAAGAAATCTCAATGATCTCAATGGAAAACATTTCAACAACCACAACCAGAGATGAACCCTACGACACCATCTCGTCGATCTCGATAACAACACCACCACAAGACTCCAGTCGACACAGCCAGATCCGACCAACATTTGTCAATCCACTACGACAAAATGAAATATATGAAATCCACATTGAAAATGCAAATAAAAACCTGGAACCGGTAATTCTAAATAGAACAAATCTACTACGCCTTTTTGGCGTAATACCTCGCCCGAACAAACTCACAACAAAAGACATTGCTCTGATAACCTTTAAAGACGATCGGAACTTGGACAAGATCGTCAGAGCTCCCGGACCCCAATAACCAAGAACTCATCATATCAACACGAAGACAATTACACAAACTGGGCTTCTCATGCTGGGCCTCAACATTCACAAGAATACCAAGCAAACCAAAATATAAAGCAACAGCAAGTTACGAAGGAAAAAACATTGACCAAAGGAAACAAAAACAGGCAACTGACGATAGATACTCAAATCATGCCTCAGAAGAAGCAACCTCAAACGGAAATAACAAACCCAACAGAACAAGCTTTGAAACTCCTTCATCAGACATTGCATCTATAGAAGACTCAATAAGAAGCCAACGACCAGACAGAGATGCCCACGCAATTAGAAGAATCTATGACTTCGAAAACACCTTTTTAGAAACAGAATCTACAGAATACTCAATGAACTCAAACTCATGACAATTAACGAACTATGGATTCATGTGGTCATTGTGCTCCTGGAACACCAGAGGAAATCTACATCTATTCACGGACACAGCCGCTGAACTAGAGCAATACCAATTCATATGCCTCCAAGAAACCTGGCTCAGCGATCCACCGGCATGCGATGGTTTTATTACATTCCTAAACCCAGCTATCGTACAAAAACAAGGAAGACCTGCTTCAGGCTTACTCACCCTAATCAAGATAAACCCTCACAGCACAGCAATACTCTCCGAGAACATAAACCCTTGGACTCAACTGACCACAATAATATGTACAAAAAACCAGCAAAAGCGAGAAGACAAAAACAATTCAACAATCCTAATCCTAAACCTCTATTGGAACCCACTAGCAATATCAACAGATACGTTCCTAGACGGAGTTTTCATCTCAATCGATGAGGCCACAACTAAACACCCGTCATCGGAAATAATAATATGTGGCGATCTGAACATCAAGTTATATGATAAGAACGGTGGCCTCTTAAAGCAAAGAGATGGATAAAAGAAACCACGATACGCAACCTACTCCTTCTAAGTCAAGGGAACACTTCGAAATACTATACACCAACATGGAGCAGAGGTTCATCCCATGCAATCATCGATTATATATTTCTATCTGAAAAACTTCACCAATCAGTCACAAACGTGCAGACGATATTAACAGACAGGAGCGACCACAATCAACTTACCGCCCACTCTGAAGCGACACTGGAAAAAATAGAGTCAGCATTACCATCTCCTCTATTAGAACTAAACGGAACAACAACAAGACTGAGAATCCCACAAGCATCCTTAGCCTCATTACCGGAAAAATTCCTACAGGCAAGTCTGACAAATGCTCTAAAAATCGACTATGAATGGATCCTAATTCCGTTCCAACAAACCAGTAAAAATCGCCCGCAGAAAGACCATCGACATTCCTACAACCAAGAAATTGCCGAAAGGAAAAAAGTCTTAAACCGAACAATAAGACAGTTAAAGAAAACTCCAGCTCTCGATACCTCAAACCAGATTAAAATTCTGAAAAACAACCATCGAAACTGGACTAAATCACAAAAAAGTCTCATTCAGCAAGCAGATGCAGAAAACATATTGAAAATCCACAAATCCCACAATACAAAAGAACTTTGGAACTTACTCAATGACAATCAACAAAAACAGCACAAGCTTACAGCTAATGTAACCCAAGAAAAATGGATAACGCACTTTGCTACCATTTACGCACCACGAGAAACAGATCAACAGAATACACAGCCCACAACAGACCCAACATGGAAAGTACACGCAGAATTTGAAGATTTCATCCTCCTGATTAACAAACTCAATACTTCTAGAGCACCAGGCCCAGATGGACTATCCAATGCCATAATCAAAGAAGATCCTAACGCTTGGGCAAGCCTCCTATGCCACATCACAAAACTGATCAATAAACTGCACAGAATACCAAACTCCTGGAGAACAGCATTAATTGTACCAATCCACAAACAAGGCCCTAGAGAAGACCCCCAAAATTTCCGACTGATCGCTCTGCTCGATCCGCTAGGAAAACTATTCGCAGCAGTACTTCTAAACCAACTCACCGCGTGGGCCATAAAAAACAATAAATTCTAGACCAGACAAACAGGATTCACGGCCAATGTTGGAACAAACCTTAACCTGATATTACTTCAAGTAATTAAACATGAAGCTATCAACTCCAACTCGACAATCTACGCAGCATTTATTGACCTAAAAATGGCTTTTGACGCAATCTCACGCGAAAAACTATGGTCGAAACTTAGAACATGGAACTGTCCACCTGATATCCTAGAACCGATTATTCTGCTGTATTCAAAAACCACGATAAAAGTTAGATTGTCGAGACAAGGAGCTACAACATCTGCCATACCAACAGAAAATGGACTCAAACAAGGCTGTCCTCTCGCAGCGACACTCTACAACTTGTTCACTGCTGATATCGAAGAACATCTAAAATCACATAAAACCAATCCCCCCAAAATCAACTCGATCCCAGTCCCAGTCATGGCATACGCCGATGACATTGTGTTACTAGACAAAACACCGACTGGGTTACAAACGACACTGGCAGACCTAAGCCATTACATGAAAAAAAAACGAACTAACGATCAATACGGAAAAAACAAAGACAATGACTCTCACCAAACCACTAAAAAAAAAAGAACAAACCAGCGTATCTTTACGATCAACAATGTCGAAATAGAAAATGTTACTTCGTTCAAATACCTAGGGATCACAATAAATCAGTCAAAATCAGAAGAGCAGTGGATAGACAAAATCGAACAAACATCTCAAACGCTATCAAGACAAGGCTGCCTCCTTCACAGAAAATACGGCAAGTTCTCCTTCAAGCCAATTATCTCCTACTACAGACACAAGTACATTCCGATTCTGACCTACGGTACTGAAGCAATGTTGAACGCTCAGAGAGTCAACTGGACAAAATATGAAGCGGCTTTCTGGCGCAAAGTCCTTCGACTCCCGCAAACATTTTCAATGCCAAGAATACGCTATGAATTGGTAACTCAATCATTTGAATCAGTTGTACAATGGAAAAGACTAGATATTTTTCGCAAAATACTGACAGATGGGAAAACTCCAGCAATTCAAATACTGCGACATAAAGAAAACATCTTCAATACGACAATATTGCAAAAATGGAAAGATACAATGAGAAAAGAAATGGATAGTGAAAATATCACAGAAGAACTGCTTATACTTCGTCCACAACACGCAAAAACAAAACTGCTGCACAACGACTGGATAAAGACCATCCAACAAAAAAATACCTACAAACAGAATCTACATTGCACAAAAGACAATAGGAGAATCCACGAACCACCAGCCTACCTGCAAACCTTCCCAGACCAAACCATTCGAACAACATTTCTAAAAATCCGCCTAAACATTCTTCCTACAAAAGCATACCTATCTACAAAAAGACAGATCAAGCACGAAGACAACTACTGCAGGTTCTGCAAAGACCAAAAAATCGAGGAAACCATATTCCACCTCGTCATGGAATGTAATGAACTTGCCTCACAACGCAAAGAATTCGGTGCTTTTTTTCAACTTTCATCGACACAAATGTGTACACAAGAAAGATGGACCGCTCTCCTCAGCGGCCACAACAACAAGTACACTTACACAATTGCTCTCTTCCTATCTTCTATACTCGAACTAAACAAACAAAATTAAAAAAGCCAATCAAACTCAAGCAAATGATGAAAGTTTTCAAATAAACTACAGCATCAAAAAAAAAAAGAAAAAAAAATTGGGATTTGAATCGCCCAACGGTGTGACCTCTCGAATTAGACACCAGATGAGGTCTCTCTAGTGACCATTTTAGGATGCTCATTTGTTGCGATTGCTTAGCACCCGCCCCACACATCCTTTACACATTGCTTAACCACTGAAGTAAGTGCAAAATGCAACAACCATATGCCAAACACTTCGTTATGTGTCAATCTTACTTTCACAAATATTTCTGTGGGAAACAGGTTTTATTTCATGATCCTGGTTGAACTTTTCCGGCTTAAAGGAAGAGCATTATTTTCTTTTTGGCCTCAAATACTTTGGAATGACTCCCAAAAACAGACCTTCCACTTAAGTGAAAAGAGGCCAGCTCACAGATTAATGGATGCGCCCTTTGGCATCGTTAGAAACAGCGTTGATACGGTGACAATGCGTTACTTACCGTAAAAGCATTTCTGATGGTTGTATCTGCTTAGATTCACATGCTGTGCATAGGTCCGACATCCAGTGGTCACTGCGGAGTATTGCATTTTGTTTTTCGTAGTCGAAAAGGGGACGTCGACAAGGCGTGTCTGTAACACTATCCCTATAGTGACGTGCGTTGTACCCACAATCCCTCACGCGTCGAGGTCCCTCTGTTTGTATTTTTCTGCCCTGAGGGAGCCTTATAGACGTGAGTGAGTACAGAAAAGAGAGATATAAAAGGAAGTCTATGTTCCTTCCATCCGAGCGGGGAGGAAGGGTGGGCGCATGTGAATCTAAGCAGATACAACCATCAGAAATGCTTTTACGGTAAGTAATGCATTGTCTTCTGATGTTTGTTAATCTGCTTAGAATCACATGCTGTGCATAGACTAGCGAGCAGTACCCGGAGTTGGCGGTGGGTTATGAGAAGGAACAGTAGAGAAAAGATGTCTTAATACTGCCTGTCCCACCTGGGAGTCAGATCTAGAGTGTGCATCTAGACAGTAGTGTTTTGTAAAGGTGTGCACAGAACTCCAGGTAGCCGCTTTGCAGATGGACTCAAGGGGAACATTTGCAATGAATGCTATGGAAGCCCCAGTGCCTCGAGTGGAATGTGCTCTTGGCTTGAAGGGTAGTTCTCTCTTAGCAAGAGTGTAACAGAGAGTGATGCATTGAACAATCCATCTAGATATAGTGGATTTTGAGACCGCATCTCCTTCTCTTCCTGCTGCCGCCGAGACAAAGAACTGATTAGTCTTTCTCAGTGGTCTGGTTCTTTCCATGTAGAACATGACAGCTCTGCGTACATCTAGTGTATGCAGACTTTTTTCTCCCGAGCTGGAAGGGTTTTGAAAGAACGTTGGTAGTTCTATAGTTTGGTTTACATGAAATTTCGAGATGAATTTAGGTGCAAACCTTGGGTGTGTGCGTAGAACCACCTTATCTTTGTGAACTGTTACGAAGGGGTCTAGTACAGAAAGAGCCTGTAGTTCACTTACTCTCCTAATGGAGGTGATAGCTATTAGGAAAGCAGTCTTAAGGGTGATATCTTTAAGAGTTGCCTTGTGCATGGGTTCGAAGGGAGGGCCCATGAGTCTGGAAAGTACCACATTTAAGTCCCATCCGGGAGCTGGGTTAGCTATCGGAGGGTGTATCCTCTTTACCCCCTCCATGAAGGCTTTGATAACTGGTATCTTCCACCACGACACTAAGTTGGGAAGTGGTGTATGCAGAAAGTGCCGCTAGGTGGACTTTAATGGAATTGAACACTAAACCTGAATCCAGTAAATGGGTCAAGTATAGAATAATGTCAGTAGGAGAGCAGTCAACTGGGTTGATGCTAGTACCTCTACACCAGATAACGAATCTTTTCCATTTGCTAGAATAGCAGTGTCGAGTATTAGGTTTTCTGGCTTCCCTGAGGATGTCCATACATCTCTGTGGGAGTTGTAAATGTCCAAATTCTATGATCTCAGGAGCCAGGCTGCTAAATTCATGGTCTGAGGGCATGGATGCAGTGTCCTGCCCTTGTCTTGTGACAGCATGTTGTACGGGCAGGGAAGTTTCATTGGGGGAGATAGGGACATCTCCATCAAGTGAGCGAACCATGGCTGCCGGGCCCACATTGGGGCCACTAGTATCATGGTAACCTGCTCCTGGTGCATCTTGTGCACCACTTTGTTGAGAAGGGGAGTCGGGGGAAAGGCGTAAACAAATTTCCCTGACCATTGAATCGACAGACCGTTCCCCTTGGACTGGTTCTGGGGGTACCTGGAGGCGTAACTTTGGCATTGTGAGTTCTCCAGGGTTGCGAACAGGTCTATTTCCGGGAATCCCCATTGCGTGAAGACGTCTAAGACGATGTCTTCGTGCAATTGCCATTTGTACTCTTCGGGCAGGGGGAAGTCTCTGCTGAGTTAGTCTGCTAGCAGATTGAGTTCCCCTGGTACATGTTGTGATAGTAGGAACATGTTGTGTTTGAGAGCCCACTTCCATATATTCTGGGACAGTTTGGACAGTCCTGGAGAGTGAGTGCCCCCTTGCTTGTTGAGGTAGTACATGGCTGTGGTGCTGTCTGTGAGGACCATCACTGTCTTTCCTTGTAAGTGTTCCTGAAAGGCTTTCAGTGCTTTGAACACCGCTAGTAGTTCCAGCAGGTTTATATGCTTGGATGCTAAACTCGGAGTCCACACTCCGTGTGCCGTCTGATGGGATAGGTGAGCCCCCCATCCTGTAAGGGATGCGTCTGTGGTTAGAGTGGCTTCCACTGCGGGTGTGGCAAAAGTTTTCCCTAATAACAGGTTTTCTTTTGTCCACCACCGTAGCGAGAGAACCGAGGCCTGCGAGACCACCACTAGATCGTCCCATTGTCCGCTGGCCTGACACCACTGGCTGTAGAGCCACTCTTGCATTGGGCGCATGCGCAGGCGCGCGTGAGGTACCAAATAAATACATGACGCCATCATCCCTAGCAAGCGCATTGCTTTGCGTACCGTCACCTCTCGGCCTGCTACATAATGGGGAATTTGAAACAGCATGTTTTGGACCCTCTCGTTGGAGGGGAATACGAGGCCGTCCTTTGTTCGAATTAGAGCCCCTAGGAATTGTTTGGTTTGGCTGGGGTCTAAGCTGGACTTCTTTTCGTTGATGGAGAAGCCCAGTTGGGACAAAAGGTCTACGGTCTTTTGGGTATTGGAGAAGCAGGTTTCGTAAGAATCCCCTGTTATGAGCCAGTCGTCGAGGTAAGGGTATACCGGGATGGATAATCTGCGCAGGTGGGCCGCTGCCACTGCCAGTACTTTCGTGAATACCCTTGGTGCAGATGCTATTCCGAAGGGTAGTACTCTGAACTGGTAGTGTTTGTCCTCTATTTTGAACCTGAGGTATTTTCTGTGCGATGTCAACATTAAAACATGAAAGTATGCATCTTTCATGTCCAGTGTTGTCATGTAATCCCCTTGTGATAACAGTGGGATTACCTCCTGTAAGGTCACCATACGAAACTTTTGGGGTTTGACAAATATGTTCGCTGGGCGTAGATCTAATACAGGGCGCATGGTTAAGTCCTTTTTGGGTACAAGGAAGTACACTGAATAAATACCTTCTGTTACCTGTGATAGGGGGACGGGCTCTATAGCTTCTTTCTTCAGTAGTTCTTCCACCTCTTGAAGAAGAATGGAGAGGTGTTGCGGTGTCATGCGCCGGTTCCGTGGGGGTTTGTACTTCGGGGAACCGTTGAACTCGATGCAGTATCCGTGGGCTATGGTGGATAATACCCAACGGTCTGACGTGATTCCCTCCCATGCTGAAAGGAACGATGTTAGCCGGCCCCCGACCGGTGATGCATGGGAGGGGACCTGAATTTTAGGGTCATTTGCTGGTATTGGGCGTGGAACCTCTGGGGCTGGAGCCACGACCTCTTCCTTTGCCACGGCGTTGGCCTCTTTGACTGAACTGGGTTTTACCCTGGTTAGTGGGCCAGTTGGAGCCAGAGTAATATTGTTGTCGTTGGTTCTGCTGCTGTCTTTGGCCACGAAAGGAGCGTTTATTACCATAGCCTCGCCTGTTAGGGGGCCTAGAAATTTGATCAAGAGTCTTGATGGTATCAAACTCTTTTTTAGCATGTTCTAGGGCCTCATCTACTGCTTTCCCAAACAGATGCGTCTGTTCAATGGGTTTATTTATGAGGGAGGCTTGGGTTTCGGGCTTAAAACCTGAATTGCGTAGCCAAACGTGGCGCTTGAGAAGTATTCCCTGCACTAGGGAGCGGCCAGCCGTCTCAGCGGCATCTAGGGAGTTCTTAACGATGCCCTGGTTTACCAGTGTGCCCTCTGATATTATAGCTAGCAGGCGAGAACGCAGAGGTTCAGGTGCTTCCTCTGCTTCGCTGAGCAGCTTGTTCCACTGTGCATCTGCGTAGCTAGCTAAAAGTGAGTTGTTATTAGCAATTCTAGTAGAGAAGGCGGCGGAGGTCGTGATTCTCTTCCCCAGTGCGTAGAGTTTTTTGCCTTCTTTGTCTGGAGGTGCTTCACTAGTGGATAGTGGCACCCCTGCTCTTTTTCTTGTGTTGGTAACCACAAGGGAGTCCGGAATAGAGTGTCCTCTGATGTATAAAGGGTCAGAGGATGAAGGGCTGAAGAGCTTTTCTATTCTAGGGTTGACCCCTCTTACTAAAGCTGGGTTAGTAAGGGAAGGAGAAATTCTTCTTTTAATAGAAGCCAGGAGTGGAATAGATTGGCTAACAGGGGCTTTTTCTTTGATGACTTTTTCTACAAAGTCAATGTCTGGAAGAGTTTCCCCTGTATCAATCTCAAAATGCGCTGCTGCCTTGCGCAATAGTGCATTGAGGGAAGGTTGGTCATCTATGGGAGAGGAGTTCCCATGTGAATCCTTGAGAGGAGAAGGGAGAAAGGCATCAGGGTCTGAATGTACTGATGGGGATTGCCAAAGCTGCACTGACGGTGAATGCCAGGGCTGCGAGGTAGCTGTATCCTCTTCAAACCCTGTAGCAGTGGTGTAAGGATCTTCTTCGAACCCCTCTTCCTCAAGTTCTACCTCTTCTTCTCCACCCAAACACTCCTCATCTTCTTGGAGGTATTGCTCCTCCTCAGTGAGGTCAACCAGCCTAGGAATCTTGACTCTAGGGTCATCCTGTGGCCATTCTCTTTGTCTTTTGTGAGTGGGTGGGTCTTGGTTTCCTAGAAACCTTTCCATTTTCTCCATGCAAGAATGGAGTCTTTCAAGGGTCTCATGGGGTACCCCTGAATAGTCTAGAGGGGGGAAATTAGTGTTTTCGCCTTCGAATCGTTTCGAACGCTCCCACAACGTCGACGAGAGGTTCCCGTCTCCTTCTGAAAAGCCTTCAGGTAGTTCGGAAGCGTCCTTTGGAGAAAGGGGCAGTTCCTGGCTACTTTTGTGTTTTTTCGACGCGGTATTCGACGTTTGTTTCGTCGTCCGCGTACGTTTGTCTTCGGCGACAATTCTCGCTAGGCTCTCGGCCACGATTTTGTCCGTCGAGGCCTCTGGTGTCGACGTTGTGTGCGTTGCGCGTTGTACCTCGACGGTCGCTCTATGGAGCGTTGCGTCGGATGTTTTTGGGGTAGCGCCCGTGTTAGATGGAAGCCCAATCGCTGGTCGCGGCTGCGTTTGCGGGTGGGGCTTGTGACCTTTACGGTCTGCGGTAGACGCCGGAGTGCCCTGCGTCCCCTTAGGCGCTGATGGATCCTTCGTTCTCGACGAAGAAGAGCCGTGGGTAGTGTGTTTAGCCTTATGGGGTTTGTGTGCGTCCTTGTCGCCGGGGTGTTCATCCCCATAAGCAGGGCGTGAGCCGAGCCCGTCGGGGCCGGGGACGGACGACGAGGAGCGGGAGCGCTCCTTCTGGGGGTTCATGACTTCCGTAACGGACGTCGAGTTATCGCACTCCTCGTCACTTTCAGTAACAGCGACAGCGGGTGAGGAAACTGACTTCGACATCGCGTAGTCCGCCCACCTCTTAACCCTACGTTCTTTAAGAGTCCTGGGTTTTAAGAGCTTGCAGGCTGCGCAGCTGTTCTCTATGTGATCGAGGGGTAAGCAACGATTACAGAGCTTGTGCTTATCTTTCCAAGTATATTTGCCCCTGCAGCGTGGGCAAAACTTAAATGGTGTCCTCTCCATAGCTGAGGCAATAATAGCTGGCGATAACAACCCCAAGGGAAAGAAAAGGGAGAAAGAAAGACATTCTCAAAGAGAAGAGACACAGTAGGGAGAGTGGGGGTTAGAACTTTAAGTTGGCCGTCGAGGCCAGGCCACGTGTTCGGCAGCGCCGAAGGATCTCCTCCGCTCTTCCTCTCCGTCGAAAATCAGTTCGGCGGAGAAACAGCTTCACAGCTAACGTCGAGGGGGAGGGATCGTTATCAGTATATTAAGTTATGACAAAAGGACCGAGGTCCGTGGTAAGTATAGCAATGTCTCTCTAGGAGCTCCGCGAAAGGCGACCAGAAACTGGGCGGAAAAAAACAATTTGAGGGACCTCGACGCGTGAGGGATTGTGGGTACAACGCACGTCACTATAGGGATAGTGTTACAGACACGCCTTGTCGACGTCCCCTTTTCGACTACGAAAAACAAAATGCAATACTCCGCAGTGACCACTGGATGTCGGACCTATGCACAGCATGTGATTCTAAGCAGATTAACAAACATCAGAAAGGTTATTTATAACGCGCTTAAGGGAGGTGGCGGAGTGGGGGGCAAAACAAAAATGTGCAACTATCCCTTAAGTCGCAGTGGGACAAAAAGGAAGTGCATCATGAACGACCCGTGTTCCTGTGTGCTCTGTGACCTCTGGGGACCAAGTCCCACCACTGCCCTCTGGGAAAGCAAGGTCACTGGAGGCACAGAGGAAAAATCATGACCGAGGAAAAATCATGACCCTTCACAGAAGTGGAAACCAGCATTTTTTCACCTTTCGCTCAGGACAGAAGAGTGCTTGAAGTTGACTAACAGACATCATACAGAGGGAGGCCGAGCGGTCTGGAAAATCCCTTCACAATTGTGCTTAGATGACCAGCCTGGAGCCTGATCTTCACCAATTGTGCATCCCACTCAATGATATGTAGGGGAGGACAGGGTCGATAGGCCCCTCCCCTCTCCTACCCATGTGAAGACTCTCGACTCGTCGGCAGCCCCCACGCCCCAGGGCCCAGGAGGCGGGGTGGCTGCGGATCGACACGTGAGGCTGCACAACCACATATATGGCATAGAATAGACACCATTTTGTATTAGACAACTCCATTTGGTTAAAGGCGCTAAAACCGAACACAGGCAGAACAACTTGCATACACAGAAAGCTGCAGCCTGACCCCTACTTGACCGCGCTCGCAGAGGCCTGCACTTCCCCCGGCCTCCACCTCATGGTAGATCCGCTGAGAGCTCGTTCTCACGAGCAACCAGACACGAACAAACAAAATAAACACTATCGTTCAACCTTCCGCAGTCCATCATTGCCCCAGCCGTGACCGGGCTCATTAGGAAGTAACTGAAACCAGCCCAACCCTGCATGCCCTGACCATGTACCAAGCCCCAAAGCTGGACTGTGTGGCACCCCGCAGCCCCGCCCACCCTCGAGGCACCTTGTATTGTGTGGTAATCATTTTGTGATATATGTCGCATTGACTGACGTTTGCTGCTATTGTGAAGAACAGTGGCTATATAGTATATGACAGCTTCTGACAGCTCCTGCACATAATGTGATAATGAACCCTTGAAATGCACGTAGACCCACCAAGGCACTGGAGCCAGACTGTATCGTGGTATAATATGTATTGCCCTCTTTTGCACACCAACCAATCTAATGCTACCTCATGTTCGTATGTCAACTGCTGTTATGAAACATTGTACTAAATGATAGAAACCCCAAGCTTATATTCTTATTAATGTAAATATATGTGCGCAATCCCAGAAGTCCCAAGTGTTGTCACACGCCCCTTGCCAAAGGTACGGTGCACTGCCCTGTGGAGGGAAACAGGCCCAGAGCTGCAAGGTTGTCTTTCCCCCCCTACTCCCTACCAGGCCCGCCGGGGATAGCTGGTGTTCGAACAGCACAGCCTCGCCTCCCCTTCCCTGCCCTCCCAATCTCGCTGGACCCGCTTCAAGCATCCACCTCCCCCATGGCAGAGGCCGCCACAGCCCGACTATGAATTACGAGCTACCTGGTCCTAAATCCCACCGCCTCCTGGGCACCAGTCACATGCCCCCCACGGCCCATTGGTATCCCCGCTAACCCCAAGTTAATGTCCCTCGAAGGGGGGGGGGGCGCCCACCCCTGTACTAATAGATCATAATACCATCCCTCACCGCACCCATCAGGACAGGGCGATCGAGTAACCCCTCCTGTGCCCCAGACCCTGCACATGGGCTCATGGGATTAACATGGTTGAACCTAAGGTGTCACTGCAGCAGATGTATTGGGGTACTTCCTATTGCATATCAATGTCCGTCTCCTTCTTGATCTAGGGTCAATGTATTACAAGAGTTACAAGACAATGGAAACTGCACAGTATAATGAATGGATGTGAATGTGTGGCCACAAGGGCAAAGTAACAACTTAGCCACCAATCATCACTACATGTCGTGTCCGGCCCAGCCCTCCACCCTGATGAGCCCAGCTGACCGTTCACCCCCCACTGACACCACGTGGATCTCCACCAATCCTGGAGCAGCACTGAAAACATTGTATATAGTTCTAGATGATGCCACCCAATCCCAACGACTATGTGCCCCCTATAGCTACCTTAGGCGCGACGTATTTTTCTGTAATAAGTATGACTGTCTTTGCTATTGTCAGACAGAGCGCTCTCAGAGTTTGCAGAGTCCTTTGCATGCCCTATATTGATTTAGATAAAAACCCTTTTGATCTCACCCGCACTTCGTCCTGGTCTCATTCCCCTCCTGGGGTGAGTCCTTTATTGCCTCTCACTAAGGGGGGTGTGTTTTTGGGGGACGCTTACATTCAGTGGTGACCCCATAGACGTGATATGTTTTAAATTGTACCCTTGACACGAGACAGCCCCGGTCACAGTGGAGACGCACGGCGCACCCGCTCAGCAGAGCCGCCCACCTACGGCAACTGGTACGCAGAGACGTGCGCACGCAGTTAGGGCGAGAGGGTACGGGTCCCGTTTGAAAAAAACCCTCAGTACCGCTCGCCGGAGCCGGGTGAGGCCCATTGAGTGAGAGGCCGCGCCGCTAGGACGGACCAAGTCCGGAGAGTCTCGGATCAAGACGGGCACGTGAGTATTAAGTGCGAGCGATACTAAAAGGGAAAAAAAATAATACATTTTGAGAGGACAAAGGGAAATAAGTTGAGAAAATAGAGGGGACTTTCAATTTCTGATATTCTCTCTTTCTTTGCATATGGCCATTAGGACAAAAAAGTGAAAAAGGGAAGAGAGGACGGGAACCTAACTCTGCAAGGGGGTAGAAGGCGGCGCCGCGTAGTGCTATCTCGACTAGTGCTGGGAATAAGTGAAACAGTGGAAAAATAAATGAAAAAGGTGTCTAAGAATAAAAGAGACACGGTGAATAACTAGATTTTCTTTTTCTTCTTTTTTATTTAGGGTAAGCAAGGTCTGCATAAGGGGATACAAACGAGTCAACAGAAAGAGGTTGTGTGAGGGTCAGGGGGTGTCGCCATAGACAAAGGCGCAGGGCCAGGCAGGGAGGGTATATGTTATGTGTTGTATGTTAAAATATGACGAATGCCTGTCTTATGTTGTGCACATTGTGTTTATAATTTTTGAAATTGATTGCTCACATACATTACTATTGATTTAAGTGATTTCCAGGTGGTGTGGTCAATTTAAGTGTGACCTGGTAGAATTTGAAAAAGAAATGTTTTTTTGAGATCATTAAGAACTGACAGTGAATAGAGCCCCACATATACAGATACACACGTATAGTGAGAGAAGACATTGACTCAGGAGAAGAGAGTAACGGAGGACTAAAATGGGGGCAGAAATACCCTTAGCGCACATTTGTGGAAGTTTACCGGGATATGCAGAAAGAATAACCAAATACCATGACCAATGGGTCACGAAGCTAAAGGGGGAGGGTCCCCCCCCCCCCACCCCCCCCCCCCAAGTATGGCCACAAGGAGGATCCTTTGATAAGAGCATCTTGGACATGGTAGCAACGTGCATATTTATAAAGTACAAGATAAAGCAGTTTCATAACAGGAGAGAAATACTAGACTTGTGGCGATTATTCGAGAAAATACCCCCACCAAAGACGACAGACACCACTCTCGATCAACCGGCCCTCACTGCCACCCCCTCGGCAAGAGCAGAAGGTGGTAGGGAGGATGGAGGGGGGGAGGAAGAGGGATCAATAGAAGTAACCCGATTGTACCCACTCTTGAATAAGCCCGTGCCTGCTGAAGGGTATAGTGACCCCACATATGTGCCCACCAGTACCCCCGCCCCAACAACACGGCCAACAGCACCACCACCATATGACTGCACCCGAACAAGTGGGCAGGTAAGTACCCCTTCAGTAAACATATGTAAGCCAACGGAAGACTTAGATTCCAGACTCTCGATAGCCAGAGAAGAATTGTCTAGAATACAAAGCATATGTGAACAAAGTGAGCCGAGCCAGGTACAACAAGATCAGAGCGATTGTCCCGGTCACACACCCTAGATAAATCAACTGAGGAGGGATGGAAGAAGGGGGAGATACTATTCAGAATACAGGAAGAACCCACCCGGATAGCAGAGTTGGGGGCACTCGATCTCGGAGGAAGTGCAGAGGGGGAGGGAACAGCGGCAGCTGAGGGGAGAGAAGAGCTATGGGGTGATGTGGAAGAAGATGAGCAAGAAGCGGGGAGACTGGGAATGGCTGCAGGGGGAGACTTCGTGGTGTTCGGTGAGACACCACTGGGAAGAGCAATGGAACAAGAATGGACAGGGAGACTAAGAAATAGGATGGGGAGGATGGCCCTGGTGAGTAAGAAAGGATCAAAGGTGAGTACCGGAAGAGGGAGCAAGGGGCGCCTACAGCTCCCACTAATACATCGGGGGGTTGGAAGGCCAAATTACATACCCTGGGCACAGATGGATAAGGCAAACTTGCTAAAATCTTTGCCCCCGCTATCGGGAGGAGCTAGTAAATGGATATATGCCTTCGAGAAGCATACTGCAGGGGTACCCTTGGCCATAGGGGATGCCAAGAGTTTGCTCGTATCAGCAGTGGGTGACCAATCAGACAGGGTGTGGGCAAAAGCAGGTTTCCCGGGAATAACACTGGACAGTGATAGACATGATGGCGCTTTCAATACAGTACAGGCACGAGTATGGGACGCATTAAGGGACACATTTCCAGACACGCCAGATTTACAGTCAGTAATGCAATGCACGATGAATGATGGGGAAGAGGCTATGGATTATATTTTCCAGATACAGGAGATGTGGAGAGCAGAAATGGGTACGCCATATGACCAATCGACATCCTTATTTTACTTCATAATAAAGAGGGGGCTCCCAAAAGAAGTTCAAAAAGCGCCTGACAAAATAGCAGGGATTGAAGCGAAAGGCTGGCTAGAAATACAAAGCATAATAGTGCACCATTGCAAAAGAATTGAAGAAAGAGAGAAGGAGGTAGTCCAGAAAAGATTGGCAGATGAAGCTAAGCTAATACAAACGAAGCTAGTGAAGCTCGCTACAGCTGTAGCTGCACGCCCCCATGATAGAGACGCAGAGGAGGAGGGGGGGCTGGTAGCAATACAGGGGAGGATGGCTGCAAATTGGGCAGACAACGGGCAAAGACAGTGGAATGGACAGGACGACTACGGAGGGCAGCAGTGGCAAGCGTGGCACCCTAGCAGCAGAAGAGGTGGGTACAGAGGGCGCTGAGGAGGGGGTCAGGGGTATGGAGGGAATGGCTGAAATGGGGGACAAGGTCGCAGAGGGGGGCAAGGAAACTGTTGGAATTGTGGGAGGTGGGGACATTTCTCACATGAGTGCAGAAGCCGACCAAACCCAGCATATCAAGACGGCCAGTACTATGGACACCCACACCCAGGGAGCCCATATGGATTGCCCAGGGACGGGAGAAGGGAACAACAAGATCAAAGAGGCCAAGAGCAATACAGGGAGCGTCCACACAACGTTCAACAACACCCACAAAGTACAGAACATATTTCCTACACGCAAAACAACCCCTTCACCACAGCACCAAATGGCGCACCTGCACCTTTTGGAGGAGTAGCGGTAGTGTCAGGTAATGTTTTCAGCCAAGGGGGAACCACAAGGCACCCAGCATAGGACAGCCCACAGGGAGCACTTGCTTGTCCAATACTATCGACGAACTTCAATGCAACTGAGGAACCATTGATAGGAGTGGAGATAGGGAATAAACAGTTCATCTTTATGGTTGATTCCGGAGCCGAGAAGTCATGTATACGTGAAGGCCGGTTTCCGCTATTTAATCGTAAATTGGAGACGCATGGGTTCTCTGGGGCGGTGGTCGAAGTTCCTTACACAGAAAATTTGGATGCAACAGTGGGGGGAAAAACAGTAAGAGCACCCCTATTGTATTACGAACAATCCCCTGTCAACCTATTGGGGAGGGATCTCCTCAGTAAGCTAAACATGACTTTCATTTACGAACAGAGGAGGAATTGTTTGCTCAACCCCAGGGATGTGCCCCATGCGTGTAATGCTAGTGATATATTTACGAGCAACAGGTCCAGAGATCCGCGGCATACCAGTAGACCCAGATTTGTTCATCCATGGGTTAAAAACATTGGCCCGGGTGGTCCCAGAGTTAAAAAAGCTGGAATGGAGGGTACCAGCAGAATTTGTTTTTCACTCAATAGCCCGCCCAGAGATGGTACCGGGACAGTGATGTCACTGGACATACATGCAGTACAAATTTCAGCCAAAAGAAGAGCTGTGATTGCAATGGACATACATGACTGCGAGTGGCGTACAGTGTTATGCATAAATGCCGACATTGCACTTCAAGATTTAACAGACGAGGAGCTTTTCACAAACTCAGACAGTGACGGGGAGATAATGGAAATAGCCATCCCTTGTGAAATAAATGATACAACAGAGACAAGTGCCAGTGCAGTTAATGGCGGTAGTGGGAGCCCCACCACCCTTTTTCAATGATGACATGCAATCGGTGCCATGCAAATTGTGGACAGCAGGTCCACATGACGTAGGGCTACTACACAGGGTCACTCCAGAAAAAGGGACCTCAAGCCTGGAGCCATACTGCCCCGAGTGAAACAATACCCCCTGTCCCAGGAAGCAGAGGAAGGGATAAAGGAAACAATTAATGCCCTATTGACACAGGGGATAATAGTACCCTCAAACTCACCATGTAACACATGCATTTACCCCATTATAAAAGCAAAAGGAGGGGCATGGAGGATGATTCAAGACCTACGCCCACTTAATGACGTCATCCAGAAAGAGTTCCCTTTGGTCCCAAATCCTGCATCTGTCCTATGCAGTATCCCAAAAGATGCATCCCACTTTACAGTGGTGGATTTGAAGAATGCATTCTTTTCAATACCACTCGCAGAAGAGTGCAGATACCCGACAGCATTCACCCTAGGGGGGAGGAGGTACGAACACTGCAGACTGCCTCAAGGCTATTGTGAGAGCCCCAGCATATTCTTTAGAATATTGCATGAGGATCTCAGAAACATGACATCAGACAGCACGATAATTCAGTACGTGGATGATCTGCTGATCTGCAGTAAAAACGAAGCAGAATGTAGAAAAGACTCCATTGCCCACTAGACATTGCTAGCCCAAAAGGTGTACAGGGTTGACAAGGAAAAATTGCAATACTGTCAACGTGAAGTGCTCTACCTAGGGCAATTGATTTCAAAAGATGGCAAGAAAATAATACCAGACAGAGTGGCAGCCATTTCAGCTGTAGGAAGACCAAAAGCAGTGAAGGATATGCAGAAATTCCTAGGCATGTGCAACTACTGCCGTGCATGGATATTAGATTATGCTGCATATACACGCCCATTGCTTCAGGCACTCAAAGAAGCGCAGAAGGAAAACACGGAGATACAGTGGGACTCAGAATTATGTGATGCATTCACATCGCTCAAAGAACTCATCTCAAATGCACCAGTACTCGCGAACCCAGACTATGAAAGCGAGTTCTACCTGTTCTCGCACTGCAAGGGAACACTCATGACAGCAGTCCTAACAAAACACATCACTAGGCCACAAGTCTCTGGCATACTACAGTGGGACGCTAGATGCAGTAATGCAGGGACACATCGCATGCGAGCAGGCCGTCTCAGCCGACGCGTTCGCCATTGAGAAAAGCGCCGCCATAGTAAGTAACACTATACGTGGAGTTTTCCTTGTTCGCCATATTAGAAAGATCAAAAAGCACACCGACTACACAGAGAGCCACAGCGTATGAGGTAATATTATCCAGCGCCAGCATACACGTAGTGAGATGTAAGGTGGTCAACCCTGCTAGATTCATTTCAGGGCCTTGCACTGTGGAAGATATGCAAACGCATGATTTTGCAACATATCAAGGAGAAGAGAGTGGGGCGGTGACTGAGTGAGAACGCACTAGCTGAGGGTGAAATATTTTTCATAGACGGGTCAGCCTCCATAAATTCAGAAACAGGAGAAAAGCATGTGGGGGTAGCTGTTGTGCGGTTAGAAGAAGGCGAGTACAAAGTGCTAATACAACGACGCCTGCCCGCCCACTTTTCAGCACAAGCGGCAGAACTTATGGCACTGATTGAAGCCCTGCGTGCTGCAAAGGGGTGCGCAGTCACAATTTACACAGATTCAGCATACATGACCACACAACAGTACATGGAGGACTTGCCAGGTGGGGGAGGAGGGGATTCAACAGAGCCGACGGGTCACCCGTGCAACATGCAGAACTAATCGAAGCATTGAAAGATCCCACTGCAGTAGCAATAGTGAAATGCCAGGCCCATACCACTAATACAGATTTCATCTCTTTGGGAAACGTGGCAGCGGCCGCTGCCGCAAAAGAAGCCTCCTATTTAGTAAAAGAAAGAACAGGTGAGTACTTAGTGAGGAAACAAACCGAGGAGGACCTCCCAGACGGTTACACACCATGCCCGTGTCACAAATATTAGAGCTGCAAGAAGGGGCAACAGCAGACGAAAAGGAACTGTGGGAAAAGAGGGGATGCAGCCAGCCAGCAACTGATTTGTTATGGCGACAAAACACAGGAAAGGTGGTCATGCCAACGAGATTATTAGAAATAGCATTTCAGCAGTTGCATTTCCCAGCACACAATGCAAAACAACACATTGCTGCAGAAACACAAGAACACTGGTTCATACATGGGTTGCAGGAAAAACTCTCAAAATTGGCGATAGAATGTACAACGTGCCAGATATACAATTCAGGCATGACTCCAAGAACACTAAGAGGAACGATACCCAACCAATAGGTCCATTCAGAGAGTTGCATATAGACTATGTAGATATGGGGGAAAGGTGTAATTGAGCAAGGTACATGATAGTGGTAGTTTGCCCCTTTTCCAGGTGGGTCGAGGCAGGACCATGTGCACGTCCAGATGCAAAGTGCGTTGCAAAGTTCATGGTGAGGGAGGTATTCCCCCGTTGGGGAATTTGTGACGTAATTCGCTCAGACAATGGCACGCACTTTTTAAATGATCTCTTTAAGGAAGTAACATCAATGTTAGGCATAAAACACAAATTATGCTCGATTTATCACCAGTAAAGCAACGGCGTGGTGGAAAACAAACGGCCTGCTGAAGGGGAGACTCGCAAAACTTTGCTTCACTCTCACTGTCTCCCTTTGGCCTTGTTCGAAATGAGAAATCAGCCCAGTAAGCACCACCATGATATGATATATGATTTATATAACGCCTATACACAATGTGTTTCAAAGCGCTTCAAGGCAAGGGAGGGAACAAGGGAAAATACAACCACAATCTTCCAGGCCATGAACAGTAAGGATGTGAAATTAACTATCGTACTAGGCCTGACGACATTTCAGATAGTGCAAGAGCTAAGACATAGATCAGGAAGGGAGAGTCGGAAGGAAATGGAAACAGACAGGCGACTACCGTACTAGGCCTGCCGACATTTCTGGTAGAGCCTGAGAAAAACAAAAAGGTGAGGGAGAGGGGTGCAGAAAGGGAGGGGAGGAACAAAACAAGCGACTATCATACTAGGCCTGACGACATTTCAGATAGTGCTGGAGGGGTGGTGGGGAGGAAAAAAACAGTAACGGGAGGGTGGAGGAAACAGACGAGGTTGCCATCATATTAGGTCCAGGGACAATTCTGATAGAGTAAGTAAGTGCATCTGTCACAGCATGAGATTGTGACAGGAAGACGAATGCACACAGCAAACTCACCCCTCCGCAGACACTCTGACGCCCAAAGGAGCGCAACTGTACTAGAATTCAATGAGTATCTGACAAAACTTACTAAAGCAGCCCGCATGATAGCGAGACAGCTCGCACCACCATTCACAGGCGAGGGAGAGGCGGAAACATCAGATACAGAAAAGGAACACCCAACAGGTCAGCTAGAGCCAGGGGACATGGTTTATGTCGGAAGCTTTGTACGTCGGTGGAATGCCCCAAGATTTCTTGGCCCATACGAGGTAGTGTATTGCACGCCCACAGCAGTAACGGTGAAGGGCCTGTGATATTGGATACATTTAACAGACGTACGTAGAGCATATGATAGTGTCCAAGAGGAACGAGAAGAGGAAGCACAGATAATGAAAAAGAGGAAAGCAAAAGAATGCACATAAAACATGGATATGGATTAAAAGGTTAAAAATATGGAATAAATGAAAAATGGCAAAAAGTGTTCTGGTGATAAGTGAAAGCTAAAAATGTAAATGCAAATAATGTTGGATTGCAAATATCTCTTTCTCTCTCTCTCTCTCGAAATGGAAATGTCAACAGTTTAAGTATGCTTAATGTGCTTTTTACGTTTTAACATATAGGAGTGACCATGGCAACGAACGGGCAGCCCGCAACGAATAGTATTAGGGCAGTTAGAAATGTAAATAATGTTTTTAAGTGGTGTAGATGAGGGCCTGTCTGTGTGTGCTGTTTTAGTCTTTACAATGATGTTTTGTCTCATTACGCACTGGTTCATTTCATTCATCTCTATTCTCTCATGAATGAGGGGTGAACGAAACCAACACGAACAATGCAACCAAAGAGGTCAAAGAAGGTGATTACTTAATATGGGATGGATTTCAGCTTGTATGGGGCTATGGTACAATCCCACCCAAAGCGCAGCCCTCAAATAATATCCATAGCAGCTAGAGTATAAATCCAACCTCACTCCCAAACGTCTCTGAATATAATGTGTACAGCATAAATGACCGCAACCCTTCTGTCATGTCATGGCTATACGATACTACTGCCACACCGCCCTCATTCGAAGCTACTCCCACAACAGAAATTACAGTACCTATAGGAGAAAAGGAGGAGAATGAAGACATGTCAGAGAAATGTCGGTTCCTGTATGACGAGTGTTAAAAAGGGGATGCGGGGAAAGGGGGGCCAATATCACACATAGCCCGAGAAGCAAGGGGCAACCTTAGAAGCAATAGGAGGAAGAGGGAGGTGGGGAGGAGGAAATGTGAGTACTATGGTCTGGGTCTAGACACAATAGAAGACCCCATACACCCACACCAATCAAATAAATGGTATGCAGACATGAGCTCCACGGCAAGGCAAACAACTAACTAGAGTTGTGTGCTCGTTAATTCTCCATGCCTCAGGCACACTAAGGTCTTGCTGCAACAAGAGCTGCCTCTTGCAGATGCCTAATGTCTCTTTCATCTTACCCTGTGCAGAATTAAGAACACCTTCCAGGCACACACAGTATCCTTCGAAATTATGGAGAATGAGAAAACATGTTACTCGAGAGCCAAAGGAGTGGTGTGCTTGAAAGAACTTTTTTAAAATGAACATTGTTCTCCTAAAACAAATGGAAGGATGACGTGATAACATGCAAAGCAGAGGCACTGCGTGGGTTGCCAGCAGAAAAATTGCAATGGATCGAGAAAACCTGCACCCCGGTCTGGACAGAACACATCTCCAAGCTAACATGGGTGAGCGCCATCGAAAAGCCATTCAAACTACAAAAAGAAATAGACTCTGAACTATGCTTCCAAGGGGAAGGAATGATGGACATGGGGAAAAACTAAGAACTGTAGCAAAACACTCACGATTCCGGATATGAGAAAAGGGACGGCAGCCCTCATTGACACTTACTGGGTGTGTGGCAAACGGGCATACCTGCACCTCCCGCCATCCTGGAGGGGCACATGTTCTCTGGCGATGCTGCACTCTGCTCTAATGGTAATCCCGGAGAGCCACATTGAAGAAGGACGAATACCAGCAGCTCGAAACACAGAGAATGCACCACCCACTGAGGAGCCACCGCTGTATGCCCTGTCGAGGAACAACATTCAAGGGGTCGTATCCAGGAAACGAAGGTCATCAGACTATATATCCAAGGCCTCTTCAGAACTACTGGCGCAAATCCCAGACCGATACAGGTTGTTCAGCTCAGCCGAGACTTTCTTTGCCTCCCTTGTCCAGAGCATCCAGGCACGAACGAACGCGAAGTGGTTGCAAATAACATGCTGGGAGCTGATCCAACTAGCCGACGACACTGAAGAAGGGTTCAACGTGATCAAGGTGGAACTCAGGGCTCTGAGACTGATGACAATGCAGAACAGGTATGTCCTAGACCCGTTGACGGCGATGGATGGAGGTGTTTGCCGAAAAATCAGGAGTGCGTGTTGTACATTCGTGCCTTCTGAAGACGCAGAGAATGGGACACTATCACATGTCATCACTGCAGTGCACAACCTGGGGGAGCGCATGAAGAAGGAAGGCGTGTGGAGTCAAGCACCTGGTTCAACAACATTTTTTCATCGGTACCTTCCTGGATGGGACTCAGCGTCAAAATACTGATGCCCCTCCTCGTGTTTTTTCTCTTAATTTTCTGTGTGTGCCAGCTGGGTCTTCGCTGCTGCGCAAGCGCAGTCCCCAATGGAGCGATGATGGCGACAGTGGGCCACGCCAGAGGAGCGGCACGAATGCAACAGGAGGTACACGTGCAGACTGGTGAGAATTCTGAGCCAAAGTTTAGAATGGTGCCCATATACTATGATGGGGATATAGAGGATAGGTTATATCATACAACAATAAAAGAGCCCTTGGAACTAGAATGGTACACAGAGGTATGGGTAGATCTGGAGGGAGATGGGGGATGTAAATATATGACCTGCACCCCAGACAAATATGCTAGAAGCGGGGAAAGCCTCCGGGGAGTGTGTAGAGCATGGATGCCAATAAAAGGGACACCGGCATGGGAAGAAGCAGTCATAGATGAGAAGGAACGCGAGCAGTTGGGGGAATTGCGGTATTTGTTACTTAAGTAACGAAAGGGGGGAAATGGAGGGGAGGGCAGGGTCGATAGCCCCCCTCTCCTTCATCTCCTACCCATGTGAAGACTCATGACTCGTCGGCAGCCCCCACGCCACAGGGCCCAGGAGGCGGGGTGACTGCGGATTGACACGTGAGGCTGCACAACCACATATATGGCATAGAATAGACACAATTTTGTATTAGACAACTCCATTTGCTTAAAGGCGCTAAAACCTAACACAGGCAGAACAACTTGCATACACAGAAAGCTGCAGCCTGACCCCTGCTTGACCGCGCTTGCAGAGGCCTGCACTTCCCCCGGCCTCCACCTCATGGTAGATCCGCTGAGAGCTCGTTCTCACGAGCAACTAGACACGAACAAACAACAAAATAAACACTATCGTTCAACCTTTCCGCAGTACATCATTGCCCCAGCCGTGACCGGCTCATTAGGAAGTAACTGAAACTAGCCCAACCCTGCATGCCCTGACCATGTATCAAGCTCCAAAGCTGGACTGTGTGGTGCCCCTCACCCCCGCCCACCCCCGAGGCACCTTGTATTGTGTGGTAATAATTTTGTGATATATGTCGCATTGACTGACGTTTGCTGCTATTGTGAAGAAGAGTGGCTATATAGTATATGACAGCTTCTGACAACTCCTGTACATAATGTAATAATGAACCCTTGAAATGCACGTAGACCCACCAAGGCACTGGAGCCAGACTGTATCGTGGTATAATATGTATTGCCCTCTTTTGCACACCAACCAATCTAATGCTACCTCATGTTCGTATGTCAACTGCTGTTATGAAACATTGTACTAAATGATAGAAACCCCAAGCTTATATTCTTATTAATGTAAATATATGTGCGCAATCCCAGAAGTCCCAAGTGTTGTCACACGCCCCTTGCCAAAGGTACGGTGCACTGCCCTGTGGAGGGAAACAGGCCCAGAGCTGCAAGGTCGTTACCCCCCCCCCCTCCCAGGCCCGCCGAGGATAGCTGGTGTTCAAACAGCACAGCCTCGCCTCCCCTTCCCTGCCCTCCCAATCTCGCTGGACCCGCTTCAAGCATCCACCTCCCCCATGTCAGAGGCCGCCACAGCCCGATTATGAATTACAAGCTACCTGGTCCTAAATCCCAACGCCTCTTGGGCACCGGTCACATGCCCCCCACGGCCCATTGGTATCCCCGCTAACCCCAAGTTAATGGCCCTCGAAGGGGGGGCCCACCCCTGTACTAATAGATCATACCACCATCCCTCACCGCACCCATCAGGACAGGGCAATCGAGTAACCCCTCCTGTGCCCCAGACCCTGCACATGGGCTCATGGGATTAACATGGTTGAACCCAAGGTGTCACTGCAACAGATGTATTGGGGTACTTCCTATTGCATATCAATGTCCCTGTCTCCTTCTTGATCTAGGGTCAATGTATTACAAGACAATGGAAACTGCACAGTATAATGAATGGATGTGAATGTGTGGCCACAAGGGCAAAGTAACAACTTAGCCACCAATCATCACTACAAGTCGTGTCCGGCCCAGCCCTCCACCCTGATGAGCCCAGCTGACCGTTCACCCCACACTGGGACCACGTGGATCTCCACCAATCCTGGAGCAGCACAGCAACATTGTATATAGTCCTAGATGATGCCACCCAATCCCAACGACTATGTGACCCCTATAGCTAGCTTAGGCGCGACGTATTTTTCTGTAATAAGTATGACTGTCTTTGCTATTGTCAGACAGAGCGCTCTCTGAGTTTGCAGAGTCCTTTGCATGCCCTATATTGATTTAGATAAAAACCTTTTTGATCTCACCTGCACTTGATCCTGGTCTCATTCCCCTCCTGGGGTGTGTCCTTTATTGCCTCTCACTAAGGGGGGTGTGTTTTTGGGGGATGCTTACATCCAGATATTAGAAAGCGTTTGCTATCTTCATTTAATGCATGCCCTTTTCATATGCAGGTTTGTGCGTGTGTGCTTACTGTTTTTTAAAATTTTTGTTTAAGAAAGTGTGTTATGGTGAAAGAGGAGACGCTGAAAATCTTAATTGAGTAGCTGAATGGCAATTTAAACATCTACCACATATTGCTCTGTGGTCCACGCCAGCAAAAGGAGCAAGAATATTTTTTATGCATTGTTGCAATTCCTTTGTTAATTTATGCGATTTTAGTCAGCTTATGCACTGCCCTCATCAGCACCTTAGCAGTCGTACAGCACTGAGGATTTACCAAGGTGAAACAGATTGAGCGCCCACTAAGGGTATGACCAGAACATGAGCAAACTGAACAGAAAAAGCTAAAAGGAAGGGAGTGGGTGAAGAAGAGCAGGTTCAAATAGAAAGGATTGAGGCATAGCAGCCACTGCTATTAAAGAAGCAAAAGTACATTGTGTTCGATGGCTGCCTGATAGAGATTGTGCAAATGCTGAAATGTGAACATACAATCGGGGCCAAGCTATGCGGGGAGTCATTGGTGAATGTGTCTCGCGCATTACAAGGCACCAACCTGAAAATCCATACAACCTGTGTCCACCTCCATAATACATTTACATGGTCTGCTCAACCGATGCCAGCTGGGAATCTACTTTGTTCAGCAGCTTTACTGTTCAGTGGATCAACTTTCAGCAAGATTTCCAGTTTGTCAGATTGTGGGTCTTGAGTTCCTTACTAAAACTCAAATACTACAATTACCAAAAGGGAATTCTTATTCCCCGCTATTAGTCATGCTTGGAACGTTGACCAGATGTCAAATGGCAGTAAATTCTCTGGCAAACGTTTCTGGATAGCTGGCGACGGACAGTGACACAGTCCAGGATTTTCCGCAAAGTACTGCACTTACCACTTTCAAGATATGGAAAGTAAAGAAATTGTGAGTTCTGCCGTGGTGCAGGTGTCTGAATGTTCATCGTCTGTTGCCATGGAGAAACATGGTTTCATCAAATCCATTCAACTTCTGCAATCATGGAGAATGGAAATAGACGCGATAGCCACGGGCAGGCAAGTTTCAATAGCGAAGGACATGAGAGAGCTGTTTCCACACATCGGCATCAATTTGATGTATGGTACGTTGCAAAATCAATCCAAAATAATTACAGCTGCTGGGAAAAAAGGGTTCGGAAAACCTTATAAAATGGTGTCAGTCTATCAGCAACCATCTTTGGTGGAGCTCCAAAACTTGTGATGGATCTGTGGAAATTCTACTTGAGAAATGGCATTCATTGATGCACCATTGTTCCAACGTACACGCATGGACAGAAAACATGTCCCCAAATGTGCACATGGACCGCTGTCGTGGGAGGAGGATCGGAAGAAGAAGTGGTTGGTGCCATGTTCACCTCCACACAAAGCACTTGAAAAGATTATGTACAATAAAACGCTTTCGAGACCTCATAGATTTCTGTCGCACTGGAGATTTGGAGGTGTTCCATAATATGTGCCTAAAGTACAGGCCCAAAAGGTTGCACTTTAGCATAGACGGTAAAGAGGCCAGAACGAGACTAGCTGTACTTGCCCATAACAACAACGTAGGGAGGGAACAAGCGAGAACTTCAGGAACATTCAGGATGCTTCGTTACTACAAGGCCTTTACAAAAACGAGGCAAATAATGGATAGCCAAGCCAATATACGAGGACATGGATTTTGAATTTGTCAAAGATCTGACATTGACTGTGTTGGCCCTGCATACTCATGGACTGGATGCAGATTTTGTTCCCAGGACCCATACAATGCCACAGAACATTGCAAAAGAGCCTTGTCCTCCAAAATCCAAACTTGTCGAAATGTGAACTTCTACATTCAAATGATTTGTAGCTCTCTGCAAAATGTGCTCACAGTAACATTTGGAGGTGTTATAAATGCCATATCATAAATGCCATATCATAACATTTGAACTCAAAAGAAACAGTAATTGAATATTACACCCCAAGGTCAAACTCCCATATAATAAATGTGCTGTCCCGCATCAGAGTTCTTGATTTAGACTGTGCCTAGTATCTGAGTTTCACTAGATCACACACATATTGTCTAGTTCATTCTAGTATGTGATTTCTTACAGAATAAAAAAAAAAATATCACAAAAGTGCTCTCAATACAGAGTGAATGTTGGTGCCTTTGGAAAGGCCTAGACTGAACCAGTGCTCTAGACACAGTGAGCATCTGGGTGAAGGTGAGGTCAGTGGAGGCACACCGCTCCTGGATAGCAGACAGTCAGACATTCAATGTTGGCTGTGTTATCCTGTGCTACCCAGGTATTCTCACCCTTCTGAAAACAGATCTAACAAGGGAACACCCTACTCGAATAGTGAGAACCAATTTTTCATTGCCTAATGCCCCTTCCTGACTCGACACAGACTTCAAGAAGAACCACTTTTACGATCATGCACTTTCACCAGCTACTGCAATTTTAAGAACAAGTTGACACACTGCTCAGGGATATACTATGGGTCTCATTACAAGTCAGCCGGTTCGGAAACACTTGTTTCCGGACCGGCGGATTCAGAGTCCTGCAGGCGGGAGGTGTCACTCCCGCCAAGTCTGACCTGGCAGGAGTAACATCACCCACCTGCAGGCAGACATGGAAACACTGGAAACACTGGCTCCAGTGTTTCCATGGTCCCCATCCGCATGGAGTCCTACTGGACTCCATGGGAATGGGGATTTACAGAATTCCGCCTCCAGAATTACCGCGTCACCAGGGTTGCAATGCCCCGGTGATTCCGGCAATCACAGAGGCGGAATGGTATTGCCGGTCCGGCGGCAGCCTGCCGGTTTTTCCGGTACGGCTACCGCCGTAATGAGGCCCTATATGTCACCTGTCTCGCATGATGGTTACAGAGGGGGCTGACCCAGGTGTCTTTTGGAAGGCCACAGCGCCAGTAATGACATCACACACAGTGTCTGAACATGCACCGTTGATTGGTAAAACATTGTATATGACAGTATTACATAGGGGATGGAAGGCTACAATTGGTTTTTTGCTCATCCGTCTATAGATTACAGCGTGTGTAAAGTGGGATAATCTCGCCATGTAGCAAAGGCTACGGTCCAACTCTCACAAGTTACATTGTCAAAGGTATGATAATATGCCAGAGCAGACTACTCCATCAACAGGGTATCCCCTTGGTTGCATGAAACAGTCCTGCAGGAGGGCGAGGTTAGTTTTTGCAGCAATGCGCACAATTTGTGAATGTTGACATGTTAACGTGGCGTGACATATCTTTACATGGATGTTTCAAGCTGTCCTTCCTGTTCTGGAACACTGTACCGCATCACTGCCTTGTCATTTTTTTCCACATTCTTTTCTGAAATCGAAAGCTAAACGTCTCTGCCTTTGAACAGGACAAGTGCCTTATTGCAATTTGGCCTTGAACGCTAGGCAGCAATTGCTCAAAGGACATAAATTGTAGGGAATAGAAAAAGAATATTGAGAGCAGACATACTGCAATTTAGTGTGAACGTGTGTGATGCATCGTACAGAGCGGCTGCTCATCGACAGAAACTCACCATGGAATTTCCAGAAATTATGGAAATTCTAGTTTACATAAAATTGTTATTGGGAATAAAAACGAGTAGGGCGCTGTATTCATAATAACTAATTGAACAAACACCATCCGTATGCGGGGTGGCGATATCTAGACCGCTTTGACCCAACGAACATACGGTTGTATCGTTGAGCTTCATAAAGTCAGTGCAGAGGGCGGTGGGGTAAAGGTTGTCCGTATGCACTTGATCGCTTTTCGATCAATAATCTTGCCTGCTGCGTTATGACATCTGTCCGTGGTTCAACCTAAATGGTTGCGATGTTTACTCTTCCTTTTCTCTTTGTGGTTCTCCATACCATTGGGAGCTATACCTACTTGCTTGTACGCAACTCGTGGTCTCAAGTAGTACACCATGTTTTCATTTGTGTGTTAAATATTGGTTGTTTTGCGCTTATGATTCGGTTTCAAACAGTTATGAGTTATACAGTAACTTGTTCTATTAAAATACAGAACGGCTACTGAAAGGTATTTTTATTGTGTTTTGTTCGCAGATACTTTGTACCGTACTGCCCGTGCCATAGCTTCCAGGTACCAGCCGATGGCTTCTTCAATCAAACCTGGAGGATCACTATAAGCAGTGTTTTTTCGATCACCGTTATGTGGGGCGACCGACATGGCCCGATATGTCCATTGGCGTTTCCGCCAACAAGGAGCAACCGGTCAGCATTCCTTATGTAGCAACCTGGAGATAAAGTGGGTCATTGAATTGTTTTGCAGCTGTACCATGTGGCAACACAAGGATACAGAACATTGATCGTTCATAGTAATCTGCGTAGCTTGAGAGTCATGCGATGGACATTCGCTCTAATTTACCTGCAAAATAAAAAAAATGGTTTGTTTCCTGGAGTTTATAATTTCTTGTGCACGTTCTTTGAAAAATCAAAGCACTTGTTACATTGCGGACTATGGATGTATTCATGAAATATTCTATAATCAAATGTTATTTAGGGCAAGACAGAGAAGGTACGCTCTGTGTAAGGATCTCTGGGTTTATCTTGCGTTCATCTTCCTGTTTCTGCTGGCGTGGGCGATGACGTGGCGCGCTGGGCTACGCTGGCCACGAAGGTAATGAAAATAGGTGGAGCAGATTGTTCAGACAAGTGATGTCGGCTTCAGGGGCGGGTGTTTTGATTTATTGCCGCAAACGCACTTGAACTTAGGGCGATTTATCCACGGATAAGATTAGCACAAGATGGCCGAGCCCAGCACGTTTTTGCATGTGTAAAAGCGAGGAAAACTAAGGTAAGATGCATAGGAAATCTTTTTATGCTCGATCACCGTATACTAAAACGACATGCCTGAACGATCGGGACAATAACATTTTTGAGCGCACTGTTCCTTTAATAAGTGTTGGCCCATACCATCCCATCCCACACACAGGGAAAAGGAACAGTTGTGTGACCAGCTCAGGTCTTCAAGGCAAAGACAGACAACCTCATGTTGAAATGGTGGAGGGGGCAAAAGGCATCCAGTAAATAAAATGGACTCCTCCTTGTTTAAAATTTTTGCACATGTGAAAAAGCCACATAACAGAGAGGAGTCTATTCAGCGGGATGCTATGAGGTACTCCTGCATGAGGGTCTTTAAAACTCCTAAAAGCGGACGCAAAAAGCAGAGCAACAATCTCAGTCAGGCTTTGGATTAAGTCCGGCTCTCAGAAAAAGGGAGTCAATCAAGGAATCCAGCAAAAAGAAGCAGGACCCCTCCAAGTTGGGCAACCAAACTCCAAAAATGGAAGTCCGCCCCAACACACTCCTCACTGAGAGGCTTTACACATTAAAAGTCGCAAAAACAAAGATTACAACATAAAATGCAGGAGGCCACCACATGAAGTATAAAATGTCTTTTCACAGGGCATAGACTGGTAGCCAGGGCTCAGGTCGAGGGACCATGCGGGTGGACGGTGTCAACACACTTATGAGCAGGCAGATGCCAGCACCCGTGTGTTTAAAAAATTAATAAATGCAGAATAACAGGGTGCAGTGTTGCAGCAGGGTTTCGAACCCTGGCCTCACACCTCTCAAACAGGAGCCTTAACCGCAAGACCACAGTAATCGTTAGAAGTAAAGCTGCAAAATGTCTCATATTGACATCTTCCTATATGGGCATGTTTTGTTATAGGCTCTCAGATTTCTCTTCCCCTAGAAAATGCCCGTTTGTCGTGTGGCTTTTTTTCCAGCGTGAAAGAGAAGCCTGACTGAAATTTCAAAATATCACGTTGACGTCCCGTGACGTCACTTCCCAGTGCTTGCCAGAGTCCACTCATTTATTTTTTATGCCTTGACCCTGCTGGTCGCCCCAGCCATGTCATTATTTCTTTCCAGGACGTAGCACAGAAGAGTAGGTCTTACCATACTAAATGAAATGCTAAACTAATTGCGAAACTGAACAGCGTGTACCATTTATTGCAAAGCACTCATTTCATCATTCTACCCACCTTGGTTTGTGCTCTTTGTTTAGTCATCCTGCATGCATACACATAGTTTTGAATGTTGGATGCGGTCTTGAAACATGTGTATGAATCAAGACACATTTGATAATGTAAGATTCAAATAAATTGAACAGGTGAGAAACATTGTGCCCCTTACACTTTAAGAGCACAGCGACCAAGACCAATGGTATCCAGTCCTTTTCCTTTCATATTGCAAATTCAGGCGCTGAGATAGTGCCAGGCCAGTGCTCCCACCTTGCAGCATTAAACAGGACACTCAATTTCAGTTACTGAGGCAACAGACCATTCTGCTCATTGGTCTTAGCCTACCCTCAAAGCTCTTTCTCAGCTGCTGTCGGCGGTCACACCACAGCTCAAGGAATTTCTCCATCCCTTTGACCTAATCCACTTCACTCTTCCCTTTGGAGGTCAATGCAATCAATGAGCTTCTATTTCCTGACCCACATGGGTCACCTCTTCCCCCACGCTCGCTGTTCAAGGTGTCCAATGAACCCCCCCCCTTACTAATCCTTCTCGTGGAATGCCCATCCCCACTCCTACCTCCTGCCTCAGTTAGACTAATGCCGAGGAGTGGATCATGTTTCTCCCATGCCCCCAGCATAGTCATCATGAGCCCCCTCAAAACCCTTCTCTTCTCACAGCCCATCCTCACCTCCTCTCGGAGCTCATACTGTTCAATGAGTTTCTTCAGGCGCTCCGCTAGCTCCACGTTTTCCTGCCGCAGTTTGGAGTTGCGTTCATTGTGTTGTTCCATCTGCACCTGGATATCATTCAGAGTCACCTGGAAGTGGGAAGTCACCTCCTTGCGTTTCTCCTCTTCCTCCCGGGCCCGCTGCACCCCCTCATCCTGAATTAGAGGAAGGAACATGTGCAGCATGAAAAGGAATGGCGTGTCCTCGTAGATAAGCACAACACACACACAATAGGGCTGGCACAAGCCTCTGCACCAACACAGAATTGCTGCCACTTGTACCCCCTGAGATTGGCAACTATGTCAGAAGCAGTAAACTTGTGGAACGCTGCACAATGTGCAAAGAGATACAGACAGAACTACAAAACTAGATGCATGTGGTGCTTACACTGACCCCCCCAGAGGAGAAAATAATGAAGAAGCTAGGAAATCTTTTAAAAAGCAATCACATGTCCTAGAGGATGCAGCTCTGTCCTCCCTCCTCTGCAACGACAACGCATTCAAGAGGTGGGAGGATGCAGACCTCATACCCAAGGGCCCCGGGGGATGGCGAAGACTCCACACCTTGCCACATAGAATGGATAGACTTAACCAGCATTAAGTTAAAGCAGTGGAAAATGCCAGCCCAACACAAACATTCGGCCAGTCGCACAACAGGTGTCAAGCACACAGATGTCAATATATGTATCTAATAGTGAAAGAAGCTTTTACCTTCAGCATACGGTTGTGCCGCTGCAGTTCGCGGCACAGACTCTCAAGCTTGCTGCGTGCTAGGATGGCTTTGCTGTGCTCGTTCCGGAGATTGTCCTTCTCTTGAATCAGCTGCGACTGTTTCTTCTGGAGGATTTTCATTTGCTTCTGTGAGGTTCGGTGCTCCTCCAGCTACAGTGGGAAGAGGCAGCAGACAGGTATGTGCATGGCTGCAGGCTCTCAGGAGTAAGGTGCAATAAACATGCACAAGCCATCGGGACACAATACAGATTAGGATTGCCCAGCACCTCATTACACCCAGAACTCATCATTACCTGGACACAAGACAATCTTTAACAGATACTGGTCACTGGTCATATGTTTTAAAATCATCTCTGTAAAGGGTTTATCGTTTTTCTCATGGTTGGGGCATGGAAATGTTCAGTTTCCAATTTGGGCATGCTCCCAAACAGCTTCAACGTTTTAACCAAACCACCAACTCTGGATGAGTCCAGTAACACCCACCAATCAACCCACTCACTCTTAAAGCTCCCCAAGCACAGGCCCAACTCATGAAGCCACTGCAACGCAAACACATATCGACCATGATAAGTCTGAACCCACTAACCCATCCACTAGTCACAAATATTGATCACCGAAAGGGCTGGTCCACAGACTAAACTGCGGCTAACTCAATTAAATTACATGACTTTTTCTGCATCTGCTTAACAGAGAAAAAAGGATTTCTATAATTCAAATGCTGATTGACTGATTTAAATTACACAGGGCAAAGAGCACTGAACCACACACGCCCTCCAGAGAGCAGAAACGAAAACATACCCATGCAGGAGAAAATAAGGCTCACCCGACAATCAGGATGAAGCAAGAGCAGAGGTTTGTGGGTTTCTACAAGACACTGGGGGTCATTCCGAGTATGTTATGTTACCTTGCATTTATATAGCGCCTTATGTACCATTGGTATGGTCTCAAGGCGCTGGTAGGTTGAACGCCCCCAGGAACCGAAGTTCAAGTCAGTAGAGAGAATAGCGAGAGTCATAAGGTGCATGTGAGCACCGGATATGTGTGCAGCTGGTCTGGCACTCGTGTGATAGCTGCTTCTTAGCGGTAGGTGCGGTAGTTGAGAGATCATGAGTATGTGTTCGTTCTGGCAGGTTGTTATCCAGACCGATTCTGGCTGCGTTAGGCCTGAGGAGAACGCTTAGGCTGGAGGGTGTGTACCAGCGGTGTTTAGTTAGGGTGATGGGGAGTATGAGGCAAATGATGGTATGAGAACAGCTATACCGAATGGTGTCATAGTATCGCTGTGTTCTAGTTGAGTGGTGGTGGTGGTAAGAAGAGAGTAAGCGTGGAGATGTGATATGGTCGTTTACCTTAGTTGCTTGAGATCGACCCCACTCCAATGGTTCCACGTACTCCATCCGTTCCATGTACTCCATCCGTTCCATGTACTCCATCCGTTCCATGTATTACGGCCGTTTCAAGCACTCCGAGCCGTTCCTTTCAATGCTCTTTCAAACCTTCCATGCACTCCAATCCGTTCCATGCACTCCAATCCGTTCCATGCACTCCAGGCCATCTTATACACTGCTCCTTTCAAAAGAGCCATTTGTTCTACCCACGTTACCTTTTTCCCTGCATCATCCTTCCACATACGTCATCTTCACACGTTCCATCCACTTCGTTGGTTCCAGCCATTTTAAATGTTCCATCCACTTCACCAGTCCCACCACATCACCGGTTCCACCCATTTCATTGGTTCAAGACCCATCACCCGTTCATCCACCTACTTCATCCGTCGTACCATTTAACCCGTTCCACCCACTTCATCCAATCTACACCACTTCATCAGTTCCATCCACATACTTCACCCTTTCCATCTACATACTTCACTCGTTCCAACCCCATACTTCTGTTCCAACTACATTTTTCACTTGACCCATCCACTTCACCCGTTCCGTCGACATACTTCACCCGTTCTATTTAATATATTTGACCCATTTTGTCCACATACTTCACACGTTCCTTCCTTTTACTTTACCCGACTCGTCCTTACACATCACCATTTTTTCTAGATCCATCCTCCGTTCCTGCTACCCACTTCACCCGTTCCTTCCTCCTACTACACCCGTTCCTTCCAACCACTTCACCCGTTCCTTCCAATCACTTCACCCGTCCCGTCCATATAGATCATCATTTTGCTCTACACTCGACATCCTGCTCTCATTCTACACCCGCTCTGCGGTCCGCACCCTACACCCGCTTCGCACCCGCACCATACCCCACATCCGCTCAACACCACTGCACCCTACCTCTGCTCAACACCCTAATTCTGCTCAACACCCTACATCCGTTCCACTCTATCTACTGACACTCTACAACCGCCACAAAACCTGCATCTGCACCACACTCCTCTATGCTCCGCGCACTCAACCGCTCCGCGCACTCAACCGCTCATTCCGTTCGTTCATCCTGCATCATCTGTTCTGCCCATGTCACTTGTCGCCTGCACTCGATCCGTTCGGTGCTCTCCATCTGTCCCATGCACTACACCCAACTAATGTACTTGAATAGTCTATTCAGTACTTTCCTTTTATACCATGCACTCTTACATCCGATGCTTTCAGTCTGTGCACTCATCTGTCTCCTGTATTCATCTTTCTATCCTCTTCACTTTATTCCTTTCGTCCATTTTGTTCCTTTCGTCCTTTTCAATCATTTCATTAATTTCAACCGCTTTACTGCTTTCGTAAAATTGATTCTTTTATCCACTTTACTCATTCTATTCAGTTTGTCCTTTTTAGTTTGCATTGGAGGTTATTGGTTTTCGATTTCTCGCATTGATCTTGAGGTTGTATTGTTATTTGTTTTATTGTCATTTATGATCTAGTAGTTTGGGTTAGTTGAATTGTTGCCGTCCACTTTAATCCATACGTCCACATCGATCCTATTGTCGATTACATTTATTTCGTCCATTTCATTAATTTCGGCTACTTTACTGCTCTTGTACAGCTTATTATTTGTATCTACTTCACAGGTTTGATCCTTCTTATTCATTCTATTTTGTTTGTTATTTTTAGTTACACAATAGAGGTTATTAGTTTTCGATTTCTCGCTCGGATCGTGATGCAGCATTGCTATTTATGATCTAGCATTTGGGCAAAAGACACTGAAGTGCTGTTATCCAGTGTGAGTGTTTGAGTTTGGGGTCGGTTTTATGGGAAGAGCCAAGTTTTCAGTAATTTGCGGAAAGACATGAGGTCTTCGGTGAGTCGGATGTGGGGTGGGAGTGTGTTCCACAGCGTGGGGGCCAGGGCTGAGAAATAATGATCCGCCTAACCTGACTGCGTTTGTTTTTGGTATGACTAGGAGGCTGGCTGAGCTTGATCTTAAGAGTACGTGAAGGGTGACAGGGTTTTAGTTTGTCTTGAAGATATTGAGGTCCGGTTTTATGCAGTGCTCGGTGAGAACTGCATAGGGTTTTGAAGGTCACCCTTCGGGCAACCGGAAGCCAGTGCAGGGTTTTGAGGGCTGGGGAGATGTGGTCTCTAGGGCCAAGCGCTAGTAGCGGTTTGGCTGCAGCGTTTTGTGCTCTTTGTAGTTTAGTCAGTTGGTAAGTGTGGACTCCGAGGTAGAGGGGGTTAGCGTAGTCCAGTCTTGATATAACAATTGATTGGACCGCGGAGAGTCTGTTGGGAAAGGAGAGGTATGGTAAAATGCGCCTAAGAGTTTTAAGGTGGTAGTGGCAAGACTTTGAGACGTTGACTTGGCGGGAGAGTGTTAGGTCAGATTCTAGGGTGCATCAAAGGAAATTTACTGAGTTAGAGGGAGTTGGTGGGTTGCCCATGGCAGATGGCCAAGGTAGTGGGTGCGGAAGAAGTTCGGTGTTGCCACATACTATTTCGGTTTTGGAAGGGTTTAGCAAGAGGTGGTTTGTGGTCACCCAGAGTTCTATGTAGAGGAGGCAGGCAGCGAGGTCGGTCGGCAGTTGGGTTTTGAGTTCAGAAGTTTTAGAATTAGTTGAGTGTCATCAGCGTAGTTGTAGCACAGGATGTTGTGTGAATGAATTATTCGTGGGAGGGTGGCCATGTAGAGAATGAACAGGAGGGCTGATTGGCATGCTCCTCGTGGAACTCCCATGTCGACTGGTCGGGCTTGGGAGGAATAGGTGGAGAGTAGGGTTATTTGGTTCCTATTTTTGAGGAAGGATGCTATCCATTTGAGGGTGGTTCCACGAATTCCTAGGGAGTGGAGGCGGTCAAGGAGGATTGAGTGGTTGATTGCGTCGAAGGCGACGGATAGGTCAAGAAGGATTAATGCGGTGCATCCCGCAGAGTCTGACGTGTTTTTAAGGTAATCCCAGATTGTGGCTAGGGAGGTTTCGGTTCTGTGTCGGGCTCTGAAACCTGATTGAGCAGGGTCTAGCAGATTGTTGGCTTCGACAAAGGCATTTAGTTGGGAGTAGGCAGTTTGGTCGATGAGTTTGGCAAGGAACCTGGTGTTTGAGATGGGCGGTAGTTTTTGGGCTCGAGAGGTGGTTTTTTTTTTATTAGTGGTTTGACATGAACCGTTTTGAATGCATCTTGAAAAATTCCAGAGGAAAGGGAGTCATTTATGATGGTTCTTGCGTGTTGTCCTGCTCAGGTAGATGCGAAAATTTCTTTGAGGGTTGTGGCAAGGGTCCAGCGGAGAGCCTGATGGTTTGCAGGCAGAGGAGTTTGAGAAATTGGTCAGTTGATATTGGACTGAAGGAGTCGAAAGTTGGTTGGGTAGTGGTCGCAGGCGGTGGGTTGGCCGGTATGGAGGTTGGGTTGCCTGGTGGGCGTAAGAGAGCCAGTTTGTTGGTTAGAGTGTTTGTTCTTTCGAGGGCTGTCGAGTAAGAGTGGAGACGGGGTGAGTCAAACAGCGATTGTGAGGGGGTCGGGGTGGCGGTGGTGGATGATGGCTTGGTGAATTCGGTGATTTTGTGCAGTTCTTTGCTGGCGTTTTTACAGTTTAGGATTCGGGAGTTGTAATGGGCTTTTTTTGCTTTCCGGATTTCTGCCTTGTATTGATGAAGGTGACTGGCCAAGGTGGATCTGCTCATGGGTGTTTTGTCTCTCCGCCATTTGCGTTCTATGAGTTTATATAGTTGTTTACTGGTCTTCAACTCAGGTGTGAACCATCTAGGGAAAAGGCCACGGCGGGCTGATGGTTTGCAAGAGAGTGTGAGCCGCATTAGTGAGGTGTTGAGCCATGAGTCAAAGGCGTCGGGGTTAGTTGATTATTGAGTAGGCAGGTAGGTGGAGGAGACTGGAGGAGTGCGTCGGCTAGGTCAGGAAGGATCATTAGTTTCTTCCAGCATCTGCATAGATTCAGAGGTTCAGGTTCGGGTACGGGAAGCGGGTTGGGAGAGCAAATGGCGAAAGAAACAAAGAAGTGATCGGACTTTGGTCTGCGATCTACGAAGACAGCCGAAGACAGGGGATACCGGATCGGATTTCAATCAGAGTGCCCTCCCCATTATTGGCCGCGCCTCCTCCCGCGTCCTTATCAACTATGGCCATTGCGCACCCGCGCTGCGCACCGAGCGAGTACCTCGAGTACTGTTGCTGTCTGGACCTGCTGCCCGGATGTCTCCCGCTTCTCGTGCTAATCTGCTCGAAGCCTGCCTGGAGGACATCTATTGCGGCAACACCTTGCCTGCCTGACTTCCAATACAGGAAGCACCAAAGGTGACTGTTGTGGCACGTTGTGTCTGGACTGGGGAGGGTGGTGAAATTGTGTTTACTAGTGTGGTGCCTCCTGCATATTGTGTCATGAATGGGCGTACAGTAAAAAGGACGTAGCAAGGGACGTTCGGTGCCACCTGCACGTTCCACTTGGTGGGCGTATCAGGATCAACACACCACTGTGCCCATTTGTCCCTCTTAACCCTTTTTCTGTGTTTATTACTTTTCAGGATTTCAAGCAGAGTGCCCTCCCCATTATTGGCCGCGCCGCCTCCTTATCAACTACGGCCATTGCGCACCGAGCGAGTACCTCGAGTACTGTTTGCTGTGCGAGGTGCGCGGAGCGGGAGGCTGACACTTATCATCTGCCACCAATTTAGGGTATTTTAGCACCCAGAATTGAAATTCGTGCACTTCAACTACTCCATTCAGATACCTTTGCAATCTGGTGGAGAAAGAATTTCAGTGTTTAGTATCTCAGCATCTAATCCAGCTATATATGGCGTATCGGCTCACGACAAATATGCCGCCGCATATTCCACATTTATATACATCAACAAGTCGTTTGATTCAACCCACTCATGACGAGGCCGGGGCTTTACCACAAGATTTCTATTCTGCTCACTCCTGCATTCTAACAGGTACCGTGTTACCTACAAAACCAAAATTCACTTTTGATGACAATATAGACAAATCCATAGTCTCCATATCTTCAATGTCAACTTCCCATTTAGGGATTACTAAGAAATTGGAAAACTCTCAGGAAATCCCTTCCTCATTAAAAACTCCAAGTGCGAGAGCTAATCCGCGCCCTTTATCGGATATCACAATTTTGGCCTCTACACGCAATTGCCCGTGTCTTTCCTCTTCCCGTATTGCCATTTCTCCGATATCCTTTCCCCCGCTACTGCAGGATCAAACTGTCCTATCTATTCATGCCAGTCAAACTGAGTCTCCCATCTCATGGAGTATGACTGTCCACTCAACTGCTGACTCTCAGTGCAGCAAAATCTCCATGTCCGATCATTCGGAACCAAAGTCTTCTCATTCCATGTTACATTCATTTGCCCTACCTACTCCAAGAACATCCAAGAAAACCGAATCAGACCGTTTTTTACAACACACAATTATAACTCAACCAGCATTGACAGCCATTAATACAACCATCATGAGTCCGTGCAAATTGTTTGAATCATTGGACACAAAAGTGTTGCATCAATCCAGGCAGTTTGACGACTTAATGAAATGGTTGTTGGCCGATTACAATTCCTCTCTCTAAAAATGATTCATCGCCCATTGGGCCCAGAACGACTAATGGGCTTTTTGAGGGAGAGGTCGTACGAAAATCAGTGACGTCCATGGTTCCTTTCTTTAATGCTGCTGAGGTAGCCAGTTCTAAGGTTTGCGCATTACCTTTGATTACTGATATCATCCGACCAATCGAGCAATCACCTCACATTGAAACCTCGCTGAAAGAGCGTGCTCCTACAGCCCAAGTTTGTCAAACATCTGAGCCCGAAGTGCCACGTCCACCATCAGAGTTGCCGCGCACAAGGAAAAGTGGACAAGGACTTAGCCATCTAGATGCCCTGAAAGTTTGAAATCCAAAAGTGGTAGTACAAAAACCTTTGACATAAAAAAAAAAGAACATGGTAAACCGTAAGCAAACTAAAAAGACTTTGAATTCTTTCTTCAAGGCTTTGGGCAAATCAACTGCCTTAAAAGAAAAAGAAAGCATGCCCATAGGACCAGCAAATGTCCCTTCAGCCTTAAATGTGCCATCTTCAGCCTTGGCTGGCGTGCCGCCGAATAGTCATCTATCGGCGGAGGCCTGTCAAGGCGCTCTACCCATTTCCTGCCCATTAATTCCCATGGCTTCCACAGTCTTGGCTGACAAGACAAATGTTAGTTCTACACAGGACTTATTTCATCCAGTCCCTTCAAAGCTACCTATTGGGCCCTCATTTATGCCTTCGAGGATACCCATACAGGAAAATGTTACACGCGAGTGTGCTCCCTTAGCTCCATTGTTGCAGCTGGTTTTATCCATAGATCGGAATATTGAGGCCAATAAACAACTAGCGGCCTTAAAATAACAAAATGCTGCACATATGAGATTTTTTATGAAAGATCCCATACTTGTAAAAATGGGCCATGGACAATCAAATAATTCTAACCGAGCTACACTGAGCATCCATTGTGACAATGAATGGTCACACATCTTATATCTCATTAATGCAAAATCCAGATAAAGCCAAACTAAAAATATATTATACAGACTGGATTTCTACTCGAACTGCATGTCTTGCATATGTCTTGCATATCATGATGCTGATGAAGCTCGTTTTCCACATACGAATATGCGTACACTACCATCTTATCTAATTCGTTGTCCATCATCCAAATATCGGAATCACATTTTAAAATTACGATTTAATTTGTGAGTCACTAGAGAGTTACAAGTCAAAAGAAGACTGTTGAGTAACTCAATGAATTTTTGCCGCTTTTGCACTTCGATGGACACTCGTGAAACCATGATGCACCTCATTACGGAATGCAGAGCTCTTCGTCCCATGCGTGAAATTCATTTTGCGCGACATTGTAATTATGTCTCACATCTCAAGACTTGACCTGGTCTTTGATCCTGGGCTCAGGGTATTTGCCATTACAGATCGCTACTGTAAATTATCTTTTAAGCCTAAATTTAGGTCCTAAGTAATCAACCAACTAATTGATTATTCAATATTAAATATTTCTGTATACTTTTTAATTGACAATTTTTGCTTCTCTCTTTTAGGTTCATTTTATTTATATTTTCTTTTCCTTTTTTTTTATTGTCTGTTCGTAAATCATGCCCAAAGACAAATATTAGGATTAACAATCCTCTGTTTCTTTTTTCGGTTCCATTGAATTTATGTCTTTAATGTTAGTATACATTTTATTATATAAAGTTCTATATGTATATGTATTTTGTATTTGAAAGGTTGATTTATTTCAACTAAAACAAATAATAAAAAAATAAAAAAGAAGTGCTCAGACCAGATGATAGGGGGTGGGGGGGATTAGATGCATTGGGTTGTGGGTGCTGAAGATGGCATCAAGTGGTCCTTTATAGTGAGTCGGGCCGTTTAAGTGGGGTTGGAGGTTAATTGCGTCTAGGCCGTCAACCAGAGAGAGTGTTATAGGGTTGGTGGGAATGTTGAGCCATATGTTGAAATCACCTAGAAGGGCGAGGTTGGGATGGTTCAGTTGGAGCGTGGCAATCGAGTTGCAGAGGTTGTTTGAGAATTGTCTATCATAGCCAGGGGGTTTGTAGATTAGGAAGCTGTGGGAGAACGAAGGGGGAAGGGATAGTTCAACGAGGAGTGATTCGCAGGAAGGAATGGAAGGTTGGTTTTCGGTGATTGAGGCGTGGAAGTGAAACTTGAAGGCGAATGCTATTACTCCTCGTCTAGAGGGACGGTTCAGTGGGATGAGCGAGTAGTCGGGGGGTGAGGGGGGGCTTCATTAGTGATGTCATCAGAGAACCAGGTTTCAGTGACGAAGACCAGGTCTGGTTTGTCGGAGGCGAGGAGGTCAAAGATGCTGTGTCTGTTTTTTGCTACGGATCGGGCATTAAAAAGGATGCAGTTCACTTCGGGAGATAAGGTTGATGTCGGAGCTGCAGAGATGTGGGGTCGGGGGGGGAGAGGGTGTGAACTTGGGAGCGAGAGGGGTTGGGTGGTTGATGGGAAGAGTGGGCGAGCAGAAAAGTTGGTGGTTTTCGGGTGGGAGTGGATGGATGCGTGTGTTGGGATGGTTGGGTTTGGCACAGGGGATTTGAAGGTGGGGTGTGTGGGAACAGGCGTTTCGGATGTGGTCGGTGAGCAATTAGCTCCATGGCTGCCTCCCATACCGGTACCGACTCCGGTGTTAGTCAAGGGGGACTTACCGGCCCATTCCGACCCTGGAGGGACCGGTAAGTCCCCATTGAACAAACCATTCCCCATTCCCATTTGAGCCCCTATAGGGCTCAAATGGGAATGGGGAGGGCGCAAATAACGGACTAGTGAATGGCAAGCCCGTTATTTGCGCCCTGGTCCCTTAGCGGGACCCGTAAAGGACGTGTGGTCCGACCACACGTCCCTTACGGTTCCCGCTAAGGGACCTTGGAATTGGGCGGTAGGGGATTACCGGCACCGGTCTCCTTACCGGTGGCCGGTATCCCCTACCGCCCACCTCGGAATGACCCCCACTGTCTTGTAGAGTGCGAGAGCTAGCGAGGAAAGAAATGATGAGGTGGCAGTGTACACTGGGGGCCCTGGGAAAATAGTTACACATCACCGCAAAAAAAACTATCAGAGACACTGAAGACAGTCTCCCATAGCTGACACAAGATCAGACGTTCCCTGACAGAAGGAAAGGCGAGAAGGAGGGACTGATCCACTAATGTGTGCCTAAAAAATTTCACACACCTACCACCGTGTGCAATTTTGCTAGAGCTGTTTATATGCTATTGGGATCTCAAATCCGCTGGATAAGGCAGGAGCTGCTAATGGAGCGTGGAGAAAATATCTGCATTCCAAAAAGTCTGATTTAGGGGGAGCGTGGTTGCGAGATAACTAGCAAGAGTGTGGCCAGACCATTTATATGCCTCCACGCAACAAGAAGGGTAAAATATCCAGAGACTAGGTTACCATTCTCCCTGCGATGTGAAGGCTGGCATACACAGTTCTTTGCTCTGTAGATTAGATGTATACTGGTGTCCTGCTGCAAGATCTTCAAGCAGCTGAGAAGTGGGGAAGACTTACCAGTTCTGCATACTTCTTACACAGTGCAGCAAGCTTCTCCTCAGAGGTGCTCAAAGTATTGAGGGTTTGCATTAGCAACGTGATCTCCTTCCCTACAGGGGACAGCAGAAGAAAATCACTTGCAGGACCGTCCCAAAGAAGATGTGACAAAAACCCAATCAAGGAAACAATGACGCATATCAACTGCCCTGCCTGCAACAGCCTGGTGGAAACATATGAAAATAGAACTGGACAGATCTAGGGCGAGAAGCAGCACCCCCGATCGAGCGCGAGAAGACATTAAGAGAACATGTAGAAAACAAAGTAGCAGAGTCTGTAAATCATATCTTAAAAAAAACAGACTGGCAACCCTAGACAATAAAATGCCAAAGAACAGAGAAGGCGGACACAAGCAAATGCTGGTGACCAAGAGACGTACCAAGTCCTCTTGCTTTCTTCTTCTCTTGCGTGCGCTTCTGATCTCGGTCTGCAAACTCATCGTTCACACGGATCTCCTCTGGGCCAGCCTCAATCTTTAAAACCATCTTCTCGCCATTTATCTCCGGGACGCTGGGCTCTGGTTCTCCATTTCTCACAGGCTCTACAAGCACCTTCTCAGCCTCATCGGGTTCTGTAGGCCCTTCCTGGCCATCATCGATGCAGTAGGTGTTCAAGATGTCCTCCAACTGCCGACTGAGCTCCTCCGACACATCGCAGGCAAGTGGCTGGCTGTCGCCATGACCCTCCTCCACGGTACCCGACACTAAATGAAGGAGCAAAGGGAATATTGGAAATCCTGCTGTCACATATTATAACCTCTGCCACCCTTCCAAACATGAACTGGCACAGAATCATCTACACAGGCCATTCCCCAACCCATGCAGAAAGAGTAAACCACCAAAAAGAAGCAAAACATATCCGCCCAACTGCCACAACCACTCATCGGATTTAAACCACAAGATGGCTCAACAACAAACTGGCCAATCAGATCACCGGTCAGAAAGGGCTGCAAGCACATACGCGACATCATCGCGAAAAGAAAAGGAACCACCCCCCTTTTTAAATATTCATGTCCATGCAGATCGTAAATTGGTTAGGAGGAATTTCAGAATAGTTTGTCAACACTTTTCAAGACAACAAAAACGCACTGACAGTAAAAGGGAACCGTTGGGGGAAACTCTATAGCAAAGGGAAGCTATCCACTCAGCCATGCAAAACCTGTTGGCAGTATAGGGTGGATTGTGCAACGTTATCCCACTTGCCCTTCAGACAAAATCGAGGTGCAAAGAGCATCTTTCTAACCAGATAGGTACAAAGTATACTTTTTTTAAAAATTGATAATTTCAAGAAACATGTAACAAATAATAGATTGAGTACAATGTAGGTCACTGCAATGCGACAGAAATCACATCAAAAGGTATCTTGAGAACTACAATCTAACCAAATCAATATACAACAGAAACAACCACTCCCAAAGACATAAATGACACCCACAAACGCACGCACAAAAAACAAAGTCGACTTTTAACCGAATGAGGCATGTCCCCGTACTTTAGTTTTCCTCCCAGCCTGGCTTAGCACAAAGAGAGTAGCCCTGTTTTGTGTGGTTGGCCACAGGAGACCATATGACTCGAAAAGCAGGGGCCCAAAGGTACCTTATGGGGTGAGAGGGTATCACCTCTGTTCGTCATGTGTATAGGCTGGTGGTAGCTTTTTGGCTTTGTATAAAATGATTGTATGGTTTATACGATCAATCTTCCTGAACTGCGTTAACCCCAGAACTTTTGATTTGACTTGGTAATTATCTTATCTTGTCCCCAGGTGAGCGGGAATCTTTTTCCCCCCTCACCTAGTCTTTTACTCTTTTTATGGGTGACCTCTTGATGTCTCTCCATAGTATGCGTTTGGTTTTATAGTGCTCTATCCCATTTGGGCTTCGGCTGCGCTGTTCCTCTGGGCTTCTCTTTGTAATTTCTCTTATTATTTCTTGGGTGAACTATGTTCCCAAAGAGCAAAATGAGATTCCCATCCCCTTTACACTCATTTTAGTGAGCCAGCAGACCTCAACTTATGTGGAGTGCTGGGAGAAGCAATGTACCCCCGTACTTAATTATCTGGTAAAATTCTGCTCTGAAAAGTCTCTCTGGCCTAAATAGGGAAAGTGTTTTAGTTACATGTGATTACATTTTCCCTTCCAGCTGGAAAGACCATTTACTGAATATTAAGAACTCTTTTGAAACGGTTTCTTACCTGTTTACAGTGCAGTATTTACTTTATAAAGTTTACTTACTGGTAGATAAGTGTACTGTTTTTTCATGCCTTTCCTAAATCTATTATATTTTCTTAAATAGTGTATGTGTATGCTCTCATTTGGTATTTTTGAAAGGGTTAACTGTACCCGTTAACCACCCTGTTGACCGCCTTCGAGTTAAGCCAGGGCTGGTCTGCATCACTACCACTTAGCACGTCTGGTAAAACGTCAAGGAATCCCTGGCACCAAAGTAAAGCGACACAGATATGGGAAAGATTCTTTCTGCTGAGCTTCCACCATAGACATCTAGGGACCTCCCAACTTCTTCCTGTACTTTTGAACCTGTCCGGACTCGTGGATGAGAGTAAAGTAGTTTCCTTACCTCGCTTGGCACATCTGTTTTAGGGGCAATGATCTGCCCCTATGGCCATCATTGAAGGGTCGGTCACCCATTAGGAACATTCTGTGGTTATTTTACCCTGCATAAATCGCCTTACAGTGAGGCATGGTAGGGATACTTTGTATCCCTTTCTCTGTCTTTTAATAAACTTTATGGTTTTTTGCATGATCTGTCCAGGAAGGGCTGGTGGGAGTGTATACTTTTCTACCCCGGTTTTAACTTTCTTGCTTGCTCTTTTGCATTTTACTGAATAATGCCTTTTAGAGTACCATATACTATAAAATGGCTGTGCCACAAGATTTCACCCTATTCTGTAGCCATCTTGTCTTTTGTCCTCCTTCCTGCCCTCTCAGGGCCTAAAGCCTGTCCCAGGCAAAGCATTGTCTTTCTCGGGCAAAGTGATATATTTTATTTATATCGCACTCATACACTTTTTAGAGTTACGACCAAGCAAAGGGATGGGAATAAGGGAGAACAAAAATAACAATCTTACTAGGCCCAGTGACATTTAGAACGTGCAAGATCATGGAAAGGGGAAAAATGGGGGGGGGGGGGGGGGAGTGTGCGGATGGGGGAGAAGTGGAAAGTGAGGAACAGAGGAGAGAGCAGAATAAATAAAAAGTGCAATAAATAAAGGAAGTGAAAAGTGGTAGTGCACCAGCAAGTGGCAAGTGCAAGATTAGTCAGATAGGGTATATCCGATAAGTGCAGAAGAAGGATGGGGGACTGTATGGGTATAGATGCAGATCCCAGTGCAAGGGGTGGCCCGGAGGCAGTGCGGGAGGGAGGCAGGGTGAGCAGGTACCTGGGCCCAAAGGACAGAGGGTGGCCAGGTGCACGGTTCCAAGAGAGAAAAGCAGATCAGCAGGGGAATATGGGGGCAAAGGCAGAAGTGAAGAGGAAGATCTTGAGGCGCTTCCGGAAACGGAGATGGTAGGTGGTATGTGGTATGCTTCCGGAACTGGTAGTGGTATGTGGTTGTGGCGACTGGCCCCAGTTCACCCTGGTCCGAGTGGGTCCATTGCTGGGCAAATGTGGGGGTGGATCCTTACCATTGGTGGGCTCGGGGGCAACTCCAGCTGGAATCTAGGATAAAAGGAGAACTCTGGCAACCATTCTTCAGATAGTCTCGAGAGGAGCATCCCACTGAAGACGTATGGATCATCATTGCATCCAACCAGTGTTGCCTTCAGCAACCATCCTGGCGAAGGCATGCTCCATCCTGGCGAAGGCATGCTCCATCCTGGCGAAGGCATGCTCCAGCCGCCTGATCTGCAGAATGCCGTAATTGGTGCTTCAACATCTAGACCGGTGAAACAACCAGCCTCAACACCTGCTCGAGGATCTGGCCATGAAAGCCTTCAGGAGGGTCAGTCACACAACCTTCATAGAGTTTGGCTCGCCATTAGTCCTTCTTCTGTGAAAAGTCCATCTCAACACATACCAACGAACTTCACTGCAGGGCTTAAGTAAGGAAAATCACCTTAAATAAAGCCCCTTTGATTTTCTATTGCCACCAAGTTAAAATCTCTCTCCCCTCCAAAAATCTCACAAACATATTATTAATCCTTTGTCCACTCACACCACAGGGACACATTTCCTACTTCATGTTGTTCCACTGCTCATCTTTTAATGCCTTTTCCTGTTGTACCCCAATGTCACTGTCCCCCCCATCTCCACCATGTAGTCCAAACATTGCATCTCTTTGTTCCTTCATGTGGACCTTTGGCCCTATTCATTCTCTCTCAACCAGTCATTGCTCTTGCATTCATGAGCATGTACGGTGCCCTCACCCACAAGAAGAGAAAGGCCTCTTTCTCCACACTGATGTCAGGATCTCTGTTTTTACTATGAACTTGCATGGAGGTAAGACAAAGCCGGCATTCAGAGTTTTGCAATGTTCTTGTCTACCCTTGCCCCCCCATTATGGGCATGCAAAGTGTGTGGACACATGGGAATGGCTGGACTGGGAAGTTTCCAGACTGTGGCACACGGAGAACGTCACCCAGATAAAGTAGCTCACTCACCTGCTACACCTGGCTCATCTGTGCCGTCAATAGGTGCCTCGTTCCTCGGGCTACCTGCTCTCTTTGTGGCATCACCCCCAGATTGGCATAAGGTCTCTTCATCTTTTAGTGTCACTGTTTCTGCAGGACCTGCTCCACTTAGTGGCAGCTCTGCTTTATGTTCAGCCTCTTGGTTCTTCATCTCACCTTCTCTTCAAACAAGCCACTGCATTTAAAAAAGAGGTTACAGCGGCTACTGAAATGCAAACAAGTCAACTACAAAACAGAGTATTAAAACATCTCAGCAAGCGCCTAAAAGTGAGACAATATGTTCTATTGTCTGGAATGAGATTGGGGGTGGATGGGTCAGGGGCGAACATTGGCTAATGCATTTAATACCCATGGAATCATGGCTTGCTGCAAAATCCTAGGCCAAGGGTCTGCAACCTCTGGCTATCTAGATGTTTTGGACTGCAACTCCCATGATCCCTCACCATGGGCTACGTTTACAAGAGCTGCTGGGAAGTGAAGTGCAAAACATATGTAGAGCCAAAAGGTTGCAACCCCCCTGTTCTTGACAGAACCAAAGCTGTAACTGCAGAGCATGCAGGTTCTCTGCTAAGCAGCTTGACAGCAATTAAGGGCACAACTCAGATTTACAAACACTCCCACAACTATGGAAGCCACATGGTCATGGATGGTTGGGCTGCAGGCAGGGAATACACTGGGAGTATGTACGAGAATCAATGAGGCGACTGCCTACGGGGGAGATGGATCAGTGCGAGTAGGTCCGAGTGCCAGGCAGGTGAGTGCCTGTTGGGGAGAAGTGGATCAGCATTGATCCATTTGCATTGATCCACTTCTCCCCAATATGCAATCACCTCACAGGCCCTCGTCCCTGCTCGCACTGATCCATTCTCTCCAATAAGCAGTCACCTCACTGGCACTCACCCCAATTTGCACAGATCCATTCTCACCAATAAGCAGTCACCTCACTGGCACTCACCCCAATTTGCACAGATCCATTCTCACCAATAAGCAGTCACCTCACTGGCACTCACCCCAATTTGCATTGATCAACCCTCCCCCAGCCAAAGGGCCCCATATTTTATAAAGCCAGGAAAGACACTGGTAAATGGCCTCACCGCTCCTGTGGGGTTCAGAGTGACCTTCTGTGGCGGAGGTCAGGGCAAGCTCCTCACGGTTTGCCAAAGACTCACTGGATTCATTCTCCAGAGAAGCAAAGGCGGGAGTAAAGCACAGATCTAAGTGAAGGGCTATGCTCACAACTATATACTGAAATTATATAGAGAAGTCTGTCCGTCTTGGGTTGAAAAAGGTATGGATAATTTGGCACTGCCTAGTGAGAGACTTTTCTGGAACTAAAGGATTGCATTGTGTCTATTTTGCATACACACAATGTTCTGCTTGTGTGGCTCTGAACTGGAGGTCCCCTTGGGTGGCCCTCTGGCGTGGCCCTCTGGCATGCACGACTTGGCCCAAATGGTTTATTCTATTTTCGCATTCCTGGTGGATTTTTGTCAAGCCTTTTAAAACCCAACATAAGTTTGCAGAGGTTTGCTGCAGATGCAACAATGCCCCAACTGCAAGAGTGTCGGAATATACTGCAGTGCTGATCCCTAAGAAGGATGAAACAGGTATGCTTCCGTGAGACGTGAAGAAGATCGGTGTAAAATAGCAGCGCCCTGAAAGAGGGCCATGGCTTGTACTTGGCAATGCTTTGCTCATGGGGCTCTGACCTGGAGGCGAACCTCCCGCGATGGCTACCTGATGGTGCTGTGGCATGTGTGACTTCCCTCAAATGATTAGATTCCAACCCTGGCTTGTGCTAACCCCATCCAGGCCCCAGTGTGCTTGCTCTATAGGTATCGCGACAAAGCACGGTGCTTTTCTTCTATACTGTGCCCTTATGGTCTGGGGATTCCTAAGAAAGTGCATTACATCATCTCTGTATTGCGCACACAATTCTGGATCATATTTTGTGAAAGCGCATTACTTGGTTGTATGCTGCGTGTCTGATGCACCTCTAAACTAGGGACACCCAACAAAGCACATTGAAGGCCTCACATTGTTTCCCAATGTTCTTTGTAAAGTCACAGTTACATCCCAGAAACCGGAATGACTTTCATGTTTTATAATGCCCTGTTGTAACTGGCTCTGAGAGGGGAGTGCTTTTATCTCACTCCTAGCACGGCCTAAGACAGCTCCCTGAATGTCCATGCTCTATGCAGTTACCTCCCCCTTGGCCTCCTTACTCCATTCTAGCCACGGGGAGGAAAATACACTAGAAGGTATTCACATCCTGGAATCCCAAGACAGCGCACAGAGTGGTTTATTGTGCCATAGAGAGGTGCCCCTAGGAGGTTGCATTGCCACATTTCATACCCCATGTTGCTAACTCTTATCCCTAACAGAAGCCTTACACCGTTTAACCCAGTCTTATATGCAACAGCCCCTAAGAAAGCATGCTGGATGGTTTTCAAATCGCAATGCGGTTCGTTTAGATATGGGCCTCCCTAAAATGAGGCCTTCCATGGCATTTATTGTGTCTGCTGCGCTCCACATCTGGGCGCCCTTGGGATGGCGCCCCGAGATGTGCATTTCATATTCTGGGCATCGCTGGGCGACAGATCGCATTGCACTCACACCCAGGCACCACTGGGATAACGCACGTGTGCCACGCCGTACACAAGTAGGTTTCGGGCCATGTGTCTCCAGATATGCCAGAGATAATGCTTCAAATTGCTTCATTGCATATATGTCGGCCTCTGTGGAGGTGCATTGCTACACTCCAAGCTCCATGTTGTTCACACCTAGATATCCCCAAATAGAACCTTGTATGGTTCAACATTCGAATACCCAGAGGAATGCATTCAAAGGTTGCACTCTGCTGCGCTCACATACAGCCATCCACCGTGCCCCGTGTGGGGTCCACCTCTGGGTGTTCCTGGGATACATTGACTTGCCCATTTCACATACTGCTCGGCTTCATATCCGGGCGTCACTCGGGTGCCTTTGTGCCCGATATCCAGGTACCCCTGCGAAAGACCACTCCACTGAACTACCACACAGCAGAGCTTAAGAAAACTCACTGCATGGCTTCAATTCATACTATACTGTACCTTATACCTGGGTGTCATTGTGAAAGGGCATGGCTTTGTGCTCGCATCCCTAAGAGCACGCATTCACTTGCATAGCTAAGATCTAGCTTCATCTACAGGTGGTCCATGACCTCATACCTAGGCATCATTGTGAAAGGGCACAGCCTTGTGCTCGCATTCACTTGCATAGCTATGCACTACTGGGTGTCACATCTAGCTTCATCTATAGGTGGTCCATGACCTCATACCTAGGCGTCATTGTGAAAGGGCACGGCCTTGTGCTCGCATTCACTTGCATAGCTATGCACTACTGGGTGTCAGATCTAGCTTCATCTATAGGTGGTCCATGACCTCATACCTAGGCATCATTGTGAAAGGGCACAGCCTTGTGCTCGCATTACTTGCATAGCTATGCACTACTGGGTGTCAGATCTAGCTTCATCTACAGGTGGTCCATGACCCCATACCTAGGCGTCATTGTGAAAGGGCATGGCCTTGTACTCGCATCCATAAGAGCACGCATTCACTTGCATAGCTAAGATCTAGCTTCATCTACAGGTGGTCCATGACCTCATACCTAGGCGTCATTGTGAAAGGTCATGGCCTTGTACTCGCATCCATAAGAGCACGCATTCACTTGCATAGCTAAGATCTAGCTTCATCTACAGGTGGTCCATGACCTCATACCGAGGCGTCATTGTGAAAGGGCATGGCCTTGTACTCGCATCCCTAAGAGTGCGCATTCAATTGCATAGCTATGCACTACTGGGTGTCAGATCCAGCTTCATCTATAGGTGGTCCATGACCTCATACCTAGGCGTCATTGTGAAAGGGCACAGCCTTGCACTCGCATCCCTAAGAGCACCCATTCAATTGCATAGCTATACACTACTGGGAGTCAGATCTAGCTTCATCTATAGGTGGTCCATGGCCTCATACCTAGGCGTCATTGTGAAAGGGCATGGCCTTGTACATCTGGCATCTGTAGTGATCACTATGTGATCTCCCTGGATCTAAAATTGCTTTTACCCCCACCTCTATGCAATCTGCATGTTCAGGTGGACAGTAGAAATTTTAAAAACCTGAACCAAACACAACTTCAGCCATGCCTTGACAAAATCTTGCTCTCCTTCCAGGAGGAAGGCAACTGTGCAACGTTGTTAGAAAAATATTCCTTCCACATTCTAGAGCTTGTTGAGGAAGTGGCGCCACTGAAAAGGAAGCTAGTTAGGAAAGGTAATCATAACCAGAAATGGTTCTCGGCAGAACTTCAGTCTATTAAAGTGAAAAAAAAGGACCCTTGAAAGGAAGTGGAGACAAGAGATGTCCGCTGAAAACAAGGCTATTTGGAAGCATGAAAACATGAAGTATAAAGAAATTATAAAAACAGCGAAAGCAGATTTCTTTAATGTTGAAATCGAGAATGCAGCCAATAAAACCAGCAAATTGTTCGATATTCTAAAGAGCATTGAGAAACTTAAGAATCTCACTCCACCGTTTTTGCCTACAAAGGCTGACTAATACTGTTGAGAAGGCTTTTTTAGCCAAAATTGAGAAAGCCAGACAAAACATTAAAGCAGACTATACTTCCTGAAGGGGAGAAGCTTTGTCCCAGGGAAGATCGTTTCACCCCATTACTGAAGCTGAGCTGCTAGAGGTGCTGGGCCATATGAAACCAACATCTTGCGCAGAAAAAGTGTTGCCCTCTAGCGTCATGCTTCAACACAAGGGCCCTCATTACGACCCTGGCGGAAATCGAAAAACGATGGCGGAAATGCAATACCGCCATCGAATAGCGCTCGGTGCGATTATGACCCGTCACCGTAAAGTACGATGCCATTAGCGACACCGTAGTGAACGCCAACGCTAACTGCACCAAGTACGCGCACGCGCGCCATGCCAAACCGTAATTACCACCATGGCGTAATGGTACGCGAATTCCGATCCAAGCGGACATGTACCTAACGCCATCAAGCATGGCGGAATGTACCATTCCGCCATGGTGAGAAGTACGGCTTCGCGAATCAACCGTAAACGGCCCTACTGAGTGCCTGTACACCACTCCCTGGCCACATTGCACAACTCCTCGTAGGTGCAATGAAGACACAAATGCAACCAGTGAAATGTACAAGCCACCCATGCATGCCAACGAACAAATGAATCTAGGGGCTCCAAGTGCCTTGTGAGTGGCCATCCATTCATGCCATGGCACCATTGCCGCATTGATGCAGCACAGGCATGTGAAGGTTCAAGTACAGCAACATGAGCAGAAAAATGAGACAAACAAAAACAGGCCCCCCCATCGACTGACACCAGTGTAAGGCAACATACAAAGCAGTATCCTGAGGGAGACTGCACCAGCCCTGTACTCCTGCCAGTAAACCAACCAACCATCAGCATAAGCATGGACCACACAAGTTGGCAGAGTGACTGAGCAGCCAGGCACATCTCAAGAGGGGCCAATGGGAGCTGCAGGGCACAGATGGCACGAATACAGAAGCCATTCCAATGGACATGACCTCAGTCTCCCTCCAAGAAACGCACGCAAACACATGCACCTGTGACCAGCCATATTCTGATAATCACATCATTCCACCAATCCACCTGGCTGACCGGCATCTGTTACACAAAAGCAAATCCCCCGCCCATGAGCAGGACATCATTAAAACAGTCACAATGGTAGCCCTTATCCCTGACCACACTGGGCTTCGTAGGCAAACGCGGCCAGTACAGTACCACGCAACTATACTCAGAAGCCGGAACCCAATGCAGATCTTCTCACAAAACATCGCACCACAAATAGGAATATGCTACATTACTTGCAAAGAAGAACGCTACACGGTTAAAATCAGAATAGACATTTAATGCACCACAAAATCACCAAGCCCATACAGCCATTAGGACATGAACCCCAAAATACATTTCATCATTGTGGGCTGCATCCGCAATAAATGACCAGCTTCTTCTTGTGTGACGCCCTGTTCCTTCATGGTACACAGGGGCTACATTCACGTTCAAAAAGGCAACATGGAAGCGCCTAGAACGGCAGGGCCGTCCCATTAGGTAGGCACTAGTCCAGCTGAAAGCTCGAAATGTTGCTCCTAGCCACTAGTACTGCGTAAGGGCATGTGGCCCATTGGCGATCGTCCCATAAGATCGTAATGGTGCTCCACTGATTAACTCGAAGCAGCAGGTGCCGGGAGTAAAAGCCATCTGCAGGAGTGGCATACAGATGGCAGCGGCAAAAGGGGAGGAGATACCTGTCACCCAAATGAAATGAAAAAGAATAGTAGGCCATCAGAACTTGATTCGTATTACTCACTTCAATGATCACACTAAATCTACAGCCATATGCATCCACTCCAAAGGATTATTCCCACCCAAAAATCACTTGCGAATCATAACTATGAAAATCGAGCTGGAAACACTATTACACACGAGTGCTTGTGTGCATGCGTCTGTCTAAACAGAATCCATTCGATGGGATTAGTAACGTGCATAGACACAAGTGTATGAAGGCGCGTCGAGACAGGGAGGGTACAACAAGGGCAGATAGACGATGGTCCCACTATGGCAGCTCTGCATCACATGGCGCAGGGGAGGTGGATAGATTCCAAAAAGCCCTGTACATGGCAAACTCTCCATTAAATCATCTGTCCATGCATCCATACATCATTTCCTCATCCCTGTATGAAAACGCCTGATTATTTACTCACATCACATGTGAAATTTCCATTGAGTCTGTGCGTAATGCAGTCTGCAAAATCCACTGTGCTCCAGGCCGGGATTCCAGTGTTGTGAAGTAAGATGTATTTGGGAACCTCCTGCCTCATCGTCCACTACGCTATTGCGCATCCCATACTATTCATATCAATCATTGCATTCTCGCCATGGCCCCTGTCCCAAGGACACTAAACAATAGAACGTATTTGCAGTCAGACCTGTGGGCGTCTCCTCGCCGCTAGCTGAAGACCGAAAGCGCCGTCCTTCGAATACCTCATTTGCAACATCACGTCGGAAAGGCATCTGTGACCGCTCGAAATCACAAATTCATCCATGTAGTGCGGCATTGTGTGTAAATGCAAACTGGCTTCACTCACAAATGGGACGCCCCGCCCGTCGGTGAACCGCGGTACAGTGCTGCATGAGGGTCCACCGTTAATCGAGCACTACATTCCACTGACCCTTCACAAGTTTGTTCGCGACTGCAAAGATAGTATGTGAAACAATGGAACCATAGCAGAATGAACATATGAACCAATATTTCACTGCCATCGGGATCATATACATGATTGTAATAGCAAGATGCCATGCGTCGAATTGCAGCGTTGTGTGCGGGACGTGCTCGCCCAAAGGGGATTGCAGCTTGCACAGGTGGAATGAATCACCACAGGTGGAGGCAATAGAGCTTGAAAACACATAAATTGCACACCCAACCCCCTCCCACACCCACACCAAAATGCTACCGGCAGGACTAGCGATGTTGGCCCTGGGGGACCCGATTGCACTGCAAGTACTCCAACTTCAAGAAGAAGACGAACAGCAACTACTACAACAACCAGCCGCACAGAGGAGACGCAGGAGGAGGAGGAGGGCAAGGCAGGGCCAGCAAGGCCCGCCAGCACAGCCACTACCACCACGCAGGCAGCCCGCAATCCCACGCCTCCGAGCACATCCGTTCAACCTCACGGATGAGCAGATCCACACCCTCTACCGTTTGGACCGGGACACCATAACCGCCATTGTGGATATGACACAGGCGGACCTTGTCAGCATGATAGATAGCCCAACCGCCATTCCACCCCTACTGAAGGTGGTGTCTGTACTCCACTTCCTGGCCACAGGCACCTACCAGCACACAGTCGGACAGTTGCATGGCATTTCACAGCCAGTGTTCTCACGGACACTATTGCAAGTGCTCGATGCCCTCCTGAAGCACGCAGACGACTACATCTCTCTACCACGCTCGGAGCAGGAAATTACGAACACAAAAGTGGGATTCCATGCACTTGGCGGCATACCGGGTTGCATTGGTGCCATCGACTGCACCCATGTGGAATTGGTCGTCCCGCATGCCATGGAGGCCCAGTACCGCAACCGAAAACAATTTCATTCTCTGAATGTACAAATGGTGTGTGACTCCAACAGGATCATTACCCATTGTTGTGCCCGATTTCCTGGATCAACCCATGATTCTATGGTTTTGAGGAACTCTACAATACCACGCTACATGGAGCGACACGCAGGGAACAGATCCTGGCTACTCGGTGAGTCTCATTTCATGCATGATAATGTGGGGTATATGATGCGGCAATGACCTGGCAGGAAAGGGGGGGGGCGTACGTAGCAATGTCATTCCACAAACATCCTTTATTGTCCACATACAGGTGATGCCGGGTATCCACTGAAGAGATGGCTCCTTACACCACTCCGGAACCCACAGAACCAGCCTGAGGAGGACTACAACCATGCCCACTCACGTACCCGTGTAGTCATAGAGCAGGCATTCGGCCTACTGAAGACTCGTTTCCGCTGCCTCAGCAGGTCTGGCGGGGCACTCCTGTACCGCCATGTGAAGGTGGCAAAGATGGTCATGGCATGTGTCATGCTACACAACATGTGCGTACGTAGAAATGTGCCCATGCCCCCTGACGCAGAACTGCAAGCACCTGTAGATGGTCATGATGAGGGTGGGGATGTGGCAGCACCTCAAGGAGTCCGCGAGGCACAGGAGGGCCGAGACATTCGTCAGATTCTCATAGATTCATGCTTCTAGCACTCACGCCTGGTGGCTGATACATGGACACGGGACTTGTGGCACTGTGTGTGTCTGGAACATGCACAATATGGACTGTACGCCTATAATGGCCTCGTACACAAAGATCAATGTCCACACATCTCATTGGATGATAGTGAAATGTTTATCGCATATGTGAAATTATGTTACACACCCCATCTACCCGCCACCCAAGTGAGCCCAACATACCCCCTCCACCCTCCTACCTCCCCCCCGAACACCAGTGTCCAAAGGTGCTCATTGTCAGTGGGCAGACGCTATTGCAAGCCCCCTCTCCGGGTATCAGGGGCACCCCTGCCTGTGGAGCGCAGGTTCCTCCCAGATCTACGTTGGGGGCTGCCCTGGACGGAACTTGCAACGGATGATGTCTCTGCCTGCTCACGTCCATGCATGTCCCTGAGGGTTTGTGAGAGCTCAGTGAGCACACGGCGCACAGCGGCAAGTTCAGCACATACGTCTTTGGACGTCGCATGCAGTTCCCCCCTCAGGCTCTCGGTGCTTCTCTCCATTTGTACTCTCAGGCTCTCGGTGCTTCTCTCCATTTGTGCCCTTAGTGTATCTGTACTTCTCTCCATTTCTGCCCTAAGTGTCTCAGTAGATGTTTCTATGGCTGACTTAGTACCCCCACATTCATCAGCATGGTCCTTGAGGAGCGTGGCCAGTTGCTGCTGTTGCACGATCACCTGGTCGAGGGACTGTTGCCTCTGCTGGGCCATGGCCATTTGCGGTGGTGTCACAGAGGGGCTGGTCACCTCATGTTGCCTTGCCGCAGGGCTTGTGGGGGATGGCCAGTCGTCGTCTTGTGGGTGCCCCTGCGTGGTATCCTCATGGTGTACGGGATGGAACAAACAGGGGGATTGAGACAGGTCATGGATGGATCTTACTTCGACATCCCCGTTTTCTGTGTCGGAGCATGCTGCCATTAATGCAGTGTCACCTATGGTGCTGCTGCCACCAGAAGCAGTGCCTTCTGTGGCATCCATTGGGGGGACCTGTGGTGGTGCTGTTGTGGGCATGCTGGCTGCTGGGGTGCCTGTTGAAGTTCCCTCCTGTGTGCCGTCTCTTGATTTGTGCTGCTGCCGTGTCTTGATGCGTGCAGCTGAGGTGGAGAGTCTTTGGCCGTTGGTCTTGGCCCTCTTTGCAGGTGTGCTGGTAGGGGTGTCCTGGAGCTCGTCGTTTGAATCGGACCCTGTGGTGGAGTAAAGGAGGGCGAGCGTTATTAATGGGTCTGTTGAAATTGGAATGGCAATGTATCACATGCATTGGGGTGGTACCTGAGGGTGATTTGGGTCGGGGCCTTGGAGGTGGTTTCATTTTTGTGTGGATTGAGGATGCAGTTGCTTTGCAGTCTGCAGTTAGGGTGTGCATGCTGCACGTGTAGAGGGTGTTTTTAGGGTTTTTAATTATTTATGTATTTATTGTGCGTTTTAAAGTGCGCTATCAGGCCAATGTATGTGGACGTTGTCATGGACATGTGTTACTGTTGCACTATGTGGACACATGGTACTTCACATGATTGGACATTGTGGTTTTAGCATTGTTTTATTTGGCCCACCTACCTGATTCTTCGGATGTCTGCACTCCTTTCTCCATCCCTCTGACTCCCTCTATACTCTCCATTCCAATGGTGGAGGCACAGATTTCTTCCCAGGGGGTCAACTTGATGGGTGATTCCGATCCTCCCCCGGTGGCTGTGGCAATGTTTCGGTTGGCAGAAAGTATGCTCCGGACGCGTATCCGCAGGTCGTCCCATCGCTTTCTGCATTGCTGTGGGTTGCGGGGTGCGGTCTCCACCGCACTTACCCGCTGTGCCACCAGGGCCCATATGGCCTTCTTGTTCGCAAGTGCCGTCCTGGTCATTTGCGTCGAGAAGACGACGGCAGCATTCACCTGGAGGGTCTCTGTGAGCACGGTGAGTTCCTCACGGGAGAAGTGGACCTGCCGCTTGCGGTCGCACGCTTTTTTCGCTACTTTTCCCATTGTTATTGTTTTCACTAGGGTGGATGACGGGTTGGGATGTTTCTCAGGGTAGTATTTTTAATGGTTGTGTGGGAATTCTGATTTTATAGGTGTACGGCGTGCTGTTTCCCGTTCCGGGACCATGTTTTTACTTCCGTTTCCGTATATTTACGGTCACCGTACTTTCCGATTGCCGCTCATTACGGTGACCGCTAAGATGGGTGGCGGAATTGCACCTAGGGCGCCGTACGACGGCGGTGGGGGGCGTTTTGGGGACATTTCCGCCATCGCGGACATTGCACTTCCGCCATGGAGTAGTGCTCGTGCCCGATGGGTCGGAATTAGCTGCACTTTGCTCCGTCGTGCAATGGCGGAAACGCTATTTACGCTGTGGCGGTCCGGTCAGTCACTTTCCGCCAGGGTCGTAATGAGGGCCAAGGACATTTTTGCCCCCATTCTTTTGAAAATAGTTAATGCCTCGTTTGAGGGATTGGTCCCCAAGGAGCTCAAGGTCACCATCACCCCGCTGGTAACAATTGGACCCCAAGGACCTGACCAATCTCCGCCCTATTACAAACTCCAACTTTGTTCTTAAAATCCTGGACAAAATTGCTACACAGCAATTGCAAAATTATGTGAAAGAACACTCGATACTACATCAACAACAGTCCGGTTTTAGAGCATCACACAGTACGGAGACTGCCATGTTGGACCTCCAGAATCACATGCTGAGTCTGGTAGGCAAAGTTGGAATATTAATGCTGTTAGACTTAAGTGCTGCTTTTGATTTGGTTGACCATCAGCTATTAATCAAAGCACTGAGAGATAATGTTGGTTGCTCCGATCTGGTAATTAAGTGGCTGGTATCATTTTTATCTGGAGCGCCATGCTAGAATACACTGGGGAAGCAGTTTCTCTGACCCTAGTCCCATCATATTTGGTGTACCACAGGGTGCTAGTTTATCGCCCATGCTCTTCAACATCTACATGCGTACGCTGTGTAGTATTTTGGTGGAAACCGGCGTGTTTTTCACTACGCAGATGACACGCAGCTTATTATTGAGCTGGAGGGCACTCATAGTGCAGACAGTATTAAGATCAACAAAGTTTATAGGGTGATAGATGAATGGATGCAATCCAACTGGATGTGTCTGAATGACACTAAAACAGAACTGATGCTGTTCGGCTCCAGTCGCCAGTTAGCCAAACTTGGAACAGAATTTTAGTGCTTCCAGATTAAGGAAGCTAGTATTTTAGTATCCTCTCAGGTCAAAACCCTTGGCCCGATGGTGAATTCGGCTGTCGACTCCGAAGCACAGACTAACTACTTACAAAAAAATACAGCTTACTATTTAGGCCTCATGAAGGCCATTAGACCTTTTTTGAATGAAGGCAACATGGCTACTATTGCTAGAGCCATTGTGTCGTCAAGGCTAGATTACAGAAATGCCAAGTCATTCAGAACGACGCCGTTAGGCTAGGCAAAAATCTCAAGAGAAGAGATCACGTAACCAAGGACAGAATATCACTCCACTGGCTTAGAGTGGAGGAGAGAGTAAAGTTTTAATCTCTGGCACTGGTGCACAGATGCCTCTATGGTAAAGCCCCTAGCTATTTAAAGAACAGCCTGGTTATATACGCACCACTCAGACAGCTTCGGTCCGAAGGTAAGAGCTTTCGGACCATCCCCAAGTACAAATTGAAGTCAGGGTTTGGAAGATCTTTTGTGGTGTTGGCAGCTCAGCTGTGGAATGATTTACCTGATCCTTTGAGAATGGAGAACAGCCACTCGGTGTTCTGAAAACAGCTTAAGACTCACTTATTCAAATAAGATAGGAGTTCGTAGTCTTCCTGGGAATTCCTTTTTCGGTTCCTTGAGGCCGATAGGCAGTAAGTGTTTGTCTTGTTTAAGCGCCCTGATGCCTGCAGGCTACCGGCGCTATACAAGATAAAATACAATACAATACTTGTACTTGCATCCTTAAGAGCATGCATGCATTCAATTGAATAGTTATGCGCTACTGGGTGTCAGATCTAGCTTCATCTATAAGTGGTCCATAAAGGGCCATCGCCACATTTTACGCTCAACGCTGTTCACACCTTGCTATCCCCAGCTCAAGCATTATATTGTTTAACATACAGTCTTGCTTCCAACTACCCAAAGAAAGCATACTGCACAGATTCTAAACTATACTCTGTTGCGCTCACAAGTAGGCATAACTATAAAAGCACATTGCATGGCTGTATATTGTCAGCATTTTTAAGTCGCCCAGACCTCTACATATATCATAGGGCAGCAAAGGAAGGACGCGAAAATCAGAAGGGAACTATCCGACAGTTGCAACGCCAATACTACAAACACTGCCCAACCATCCACCGACTGGCTGGCTGGCATGTACAACAGCAAGCAGCAATCACCCACACATCCATTGTGGACTACTAGACAGATCCAAAACCTGCTTTGTTTCACAGTGTGCTTAAATTTGTGGGGGGTGTTTGCCAGTGCTCAGCCCCGGCACTTACTGTCTCAGACTCAGATTGATTAAGTAAACAGCCATAGCATCCATCAACCCCAATGAGCAGGTGTGAGCTATAGTTTAACCCCAAATGTGCCAACGCTATGGGGAGCAGTTATTGGTGGTGGCATCAATGGTGGGGACTGCCCATCCGAAGTGTCACAAGTGTGCTCGAAAATATTTCAGGCCCGATACTTATTTTCTTACAAATTAAGCACAGATTTCACACTACCTTTCTTTCCATCTACCGACACGCCAAAGGTCCTTCACAGAACATACTATGAGAAACCACTCTTGGAAAAAAATACTTGTTCATGAGAACCAGAACCTTGGAAACCCTGCCACAGCAAGCTTACATGTGGCCAGCCCAAGAATACTATTTTAGAACAACAACTTGGAAACCATGGCCTATTCATCACGGCACAGATGCCAGAGACCACATGATCCTAAAAGGATTGTATAGATTGGGGTGTCTTGTTATCATCATAGAACAACCACTTTCTTCCTAAAATCGGATGAAATAAAACTGCCCAACCCGTAAACTACCGGACCAGTTTACCAATTAAACAGACTTGATGCAACTGTCCATCCTCTCAACCAAATAACCACCTGACAACTTGGATTGTGAGACACAAGGTAATAACGCAAATCTATCCCCACCAACTTCAAACTCAAAGTAAACTCCACCAGCAAAAGAGGAGGCATCATCGTTATGGCACACAAACACCACCTCAAAATATCAACAACACAACATGGACTTCCCAAACTGATCCACCACCTCACACTCAACCACCAAACAAGCCTTTCCTTGCTACTTATTTAGACAAACATACAGCCCATCCTCTGCCGAACATTTCTCAGATACAGTTGCTAACAATGATGCAACATAAACCTCTTATGGTCCTTAGACTTCAACATTTGGTTTGAGGATCAAACAGAATCAGCACCCACAACTTGAGGGCTCCTAACCAGCCAGCTTTCATCTCAAATCAATGGCCAAAGAGGCAACATACACTGCAGGCCACACCCATGTCGCAATATTTTGTGAAGCAGGCCCAATGACCACCTCCCCAACCGTCGAGAGATCGTCTAATGATTACTTTTACTATTAAGACACCAATGCGCCAGCTCCAAACTGAAAAAGGACAAACAGACATCACAAAGAGAAGCTGGAAATCTCTAAACCTGAAGGAAACCCAATTGAAACCTGGATGGTCCACAATAAATTGGCCCTGAACAAGTCGAAAACCGAACTGCTCGTCATAGGTTCTCCACACACTATCAACAAACTTGGTTTACAATATGAGAGCTTCCAGATGGGAGATGAATCCATTAAGCCCTTAAAAAAGTAAAAACATTGGGAGTGACTTTTGACCAACATATGACTATGAAGCAGCATGTCAGTAGTCTGGTATCTTCATGCGCATACTATATTAAACTTCTAGCGCACTCAAGACCTCTCATATCACAGGATAATGCAGAGACTATTGCTAGAGCAATAATAGGCTCAAAAATAGATTATTGCTCTAGCCTTCTTATGGGACTCTAAGTCTGACTGTAATAGGCTGCACATATGCCAAAATTGGGCTATTAGAGTCGTCATGAAACTTAAATATAGAGATCATGTTACGACGGCAAGACGAGAGCTCCATTGGCTGCCCGTAGCATCTAGACTCCTTTTTCGACAAGTGCAGATCTGGAAATATGCCCGGATATTTGCAACAGCTCCTATCTATGAGAAATAGCACGAGAGCATTAAGATCGAATAATCAACTCCTCCTGTCTGAACCAAAGTGCCATACTGTCAGAGTAGCCAACTCAGCCACCTTCTCCATAGGACCAAGAGCCTAGAATGCTCTCCACTTAGAAATGAGATCCATTGATTCACTAGAAATATTTAAGAAAAGATTGAAGACCATTCTCTAACTAAATTATCCTGAGCCCTCTTCTAAACTACCATCTCCCGTGCCGTTACCTACTGGATTCTCTGCTTTCTTTTTGCTTGTTGTATAGGTCATGTAGCGCCCTCAGGCCTTCGGGTCTATGGATGCGCTATATAAAAAGGTATTAAAGTAAAGTAAAGGAAGCTTATGGAAGAGACCAAGCCCAACTGCAACAAACCAGAACTCTTCTGCCAAAGATATTTTAAGGGCACTAGACAACTGGATAACCAAAGCACTCAACACCGTCACCCCACTAAAGTGCTTCAAACCCTCAGAAAAAAACACAACTTCAGCTAGATGGTTCACAGTGTACTAAGAACACACAAAGAAAATCTAATCTTTAAATAAATAAATCAATAAAAAAATTGCAGAAACACTGCAACCTACAAGACGAGATCGCCCACCAACGACAGACCTGCAACTGCAAAGCAAGCAAATAAATGTTACTATTGTGGACAAATAAAAAATGCAGCTCATCCAGAGAAATAACTACACCACGATTAATGAGATGAGGAACCCTCACTCCTTGCCCCTTCCTACGGCAGAGTATCTTCCACCTACTAAAAAACCCTGCGACATCACCAAACATTTCAAAAGCAAAGCCCTAAACATACAGCAATCTATCAACACAGCAATAAGAAATTAATTCAGAAGTAACATTTAAACTCTGTCAAATGACTTTAAGCCAACAGCCCCGCCGATGAACAGCTTTAAACCAATATCCGAACCAGACTGCACAAAATTGGTGAAACATAGTAACAAAGCTAGCTCCTTGACCCCAGGCCTACCAACATCTACAAGCAGATCCTTAACAAGGAAACACCAGCTTTCTACTTACTCGCGCAAAAGAGGAATTTAACCAAATGTTTTCAACACTGCGCACGTCAAACCACTTCTAAAGAAGACAGCTGAAGACCCTTCAAACGTTTGCTCTATGAATACAGCCACATCTTGGAGCATGTAGCCTAATACATTACTAGCTTGCTCACAAGTTGGTCTTTGAACGTAGGAGAGGCACTGAATCAGTTGGGAGGACCTCAGAAATCGCAGGGTATCACCTCAGCACTCCCCGACATCTCAGCAGCCTTCCACACTGTTAACCATAGTACACTAATTAGAAGGCTTGAAGAAACCAGACACCATAACAACTCTACAATGGATGAGATTGTTCCTAATGGACAAAAAATAAATCACCTGGCTCCCAATTTTCAGTTCAATCACACTCCCCATTTCCTGTGGACTACCGCAGGGATCAAGCCCCTCGCCACTTTTCTTTAAAATCTATATGACCCCTATGATGAAAAACAAAAAATCTTATGAGCGCTCCCGTTTCTACTATGCGGGTGAGACGCACGTCAAACAAAACAATTGAAACTCCAGCCTCACACAAACAAATGAAAAGATGATGGCCAACTACCCAAAAGCTCAACCCAAACAAAACACAAGATAAATGAGAATCTCGCCTCACGCCACACCTGAAACACTTAAAAAAAAAAAAAAAAGGTAGCAGGCGCTCCTCTCCAGAAAGAACATGGCATGATAACCTGTTCTGAGATGAGTTTGGAGCACACGCTTTTTGCTCACTGTACCTTTCACAGAGGTGCGCCCCCTCACAGTAATGGTCTGCAATATTTTGTTGAGATACCGAAATACCATGGGTGAGTTGCAGGGATGAGTTTCAGTGTAAGGATTGTGTTTGCTGTCCACATCGGGTCCGTAAGACCCCAAGAAGAGCACAAAATCCATGCCCGGCATCAGCCCTACAGACATGGCAGGCCCTTATAAGATAGCCACCTCAGAAACGCCTGACTGAGCCAGCACTCCGTCAAAGCCATGCAAGCCCTGTAATTGGCCCAGCCAGGTCCTCAAGCCATTGGTTCATCTGAGCTGGAAGATGAAGCCGGCAGCCCACAAAGGCTGGAGAACAAGGCCAGTGACCCTCCCTGCAGCTCTCCGCTGCTCGCAGAGGAAGACGCCGGAATCAACGCTTCAGGCGGACTCCTTGGCCTGCATTACGCAAGGTAAGCCCTTCGTGCCCAATTGTACCTATGGCGCTTAAGTTGCCGTAAATGAAAGTCTTTCGAGAGTGTTGTGTCCAAGGCACTACCCATACTCTGCCCGAGTCCTTTCCTACCCCCAAATCCCACCCTCTACCCTGCGGGTTCTCGCATAACCCCTCGCCTAACAAAGCCATCCTTTACACACCGCCAGCAGAACCACCACCACAGACCTCTACTCAAATGCAAGGCGTACAGGACAGCATTCAGAAAGCACTGCCTGCTCCTTCCGCACTTTCTAGCAAACTAACTACCTTGCCTGCACTGCCTACTTAGGCCCCAGCAGATCCAAGCCCTCCATACTGCAATCTTTGTGATTAGCACGTAGTTACCCTCCGAGGTCTAGATACCAACACCTCGCCGCCTCTTGGATCACTTCCACAAGCCCTCCCTCGACTCATGGCCCTACTGTCAGTAGCAAACGGCACCCTAAAGACCCGTGCACACCTACAGCTACACAACTCATCCAAATCACAGAATAACCTGCCAATTCTTACCCACCCCATAAGTCCACACACACTACACCTCACCCTCCATCCTGCCCTGTTTGCATAACAGAACCTACACAGTAAACCCCAGCTTCTATAGCCCTTAGAAACTCCAAGCTGCGCTCAAGAACAACAGTGGTTTCCCTGCACTGCCATCCTGCTCCTATAACAACCCAATAAGCACACCTTAGAGCCAGAACCCTTACATAAAACCAACATCTCATCCCTTACAGAAGCCAAGCACCTTCTTGTAAGCCCACTCAGCAGACCTATCTACAGGCCCCATCCCCCCCACCCCTCCAAGACCTATAAGGCAGCCACTGTACCCCCTCAACTACATACTGACCCCCCCTGTCTAGTCCACAGGGACATCAACACCAGAGTAAAACACACACGAAACCATCCATCCATCCATCATAGACACACACCAGGTCAAGACTTATGCTACCAACCCAGTCCCACCCAAGTACATGAAAACACACACCTCTCAGACCTCCAAAGATACAAGCAACCAACCCATAAGCGCCCCCAAATCTCACCATCTCCATGCAGCCCTCATCAATGCAAGATCGCTTCCCGCACATGCCCTGGACATAAACGACCTTATCACCCTTCAGAAATTAGACTTTTTGGTCATCTCTGAAACCTGGCTCCATCCCGCCTCCGGCCCTGCACCATCCGTGGCTCTTCCAGAGGGATTCACCATACTAGGCATGATAGAATCGAATCCAGAGGTGGAGGTGGTGCCGCCCTTATCCACAAAGACCCCCTGAAAATTCAACTTATCCAGTCCCCACTGGTAAGAACCGCAACTTCTTTCACTTAAACTCATATCCTCCCCATCATACGATATCACCACCTACATTATATACAGACAACCTGAACCTCCACTATCCTTCGAAGAAGTTATCCACACAATCGGAACAAACATTAAACCCACCTCCAGAATCGTACTCTTAGGAGACCTCAACCTAGGTCTCCTCGACACTCATGATGCAACCGTGACAGCACTTGCAAGGGCTCTCACAGACCTAGGATTCACTCACAGTCTGCAAACCCACCCACATCAAAGGTAGATCCTTGGACTGGATATCAGACCTTAACAGCCAGATCTCCATCACATCCAACACCCTCTGCCCCTGGTCAGACCACCACATCATGTGCTTCTCAATCCCCTTACTGAAACAATCACCACTCAATACCAAGAGTTTAGCACAACGCTCTAGAAACATTACTAAAGACACCATGCCCCCCCGCCTCCTAATCCCCCTGCTTTAGATCAAGCGGACTCATGGGACCCAGAATTCCTTGCCAACCTGTACTCCACAACTCTAACCAACGCAGTAAACATGGTAGCCCCTCTCCTAGCAAGAAAAACAAAATCCATAAGCCACATCAACTTTTGGTTCTCCTCTGATCTATCGGCCCTACGTTCTAAAAAGAATCTAGTGGAAAGCGCCTGGGAGAAAAATCCCACCACCTTCACCAAATCCACCTTTATAAGCGTAGCTTACGAATACAAGCATGCCATCAAGGCAAAAGCTTCAGCCTACAACTTAAGGATATCCAACGCCAATTCCAACTCGCAAGAGCTCTTGAAAATTCTCTGAGTACTAGAGACCCCCCTCCGCCCCGCCTAGCACCATCAAGGATGAAACTTGGTGCAGCAGTATCCAGAACACCATGCGTGTCAAAATAACCTCCCTTCAGCACTAACTTGCCTACCGCCACATGGTCATATCACACCATTCCAACCTTTAAATTCAGAAGTGTAACTGAAGCTGAAACAGCTAAGATCCTCAAACCTTCGAGATGCAAAGGAGACGTATGTCCAGCCACAATCAAAGAATGCTCTGAAACTATAGTCCCATTTATAACCAGATTTATCAATGCATCCTTCTAATCCAACCTAGTCCCAAATAGTCTAAAAGAATCCTGGGTACTCCCACTGCTAAAGAAACCTTCACTTTACAACCCCCCCCCCCCCCCAACTTCACCCGATCACCACAGTACCACTCCTCCTCAAGATCTTAGATAGGGCAGCATACATGCGAATCCAAGCCTACCTCGAAGCCAACCATATTTTAGGAATGCGCCAATCAGGCTTCCGACCAGGCCATGGCACAGAATCCGCCCTCCTAGACTTAAAAATGCAACTTGACTCCTTTAAAGACGAAGGCAAACCGGCACTCATCCTCCTCTTGGACCTATTGGCTGCCTTTGATCTGGTCATAACACCCTATGCCACCATCTCCTCTCAGCTGCCAACTTCTCCCGGAAGCAACTTCGTGAATAGACTTCTTCCTGACCAACAGATCTAGGGGAGTCTTCTCAGACACGGATAGTGCAGCCCCCATCCCTCTACCCTGTGGGGTCCCGCAAGGCTACTGCGTCTACCCTCATTACACAACATCTTCACCAAACCTCTGTTCGACCTATTAGACTCTATGGACGTCTCATACACTAACTACGCTGACGCCACCCAAATCCTCCGCCCTCCATCCAGAGCCTACTCGGACGACACACTCGCCAACAAAATCTCCGGTTTCAGCATCACTCCGCAAACAAAACTCCTTGCACCACGTACTCCGTTCACACTGCGTTCGCTCATCTTTGACACTCATCAGCCGTTCTTCTGTTCATGCCCTGTTGAATCAGAAAGAACAGCGTTAGGGATAGGGAATGCACTGCCCTGTTACACATCCGGAAAACAGGCCCGACCGTTCCACGCTCCCATGGTCTGCAACCACTATTGTAACTATCTTCGAATCTCGGTCCAAGAATATCAACTGGTGGTACATCAGTATATTCAGTCACTGGAGGGCTCTGTAATGCGGAGGCCCTGGAAATATGGCCTGAATGGAAGACGCTAGCAGGCCTACAAGACTCGCTATATAGCAGAGAGACTTCCTCTTTGTTGCGGCAAGTCCTTCTCTCCCTCTTGTTATCTCGGATCTTCTGCACTGGAACCTCTAGAGTCGCTTTTATCATGTCCACCATGAAGCCTAGGCAGTCTAGTCTCCTGGTCGGGGTCGTGTCTGACTTCTCCTGATTGATCAGGAAACCTAGAGACGTCAGAAGGTTCTTCACCCACTAGGTCTGATAAATCAAGGTATCACTGCTGTCTGCCAACAGCAGGATGTCGTCAAGATATATTATTATGCAAACGCTTTTTTCTCGGATTACAGCCGCTACTGGTCTTATCTGCTTGATGAAGACCCAAGGCGGTGATGCAAGTCTGAAAGGTAGCGTTTTGAATTTCCAAAATCGCCCTTCCCACCTGAAAGCTAGGAAGGGACGATAGGATTCTGCCACTGGAACCGGAACCGTCTAATGTCTTTTAGATCTATCCTGACCATTCAGTCTTCTTTCCTGAGAATGTCCCTCTGCATATGGTGTCCCTCCATTTCATTTTGAAGTGCCTGTAAATTAGCCAGCTGTTTAGCTCTTAGGTTTATCACCGGCCTCACTTTCTCCATCCTGTGAACCAATCACTTAGGCGGGAGATCGCTTGCGGCAAAGCTCTATGGTGCGTTTCGCCTGCCTCAAGCTGCACAAGTTCATAGTGCAGGAGCGCTTGCTCATCTTGCGTCATTTGGATAGGGCAAGGCCAGGTGGTCTGCTACGGCAGTTGAATAAATTCTATTTGAAAGCCCTGAGCTGTCTGCAGCACCCATGCATTGCTGAAGAGCATGCGCCATTTCTGCCAAATTGCTTTGTTCTCCCCCCCTACAGGTGGATAAGCCTATTTGTATCCCTCCACATTGTGCTGCATCTTGTGCTGTGCCTGCTCCGCTTCATCTGTGCACTTTGAAGCTCCTCCCTCTGGTGGGGAAGAAGGAGTCTTGCTGCCTCGATTCACCAATAGTGGGCTCTGGCGCACTAGGGTCTTCTAGAAGAGGAGCGACCAAACCGGTCACGGCAAAACCCCTGTTCGGGAACATCTTTTTGTGGAGGCCTGTGCCTCTCCAGGGAGTTGCATGTTCCCACGAATCTCCCAATTTCCTTGCTGAAGGCCTCTCCAAAGAGAGGTCCATGGGCCGCCTCCCCTGCCTTATAGGAGGCGAGATCAAATTTGATGCCAAATTGAGTGAGCAGGAGGCCTCTCCGTCTCTGACGAGATAACGCAATTGGAATTTCCCTTTAGATATACTGCTTGCTGCGCCCAATTCGCTAGTGTCAGGGCCCACTTCTTCACCATTATCTCTGGCGCGCTCTGCCAGGTCCATAATTTTAGCTATGGTCCCTATGAAGTCCAACAGCTTTTCTTGTTAACTCCTTCAGGACCTGTCCATACCTTTTCTCAGGACCTTTGTTATGCTATGTTATAGTGCATTTGTACAGCGCCTTATGTACCATTGGTATGAACCAAAGCGCCGTGGGTAGAACACCCTCGGGACCGTGGTCCGCATCATTTCAGAGATTGGTGTACTAAATAGTGCTAGTGTGCACTTGGTATGCGAGCAGCCAGAGTAGTTTGCAAGGGTTGGCTTCAATCTAATTGACAGTGTGATGCGGTGGATGTCAGGGATCAGTGTAGTGTGTGCAGCATGGAGCGTGGTTTCCGAGCTAGCATTCTGGCTGCCGCGGGGCATGTGTGGGAGATGATGTGCACTGCTAGGCTGATTGGTACAGCAGCATTTTACCAGACTGTTGAGATGTGCGATGCGGGTATGTGTGCAGCTCGGCCGAATCGATCGAGGGTTGTAGCTGCGTTCTATCGTTTGTTGATGTAAAGTGGACAGTGAGCATATTGGTAGGAATGAGAGATTGCAGTCGTCGCAGGGTTGCCTTCTTGCTAGGAATGTTTTTGGAGCTTGGTATGCTGCCAGAGTCTACAATGGTGGTTTTGGTAGTGGATTTTAGTGCGAGGTAAAATGATCGGTGGGTTATGTTGCATTAACTTGGTCCGACCTTTACCTTGCGCGGAGGGCCCAATTTCCGGTTCCCTGGAGGGATACCAAAGCTGCGTTACTGGGTACTTCTTGGGTTATTGGACGATTTTCCAGAGGGTTGTGGCCAAGCTTAGTTGCGTTTTTGCCACTGGTGCTCGGTTGTTCCTCGATAGGTAGCACATGACTATTGCTCATATAGCACTTTGAGGTTTTGGTGGCAAAGATAAGCCATTTTGGGGTATAATTAGGGGCCTCTGCAACTTTTACTGCCAGGTACGGGCACAGGCATTCCACCCTCATGCACATCCTTGTCTCCTTGTCCAAGGTCTTCCTAATTCTCTGCGCCACATACATTGCTACTCTAGGCGAGAGCTACCAATCTGACGATTTGGGCTTCCTAATCCCTTCCGGGTCGAACATGTCAGATATCTGTGTCCTGGGACTCCAGGTGATCGCTTTCCTGTATCTTTAACCGCCCATTGAGGTTGTCTTGTCCTCATCCGCTCTGCGGTCCTCCTCTTGTGTGGAAGCGGTGGCCTCTGAAAACCCACCGTCGGTGTCTTCTCCTGTATCGCCCATATGATCTTCCCCTGGGGTCGGGGTCCGGAGGGTTGGCACCGCCGACCTTAGTAGGAAGCTTCCCTAAAGCATCAGCCGACTCTGGGGCATGCTTCTCGACCCTGTACCGTTGACCCAGGGGAGTAGAGGAGATCTTTCTCTTCCAGGTCTCGTTACTCCCCTGAAGGCTCTTGTCCTGTCCAGTAGCCTTCGCCGATGTGCTCGCTTTATTTTTAAGAGTGCTTTTAGTCTTCCATAGGATAGCCTCTAAGGTGGACAACCTGTCTTGCAGTGGCTTAACTCCGCCTGTCGCTGCACTAACCAAGGAGTTCCCTAGCACCCATTTGAAACCCAGTGAGGGTCGCTCAGTTCTGCTTCGCTCCATTCTGACTCAGACATCGCGATGGCTGAGCTTAGGTGCTGTGTGCCTGGCAATAGCAGGCTGAAGCACACGTCTGCTGGAACCCTTGTTATAGGACAGGCTTGATGGCTGCACCTGTAGCAGAGTTACTGCTTTTGTCTTTCTTAGGTCTCGTTACTTGAATCAGAAAGTGTGATGCTGGCAATGCATTGGAGGGACAGGGCCTGTACTGCTTTTTCATGTGTGTTCTGTGTTGTTTTCTGCTCAGGAGTCCATGTGGGACTCCTGGCAGTGCAGCTCTTCCCTTTTTTTGGGGATGGTGGTGAACCGACCCTAGGGATACCCTTATGGCACGCATGGGTGGGGGTACAACCCTGTTCCCCTAGTGCATGTTTTTGGGCACCTGTGTGTGGCCCACAGAGCAGGGTATAGGCTGGTGGCAGCATGCTGAATTTGACAGATCCTCCATTTTGGGATACCCAGGCCCTGCCATTGGAATCAGTTGATTCCTGATAGGAAACAAGATTGCCCCTGTGGCCTTGTTACACTTCGGCAGACAAAAACTTCCCTGCGGCGTACGTCCCATTCACAGGCTCCTTTGTGGAGCAGATACAGGTTGCCATGGCGTCTGTACAAGCTACGGCGGAACCCGTGTCAGCTGACACGGCTCGTACGTGAAGGATGTACAACAAGGCACGCCCCCCTTACGGGTTTAAAACCAGCGTCTTCCAGCGGGCTTGTTGCTGCCAATTAGTGTTTCTTACTATTTGCGGTTACGTCTGTTTTCCTTCGTGAAATCTTGTCACGAAATACCAACTTGATCTCCTGGTTTCGACCCACGCCTGAACTTTTGGATCGTTACGTCTCCTATTCCATTTACACTTCAAAGACCACTACGTTATCGACCCGGACTGCCTTATCTACGCCCTTACCATTGTTATGATCTTCTGATATTTGACACGGAACGTTACTTGGATTATTCTACCCTGCTCCTGCTGTCTTTGCAACACCTTCGTCAGCAGTTATTCGGAACACTTCAGTTGCTCCAACTCTCATTTGGGAAGTCTGCGTTTCAGGTAACCAACTATGTTGATTTTCTTCTATTTCTGCCAGCGCCATCTTTGACTATTAATGCTCTGCTGGTATTCCTCACTACTGGATTTGACACATTTATTGAACTGCAACTCTCAAACTTATTTTCAAAGTGCATATTGACGCTCTCCTGCTCCTGCACCAACCCGGCTCTAGCGCGACCCTCGTGCCACCCGGGTTAACTTCCCTGTACTAACTTCCCTGTTTATTATTTTTTCCTGTCGTTTTGTCCAATCCTGGAATTCATTAACCCTTGAGAGTCCCACAATTCAGGTCTGTAGTTTTCACTAAAACTCTCTACAGGAAGAATCCATTACATTAATTCACTAATTTGGGTTTCTTCACTTGTAGGTCCATTCCCGGGGAAAGTTCCACTCCCATCACTGCCTAGATATTTCCTGTCCCATACTGTGCTTGATTGCTTACTTGGTTCCTCAGCACCGTCTAATCTCTTTGTATTCCTTTGCAGCATTGGTATTGGCGGTGTGTGTTCTCCCTGCTCTTTTATTCAACTAACACCTCTGCCTGTTCCAATTGAAACAGCGGAGAGGAACGTTGTAAAGAAGAGCCCCTCTCTTGAGGGGAAAGCCCGAGTTGGAGGCTGGATATTGATTCTTGTGTACATATCGTCTCCAAGGTCATCTATCTTCCTGACCCATTTACAGAGCGGTGAGTAACAGGCCTCTTGCTTTCCATTGCCTGTTACTTTGTTTTCTCAAAGTCCTGAGAAGCCCCGACTCCGTCCCTTCCCCCAACTGGCTGTTGGGTGGAAGTTCCATATATGATATTGTGGGGAAGTCCAGGCCACACTGGCTGGAGCCTTCCCACCTTGGGTTGGGACCTGGGTGAATTATGTGACTAATAAACATTTCATGTTATGAGTGTCTGGTTTCTTGTGTGTGACCCAATGAATGAGACAGCCCTGCCCGAAACTGGTATGAATGCAGCGTGGAGTGCTGAATGGCTGGGTACTTGTCCCAATCTACATTCCTTGTTTTAAGTGTCTGGATGGAGAAGAGTGGCCTGAATGCACTGTGAGCCTGACTGGCTGCCGGCCTGCATGAATGCCCCGCTGAATGATTGGCTGCTGAGCTTGGCCCAGCAGGGAGAATGAGAGACAGAACAGTATCTCTGGGGACCTCTCACTTCCAGGAAATGTTCAGAAGCTGAAGTCAAAACTTGATGCTTAATCTTGAAGCGCAGCTGGAAGAAGGCTTTGCTGTTGCTTTCTTTTGACGCAATCCGAAAGCTGTGTCTCCAAGAACTGATCCAAGAAAGGACCTGGCTAGGAGACCTCTTACAGAGCGACGAGTGAACATCGTGCACCAGCTAACATTCACCAAGTCTCCCTGGAAGTCAGTCTTCGAAAGGCTGCCGAGGAATCTGAAGTGAAGCGCCAGTACGTTGAGGCTGTCAAAACGACCATCACCGTCGACCAAGGTTCGGAGGAGCGCCGTACCCTCGTCGACCGGAGCCGCAACGCTCCATTGCCAAAAACACTTTGAAATCAAGGACTCCCTTGCTCATCACTGTCAACCGCTTTGGCCCGCAGGAGAAAGTCAAAGTCGCAGACGAACAGAGGAGAATCCTCCAGTGGGTTTCCACAAAGACGCTGACGAAGATCCGAAAGCCAGCCATGGAAGAGTCCCGATCGTCAATGCCAAACGCTGACGACAACGCCCTTGCTGGGCCTACATTCTTCATCAATCTGCTTTGCGGCAACAAACTCTCATCATTGAGGTGTACTGCATGCCTTATCTTCACAGGACGTCGACGAGCACCGCAAGGACCGAAGCTGCTGCCTCGATGACAGTGTTCACCTTTCTTCAAGGAATCGCGACAACCAGTGGCTCCTGCCTTAAAGGGAGTTCTCTCAAGATGGATGCGTCGACGACCCAAAGAACTCTGCTTAACCAGGTACATTGGGTTAGTAGAACATTTCTAGAAGGGAACAAGACTGCTAAACAATATATGGACTGGGTTTGTAAATATACTTTATTTACTGTAGCCCGGGGGGGGGGGGGGGGATCCTCACACAGAACTGTGTCTTTGGTAGGGACAAGTATTCTGCCAATTGTTTAACCACTTGTTTCCCTCCTATGTCTGGTGTTGGTTCACATTACTATAAGACTTGTAGGTCATTGCAACTGTCAGCAGTTGGTGCATTTTAAAAGGAGTCAAGAGTGAATTGTGGCACCACATATATATTGTACATATTTATCACCCGAGCACAAAGTAAAATTGTTTATGCATATATTCTGAACCTTATTTATATAAAGAACTGTGTTATCACTAACATAGTGTGTGGGCATTCCTTTGTGGGGGCTTGGGGACTACACTGTACTTCAGGACCAGCCCGCATCACCTCCTGAGCTTTAGCCTCGATAGCTCGTCCATTGCTACCGCTTAGAGAATCTTGGCTGAGGTGCTCTGTGCTTCTTCTCTGCCACATAGAGGGCAGAAGTACAGATGCCCCCCTCCCCCCACTCTCCAGTCTTTAAAGAAAGATATAATACTTTGCACAAGAGCCGCTTTGCAGGGGAAAATATTTATGGGCCACTTCCTTGTTAGGAATATTTACCATTGTTGAATCTGCTGTGTGCCCCATGTGCTCTGTTGTGAAAAAAAGTAATTCCCTTGCATTCCATTTCCTGGCATGCATGCTCTGTGTTGGAGAGCAAGCAGGGGCTGCTCGGTCCATGCTCCACTCAGGAAATGTGCTGGGGAGCGTTGATCCACGAAAGCCTCCATTCGGGGCAACGATAGCTCCGCTCCTGTAGGAGCGCTTCCTTCACAGAGCTCGTGGGACAAAACGTTGCACATGGCAACGCAATGCGGTTCCTCCTGCGCTTACCGGCTCCACAGATCGCGCCCAAGCAGATCCCCGAGAGTGCTTCACATCAAGCATGGGTCCTACTCGATGCTCACGGTGAGCCGCACTCTTGATGTAAAGCACTGCACTGTAGTAGGCATGAAGTCAGCCTGAAAGTGCTGCGGTCGCGCTGCTGGTCTAACGCGAGTTCGGAGAAAGCCGAGTGCTTATTCTGCGCTTACATGACTATATAACCATGATTGATCAGCTGAGCATTTTCTAACACGTAATGCATCTCAAATATAAAGCCACTAGATAAGTATTATCTTTACTGTTGAACATATTTATCTTGATGAAGAGTTACAGTCAGGAGTTAGAAAGGAAGTAGCTATGGGCTGCAGGACAGAAAGCGAGAAGGACTAAAAGTTTGGGAAATGTAGTTTAAAAAAATAAAATGGAGACGGATTATTTTTTCGTTTTAAGTTGAAACTGCTGAGGAGTGGAATTAAAGAAGTTGAAGCATAATGCTCGCCTCTGGTCTTGATATAGATGAGCAGCGGGGGAGTTTCCTGTAGCCCAGAAGCATGCTGGCAGCCCATGAACTGGGAGCAGTGCAGCGTGCAAACTAAATGGAATGTGGAGGGTGGAAAATGTAATCGTATTTTTTGTAATCGCCTTGTTCATTTGGGTCAAAAATCACAACAACATTTGAAAGCAAATTTACAGAAATTATGCTTACGCGTCCCTTTACCCCTTTAAAAATAGACATATGCCTCACTGTGGCTGCCCCATCACCATGTGACTTCCAAGATCAATGTTACAGTACTAACCCTCGGAAGTCGCATACCCAACACCATACAGACAGGTGGGGAATCAGCATCCATATTCGGAGGTCTGGGCAAACTCCAATCGCACCATCTTGTGTGTATGTAGGGGATATTTTAAGCGCACACCCATCTGAACCGAGAGCTGTACATGGGAGACACACCCAGGTGGTACAGGTGGTGCACGGTGTAGAAGAGCAAGCTGGGATGGAAAGAGGAAGCAAGGTGGTGTGTAGAGAATCCTGTAGTAAACAAAATCCCTCCAAAACGGGTCTTGCCCCCATGTGGTTATCATATTTACCCATTTTCCCCTATCACTATAAACCCGCCCGCTGTCACTGTCTGATATGATATATGGCATTTGTAAAGCGCCTATACACAAGTGTGCGTCGCAGACCTCCCTGCCTTCCTATTCCCGGTAATGTATCCTAATAACCCTCTTGTCGTCATGTGTGCCCACCATGCCCGTGTATCACTGTGCACTCGGCTCTCTTATCCCCATGCTCTTACTATATATCTGTATGCCCCCCTCCTCTCACCGTAAGGCCAGCCCACTGTCACTGTGTGTCCATGTGTCAATAAGACGAACCATCATACCCTATCACATCATTACGCCTACTCTCTACTAAACACCATCACACAACTAGAACACAGCTATATCCCTGACAAATTCGGCATAGCTGTTCACATACAAACACAACCCCATGAACACCTCAACATCCTAATATAATGCAGCTATCCAATGACATTCCAGCCTAGTTGCTCACATAAGCGGCCTTCAGGCCTAACGCAGCCAATCCCAGTTTGATGTCCACCCACCAGACTGCACACATTCCTAATATCTTCAACACCACACCCAACGCTACGATGGAGCTACCATACAGCCATTACATCAGCTGCACACATAACTGGTGCACCCACGCACCCTAAGACACCACCTCTCTCTGACCTGAACTGCAGTTCCCCAAGGGCGTTAAACCTACCAGCGCTTTGAGATCATACCAATGATATATAGAGCGCTATATGAATGCCAAGTAACATAACAGAAGGAAAAACATAAGACTACTTCATGGTCATTTTTTCAGGGTAGTAGAAGAATAGATTCTTACAACGCCTAGTCCATGAAGGCAGAATGATATATGAAGGACAGCATATAAAAAGGCAGGACAGTCTCCTGCTTAATGATGTCTAGAGCTCAGTTTTTATGCTTTCTTCTTGGGACCCAAAGACATCTAGGTTCCTGTGGCTTTTAGGGTTTCCGCACTTTGCCAAGTGTCCAAATGTCCCTTCTTGGGGCTCTCCTTCTCTCTGTTACATATTCCCCTTTTACAGGGCTAGGGACAAGGAGCCCCATCCCCTTCTGTTAAACATCCCCCTTCTAGGGATCAAAGTCACACTCTTTCCAACTACTTCTCAACTCCCTTTTCTTGGGTCAGGGGTCTCTTCTGGTCCCAATGCTGCCTCTTGACCCCCCCCCCTCACAGGAGCACACACTCCTAAGGTGCAAGGGGGTGGGGGTCTCCTCCCCCTCACTGGAAGCCACCCCTCTTCTGGGTTCCCCTTCTCTGGTAGTCCCCAGATTTCTGAACAAACTTCTTCTAAGCTCCCAGCTCAGAGACAGCATCTGTGCTGCTTTGCCTCAATTTTAACGTCCTCGCTGCCCTCCCATTGGCTGAGGCAAACTTTCAAATTAATTGGATGATTGGCTTCCTATTGAAACACGGGGTAAGAGAAGTCTTGAAAAAATGTGCCGTCATTTTGAAGTTCTTTCAGTGCGTTTCCCATGCTGGAGCTGGCATTTGCCTGATGCTCTGCTCCTGCAAGTCCACCGCACAGATACTAGTTTTGTGGCTTTCTGGAGTTGTAAGGCCATCACAAGGGACAAGAAAATCTCTAGTAGGTTCCCACCTGTACAAAATCTTTTTCCGTTGGAGGGGGAAGGAAGTATTTCTCTCCTTACATGATGCAGCTGCAGGGGAGGAAGAACATGATTTACCTTCACAAGTGTTGCTGCTGGAAGAGGGTAGGTGGGAGTTAGGATAAGTTTTTTTCCCTTTCGAGAATCCACATCTCTTGACTACGGGGTCTTTGAGCGTGCGAGTATTTCCCCATCGTGTAACTATCTGAATCCCTCAAAGACATTCCTGAATCCACACCAAGTTTTGGATTTCTAAACCAGCTACGTCTTGGGAGGTGCAGTCCTGAAATCCCAGTTTCTTAGGAACCGGCCATTTCTCAGCTCTCTGAGGAGGGTTTGTGAATAATTTGGGGCTGGTCCAGTCGGTCCTGCTCTCGGGCAGACTGGGCCTGGATGCGATGGTGGCACTGCCACATACGAGGGAAGACCGAGATCGTTCGTATTGGGACCCCTGCTTCTGCTTTCCCACTTTCACTCTGGCCGGCCTCCCTTGGCCGTGCACCCACACCAACCAGCGAAGCAAGAAACCATTGGGTAATTTTTTTCTCCTTTCACATTTCGGACATATCTATATCAGATACACCTCCTCAGTGGTACTCTAACTTTTCCCCCCAGTGGCTCACGGTCTCCAGAGCCCTGGTTCTCTCTAGGATGGACTACTGCAACAGCCTTTTCCTCAACCTCCCTTCTTCTGCCTCAGACCCTCTGCAACTCATCCAGAACAGAACCGCAAAACTTACCCCCAGCCTCAAGCCCAGGGACCGCATCTCAGGCGATGAAATCCCTTCACTGGCTCCCTGTGGCTGCAAGAATAAAGTTCAAGACCCTCTGCGTTGTGCACAAGGCTTTCTGGGGCCTGGGACCTACCTAAATACTGTCCCTCACGAGCCCTCCGCTCATCTACCTCCAACCTTCTACGAGTGAGCCGGTTCTCCAAGCAGGGATTTGGAGGGGGATCCTTATCCTCAGCAGGTGCCTCCCTCTGGAATAGCCTCCATTCTGGCCTCCGTCTTGAGTCTGATATTCCTAAGCTCCAGAAAATTGCCAAGACCTTCCTCTTCTCCTCTTCCTTCAGTCCCCCTCTACCATGCTAACCTAGTTTTCTGCTCTTTTCCCTCTCTCCCTCCTCTTCCTTACAGCTTGCTGACTGGCCACCCGGTGTACCTCAGTCTCACAGGCCCCATACCCCACCCACACTCTCTGCACTTGAGAAATAACACACAAGAGTGGCTCTCTCTGCACTTACCCGTCTCCATCGACCGGGTACATTTGAATCTCCCCCTCCCTGTGACCGTCTGTGAACTTGCACACTCCGTACGCACCATGAAGATGGTCCGTCTGTTCTCCCTTGTCTTCACCCCTTAATTGCACTGGTAAAAACTGCAGGATCGCAGCAAGGCCCATTTGCTGTATCAAACAGTTAAATGTATTTTACGCACTTACTCTGCCTGTGCAGACTTATCTCAGAATGTCAAGGGCTTGGAGCGACTGTTTCCCCCCCCCCCATGTTCCCAGCCCCCTTGCGTGCTTTGAAACACTTGCCTGTGAATAGGCGCTTTTTTTTTTATTCAAACCGTTGTTTTGTTAGTTCGATCAACAAACTTTTACAACATTATTAAAAATATAATTTCTTTACATTTTACATTTGAGATTTTTCATTCTTGCGTCAGTTAAACAATTTCAATCTACAAACTTTCTCATATACAATTTGTTAAAAAGTTTTTGAAGACAGTTTTCATATATATCGAGACAAGTTAAATATGTTGGTATCCATTACTACTCTCAGCACAGTTTTTACAGCATCTTGATTAGATGTTACTAGTATGGTAAAAAGGGTTTCCCCTCGTGTTCTAATTTTCATACACAATACATAACATTTTCCCGGTTATATATTTCAAACACGTTTTCTGCATTGTAAACTTCTAGGTCTCTTGTGGGAGAGGTCGATTAGCTCAACCACAGTTATCGTTCCTTTCCTAAGTATTCAGAAGTTGATAGGGTTTACAATATTAAGGGAATGTAATTGCATGTTTCTTGCATTACCTGCTCGCCTGAGGCTCGCTCGTTCGAAACCTCATCTCAAGCTCGTTGTTTAAGATCCTTAGGAATCTGCATAGAGCTAATATAAAGCTCGTTCGCGTTCCCCACATCGAGGCCAGCCAAAGCCATTCCCTGTTATCCTCAGTTAGCACACCATTGGATGCGATTGTTAGTGCACGCGTTGTTTCAAAATGAGGACACAATATGACTAGGTGTTTTAATGTTTCTTTGGCTGAACGATCATTGCAAAACCTGCATCCTGCATCTGCGATAGCCTTCCAATACGGACTCCAGCCACAAATTTGTTCTAAAGTAAGACATTGGTTCAATTTAAAACGCAGATATATTTCCCTGGCTTTATTACAGGGAAACTGAATTAAATAAGGTTTATGCGGTCTTCTGGTAGAGCAGAAACGAGCCGCTTCCTTATAACTCTTTAATGATTCAATTTCCATTACTGTTCTACACCAGTCATTCTCTATGATACGATGCTTCACGTACCCCTGACGGAATTCTAAGTCAGCTGGTAAAAGTGCAATTCCATCCAGTATCTGCACCATTTGAGCATAGTAGATTGTGAGAGACGAACGTTCTGACGCAATCATTATCTGCCCCAAGTCCTCATATAAGCAGTTAGGAGGAGGCTATAACATTCTGGCGAAGTTGACCAATAAGCGCCAATTACGGCGTGCAGATAAGGCAGTGATGCCAAGTTCCTGCCTTAATAGACTATTCGGAGTCGATTTGGCCAATCTTAGGGCTCCTTTCCACATACACCCTTGTATTTGATCAAGATGGTTGTTAATATCCACTAAGCACATGTCTAAAGCATAAAGGATGATAGATTCCACTTTTAAGATATAAAATTGAAGTAGAGGTAGCAGTGAGAATTTACAGAACTTTAGATATACCAGCCGCATTTGTGTGGCAAGAGGTGCCGCTTTCTTGTGAAATACATCGCACCACATAGCCACAGAAATGCAATCGGATATAGTATAACCAAGGTATCGGATTTCCGGCACTATGGTAATAGGAAAGATTTCAATCTTCCAATTGCGTGTAAGATTCTTTCTCTTGTGGTTTCTAAACACTACTATATTTGACTTTTCCACATTACATTTTAGATTGTGGGTCAGGCAATAAGATGCAAATAGATCTAATTTAATGTGCATCCCTTTGGGCGTACGATCAAATAGTACGATGTCATCAGCAAAGGCTAGCCATTGTATTTTGAGATGGCCAAGCCTTGCTGGGTACGAGATCAAGGTGTTCCAAATGTCGTTTATGCCACATATATAAAGATTGAATAGTGTAGCAGCTAAATTGCAGCCTTGTTTCACACCCACAGCGATGTTTATTGGATGGTTAGTTGCACCTTCGCTGTTCACTCTTACCAAATAGGTGGTATTCGTGTGGAGCTTGGCTATTATTTGTATTATATACTCAGGTATATTCATTGCAGCCATTTTTTTCCATAAAAGTGAACGAATAACTGAGTCAAACGCAGAGGTAAGATCTATAGATGCCATATAGAATGGGCCGGAATCCTTCTTCTTGTGCCTTGCTAAGAGATGGGCCATGATTGTGGCATTTAACGGGGTACCCATTCTTGCACGAAATCCAATTTGGTACTTGGACAGGATCTTAAGCTCACTAATAACCGCCTCGAGTTCGCCCCAAAAGCAGTGTCGCAAACACTTTAGCAGCAGTGTCAATTAGAGCTATCGGTCGAAAGTTGGAAGGCTCCGACCTTGCTCCTTTTTTGTATATTGGAACAATAATGGAGGCTAGCCAAGACGGGGGGAGTCTCTAGGGATGTCAACATGTTATAAAAAAGTGTCTTAAGGATTTCAGCCCACATGTCAGGATGACATTTTAGGACGCAAGATGGAATCCCGTCAGGGCCTGCAGCTTTTGAGAATTTAAGAGAGCTTATCGTAGCTGCAATGGTGGGGACATCCCATGGTGGAAAGGATGGATGTGCTAGACACGACCATTTGTATTCGATCTCTACAAAACGCAAGGGGAGAGCAAACTTTTCCTCAAAGTGGGCTCGCCAAACCTGTGCGGAAATCGATAGGGATTGGTCTGCCATAAGTACTGAGGTTCCCACCCTCAATAGGGCCCAAGTGGATCGTCTATCCCTATGGCATAGTGTGCTAAACATTTTCTGATTGTTCTGGTTGTGAAGAAAGCGTTTATGGTCTCTGCACTTGTTCCGATATCTGTTCACTATACGATTTTTCTCTATCAAGTACTCAGTCCATGTGGAGGCTGCTCTCGCGATCCGTCGTAATGCCATCCGCTTAACTCTTCCAGCCTCCATAATGAAGTTAGAAGGATTAGGGGTAGACCTTGAGCTGTCTCGAAGAGAACACGCCCGCAAGGACTGTAATACATCCGATGTTATTTTAGATATGTCAACCCCCCCTTGGTTTGACAGCTTCAAGTTATCCCCAGGGTTAAGAGTAAAGATCAAACGTGCAGAGATCATTTCGTTAACCCTATCACAAAGTTTAGTGGCCCATCTAAGTGACAGGCCAGGCCGATCCCCTTCTATAAACCCTTGCTGGTGGTCAATAGGTAAATGCACTATGTCCATTTGGAGCTTCAAATGGATAATGCAATGATCCCCATACCCCGGATCATGTATTGCAGTATTCGTGGAATTTAACCCTCGGGAAGTGCAAAGTAATCAATACAAGTTGCTCTATCAGCTCTTCTCCAGATGTGGCTGTCCCCCTGAGTGCAGAAGGGGAGAATATCAAGATCCCAAGATTTTAGGTATTCTTGCCATAATTTACCTCTCTGCCATGCTGGATGCATACCCTGCAGATCTGCAGATTTGGAACTGAATTTCATGCAATAGGCGTTGAAGTCCCCTCCCAATACAATAACGGATGTAGGATGTAGAGTGAGGATGTCATCAAATAACTTATCAAGCTCATTAAATACATCTCTTAGGTTAAGCAATACTGGATTATGATATAAAGTTATCAACAGGAGAGGGTTTGGCCGAGAGCCTTTAAACATGATTAATACAGCCATTATTGCATTTGCATTAAATACATCTAGGACCACGACATCTAAATTGGTGTTTATACATATAGCCAGACCTCCATACGGCCGCCCACCTGTGCCACGTTTGGCTTTTAATTGATAAACAGTATAGCCAGGCAATATAAGTTCATGGGTACACATGGTTTCCTGGCATAACATAATATCACAGTCCATTTTCAAGCGAGGATTACTAAACCATGCCTTTAGGTTAGTGAACCCACATGAATTCCAAGAGAGAATAGATAGGGGAGCAAGTTACTTAATGAGGTGTGTTATTCATAGCTGGGTTTCGGATGTTTTGAAGGGCGGTCAACCACGACCAATCTTTACTAGTATTGGATAGATTTACTAATTGCGCAATTACATCTGTGCCTTCCATTCTGGGCAAGTCACCGATGACCAACTTCGACGGGGGCACAGGTAGGGGCGCAAGGGGCATTTCATTGTAGGAGATAGCATCGTCAATTGAGTCAAATGGGTATAGCATTAGTCCAATAGAGCGTAACTCCTCTGTGTATTGCAGTAATAGGTTGGTGATAATCGCTGTTTGTACCTTGCATACCATACGATGATTTTGAATTGGTGGCAATGTTATCCATTCAATGTCGGTCGTGTGCAAGGTACGAAGCCCCGGAATGCGATTGAAAGCTTGCATCAGGGCTGAGCGATTGAGTCGCTTTATACCATTTTTAAATGATATAATCTCCCATCCTATAATGGTGGAGGACTGTTTTGGTGATTCCCCCGTTTGCCCAGCAGAGCCCCTAGACTGGCCTAGAGATGAGTCCTGCTGATTTTGTTGCGGGCCTTCTCCCTTCGTGTCTTGGATGATGGAGGGTTTGCTCAGGCTCTCCCGGTCATTGCCAGGATGCGTGGGCTGTTGCCGTTCCATGGTTGGTTCAATTGTACCAGTAGTAGTAGTATATGAATCACATTCCGTCGCATTATTGGTGAGTGGGGGAGCATCAGCCCTACATTTATGTGTGGTTTTATTCTCTATGACTTTGAAGAAATTTGGTAGTTGGGACTGGGCCAAAGCCAGCCCTGACCCCTCATTTGGAGAATGTGCCAGCTGCAAAGGGCGTTTATTTATATTTTTGTTAAGAATTGTTTCATCAGGAATCAAATCGTTTACAGCACTTGTCAGTGTTGGGGATTTGGATATAACCTTTTCCACATTCTTAGTTTCATTGTTTCCCTTCTTTTTTCCATTTGCTTTAACTTGGGGGATCGATTCCTCATGGGCAGGTTTAGACAGTTTTAGCCGATCTGCTTTCCTTTTTAGTGCACGGAAAAAAAATCTTTTTTCCTTTCTTGAAGCAAAGGGGCGCTGAGCCTGTTGCGGGAAGGATTCCTCATCCGCAGTTGGCATATTCGCAGGCACAGATGGAGGATTCTCAAGTGCCGGATCAGACTGAGAGGTGGTCGCAAATAGTTTGGTTAATGCTGAGGGGCTATCCGTGTAAAACCCTTGCCCCCCCCCTCCATCGAGGGAGAAGAAGGCCCCGCATTTGCCACTTCTTGGCTAGGTTGGAAAAAGAATAGCAGCTGTTCTAACTTTTCCGCATGTAGTGCAACCTCTCTACATAGTTGGGCATGAGTAAGAATTTGGCATGTGTTGTCGAGTTTGGGGGCAGTCAACGTTTGTGCAAATGATTGCGGGAATGCATAATTAACTATGGAGGGTTTCACAGTGTAAAGTTCTTTGTCTGGGGCATCTAAGTCATCCGTTTGTGTAGTCGCTGATGTTGTTAAAAAGATTTTTCGATGCGACGTTTCTTGGCAGTCCACCCCCTGTCTAAGGGAATCTGCGAATATGAAGCCCTCTAGTTTGTTGATTTTCATTAAGATATCTGTGAGTGCTGATTTGCAGTCCCTCAATTCATAATGTGTGTATTCATGTCCGCGATCTAACAGGTTAAGTATCCTTGTTAGCACCGGGTAAGATGCTTCAAGGGATTGCATATCCCCTGAAGGTTCTAACATGTCAAAGCCCAGCGGATGATTTACATCTTTTTTAGGGGGGAGGTGCCCTGTGTTGATGTCAGGTTTGTTAATGTCAGATGAAAGCCGGGTAGGGGACATTGGCCACGCGCTAGCTATCGGGAGTTGGTGGCCTCAGGTACATTGGCTACTGATGCTGTGGAGATATTTAGATTCTCCATGCATAACTCATCATTACAGTGTATGTGGACATCAGCTCTTTTGTAGCCTGTGAGGGTAACTGGTGTCGAGGGCCCAAGTGATAGTCTGACTCGTTTTTCCAGGGCAGCAAGTACCACCGGCGCCAGTATGGAGTTGTCTGAGGGGGAAGCAGGCATGTCATCAGCTGTCAGTTCTGTTTGCACAGGGCCAGTATCCATCCGCATACTCATAAAGCTTTTACGGAGAGCTTTAGGATTTGGGTCGCTACAGGATAATTCAGGCTCAGATGTCAAAGAGCTAGTTGCCCCCATTGCTAATGATTGGGCACGTGCGTAGGAGCAGGCCACCTCATGTTTTAATAGGTCATGATCAGTTATTGGCGCCCAATGTGCTGGTGCTTCCGCACTCTTACCTAGTACCATTTCGGCATTTTTTGCAGTATTTTTAAACATGGACATTTTTTTGTTTTTTTAGGGTTTTTACAAGGAGACGATTCCAAGGGGCGCCCACTGCAGAGACTTGAGACCATTGAACCCACTCATACAAAGTAAGAATTTACGTTTAATAAAGTACTAAGTCTTACTTTGTCCAAGCTCAAAGCCTCACTGCCTAATAGCCCAACAACCACTTGGAGCCCACTTCGATGCGCACGCGCGATGCGCGTGCGCGAGGGCTATATAGAAGATTGCAAGCTGCAGGGGCGGGCAGATAGGCGGGGCCAGGCAGGGAGTGATTCTTAGTCTGTCCAATACAACGGCGTTTCGCCTGCAGTGATTCTTCCTCTTGCGCATGGCGCGCGTGTAGAACGAGGTGTAGGGCAGTCGCCAAGCAGTTCCACGGGATGTTTGGAGTGGAGCAGCAAGTACGGGCAGCCCAACAGCCACTTGGAGCCCACTTCGATCCAATAGGCGCTTTATAAATAAACAATACCATAAATACCATACTAATATCATTGTTCAGAGTGCGTCTCTTTTTTCCGTCTTTTATCCTTGTAAGGAGAAACAATTGGAATCAGGTGTATGCACTTGAAGTCAAGTGCCTGACCCGATTAGCAGGACACGTCCAGTACGATGTATAAGAGTTAGTGATGTTACTCTCAAGTCTTCCTCAGTCTAGTGTTTGTGCAGAAAGAGGGGTGGGGGGCAGAGTTGGGATATGGGATCCTAAAAAATAGGAGGGGTTGGATGTACAAAAAGGGGAGGGTGGGGGGGGGACTGCATCTCACCATCGGCTGCCTCACTCCCCGAAGGCCCCTCACCCAGGTGAACCTCCCACACTGGTCCGGCCCCAGGAACTGGATCCAAAAGCGATGGCCGTGTTCTGGCCACCTGGATGACAGATCCCTGGGGACTAGGGGGTGAGACACCTTCAGGTTTCTCACAATGAGGAGTGAAAGACTCAATACCCCCAGTGAGAAAGAGGCAAGGGTCGGTGTGTTGGAGCAAAGGATGTTTCACCCACCCTCTGGACTCTGTGTCATAGCAGTATTTAGTTGCACAAAGACAAAACTTGTAAATGGCTTCAGAATGTGTAGTGGAAGGAAAGCAGTTCCCGGGATTATAATGCATATCCTCTACTCTTAAAAGTGCCAAAGACCTGTGTGGGAATGGTAGGCAAGAAGAGTTATTTTTCTAATAATTGCAATCAATGATACTTTTATGAAGCCAACTATGTTCCATTTAGCAAAGACCAGTATGCATTAACTTAATTTTTTTTAAAGAAGTAGTCCTACAATTCGATTCCTAAAAATATAGGTTGTTACATATACACAATTACAGGATTGCTACTCTAAAACACTGAATTGGCTGATTGTTCAGATTATCTAAAGCTCATAGTGTCTATTTTGTTTAGAAAGATGCATCAAACTGACAAGTCAACACTTCTGAAAATGTACACGATGACATGGGCAAATGCGTTTGCTGGCAAACCTAATTCTGTGACCTGTTGGTTACATACACCTATATAACTTATGCTCAACCCATGAGCGGATCCCAAACTCCTTGACATTCTGTCTCATCGCCCTGTTGCTTTAACCAGCTAGCCTGAAAGTGAGATGGCAGCACATTACAATATTCCACCTAGTTTGCCAAGTTCTCTGCCTGCTATAACATCCACTCTGCCAAGTCTTACTTTCTTTCCTCTTACATAATGAATGCCCAAAGCTAACAAGATGTTTAAACAAAATAGTGCCATCCAGTCTGTAGATCGACACATCTACTGCAATACCATCACTGTAGTTCTCTTCCAGAGCTCGCTTTGCTCCAAGATTATGATTGCATTATATATTAGCACCTGCGGCCAGATCTGGCCAATCCGAAGACCAGGAATGCAATCAGAATCTGCAAGAAGTCACCCGCATATCATGACGGCCCGCTGTGCTTCTGCCCAGCCTTCACCCTGTCCTTAGAGGAGGTGCCACATGCCGGGTCTCCACTGAAGTGCCACGCTCCAACCCACACCACCCCCGCCCACTCACATGTACACCTCCTGGTTCTGGAAATAGTTCTTTCCAATTGCGGACATATGTGAAATTTCATTTAATGGGAAGCATGAATTGCACAAAGCCTGGTTCTCTTAATCGGTAACCCAGACAGCGGCTCAGAGTGCCAACGGTGATAAACACCGTTTTCATGGGTGTGCAGGGTTGGAGAGCTGCGCTTGGGCCTGCCTTTCTCAGATTGGATGGCCATTAGGAGCCCTGCCCTCCCCCAAAAGTGGCAGTTAATGCTATATTGAAAACAGTCGATATCAATAGCAGGATATGGCCATCTTGTCCACCTGAAGTGGTCAACTGCCCTGCCTGCTGCAAGATCATACTATGTAGTCAGTCTCAGGCTATGACTTTCCTTTAACATTGCAACTTCTGAACTTCTCCTTGCAGGCCAAATGATCGGCCAATCCTACAACATACAGGACACTGCCCTGCACAGCACTGGCTGTACCGAGCTGCACAGTCTTGCAGTGAAATCTATTTTCAGAGACTTATCATATCCATTTATGTATTAGAGCCCATCCATTGACATTTTACAGACACTCCTCTCACTGTTTTACTTCAGCGGTGCACAAACATGCGGTATTGTTGTTCATTTTAGGTCTTGGATACAAAAAAACCTGGTTACATTGAAAATATTAGCATAACATTGCTAATCAAATTAGTTTGCTTGCTAATCAAGAACATTTTAATAAGCTCACTCTGCTAATCAATTTTTGAAAACTAATTTATGCCGTGGATTATTCAAATGTTTGATTAAAACGAGTCACAGACAAAGTGGGCTAACAACACTCAAGCTTGTTAACAAGTGGCTTTATGCGCCCTCACCATGGGTATAACGCATGAATTCTCTGTTTACCACCTGGCCAAAGCTCTACCTTTTCACGAGCACTGCACAATGGCTAGCCTCACCGCAAATAGAAAAGGGAGGGAAGATGGAGCGGTACACTTTTTCCTGTTCTGGCTCTAAAGAACCGAAACCTCTTGCTTGCCACTATACATCCCGGACACAATCTTTTTGCCCCTAGAAAAAAAGTTGAAGATACATTTACTTGCACCCATGAACTAAGCTTGAGGTAATTCCCTCACAACTGGCAATTTATGCTCAAACTACCCAAGCTACAGATTGCGTTTAACATGCACGCAGTGCAAAACCACAAGTACACCCAATCTCCCACAGCAATCCCCAGCACCAATTACCCATCCAACCTCACTCACTCTCAATCATGGTTTTCTCCAATGTGCTATTGTTAAACAGTGAGAGCACCAATTTTAAACTATGCAGTGGGTATTCTCCTAAACATACTTTTGCAATTTGTTTCTGAATGATGCCAGTCTCGGCGTTCAGACTTGGATAACAGAGCGGGTAGTTTTAGGAGGAAGAGGTTGGTGCCTGTGTGGCCACAACAGTAAATATCGTCAGCATAGAAAGAAAAATAGTGCACATAACTCGGGGTTCACTCCAACTGTGAAAAGGGAAGGGGGGGGGTTAACCGCTGGAAAGCAGGAAACCTCTGTGGGGGAAATTCAGTGATGGATTGCATTACGCCAGCGCCTAATGCTGGCACAGAGCCGGGGAAAAAGCTGGAACAGACTAAAAACTCATCCAACCATAAACCGGAAAAAAGCAAGCGAGATCTTCAAGACTCATGTAGTGTGGCCAACATTATTGGCAGAAGGGCACTAAACAACACCACTTTAAACCTTCCTATGCAGCAGAAGATATAGAGGTACCAGATCTATAGCAACAAACGCACGAGTACCTAGGTCAGTTGTATTGTGGCATTAAGCTCCTGTTCCAAGGGCTGGAGCGGGAGGGTAATGGCCCGGCAGCCTAAGTTAACAGCCTGAGCAAAGGGAGGGCCATTAACAAGGGCTCTGAGCCATTACCCCTGTTCCTGCACTTGGAACGGGGGCTTAAGGCCTTAGCACCCCAGGCTACCAAAGCGGCAACCCGGGGGTGCTAAAAACAAAAGTAGCTTCAGTCATTGAACGGGACGCATGTCCCATTCAATGACTGAAAATACTGTCTAAAGATGGCCACCATGGATAGGGAGGACGGGGCTCCATACAGAGCCCCTCTTCCCCTTCCATAACGGCCGTCCGGAGAAGAGCGGAAGGTGCGGCTGCGGCGCCGAGTGCCACCGCATCGAGAAATAAGGTAAGTGGGGAGGGGAATTTAAAAAAGATAATAAGGCAAGGCATAAATTAGTTTCCAAAAAATGATTAGCACAGTTTGCCATTTAAAATGTTCTTGATTAGCAAACACACCCATTTGATTAGCAATGTTGTACTAATTTATTTAATGTCACCAGACGTTATTTGCATCAAAAACATAAATCAAGCATCAGTACAGCATTTTTGTCTACCGCTGAAGTAAGATATTAGTGAGACAAATCAGACTTTGCAAATTCTTTAAATTCCATTAGACCTACAGGTTAAATAATTTAGTTTACCGACTCAACCTAAAATAAATGTATTAGACCCATAGCAAAGGATGACAACAAATTTAAATTTGCTTTCTGTAACCGACTTTATGTTTGGCACACTGCTCGCAGCTATGCCAGTGACACTTATTACTGCAAAAAAGTTAATGTTACATAAAAGTTTCAAACATCCTCTGCAAATAGTACTCGCTTTTAATTCAATCTACTGGACTATGCGAGTGGGCCAGTGGACATTGTGAGCTGTGGCTGCCTGTAAAACGTAAAAGGTCCGCTGCAAGAATGGGCACAAATAAAATAGATATGATAAAAAAGGCTCTCTCCCGCAGGTGCTAAAATATAATGCGATCATAATCATAGAGCAAAGTGAGCTCTAGAGGCTAACTTCAGTGTGTGGTAGTGCAGTAGATGTGTCGATGTACAGTCTGGATGGAACCATTGATCATTCATTTGCGTAAACATCTAGTTAGCCTTGTGTATTCATTATGTAAGAGGAAAGAAAGTAAGAGACTAAGCAGAGTAGATAGCATAGCAGACAGACTGGTCAAACTAGGTGGAATATTGTGGTTTGCTGCCATCTCACTTTTAGGGTAATTGGTATACAACCACTCATCCATTGAGAACCAGTAGCACAGATGAATGCAACCAGCAGGCCACAGAACTAGATTTGCCATTAAAAGCAGATTGCCATCAAGTGTTCACTCATCAATATGATGCATCTTCCCCAACAAAAAAAAAATCTAGTTGACACAATCGGATACACTAACCTAAACTTTACTGTAAACCATGGTGACTATACAGAGGCAGTACAGTAATTCTGCATTATGCAACAACTTGAATGGAATTGCATAACTGTTTTAATAAAGCTACACATGCTGGTCTTTGCCAATGAGGATGTATTGGTATTTAATTGTTTGAAAAAGAAACAAAATCTTGCTTAGCACTCCCACAGAGCCCTTTGGCACTTAACAGTGAAGGAGATGATTACTGCTGCACTCTCTCCATTAGCCCCTTTGAACTTGCAACGAACCGAGAAGAGGGTGGCAAGAGCCTTGAGAGCCAGAGAGGAATACAGGGTCAGCAGTGCTTTCATTGAACAAGGTAACTTAAAACAGCTAACTTTGACAAGTGTCAATTTAATTAGCAAATTTACAGAATTGCATAGCAAATTGCTATGCAACACTGTTTATGTTATGCCTTGTAAGGAGGCGGAGAGATGGCGGCAGTGGGAGCCAGTCATCAGGTGGGATGGAACGCAGGCTTTCACCGGCGGTTCATGCCTGCGTTCCTAGCCACCCCTTGCCTTGGTGCGAATGAAAACGACATCAGTAGTAATTGTGAGGCTGCCGCTGATGAGGTAGGCTTCATGCCCGGATTTATCAACCCGAAGACAGAGTCGCTTTCTGACTCTGAAGACAGAAGACAATGCTTGGGAGGGTATCAAACATCTCCGTGCCATAGTGGGGAGGGGCTTTCAGGTCAAGCAGAGCTATGCGAGTGTAATACTACTTGCGAACCCGTGCCTTTCGGTATCCCAGTGTCTGTTGCATTTCTGCAAACAGACCTTAGCCGGACTGCACTTTCTTCACTGTTTTTCCGCAGTAGGTTCTCTTCAGCAAGATTTACTTTAATGGATTTGTAATGCGCAAGCCATGGACCCGTAGGCATCAGGGCACAGACAAACAAAAAAGACATTAAATAGAGCTGGCCTGTTAGATTTTCCTCCTGAGCCAAAAAGCCTAGGACTCTTCCCATTGACAGAGCCATTAGGTACGGCTGTATTTACTTTCTTTTGGCTTGCAATTTGCATTTTTATCTCAGCAATGTCATGTGATAGGCGAACCACCAGTAGGTGTTGCCCCTCCAGATCCTTTACCGTTAACAGCGATTCACTCACTGGCTAGGAAGCACAGTACAGCCGGCCACCATACACACTGGGGAACTCTGCGTGGCATATATGCGATCCAAAGAAGCACACTCGTCCAATGAGTCAGGATTGTCACTCTGGTCCAAACCAATCTCCAGATAACAAGGGGGGTCCTGGGAGACTCTCTGCCAGACACGAGTCCTGGTTACAAGAGCCTTACCCACAGTCTTTAGCTCACCAACTTTCACAGAGAAGAAATATCCCAAACATCAGTCTTTGTCCTGCCCTGGGGCAGTCCAGCACCGAAATGCTAGGCAATTCTCCTCTGAACAAGAGTACCAACAGCAACTCCAGACACGTGTTTCGGTCTGGTTGAACCTCCTCAGTAGGGTGTAGCTGTGCCTCTCTAAAAATAGTGAGCAAGGGTCCACGTCTTGATTCCCCTTGTAACTTAGGGTGAAACCCCATAACAAGGGGGGTCCTGGGAGACTCTCTGCCACACATGAGTCATGGTTACAAGAGCCTTACCCAGAGTCTCCTTACAGACTTGTGTAACTCAGCATCTGTTGGAGGCTCACAGGAGCCTATAACATTGATCACCGGCTGCCTACTGTCACAAATGCCACGTCTGCCGTGGGGATCTCTCTGGGCTGTCCATTATATTGTCATTGACAGTTCTGCCGTATCTCGCAGCCCCTAACCCCGTGCCCCCGGTAATGCTCAGCCCATGAGAGTGTTTCCTCAGACCCCCCCCAGCTTCGTTGGATCGAATATTGAAGAAGTATTTAAATCAGAAACCGCATATTATTTGCTGTTTCAGTGTCATTGACCATAACAGTTTGTACTTCTACGGGGGAGGGAGCACTCACCATTGTGATTTGCATTGGGCTAAGCAGTGATGTTTCCTGTAGTCTCAGCTGCTGGAGTGTCCGTTGACTTCCACGCAGCACGGATTTCATAATAGAGCCGGACGGCAAGACGGCGCCTCGTCTGCAGCTCGTCCAAACTATGTCTCAACTCCTGCTGCCAACTCAACTGCCAGGGCTACGCCCCTTATGTAGGATGGTGCATTTCCTTAAAGGAGCAAAAGGAGCAGCTTACCAATAGCACAGTCACTGAATTTGCAGGAGACAGAAGAGCAGAGATTTCTCCAACAACCTCTCTGTCTCCATTCCTGCTGCCAACTCATGCACAATATTGATGTTTCATAATATGCCAACTTGATTACAAGGCGAACCTTCGCTTTGGTTCTTTTAGCTGCACCAAGCATTGACTTATCAAGTGTTGGAAATCGGAATATCCTAAATGACAACTGCTACATGAAAACTAACTGGTTACACCCAACAGTTCTAAAGCAGAAATCCTTTTCCATAGCCAACCACCTCTTCCTCTAACTGTTCACTGACACAAGAACTAGGGCAACGCCCCATAGAAGTCTGAGCCATAGGATTCCTTGACAATAGCAGGCACACAAAGCACTCAACGCTGGACTGCCTCCCACTTTCACCCATAAACTGCAAGAAGTCCAAAACCGCACTACCAAATCAGTCTTCAGATTAATTACAGAGGAACACATGACACACGATCTAAAGTCTTGACACTTCTGTCCCACAAGAGAACAAACGCAATTCGAAATCCTATGCTGTACCTACAAAATACTATATGGCACATCCCGCCATTTACTGAAAAGCTAATTATCTGCCTACCTCCATGCTTGCAATCTCAGATCACCTTCACTCAACTGGACTTCCTGTCAGTCTTTTCACTGATCTTGTCTTGGTGCATGTGCCGCCTCAAGAATGTAGATCTTCCCTCTGAGACCGCTCGCCTGATAACCCAAGACTCACCTGAAAAGACCTTGGTTGAAACTCTGAAATACTCAGCTGGTTCCTAGGGCTTGGTAATCTGCAATATTTGCTTATCCATCTTCTTGTCAATCGCCAAGAAACTGCCTCTACAGCGTGCGTGGCACTATATAAAAACTAGAAACAAACAGAAACAACAACTAGCTACTGTCATGGGAAAGTTAGACTAGAGGCACGGCATGTCCATGTTCCCAAAAGATGGACTCAGTGCTTACTGGGCAATGCTGGCTATCCAGGAACAGCTTTTGGCTCAAGTCAGCTGGCAACATATCAGATCAGCCAGGAGGGAATGTCCATGTTCCTAGATAATGGACGCTGTGCTTACTGGGCAATGCTGGCTATCCAGAAACTGCTTTTAGCTCCAGTCACCTGGCAACATATCAGATCAGCCAAGAGGGCATGTCCATGTTACCAGAAAATTGACTTGGTGCTTACCGGACAATGCTGGATATCCAGGAGCTGCTTTTAGCTCCAGTCACCTGGCAACATATCAGATCAGCCAAGAGGGAATGTCCATGTTTGCAGGCGATGGACTCTGTGCTTACTGGGCAATTCTGGCTATCCGGAAACTGCTTTTAGCTCCAGTCACCTGGCAACATTTAAAATCAGCCAAGAGGGAATGTCCATGTTCCCAGAAGATGGACTCAGTGCTTACTGGGGCATGTTGGCTATCCAGGAGCTGTTTTTAGCTCCAGTCACCTGGCAACATATCAGATCAGGCAAGAGGGAGTATTGGAGATGTAAAATGGGAGAATGTCAGTGCTCTCTAAACTTTTCATGCAGAGCCATCTCATCCCGCCCCCTGGAGTACATATATAGTTAATGGAGTAATTGCCAGAAAAATGTATGTTTTCTGAGCTGTCATAGTACTCACTTTACATGACCCCTTAACCCCCCCCCCCCCCCCCCCACCACGGGCATCTGGGCAGGGGCACAGCTCCACACTTTGAAGATGAGAACATAACAAATCTAGCGAAAAGGAGTGATATTTAAGTCTTTAAGAAAATTGGGAGTCTCCCTCCTGAATTGGGATAGTTGGCATGTCACTCAAGGGGAGGCCTGGGGGTGCCACTGTGAGGTGTGGGGGCTTTTTAGGGGGGCAGCAACACAGCTGACCTGCGAGGGGCCTGGAGGGGGAATCGAGGGAGCAATGTCTCCCCGTTGTAGAGAGGGATGGCATGGAAGTGGAGTGGCCTCCCCTTTGGGATGGGATGGGACAGGAGCGGGGGGGGGGGGGGAATATCGGTCGTAGGGGGCTAATACGAAGGTTTTTCGCGGAAGGACAGTGGGCCTCAATTCCCCAGGTGCACATCCCTTGGCACGAACCTTGCCTGACTTCGGGACCGCTTCCTCCCGACTCTTCCTGCCAATGCTACACCGGCAACACCGAACGGAAACCCAAGGCCCCGAAGCGCCCAAAGCCAGACAGCACATCCAGCCAATCAGCGCACGCCGTCCAGGACAGGCGACCAATCCGCCACGGGACAGAGCGGAGGCGCGGAGCCCGGCGGGAGATGCAGTCCCCTCCCCACTCAGAGCGCGGGAGCGAGGCCGCCAAGCCACCCACAAGGAAAACTATATCTCCCGGCATTCCAAAGGCGGGCCGCTCGTCCAGGAGACGCTGTATAGGAATGTAGGCTCAGGAATGGAAATAAAAGGCAAACTATGAAAAAGAAATAGAGAAGGGACTGCCAGCTACACTTTCACCAGCGGTACATCGTGGCACGCGCCTCCGCCGTACGCCACGTTGAAAGGGGAGCACGAGCGCACTGTGAACCGTTGGCCCTTGAAACAAAACAAAAACCGCTCTAGGAATTAAAATATAGCACAAAAACAAACGATACGGGCAATATTTTTTCGAGTACATTCATTATTAAATGTTTCGAAAAATGCAGCAATTTAATGATGTAGTATTTTTATACAAAAATGAAAACTATTAACTTATGGTACTATTTCAAAAAGGTGTGTAGACTGCAAAAATGTTTCACTGAGAATGTTTTGGTAGGAGTGCATTTCTAGAGGGTCCCCTGTTGGCTGCTCAGGAGCGTGTTTCCGTTCCAAGATGGCGGCCGTCGGCACTTCCGGTGAGGGCGTCTCCTAGCAGCAGCAGCAGTAGGCCCCGTGCCAGGCCAGGCTCTCAGCAGTCTCTGCCCGGCGCCTGGGGGGACGAGTGAGCCCTGACAGCGGAGACAACTCCCTCCCTCCGGGCTGGGTGTCCCTCGGGGTGCCGGAGCTGGCAGCGGAGCGCAAGAGCTACTCCACCGCGGGGTGGGCCTCTAGACCGGGGTCCCCTGGGTTACTGAAGGGGCCGGGGGATGAGTGAGCACTCCACAGCGGCTTTCTCTGGGCTCTTATGATGCGTGCTTGGGGGTGACAGTAACTGCTTCAGTGGGGGTTTAGTAACTTCTTACGGGTGATTACAGATTACTTTTTTTGTGTGCTGGAGACTGGAGGGCAATGCTTGTTGGGGGTGTAAGTCACAGCTTCTCAATGGGGCAGTAATTACTTAATAAGACTTGGAGCTTTTGGGGCAGGTGGCTTTTGGGGGGGGGGGGTTATGACTTAGTTGGGTGCCTAGTAAAGCCTCTAGGAAGGACAGAGTGAGTACTTTGAGGGTGAGGGGCGTGACTATTACAGGGACCTTGTGGGGGAGGGAGTCAGCTCCGGCACCCTGTATACAAGTCCACTACTCTGAAAAAGTGCCCCACCATTCTAGCCAAGAGGTGGTGACGAAGTGGCCCTTGGAAGTACCACACCACACGCCATGCCACTCCTCGTAGCCATGTAAGAAGTAGGCATGAGTGCCTGGCGAAACCCCCATGAGGAGCTGCAGACCAATGTGAGATGCAGAGACGACACCGGCGCCTCGCAGCAGTCGCTTTTAATGGACTCCAGCAGCAGCCATTTGGGGATCAATGTTTCTGCAAGAGAGGGTTGCTCAAAGCTTGCCACAAAAAATTCAAGCATGGCCCCAGGGGCGGACAAAGTACAGATGGTGAAGAAGGTAAGACGCAAAGAGCCTTCCACCAATCCTCAGTACTTCCTAAGGGACTCCAGCGTGGCTAAGGTGATGGATGGCATGATGATGGCCAACTTGACAAACCTCAAAGACCAGCCTACCCACCCACATCACAGAGAGAGAGACTGGGTCCACATGATGAGCAGTGTATGCCCATGTAGCATTGCACAAAGCAGCAAACTGGACATTCACAGAAGGCAAGCACTGAAACAGTCTTGTGATGCTACTGCTCAGGCAACGATAAAGGCACTAAGAAAAGACCCTTCAACCCACCCACAGCATGTCCTGAGCAGTCCTGCGACAAAGAAAGTGTTACTGAAGGGACGTGGAGTAAATCCCACCATTGCCAACCAACGGCAAGCTAAGCATCCGCTTCCTGTGTCATTGCTGGCAATGACATTGCTGCTCTACAAAGTTTGTGGTGCGTTGGGGGGACGCATCGTGGTTGACTCTCATGTTACAGCCGTGTGGGGGAAAAATGCCACACTGAGGTGCATCTTTGAAGACCGAGAGAACATAACACAGATCTCTTGGGAAAAGATTTCTACAAGTGCACTGACTGTCGCTGTTCATCACCCAGTCTACGGGATCTCTATCCCCGGAGGATACAAAGGAAGAGCTGCTTTTAAAAGCCAATCTCTTCACGACGCAACGCTTGTCATAAGCAATATTGGGTTTTCTGATGCGGGACACTACATCTGCAAAGCAGCTACTTTTCCACTTGGAAATGCACAGGAAAAAATAAAAGTCGATGTAATAGTGGAACCCACTGTGAGTATAAGAAAAGGATCAACTCCTCTCATAGATGAAGGGAATATGACTGTAGCAGCCACCTGTACAGCTGCCAATGGGAAACCCGCTGCTATTGTTGGTTGGGAAGGTGGTCTGGGCCAAGCAGAATTGACAAACTCTTCTTCTCATAACAACACTGTGACAGTTGTGAGCCAGTACAAAATGATCCCAACTAGGTTTGCCCAGGGTAGGACCATTACCTGTGTGGTCAACCATCCAGCTTTTGAAAAAGAGGTCCGGTACCCTTACATTTTAGACATTAAGTACGCACCTGAAGTGTCAGTGACTGGGCATGATGAAAAATGGTACGTTGGGGGTGAGAATTTACAGCTACGTTGTAATGCCGATGCTAATCCACCACCATCTGAATTTGCCTGGAGCAGGTTGGATGGGGAATGGCCTGACGGTTTACTACCCCTAAACAATACGTTGCTCTTCAACGGGTTGCTAACTTATAACCACTCTGGAGTCTATGTCTGTAAAGTAACAAATGCACTTGGTGAAAGAAGTGGTCAGAAGAGTATCCGGATATTTGACCCTCCAACAACACCCACTGCAGCACCCACAGTGCCCAGACTTCAAGAAACGACTGCCACCATTGCCTCAACGTTATCCAAGAAAGGCTTTTTCCCAGCTTCAACCATGGAAGTGCGCTATGGGGACAATCTGGGCACTGTCATCGGCAGCACAGTGGGTGGAGCCCTCTTGGTGGTCCTCTTAATAGTGGTGGCTGGAGTTCTTTGCTATCGGAGAAGACAAACCTTCCGGGGCGATTATTTCACAAAGAACTACATCCCACCATCTGGCATGCAGAAGGAGTCCCAACTGGATGTTCTGCAGACTGGCAATATGGATCCCTACCCAGAGACCTTGGCAAAAGAACATCCAATGAACAATCTCATCATGAACGAGCGCATGGGTAGCCTTCAAAAACCAAACTGGAACAGTGTTGACACGTACAACAGCAGGTACCAAGAACAGTTTGCCCGTCCACAGGGGTATTTTGAAGGCATTAAGCCACCCGTTGCCTCTAAGCCCTCTCACGATGGCGCTTATGACGACAACGATGAGGACTTTGTCTCGCATTTCGATGGTTCCGTCATTTCTCGAAAGGAGTGGTACGTGTAAAAGCAGCTGATTAAAGACTCAAATGTGCCTACAGTTTCATGCACACTTATTCATTAGAAAATGTGCTTAGTATTCCTAGTGTATTTGAGTGCAGAATTCTTTTAAAGTTTGAGTTGCAACCAAATTTGGATAATACAATGTGAATTATTTTTTTTATATATATATATTTTGGCAGAATAGAATGTTATTGGTACAACTCTGCAAATTTTTTCGCACATGATTTGAATGTAGTGTGATTGGTGTCTGATGGCATCTAGCTTAGAGAGCTATAATTAATGGTGTGTGCCCAGTTTAATTCTACTCTCGGCACACCTAAAAAATGCAGTGTTTGAAAATGCACACTGGATGTATAAAAGAAAAGGTTGCCTGGGGCTCCAGTTTCAAGTTGCACATTCATGGCCAGGTCTTGAGTAATCTGCTCGGAAACAAAAGTAGCATTGAATAACACAAAGTATAATACAACGTTTTAAAAAATAAATAAAATAGTCAATTTTGTTGTGTTCCGAAACTTGTCGACGTTTATTTGTTATAGCCCAATTGTAATTCATTTTTGTCTTCTCTGGTAAACTGGAATGTTTGCTCACGTTCCTTATGTAGGAATGGTAAAAACGGCCATAAATCATAGTGCTCTGTAGCTATCGTAGCCATTGGGATTGGAAACCCTGAAGGCTACGTACACGCTTGTGCCCCTTGGCTTTAACAAACTAGTTTCAAGTTTTAGGGAGCAAAATAGGAATCTTATTTGGTTATTCATCTAACTATGAAAATAAGTTGTTTATTGTTCTAATCAGAGGTGGGGGAGTTTATAATAATGTCCATTCCTTTCTGTGAACCATGCCCACGTTTTTGTGGGGTCTTGTACAGAGACTGTTATGCTTACCGACTGTTCCGCCAGCGTATATTGGGCTTGCCTTTGGCTGATGGTGAAACAAAGCACTGGCTGGTTCCTAACTAGTACATCAGAGAGGAATAAAAGGCAGTTGTACAGTAGTTCCATGACAACACTTCAGATACTGAGAGTACCTTCTTTAGGTGGGATTGCATGCTATCTGGCGATTGGATTGAGACGGCTGGCTTTTGGACGCAAGGTTTTCCTCTCTCGGAAGGCATTGGGAGTAGTGATATAGGACGTTAGCAGGTGCTTGGCTTGAGTGAGGGGTTCATGGTGTCCTGAGTTAGTAGGGCAGCAGGTTTGGTATTGAAGATGCTGCGAGTGTAGCGCTTTATCAGTGAATCCAGCAGTTTAGGGGATTGTTTACTTCTGTGGCACAGTATCCCATGTTCCTGTTGTGCTTTCTGTTTAGATGAAGTGTCACGATCTGTAGGGTGTGATGGATTGGGTTTTTGGGGTGTGGGAGGTGTGAGTGACACATTGTATGCAGTGTATTGGTTTGGGATCTGCATTTGTACAGCTCTTTGAATTTTATTGCAGGTCGGGCAGCCATTGGGGTGAATTATTTGATTTTGAAGAGCATTCATGCAGTTCACATTGTGGGTGGGGATTTCATTGATTTTGGGATTTATGTTTGAGGTTTATTCAGGGTATGGTATGTTTTGTTGGTTGCTCATCTTGTGATTTACACTATGATTGGGGCCCCCTCAAAGTGTGGCGAGTGGAGGGGGATTCTTCAGTTCGTATGAGTTTTCTTGGGATTTTGGTGGGGGTGCTTTAATTTAGAAGAGCAGGCCCCAGGTGCAGGTAGAATTTCCTTGATTTAGAAGAATAGTCCTGGGGACGTGGGTGGGGAATGAATTGATTCAAAATAACATGGTTTGGGATGTGTGTAGGATTTCCTTGATTTAGAAGAACGGGCATGTCTGGGGAATGCTATGATTTAGAAGAACAGTCCAAGGGATGTGAATGGGGAATGCCTTGATTTAGAATAACATGCCGTAGGAGGTGGGTGGGGATTGCTATGATTTAGAAAAACAGTCCAAGGGATGTGAATGGGGAATGCCTTGATTTAGAATAACATGCCGTAGGAAGTGGGTGGGGAATGCTATGATTTAGAAAGAACTGACCATGGGACGTGAATGGGGGATGTCTTGATTTAGAAGAACATGCCTTGGGGAGTGGGTGGGGAATGCTTTGATTTAGAATAACATGCCTGGGTGGTGTGGTGAATCGGAAGAACGGGGATGCTTTAACATCATGGTTCACAATATTTTTATTAAAGTAAAATAAGACTTGACTTAGCTTTCCCTATCTGTATGCGTAATCCCTGCCTATTTTCTAACTCAATTGTGAATGTCAAAAAGGAACACGGTCTGATGTCCAAAAACTAGTCTATCTGAATCTACCCCTATATAAACTGAATGACTCCCTTCTCCTGAGGATACATCGGAGTACCAGTTTGTAAGTTTCTTCAACCATAGGCAATCTTTAAATAGTGTCTGGATATCTCTTGTAACAGTCTTTGTCATTCTTCCAGCGCAGATTATAATTTTCCCTTCTCTTTGATAACCTTTCTGGTTTCTTTATGCCAGAAAAACCTTTCTGTAGTGGCCAATTGTGGCTAGATTTGCTTTGGTTTGTTTGCTTTTTATTTAGCTTCACTTGTCTGCTTTCTATAAACTGGGATTCATCGTACACGCTCCTTTTCATATTCTCTTGGTCTTGTAGGGGTTAACTTGTGACTCTCCCCCTTTCCCAGGATATTATTGTCCGTACAGCTTATCCTCTTCTCTTATAGCTCCTTTCCTCAAAGGGGGACTTTTTTTGTCATATTTTATACTGAGACAAGTTATTTGCTCAGTATTTTGCTCCTTTCTTGTCAGCTCGTTATCCCTGTTACCTCTTATTGGTAGGGAAAGCATTTCCAGGGGCCGTTTTCCTTCTGGACTTCTTCTCAAGTAACCTGCAGTTGTAATTTTCCCCTGCAGAGTTCTGCTTCTCTTTTGGCTCTTGACCCGCTCTTCGATGCCCTTGTCCGTTGACAAGGATGTGGACACGCCATGTCCTTGCAGGGTGGTATTGGCGATGTTAGAGGGGCCTACATAACACTCCTGGATTTCCATGGTCAATCCACCCCCTCTGTTCGGGCTCCTGCCCCAGGGGCTTCTTGGTCTGTTGGCGCTTTGCCTATGCCTCTCTTTCTTTTCGCGGCGCCTCTCTCTCGCTCTATGGGCGAGTTTCAAGCTTGCGGGCTTGTCGACTTGTGCTGACTCTGCCCCTCTCTCAGGCATCTAAAGTGTCCAGTATTTAATCTCTGTGTCGTAGTACATGAGACATTGGGACTTAAAGGAACATGCTGCTTTCCAGTAAGATTTTGGCCTCTAGTTTTTTCGTCCCAGTCATGATTTTTATAAGCCTCTGATGTTATGGAATATGCCATGTAAGCAATAAGGTGGATGTCTCTAAGGAGTTCCTCACAGGAATCCTTGTCCCCAAAGGGAGAATCTCTCACTGTGGGGTCTCACTTGCCTCTACCCCTAGGAAGGGTATTGCAGAGCGGGCTCACCTCCCTTGCCTCACACGGAGGGGCTCCCCTCCCCCCGGGGAGAAGTGACACATTCCCTCAATTGGTCACAGTTGGGAAATTTTTGTTTAGGACAACTGGCATGATTGAAGAATGCTTTGATTGTCAATGAAAGACCCATGGAATGTGGTTTTGGTTGGTACCGGATGGATTTCAAGTAACATAGTTGAGACGTTTTTTAACTTTGTCAGGGTATGTGTTTTGATTTACAATAAAATTCAGGAGATACAGGATGTTGGAGGGATTAATATCCCTCAGATTTATTATGTTTGCTGGAGAATCCTTTGATGGCAGGTTAAAGGGTCTGATTCTTTAATTCAACCTAAAATCAGCTTTTGGAGCACTTGAGGGCTGGGTACACCAATTGTGTTGCCAACGGATAACCATGATCCTGGGATAACTGAGAACAAGTCTATTATAGCCAGAGGTTTGAACCTGTTGGTGAAGGCAAACTCCCCAAAGTGTCAGAAAAGGCAATCAGGCAGGCTGCGAGTTGGGGAGGTGCCCCACGAGTTGTGCGGCATGGGGAAATTCCAGAATGTGGAACCATCCTACCTGAGTTCCTTGTATCATGTTGGGCGGATGTAGAAGAGGTTTTATGAGGCTGCTCCCCTAACCTCTTTGTGGTTGATAAGCGTGCTATGTCTTGAACAGACCATGCAGGGTTCTGACAGTCTGATGCAAAGTCTTGAACCAAATTCTTTCACTGATCGGGAACCAAGGTGTAGGGCCTTCCTTGCTGTTGCAATGTGACCTTTAGGCCGAAAGTGAGCCTGATGTCTGATTTTAGACATTTGATGTAGATCTTTTTAGCACTTAAGCTGTTGCAGTACTGTAGGCAAGATGCAACTACCAGGACCACTGCATTACCTTTTTATTTTAGGTAGTTGCATCTGGAAAGGAACGTTGCGTGTAGACAGAGGCGATGGAACCCATTTTTAGCTACCAAATGAACAGGTTGGCACACAAGAAGTCACTGTTGAAGATTACATCTAGGTTTTCCAGACAGACTTTGGGAGTGAACACAGAGAGGTTGGCTTAGTGAACAGTATGTTAGTCTTTCTGGGGTCTCTGGTTTATCTCCATAGAGGCAGAACCACTTCGCCAGCATTTAATTTGATACCAGCAGTGGTTGTCTCCACATCCCTCTTTCCGCTTGAAGTTCATCTTTTTTATCATCGACATCCATGTGAGAGCTTCTCATTGGAGTTTCTGGCATTCAGGTTTTGGAGCTAGTTTTGATAATCGAGGGCTGCCAGTACCCCTGAGATAATCAGCAGGTGATATTGAGAGCCCTTACTTGACTTGCTGGACACGTTTATTGTGAAAGGATGTAGAACAGATGTAGCTTGTGCTTCCTATGCCCTCCGAAGTTGCAAGACGTGTTGAGAAGCGAACGTTTAAATGGTGTCCAGCACCATTGGGGCATTTTGTAAGATCAGTACGCATACTTGAATCCCTGTTGTTGGCTTTGACATTTTTTTCAGTTCTGTAGATTTGAATGGGCCTTTGGCAAGACGCTCGTATGCACTTGGTGGACATCTTCTGCCTGGCCTTGATGAGGTAGGTGTTGCACTTTTACCCCTGCGGCCCTTTCTCCATTTTGTAATTTTTCCCCTGGTTTCTTGCCCTTTCTTTCCTCCACTGCCCTGCTCATTTTTTCATCCTTGCCCCTGCTTGTGTTTTTTTTTTTATCCATTCCCGTTTTGCTGCCTGTTATTTAGCTATCTTTTTAAAAAAAATTCTGCCACACCTTTTGACCATCTCCTCCCAGCCCCTGCCTGTGCCCATTATTGGCTGTTTCCCATAGGGAAGACAAAGCCTCCTCTGGAGAACAGCATGCTCTTTACATCCATCGTCCTGGCCTAGATGAGGTAGGTGTTGTACTTTTGCCCCTGCGGCCCCTCCTCTATTTTGTAATCTTTCCCCTGCTTTCTTGCCCCTCTTTTCCTCCACTCCCCTCCTTTCCCATGCTAGTTTTCATCCATTCCTCTGCTAGTTTTTTGATCCATTCCGCTGCTTTGCTGCCAGTTGTTTTATTCAATTTTCCTGCCTCACCTGTACCTGCGATTGGCTGTTTCCCCTAGGGACGCCAAAGCCTCCTGGTACAACGTCCTTTCATCACGGGATGTTTTTTCGCAGGGTTTTTTTGCAACAAAAATATTTTAAAAAGATAGCGAAATAACAGGCAGCAAAACAGGATTGTGAATATTAGTTTACGCCACATCTAGACAGAATGAAGTGGATTAGCTTGCGTCGCATCTAGACAGAATTGTGAATGTCAGGTTTCACTACACCTAGGCTGGATAGTAAAGATTAGCATTGCACCACATCTAGACAAGATAGTGATGCCACTAACCAACCCACTGAACAATCTCACTCCTCTTCATACACATCTCAAACTCTACCTGAACGCAACCATACCTCTAATGCACAACAAACCGCACACACTCGACCACACTGCAACAGCAAAATATACTACACATAGCCTCATACAACGGCACACAACGCTTCCCAACCGAAAAGCGTACCTAGCTCAGCAAATGGTGCAAACCAAACTGACGATGCCAACAGCACATCACACTCTCTTGCCTTTCTCCCACTCAATCCTACTTCCCTTTTCAGATCCGACAGAGCGCCTGGGGACCACTCCGGAGGTGAGGGTGCGTGGTATGTATGTATGTATGTATGTATATCTCATTTAAATTGTTATTAAGGCATTAAACAAACTGTACCAGAGTGTCCTCTGCGGGCAGCAGCTCTCCTGTTTACCCCCATCCATGTCTCTTGGCAATGGGTTGTTAACTGAATACCCACAATGCTGTGCAGGTTTGAGCAAGCAGGAGCTCGCGCTGGAAGACCTTTTATTTTAATGAGAGCCAGAGGGCAACTTTGATTTTTATAGTTAGTTAAGCAACTGTTTCATCATTTTAGACGCTTTTATTATGTACCTGAAAATGATGTTCAGACACCCCCGAAAGGCCATACCATGGACAGATCACTGTTAATTTGTCTGAAATGTTCTGTTTCCAAAAGGCTCTTCCTAATTGCAAACTATCAGACCTGCTGGCAATTGCGGCTCCCCATGGGCGCCATGGACTGTGGAAACTCCTTGGATTAGAAATGTAGGGCTTTTTGGTGCGCTCAGGTTAAATGTTGTTCACTGGGTCGGGGTGGCAGTTCCATTTCCTTACTACCTTTCAAAGGAAATTGTCTCTATTGGTTTAAATTATCCGCAGACCTGGTAATCTGGTTAGTGACATTTGTCACAGAAATAGGGGGGGTGGGGTCTCGATTTACACTGGTCTTTGGTGGAGTAAAGGCTTTAATAGACTCTCTTCTTCCCTCTTCTCGCCACCAGTGGAGCAGAACAATCTTTGAACTCTGCATATGATATAGGGGAACCGGTCTTCATTCTAACTCTTGTGCAAAAGGAGTGGTGTCTAGTGGATGTAGTGGCCCGCTGCGATAGCCAGGAACGTGATGGGCGCCTGTAATGGAGTACACAAACCCAACATGCTCCTGACGAAATGGGAGCAAAGCACCTATAGTGCCGACCTTTGCACTGCACGTGTGGGGTCTCGTGATAAGAGCCGTAGCTTTTTTCCCCACTCGCATGCCACCCAACCCTAATTGATTTGACCTCCAATAGTAGAGACTCTTATTGGGGACGGGGTGATGGGAAACCACAAACCCACCCCCTACCACCTTTCCATGTAAGGTTTGAGGGTACTAACCACCCCCCCACTCAATTCTCCACGTACATATATCAAACCATTTCTTATTCGCCAAGAGTCAATTGTCACTCGCCAAGGCGAATATACGTTTTGAGGCCCGAGATTATAGCTGACCCATTTCCCGCCATTCCTTTTGACTGCCTAACACCGGATTCCCCCGCCCAGCCAAAATGTTAAACTCGACATTTAAGCGACCACTTTCTTTTTAATCGGATATCAAGCCTTGTCAGAGGAGTTGTCCAGATTCCCTTGCAATTGAGGGGGGACTCTAGCCCCTTAAACAGTCAAATGGGGGCTCTTTTTCCCTCAAATGTTAGTTAGGTGCAGGAACTCCTTTCTTAGACGTAGCGGAGAGGAGATCGGGGGTCATTCCGAGGTTGGAGGTAAAGAATTACCGGCACGGGTGCCGATGCCGGTAATCCCTTACCTCCGTATTCCGAGTTCCCTTTGCGGGTCCTTCCTTACCTCCTGCTTTTTAGCAGGAGTTAAGTACGGCATCCGCAAAGGTACATCGGAGGTAATTACGGTACCGTAATTTACAGTGCCGTAATTACCTCCTTCCCCCATTCCCATTGAGCCCTATGGGGCAGGAATGGGAATGGGGAAGGGCAAAAGGTGAATGGGGAATTACCGGTCCCTCCAACTCTGGAATGGACCGGTAATTACTCCGTTCACCATGCCGGATTTGGGACGGTTTTGGAGGCAACCATGGAGCTAATTACTCCATGGTTAGCTCCAAACCCGGAATGAGGCCCTCTTTTCTCTTAAACAGTGAAGGCTCTAATAAATAGCGGTGTGGTGGGGGCTATGCAGTCTCTGAAGTGGAGAGACGGTCTTTAACATGTCGGCCTTGCAGCTGTTCTCGACCACTTTTAGAGGCTGCAGCTGCTGCAATGCCCAAGGTCCACGTGCGCTCCGACTCCTCGCACTAGTCTAGCATCACACATGCTGTAGTTACTTGCCTGCCGTAAAAAATGCCATTTCAAAGGCTTTATCCCAGTGAAAGGGGGTCGCTGGCAGCGTGTAGTCACTCCAGGAGGGATGTCTATTGTAAATGTGATTTGTGCACAGTTTCTGGTTGATGTTAGCATTGCCTGGGATGGAGGCGCACATTAAGAAGCGCGGAGCAGCCTGTAAATGGGATATTGCACTGTAGGACGGCATAATCAGCCTGTGTAAGCACAATACCTACAAAGAGGCTAACCAATGAACACAGGGACCAGTATCGCACATATCGGGTAGAACCTTCGGGGTGGGCCAGGGGGTGGGAAGTGTCTCCGTGCCGGGATAGTCGGGTAGCGAAGGACAGGAATCCTTGGGCAGGAATAGGGGTTGAAATAGCTCCATCTGTGCTGGAATTTGCTGCAGAGTGGGTGTTGGGAGATACAAGGCATAGTGAGGGCTGTGTTGTTTTATTCTTGGTGGGTTTGAAGGGCAGCACTGGACATTTTTGCACCTTTATTTTGCAGTCCCATCCACGTTTTGCGGAAGGGAGCAGGCAGGACTGACATTTGAAGCTAGAACAGGATGTGGGTGCAACGCATAACGCATTCTCTCTAGCGGGTTTGGATGTTATGGCCAGCAAGGAGCTGCACACTGCCTGGCACAAAGTGTTGCAGACCGTGTGAATGATGTAGGTCCAGAGAATCCTGGAGGGGGAGGTGATGATGGCATCCCTAGAAACAATGATTGGGGAGGGCAAGGGTGTTGGAGCAGAGGACGACTTGGAAATATGGAAAGCTTTGAGCAAGTTAAGCATAAGGCAACTTGGGGCTATTCAATGGCGTTTCACAGTGAGGCTATCGGTTGCGGCTGCGATGGCTGGTGCAATGCCCCATCAGGGCTGAACAGTCACTCTACAGATGCACCCATCGTTATGTCATTGGTAACGGGGGAGGGGAAGTTCAAGGATGGGCAGGAAAATACGATGTTCGCGGTGTGAGAACTCAAACGATGAGATGTTGCCAGGCATTTAGCGTATAGACCAGAGGACCCTGGAGAGAATCTTAGGGAATTGTTCACGGTCACTTTGGCTTTTCATGTTCAGAAGAGCAAAACTGACCATCTGTGGAAAGGGCTGCATGCTGGAAGATTTCATCTGAGCGTCGTTGCTTGGGAGGAAGTGTGTTGGGAGTACGGCCTTGTGGATCTGCCGTGTCTGTAACAACATGAAAAGGATGTTTGGTGATAATAGTACTCCCAGTTGACATAGCAGCAATTAGGTTAACCATCTCTAAGGCAGGTCAAGTTCCATCATGAGTCCACTGTGTTAGAGAAGAGTGGGGTACAACAGATGGCTACATTTCAGTTCATGTTGCACACGCATAACCAGTCCCACAGATGAGCATTGACCAGCCACATTTACTCCACAAAGAGAACAAACACTCCCAACAAAAAAGTAAAATACACCCGACATAAAAAGGACATCACGTGACCTGCCCGCTTCCACCCACACAGCTGCACAGTTCTAATCTGATTCCTCGGACCAGCCGAGCAGTGCTACAGGATATGATAGGTTATTTATAACGCGCTTAATACCCTGAGGTTTCTAAGCGCAGACCCAAGGATCAAACCTGTGTTGATCTGTGTCTTGCTTCCAAGGCGAGTATGTTGCCCCTGAGCTATCCTCACGAGGACAGAGCGCTAAGGGTATTACTGCCTGCCAGTGGCTGCAGGTGATTTTCCCATGAATATGCGTGAGTGACAGAGCACAAGCTAACCAGGAGAGGCACAGAGGGGGTTCATATTCAATTCAAATGGTGAATTTTACAGCACATTTTATGTAAAAATGTGTCTAAAAAGCTCCACAGTTTACAATCAGTTTTGTTGGGTAAGACATGAAAACCTCCCATTAGTTTCCAAGTCCCCAACAGTGCACAGCCTTCCCCCCCCTTTTTTCCAATATTCTGCGAATGTAAAATGTCATGCTATGTCCATACATGCCCAAAGATATGCCATGGTTTCCACATAAGAACATATTTCTGTTGGCTTTGCCCTTCATGTCAGTAAAAAATGCCTTGCCAGAATGAGAAGGTATCTCCAGACTGGCTTCAATATGGGCTATTGTGTCTACAGAAAAACACTCCTGTTGGCTTTACACTTAATGGCAGTTAAAAATGTCATGCCATGGTAAGAAAGCCTCACTACAGCGGTGGCACCAATGCAAGACTATGTGGCCATGCAAGAACCCACATGTTAGCTTTACCCTTAATGGGAGTTAAAAATAGAATGCCATGGTAGGAAAACCACTCTGCAGCGGTGTCACCAATGCAAGAACACTCGTGTTGGCTTTGCCCTCAACACCAGTATAAAATGCCATGCCACAGTAAACCAACATGTCTTTGCTTGCTGTCGTCCAAACCGGTGCTCCCCTGCTCCTCCAGAACCAGTAAGGACCATATTGACACACTCGCTCCCCCCTGGGCCAATTTCTCTAATCACACTTTTGCCACCGGAACTTCCCCTCTCCCCTTAAGCACTCCCTTCTGCACCCCCTACCCAAGAAGCCGTCTGCCGATCCTACCTACCTGGCAATCTATCTCCCGATCTCCATCGCCTCTTTCCTGTGCAAACTCTTGGAAAAGCTGGCCATCTCCCAGATTACTCTCCACACTGAATTTGTTGGTTCTCTCCATGACCATCAGTCTGGCTTCAGAGCTGCCAGAGCACGGAAACTGCTCCCCCGAACACCCGTGAAGATCTGCTCTCTAACCATGATTTTAGCATTCATTCTGTCCTTATCCTCCTTGATCTTTCCTCTGCTTTCGTCACGGTCAACCACGCCATCCTGATCAATCGACTCTTGTCAGAACCTGGGCATCACTGATCAGGGCCTGGCATGGCTGACCTCTTTCCTCTTGGCCCGCCCCTCCCAAGTCCAACCTGGTCCCTTTTTCTCCACCACTTTTTGTTACCTGTGGCCTTCCACAGGGCTCTATCCTCTCACCCTGGTTTTTCAACCTCTGCTTGGCCCCCTTTGGCTCACCTCTAACTTTGTGTTATGTGGATGAGACTCCGCTTTCCTTCATGCTCCCCTCGGCCGCCTCCTCTCTCGCTCATTCCTGACTGTCTATCTGTGATTCAGGATTGTTGCGCCTCCAACTAGCTCTGCCTTAATGCCAGTAAGACGGAGATCCTTCTAACTGGGAACTCTGCCCCTGCTTTCCCGCTCTCTCTGGCCGCCCTCTTCATTCGCTTCCTGCGAGGCAAAAAACCTTGGTGTCATCTTCGACTCCACTCTTTTTCTCTCTTCACATCTCTGATGTCGCCAAGAAGTCCCACTACCAGCTGCACCTCCTTGAAGGGACTCCTCCCTTTCTTACTTCCCCCAGAATTTCACTGTCTCCAAATCCCTGGTACTCTCTAGGCTGGACTACTGTAACTTCTTCTTTCTCGCTCTGTCTTCCTCTACTCTCCTCCCTCCTAGAACAGGACTGCTAGACTTATTCTTGGCCTCCAGCCCAGGGACCGTATCTCTTCAGCCCTGACACCGCTCTACTGGCTCCCGGTGGCTGCAAGGCTCAAGGTCAAGACCCTTTGTATTGTTCACAAGGCTTTCTGGGGATGGGGTCTGCACTACATCTAACGCTCTCTTCCAAAATACCTTCCTTCTGGAGCCCTTTGCTCCGCTACTTACCACTCTCTAAGGGTTTGGCGCTTCTCCAGGCAGGGAGTGGGGGGAGATTTCTCTCCTCTAGAGGTGCCTCCCTCTGGAATGGCCTCCCTACCCCTCTCAAAATTGGACCGGGACACCTGAAGGTCCGGAAGCAGCTCAAAACTTTCCTCTTCTCCTCTGTGTTCTCTCTCCCTCCCCTGCTGACCTACCTGTCTGCTGTACCGACTGGTTGCTTGGCTACCCTCCGAGTCTCACGGGGAATTGGGTTCTTTCTTTATCAGTGATGGCACCTGACAACACACGTATCCCAATATAATTGTAAAAATAAGGTTAACTCCCTGTCAAGGAAATGGGACCAGAAGATAAGTTACAAGGGTAACAAAGTTTCTATAATAAAAATTGCCAGCAGAGAACCCTGCTGCTCGAGAGGGTTCTGCCAAAACATTCCACTTGCAGCACATTAGAAGAACACACAGCATCACTGATGCGAAAGGTATACAGTACATTTTCATGTATCGGATAGGTGGGTAGCATGTAGGACAGTCGATACTATATGGGTTACAAGATGCTGGTTGGTCGCTGTCTTGCAGTCGCTCTGGGCACACATGGGTTAGCTGGGCTCATCTGCGCGGTGTGAAGGTCAGGGAAAAGAAGCACTTTCTCTAACTAAACTGATAATGCAGAAATAATGGCACACATAAAACCTTGCAAGAATGGGGGTATTTAGGTCCGATGGAATATATTGGCATTCCAACCTTTACACTTTGGATTCCCTTTGATACAGCAGATCTCGCACCCAGGTGCCCACCCCTAAGGTTTTGATCTACCATCTGGGGCCCTAGTGATATGGGTGAGCGTGTGTTGCTTTTGGAATAATACACTGCTCCAAAGGATTAGGGCTCTGGCGATTGGTATCAGCATGAAAGGAACTGTGGGTGTCGGGGCTGGTGGGCTCTAGCCTGTGGGGGGGGGGGGTTGTGAGGGCACGGGCAGTTTAGTGGAGATAAACAGGCACTAGGGCTTATGACTTGTCACTGTCTCACACTCTCCGCATGGCACATTATTTTCGGAAATGATACTACAGGATTGTAGCAAGGCATGGCTAGGCTTCCGTGAGAACAGTGCTGGTGCGAGGCGCTGGGGATGGGAGAGCTGCATTTCTACTGAGGAGTGGATTTTCAGGCCTAGTAAAAAAGATGGCGTTGGGCCTAGTTCACGATGGCTTCTTATTAAGGGGCTGAGGGCTACAGTATGTGTTATTCTCTATAGGATGCGGTGCAACAGAATGCCATGGGGGGGGGGTGCACACCCCCCCTCTTGGTTATTTCATATGTTGTCCCTGGAGTGACGCAAGGGGGGGGGTGCATGGATCATCTCCTTCCCAACATCAGTCACCCTTGCACTGCATCCGGGCCTACCACACACTTAGGGGCTGTAACTGTAACTCTACAATCCCTTATTCTCCTTGTACTACCCAGAGCCGCGCTACCCTGGCTGCACTTACTCGGAGCGTTGCTGTCCTGGCTGCACTTACTCGGAGCGGTGCTGCCCTGGTTTGCTTTAGTAAAGTGCCATAGTAAGAAAACATAACATGGCATTTTACAAAGGACCTCGGCTGCATGCAATGCACCAATGCCCCCCCCCCCCCCCCAGGCCCGGCTGCAGCCTTCCAGCACTTGTACAGGCTCTCTGAATCATTTGAACGTGCACCAGAACTTTCTCGGTTCGTTCTCACACATGACACTTGCACAGATCCTCTGTCACTCACATGCACATACTCTTTTCAAATAAACGTTCTCATACACTCACACAAACACATGCGCGCACACACATCATGAATACACAACATTCCATTATTATTTTTTTAAGCATATTGGGTAGCAGCGGTGGAAGAGGGTCAGGGATCGGGACACACCCTTCATCCCTCCTCCTGCCTATTCTTGGATAGGCAGAAGGAAGGGTATGCATTCTGATCCCACCCGTGGTTTGGAACAGACAGGCAGAGGGAGGGTGAAGAAGCCTTCAGTATCCTACATGCCCTGGATTTCCTAGCGCCCCCGGAGAATTCTGAAGACTGTGGCATTACCAATGGTCTCAGAGCTCTCCATGAGTGAAGGCATGAGGTGTTGTATTCACTGGCCTTCATTCATATAAAGTACAGTGTGAGGGTGTGGAAGTAGGAGACTGACACACAGGTGGCATGCTTTTGGATATAGAATTTTACTAGTTAGAAAACAAAAGAGAAAACCCGGTCTGACCCTAGTTCTAAGAAGGGATTCCCTGCCTCAACTAAATACTAAGGAATGTGTCGGGATGTCGGTCTAAAGCAAAGAGTCCACCGACCGCCCTGTGTCCTAAAACCTATTTCTAATGGATCGGGGTTGAAAGTCCGAGATCCAAATGTTCGAGGGAGAAAAGACTGTAGATTATTTTTCCGAAAATAACCTTCAGTCTTTTCTCCCATGAACATTTGTGACTTGGCCCCTGCCCCATGCCCCCACCATACCCCTACTCACCTTGCAGTCGCCGACTCGCTGTGTCCCTGTGACGCCTGTTCCATTTCACTTCAGTGAATTATTATTATTATTTATTTGGCTTTTTGGGATGGCTGCAGGGGACACTCCTGCATCCCCGCTCACAATATAGTGAGCAAAGGTGCAGGGGACACCGCCGCAGCCCCCAGCACTGAATGCGTGATTTGTTCGAACTTTTCGGCCACTTAGAATGTTTCGAACGGCCGAAATTTGGCCCAATCACGCATTCAGCTTTTAAGCTCGGTCAATTTGGATGTTTCCATTTCTCTAACCCTTGCATTATAAACTCAACTAAGGAAAAGGGGAGATCTTCTTGGGCCAGAAGAATGCCTTCATTCTTCTGGATGACGGGCGAACATTCACCTCTGGGTGATGCAAATGAAATGTTCTTCTCAAAGGATACAAATTAAAAAGTCTCAAAAGGCTCCTTGGATTGAGTTTCCAGTAAGGCACATAGAACACAAAGTCTTGAATCTTCACAGTGTTAGGGTGGTGATTCCCTCCCCTTGACCTTTCTCAAGATCTTGTAGTCCCAAGAGAATGACTTCCTTCTCTTGGCTTCTTCCTAAAAACCTGAGGGTATGTATCCCTCCCCTGGATTTCTCACAACACTCGCCATGTTCACAGTCGTCCTGGTTCACTAGCCTGTGACTGTGACAATGGTTTTGGAAGCAGTTCATTATTGGGAGTGGATCCCAATCCCTTCTTTGCCGGTTCACTATCCTGCCAGATATTCGTTTTTTGTTGGGTCCCTGACCCCTTTGGTTTCTTTCTCATGTATCCCAGACCCCTTTGGTATTGATTCTCTCATTCGTGGTCTAGGCAGCCCTGGTCTCCCAGTCTTCCAGGAACTGCCACGAAAATGACGACTCTGGATGCCACTACTTATTGGATGCGGGTCCCAGACCTGTGTCCTACTGGAGTATGGTCCCTCTGGGCTTCCCAGCAAGCCTCCCAACCCTCTTCTGGTTGCTCATCTGTCTTTCTCGACTGCTTCTGGGTTCATCGCACCTGTTCTGGTACCTCCTTCTCCATCCAAGCTCTGCGGCAACTCTGCAGTGGCTTCCTGATTTTGGGCACCAGGTTCCAGGCGACCACGTTCTCCGGCTCTCTTGATCAGCTGGAGTTTCGTCGTTCTGCTTCCAGGCACAGCCTGACCCCGGCAGAGCCCTGAGGGACGTCTCTGCCAATGGGTAAGTGTCCTGTCCTTGACTGCTTCGTTCGGCTCCAGACCACGGAAGGATATCTCTCTGAGTTTTCATTCCCTTCTTCAATTTCAGCGGTGCTTTGGCCAATAGGAAATTTATAAAGACTAGAAGGCTAAGTCTGGTTTATAGAGGTGCTCTCTATGCCTTAACACTTTTCCTCATCCGGGTACTGATCTTACAGACTCTTGTGAGTCTGTTGGTCCCTCCCTCCTCTCAGTACATTAGGGATATAGATCCCTTGAGGAGTCCACACTCTTCCTCGTCCCAGTACGTCCTACCTTACTGGTTTTAAGAAAACTGATTGGAACACTAGGAATGATGTTGTAGGGTTTGGTGAGGAAGGTGGGCCATGGGGATACCGTGTTCTCGCCATGTTGTCACTAATCCCATAGGGAGCTTCCTTCCCCATGAGATCCACTTGCTGAGTGTACCACCCCCAGGGGGACTATCGAGTGGAAAGAGGCTCCCCGTGGGGGAGAAGTGACGAGATCCAGAGATTCGTCACCACCGGCATTATGAAATTAATATCACCAGTCTTTGCATTTGCAAAGAATTTTAATGCTTTTAGATTCTTTGAAAATGTAAACACTGCACTTGCAGTATGGAGCAAATTAAAGTCTCTTGCTCTATGAGGCAAATACTTTTTTTTTTCTAATTTATGGACCTAGGGGGTCCTGTAAAGTTAGGTGGGGGGCTTTTCCCTTGTGCCCCATATGGGCGAGCCACCCCTACTGTCTGGTCCATAGAGACACATAAAAGTAGAAATGCATCTTTAAATTTGCATTAACTACTAGGTGCAAAGAGGCATGAATAACAAAAATGCATCAAGTTAAAATATAGTTTTACTTACCTAAAGATACCATACTGCCATTTGGAAAGGAAATTCCTTCACACTTAAAAATATAAATAATAAAAAAATACTCCCCATTAAAAATCAAGTCCGGAATCCTAAGCATGATGATCAAAAAATGTTGCGGTTCATAGAGTGTATTCTAGATGCTAATCTAGAGTTCATAGAGCGTATGCTAGAGAGTTCATAGACACTGTTCTAGTTGTCATAGAGCATTTGCTAAAGAGGTCATAGAGCGTATCCTAGTGAGGTTATAGACACTATTCTAGAGGTCATAGTGTTCCTAGACACTATTCTAGAGTTCATAGAGCGTATACTGGTGGGATCATAGAACGTATTCTAGGGAGGTCATAGACACTATTCTTGAGTTCATAGAGCATATGCTAGAGACTGTCTATTCTAGAGGTCATAGAGCGTATGATGGAGAGTTCAAAAACCCTATTCTAGAGGTCATAGAGCGTATGCTATAGTGTCCATTCTTGAAATCATAGGCACTATTCTAGAGCTCATAGAGAGTATGCTGGAGAGTTTATAGACTATTCAAGGTCATAGAGCGTATGCTAGAGTGTCTATTGTAGAGTTCATAGTGTATTCTAGAGCTCATAGAATGTATGCTAGAGAGTGTCTATTCTAGAGGCCATACAGTGTATTCTAGAGCTCATAGAACGTATGCTAGAGAGAGTCTATTCTAGAGGTCAGTGTATTCTAGAGGCCACAGGCACTATTCTAGGTGTCAAAGTGTATTCGGCAGAGGTTGTACACTATTCTAGAGGACATATACTGTATTCTAGAGAGTTCATAGACACCACAACCACCTCCTTCAATGTCCGTCTGTTCTATACCTGAATCGGAGACCACTAATATCAGTGGCCTTAAACCTTCTCGCTGCCAGGGAGACATCTGTCGAGCTGCAGTCATAAAGGACTGCACACAGCACCTTTCCCCCTCGCCACCTTTATCAACTCTTCCTTCTCCACTTGCTCCGTTCCCTCCCAGTCTCAAGGATGCCTTTGTACTCCCCTACTAAACAATACAACGCTAGACCCTAACATCCCTACCAACTACCGCCTGATCACGATTTTGCCCTTCTTGCTGAAAATCTTGGACTGCACAGCCTATCTGCAGATCCAGAGTTTGCTTTAGACCCACAACCTGCTGGGCCTATGCCAATCGGGCTTCTGTCGTGACCATGGCACGGAAACCACCCTCTTGGACCTTAAGAACCAATTGGACGAAATCAAAGATGCTGGCAGTTCTGATATTTTGCTATGGTTGGACCTGTCTCTAGCCTTTTTCTTAGTTGATCATCAAATACTGTTCTGCGACCGAGCCACAGCAGCACACTTCTCACCTGACGCCATCACCTGGATTCCCGACCTTCCTTCTGAAGGAAGCATGATAGTTTTCTCATTGAATGCTGCGGTGCCACCAGCCTCAGTCACATGCATCGTTCCACAAGGCTCGTGCGTTTCTCCAACATATTTAGTGAGCTGCTATTTGACTTGCTGGATGATAAAGGAATCTCATACACAAACTATGCGGACGACACACAGATTCTGCTCCACCTTTCTGGAAACTTACGAAACTGACTCACTCAATCTCCTTTCTGTCTACCACATCCTCCAGGCCTGGATGGCTTCTCATCACCTTTGTCTCAACAATGAGAAGGCAGAAATCTGTGTATTTGGCTCACAATCCTTGTTGAAAAACCTAGCCATGAATACAAATCCTTCACCATTTGAAGGAATCACCATCCTGGTGGCCAGTAATGTAAACACCTTTGGAATCTATTTGGATGCGACTCTGTCACTCTCAAGACAGGTTAATGCAATTGCCTCAACAGCTGCACACATGTTAAAACTAATTAATGCCTGCAGGCCTTTCCTGACCCCAGAAAGCTGCATCACCATTGCTAGAGCCCTCATAGGCTCAAGGCTTGACTAATGCAATGCCTTATTTAAAGGAACTTCAGAGTGCAATATCAACAAACTACACAAAATCGCGCTTTGGGATGTTGAGGGCGTTAACGCATCTCAGCAGTGCAGAGAAATGCTTACTGGCTGCCAATCCGAGAGCGCATCATCTTCAAATCCCTGGCCATCACGCACATACCCCTTTCTAACACAGTACCAACATATATGTGTCACAAACATTCTCTTAAGTGACAGTCCACCAGGACTACTTGCTCCACCTACTCCTACAACTTGACTATCCCAAGCATCAGAAGAACAAGATCAGGGGGGTCCAGTTTCCCAGTAATGGCTTCCAAGTGCTGGAACATTGAACCTTTGTGCAGCTGATTTCCATCGGTGAGTGTGCCCCCACTTGTGCTCCATTTTACTTGTATTAAGGCGCCCCTGCTCCAAAGCGCAACCCGACAGCCCCAGGCCCCGAAATCCGCCCTCGCCACCTCCCGCTTCCTGGTTCCCACCAATCCCCCCCCCTGACCCGCCTCTGCGCCCTGATTGGTCCCTCTGCCCCTTCGCTGTATCCTAGTCCTTGCCACAACATCCGCGACCCCCTTTGTGCAGCTGATTTCCATTGGTGAGTGTGCCCCCACTTGTGCTCCATTTTACTTGTATTAAGGCGCCCCTGCTCCAAAGCGCAACCCGACAGCCCCAGGCCCCGAAATCCGCCCTCGCCACCTCCCGCTTCCTGGTTCCCACCAATCCCGCCCCCTGACCCGCCTCTGCGCCCTGATTGGTCCCTCTGCCTCTTCGCTGTATCCTAGTCCTTACCACAACATCCGCGACCCCCTTTGTGCAGCTGATTTCCATCGGCGAGTGTGCCCCCACTTGTGCTCCATTTTACTTGTATTAAGGCGCCCCTGCTCCAAAGCGCAACCCGACAGCCCCAGGCCCCGAAATCCACCCTCGCCACCTCCCGCTTCCTGGTTCCCACCAATCCCGCCCCCTGACCCGCCTCTGTGCCCTGATTGGTCCCTCTGCCCCATCGCTGTATCCTAGTCCTTGCCACAACATCCGCGACCCCCTTTGTGCAGCTGATTTCCATCGGCGAGTGTGCCCCCACTTGTGCTCCATTTTACTTGTATTAAGGCGCCCCTGCTCCAAAGCGCAACCCGACAGCCCCAGGCCCCGAAATCCACCCTCGCCACCTCCCGCTTCCTGGTTCCCACCAATCCCGCCCCCTGACCCGCCTCTGTGCCCTGATTGGTCCCTCTGCCCCTTCGCTGTATCCTAGTCCTTGCCACAACATCCGCGACCCCCTTTGTGCAGCTGATTTCCATCGGTGAGTGTGCCCCCACTTGTGCTCCATTTTACTTGTATTAAGGCGCCCCTGCTCCAAAGCGCAACCCGACAGCCCCAGGCCCCGAAATCCGCCCTCGCCACCTCCCGCTTCCTGGTTCCCACCAATCCCGCCCCCTGACCCGCCTCTGCGTCCTGATTGGTCCCATCAAGAAGATCAGCATTCATTTCCAGTCCTCCCCGGGCAGCCCTCTGCCCGTGCAGCCCCTGCGGCTAAGGACCCGAGGCAAAGGACGGCGCATACAGTGGACAGCTCCTGATCGTATCTGCAGGTATCCGCAGGAGAAGCAAGAAGCCAACAACAAGTAAGTGTGGCAAGGGCGGGGCCAGAAGCAACTACTTCAGGCCATACTACCCTACCACCCATCTAACAAAGCATCACCACTGTAAACTCATTATATCTGCACTCAGAAACTCTGTCCTTTACATGTGAAAGTTGCATTTAGGAGTTGTGCCCAATTGCATTTAGAAGCTGTGACCAATAGCCTCTCTGTGAATTTAGAAGTGTACCCAATTGCATTTAGATGTTGTGACCAATAGCCTCTCTTTGAAAGTTGCATTTAGAAGTGTGCCCAATTGCATTTAGAAGTGTACCCAATTGCATTTAAAAGTGTGCCCAATAGCCTCTCTGTGAAAGTTGCATTTAGAAGTGTACCCAATTGCATTTAGAAGCTGTGACCAATAGCCTCTCTTTGAAAGTTGCATTTAGAAGTGTACCCAATTGCATTTAGAAGTAGTGACCAATAGCCTCTCTGTGAATTTAGAAGTGTACCCAATTGCATTTAGATGTTGTGACCAATAGCCTCTCTGTGAAAGTTGCATTTAGAAGTGTGCCCGATTGCATTTAGAAGTGTGCCCAATTGCATTTAGAAGTGTACCCAGTTGCATTTAAAAGTGTGCCCAATAGCCTCTCTGTGAAAGTTGCATTTAGAAGTGTGCCCAATTGCATTTAGAAGCTGTGACCAATAGCCTCTCTTTGAAAGTTGCATTTAGAAGTGTACCCAATTGCATTTAGATGTTGTGACCACAATAGCCTCTCTTTGAAAGTTGCATTTAGAAGTGTACCCAATTGCATTTAGAAGCTGTGACCAATAGCCTCTCTTTGAAAGTTGCATTTAGAAGTGTACCCAATTGCATTTAGATGTTGTGACCAATAGCCTCTCTTTGAAAGTTGCATTTAGAAGTGTGCCCAATTGCATTTAGAAGTAGTGACCAATAGCCTCTCTGTGAAAGTTGCATTTAGAAGTGTGCCCAATTGCATTTAGAAGTGTGCCCAATTGCATTTAGAAGTGTACCCAATTGCATTTAGAAGTTGTGACCAATAGCCTCTCTGAGAAAAGTTGCATTTAAAAGTGTGCCCAATAGCCTCTTTGAAAGTTGCATTTAGAAGTGTGTGCCCAATAGTCTCTCTGAGAAAGTTACATTTAGAAGTGTACCCAATTGCATTTAGAAGTTGTGACCAATAGCCTCTCTTTGAAAGTTGCATTTAGAAGTGTGCCCAATAGCCTCTCTGTGAATTTAGAAGTGTGCCCAATAGCCTCTCTGTGAATTTAGAAGTGTGCCCAATAGCCTCTCTGTGAATTTAGAAGTGTGCCCAATAGCCTCTCTGTGAATTTAGAAGTGTGCCCAATAGCCTCTCTGAAAGTTGCATCTAGAAGTGTGCCAATATCCTCTCTGTGAAAGGTGCATTTAGAAGTGTACTCAATTGCATTTAGAAGTTGTGACCAATAGCCTCTCTGAGAAAAGTTGCATTTAGAAGTGTGCCCAATTGCATTTAGAAGTGTACTCTCTTTGAAAGTTGCATTTAAAAGTATGCCCAATAGCCTCTCCGAAAGTTGGAATACATGGAACACATGAGTGTATGCGTGGGGCACACTGGAGAATGAGGGACAAACCAGAGCACGCAAGGTGGACTAGAGTGCGTGAGTGTGTCGAGCTGACAGGAATGTGTAGGGCAACCTTGAACGCATGAAAGGAATAAAAATACATAGAACGGACCTGACCCCATAGATTTGCGTGACGTACATATTATGCTTTGGAACACAGGGAACATTTGTAAGAGCATATATCATACCACACCCCACGCTTACTCTCTTCTTTACACCACCACTCAACTAGAACACAGAGATACTATGACACCATTCGGTATAACTGTTCTCATATCAACATCTCCCGCTCACTCCCCATCACTCTAAGTAAACACTGCTGGTTTCACACCCCCCAGCCAGGCGTTCACCTCAGGCCTAACGCAGCCACACTCGGTCTGGATAAATCCTGCCAGAGCGAACACATACTCCTGATCTCTCAACCACCACACCTACCGCTAAGAAGCAGCTACCACACGAATTCCGCACCAGCTGCACACATACCTGGTGCGCACACGCACCTTTGGACTCTCTCTACTGACCTGAACTTCGGTTCCCAAGGGCGTTCAACCTACCAGCGCCTTCAGACCATACCAATGGTATATAAGGCGCTATATAAATGCAAAATAACATAACATAACTAAGATCTGGCCCTTCAGGAAGCAACTCGAGGCCCTAACTCTCCTTACCTGAGCGATGCTTGAAATCCCTCAGCCTGTGGCAATGTACAATAGGCCATGCTACTGGCAACCTGTTCCACCTATATATTCTGCAATATCTATGTCAAGGTCCCATAATGTAACTTGTAGCCAGTGCCTTGAAGTGTCTATTCTAGAGGTCATAGAGCATATGCTAGAGAGGTCATAGGCCCTATTCTAGCAGGCATACAGTGTATGCTAGAGTGTCTATTCTAGAGGTCATAGAGCATATGCTAGAGAGGTCATAGGCCCTATTCTAGCGGTCATGGAACATATGCTAGAGAGGTCACAGGCCCTATTCTAGCGGTCGTAGAGCGTATGCTAGAGAGGTCACAGGACCTATTCTAGCAGGCATACAGTGTATGCTAGAGTATCTATTCTAGAGGTCATAGAGCATATGCTAGAGAGGTCATAGGCCCTATTCTAGCGGTCATGGAACCTATGCTAGAGAGGTCGCAGGCCCTATTCTAGCGGTCGTTGAGCGTATGCTAGAGAGGTCACAGGACCTATTCTAGTGGTCATAGAGCATAGGCTAGAGTGTCTATTCTAGAGGTCATAGAGCATATGCTAGAGAGGTCATAGGCCCTATTCTAGCGGTCATGGAACATATGCTAGAGAGGTCACAGGCCCTATTCTAGCGGTCGTAGAGCGTATGCTAGAGAGGTCATAGGCCCTATTCTAGCAGGCATACAGTGTATGCTAGAGTGTCTATTCTAGAGGTCATAGAGCGTATGCTAGAGAGGTCACAGGCCCTATTCTAGCGGTCATAGAGCATATTCTAGAGCATTTTGTATATAGAGCATTTGTAGAGGCCATAGAGTGTATGCTAGAGAGGTCATAGGCCCTATTCTAGTGGTCATAGAGCATATGCTAGAGTGTCTATTCTAGAGGTCATAGAGCGTATGCTAGAGAGGTCACAGGCCCTATTCTAGCGGCCGTAGAGCATATGCTAGAGTGTCTATTCTAGAGGTCGTAGAGTGTATGCCAGAGACTTCATAGACACTATTCTAGAGGTCATAGAGCGTATGCTAGAGAGGTCACAGGCCCTAGTGGTCATAGAGCATGTGCTAGAGTGTCTATTCTAGAGGTCATAGAGCGTATGCCAGAGGTGTCGCAGGCCCTATTCTAGCGGTCATAGAGCATATGCTAGAGTGTCTATGCTAGAGAGTGTCCATTCTAGAGGTCATAAAGCGTATGCTAGAGAATTTGTACACAAGTGCATCGAGTGTATTCTACAGCATTCATGTACACTGTTCAAGAGTGCATAGAGCGTATTCTAAAGCATTCATCTAGTGTATGCGAGAGGTCATGGAATCTATTCTCGAGTGCACAGAGCGTATTCTAGAGAGGTCATAGACACTGTTCTGCAGTGCATAGCTTGTGTTCTAGAGTGTTCATGGACACTGTTCTAGAGTGCATAGAGCGTATTCTAATGCGTTCATGGACACTATTCTAGTGGTCATAGAGCGTGTGCTAGATAGATCATGGAATCTATTCTCGAGTGCCTTGAGCGTATTCTAGAGAGGTCATAGACACTGTTCTGGTGCGTTCATGGACACTGTTCTAGAGTGCATATGGCATATTCTAGAGCATTCACAGACACTGTTCTAGAGTGCACAGGGCGTATTCTAGAGCATTCGTGGACACTATTCTAGAGTCCAAAGGCTATTCCTAAAGGTGTGTATTAATAGGAGCATTTTCAAGAAGTTTGAGGATTTCTGAAGGTTCTTTCTGCGCCGAAATGCTTTGAAAGTTTGGCACATTCCAGGCGTCGTTACTTAAGTCTTCTCTGTTGCAGCAGGGCGACTCATGCACAACAAGGAATTCATTTGGTATTGTAAAGTTTCTATGGTGGTTTGGGCTGTCAGCGCATTATGCTGTGTGAGCCACACAGAACACTGCTCCTTGCTTTATGAAAAGCAGAGGAATGGTTTTGAGTGCTCCAGGTACAATATGTAGTCCTATTTTATTTCTTAAATTGAAAATACACTTTGCTTCTCTATTCAAAATTAGCTGTAGTCCTGATTTTTTAAATTATTATTTCTTTTTATTTTTGGCACGATCTACATATAGGCTCGCAGCAGTCAATGTTTGACAACACCCTTGTCCACACTCCTTCAATAGAGGAGTGGGAGAATGTTTTAACATCAAGATAACTATGACATGATTTAGTAAAGCTATTGTTTTGCAGAAAGTGGTGTTAGGACAGTTTTTTTGAAGTCTAACTAAGGGCTTAATAAAACCATTCAACTGAGACAGTACAAGACTCCACTCTTAGTGTAAGGCTGTACCACCTGAGTTCAGGGTAGCGTAAACGGAGCACGCAGGCTTATCTTATGAGGGAGAGAGGGCTGTGGAATCAGTACAAAGAAATTCTAATACACATATGGTCCAAGGAAACACTGACACACTATGTATTCTAAAAAAATAAGTGGTTTATTTACATTCAAGTAGGCCCAGATAAATCTTGGGGGAAATATGTACTATCACAGATCATATAAACACATTATAAAAACCACAACACTATGCTTTAAAGTACACAGACCAAAGCATAAACCTTCTTTAGAAAACAAACAGTAGTCTAGGTCATTCAAACATTTTCATACACATTCATGATAAGTCACACCTATTCTTGGGGAGTAAAAACCATTAGTTACTTTTTAGATTACTTTCTGTTATACAGGGTAGTATACCCTAGCAATTGTACCGTGATGCTCAGCAAATAAATCACATAGTAAACCAACTGGACAATATACATTTCTGAATAGTGGAACACTTATTCTAGGAACAGTAAAAACCTATAACTCTGATTCAGGATAACCCAGCTATTCTAGCGGAGTTGGACCTTGGAGTGTAATATACAATTACACTAACTTTTCAGCTCAGTGGAACACAGTCTAAGATCAGTAGTAACGTATTACACTATTTCTGGGTGGCTCAGGGCAGACCAAGGTTAGCTACACCTAAGAACACCTTTCAAGAATGGCACACGGCTATTCTAGGCAGGTAAAACCTAATGTTGTAACATACAATGACAGTTTGCTTTTTTGGATCAGCTCAACACAGAATAAGGCAAGCAATAACTCTTTAACCTGTTTTAGGATGGCACACAGTTAACCCAAGGTATGTAAAACCTATACACTTTTTTCAAAAGGAGCTATCAGCAACTTGGAGGAAAGTATAACCTATGGCAGACTTAAGTCAGGGGAAGCAAGACCCACTTGGGGAAACTCATACATTTATATCCCAACAGGAATAGTACAGTGGAACCAACAGCATTACTTTCAGGAAGAGGGGGACCCAATCCACAAGTGAGTAAATTAACCCTATAGCTACTTTGTTAAAATGGTGAAACAGTTTCTAAGGAAAGTAAGACTTGGAGTGCACCTATTCAGAATGGCACACAGCTATTCCAGGTAGGTAAAACCTGTATATACATTTCAGAATAGCAAAACATATCTAAGGTAAGTAATCACTGTACATATACTTTTCAGAATGGCAGAACATTTCAGAATGGCAGAACATTTCCAAGGTAAGTAAAACGGCCTTACATATACTTTTACAAGTGACAGAACACTTTCAAGGAAGGTAAGAACCTTTGTAACTGTTTACTCTGAGCTGCTACAGTTACCAACTAACACTTTAATAAGTAAGTCACCTTGTCAACGCTTGTTTTACTTTTCAAGGCAGACCCCTTAAAGTATCCAGCCCTTCCTAATTCTATGACACGAGTTCTCTCGGAGGCAGAAGAGGGACCCTAGTGGTCTAGGAGCCAGCTGTAGGCATGGTGAGCTAGGGCTCTGTTGCAGGCAAAGTCAGAGTTCCAGAGGAAGACTGTTCAAACAAGTGAGTATTCTACTTTCAAAGTTAGTTGAGGGTCCAGGGACTTCAGAGAAGACACCCTAGGAGGATTCCAGAAGGGGGGTCTGGGTGAACTGGACGAGAGGTCTCCCAATCACATAAAACACCCCAAAGCTACACAGGAATCACAAGAGACTTAAGGTAAGTAATTCCCAAGCCAACACAGTACATCAGCCCAGAAAAAAGAGTTTGCAGCAGGAGGACTTCAGGATTTGCAGCCATAAAAACAGGCGCTGAATTCCTTATGAAGACCGAACCCTGGATGGGCTTTTACAGCAAGAATCAATCAATGCAGAAGGCAAGAGTTTCTTCATGGCTGGATGCGGCTCTGTGGATTTTGGGCCCTTTTCAGGAGCCAGAAGAAGACTGAATATTGCCGGGGGGACTCTCGTCATTTGCAAGGTCCAGCACTCTGGTGAGGGGACTTTGCGGACTCGATGCCCACAAAGTTTCAACAAGATTCGGAATTTGGAAAACCGCGCACCGCACAGTGGCTCGAGGTCCCAGGGTATTGGGATATTGTAGCCCCGCAAGGTCACAGCATGACGTGGGATGGCTCAAAATGTTGGTCTTCTTGAATCTAGTGGGTCCCACCAGGCTCTGGGTCGGGCCATCGTTTTGGAGTCCCCAGGTCGATTGGAAGGAAGGGTAACGGCAGGCTCTCCGGTTGCTGGAAATTGTCTCAGCTGCGTTTTCTTCTTCACCTTCTTCGGTTTTGATTCCAGTGGTCGACTACCTCACCAGCTTCCAGGAACTGACTTTTATACAGGAACCCAGCCAATCAAACAGCCATGCAATATTCATACTTGGGGAGTCCGGGGGGGTGGTGGTTTATAGTCCTTTCAGGACAGCCAGCCTCCCAGTTTGAACTGGATTCTTGCAGTCAGGCTGGTAGACAAAGGGCTGCAGAGTTTTGGACTCCGCCTGCGCTTCCTGCCTTCACGGACACTCCTGCCGAAGATAAAGTTAAGACAAAGGATTTTCCCGCCCTGGATGTCGGGGGGGGAGAGGGGAAGGAACAAGAAAGGACAAGGAATGCTGAAATGACTGGCAACAAAAAAAAAAGACGTGCCATTTTGGTAAAATGAGCACCCATCTGTGCCTTTACCGAAGCTATGGAAACAGCCTTTGGTAAAGGTGCTCTGAATTAGTTAAAAGGTTCACTGCCACCTACCATTAAAGGTAAGCTTGTCCCTGCAATGTAACTGTTACAGTTAAAAAGAGAAAGGGGCTACATTGTATCTCCCAGCACTCCACATATGGTGGGGTGTGCTGGTTTCACCTAACAAGATGTTAAAGGGACCCAACTATCATTTCTACCCTTAGGAACTGTAATTCTCACAAGGTTAGCCAGAGAAAGTTAAAAGGGGAGCCCCAAGGGCAACCCAGCAACAATTGACAGTATGTGCCAAAAAGTTGTCAAAGAGGATAGAATAAAAAAGGTACTATGGAGGGTCTGAAAAATGACACCCATAAAAAGCTTAAGACTCTTGAGAGTGTGGAAAAAGGTTCCCGCTCACTGAGGAGTAAGGAAACCTAATCCACCAGTAAAGCAAAAAGCTCTGGGGTTGACAGAGGTCAGGAAGATTCATCATTAATATGAAAATCTTACCCAACAAGGGGAGTGAAAGACTGGTAGAGTGGAATATTACTCCCGGTTCCCCACCCTTTCTACGAGGGCAAGAGACAGGCAGCTGGCCGTGGCAAATGGCTCCCAGAGAAGTGTCTCTTTGTTTCTAACATTCAAGCAGAGTTTGCCATCAAGCATCAATTTCTGAACGCTTGCACAGCAATTAGGTTACTCTAATTAGTCGCGCTTCCCCATGCGCGTCTTGAGTTGTGAGCTATTGGCGTGGAACTGTATTGGCATGTTGACGGATTAGAGAAGGCAGGCCACGGGCTTCATGTAGACATTGAAAAGCCTGGGAGACAAAGCACAGTCTTGGGGAACCCCAGTGGGCCTGCCAGCTAGTGTGATCTGAATTGATCCATTATGGCTTGCGGCATGTTATCACGGGGAAGGTCTTTAATCCACCCCTGATCTCTTCCTTCTAGGCCCTTGCAGGCTTCCAGGAGGTGCATTAATATCGAATGATCCACCGTGATCTCTGCCGCAGACATTTAATAGGATTCAGGCTGTCGGGTGATCATTGTCCACGGAAGTCCATTTGGAACCAGACTGGTAATCGTGTAGGCGTGGGCTTGTCCCCCTTCATGCATGGAATTGTCTTGCCACTGTTCACTGGAGAACTCAGTTAGCCATTGTTTTATAGTCGGCTAGGGTTAGCAGGCTGTGTGTAGTAAAGGTGCCATGGTGCCGGACAGTTGGCACGAGTCCTGAACTTGGCAAAGCATTACAGAATATTGTTTATTGCGGTGCTGAGGTTGAGATCTGGTCTTTAATCCGCTGGAAGTGTAAGGGCATCTCTAGGATGTAGAGGATTTCTGCTCTATCTGTGATTGGTGCCCTGAGCGGGGCGAGGGTTTCGTGATGCTACATTGGGGAACCTGGGTTATTGATTTCATTGTAAATGTTGCAGCGTTAGCCTATATATTTAGAGGCCCGAGAAGTCTTGAATGGATCAGTTCTTTACTTTTTATCCAGATAGGTTTCTCGTAACCCCTACCAGGGTTTCCATAGCAACGCTTCTTTTTTTGACATGGGTTCTAATTTGGCCTAGGTAAGTAGCTAATTCAGCCTTGTCCATCTTCTTTTATAGGTCTGTAAAGCGGAAGTTTGCGGGTAGTTGGCACTCAGTCATAGGCGGATCTGTGTGAATGTGACGGAAAACAAACAGCGAATGCTTCGTGTTTAGTTTCGTGCAGTTATCTGTGGGTGGAGACCCCCGCTCCCCTTACAGAATTGATTACCCTTACCCACCCCCACGTATAACCAGAGGTGTAGATAGGGTAGGGCCTGGGCGGGCAAGGCCCACCCAAAATCTGTAAATGCCCACTCAGCAGCATTGTGGGGCATTTACAGATGTTAATATCACTGCGGTGGGCCCAACTACATTAGCTTCAGACCCCACTTGTTAGACAATCCTGGCTACGCCTCTGGGTATAACTCGCTGAAATTTGTGGGGAAAACAGGCGTTTTGAATTCAGTATTTTTGCACTCGCAGTAAACAAGTCCTACCGTTCCAGTCGTGGTGGTTTGTGGGACCGGAGGAACCGGGCACTGGAAGCTTTGCAAGTGTCTACTCTTTTAGAAGGCGTCTTTGCCACTTTGCAGCAAATGGTGCAGAGTGAGCGGAGCAGACCCATGGCTGCCTGGCAGTCCGGCCTGCAAGCGAACACAGACGCATTGATTCAAAGGCATCCCTGGAGAGGGGCAAAGGGGGCATTTGCTCGACCCCCTCCACTCCCCCACCACAAATGACTTTCCAGGAGTCTTAAAGATGCTCCTTCCCCCAGCACATTTGCATATTTGCACATTTGCACATTTCCTGAGCCTCTTTTCGTTCTTCTGGCCTGAAAGGGACGCCCCAGGAATCAATGGGCTAGGACTGTCAATGGGGTGGGGTCCAGGACTATCCCTGGGGTGGGGGCCATCACTGTCATAGAGGGAAAAAATAAACAGACATTTTCAAACTGAAACATGCTTCTTAAACTTACATCCACTAGTTTTCCCGTAAACTGTGTTAAGTTGTTTGTTTGCCCACCACACAAATACCCTGTGATTGTGCTGCCCTTTCCTTTGTGTTTTATCACATAGATGTTCTATGCTTGTCTAACTGCTTAATCACACACGATATGATATGGCATTTACAACGCGCCTATACACACGTGTTACAAATAAATGCTTCTGTTGTGCTGACAGCAAGTAGGAAACTAAACTACGGACTCATGGGCGCCAACATTTGATTTTCACTGTGGGGGCAGAAATACCCCCGCCTCCGCTCTGAATATAAGCAAGCGACCAGCCCACCCCATCTCTGGGCCAAGTACATTTTATAGCACTTTTCTCATTAAGGAACTGAAAAAGTCATGAGATTAGCGGCCATTTTTAAATATATAGCATCTCAGTCTCCCAACTACTGAGCTACCCTGGTGGCGTCCTACTGTGGAGCGTCTCTATGGTTCCCTTAATGTGCTCAAAATCCCTGCATTACAAACCGGGTAGTTCATGACGTCACACTGCCCCTGTGCATAGATTTATTCAGGATGTACCAGTGGCGGCTCGTCAGTAACGGGCGAGTGGGCATTGACCCACTGGTATCTTTGCCCATTATGGAGGAGCCATCCCGGTGTAAATACTGAGCGCCCCTATGCTGCTTTTTGCAGCTGTGGGAGCGCTCCTGGTCTGGCTAGAACTGTCAAAGGGAAACGCGGTTTCCATTTAACAGTTCTGTTCCCCAACCACGAATGTCCAATGGCCCATGCAAAGCTGGGGGCGTTTTGCTTCCCCAGCCTTGGATGGCCCATTGGGGATGCTGGCTGGGAAACTGAACGTTGTATGTGTGAGATGTCGCTCCTGCACCTCTATGCACGTAGAAAGGGAGTGGGGTGCTTCATCAGTGCTCCAGCTCGTGTGTGTGTGTGTGTGGGGGGGGGGAAGAGAGAAAAAAAATAAAATAACACACACACACACACCAAAATCAGCTCCCATTCTTAGGTGCTGGGGAGCCCAGGGGGCAGGCGAGGCGCTGGAGGGTTGCCAATGATGTCTTTGTATGTTTGGAGAGCAGAGGTTTTAAGTCAGGGCTCCTTGTAGTCATCACAGGTTGGACTAGTTTCTTTGTCATGTTCCTCTATTTTATTCTCCTGACACACCCAAGGACATCATTGGGCACCAAGAGATCTCTCTTCGCTCCAAACTCCGACCCAAATCAGGACTTATACTAACCAGCCTTGATAAAGACCCTTACGGTCAAAACACGTGTCGGCACCACATGAACAACAGTGTTGACACACCTTGACATTTAAATGTACAGAGAACAGTTGAGCAACTTATCAAGAAAAAGACAAAAGGCAATAAAAAGGTATCAGGTAATATTATCCCCATATATATGGTCGCCGGGAAAAGGTTGCGGCGATATTATATGGGTGACCATATATATGGGAACAGGGACAAAAAAAAAATGAAATAAATAAAAAGAAAAAAAAAGTTTGGGGTTTGCGGGGGTGTCCCCCGCATGTTCCATGCATAATGTCGGCACAAAAAGTATTACATGGAACCAATAAAAATGAATGCTAAACAATTCATTGTGTGGATTCTACCTACTTGCTCAGCTGAGTGGGGACAAGCCTTTATATTCATAACACCAGTGCCAATCGAGTAGAAGCTAACACCAAGCTACCTGGACACACACTTTGGGCACCACGAGCACGGCCCTCCAGTTTCTACCCACAGGCTGCCGTTGAAATCAAGATTGGTAACAACGATTAGGCACCAGCAACCCACAAGTTCCTAGTCCTCAAGAATTCCTCTGTTGACTCTCATTCATTAGACATTTCCACATATTAATTGTAAACTTCCCCTCATTCACTCTCAACTGATTTCAATTTATTAAAAATGGCCATTACAAATATCGCCAAAGCAAGTGCTCCGGACAGCTGTGTTCCATTCATTCATCGTCTATTCCAGAGATCAGCTGTAATAACTCTGGAAATACTATTGAGAAAGGGACCTGAGTGCTTTACTCTAAAGGGCAACGACTGCCTCACTTTTCATTCCTACATGGAAAGGAGTTTCCGGGCAGCATAAAGTGCCCACGCTAAAGGTTCCTAATTCACAGGAAAGATTCCATCGTGGATCCATGACCGCTAATGTTGGCAGGCAATTTATATTTCATAATATACCTGGGATGGAAATGTCATGAGATATAGTTTGGTATTAGGCATGGTAATGTTCCAGAGGGATCTGTTACTGTGTCACTTCAGCCTTAGTAAATCTCTGCTGTCCCAGCTTAGTAAATATCTGCTGTCCCACCTAGGTAAATCTCCCCTGTCCCACCTAGCTAAATCTCTGCTGTCCCACCTAGGTGAATCTCTGCTGTCCCACCTAGGTAAATCTCCCCTGTCCCACCTAGGTAAATCTCCCCTGTCCCACCTTAGCAAATCTCCGCTGTCCCACCTTAGCAAATCTCTGCTGTCCCACCTAGGTAAATCTCCCCTGTCCCACCTAGGTACATCTCAGCTGTCCCACCTAAGCAAATCTCTGGTGTCCCACCTAAGTATATCTCTGCTGTCCCAGCTTGGTAAATCTCTGCTGTCCCAGTTTAGTAAATCTCTGCTGTCCCACCTAGGTAAATCTCTGCTGTCCCACCTTAGCAAATCTCTGCTGTCCCACCTAGGTAAATCTCTGCTGTCCCAGCTTAGTAAATCTCTGCTGTCCCAGCTTAGTAAATCTCTGCTGTCCCACCTAGGTAAATCTCTGCTGTCCCAGCTTAGTAAATCTCTGCTGTCCCACCTAGGTAAATCTCTGCTGTCCCACCTTAGCAAATCTCTGCTGTCCCACCTTAGCAAATCTCTGCTGTCCCAGCTTAGTAAATCTCTGCTGTCCCAGCTTAGTAAATCTCTGCTGTCCCACCTAGGTAAAACTCTGCTGTCCCACCTAGATAAATCTCAGCTGTCCCACCTAAGTATATCTCTGCTGTTCCACCTTAGGTCTCGGTGGATGTGATGCCTTGGCGGACCTGGCCATGCAAATCAGAACAGTTGTGTTTGCATCTGTGGGGCAAAGATAAAGTAGAGAAAACCAAGCCAGGGGCATTGACAAAGCAAAAAAAACCGATGATCCCAAAGAACGAGGCGCGAGGAAGAGTGATGGGATTGGCCGTCCACCAGAGAAGAGTGAAAAGGCAATGAGGACAATTAAGAAAGAGATGAGGCAGTGTTGAAAAGTCCACTGCCTAAAACACAAGGTGGCTGGTGGGATAACCAAGGGGGGCAGTTGCCACCACAAGCCCGGTGATGCTGGCCCTGAGGGCTGTTTGGAGAGGAAACCCTAGCTATCTCCACCATGCCACCTGGAGGAGGCAGGGGATTTCCGCTGGAGCCCACTGTGGCACACTGTCCCGTTAAAGAAACCGAGGAGGGTGATTTAAGTGATGAGATTAGTGGTAGAAAGTGAGGTCTCTCAAGCGTGGGCCGCTACATGTGGGGATTCACTAGATTACTGCCATAGCAGGAGAGAGTGGCTTGGTGTCTTCTTCCAGTGAAGCAGGTCTTTTCTGCATATGCTCCTGATCAAATTCCAGAGGCGAGGAGGAAAAGTGCTGTAGTACTTGCAACAAGTATGCAGGAGGAGAGTGAGAAAGAGGTAGTTAGGTGCAAGAGGAGTGGTAATTGCTGCAAATGTGCCAAAGTGGGAGGATGAGGCCAAGGGAGTGGAGAACAGCGGAGAATTATTAAATGAGAGTGTTGCAGAGGGAGGTTGAAGGCCGCATTAGGTGGATAGTATATTTTTTCTAAGACTTAGTGAAAAGAGAAGAGATGGGGGGAGGTGTTGGAAGAGTTAAGGATGATCACTGAGCGTGGTGAAGTTTTGGAGGTGCAAGAGAAGCACCAGAACAAGGTAGAGATGGGAATGAGGGGAGAGATCCCCTAAGGAACAAGCGCATGGCTGGACGATGAGGAAGGAAAAGAGTGGTGAGTAAGTCGGGAAGAGCCCTAGGTGGGAAGTCGCTGGGAGACCCTGGAGATCCAGCCCATTGGACCATGCTCCAGTGCAAAAGGTCAAGCAAGAACTTAATGCCAGACTGTGAGTGACTGGAAGACCTTGGAGACGCCTTCGAGAGTTGCATTTGCTGTTTTCTGAGGGCCGTGCGTTTGCCAAGAGACCTTTACAAACCTTGGACTGGAAGCGAGGCGTCCTCCCTTGAGATTTAACCCTGACAGCTGTTTGAGTTGGCCTCCGACTCCCTGTTAGTTATTTTGCCCCCAGTTTTGTATAACATGCTCACTCTCTTCTGGGGCTTGATTGCTCCATGTCTTCTTCATAACATAGGTCTGGAAGAAAAAGTAAGAATTCCTATACAACCTCGAAACAAAGATGTAATCACTGAAGCAACTTGGTTGATTTTATATTACTTTGCTACTCCTCGGTCACACTGTTCAGTTCGGACGAATGTAAGCAAGCTTGTTTTCACCCTAACCAGGTTGGTAAAGATTTTTTCAACCATCATTAGTGATTTTGTATTTGTTTGGACCATAATTAGTCTAGTGGTAATAGAATGTTTAGCTATCATTTTATTTGTTTCTCTTAGAATGATCCTCCCTCTTCTGGCATATGAGAGAACTTGGGGATACGATATGGAGTGTGTGGACTACTTTCCTCCACTCTTTGATAGCCGCAGTACGGAAGGGGAGTGGATATAGGAATATCGACAATCCAGGTTTCGGGGAATGTTGCAAATCCCCAAACATAGATTCACACCGATCAGCAATATGAGCACAGCTATGTAAGGAAGGAATAATCAGTGTGTTAAAAGATGAAGCAATAAAAGCCAAGGAGACACTACATCTCGCTAGCAGCTCGCAGATCATAGGAAGCACCATGGTCGAGCAGGTCCCCAGATCCCCCAATCTTTTGGCTGCCCAAAAAGTACTTTGAAGGATGGCAAATTAAGTGGAATCGCCTCTGGAACCTTAAAGGGAGAATGCTCCATGCTCTGAAGAACCAACAGGAGATCTCGGTGGGAAAGGAGGATCTTGTTTTTTTTGTATGGTGCTCTATCTCAAAACATGCAAGGAGGCAGAGGGGGGTTATTCTAAATAGGAGTTATCCCTCCCCATAGTACCCATAAAGTTCACACTGCTGCCAGTTGGTATCTGGGAGTCGATACTGCTAGATTTGGTGTAAATCTAACATAATCAGGCGATTGCAGTGCAGCCGATCAAACCCTGTTTTAGAACCTGTCAGGAATCGAGGGAATTTGTTCCTTTTTCCCCAAGGGGGTCCTGCCCCCTTCTATAATGCTATGGAGGTGAGCCTGCTCCACATTCCCCTCCCTAGGGGTCAAGGCAAGTGGGACCTCACCAGGAGAGACTCCCCTTAGGGTACAATGTCTCATCCCTAAAGCCGTGCACACTAGGGCCTACATGGGATGCACCAAAATACCAGAAATATTTAAATACCAAGACTGGGATGAAGAACCACATAAACATTATCTTATGGAAAGAAAATATGTCATGGTAAGTAAAAATGTCCAATCCACTGGGACGGATGCGTTGATTAATGTGCACTCGAGAAGCAACAGTGAGGAGAGATGAAAAGGAGAGAGGAACGCATATGCAGGCCTTTGGAAGACCCCATGCTGCGTAACACCTGCAGAAGGTGAAAGCCAGGAAGCCTGCGAATTTCTAACTCGCTCAATACCAGAGAGCAGGACATCAGAGCTATGGTGAACCCGAAGCGTGAGAAGCCGACAGGGCAGGAGCCTGAAGGGAGGTGGTGATGAGACCACAAAGGAGGATCTGTGGTCGACAGCTGGTCCACAAGCTATCCCGATATCCCCGCCAAAAGAGCACCGCCACGTGTCCAGCCACCCATTGGCATACAAAGCTCCCAAAGACATTCTACTTCAAAAGCAAAGGTAACTGGGAGAACGGGAACCAAGGAAGACCCAGAGGGAATCCTTACACGGCACAAGCAACTTGTGCCAGGAAAAGCCATAAGATAAAGTTAACCCCGAGACAAATAACTCAAAATGTTGTGAGAAAAGACAAATCTAAATACTGAGAGCAAGGAACAGTGGATAACAAAAGCCTGGGGGAAGGAGGGAAAAGGCAAAGTTAATCTTGAAACCCATAAAGTTAAAATGTTGTGATAAAGGAGAAGGAATTAATGAAAAGTTGAGTAAAGGAGAGAGAAGATCAGTGGATAACAATACCCTGGGCAAAGGGGAAAGCCACTCGATATTCTGTACAAGGAGAATATGGTATACACGCATTTCACCGATCTATTTTTGGTCGTGGTACTTTTCATCGCCGGATTTTACATCGCCAGAAACCCCGTTTTTTTTATTTTTTCATTTTGGGGGGTGTTTTGTTGGGGTTTGGGTATTATTATAATAGAATGGCGGTGGTCTGGGGGGGGGAACCCCCCCCAGAATAAAAAACAAACAAAAACAGGGTTTCTGGCGATGTAAAATCCGGCGATGAAAAGTACCACAACCAAAAATAGGTCGGCGAAATCACGTAGAACTGAGAATATAATACCAAAGAGAGAGAACGAGCCAGAGTTTAGAGGAACTAGTCAATTGAGCCATATACAAAGACAAGTAGACCAAAACAAGTTGAACTATAAAAATCCAGGAGGGAAAACCTACCAGAGCAATAGCACCCTCCAAGGATACACTGAAACCAAGAACCAGAAATACAGATCTTCTAAAGGATCCCTAAAAGGTATTCCCAAAGAGGAGGGAAAACTTAAAAGCGCATTTGAAGAATTAGAGACTGATCCAGAAAGTCACAAGAGACTATTTGCAGATTATATATTAAAAGAATCCTAACCGACTGGTACTAGAAGTACCCTCTGGAGAAGGGAGTACTTCTCAAGAGAGTACTTCTAGTACCAGTATTGGAGTACTTGAGTACTCCCTTCTCCAGAGGGTACTTCTATTACCATTTGGTTACCCTTCTCCAGAGGGAACTTCTAGTACCAGTCAATTAGGATTCTTTTAATATAAGTTAAACAGATAAATTAATAAGTTTAATATAAGTTCTTTTAACCTAAGTTAGCTTTCATAGTGGTAGGAAAAGCTATGTTAGTTTGGACTGCTGACTTACTCCTTTTTTCAATCACGACCGAGTGATGAGTACCTTAGTTAGTAATATAGGTAGGGACACCCCATAGTGATAGGGAAAGTAGGGCCTTATACCGTTTATTTTAATAAATATAGTGAAGCATGCCCTCAGAGAGTCTGTGACCGTCTACTGACCTGCCACACATCCCATTCACTGACTGTATCCCAGCCTGGAATAAGCACTGAGTGTTGCGCCTCTACGAGATTGTTGAAATGCTAAGACCACTTGGAGTGACGTGCCCTTTAGGTCAATATGTACTATGTCAATCTTGCCCATTCTGGAGCCCAATGAGCCAGGACTGGCTATCACATGGGCGAGGGGACCACGGAGAGATGAAGGCAATTGCTTCAGAAAACCTGGAGGTGAAAGGTGAACCAGCTTTTCCTCTTCCACAAGGCGGAAAGGCAAATCGCCTACGTTCTGGACAGAGGAAGACTAGGGCATCTCTGCCCCTTGATTGAGTATCTCTTGTCAAAGACCCTTGCATGGAAAGATGGGTGCCCATCTTTGCCAAAAATAAGAGTAGCCACGATTTCACAAATTCATGGTAGATTTGGCTGAATGACTATGTCAAGGAAAGATTGGATGAAGCTGTGAACACTCCGCTGAGTTTATCAACCTGGATGATTTCTGGTCTGGAGTGTATGCTGCCTCAATAAATATTAATTTCTCCTCTGCCCAGGCCGTTAGTTCCCGTATCATTGTTACCCAACTTGGTATTTCCCTCTTCATTCATATATCACCGGGCCATCTTCACCGGAAGGGGGGGTGGGGGGTCTCTTTGTTTCTTCATTTAGTACAACCATATCTTCAGTCCTGCAGATGGCTCCCACTATTTGGATGAGTGGGTCTTCTCGTCTGCAGTCCAAAGCTTCTGACTCTGATGTCCCCAAGGTGGTACCCTATCCCGCTAGACTGGCAGCTAATGAGAGAGTTAGTGGGGTGGAGGGTGGGGTGGAGGGTCCAATGTTATTCCTGCTGAGATAAAGCATTCCCAACAATCACTTGCAGAGACCAGGATCATTTTCCAGTTTTCCGGCCTCCAATCCTGGAGGAGGTATACCAGAGCTTTCAGACCGTGGGCATGCATGCCCATGGCACCACGAGGATCGATGCCGCCAGGTCTCCCTGCACTCCTAACCACAAGCGAGTCAAGGCTGACTTAAGTGAAAATAGAGCCATCAGTCTCGTCTGAAGCATTACATGGAATCACTCTGCCCAGGGCGCTGCTGTAATGTGCTTCCATGTACTGCAGGTCCTGTGAAGGGAGGAGGGAAGCCTTCACATTCAGTATCCAGCTACAGGGACCAATGGCTCTTCCCCAGGTTTCTGCCATTAGCCAGCCTAGCGAACAAGCTTAATATGTAAACACAATGCCTGGACCATCTAACTAAGAGGCTCGTAGCTGGCCTGTCTCGGGTCTCCAATCCTCTTTTAAATTACTACACTAGGGATGATGGGAGTTAAAGTCCAAAACACCTGCAGGGCTCCATAATTAGTGACCATGAACTGGAACGCTGAACATATTTCTTGGTGAGACGTTCCTATTTCAAATACTCACTGTAAGCAAGTTCTTGCGTTGCAGATTTGCCTGACAAAGCTGAACCGGTACACAAACGCTTTAACCAAGGCAAGATGGCACTGGATGAGGGAGTAATGGCGCAGAGCACATCCGCAACACCTACATCCACTCATAGAACCAGAAAAGATATCTGAGGGATATCTCGCTGTTGTTATTTAGGGACCTGGAAATCAAAGCCGGATGAACAGATCATGGATAAATGGTACAGCCATAGATGACCGTTGATGGGGGTTCACTGGAAAGGGGCCTGGTCTGAGCACTGCAACGCTTCAAGAAGAAAGGTGGTCTATGTTTGACAACTTTCTTGATGGACAAACTTTGAGTTGGTCTGAGCAGCGGGGGCTCCTAAGGAGTGAAAGGTCTGAGCCCCCTGGACCGTCTTTCGCACTCTTCAGTTGGTTGTGGTCGGACAAACCTTCCATTGCATTTAATAGAGTGTGCTGGCCAAGGACCATACTGCGAGACAGTGTCCATGTGCTGGCCAAGGACCATACTGCAGGACAGTGTCCATGTGCTGGCCAAGGACCATACTACAAGACAGTATTCATGTGCTGGCCAAGGACCATACTGCGAGACAGTGTCCATGTGCTGGCCAACGACCATACTGCGGGTCTGTGTCCATGTGCTGCCCAAGGTCCTGTGAGATAGTGTCCATGTGCTGCCCAAAGTCCATACTGCGAGACAGTGTCCATGTGCTGGCCAAGGACCATACTGCGAGATAGTGTCCATGTGCTGGGCAAGGCCAATACTGCGAGACAGTGTCCATGTGCTTCCCAAGGTCCTGTGAGATAGGGCCCATGTGCTGCCCAAAGACCATACTGCAAGGCAGTGTCCATGTGCTGACCAAGGACCATACTGCAAGATAGTGTCCATGTGCTGCCCAAGACCCGTACTGCAAGATAGTGTCCATGTGCTTCCCAAAGCCCATACTGCGAGATAATGTCTATGTGTTGCCCAAGACCCATATTGCAAGATAGTGTCTATTTGCTGCCCCAGGCCCATACTGCGAGATAGTGTCCATGTGCTGGCCAAGTACCACACTGCGAGACAGTGCCCATGTGCTGGCCAAGGACCATACTGCGAGATACTGTCCATGTGCTGCACAAGGACCATACTGCGAGACAGTGTCCATGTGCTGACCAAGGTCCACACTGAGAGACAGTGTCCATGTGCTGGCCAAGGACCATAATGCGAGGTAGTGTCCATATGCTGCCCAAGGCCCATACTGTGAGATAATGTCTAGGTGTTGCCCAAGGCCCATAATGCAAGATAGTGTCTATATTCTGCCCAAGGCCCATACTGCGAGTTAGTGTTCATATGCTGGCCAAGGACCATACTGTGAGACCGTGTCCACGTGCTGGCCAAGGATCATACTGCAAGATACTGTCCATGTGCTGGCCAAGGACCATACTGCGAGACAGTGTCCACGTGCTGGCCAAGGATCATACTGCGAGATACTGTCCATGTGCTGCCCAAGGACCATATTGCAGGACAGTGTCCATGTGCTGGCCAAGGACCATACTGCGAGATAGTATCCATGCGCTGTCCAAGGACCATACTGCGGGACAGTGTCCATGTGCTGGCCAAGGACCATACTGCGAGATAGTATCCATGCGCTGTCCAAGGATCATACTGCGAGATACTGTCCATGTGCTGGCCAAGGACCATACTGCGGGACTGTGTCCATGTGCTGCCCAAGGTCCTGTGAGATAGTGTCCATGTGCTGCCCAAAGTCCATACTGCGAGACAGTGTCCATGTGCTGGCCAAGGACCATACTGCGAGATAGTGTCCATGTGCTGGGCAAGGCCAATACTGCGAGACAGTGTCCATGTGCTTCCCAAGGTCCTGTGAGATAGGGCCCATGTGCTGCCCAAAGACCATACTGCAAGGCAGTGTCCATGTGCTGACCAAGGACCATACTGCAAGATAGTGTCCATGTGCTGCCCAAGACCCGTACTGCAAGATAGTGTCCATGTGCTTCCCAAAGCCCATACTGCGAGATAATGTCTATGTGTTGCCAAAGACCCATATTGCGAGAGAGTGTCTATTTGCTACCCAAGGCCCATACTGCGAGATAGTGTCCATGTGCTGGCCAAGTACCACACTGCGAGACAGTGCCCACGTGCTGGCCAAGGACCATACTGCGAGATACTGTCCATGTGCTGCCCAAGGACCATACTGCGAGACAGTGTCCATGTGCTGACCAAGGTCCATACTGTGAGACAGTGTCCATGTGCTGGCCAAGGACCATACTGCGAGATAGTGTCCATATGCTGCCCAAGGACCATACTGCGAGATAGTGTCCATTTGCTGCCCAAGGCCCATACTGCGAGATAATGTCTAGGTATTGCCCAAGGCCCATACTGCGAGATAGTGTTCATATGCTGGCCATGGACTATACTGCGAGACCGTGTCCACGTGCTGGCCAAGGATCATACTGCGAGATACTGTCCATGTGCTGGCCAAGGACCATACTGCGAGACAGTGTCCACGTGCTGGCCAAGGATCATACTGCGAGATACTGTCCATGTGCTGCCCAAGGACCATATTGCGGGACAGTGTCCATGCGCTGGCCAAGGACCATACTGCGAGATAGTATCCATGCGCTGTCCAAGGACCATACTGCGGGACAGTGTCCATGTGCTGGCCAAGGACCATACTGCGAGACAGTGTCCGTGTGCTGACCAAGGTCCATACTGCGAGAAGATGTCCATGTGCTGGCCAAGGACCATACTGCGAGATAGTATCCATGTGCTGCCCAAGGACCATACTGCGAGATAGTGTCCATGTGCTGCCCAAGGCCCATACTGCGAGATAGTGTCCATGTGCTGCCCAAGGCCCATACTGCGAGATAATTTCTATGTGTTGGCCAAGGCCCATACTGCAAGATAGTGTCTATATACTGCCCAAGGCCCATACTGCGAGATAGTGTTCATATGCTGGCTAAGGACTATACTGCGAGACCGTGTCCACGTGCTGGCCAAGGATCATACTGCGAGATACTGTCCATGTGCTGGCCAAGGACCATACTGCGAGACAGTGTCCACGTGCTGGCCAAGGATCATACTGCGAGATACTGTCCATGTGCTGCCCAAGGACCATATTGCGGGACAGTGTCCATGTGCTGGCCAAGGACCATACTGCGAGATAGTATCCATGCGCTGTCCAAGGACCATACTGCGGGACAGTGTGCATGTGCTGGCCAAGGACCATACTGCGAGACAGTGTCCATGTGCTGACCAAGGTCCATACTGCGAGAAGATGTCCATGTGCTGGCCAAGGACCATACTGCGAGATAGTATCCATGTGCTGCCCAAGGACCATACTGCGAGATAGTGTCCATGTGCTGCCCAAGGCCCATAATGCGAGATAGTGTCCATGTGCTGCCCAAGGCCCATACTGCGAGATAATTTCTATGTGTTGCCCAAGGCCCATACTGCAAGATAGTGTCTATTTGCTGCCCAAGGCCCGCACTGCAAGATAGTGTCCATATGCTGGCCACGGACCATACTGCGAGACAGTGTCCATGTGCTGGCCAAGGATCATACTGCGAGATAGTGTCCATGTGCTGGCCAAGGACCATCCTGTGGGACAGTGTCCATTGGCTGGCCAAGGTCCATACTGCGAGACAGTGTCCACATGCTGGCCAAGGATCATACTGTGAAACAGTGTCCACGTGCTGGCCAAGGATCATACTGCGAGATACTGTCCATGTGCTGGCCAAGGACCATACTGCGAGACAGTGTCCACGTGCTGGCCAAGGGCCATACTGTGAAACAGTGTCCACGTTCTGGCCAAGGATCATACTGCGAGATACTGTCCATGTGCTGCCCAAGGACCATATTGCGGGACAGTGTCCATGTGCTGGCCAAGGACCATACTGCGAGATAGTATCCATGCGCTATCCAAGGACCATACTGCGGGACAGTGTCCATGTGCTGGCCAAGGACCATACTGCGAGACAGTGTCCATGTGCTGACCAAGGTCCATACTGCGAGAAGGTGTCCATGTGCTGGCCAAGGACCATACTGCGAGATACTGTCCATGTGCTGCCCAAGGACCATACTGCGAGATAGTGTCCATGTGCTGGCCAAGGACCATACTGTGGGACAGTGTCCATGTGCTGCCAAGGACCATACTGCGAGACAGTGTCCATGTGCTGACCAAGGTCCATACTGCGAGAAGGTGTCCATGTGCTGGCCAAGGACCATACTGCGAGATAGTGTCCATGTGCTGGCCAAGGACCATACTGTGGGACAGTGTCCATGTGCTGCCAAGGACCATACTGCGAGACAGTGTCAATGTGCTGCCCAAGGCCCATACTGCGAGATAGTGTCCATGTGCTGCCCAAGGCCCATACTGCAAGATAGTGTCTATATGCTGCCCAAGGCCCATATTGCAAGATAGTGTTCATATGCTGGCCAAGGACCATACTGCGAGACAGTGTCCATGTGCTGGCCAAGGACCATACTGCGAGACAGTGTCCACGTGCTGGCCAAGGACCATACTGTGAAACAGTGTCCACGTGCTGGTCAAGGACCATACTGCGAGATACTGTCCATGTGCTGCCCAAGGCCCATACTGCGAGATAGTGTCCATGTGCTGCCCAAGAACCATACTGCGAGATAATGTCTGTGTTGCCCAAGGCCCATACTGCAAGATAGTGTCTATTTGCTGCCCAAGGCCCATACTGTGAGATAGTGTCCATATGCTGGCCAAGGACCATACTGCAAGACAGTGTCCATGTGCTGGCCCAGGACCATACTGCGAGACAGTGTCCATGTGCTGGCCAAGGACCATCCTGTGGGACAGTGTCCATGGGCTGGCCAAGATCCATACTGCGAGACAGTGTCCATGTGCTGGCCAAGGAACATACTGCGAGATAGTGTCCATATGCTGCCCAAGGACCATATTGCGGGACAGTATCCATGTGCTGGCCAAGGACCATACTGCGAGATAGTATCCATGTGCTGGCCAAGGACCATACTGCGAGACAGTGTCCATGTGCTGACCAAGGTCCATACTGCAAGAAGGTGTCCATGTGCTGACCAAGGACCATACTGCAAGATACTGTCCATGTGCTGCCCAAGGACCATACTGCGAGATAGTGTCCATGTGCTGGCCAAGGACCATACTGCGAGATAGTGTCCATGTGCTGGCCAAGGACCATACTGTGGGACAGTGTCCACGTGCTGGCCAAGGACCATACTGCGAGACAGTGTCCATGTGCTGACCAAGGTCCATACTGCAAGACAGTGTCCATGTGCTGGCCAAGGACCATACTGTGAGATAGTGTCCATATGCTGCCCAAGGCCCATACTGCGAGATAATGTCTAGGTGTTGCCCAAGGCCCATACTGTGGGACAGTGTCCATGTGCTGCCAAGGACCATACTGCAAGATAGTGTCTATATGCTGCCCAAGGCCCATACTGCGAGATAGTGTTCATATGCTGGCCAAGGACCATACTGCGAGACAGTGTCCACGTGCTGGCCAAGGATCATACTGCGAGATACTGTCCATGTGCTGGCCAAGGACCATACTGCGAGACAGTGTCCACGTGCTGGCCAAGGATCATACTGCGAGATACTGTCCATGTGCTGCCCAAGGACCATATTGCGGGACAGTGTCCATGTGCTGGCCAAGGACCATACTGCAAGATAGTATCCATGCGCTGTCCAAGGACCATACTGCGGGACAGTGTCCATGTGCTGGCCAAGAAACCATATAGCGAGACAGTGTCCATGTGCTGACCAAGTTCCATACTGCGAGAAGGTGTCCATGTGCTGGCCAAGGAGCATACTGCGAGATAGTGTCCATGTGCTGCCCAAGGACCATACTGCGAGATAGTGTCCATGTGCTGCCCAAGGCCCATACTGCGAGGTAGTGTCCATGTGCTGCCCAAGGCCCATACTGCGAGATAGTGTCCATGTGCTGCCCAAGTCCCATACTGCGAGATAATGTCTATGTGTTGCCCAAGGCCCATACTGCAAGATAGTGTCTATTTGCTGCCCAAGGCCCATACTGCGAGATAGTGTCCATATGCTGGCCAAGGACCATACTGCGAGACAGTGTCCATGTGCTGGCCAAGGATCATACTGCGAGAGAGTGTCCATGTGCTGGCCAAGGACCATCCTGCGGGACAGTGTCCATGGGCTGGCCAAGGTCCATACTGCGAGACAGTGTCCATGTGCTGGCCAAGGAACATACTGCGAGATAGTGTCCATGTGCTGGCCAAGGCCCATACTGCGAGATAATGTCTAGGTGTTGCCCAAGGCCCATACTGTAAGATAGTGTCTATATGCTCTTCACGGCCCATACTGCGAGATAGTGTTCATGTGCTGGCCAAGGACCATACTGCGAGACAGTGTCCACGTGCTGGCCAAGGATCATACTGCGAGATACTGTCCATGTGCTGGCCAAGGACCATACTGCGAGACAGTGTCCACGTGCTGGCCAAGGATCATACTGCGAGATACTGTCCATGTGCTGCCCAAGGACCATACTGCGAGACAGTGTCCATGTGCTGGCCAAGGACCATACTGTGGGACAGTGTCCATGTGCTGCCAAGGACCATACTGCGAGACAGTGTCCATGTGCTGACCAAGGTCCATACTGCGAGAAGGTGTCCATGTGCTGGCCAAGGACCATACTGCGAGATAGTGTCCATGTGCTGGCCAAGGACCATACTGTGGGACAGTGTCCATGTGCTGCCAAGGACCATACTGCGAGACAGTGTCAATGTGCTGCCCAAGGCCCATACTGCGAGATAGTGTCCATGTGCTGCCCAAGGCCCATACTGCAAGATAGTGTCTATATGCTGCCCAAGGCCCATATTGCAAGATAGTGTTCATATGCTGGCCAAGGACCATACTGCGAGACAGTGTCCACGTGCTGGCCAAGGACCATACTGCGAGACAGTGTCCACGTGCTGGCCAAGGACCATACTGTGAAACAGTGTCCACGTGCTGGTCAAGGACCATACTGCGAGATACTGTCCATGTGCTGCCCAAGGCCCATACTGCGAGATAGTGTCCATGTGCTGCCCAAGAACCATACTGCGAGATAATGTCTATGTGTTGCCCAAGGCCCATACTGCAAGATAGTGTCTATTTGCTGCCCAAGGCCCATACTGTGAGATAGTGTCCATATGCTGGCCAAGGACCATACTGCAAGACAGTGTCCATGTGCTGGCCCAGGACCATACTGCGAGACAGTGTCCATGTGCTGGCCAAGGACCATCCTGTGGGACAGTGTCCATGGGCTGGCCAAGATCCATACTGCGAGACAGTGTCCATGTGCTGGCCAAGGAACATACTGCGAGATAGTGTCCATATGCTGCCCAAGGACCATATTGCGGGACAGTATCCATGTGCTGGCCAAGGACCATACTGCGAGATAGTATCCATGTGCTGGCCAAGGACCATACTGCGAGACAGTGTCCATGTGCTGACCAAGGTCCATACTGCAAGAAGGTGTCCATGTGCTGACCAAGGACCATACTGCAAGATACTGTCCATGTGCTGCCCAAGGACCATACTGCGAGATAGTGTCCATGTGCTGGCCAAGGACCATACTGCGAGATAGTGTCCATGTGCTGGCCAAGGACCATACTGTGGGACAGTGTCCACGTGCTGGCCAAGGACCATACTGCGAGACAGTGTCCATGTGCTGACCAAGGTCCATACTGCAAGACAGTGTCCATGTGCTGGCCAAGGACCATACTGTGAGATAGTGTCCATATGCTGCCCAAGGCCCATACTGCGAGATAATGTCTAGGTGTTGCCCAAGGCCCATACTGCAAGATAGTGTCTATATGCTGCCCAAGGCCCATACTGCGAGATAGTGTTCATATGCTGGCCAAGGACCATACTGCGAGACAGTGTCCACGTGCTGGCCAAGGACCATACTGCGAGACAGTGTCCACGTGCTGGCCAAGGATCATACTGCGAGATACTGTCCATGTGCTGCCCAAGGACCAAATTGCGGGACAGTGTCCATGTGCTGGCCAAGGACCATACTGCGAGATAGCATCCATGCGCTGTCCAAGGACAGTACTGCGGGACAGTGTCCATGTGCTGGCCAAGGACCATACTGCAAGACAGTGTCCACGTGCTGTCCAAGGATCATACTGCGAGATACTGTCCATGTGCTGCTCAAGGAACATATTGCGGGACAGTGTCCATGTGCTGGCCAAGGTCCATACTGCGAGATAGTATCCATGCGCTGTCCAAGGACCATACTGCGGGACAGTGTCCATGTGCTGGCCAAGGACCATACTGCGAGACAGTGTCCATGTGCTGACCAAGGTCCATACTGCGAGAAGATGTCCATGTGCTGGCCAAGGACCATACTGCGAGATAGTATCCATGTGCTGCACAAGGACCATACTGCGAGATAGTGTCCATGTGCTGCCCAAGGCCCATACTGCGAGATAGTGTCCATGTGCTGCCCAAGGCCCATACTGCGAGATAGTGTCCATGTGCTGCCCAAGGCCCATACTGCGAGATCATTTCTATGTGTTGCCCAAGGCCCATATTGCAAGATAGTGTCTATTTGCTGCCCAAGGCCCGCACTGCGAGATAGTGTCCATATGCTGGCCAAGGACCATACTGCGAGACAGTGTCCATGTGCTGGCCAAGGATCATACTGCGAGATAGTGTCCATGTGCTGGCCAAGGACCATCCTGTGGGACAGTGTCCATGGGCTGGCCAAGGTCCATACTGCGAGACAGTGTCCACGTGCTGGCCAAGGATCATACTGCGAGATACTGTCCATGTGCTGGCCAAGGACCATACTGCGAGACAGCGTCCACGTGCTGGCCAAGGGCCATACTGTGAAACAGTGTCCACATGCTGGCCAAGGATCATACTGCGAGATACTGTCCATGTGCTGCCCAAAGACCATATTGCCGGACAGTGTCCATGTGCTGGCCAAGGACCATACTGCGAGATAGTATCCATGCGCTATCGAAGGACCATACTGCGGGACAGTGTCCATGTGCTGGCCAAGGACCATACTGCGAGACAGTGTCCATGTGCTGACCAAGGTCCATACTGCGAGAAGGTGTCCATGTGCTGGCCAAGGACCATACTGCAAGATACTGTCCATGTGCTGCCCAAGGACCATACTGCGAGATAGTGTCCATGTGCTGGCCAAGGACCATACTGCGAGATAGTGTCCATGTGCTGGCCAAGGACCATACTGTGGGACAGTGTCCATGTGCTGCCAAGGACCATACTGTGAGACAGTGTCCATGTGCTGACCAAGGTCCATACTGTGAGAAGGTGTCCATGTGCTGGCCAAGGACCATACTGCGAGATACTGTCCATGTGCTACCCAAGGACCATACTGCGAGATAGTGTCCATCTGCTGGCCAAGGACCATACTGCGAGACAGTGTCCATGTGCTGGCCAAGGACCATACTGTGGGACAGTGTCCATGTGCTGCCAAGGACCATACTGCGAGACAGTGTCAATGTGCTGCCCAAGGCCCATACTACGAGATAGTGTCCATGTGCTGCCCAAGGCCCATACTGCAAGATAGTGTCTATATGCTGCCCAAGGCCCATATTGCAAGATAGTGTTCATATGCTGGCCAAGGACCATACTGCGAGACAGTGTCCACGTGCTGGCCAAGGACCATACTGCGAGACAGTGTCCACGTGCTGGCCAAGGACCATACTGTGAAACAGTGTCCACGTGCTGGTCAAGGATCATACTGCAAGATACTGTCCATGTGCTGCCCAAGGCCCATACTGCGAGACAGTGTCCATGTGCTGGCCAAGGATCATACTGCGAGATAGTGTCCATGTGCTGGCCAAGGACCATCCTGTGGGACAGTGTCCATGGGCTGGCCAAGGTCCATACTGCGAGACAGTGTCCACGTGCTGGCCAAGGATCATACTGCGAGATACTGTCCATGTGCTGGCCAAGGACCATACTGCGAGACAGTGTCCACGTGCTGGCCAAGGGCCATACTGTGAAACAGTGTCCACATGCTGGCCAAGGATCATACTGCGAGATACTGTCCATGTGCTGCCCAAAGACCATATTGCCGGACAGTGTCCATGTGCTGGCCAAGGACCATACTGCGAGATAGTATCCATGCGCTATCGAAGGACCATACTGCGGGACAGTGTCCATGTGCTGGCCAAGGACCATACTGCGAGACAGTGTCCATGTGCTGACCAAGGTCCATACTGCGAGAAGGTGTCCATGTGCTGGCCAAGGACCATACTGCGAGATACTGTCCATGTGCTGCCCAAGGACCATACTGCGAGATAGTGTCCATGTGCTGGCCAAGGACCATACTGCGAGATAGTGTCCATGTGCTGGCCAAGGACCATACTGTGGGACAGTGTCCATGTGCTGCCAAGGACCATACTGTGAGACAGTGTCCATGTGCTGACCAAGGTCCATACTGTGAGAAGGTGTCCATGTGCTGGCCAAGGACCATACTGCGAGATACTGTCCATGTGCTGCCCAAGGACCATACTGCGAGATAGTGTCCATGTGCTGGCCAAGGACCATACTGCGAGACAGTGTCCATGTGCTGGCCAAGGACCATACTGTGGGACAGTGTCCATGTGCTGCCAAGGACCATACTGCGAGACAGTGTCAATGTGCTGCCCAAGGCCCATACTACGAGATAGTGTCCATGTGCTGCCCAAGGCCCATACTGCAAGATAGTGTCTATATGCTGCCCAAGGCCCATATTGCAAGATAGTGTTCATATGCTGGCCAAGGACCATACTGCGAGACAGTGTCCACGTGCTGGCCAAGGACCATACTGCGAGACAGTGTCCACGTGCTGGCCAAGGACCATACTGTGAAACAGTGTCCACGTGCTGGTCAAGGATCATACTGCAAGATACTGTCCATGTGCTGCCCAAGGCCCATACTGCGAGATAGTGTCCATGTGCTGCCCAAGGCCCATACTGCGAGATAATGTCTATGTGTTGCCCAAGGCCCATACTGCGAGATAGTGTCCATATGCTGGCCAAGGACCATACTGCGAGACAGTGTCCATGTGCTTGCCAAGGATGATACTGCGAGATAGTGTCCATGTGCTGGCCAAGGACCATCCTGTGGGACAGTGTCTATGGGCTGGCCAAGCTCCATACTGCGAGACAGTGTCCATGTGCTGGCCAAGGAACATACTGCAAGATAGTGTCCATATGCTGCCCAAGGACCATATTGCGGGACAGTATCCATGTGCTGGCCAAGGACCATACTGCGAGATAGTATTCATGTGATGGCCAACTACCATACTGCGAGACAGTGTCCATGTGCTGACCAAGGTCCATACTGCAAGAAGGTGTCCATGTGCTGACCAAGGACCATACTGCAAGATACTGTCCATGTGCTGCCCAAGGACCATACTGCGAGATAGTGTCCATGTGCTGGCCAAGGACCATACTGCGAGATAGTGTCCATGTGCTGGCCAAGGACCATACTGTGGGACAGTGTCCACGTGCTGGCCAAGGACCATACTGCGAGATAATGTCTAGGTGTTGCCCAAGGCCCATACTGCAAGATAGTGTTTATATGCTGCCCAAGGCCCATACTGTGAGATAGTGTTCATATGCTGGCCAAGGACCATACTGCGAGACAGTGTCCACGTGCTGGCCAAGGATCATACTGCGAGATACTGTCCATGTGCTGGCCAAGGACCATACTGCGAGACAGTGTCCACGTGCTGGCCAAGGATCATACTGCGAGATACTGTCCATGTGCTGCCCAAGGACCATATTGCGGGACAGTGTCCACGTGCTGACCAAGTTCCATACTGCGAGAAGGTGTCCATGTGCTGGCCAAGGAGCATACTGCGAGATAGTGTCCATGTGCTGCCCAAGGCCCATACTGCGAGATAGTGTCCATGTGCTGCCCAAGTCCCATACTGCGAGATAATGTCTATGTGTTGCCCAAGGCCCATACTGCAAGATAGTGTCTATTTGCTGCCCAAGGCCCATACTGCGAGATAGTGTCCATATGCTGGCCAAGGACCATACTGCGAGACAGTTTCCATGTGCTGGCCAAGGATCATACTGCGAGAGAGTGTCCATGTGCTGGCCAAGGACCATCCTGCGGGACAGTGTCCATGGGCTGGCCAAGGTCCATACTGCGAGACAGTGTCCATGTGCTGGCCAAGGAACATACTGCGAGATAGTGTCCATATGCTGCCCAAGGCCCATACTGCGAGTTAGTGTCCATGTGCTGCCCAAGGCCCATACTGCGAGATAATGTCTAGGTGTTGCCCAAGGCCCATACTGTAAGATAGTGTCTATATGATCTTCAAGGCCCATACTGCGAGATAGTGTTCATGTGCTGGCCAAGGACCATACTGCGAGACAGTGTCCACGTGCTGGCTAAGGATCATACTGCGAGATACTGTCCATGTGCTGGCCAAGGACCATACTGCGAGACAGTGTCCACGTGCTGGCCAAGGCTCATACTGCAAGATACTGTCCATGTGCTGCCCAAGGACCATATTGCGGGACAGTGTCCACGTGCTGGCCAAGGACCATACTGCGAGATAGTATCCATGCGCTGTCCAAGGACCATACTGTGGGACAGTGTCCATGTGCTGGCCAAGGACCATACTGCGAGACAGTGTCCATGTGCTGACCAAGGTCCATACTGCGAGAAGGTGTCCATGTGCTGGCCAAGGACCATACTGCGAGATAGTGTCCATGTGCTGGCCAAGGAGCATACTGCGAGATAGTGTCCATGTGCTGCCCAAGGCCCATACTGCGAGATAGTGTCCATGTGCTGCCCAAGTCCCATACTGCGAGATAATGTCTATGTGTTGCCCAAGGCCCATACTGCAAGATAGTGTCTATTTGCTGCCCAAGGCCCATACTGCGAGATAGTGTCCATATGCTGGCCAAGGACCATACTGCGAGACAGTTTCCATGTGCTGGCCAAGGATCATACTGCGAGAGAGTGTCCATGTGCTGGCCAAGGACCATCCTGCGGGACAGTGTCCATGGGCTGGCCAAGGTCCATACTGCGAGACAGTGTCCATGTGCTGGCCAAGGAACATACTGCGAGATAGTGTCCATGTGCTGCCCAAGGCCCATACTGCGAGATAATGTCTAGGTGTTGCCCAAGGCCCATACTGTAAGATAGTGTCTATATGATCTTCAAGGCCCATACTGCGAGATAGTGTTCATGTGCTGGCCAAGGACCATACTGCGAGACAGTGTCCACGTGCTGGCCAAGGATCATACTGCGAGATACTGTCCATGTGCTGGCCAAGGACCATACTGCGAGACAGTGTCCACGTGCTGGCCAAGGCTCATACTGCGAGATACTGTCCATGTGCTGCCCAAGGACCATATTGCGGGACAGTGTCCACGTGCTGGCCAAGGACCATACTGCGAGATAGTATCCATGCGCTGTCCAAGGACCATACTGTGGGACAGTGTCCATGTGCTGGCCAAGGACCATACTGCGAGACAGTGTCCATGTGCTGACCAAGGTCCATACTGCGAGAAGGTGTCCATGTGCTGGCCAAGGACCATACTGCGAGATAGTGTCCATGTGCTGCCCAAGGACCATACCGCGAGATAGTGTCCATGTGCTGCCCAAGGCCCATACTGCGAGATAGTGTCCATGTGCTGCCCAAGGCCAATACTTCGAGATAGTGTCCATGTGCTACCCAAGGCCCATACTGCGAGATAATGTCTATGTGTTGCCCAAGGCCCTACTGCAAGATAGTGTCCATGTGCTGCCCAAGGCCCATACTGCGAGATAATGTCTATGTGTTGCCCAAGGCCCATACTGCAAGATAGTGTCTATTTGCTGCCCAAGGCCCATACTGCGAGATAGTGTCCATATGCTGGCCAAGGACCATACTGCGAGACAGTGTCCATGTGCTGGCCAAGGACCATACTGCGAGATAGTGTCCATGTGCTGGCCAAGTACCATCCTGCGGGACAGTGTCCATGGGCTGACCAAGGACCATACTGTGAAACAGTGTCCATATGCTGCCCAAGGCCCATATTGTGCGATAACGTCTATGTGTTGCCAAAGGCCCATACAGCAAGATAGTGTCTATTTACTGCCCAAGTTCCATAATGTGAGATAGTGTCTATTTGCTGCCCAAGGCCCATACTGCGAGATAGTGTCCATTTCAATGAGTTTGGGGCTACCTTTGTTGTGAGGAAATAGTGCAAACTGGGACATAGTTCTTTGATTATTCTCAAGGTGTTGTCAATTCTCCCCAAGGTGGAGCCCTTTTCCAGTTCTGATTTAACAACGTTCTGTTCAGTTCAACACAGCATATCTTTTCCCTCCACTGTGTCCTTCCACTTGGTAAAGTAAATGTCTTTTCCACAAATACCTGTTCAAAATTCAAAGCAATTGTTGTTTTACACAATATCCTTCTTGGTAAGGCAAATGTCTCTCTCACAAATCACAAATTCATAAACCAAGGCAATTGTTCTCCTCAGGATGCAAAGCAACCATTAGCATATCACACGTATTCTTCCAATGGCATACCTTTGTCAGGATGGCACAGCAATTACCATTGTTGATGCAACAGTTTGTCAAAATGTTAACATAGTTAACAAATTCTTTCCGCCACACACTTCTTCAAAAAATGTTCTTCTTTCCCGGTATACTCGCCTGCCAGGACTAACTACTGTGATCCCTTTCCTGGTGTACTCGCCTGCCAGGAAGAAAAACTCTTACAACTACAATTGATCTTACTGGCAATGTTTGTTCCAAGATTCTCCACATTAGTATCCCATTTGAGGAGGACTGAACAATGGCTGCCTCTTTGTATAGTCTCTTGACTCTTGGCAATATGGGTACAGATTTCCCCAAAATGGAAACTCAACAAAGGAGAATTGCGCCCAAGCTGCCTCATGACTGCTTCTTTACGGCCTCTTGGCTGTTGGCAAAGCAGGTTACGGTTACAGGTTTCCCCCACTTGGTGTCCCACAAACAGGGAATTGTGCCCTTGTCACCTGTGTACTTTGGAATACAAAATTACTGTTTACTTTCAATTGTCCTCTTCGGAGCGCCCCAGCGTCGCCTTTAGCTTCAGGCCAACTCACCCGTCTTCTTTGATGTTTCTGCATCACGGTCTGCAGCTGCGGTGGACCTCCTGCATTCTGTCCGTTCTGTTTGCAGATCCTGCGTACCTTCAGTGGACGGCTCTTCGCAGCAGCTCTGCCAGCTCTGTTGATCAGCCTCGTCCTCTCACACTCTGAAGCCCCACATGGGGTTGGGAGCATGTCTCCACTTTGACTGGGCCTCTCTTCCTGACGCTGCTTTCTGCTGCATGCACCCTGCAATGCCGCTCGCCTTAACTTCTTGCATCTGCAACAGCTGGCGTTCTTCCTTCTGTGGCAATCCCTGCACTCCAGACTGCTTCTGCCTCTGTTACTTCTTCCGCATCTCTCTTCAGCCGGCACTCTTTCCTAAGTTTAAATGTGCCACTCAGGTGTCTGGCTCTACAACAACTAGACAGCACATTCTGTTTAATAGCACCTCTGATCCTTACTGACTCTGAGTCCTTCTTCCTCATCCCACTACCACATGCATTATGGATCTTGAAGTACATAATGGATTGCATAGCAGCTACATTAGTTTGCTCTGTTTTACAATATGCCATCAATGCTTCAGGAAGAATGGGAGAATCATGAGTTAAAGAGGTCAACAATTGCCCCTGAGATGAGTCCCCTCCCATGTAATCCTACCACATAATACCGCACCCAGGGTCAGGATCAGGTAGCGGCTGCTTTTCCCTAGCAACATGAGAGGAGGCCCATACCGGGGTCTCACTGATGGTCTCACTAGATTCATCACACTACCCTCTAAGGAGTCACCTGGATTCAGAAAATGGCTACTTATTCCCATTCACCTGGAGTGGTTATAAGGCTGATTTTAAACGTTGACCCACAGTTGATACAAAGGCTCATCCGGACCCACCCGCCTGTTGTCACCTCCTGTCCGACACTGTATGTTGTTGCTCCTTTCCTCGACCACCTCTGTATCCTCTGGTCAACCTGCACTTAGCTCTGTTGTTGTATTCTGTGTATATCTCTGCGTCCTAAAGTCTGTATTATTTGTAAATCTTTATGTTCAAAATCTGTACCTCTGTATAAGCTTTAAGCGCCCAGTTACCCGAGGGTTCGTTGCGCGGTGCAAATAAAGAAACTAAACTAAACTAGCTGTATACTAGGAGGTTTACGGTCACCTGGAGGAAAGGCAATGGCTACTTTCTGGAACTCATCTCGGTGTAGTATAATGTTTATATTTAGGAAATCACCTTAGGGGCTATGCTAGCAATGCAGTTAAGATTAAACACTGGGGAAATTAATGACAGCTGCTAGAGATCATGGTAAAAGAGGCAGGATGTACACACTGTCAAATACTGCTTGATCTTTGGTCTTTACCTTACTCTAACAGAATTTTCTGTGTTAGGTTAGAGACATGTTGACTGCTGGGTTCTTCTCTGACAGGGGTCTAGCAGCATCTGTCATGTGAAGGTGCTACTGGGTTGACTAGGTTCTTGTCCACTGAGGACGGAATGAAAGGGCGTGGAACTCATCTAAGGCTTTGGAGTCCTGGAGAAGGCAGAGGCTGTGTCACGGCACTGCCGTCTCTGCAGCTCCATGCTCACCTTCCATGGAGAGCCTGCTGGCGCCACCCGGTACCACCTCCTCCGGGGTCCATTGCTGCCTGGTCCGGTTTCTCAGTCCCGATTCCTGGGCGCCACCATCTTGCAGCCTTCGGGCATACGCAGGAGACTGGCGGCCAGTTTCTGCACATGCCGAGTCTACAGGACTTGCTTCGGTTGCCATAGAGCCCTCCGGGATGCGACAGAGCCTCGCTCTGATACCCAGTGTACTTAAGGGAAACAAACGCTTCTGCTGATGCGTAGCAACGTTCCGTGTTCCTGGGGAATTGACGCTACCCGTTTTCTGGCTGCTTGTGCCTGTGCAGACTCAGCCTGTTTCTAGGTTCTTTGCCCTGAGATGCCTGGTCTATTTTCTGCCTTGCCTGCCCCTGAGTGCTTCCTCCCTGGGCCTTTCCTTCCTCGGGATCCAATTCTTTTGCCTGGTCCTTTCTCTTTTCCTCCCTCTGTTTCCCTTCTCCCTTCTGGGCTCCCACGACAGTGCTTTCATTGTTCTGGTGTCACAATAATTTGTGGGAAGTCCTTCCTAGGGTACTGCAAGAGGGCTCTCGGCTCCGGGCTGAGTTTAGTCCTCAGGTCAGCGGTGAGCTTCCGGAAGATACCGCATCGGACTGTGGAGCGCCGGAGCCCGGGGGAATCTGGATCTCAGGATATCAAGACATACAGGTACGCGGTAGTCCCGGGGGGCGCACCTTGACAGATTGCAATATCTGACTGACCCTGCTGAGCTGGATGAAAGCCTTGCAAGAACTCTGAAATTAACTTCTATCCGGCACGTAGAGGTCGCTACCATGCCACTGAAAATGCTCAGCTCCGGTATATGCTTACCACTCGGACTGCTGCCGTCCTTACCGAATCCATAGTGGGACAGTCCAGCACAGTGAAATACGATGGTGAGTTGTTAGGATAAAGAGTTCTTCAGGCAGCTAACGTAAGGCAGTACTTATTAGTTACATCAATTACTACATGAGTTGACAGGACAAGTGTAGGAACATGGAGGAAGCCCACTGCTTCCACCACCCAGGCTACATGGTTTCCAACTGCCTAGGGTGTAACACTCACACAAGACAACCTTCCAACTCATCCACAAATTACATCACTCAGTCACTGACATCACTCTGCACACACTCGGATCCATTCATACATACTGCAAGTCCATTTATAACATGACCCCAGAAACCTCACAGGATTTTGCTACCATTGCACTGTCCAGTTTATGCTTCGCCCATCTCGTTTCTCAACGGACAAGTCAAAGATCGGGTAAGTAATCGGCCACTTGACTGGAAATGCTCTGGCATGGGCAGTACCTTTGTTTCTTCATACAGTCCATTGTTGGAAGACTTTGCGGGTTTTGAATAAGCCTTCCTGGACGTATTTAAGACCGCTAACCTGGAAGCCGTAACACAAAACCAATTGTTGGAATTGAGACAGGGTACTCAGGATTTGATTGCATATATTGATCGTTTCAAACAGCTGGTCATAGACTCACAGTGGCCCAGGATCACACAGCTCACTTTGTCCGGAAAGTACTTTGGGAAGAATACAAGGACGAGCTTGTACATTTACCAGAGGCGATGACCTTGCAGGGACTCCTCGAAAGGGTTTTTCAGATTGACCACCGTTTAGCAGAACGCCGGTCTGAGCGCAGGAGAACAGAGCGAAGTACTTCTCACATGACGATGATGCCTCTTCCCAGCACTGGCCATGTCACCTCTGTGGGGGAAAACACTGGGGAACCAATGCAGATCGGTTCCCTGCGAGGGCCATTGTCGCAGGCAGAGCACCGTCGACGAAGACTCAATCGTCTGTGTTTATATTGCAGGAGTTCGGGCTACGTCCGGTACACCTGCCAAATATACGTCGTAACCGGCAGAAGGAAAACTGAAGGGCCTGCCCCTTGAAGGGGAGCCGACGGTGGGCCCAGTCTTGCCTCAAGCACATACTCCTGAAGAATTGGATAGCCTTATGCTACCAGCATCGTTGTTTGTTCTGGAAGTCAACCTGATCTGCAATGTTGACCAGACAAAGGGGGTGATTCCGAGGTTGGAGGTAAGGGATTACCGGCGCCTGTAAGGGCACCGATGGCGGTAATCCCTTACCTCCGTATTCCGAGTTCCCTTTGCGGGTCCCTCTTTACCTCCTGCTTTTAGCAGGATTAAATTACGGGACCCGCAAAGTGACCTTGGAGTAATTACGGTGCCGTAATTACCTCCTTCCCCATTCCCATTGAGCCCTATGGGGGCAGAAATGGGGATGGGGAAGGGCTATGGTGAATGGGGAATTACCGGTCCATCCAACCTTGGAATGGACCGGAAATTACTCCATTCACCATACCGGTATTCCATGGAGTAAATAGCTCCATGGTTGCCAACCATGGAGCTATTTACTCCATGGTGTAGTCCTAACTGGGAATGAGGGCCAAAATCTTTAGTCGTCCCGGCTTTGCTGGATTGTAGAGCCTCAAGAAACTACATTGATGCCTGTTTTGTACTTCACAATAACATACCTACAAACACCAAGGTACACTGTGCCAACATCCAGGTTATAGATGGTACGCTGTTGTCTTCTGGACCTATTGAATTCCATACAGTGCCTATGCGTGTTTCCATAAGCCAACACAGTGAACAGCTCTCTTTTGATTTCATTGCTTCCCCGATATATACTGTGGTGTTGGGTATCCCCTGGGTCATGACCCATAGCCCTGCAATTAATTGGTCTAACAGGGTTTTGATATTTGCCTCTGATTTTTATACCACCCATTGCTGTCCCATGACCTGTCAAACTTCTGCGAAAACCCCAGATAGACTACAGGAAGATGCAGCCTGGATCCAACTAATCTCTTATTTACCATTGCCTTCTGAATACCACCAGTATCAGGACGTGTTCTTGGAACCTGCATGCAATTACCAACCTTCCCATCGAAGTTTTGATTGTGACTGGATTGTCAGCATGAAGCCAATATGTTTGCCAAACTTTAATTGCAAGGGGCTTACCATCTGGTCTTTATAATCCTAGACACGAATGGAAAACGGCCTTCAAGACACCCTTCGGACATTCTGAGTATAAAGTCATGCCTTTTGGTTTATGTAACACCCCAGTCATTTTCCAGAGGTTTATGGACTCCATCTTTTCAGATCTTATCAGTTGTTCCATGTGGGTGTACCTGGACGACATTCTCATCTTTTCAGCTGATCTGACAACTCATGCTTTTCACCTGCGGGAGGTGCTTCACCGCCTACAGGAAAACCATTTATACGAAAAACTGTAAAAATGTCAATTCAACGTGAAAAGAATGGAGTTCTTGGGCTATGTGATCAGTCCTGAAGGGATTCACATGGATCCTAAGAGCTCAGTGCTATCTTAAATTGGAACATGCCACATGACCCTAAATCCCTGCAGCGGTTTTTGGGCTTTGCAAATTAGTATTGATGCTTTAGTGCTGATTTTGCCAAGATGACACAAGACCTGACCTACTTATTGTCCACTAAGCAGCCTTTTCAATGGAATGAAAGGGCCACTCGGGCTTTCCTTCTTTTGCAAGAGGCGTTCCTTTCGGCTCCCATCCTATATCATTCTGACAACACCCATTGTGGAGACCGACTTATCTGATCGGGCATTGGGTGCTGTGCTTTTTCGATTCAACACTCAATTATGAATCGAAATGCCAGTTGCATTTATGTATAAGAAATTGTCAGCCAAGGAATGCAACTATTCTGCAATTGAAAAAGAGCTTCTGGCAATAAAGAATGCTTTTGAAGAATGGCGACAACATCTTCTGGGTAGTACGCACAAAGTGGAAGTCAAAACTGACCACTGCAATTTGAAGTATTTATGGATCCATCAATGTAAGAACAGCAGACAAGCACGAGGGACATACTTCTTTCTGAAATATGACGTTTTCATTACATACATTCCAGGATCACAGAACAAGAGGGCGGATGCACTGTCCCAATTCTTATTGGACGTCGAGGCATGGGAATCTTGGGATATGTTTTGTCTCCTGTGAAACATTTCCTTGCTGCAGTGCAACCTCTGCTAGACTGGGTCAGAATGGCTATCGCTGAAGAGCCCCGGATCCCTGAAGTTCTTTGGTCCAATGAGGCCTGCCTGCAGGATGGAGTACTGTTCTACAGAGAACACTTGTACATTCCGACTCCTGACCTACAGTGACTGGTGTTGGCACAAATGCATGATTTCACAGACACAGAGGGGTAAAGGCTACTGTGGAACTTAATCAACACCAGTTCTGGTGGCCGAATCTACAGCATCATGTGGAAGAATATGTCTTGTCTTGTTCAGTATGTGCATAGTCGAAATCTGACCACAAATGCCCAGTAGGTCTTTTGCCACCCCTGGAGGATCTGCCTTGCCCCCCTTGCCCTTGGCATACCATTTTGGTGGACTTCATTGTGGACCTACCTTTGTCTGATGGCTTCACGTGTGTGTTTGTCGTGGTGGACTGTTTTTCCAAAATGGCCCATTTCATACCATTGTCCAGACTTCCGACAGGTGTGCACATGGCCAAGGAGTTTTTCCATCATGTCTTTCGCTACCATGGTCTCCCTAAGAAAATCATCTCTGATAGGTGCTCTTAGTTCACATCCCGTTTTTGGACGTCTTTGTGTAAACTTATCAGGATCTCCACTGCTTTCAGTTCTGGTTATCACCCCAAGACTAATGGTAAGACCGAGCGCACTAATCAGACTCTGGAGCAATATCCAGGGTGTTATACATGTGGTATGCAAACGGATTTTAACACTTACCTCCCGATGGCAGAAGTCACCTACAACAACACGGTCACCGTACACACAGCTACCGGAATGAGTCCCTATTGCGGCTGTATGGGGTTTCACCCTGATGTATTACCAACTCATGCTGTGGCTCCCAATCCAGTGGTGTCCAGCAATGACTTTGTCTTCCAGCTGCAGGACATTCATCACAAGGTCTCCGGACATCTGGCGGCAGCGAAAGCGACATACAAGGCTATCTCTGACCCGCGTCGTTCAATAGAGCCATCCTTCCAGCTTGGTGACATGGTTTGGCTCTCGACTAAGAACCTACCTTTACGCAACATCCTATGGAAGCTTGCCTCTCATTTTGTTGGTCCTTTTTCAGATCTCAGCAGTCGCTTTCCATCTTGCCCTGCGCTCTTTGAGATTACATCCATTCTTCCATGTATCCCTGTTGAAGCAGTATCGCCCTGATTGCTTTCATCGAACCAAGCCTCGTCCTGCTCTCATCTTGTTGTCCGGTTCTCCTGAATATGAAGTGGCAGGCATTTCTGACTCCCATATCTGTCGTGGTGGCCTGTACTACCTGGTCTCTTGGAAAGGCTATGCAACTTGTGAGAATTCCTGGCAACCTGCGTCTGGTGTCCATGCTCCCGACTAGTCTTCCGCGTCTCCCTGTGTTGCCCTTGGAAGCCCGCTGCTCTGCTTGGCCCATGGGATGGGGAGCATGTCACGGCACTGCCGTCTTTGCAGCGCTGCGCTCACCTTCCAGGGAGAGGCTGCTGGCGCCTCCGGTACCGCCTCCTTTGGGGTCTGTTGCTGCCTGGTCCGGTTCTCGCTCCCGATTCCTGGGTGCTGCAATCTTGCAGACTTCGTGCATGCACAGTCTACCGGGCTTGCTTTGGGTGCCATAGAGCCCTCAGGGATGCGACAGAGCCTCGCTCTGATATCCGGTGTACTTATGGGAAACAAACACTTCTGCTGATGTGTCGCAACGTTCCTTGTTCCTGGGTAATTGACAATGCTCGTTTCCTTGCACCTTGTGCCTGTGCAGGCTCAGCCTGTTTCTAGGTTCCTTGTCTGAAGGTGCCCGGTCTATTTTCCTCCTTGCCTGCTCCTGAGTGCTTCCTCACTGGACCCTTCCTTCCTCGGGTCTGGTTCTTCTGCATTGTTGTACTTCTTCCCTGGAACCCTCCATCCTCTGTTCCAGTTCTCTTGACAGGTCCTTTCTCTTTTCCTCCTTCTGTTTCCCTTCACCTTTCTGGGTACTGGAAGAGGGCTCCCGGTTCCTGGCTGAGTTTAGTCCCCAGACTGGGGTAGGGGCTGAGCTTCTGGACATACAGCATCGGACTGTGGAGCGCCAAAGCCCAGGGTAATCTGCATCTCAGGAATCATTACATACAGGTATGTGGGAGGGCTGGGGGGCGCACCTTATCAGGCTGTCAGGGTTGAGGTGCTGCTCTGGAGCAAAGAGTAGTTGCCAGGGTTGAGGTGTCTTCGAGGGCTTTCCTTGCTGGAGGAAGCGTCGCCCATCTTAGATCTGCTCATTCCAACACTCAGGAACGAAGTTGAACTAGGAGATGGTGCCCTAATGTCACATGTCTAATGACAGTATCCCTGAACCTGAGTGGGGGAGGGGAAAGGGGACCAGGGAATGTTTGTAGTGATGTGATACCGAACCACGCTGGCAACCGGATCCGATGGACCCAGACCAATATTGACAGAATGAATTTGCTGATCTTCCCTGTGGGTTGTAGGATGAAAAGTGTACTCCGGGGGAAAACCCAGAGGAGATTGAGGTGTGGATTCAATCCCTTACACAGGCCCTGTTCAAAGGACTGCAGATTGCTGAGATCAGATGGAAAGCAGTAGATAGAAGCCAGTTTGATATTAAGATCCGGGACCGCAAACGATTAATGCGGCAAGAAATTAGAGCTTGTAGATCGATTGACCCTATTATGCTAGGCCAGTATGGAAGGATGATCCGGATCAAGTATATCAAGCGCCAGTATCATACTTGGCTTCACCATTATCGTATGTCCCAACAAAAAGTGAAATGGGGAAAATTTCATACAGACCATCTGTAGTAGAAATGCACGAAAGATCTGGCAAACTCGAGGTGAGGCAGGAGGAGAGCAGAGGCTAAGAATCTTGAATACCATTGGTGGGGAGCAGTGGGCAAAACATATTAAGAACAAGTTCTTTAATGTGAACGTGCCCACCCCCTCTACTGTGATGCAAATTGATTCTTGGCCCCTCCCATTAAGCCATAAAATGGTGAAGCAGGCCATCTTAGACCTTAAGCCCTCTAATGCGCCGGGTCCAAATGGGCTAGCGAACTCAGTGTTAAAAAAGGACCCGGATAATTGGGCGCAGGTGCTTCTGACTCTCTTTTCATGTGTCTGTAGATCCGCTGTGATCCTGTCGACATGGAGAAGATCGGTACTTATACCGGTGTATAAGAAGGGAGATCGTGTAATGCTGGTAACTACCGACTTCTCTCCATGCTTGATGTAACTAGTAAGATATTTATGACACTTGTACGAAGAGAGTTAGAGACCTGGGTGGTAGCAAACAAAATATTGAGTTTTGCTCAGACCGGTTTCAGACCTGGTTCCGGGACAACACATAACATTCGGGTACTGGACCAACTAATGAACACCACCCTGAGTAATAGAGATGCTACACTGTATATAGTATTTGTTGATTTTTGTAGTGCCTTTCGACCAAGTCAAACGGGAGACAGTGTGGGCCAAGCTAAGTGGACTACATTGCCCCTGCTGGATACTACATGTACTACTGGCCTTACACAGTGACAACAGTGCTAGAGTGAAACCTGATAATGAGGGAGAGGCCACAGATCCCATTTGTATTAACATGGGAGTTAAACAGGGATGTGTGGGGGCACCCATGCTATACAATCTGTATATAGCAGACTTACTTGCAAGGATGGCCTCTAAAGCAAACTGACCTCCTAAATCAGGAGATACACCTATAGTAGGTATGCTCTACGCTGACGATCTTATATTATATGATTGAACGTTATCGGGTGTTAAGAGCATGCTAGAGGAGTTGGCCCTTTACTCGGCCCAACTGGGCCTAACTATCAATGCGGGAAATACAAAGATAGTGACCATTACTAGAAATGGCCCGAGCCGCTCTGGGGTTGAGACAAGTTTGGGTAGGATTAGTATTGATCAATCCTATCCATACTTGGGTTTGGAATTCAACTCTCTCCCTAATTATAGCCTGATCATCACCCAAAAAAAGAGGTGAGCCAAACTTCTTACACTCCAGGCCTGTAAATTCACCAAGGGGACGGCGGGGTATAGCATTGCTGGGATTATAAAACTCTACCAGCAGTGTTTTGCACCGGCCATCCTGTACGGCTTGGAGGCATTAGCAATGCAGGACCTGAATTGGCTGAATATTCTGGAGGGCCAGTATTGGCGGGCCGTACTGGGTATGGGACCTGCCTGCCCCATTCAATTTCTAAGGTTGGAGCTGGGTTTAATTTCACTTAAGGGCATGGCTCTGCAAGCACGAGGTGTGTTCTATTTGAAGGCGCTCACTACACCAACTTGTAAATTACTTGGCTTGGCAGGCAATACATTTGAAGCTGAAAAGGCCCCACATGGATTTAGCTATAAACAACTAAATGAGTCCTTATTCACTTAAATAGACTGGTCCCACGACAAGAAGAGAACAATGCCATTTGTGCATTTGAAAATATCTTTTATGCACAAAATGAATAGATGGGATTGGAACCGGAATTACACTCATCTGTCTACCGTGAAGAGGTATGAGGCTGTCACACACGCCATCCATAGATATAGAAAGAACCAACACTACCTGATGATCTGTCCGGACCCAGAGGTGCCACAATTTATGCTTAGGCTGCGTACCAATCAACTAACGGTACTAACTGTTGTTGGCCCGCGGCTGGGCATTTTGCCCAAAGATAGATGCTGCTGCATTTGTGGGATAGGGGACAATTTGGAGACAACCAGGCACGTGTTAACACAGTGCCCTCAATTGGGTCGACTCTATATGTGTCTGTTGGGTAGTCTGGTAAATAAGTATGACTCTATCATGGGGGAGCCGTTCTGGGATTACTGCTTAAATTCAGACTCTATTGGGACGCAGCTGGCAATATATAGGGTATGGACTAACGTTATAAGTTTGCTATTGAAGCAGCCATATCCCACTGTGCCAGGCGTGGAACAAGATTAGGAATACTATCCCCATTAATTGACACTATTGTGAGGGCTGGAGGTGCACTTGGCTTAATACCTCCTGGAATTGGTATCACTCTCTGATTGTATTACTATCATTGTGCCACATTTGTATAACTCTTATGTCTCTACGTTTTTAATCTTATGTTTTGTGATTTTTTCTAAACCTCACCTTATACATATGATTCTATTCTTTATGAAGTTGTGATTTTTATGTATTAAGTTAATGGATGTACTTATATTATTTGTGTAAAGTTCAGATTTTGTACTATATCACAATAAAATAATTATTATTATTAATGACAGTATCTGGTTCTGGGTGCTGCATCGCAGGTGATATGGAACTTGTGCCTCAGAGCGGGATTTGGTGGTAGGCATCTTCAGCACCTCAAGGAGATCATAACACAGGGCTAACTCTAGTGGAGGTGGCCAAGGACAATACTGTGACATAGGGCCTCATTACACGTTGTGCGGTAAGGGAATACCGGTACCGGTAATGAATTTCCCAAGCCAATCACGAGCTGGACCCACCGCTATTAGCACACCCGTTAATTACGGTGCCACTAATAGTGGCAAATCCGCGTGCGCGCGACCTCCATGCCGGAATTAGCGCCATGGCGATGGCGCTAATACCAGGGCATCACAAGCCATGCGGACATGGTATTAGCGGCATGGAAAACACCTAAAAACCCCTTACCGGCATGGCGCAAATAACGGCATCGAAAAGCACCCGTTAAGAGACCTGAGCAGTGTACCCATCTGCCACAGGTGGACACAATCAGCACAGGTGTATGCAATGGAGACAGGTAGCACAAAAGAGCACACCACACCCCTTCCCACACCAAGATGGTCCCAATAGCAGCAGCATGACATGATGGGCTGTAGTACATGATAGCAGTGCAGCACCAACAACAACAGCCAGCACCAGAGGTGAGCCGTAACAGGTACCCATTCCTCACACCATACAGGCGATGACAGCTATCCACTGAGGAGGTGGCTCCTAACCCCTGTACGGAACCCACAGAACCATCAGGAAGAGGACAACAATATTGTACATCCTTCCAATGACAGTGCTCCGCTGCCTAAGCCGCCTGGCTGTGGCACTCCTGTACGGCCGTGTCAAAGTGGCAAAGACAACCATGGCATGTGTAGAGCATCACAAAATGTGCATGTGATGGAATGTGCCTATGCCACTTGAAATTGACATGCAACCACCAGAAGAGTATGATGTGGCTGGGGATGAGTGCGGGTGGAATGCCCCGGCAGGACATGAAAGAGGCAGTGCCAAGGAGGCACACGATGTGCATCAGCATCTGATTCTGGAATCTCATCATGCACCAAGGGGAAATAGCATGGACGTAGATGGGAATTGTTGCCCTGGTTCATGTTTCGAGGCCCACAAAGGACCCTGTCCACAATGAATGACACATACACAATAATGGAGACCTTGGGTTTCAAACTCAGAACAGTGTATATTGAACATAATGTGATACTAAAGTGCATTACCCCAACTCCACAAATACACCCTTACCCCCCTTCCCCCTCAACACACCCAAATACACCCTTACCCCCCTCCCCCCTCAACACACCCAAATACACCCTTACCCCCTCCCCCCTCAACACACCCAAATACACCCTTACCCCCCTCCCCCCTCAACACTCCCATGTGAGTCTCATGGTGTGAATGTGTCCATTGCCACATGTGGCACCCGAATCTTGGTGGCCCTATTTGCCAGTGCCTGCATCGTCATCTGGTGGTTGTGAAGCCGTGCACCGCAGGTTCCGCATAGACCGGCGTAGGGGACTAGTATGGCGTGAACTCCCAGACGAGGAGGGGCCTGGTTCTTCCTGGGCCGTGAGTGGGCACCGACGCTCAATAGCGTCTGCTATGCGGTTCATGGCCTGCCGCAGTTGGGCCATTTCACTGCAGATTCGGTTGGTGCATGCCTCCATGCCCTCCCTTGTCTGCTGTGCAAGTGTAGCAATGTCCTCCCTCAGGCGGGCTGTCTCTGCCACATGTTGCCCTACTAGGCCACTCATCTCGGTCTGCCTCTGAAAGATGGTCGAGAGGTCATGTCGCATGGTGGGTGCTGGTGGGATGGCTGATGCACCTGGACCCATTGCACTTGCATCAGGAGAGGATATCTGGGGGCTCCATGGCCCTTCAGGGGTGGGTGAATCTCCATGACTACCCGGACCTGAAGAGTACCTCGGGCTTGCCAGTAAGGGGCTTGTTGGTCTGGGGCTTTGGCTATCAGCATCAATGGCAGGTGTTTCCTCCTCATCTGAAGGTGGGGCAGTGGCTGCTGCTTCACCCGTTGAGCTGGTGGCAGCAGAGTGCATTCCCTCGATGCTGCCCTCACCTGCTGGGAGACACACTTCTGTGGGTGCCACGACGGGAGCAGGCATGGCCTGTGGATGCGTGCAACTGGTGTTCCGGCTGCCTTTGTCCCTGTGGTCATGGTCACTCGTCCTGGCTGCCCTTGCGGATGTGGCGGTGTCCCCTGTGGCATCCCTCCTGGCTTTTTTGCTGGATGTGGGAGCAGGTGTGGAAGTGCGTGCCTCCTCAGTGTCAGTGTGTGATCCTGTAAGGGTGAGAAATGTTGACAACCATCAGTCGTGGGTCGACCTGCCTTGAGCTAAATGAATACGTCATGCCGTTCTATGCATTTAGGGCTCTTTAGTGTGGATGCAGGTAATGGGGATGTTGGGTGGGTCATGCATGAATGGCTCTGTGTTGTACGGGTATGTGGTGATGCATGCATGTCTGTTTGTGGCTGGATCCACGGCATTCATGTGGACACATGATTGGGGGGAACATCACACTTCACTGTGCATTGTTTGATGCATACACTCACCTCCATCGGACGAAATGGCCACGCCATGCTCCATTTGTCCAACTCCCTCGATGGATTCCACCCCGATAGTTGATGCACACGTCTCCTCCCACTCAGTGAGCTTGATTGGCGATTCACTGCCTCCTCCTGTGCCCGTAGCCAGGTTGCGGTTAACGGATAGAATGTTCCGCACACGGAGCCGGAGGTCATCCCACCTCTTTCGGCAGTCTTTGACTGTGCGGGTTGTGGTGCCTACCGCGCTGACCTTGTGGGCTACCTCTTCCCAGATGGCCTTCTTCTTCACAATGGTCTCCCGACGCATGTCGTTATTGAAGACGACCTGAGCATTGTCTGCTAGTGTCTGCGTGAGCATAAGGAGCTCCTCCTTGCTAAATTTCTCCTTGCGTTGCCGCTCAGATGATTTTTTAACGGCCTTGGGCATCTTAACGGTGTCCTTGGTGTATTTTCCAACGTGGTTCCTGGTAAGGTGTCCTGGATAAGGAGGATGGCAATGGATTGTGTTTTTAAAGATGGCCGCCGTGCTCTTTCCCGTTCCGGTGCGATGACGCTATTTCCGGTTCCGTAAAATTACGGTAACCGCTATTAGCGGTCACCGCTATTTGCGAAGACCGCTATTTGCATGTGGCGGCAGGTCGGAAGTGCTAACAATGCTTTCGACGATGCCGTTAAGGGACTTTTTGGGGACTTTTGCGGCATGGCGGTAGGCTCATTACCGGCATGGCGGTAGGCTCGTGCCCACGATCTCGTAATGGCACGCAATTTGCGGCCTCTTGCGAGGGCGGACACGCTAATTACGCCATGCCGGTAATTGGCGATTTTTACCACCTACCGTGTAATGAGGCCCATAGGGTCCACGTGCCGGTGGAGGTGGACAGGAGCACCGCCAGGAGCACCCAAGTTGGTTTAACTGTAAATAGCATCCCAGGGCGGCCAATGGTATTAAGTGAAGAGCATACCTCAGTGTTGCGCATTTGAAAATAAAGGGCAAAAAGAACCTATTACCCATGCGGCCTGTGTAAAGAAAACCTTACTTGCCTGAGACTTCCAATCTATCGGCTGCTTCTGAGTCGCGCATTCCTTGAACTGCAGAACGGCAAACCAACTACAATGCGAAAGGTCTCCGGGAGAGCTTGTAATGCTGAGGGGCCTGTGGCATCGGCATATTACCTGCCGTCGGGCCATGGTTCTCATAGGGGTGCTGCATGCTGTTATGGTCCATTGGTGGCCGCAAATGACGACGAGTTTGTTTTGCCAGAGACCTGCCTAAGGTGGCACTATTGCTCAGCATTGAGTTCCATTGCTCTAACCAAAAAGAAGAGGGGCAGTGCCAGTTGAGGCACCTGGTGGCACCAATTTCTCCAGAGTTGATAGGTCCTTGTGTAGACACCAAGCAGTGTAGACATGTTGAGCTACCGGATCAGAGAGGTCAATTAGCAGTATTATCACGGGGTCTGTAAACTGTGATTGTGCCTGCTACCATGGTCTGCCCGTTGAGCGACACAGGACTGAGATAGGTCGGTAAGGGTTTATTGGAAGGATGCTGGATACAGCAAGGAACAGGGCTTGCCCCAGAAATGAGATAAACTCGGATGTCCCCCTAGTTAGCCCCCTTCCTGGAGGCAGTTTGAAACAGGCACACTCTTTTACGGGAGGGATTTTGCTCCAATTAAATTGACCCTCACCCATTAATAATGACAGACTGATTGATACTTATTTTAAATGCAAGGCAAATTGTAGTATATTTCCTTACCTATGAGTCTTATTATTTCTGTGTCCACATTTTTGTGTGTGTGAATCCTCTTTTGTTCAGTTAGCCAAGGAAGGTGGAGGGGATAGCCTGGCCATGGGGCCTCCTCAACTCCCCACCCCAAAAAGCTGGTCCTGTAAGTAAGGGGTGCAGCCAGCCAAGATGTGCTCTGCTTACATCTTCTGGAAACCTGCGGTTAACACAAGGGTCGCCATTTTAGTCTGGCTATTAACACCACAAGCAGAGACCAAGGGAGAGCCCCAATTCCCAGTGGAGTCTGAAAACAATGGCAGGCACTTTAAGTGCAACGTTTGATGGCAAGGCTTGATTAAAGCGAGCTCAAAGAGTACCCACAAGGAGGCGCTATGGGTGGGCGGGGCAGGAGCTGAGTGGCCATAACCATAGGGTTTAGCATGGCCATGGGGAGTCAATGGGTGGGCAAATAACTAAACAAAGCCTACAAGCTTTGTGTCCTTCTTCATGCGCCCTGAGGCCTGTGGGCTAGCCACGCGATATAAGCACACACATAACATAACATGCCATTGTAAAGACTGGAGGGGGGTCTGTACTCGTACTCTCTATACGGTAGAGGAGAGGCACAGAGGACCCCAGCCAAAATTCTCTATTGTTGGTAGCAATGGACGAGCGATCAGGGTGTAGCTTCTCAGGAGGTGATGCAGGCTGGTTCTTAAGTACAGTGTAGTCCCAAGCACCCACAAAGGAAAGTCTGCACACTGTATTAGTTAAAACACAGTCTTTATATAATTAATGTTCAAGGTTATGTACAATATCACGATAACTCACGTTGTACTCGCTTATTGAAAATGGCACATCTATACAGTTCTACGTGGTACCACAATCACTATTCGATCTCTTTAAAGTGCATCAACTGTACGGTTAAATGTCACACAAATCAGTTTGTAAAGGAAACCAACAATAGATATAAGAGGAAAGCAGTTGGTTAGAACAATTGGCAGAATACTGGCCCCGTTACCTAGACACAGTTCTGTGTGAAGAGCCCCCCACCTGGGCAACCTGTGGAATAAAGATATATCACAAGGCCAGTCCATATATTGTTCACAAGAGTCAGGAACCCCAAAGTACCTGGTGTTGTAGAGTTCCTCGTGGGGAAATCGACTTCCCTTCTTGAGTGCACTCCCTTTAAGGCAGGAGCCACGGGTCGTCGAACGTCCGGCGATGAACAGGGTGAACTACGGTGGTGAAGTGGCAGCTTCGTTCCTAGCAGTGTTCGTCGGCGATGGAGCGTAGACGTTCTGCAAGGAAGAGGCGAGCGGGGCACCTCGATGTCGATAGTTCAGGACCGCAAAGAGTTTGAAGAACTGTGGCCCAGCCAGGGCGTCGAGTCGTCCGGCGTCTCTGTGGTCTTTAGGTGGCGGGAAACCCACCAGCGGATGCTCCTCGGCGCGTCGACGGCCTCGACTTTCTCCAGCGGGACAAAGTGGTCGACGGTGCGGACGAGAGCGTTCTTGGATCAAATGTTCTTAGGCCACGGAAGCACTGCCGCTCCAGTCAGCGATGGCGGTCGTCGATGGTGACAGACAACAGTCCGGGTGCTTCTACTTGGGATTCCGCAGCAGTCCCTGTCTCAGGTTGGCAGCCATTCGTAGGTCTGTCTACCAGGGAGCTTTGGCAAAGATCAGCTGGTGCACGATGGTCTCTCGTAGCTCGGGGAGAGGTCTCCTTACCAGGTCCTCTCTTGGATCAGTTCTTGGAGACACAACCACTTTCAGATCGGCGAAGTAGAGCAACAGCAATTCTTCTATTCCATCAGGGCTTCAAGGTCAAGCTTCAGTTTCAACTCCAGTTTCTCTTCAGCTTCTGAACGATTTCTAGAAGTGAGAGGCCCCCAGATATACTAGTTGATCTCCCATTCATTCTGCTGGGTCACACTCAGGCAACCAATCACTCAGAAGGACATTCAGCAGTCAGTCAGCCAATCAGGTACACAGTGCATTCAGGCCATTATTCTCCATCCAGACACTCACAACACAGAATGTGGATTCGGACAGGTACCACTCCAGTCAACACTACACACTGCATTCATACCAGTTTTGGGGGAGGAGGGGTGTCTCAGTCATTGTGTCAAATAACAGATACCAGACATCCACAACAAGAAGTGTCTATTCGTCACACACTCCCAACCAGGTCCCACCCACAGGTGTACCCACAACATACGGTCGTAGGGAAGGCTCCAGTCAGTCTGGTCGGCAGTTCCCCACACTACCAAATATGGAACTTCCACCCAACAGTCAGTCAGGGGGAAGGGACAGATTCAGGGCTTCCCAGGACTTCGGAAGATCAAGGTAACAGACGATGGAAGGCAAGAGGCCGCAGGAGCCATCTTGTTTCCATCAGGAATCTACCGATTCCAATGACAGGGCCTGGGCATCCCAAAAGCGAGGTCGCTCAGGGCACCAGTCATTTCAGCACGGAGCTGCCACCAGCCCGTACCCTGCTCTGTGGGCCACCAACAGGTACCCAAAAACATACCCTAGGGGCACAGGGTTGTGCCCCCACCCATGGGTCCCATAAGGGTATCCCATGGGTTTGTACACTAAACCAAAAGAGAGAGATGCACCGCCAGGAGTCCCACATGAACTCCTGCATGGAAAACATGACAGAACACACGATAAAAATCAGTAAAGGACAAGGCTACGGAGGCCATGTCCCTCTGATGCATTTCCAGCATCACAGCCATTTCTCCTTATCTGTTCTGCAATGCAATAGTGTTGGCCTATAGGTGGCACTTTAGCACCCCCTAATAGCTCAGACTAAAAGGATCCTAGTCCGACAAACCTATAGTGACTAAACTGGGGATGTCATCCCTTCTCGCCTAGGGGAGACCTTTCCCATGGATCCAGGGCGGTGCGTCCACAGTACAATAGTCCCCCTGGGGGAGGTGCACTGAGGGAGGATCCCATGGGGAAGGAATTCCTCTAGGGGATTGGCGACGAGCAACATCAGAGAACACAGTATGACCCCGCTCAACCCCTTCTCCAACCCTAAACCCTCCTTCCCCCTCTCTAGATAGAGCCAATATGTTTTTTTGCCAAGTCCGTCAACCTAGGATACATGACGAGACTGAAAGTCCAGAAAATACAAAGTATCATGGATATAGTTTTGCAACTGGTACTGTGAAGAAGATGACTAGGAGTTCAAGGATCATTCTAGAGAAGCAGAGTGAGCAGTCTAGCTTCTCAACGCAAGTGATTGGTCCAAAGCAGTACAACAATCCCATGCTGGAGTTTGGCAGAAGCTCAGCTGGGACACGGCGGAAGGAGAGCGATCCTCTGAGGAGGAACAGCGGCAGCCGTGCATAGGAGCAGCTGACGCCAGCTGCAGGGGAAGCCGTAACAGGAGGAAAGGAGGGAGGACCCGAACGTGGTCCATGATGAAGGGACTACCCCGGCGAAGCGAGAGAGAGAATGCACTGCCGGGTAGAGTCAGAGGACTGCAGAGCCTCTGCTGAATACCCAAATGCTACCAAACCTCAAGAGGGGACACAACTGGCCAGGATCTGCCAGTACCTACGAGAAGGAGACAAACAGGTATGCAGGTTGCCTTGGAGGAGCTAGAGGTCCGGGGAAGCAATGGGGGGAACCCAGTAGCTGGAATAAGAGGGTCTGGGATCCTGATTACTTATGATGCAAAGCAGGAAGAGGTGAATACTTGGCAGGAGAGTGAACCAAGCAGATACAACGCTACAGTGCAAATCTGGGAACCGTACCCAAATAAGAGGTCGAGAATAAGAGAATCTGAGACCCTGATTACAAATAAATCAAAGCAGGAAGAGTTGTATATTTTGTTATGTTATGTTGACTTATACCACGCACCGCTACCACCAGGGGCAGTCTACAGGCGCTCACGTGGCTCTGCAAGAAAGAAGACAGGGTTGGTTTGTGAGGGTAGAGGGATAGGATAGGTCCAGAACCAGGAGAAACTGGCGCCTCTGTGTGTTGGGTTGTAGATGGATTAATTGCATTCACTGGCTTGTTGTATACATAAGGGTTAGGCACAATGCCTGGGTTGTTTGTTGTATGTGAATGTCTGTCATGTTGGGTGTGTGTTTGTGTGTTTTGTGTGTAATCTACCTGGTATTTAAGGTTGTGGTTGTGCGCTCTGGCTTGTGTATCCATAATTGTTAGGTCTAGTGCCTGGGCTGTTAGTTGTATGTGAATGACTGTTATGCTGGGTGTGTGCTTGTGTGTATTATGTGTAAATTGGGTGGTGTTTAAGGTTAAGGTTGTGTGCACTAGCTTGTTGTGTCCGTAGGAGTACGGTCCAGTGCATGGGAATGTTGTATGCAAGTGTTAGTTATGTGGGTGTCTGTTTGTGTGTCGTTTGGCTAGTCCATGGGCAAGTATAGTACAAGGGATGTGTGTAGGAGAGCAGCAGAAGCGTGGTGCTTAGTACATTTGGTAGTCTCAAAGTTCTTCCCAGTGGCTAATCTTCACAATTCATCTAAATGACACACATTGCTAATATTCCCAATATGTGTATTGTAACACATTAACTGACCCCAAAATTGAAGATATGAGTACCTAGTACAATTTAGGTTAAATGCAAGACTTGGCTACCTAATACAACGTAGGCCAAATGCAAGATATGGCTATCTAGTACAACTTACGCCAAATGCAACATATGGCTACCTAGCACAACTTAGGCCAAATGCAAGACATGGCTACCTAGTACAACTTAGGTTAAATGTGAGAAGTGGCTACCAAGCACAATTTAGGCCAAATGCAAGACATAGCTACCTAGTACAATTAAGGTCAAATGCAAGACATGGTGTCCTAGTACAACCTAGGCCAAATGCAAGATATGGATACCTAGTACAACTTAGGTTAAATGCAAGATATGGCTACCTAGTACAACTTAGGCTAAATACAAGATAGGGCTACCTAGTACAACTTAGTCCAAATGCAAGATATGGATACCTAGTAAAACGTAGGTTAAATGCAAGACATGGCTACCTAGTACAACTAAGGCCAAATGCAAGACATGGCTACCTAATACAGTTTAGGACAAATGCAAGACATGGCTACCTAGTACAGTTTAGGACAAATGCAACATATGGCTACCTAGTACAACCTAGGCCAAATGCAAGATATGGCTACCAAGTACAACTAAGGCCAAATGCAATATATACTTGGCAGGAGCATGAACCAAGCAGATACAACACCACAGTGTGAGCCTGGGACCCGAACCCAAATAAGAGGTCGAGAATAAGAGAGTCTGGGACCCTGATTACGAATGAAGCAAAGCAAGAAGAGTTGTGTAGGTGGCAGGAGAGTGAACCAAGTGGATACAACGCAAGAGTGCAAGTCCGCACTCAAATAAGAAATCAAGAATAAGAGGGTTGGGACCATGAAGAAAAAAGAAGCAAACAAGGAAGAGTTGTATGCTTGGCCATGGAGTGAACCAGATAGACACAAGGCTACAGTGCAAGCCGGGGACACGCACCCATAAAATAAATTGAGAACAAGAGAGTTCGGGAAGAAACACATCAGGAAGGGTTGTATGCCTGGAAGAGAAGGGGAAAAAAGCAGGCACAATGCTACAGTGCAAATCTGGGACTCACATCTATATGAGAAAAGCTAAATATAAAGTGATGAAGTGTAAGAGAGTCTGGAGCCCTGTGAGAGAAAGATAGACAGTGCACGAGGGAACACTTGCTTGGCAGGAGGGTGAACCAAGCTGTGTAAAACATTGCGAGTCTGGAACCCGCACCCACATGAGAGGTTGGGAGTATGAGGGTCAAGAACCCTGGAACTGACAGACGGAATCCTACACTTGATGCCAAACTGTGCCACTTTGGTAGGATAAAGAAGCATGAACATAAGACGACAGAAGAAGAAATCTAGGGGAAAGGAGAACAACCCTAGCATTGGAATAAGAAGAAGTCTAGGGAAAAGGAGTACAACCCTAGCATTGGAATAAGAAGAAGTCTAGGGGAAAGGAGAACAACCCTCGCATTGGAATGATAAGAAGTCTAGGGGAAAGGAGTACAACCCTAGCATTGGAATAAGAAGAAGTCTATGGGAAAGGAGAACAACCCTAGCATTGGAATAAGAAGAAGTCTAGGGGAAAGGAGAACAACTCTAGCATTGGAATAAGAAGAAGTCTAGAGGAAAGGAGTACAACCCTAGCATTGGAATAAGAAGAAGTCTAGGGGAAAGGAGAACAACCCTAGCATTGGAATAAGAAGAAGACTAGGGGAAAGGTGTACAACCCTAGCATTGGAATAAGAAGAAGACTAGGGGAAAGGTGTACAACCCTAGCATTGGAATAAGAAGAAGTCTAGAGGAAAGAAGAACAACCCTTGCATTGGAATAATAGGAAGTCTGGGGGAAAGGAGTACAACCCTAGCATTGGAATAATAAGAAGTCTAGGGGAAAGGAGTACAACCCTAGCATTGGAATAAGAGGAAGTCTAGGAGAAAGTAACAGAACCCTAGCATTGGAATAAGAAGAAGTCTAGGGTAAAGGAGTACAAACCTAGCATTGGAATAAGAAGAAGTCTAGGGCAAAGGAGTACAACCCTAGCATTGGAATAAGAAGACGTCTAGGGGAAAGGAACACAACCCTAGCATTGGAATAAGAAGAAGTCTAGGGGAAAGGAACACAACCCTAGCATTGGAATAAGAAGAAGTCTAGGGCAAAGGAGTACAACCCTAGCATTGGAATAAGAAGTCTAGAGGAAAGGAGCACAACCATAGCATTGGAATAAGAAGACGTCTAGGGGAAAGGAACACAACCCTAGCATTGGAATAAGAAGAAGTCTAGGGTAAAGGAGGACAACCCTAGCATTGGAATAAGAAGTCTAGGGGGAAGGAGCACAACCCTAGCATTGGAATAAGAAGACGTCTAGGGGAAAGGAACACAACCCTAGCATTGGAATCTTGGATTTTGGAACATTGTTTTGCATCACATTTTGTTACCAGAGAGACTGGGACATTTTCTGTTGGTTGAAAACACGAAGAACTCTTTTTACTTTTAGAAGAGATCATCCTTGCACAGTTACTTTGGATTATTAATGTTAGGGGCAGAGGTAAGTTTTGAGACGCAATAGTGACAGACTTTTTAGTTTTGGACTGCCTGACAATTTGACTAGTTTAGTTTGAAGTAGGGCCTTTTTCCAAACATTTTCTAATTAATAAAGATTTATACCCAAAAATATGCCACCATTCCACGTGTCCAAGCCTTACTTCTGCACCCTTATATATGATATCAGGAGTGGGATCAGACCTGTTTGATACAAACTGGGGGACCCTTACTATTACCAAACTTAGCGTGCTAGTACTCCCACAGTAGCCACTAAGGAATCAATTGGATTTGATCTCTCCAGTAGTAGGGAAGCAGTCCTAGAACCTGGCAAAAGCCAATTAATAGGAACAGATTAAATACTGACCCCTCCCACCCGAGACTTACATCAGGATGAACTCGAAGTCGGGTCTGGCATGGAAGTTTGGCCTGGATGTAGTGGTGGGTGTAAATGACCCACATTTTAGAGGGGATGTCCAAACATGACTAAAAAACTATGGCAAACAAACCTATCATACAAAGTACAAAGTAGCTCAAAGTATTTTAGAAAAGGCCCTGTTCCCGAGAATAGTAGAGAAAACTGAAGTAAAATACGCTGAGAGAGAAACCAAAGGTTTCAGGGAGGCATACATAGAACCAGTAATTGGCCCTGAGGTGAAAAAGATTTCCCCCAGTGAAGATAACACCAAAATCATTCCTGATTTAGCCTTTGCACAGCGTAATTACCCAGTGCTAGCTGAGGCCCTCCACGTCATTCCTGAGGAAGAGGTAAGAACCAGAGAGGGTTCCCTTTTTTTCCTTTGGCATTGTTTACACAATGGGGGTGATGTCGGACCAGATTGGACCCCTCGCTCCCAAATTGTAGTCCCACGCAACCATAGGAGAATGGTTCTAGAAATTGCCCTCACCCATCCTATACCCAGACATCTAAGGGCCGCTAAAACAGAGGTCCAAATATTCAATCGCTTCTACTGGCCAGGGGTGCATGCAAAAGTCAAAAGCTTTATTCTGACTTGCCCACACTGTCAGGAAACCAGCACCCAAAGTCCCCCACCAGTTCTTTTACGGCCACTCCCCATTATTGATGTCCCTTTCAAGAATAGAATGGACATTGTTGGCCCATAGGCACCTTTCAAAGTAGGGAACCAATATATCTTAGCCATAGTAGAATATGCCACCAGATACCCAGAGGCCTTCCCAGTGAGGTCTAATACTACACAACAAATCCTCCTTCCCTTCTTGTCCCGAGTAGGTTTTCCTAAAGAAATCCTGACTGACCAGGGAACCACTTTCATGAGCCAGCTTATGGCCAAAGTAAAAGAAGTTCTGCAGAACAATACCCTCAGAACTTCGGTCTATCACCCACAAACTGATGAGTTAGTAGAACGATTTAATAAAACTTTGAAAATTGTCCTTAAGAAGTTGGTTGAAGCAGATGGGAGAAATTAGGACACTATGGTACCGTGGGCCCTGTTCGCTATTCGAAAGACCACCCAAGCCTCCGCAGACTTTCAAGCTTCTATATGGACAAGACCCGAGGGATGTTCTTGACATGCTTGTAGAAACTTGGGAAAAATGGGAAGAGGCCATGTTAGCGTAATCGCAGACCGCCCAATGTCTAAAAGAACATATGGCCGTAGTTAGATTTATACTACACTTCCATTTTAGTCAATCCCAAGAACATCAAAAGGCCAACTATGACAGGAACACCAACACCCGTTTCTTTTTTATATTGGTCAGAAAGTATTGGTTCTCTTTCCCACCTCGGAACATAAAATGCTCTCCCGTTGGCATGGTGCCTATGCAATTCTGGAATTCACGGGACTCTGTAATTATCGGGTGTCACAATCAGATAGACTGCCCAAAACACTCATTTATCACATCAATCTGTTAGAGGAGTGGGGAGAGGTCCCAGTTGAAACAACTTCTGTAGTGATGGCCAGTCTCCTGGCCGATGAAGTAGATGGAATCAATTTAGTCCCTACTGATCTACCACAGAGTAAGAAACTTGACATACACACCTTGTTAGATCAGTTCCCAGATGTTTTTGACAGCAAACCAGGAAGAGTAGAAGTTATTTTTTTTCATTACATCTGTACTCCTCCTGATGAGGTCTAAAACCCTATCGAATTCCGGAGGCCGCAAGAGAAATAGTCCGACAGGAAGTGGAGAAAATGCTGGCTTCCAATATAATAGAACCATCGCAAAGCCCCTGGTGCTCGCCAATAATCTTAGTAGCAAAACTGGATCAGTCGTGGAGATTTTGTATTGACTTCAGAAAGTTAAATGCATTATCCCAGTTCAACATCTATCCTATGCCTAGGATAGACGAACGTATTGATCAACTGAGATCCGCAAGTTTCCTCGCCACGATTAAGGGCTATTGGCTAGTACCAGTGAATCCATCTGACCGGGAAAAGACAGCCTTCTCCACTCCTGTAGGGCTATTTCAGTTTAAAGTTCTACCATTTGGTCTCCATGGGGCACTTGCAACCTTTCAGAGATTAATGGACCAGGTCCTACGACCATTCTCTGGGTTTTTCAGGGACTACTTGGACGACATTGTTATTCATAGCAAAACTTGGGAGGAACACTTGATACATCTCTATGAGGTTACCAGAGCTCTGAGGAAGGCTGGTCTTATCGCCAACCCATAAAAGTGCCATTTGGCCCAATCTGCTGTTAAGTATTTGTTTTTTTCTGTCGGCAATGGGCTTTCACAACCCCAAACCGAGGAAGTTAAAGCAGTACAGGAGACACCAGTACCCAAGACTTAACAAGACCGAAGAACCTTTCTCAAGGTCGGTGTGATATTACATACCAAACTACTCTTCCATCACTGTCTGTCTTACTGACAAATTAATAAATGGGGAATAAATGGGGAATCTGCAAAACTTAAATGAGATAAAACTGACCAGGCCTATTTCAATACCTTAAAATCTATCCATTGTAGTGCCCCAGTATTGAAAGTACTGAACTTTACCAAAGAATGTATTCTTCAAACAGATGCCTGAAAGGTTGGCCTAGGAGTCGTTTGCCTCAGCAATGTGAAAGAATAGGGCATTGTTGGGATGCATATTCAGGTCCCCTGCCCCCAAACGGTTCAGACTGAGGAAAATATATTAGGGATATAATGTAACATTGAAGGGTGACTGTAGAGGGGAATGGGGTGCCCGGTAGGGGTGAGAGAACAATGTAACGTATAGTAATGGAGGGAAGGGGAGCCATTTTAGCTCGACCATCATAAGCACTGAACCATTGTCATTCCTGAGATCGAGGCCTGGAAAGGCCAGGCCACAGCATTCGCAATAGCACACCCTTGCTTTTTAGCACCAATACAACTTTTGCCATCCCAGTTCCCAGCTCAGGCGGCAGACAGAAAGGCCTTCACACTGAGTAAATACAACTATCCTATTATCTCACACTGCAGGCCTATACAACTGGAAAGGAATGTGAATAACCGAGCGTGAGCAAGGCTGCACCTGTCTCTGAAGGACGATCCCCTGGGAGCCAGGGCAGCGATCCTGAGCTGCCAAAACTGTACAGCCCCAATTTAGGGCCCCAGTGCCCCCACGATACTGGTCACTCTGTTTGAACTACCAGATGCCTACCATTAGAACTCTTAAATCCATTGATTCCAAGAGGGCCACCAGCGTGTGAGGACGTACTGTCCTTCTCTCCTTGCAGTGGCCAAAAAAGCAGGCCCTCGGGCCGTCAAATAGGAGGAACATGCCCCGCTGCAGACTCTAATACCAGCATAAAACCTTTGAGTAGCAAAGACCGAAGCGGTACAGAGCCGGCGACAGAGCAAGAGGAGCTTGCCCACCCTTCCACGGCAGGCTTCAAGCCAGTCAGAACTTCTGTATCCTCTCCCCAACCGTCCCCGGAGCACGGATCCTAGTCGACACATGGCCCTCACCTTGAGGAGAGCCGACAGAGACCTAGGAAAGCTGGGTGCGTAACCGTGGAGCAGCCGAGGGAGACTGGATGATCCTCCCCCCACAAAGGAGGTCTCGCACCTGGGGTGTGATACCTGACATCAGCGAAGGCTACAGGGACAATGAGCAGCGGAGGGCAGCCTAGGTCTGCCTGACTGAAACCGTGAGTCCGCCGGCATCGCTCAGAGTAGTCGGAGTAGCAATTCCATCCAAAGGAAACGGCCGGGCCGGGTAGACTCCCAATGGGGCAATTACACCCTGACTCGATCCCCATATAAAAAGTCCGTAATTCGGGGAGAGCAACCATTAAAGGAAACGACCCGTAAGGAGGGGTGGTGACACGGAAATGCAGAAGGGGGCCCCGGCATCACAAGGAAATAGAGAAGCACTCCAAAAGATCCTGTGGAAGCTTGACTCAGTTAGGAAGGCCCCTATTCGGGATTCTCTTCCCTCACTCAGCAACACCCAGCAACAGGAAGATGGAACCCACAGGGCACTCCAGAGCCCCCTGTGGAGGCCACAGAATACCGGGAGCCCGGATAACACGAACCCGGGCAACACGGCAAATGGTTGACAGGAAAGCCTTCGCGCTCCATGTGTGACACTGAAGGTGGGCCCTGACCAAAAGGGCTGAATTGGAGCCCCCATCACTCGGCAGGGCAACAAGAATGAAGACACACCACCAACAACTCACACCAGCCAGTGAAATACCACATAGCTGTCACACGTAGAAACCCAAATGAGCAATAAAAGAAGACGGAGGCCCTCCAAATGCCAGATGCGAAGGGGAAGATCCCCATCTAAAATCAAATCGTGAGCCACCACACAAGAGGGGCAACTGGAACCTTGCTGGCGACAACACACAGAACCACCACACTCGGTGGACGATGAAGTACACCCTCAAACCATGAGTAAAGATTTGGCCTTGAATAATGAGGACCTACTGGAGTGTTTTAGGGGTATGGAGGACAGGATGACAAATACCCTCCAAGATCAACTCACAAAAATGAAAAATGATATACAGAGTTTCCTGAAGGAAGTGAGAGAAGAGATTAACGGCCTAGGTGCTAGAGTGGGCACAACGGTTCGGGGTCTGACTGATGTGTCCGAAGATGTCAGACAAAATAGGGAATTGCTAGAGCAAGTAGCCAGAGCTACCCACAACTTAGAACTACAGGTGGAGGACCTGAAGAACGGCTCTTGCAGGTCGAATATCCATGTGAAGGGGCTCAGCGAGACTGTCACTGACACCGAATTGAGAAGCATAATGCAACAATGCTTCGGAGACCTGCTGCAGGATGTACAACCAGAGGAGGTGAAAATCGACCGCATACATAGGGTGGGACCCAAGAGAGAGGGCCCTTGGGCCCACCCAGGAGATGTTCTGGCAGCATTGTCTTCTTACGCCATGAATGAAGAGATTCTGCATTCCTCAAAGGCTCAAAAATGGATTGCAAACAATGGGGCTCCAATCCAACTATACCAGGACCTGGTGCTATCCACGCTACATAAAAGGAGGGCGATGGTGCCGGCGATTAAGGAACTGATAGCTAAATGCATCTCCTATAAATGGACTTTCCCGTTCTGGATACTCTTCAAATGAGAAGGAAAACAACAGAGAGCGGAGACCTGCAAAGAGGCCTTAGCGATTATGAATTTGGAAGAAGATTACGTTCAGTCCATCACACAAACCTCAGTCTTTCCTGCCTTGGGAGGTTTGAAACCATGGGAATAGTCAAGAAGTGGGTGACAGAGGGGAGCAAGAGAACAGAGAATAAGAGGCCCCCCTGGAAGAGGTAAAGGTGTCGTTATTCCACTAGCAGAGGGAGAGGAGCAGCGGACTACCACTGCAGCATGCAGGACTGTCCCTGCAGACCCGACAACCACTACGGGAAGACCGGCAACATAAATTGAAGGTGACTCTAAACAATCTGGTATAGGGGCAAACAGGCCTCGAAGGAGAGGAAGAAGGAAAAGTGGGGCATGGAATCCTTGGGGGAGTAGTGTGCCCCCAACAGAGAGATACCCGTGGTTACACCGGGGCACAGACCTCAGGCTAGTATCTGGGGGAGCTCCTAGGAGCAACTGCCCTGATCGGGGGGAGTTTGGGGAGAGGTTAAAGGGTGGGGAAGTTTACACCAAGAGGAGGTTTTTGGTAGCAGTTTGGAATTTGAGGTCTGGAAGAGCTTGAGGGGAAGGGGAAAGGGGAAAGGGGAGAGAATCTCAGAGACACACTAGTGGGAATGGATCTGACTGCAAAGGCCTGCATGCAAAGGTCCAACTAGTAAGGAAATGCCAAAAGAAATCCCATGTCGTTGGTGATTCTATCACATAATGTAAGGGGAATGTAAGGGAAACCTCTACCAAATGTAAAAGAAAGTGGAGCGTCAAATAGGCTGCTTCTCAGCAGAGATAATAATGTTCCAAGAAACACACATAAAGAAATCCGACAGACACAAATTCTAGCTTCACAGTTTTTCACAAATACACCAAGCAAATGCACAAGCGAGGTCGGGAGGAGGGGGGTGATGATAGCTCTCAAGGCCTCACTCCAAGCGCAGGTAATACACACACTGCAGACCACCAAGGGGGGTTCCTTTAGGTCCTAATACAGATGGGAGGGAAGAAATTGACCCTGGGCACGGTGTACGCGCCAAATACGGGACTGGATCCCTTTCTACGGCAAGCGCACTTCAAACTCGAGAAATGGGCGGAGGGACAAATAATCCTATCAGGTGACTTCCATTTGGCATTGGACCCCACTATAGATAGGAGTGGGGGGAGCCGAAGTAGTGGAATCCGTCTCTACCCATGTCCTGAAGGAATATATAGACAACCTGGCCCTTACTGACGTCTGGCGCACAGTGAAAGGTGGGGAAGTAGGATACACAAGCTTTTCTCATGTCTTCCAGACCCTGTCAAGAATAGATTATATATGGGCATTATATATGGGCATCCACGCGATCGATTTGGCGCACTTGGTCCGTCTAGGGTTGGACTGCTTGGCCAGCCTCGGCTGTTGTTTCAAGCAATTGGCTTCCACCCGCCTCGGGACCGCGTCGAGGGTATGCCCCCGTCTTCGGAGAGGGCCCCCGCCCCCGGGTGGGCGGCTCTCCCCTCCGAGCAGAGCGAAGGCCGATCAGCCCGGCAGCTTCCCCCAGTGGTCCGATCAGAGCGGACGGGGCCGGGTGGCGCAAGGCTAGCCCCAGCGCGGGTGTGCCTACCGCAAGCCACGACGCGGCCCCTGCTCCGCCGAGCACGTTTCTCCAGCAGCTCGGAACGCCCGTTCCGTGGGGTGCCGACCCCCTGCGTCGCCGCTCCGGTGGCGGCGCTGCGAGCGAACCCCCTACCGCTCCAAGTTGTGCCTGGGCCCGGCCTCTCCCTCCCACCCACCCCGCGTGGCGTGGCGGAGCGGGCCGGGCCGCCGGCGCCCGCGTGACCGACCGGTCCGCCCCAGGGCCCGACGCTCGGGTCCTCCACCCACCCCCCCAGCAGGGCGCGAAGGTCGGCTCCGAGGCGGGCGCGCGGCTCCCCCGTTGCCACCCTCCAGCAGGTGCGGCTACCTGTTTGATCCTGCCAGTAGCATATGCTTGTCTCAAAGATTAAGCTATGCACGTGTAAGTACACACGGCCGGTACAGTGAAACTGCGAATGGCTCATTAAATATATGGGCATAGGTGACAATTATGGGAGAAGTGGAGGACATACACCTAGGGGCAATAACACGCTCAGACCACGCCCCCTGCTGATGACACTAATGAGGCGCCCCGAACAAGGGGATGTGAGACTGGTCCTTTCCCTGGGAAATAGTGGCAGAGAAAACACCAGCCGAACAGCTGGGAGATAAAACAGAGCACTACTTCCTGCACAGTGACAACCCAAACAGTACACTAGACGATATCTTGGAAGTATTTAAAGCAGTGATAAGGGGGGAGATTATTGCCACGCAAGCTCAGAAGAGAAAGCAGAGAATAATAGTGGAGCTCGACCTTGAAACACAGATAAGGGAAATCATGTGGGAACTTGCTAAGAAAAAAAACTCGGCCTTATATAAACGATTGAAAGATCGAAAAAGACAACTCAACCTGCTGCACACACGGAAAGCTGAAATGGCCCTCCTACATAAAGGCAAAAGTACCATATAAGTGCCAACAAAGCAGACCGGCTCTTAGCCAGGCAAGTGAGGCAAGAGGAAGCCAAACGTAGGGTGGTGGCTATTACTCAACCAGGCGGCCGACTAGCCACAGAGACGATAGGGCATCTATGAGGCGCTACACTCTTCGGAAACCCCTGACTATACTGCAGTCAAAAACTACTTTAGGGATATAACAATGAGGAGACTTACGCCCCCCAACAGCACAAAGTTAGAGGAAGACATTACGGGAGAAGAAGTAGAGGTGGAAATGAATAACTTGCCGCATAACGGACGGGTTTTCTGCATGCTTTTATCAAACATATCTCAAACAACTGAGCCCCAGACTGGGGCGCCTCTTCAATGCAATAGGGCGAAGTGGAAAGGTGGCGGTGTTTAGAAAACCAAACAAGGACCTAAGGCAATGCGGTTTCTAGTGCCCCATCACACTACTAAATCTTGACGCCAAGATATATACAGGTGTAGTAGCAGCAAGGCTGCCGCCCCTCTTACCGAGTCCGATAGGTGGGGACCAATTGGGATTTATAAAGGGAAGGTAGACTTGTGATAATACCAGGAAGGGGATGCACCTGAAACAGAAAGCTGACATCCGACAGGTATCAACGGTATGAATTGCACTCAACGCCGAAAAGGCCTTTGATTGTGTAGAAAGGCCATTTCTGGGGATAGGCACAGACTTCTTACGCAAAGTAAAGGCCAATTACATAAACCCGCCAATGCGCCTCTCAATAAGCGGCCAATGATCAGAGAATGTGCTACTCACAAGAGGGGCGAGGCAAGGCTGCCCCCTATCCCTGCTCCTGTATGTGTTTTACCTAGAACCCGTGTTAGAATCCATCTGAAACAACTCGGCTACACAGGGCATCACATTTAGCGAGGAAGGACATAAAATAGCGACTCTCGCCGACGACATGTTGATGACACGGACAGAGCCTACATCCTCTATCCCTGCACTAATAAAAGAACTGGACAGCATGGAGGGTAATGTGACTACATCGGAACTGCTAAGGATAGGCCTTTGCGAAAACACTGTGGGTAGAATTATCTGAGATCTCACGATTTGAAGAGGCAGCGGGATCCATCACATACCTGGGGTAAAATTAACATCTTTAATGTCGGGCATGTACGGGGCAAATGACCCAGCACTCCTAACCAAATTGAAGTCAGATCTGACCCAATGGACACCACCGCGCATCTCCTGGGTGGGCAGGATTACCACTATAAAAATGACCATACTGCCCAAACTGCTATACCATTTCCAGGCACTTCCCATAAGAATCCTGCACTCATTCTTCAGAACAGCCAACAAAATTATAACGGAGTACATCTGCCAGAACAAGCGACCGAGGGGAGCCCTGGAGACCCTGATGTCCCAGGACAGGAAATGAGGTTGGGACTCCCGAACCTATCCAAGTATTACGAGGTGGCTCAGCTGTGTGTGCTCTAGGAATGGTTGTCGAAGACATGGCTAAACCATAGGCCATAATGGATCGGGCAGTGGCAGAAACCCCCTTGAACGGTCTCCTATGGTTAGAAACACGGGTTAGGCCCTGTAACAGCACCCCTAGTCAAGTTATGTCGGTCACATGTGAAATATGGGACCACCACATCTCGCAAGAGCACCTCACCACACACCCGGCACTCTTTACTCCGCTTTTTGAGAATCCACAATTCTCCCGAGGGACGATACAGAGTTCCTTTCAACACTGGCGTGAAGCAGGATGTGAAAAGGTTGGAGACATGATGAGGGCAGGGGAGGTCATGACCTTCGGAGAGTGCAAGATGAAGATTGGTCTCATAGAAAAGACAGATTAGGCCATTATCAAATGAGGCACTGGTTGACGCAACCCTTTATGAAGCCGGCGTCCTCTAGGGAACGCACCCCTTTCGAGAAAGTCATTACCACCCACACAGGAGATAAACAATTAGTCTAGAAATTTTACACAATTTTGGTGTGGGAGACCAAGAAATGCACATGGACCTACATGTACAGGTGGGAAAAGACGGTAGGCGAGGAGATCCTGCTCTCACACTGGGAAAACCTCTGGAGGAACATACCGAAACTCACAAGATGAAGCCTGCTACAAAATCATGGTCTAATGGCACTTCACCCCGGAAAGGTTACACAAAATGTATCCGGGGTTGGCACAGGACTGCTGGAGAGGGTGCACAGGAAAAGGAGACTGGAGGCACGTTTGCTGGGACTGCCCTGCCTTGGGTCTGTTCTGTGGGAGGTCACATGTCAAACACATAAAATGGTGGGGGCCTCCCTTCATACTCCCCCAGGCAGTGGATTTGTGATCTTTTTGACCCGGAATTCCAACTACCTCTGAAATACCAGCAGAACGCATTTATGATTCTAGTAATAGCAGCATGGTTGGTTTTAGCGAAAAAACTGGAAGCAGAAAACGCCACCCTCAAACATAGAATAGCTTCCCAAAATATGGGGTATGGTAGCAATGGAGTGGGTGACCTCTGGGATACAAGGAGAAAAGGACAGATTCCATCGGGACTTGGATATGGTACTGGACTATCTACGGAGTGACTATATGCTGCAATGGTGCCCTCAGAATTCAAAGATACTAGATATAATATAGAGGGCAGGACGTCCCTCGAAGAACAGGCTAAAGATCTCACAACAGGAACAGACCTCAATGAGGGGGAAGGGTCAGACAAGGGAGGGGGGACACGGGGCAGGGGGGAGAGTTACTACTTTGTTGTTAAACTGTACCCACCAGAAATGCCAATAAAAAGACGTTTGAAAAAAACAAAAAGAATTCTTAAATCCCTCAAGAGGTGAATGATTAGTGTGTTCCTGGCCAAGCCCAGGTGAAGGCCCAGGGAATGGGCTGCTGCCAAGGAGGTGGGGGGGGTGCGGTGCTCAAGGATGCCTTGTGATTTTTACTACGAGATGCACAGGGTGAGGATAGCAAATCTAGGGAAATGCCGTAGAGGCATGGTGGGGTGCCTGTGTGTGTGTGGGATCCAAGAAGCGCCTTGCATTTCAGAGAGCTTTCTGGGGCCTAGGCCCACTCTATCTGCAAGGCTCTCTTCCTAAATACTCTCCTTCCCGAGCCCTCAGCTCGTCTTGCTCCAACTCTCTGCGGGTGAGCCGCTTCTCCAAACAGAGACCACTGCAGGTGCCTCCCTCCCTCTCTCCGTCTTCAGCCGGACCTCCTTAAGTTCCGGAAACTCCTCAAGACTGTCCTCTTCGCCTCTTCCTTCTATCTCCCTCTACCCTGCCAACCACCTCTGTTGGCTCTGTCGCTCTCTTTCCTCGCCAGTCTCCTGCACTTGCCCCCGGGCCTTGCACTTGCCGCAGCACTACTGCACTTAGGTTACGACCCATGAGACTGGTATCTCTCTGCACTTAACCTATGTTCTGACGGTACTGCATGCACGTGGTCCCTATTGCCCCCCTCGCACTTCCTGTCCTGTGCACTTGCATGATCTGAACGCACCATGGCTAGTAAGATTGTTTGTTTGGGCTTCCTTATGTCTCCCACACCCATGCATGGTTGCGCTTTGAAACACTTGTGTATAAGCGCATAATAAATAAACAATCAATCAATCAAGAGCTAATTTGCCCTTGAGAATATCCACTGAGCTCATGTCCGACTACCAGGTGCACATCACGTCAGATGTTTGTGGGGAAAGGTGTGCTCACAAATAGGGATCCAATTATATTGCTGGAACCTAGAGTGGCAAGGCCAAAGACCACATGTAAAGGGATTGACACGATGACATGGGAACCAATCGTTTGACAGCATATACGCAGCTGGTGGTATGCACATAGGGGAGGGCCAAAGAGCAGGTGGAATTAATACTGTATATTGCTTGCATCACTTGTGAGGATAATGTTCTTTAAAACATACTTTGCTTTGAAGTAACCAGTGTGTGCTCCATGGCAGTTGGGATTGAATGTTCCTACTGACATGTTATGACTTTATTTGGGAAATAAAACTTGTTATCTTTGCAAGATGTACACCTAGCTTTTTTCTGTAGCGGATTGTCAGTTACTGGTCTGGTTGCCGCTGGTTCGCCCTACAGAATCCAATACTGTACATCAGCAGAAAACTCTTCCCTAGAGAAAAAAAGTATGCGACAATCGAACTAGAGGCTCCGGCCATAAAATTGGATGGTGGGTATTTGAAGTATTTTCTCACTGGTAGGAAATTCTGACTATTAACGGACCACTCACCCCTCACTTGGATGAGTCTCCATGAAGACACAATCCCCCAATTTATACGCTGGTATCTTGATCTCCAACCGTGTTGCTTTCATGTGGAACACAGGAAAGCTAAGGAGCGGGACTTTTGTCCCGTTTTCCGCTTGGAAATGAGGAAGCCAACGGCATAAGGGGAAAGGTACATGATGAATCTGGGGAGGTCGTCCCGCCATCCCTAGGGGGAGACCTTTCCCAAGGGGCCAGGGCGGTGCGTCCATGGCACAAAAGTCCCCCTAAGGGTGGTGCACCAAGGGAAGATCACACAGGGAAGGAATCCCTCTAGGGGATTGGAGACGACCATCATCAGAATGTGGGGTATGACCCCGCTTCAATAAACTCGAACCCTTCTCTAACCCTAAACCTTCCTCCTGCCTCTCTAGATAGAGCCAGGGGGCCTCATTACGACTTTGGAGGTTCTGAGTTTGGAGGGCCCGGTAATTTCTCCTTCAGGGAACCCGGGCCCGGACTTTCCCCATTCGAGCCCCCATAGGGCTCAATGGGAATGGGTGCGGGAGCTAACAATGGGCCGATTACGACTGGCCCGTTGTTAGTTCCCTGGTCCCCTCATGGGACCCGCTCTGGACGTCTGGTAAAACCAGATGCCCACATCGGGTTCCGTGAGGGCACCTCGTTATAGTGCGGAATGCATTTAACGGCGCCGGCACCATTACCAGCGCCGTTAAACGCATTCCCCAATTGTTGTAATGAGGCCCAGTGTGTTTTGTTGTCAAGTCAGTCAACCTAGGATACATGGCAAGACTGAAAGTCCAGAAAGTACTAAGTATCATGCATATTGTTTGAAACTTGTACTGAGAAGAAGTAGATGACTTGGAATGCAAGGATCACTCTATAGAAGCAGAGAGAACAGTCTAGCTTCTCAACGCAAGTGATTGGCCCAAAGCAGTACAACAATCCCACGCTGGAGTTTGAAAGACGCTCTGCTGGGACACGGAGGAAGGAGAGCAATCCTCGGAGGAGGAACAGCGGGAGCCGTGCACAGGAGCAGCTGACGCAAGCTGCAGGGGAAGCCATAACAGTAGGGAGAACCCGAACGTGGTCCTTTACAGAAAGACTACCGCGGTGAATCGTGCACCGCCGGGTAGTGTCAGAGGACTGCAGGGCCTCTGCATACCCTGCTGGATACCCAAACCCTACCGAGCATCGAGAGAGGATGCAGCTTCCCAGGATCCGCTGGTACCTACAGGAAGGAGACAAACAGGTAGGCAGCTTGCCTGGAAGGTGCTAGAGGTCCAGGGAAGCAATGGAGTGAACCCAGTAGCTGGAATAAGAGGGTCTGGGATCCTGATTACAAATGTAGCAAAGCAGGAAGAGTTGAAAGGAAAGGAACACGACCCTAGCATTGGAATAAGAGGAAGTCTAGGGAGAAAGGAACACAACCCTAGCATTGGAATAAGAAGAAGGAACACAGCCCTAGCATTGAAATATGAAGACGTCTAGGGGAAAGGAGAGCAACCCTAGCATTGGAATAAGAAGACGTCTAGGGGAAAGGAACACAGCCCTAATATTGGAATAAGAAGAAGTCTAGGGGAAAGCAGCACAACCCTAGCATAGGAATAGTAAGAAGTCTAGGGGAAAGGAGAACAACCCTAGCATTGGAATAAGAATTCTAGGGGAAAGGAGTACAGCCCTCGCATTGGAATAAGAAGTCTAAGGGAAAGGAAAGCAACCCTAGTATTGGAATAAGAAGAAGTCTAGAGGAAAGGCGCACGACCTTAGCATTGGAATAAGAAGAAGTCTAGGTGAAAGGATTACAACCCTAACATTGGAATAAGAAGAAGTCTAGGGGAAAGGAGTAAAGCCCTAGCATTGGAATAAGAAGAAGTATAGGGGAAAGGAGACCAACCCTAGCATTGGAATAAGAAGAAGTCTAGGGGAAAGGATTACAACCCTAGCATTGGAATAAGAAGACGTCTAGGGGAAAGGAACACAACCCTAGCATTGGAATAAGAAGAAGTCTAGGGGAAAGGAGTAAAGCCCTAGCATTGGAATAAGAAGAAGTATAGGGGAAAGGAGACCAACCCTAGCATTGGAATAAGAAGAAGTCTAGGGGAAAGGATTACAACCCTAGCATTGGAATAAGAAGAAGTCTAGGGGAAAGGAACACAACCCTAGCATTGGAATAAGAAGAAGTCTAGGGGAAAGGGTACAACCCTAGCATTGGAATAAGAAGAAGTCTAGGGTAAAGGAGAAAAACTCTAGCATTTTAATAAGAAGTCTAGGGGAAAGGAACACAACCCTAGCATTGTAATAAGAAGAAGTCTAGGTGAAAGGAGTACAACCCTAGCATTGGAATAAGAAGAAGTCTAGGTGAAAGGAGTACAACCCTAGCATTGGAATAAGAAGAATTATAGGGGAAAGGAACACAACTTTAGTATAAGAATAAGAGGAATTCTAGGGGAAAGGAACAAAACTCTAGCATTGGAATAAGAAGAAATTTAGGGGAAAGGAGTACAAACCTAGCATTGGAATAAGAAGATGTCTAGGGCAAAGGAGAACAACCCTGGCATTGGAATAAGAAGTCTAGGGGAAAGGAGTACAGCCCTAGCATTGGAATAAGAAGTCTAAGGGAAAGGAAAGCAACCCCAGTATTGGAATAAGAAGAAGTTTAGAGGAAAGGCACACGACCCTAGCATTGGAATAAGAAGAAGTCTAGGTGAAAGGATTACAACCCTAACATTGGAATAAGAAGAAGTATAGGGGAAAGGAGACCAACCCTAGCATTGGAATAAGAAGAAGTCTAGGGGAAAGGAGCACAACCCTAGCATTGGAATAAGAAGAAGTCTAGGGTAAAGGAGAACAACCCTAGCATTGGCATACGAAGAAGTCTAGGGGAAAGGGTACAACCCTAGCATTGCAATAAGAGGAAGTCTAGGGGAAAGGAACAAAACTCTAGCATTGGAATAAGAAGAAGTCTAGGGGAAAGGAGTACAAACCTAGCATTGGAATAAGAAGACGTCTAGGGGAAAGGAGAACAGCTCTAGCATTGGAATAAGAAGAAGTCTAGGGGGAAGGAGTACAACCCTAGCATTGGAATAAGAAGAAGTCTAGGGGAAAGGAGAACAACCCTAGCATTGGAACAAGAAGAAGTTTAGGGGAAAGGGTACAACCCTAGCATTGGAATAAGAAGACGTCTAGGGGAACGGAACACAACCCTAGCATTGGAATAAGAAGAAGTCTAGGGTAAAGGAGAAAAACCCTAGCATTGGAATAAGAAGTCTAGGGGAAAGGAACACAACCCTAGCTTTGGAATACGAAGAAGTCTAGGGGAAAGGAGTACAGCCCTAGAATTGGAATAAGAAGAATTCTAGGGGAATGGAGCACAACCCTATCATTGGAATAAGAAGAAGTCTAGGGGAAAGGAGTACAACCCTATCATGGAATAAGAAGAAGTCTAGAGGAAAGGCGCACAACCCTAGCATTGGAATAAGAAGTATAGGGGAAAGGAACAAAACCTTAGTATAGGTATAAACGAAATCTAGGGGAAAGGAGCACAACCCTAGCATTGGAATAAGAAGAAGTCTAGGGGAAAGGAGCACAACCCTAGCATTGGAATAAGAAGAAGTCTAGGGGAAAGGAGTACAGCCCTAGCATTGGAATAAGAAGACGTCTAGGGGAAAGGAGTACAAACCTAGCATTGGAATAAGAAGATGTCTAGAGGAAAGGAGAACAACCCTAGCATTGGAATAATAAGAAGTCTAGGGGAAAGGAGCACAACCCTAGCATTGGAATAAGAAGAAGTCTAGGGGAAAGGAGTACAAACCTAGCATTGGAATAAGAAGACGTCTAGGGGAAAGGAGAACAACCCTAGCATTGGAATAAGAAGAGGTCTAGGGGGAAGGAACACAGCCCTGGCATTGAAATAAGAAGAAGTCTAGGGGAAAGGAGTACAACCCTAGCATTGGAATAAGAAGAAGTCTATGGGAAAGGAGTAAAGCCCTAGCATTGGAATAAGAAGAAGTATAGGGGAAAGGAGACCAACCCTAGCATTGGAATAAGAAGAAGTCTAGGGGAACGGAGTACAACCCTAACATTGGAATAAGAAGAAGTCTAGAGGGAATGAGAACAACCCTAGCATTGGAATAAGAAGAAGTCTAGGGGAAAGGAACACAACCCTAGCATTGGAATATGAAGAAATCTAGGGGAAAGGAGTAAAACCCTAGCATTGGAATAAGAAGAAGTCTCGGGGAAAGTAGCAAAACCCTAGCATTGGAATAAGAAGAAGTCTAGGAGAAAGGAGAACAACCCTAACATTGGAATAAGAAGAAGTCTAGGGGAAAGGAGCACAACCCTAGCATTGGAATAAGAAGAAGTCTAGGGGAAAGGAGTACAGCCCTAGCATTGGAATAAGAAGTCTAAGGGAAAGGAACACAACCCTAGCATTGGAATAAGAAGAAGTCTAGAGGAAAGGTGCACGACCCTAGCATTGGAATAAGAAGAAGTCTAGGTGAAAGGATTACAACCCTAACATTGGAATAAAAAGAAGTCTAGGGGAAAGGAGAACAACCCTAGCATTGGAATAAGAAGAAGTCTAGGGGAAAGGACTACAAACCTAGCACTGGAATAAGAAGATGTCTAGGGGAAAGGAGAACAACCCTAGCATTGGAATAAGAAGAAGTCTAGGGGGAAGGAGACCAACCCTAGCATTGGAATAAGAAGAAGTCTAGGGGAACGGAGTGCAACCCTAACATTGGAATAAGAAGAGGTCTAGAGGGAATGAGAACAACCCTAGCATTGGAATAAGAAGAGGTCTAGGGGAAAGGAACACAACCCTAGCATTGGAATATGAAGAAGTCTAGGGGAAAGGAGTACAACCCTAGCATTGGAATAAGAAGTCATCTATGGGAAAGGAGTAAAACCATAGCATTGGAATAAGAAGAAGTCTAGAGGAAAGGAGAACAACCCTAGCATTGCAATAAGAAGAAGTCTAGGGGAAAGGAGTACAACCCTAGCATTGGCATAAGACGAAGTCTAGGGGAAACGAGACCAACGCTAGCATTGAAATAAGAAGAAGTCTAGGGGAAAGGAGTACAGCCCTAGCATTAGAATAAGAAGAAGTCTAGGGGAAAGGAACAAAAACCTAGTATAGGAATAGGAAGAAGTCTAGGGGAAAGGAACACAACCCTAGCATTGTAATAAGAAGAATTCTAGGGGAAAGGAACACAACCCTAGCATTGGAAAAAGAAGACGTCTAGGGGAAAGGAGTACAACCCTAGCATTGGAAAAAGAAGAAGTCTAGGGGAAAGGAGTACAGCCCTAGCATTGGAATAAGAAGTCTAAGGGAAAGGAAAGCAACCCCAGTATTGGAATAAGAAGAAGTTTAGAGGAAAGGCACACGACCCTAGCATTGGAATAAGAAGAAGTCTATGTGAAAGGATTACAACCCTAACATTGGAATAAGAAGAAGTATAGGGGAAAGGAGACCAACCCTAGCATTGGAATAAGAAGAAGTCTAGGGGAAAGGAGCACAACCCTAGCATTGGAATAAGAAGAAGTCTAGGGTAAAGGAGAACAACCCTAGCATTGGCATACGAAGAAGTCTAGGGGAAAGGGTACAACCCTAGCATTGCAATAAGAGGAAGTCTAGGGGAAAGGAACAAAACTCTAGCATTGGAATAAGAAGAAGTCTAGGGGAAAGGAGTACAAACCTAGCATTGGAATAAGAAGACGTCTAGGGGAAAGGAGAACAGCTCTAGCATTGGAATAAGAAGAAGTCTAGGGGGAAGGAGTACAACCCTAGCATTGGAATAAGAAGAAGTCTAGGGGAAAGGAGAACAACCCTAGCATTGGAACAAGAAGAAGTTTAGGGGAAAGGGTACAACCCTAGCATTGGAATAAGAAGACGTCTAGGGGAACGGAACACAACCCTAGCATTGGAATAAGAAGAAGTCTAGGGTAAAGGAGAAAAACCCTAGCATTGGAATAAGAAGTCTAGGGGAAAGGAACACAACCCTAGCTTTGGAATACGAAGAAGTCTAGGGGAAAGGAGTACAGCCCTAGAATTGGAATAAGAAGAATTCTAGGGGAATGGAGCACAACCCTATCATTGGAATAAGAAGAAGTCTAGGGGAAAGGAGTACAACCCTATCATGGAATAAGAAGAAGTCTAGAGGAAAGGCGCACAACCCTAGCATTGGAATAAGAAGTATAGGGGAAAGGAACAAAACCTTAGTATAGGTATAAACGAAATCTAGGGGAAAGGAGCACAACCCTAGCATTGGAATAAGAAGAAGTCTAGGGGAAAGGAGCACAACCCTAGCATTGGAATAAGAAGAAGTCTAGGGGAAAGGAGTACAGCCCTAGCATTGGAATAAGAAGACGTCTAGGGGAAAGGAGTACAAACCTAGCATTGGAATAAGAAGATGTCTAGAGGAAAGGAGAACAACCCTAGCATTGGAATAATAAGAAGTCTAGGGGAAAGGAGCACAACCCTAGCATTGGAATAAGAAGAAGTCTAGGGGAAAGGAGTACAAACCTAGCATTGGAATAAGAAGACGTCTAGGGGAAAGGAGAACAACCCTAGCATTGGAATAAGAAGAGGTCTAGGGGGAAGGAACACAGCCCTGGCATTGAAATAAGAAGAAGTCTAGGGGAAAGGAGTACAACCCTAGCATTGGAATAAGAAGAAGTCTATGGGAAAGGAGTAAAGCCCTAGCATTGGAATAAGAAGAAGTATAGGGGAAAGGAGACCAACCCTAGCATTGGAATAAGAAGAAGTCTAGGGGAACGGAGTACAACCCTAACATTGGAATAAGAAGAAGTCTAGAGGGAATGAGAACAACCCTAGCATTGGAATAAGAAGAAGTCTAGGGGAAAGGAACACAACCCTAGCATTGGAATATGAAGAAATCTAGGGGAAAGGAGTAAAACCCTAGCATTGGAATAAGAAGAAGTCTCTGGGAAAGTAGCAAAACCCTAGCATTGGAATAAGAAGAAGTCTAGGAGAAAGGAGAACAACCCTAACATTGGAATAAGAAGAAGTCTAGGGGAAAGGAGCACAACCCTAGCATTGGAATAAGAAGAAGTCTAGGGGAAAGGAGTACAGCCCTAGCATTGGAATAAGAAGTCTAAGGGAAAGGAACACAACCCTAGCATTGGAATAAGAAGAAGTCTAGAGGAAAGGTGCACGACCCTAGCATTGGAATAAGAAGAAGTCTAGGTGAAAGGATTACAACCCTAACATTGGAATAAAAAGAAGTCTAGGGGAAAGGAGAACAACCCTAGCATTGGAATAATAAGAAGTCTAGGGGAAAGGACTACAAACCTAGCACTGGAATAAGAAGATGTCTAGGGGAAAGGAGAACAACCCTAGCATTGGAATAAGAAGAAGTCTAGGGGGAAGGAGACCAACCCTAGCATTGGAATAAGAAGAAGTCTAGGGGAACGGAGTGCAACCCTAACATTGGAATAAGAAGAGGTCTAGAGGGAATGAGAACAACCCTAGCATTGGAATAAGAAGAGGTCTAGGGGAAAGGAACACAACCCTAGCATTGGAATATGAAGAAGTCTAGGGGAAAGGAGTACAACCCTAGCATTGGAATAAGAAGTCATCTATGGGAAAGGAGTAAAACCATAGCATTGGAATAAGAAGAAGTCTAGAGGAAAGGAGAACAACCCTAGCATTGCAATAAGAAGAAGTCTAGGGGAAAGGAGTACAACCCTAGCATTGGCATAAGACGAAGTCTAGGGGAAACGAGACCAACGCTAGCATTGAAATAAGAAGAAGTCTAGGGGAAAGGAGTACAGCCCTAGCATTAGAATAAGAAGAAGTCTAGGGGAAAGGAACAAAAACCTAGTATAGGAATAGGAAGAAGTCTAGGGGAAAGGAACACAACCCTAGCATTGTAATAAGAAGAATTCTAGGGGAAAGGAACACAACCCTAGCATTGGAAAAAGAAGAAGTCTAGGGGAAAGGAGTACAACCCTAGCATTGGAAAAAGAAGAAGTCTAGGGGAAAGGAGTACAACCCTAGCATTGGACTAAGAAGAATTCTATGGGAAAGGAGTACAACCCTAGCATTGGAAAAAGAAGAAGTCTATGGGAAAAGAGTACAACCCTAGCATTGGAAAATGAAGAAGTCTAGGGGAAAGGAGTACAACCCTAGCATTGGACTAAGAAGAATTCTATGGGAAAGGAGTACAACCCTAGCATTGGAAAGAGAAGAAGTCTAGGGGAAAGGAGTAAAGCCCTAGCATTGGAATAAGAAGAAGTATAGGGGAAAGGAGACCAACCCTAGCATTGGAATAAGAAGAAGTCTAGGGGAAAGGATTACAAACCTAGCATTGGAATAAGAAGAAGTCTAGGGGAAAGGAGCACAACCCTAGCATTGGAATAAGAAGAAGTCTAGGGTAAAGGAGAACAACCCTAGCATTGGCATACGAAGAAGTCTAGGGGAAAGGGTACAACCCTAGCATTGGAATAAGAAGAAGTCTAGGGGAACGGAACACAACCCTATCATTGGAATAAGAAGAATTCTAGGGTAAAGGAGAAAAACCCTAGCATTGGAATAAGAAGTCTAGGGGAAAGGAGCACAACCCTAGCTTTGGAATACGAAGAAGTCCAAAGCTAGGGTTGTGCTCCTTTCCCCTAGACTTCTTATTGAAATGAGTACAGCCCTAGAATTGGAATAAGAAGTCTATGTGAAAGGAGTACAACCCTAGCATTGGAATAAGAAGACGTCTAGGGGAAAGGAACAAAACCCTAGCATTGGAATAAGATGAAGTCTAGGGGAAAGGAGTACAAGCCTAGCATTGGAATAAGAGGAAGTCTAGGGGAAAGGAACACAACCCTAGCATCGGAATAAGATGAAGTCTAGGGGAAAGGAGAACAACCCTAACATTGGAATAAGAAGAAGTCTAGGGGAAAGGAGGACAAACATAGCATTGGAATAAGAAGATGTCTAGGGGAAAGGAGAACAACCCTAGCATTGGAATAAGAAGAAGTCTAGGGGAAAGGAGTACAACCCTAGCATTGCAATAAGAGCAAGTCTAGGGGAAAGGAACAAAACTCTAGCATTGGAATAAGAAGAAGTCTAGGGGAAAGGAGTACAAACCTAGCATTGGAATAAGAAGACGTCTAGGGGAAAGGAGAACAGCTCTAGCATTGGAATAAGAAGAAGTCTAGGGGGAAGGAGTACAACCCTAGCATTGGAATAAGAAGAAGTCTAGGGGAAAGGAGAACAACCCTAGCATTGGAACAAGAAGAAGTTTAGGGGAAAGGGTACAACCCTAGCATTGGAATAAGAAGACGTCTAGGGGAACGGAACACAACCCTAGCATTGGAATAAGAAGAAGTCTAGGGTAAAGGAGAAAAACCCTAGCATTGGAATAAGAAGTCTAGGGGAAAGGAACAAAACCCTAGCATTGGAATAAGAAGAAGTCTAGGGGAAAGGAGAACAACTCTAGCATCGGAATAAGAAGAAGTCTAGGGGAAAGGAGTACAACCCTAGCATTGGAATAAGAAGAAGTCTAGGGGAAAGGAGAACAACCCTAGCATTGGAACAAGAAGAAGTTTAGGGGAAAGGGTACAACCCTAGCATTGGAATAAGAAGACGTCTAGGGGAACGGAACACAACCCTAGCATTGGAATAAGAAGAAGTCTAGGGTAAAGGAGAAAAACCCTAGCATTGGAATAAGATGAAGTCTAGGGGAAAGGAGAACAACCCTAACATTGGAATAAGAAGAAGTCTAGGGGAAAGGAGAACAACCCTAGCATTGGAACAAGAAGAAGTTTAGGGGAAAGGAGTACAACCCTAGCATTGGAATAAGAAGAAGTCTAGGGGAAAGGAGGACAAACCTAGCATTGGAATAAGAAGATGTCTAGGGGAAAGGAGAACAACCCAAGCATTGGAATAAGAAGAAGTGTAGGGGAAAGGAACACAACCCTAGCATTGGAATAAGAAGAAGTCTAGAGGAAAGGCGCACAACCCTAGCATTGGAATAAGACGTCTAGGTGAAAGGATTACAACCCTACCATTGGAATAAGAAGTATAGGGGAAAGGAACAAAACCTTAGTATAGGTATAAAAGAAATCTAGGGGAAAGGAGCACAACCCTAGCATTGGAATAAGAGGAAGTCTAGGGGAAAGGAACACAACTCTAGCATTGGAATAAGAAGAAGTCTAGTGGAAAGGAGTACAAACCTAGCATTGGAATAAGAAGAAGTCTAGGGGAAAGTAGCAAAACCCTAGCATTGGAATAAGAAGAAGTCTAGGGCAAAGGAACACAACCCTAGCATCGGAATAAGATGAAGTCTAGGGGAAAGTAGCAAAACCCTAGCATTGGAATAAGAAGAAGTCTAGGGCAAAGGAACACAACCCTAGCATCGGAATAAGATGAAGTCTAGGGGAAAGTAGCAAAACCCTAGCATTGGAATAAGAAGAAGTCTAGGAGAAAGGAGAACAACCCTAACATTGGAATAAGAAGAAGTCTATGGGAAAGGAGCACAACCCTAGCATTGGAATAAGAAGAAGTCTAGGGGAAAGGAGTACAAACCTAGCATTGGAATAAGAAGACGTCTAGGGGAAAGGAGAACAACCCTAGCATTGGAATAAGAAGAGGTCTAGCGGGAAGGAACACAGCCCTGGCATTGAAATAAGAAGAAGTCTAGGGGAAAGGAGTACAACCCTAGCATTGGAATAAGAAGAAGTCTATGGGAAAGGAGTAAAGCCCTAGCATTGGAATAAGAAGAAGTATAGGGGAAAGGAGACCAACCCTAGCATTGGAATAAGAAGAAGTCTAGGGGAACGGAGTACAACCCTAACATTGGAATAAGAATAAGTCTAGAGGGAATGAGAACAACCCTAGCATTGGAATAAGAAGAAGTCTAGGGGAAAGGAACACAACCCTAGCATTGGAATATGAAGAAATCTAGGGGAAAGGAGTAAAACCCTAGCATTGGAATAAGAAGAAGTCTCTGGGAAAGTAGCAAAACCCTAGCATTGGAATAAGAAGAAGTCTAGGAGAAAGGAGAACAACCCTAACATTGGAATAAGAAGAAGTCTAGGGGAAAGGAGCACAACCCTAGCATTGGAATAAGAAGAAGTCTAGGGGAAAGGAGTACAGCCCTAGCATTGGAATAAGAAGTCTAAGGGAAAGGAACACAACCCTAGCATTGGAATAAGAAGAAGTCTAGAGGAAAGATGCACGACCCTAGCATTGGAATAAGAAGAAGTCTAGGTGAAAGGATTACAACCCTAACATTGGAATAAGAAGAAGTATAGGGGAAAGGAAAAAATCCTTAGTATAGGAATAAGAAGAAGTCTAGGGGGAAGGAGACCAACCCTAGCATTGGAATAAGAAGAGGTCTAGGGGAACGGAGTGTAACCCTAACATTGGAATAAGAAGAGGTCTAGAGGGAATGAGAACAACCCTAGCATTGGAATAAGAAGAGGTCTAGGGGAAAGGAACACAACCCTAGCATTGGAATATGAAGAAGTCTAGGGGAAAGGAGTACAACCCTAGCATTGGAATAAGAAGTCATCTATGGGAAGGGAGTAAAACCATAGCATTGGAATAAGAAGAAGTCTAGAGGAAAGGAGAACAACCCTAGCATTGCAATAAGAAGAAGTCTAGGGGAAAGGAGTACAACCCTAGCATTGGCATAAGACGAAGTCTAGGGGAAACGAGACCAACGCTAGCATTGAAATAAGAAGAAGTCTAGGGGAAAGGAGTACAGCCCTAGCATTAGAATAAGAAGAAGTCTAGGGGAAAGGAACAAAAACCTAGTATAGGAATAGGAAGAATCTAGGGGAAAGGAACACAACCCTAGCATTGTAATAAGAAGAATTCTAGGGGAAAGGAACACAACCCTAGCATTGGAAAAAGAAGAAGTCTAGGGGAAAGGAGTACAACCCTAGCATTGGAAAAAGAAGAAGTCTAGGGGAAAGGAGTACAACCCTAGCATTGGACTAAGAAGAATTCTATGGGAAAGGAGTACAACCCTAGCATTGGAAAAAGAAGAAGTCTATGGGAAAAGAGTACAACCCTAGCATTGGAAAATGAAGAAGTCTAGGGGAAAGGAGTACAACCCTAGCATTGGACTAAGAAGAATTCTATGGGAAAGGAGTACAACCCTAGCATTGGAAAGAGAAGAAGTCTAGTGGAAAGGAGTACAACCCTAGCATTGGAATAAGAAGAAGTCTAGGGGAAAGGAGTACAACCCTAGCATTGGTATACGAAGAAGTCTAGGGGAAAGGAGTACAACCCTAACATTGGAATAAGAAGAAGTCTAGGGGAAAGGAGCACAACCCTAGCATTGGAATAAGAAGAAGTCTAGGGGAAAGGAGTACAAACTTAGCATTGGAATAAGAAGATGTCTAGGGGAAAGGAGAACAACCCTAGCATTGGAATAAGAAGTCTAGGGGAAAGGAGTACAGCCCTAGCATTGGAATAAGAAGTCTAAGGGAAAGGAAAGCAACCCTAGTATTGGAATAAGAAGAAGTCTAGGTGAAAGGATTACAACCCTAACATTGCAATAAGAAGACGTCTAGGGGAAAGGAGAACAACCCTAGCATTGGAATAAGAAGAGGTCTAGGGGGAAGGAGCACAACCCTAGCATTGGAATAATAAGAAGTCTAGGGGAAAGGATTACAAACCTAGCATTGGAATAAGAAGATGTCTAGGGGAAAGGAGAACAACCCTAGCATTGGAATAAGAAGACGTATAGGGGAAAGGAACAAAACCTTAGTATAAGAAAAAGAAGAAATCTAGGGGAAAGGAGCACAACCCTAGCATTGGAATAAGAAGAAGTCTAGGGGAAAGGAGTAAAACCCTAGCATTGGAATAAGATGAAGTCTAGGGGAAAGTAGCAAAACCCTAGCATTGGAATAAGAAGAAGTCTAGGAGAAAGGAGAACAACCCTAACACTGGAATAAGAAGAAGTCTAGGAGAAAGGAGAACAACCCTAGCATTGGAATAAGAAGTCTAGGGGAAAGGAGCACAACCCTAGCATTGGAATTAGAAGAAGTCTAGGGGAAAGGAGTACAACCCTAGCATTGGTATAAGAAGAAGTCTAGGGGAAAGGAGTACAACCCTAACATTGGAATAAGAAGACGTCTAGGGGAAAGGAGCACAACCCTAGCATTGGAATAAGAAGAAGTCTAGGGGAAAGGAGTACAAACCTAGCATTGGAATAAGAAGATGTCTAGGGCAAAGGAGAACAACCCTAGCATTGGAATAAGAAGTCTAGGGGAAAGGAGTACAGCCCTAGCATTGGAATAAGAAGTCTAAGGGAAAGGAAAGCAACCCTAGTATTGTAATAAGAAGACGTCTTGAGGAAAGGCGCACGACCCTAGCATTGGAATAATAAGAAGTCTAGGTGAAAGGATTACAACCCTAACATTGGAATAAGAAGAAGTATAGGGGAAAGGAACAAAACCTTAGTATAAGAATAAGAAGACATCTAGGGGAAAGGAGCACAACCGAAGCATTGCAATAAGAGGAAGTCTAGGGGAAAGGAACAAAACTCTAGCATTGGAATAAGAAGAAGTCTAGGGGAAAGGAGACAAACCTAGCATTGGAATAAGAAGACGTCTAGGGGAAAGGAGAACAGCTCTAGCATTGGAATAAGAAGAAGTGTAGGGGGAAGGAGTACAACCCTAGCATTGGAATAAGAAGATGTCTAGGGGAAAGGAGTACAACCCTAGCATTGAGTTAGGAAGAAGTCTAGGGGAAAGGAGTAAAGCCCTAGCATTGGAATAAGAAGAAGTATAGGGGAAAAGAGACCAAGCCTAGCATTGGAATAAGAAGAAGTCTAGGGGAAAGGATTACAACCCTAGCATTGGAATAAGAAGAAGTCTAGGGGAAAGGAACACAACCCTAGCATTGGAATAAGAAGACGTCTAGGGTAAAGGAGAACAACCCTAGCATTGGAATACGAAGAAGTCATGGGGAAAGGGTACAACCCTAGCATTGGAATAAGAAGAAGTCTAGGGGTACGGAACACAACCCTAGCATTGGAATAAGAAGAAGTCTAGGGTAAAGGAGAAAAACCCTAGCATTGGAATAAGAAGTCTAGGGGCAAGGAGCACAACCCTAGCTTTGGAATACGAAGAAGTCTAGGGGAAAGGAGTACAGCCCTAGAATTGGAATAAGAAGAAATGTAGAGGAAAGGAGCATAACCTTAGCATTGGAATAAGAAGTCTAGGTGAAAGGAGTACAACCATAGCTTTGGAATAAGAAGAAGTCTAGGGGAAAGGAGCACAACCCTAGCATTGGAATAAGAAGAAATCTAGGGGAAAGGAGTACAGCACTAGCACTGGAATAAGAAGAAGTGTAGGGGAAAGTAGCAAAACCCTAGCATTGGAATAAGAAGAAGTCTAGGGGAAAGGAACACAACCCTAGCATCGGAATAAGATGAAGTCTAGGGGAAAGTAGCAAAACCATAGCATTGGAATAAGAAGAAGTCTAGGAGAAAGGAGAACAACCCTAACATTGGAATAAGAAGAGGTCTAGGGGGAAGGAACACAGCCCTGGCATTGAAATAAGAAGAAGTCTAGGGGAAAGGAGTACAACCCTAGCATTGGAATAAGAAGAAGTCTAGGGGAAAGGAGTACAGCACTAGCACTGGCATAAGAAGAAGTGTAGGGGAAAGTAGCAAAACCCTAGCATTGGAATAAGAGAAATCTAGGGGCATGGAGCACAACCCTAGCATTGGAATAAGAAGAAGTCTATGGGAAAGGAGCACAACCCTAGCATTGGAATAAGAAGAAGTCTAGGGGAAAGGAGTACAAACCTATCATTGGAATAAGAGGACGTCTAGGGGAAAGGAGAACAACCCTAGCATTGGAATAAGAAGAGGTCTAGGGGGAAGGAACACAGCCCTGGCATTGAAATAAGAAGAAGTCTAGGGGAAAGGAGAACAACCCTAGCATTGGAATAAGAAGAAGTCTATGGGAAAGGAGTAAAGCCCTAGCATTGGAATAAGAAGAAGTATAGGGAAAAGGAGACCAACCCTAGCATTGGAATAAGAAGAAGTCAAGGGGAACGGAGTACAACCCTAACATTGGAATAAGAAGAAGTCTAGAGGGAATGAGAACAACCCTAGCATTGGAATAAGAAGAAGTCTAGGAGAAAGGAGTACAACCCTAGAATTGGTATAAGAAGAAGTCTAGGGGAAAGGAGTACAACCCTAACATTGGAATAAGAAGAAGTCTAGGGGAAAGGCGCACAACACTAGCATTGGAATAATAAGATGTCTAGGGGAAAGGAGTACAAACCGAGCATTGGAATAAGAAGATGTCTAGGGGAAGGGAGAACAACCCTAGCATTGGAATAAGAAGTCTATGGGAAAGGAGTACAGCCCTAGCATTGGAATAAGAAGTCTAAGGGAAAGGAAAGCAACCCTAGTATTGGAATAAGAAGAAGTCTAGAGGAAAGGCGCACGACCCTAGCATTGGAATAAGAAGAAGTCTAGGGGAAAGGAACACAACCCTAGCATCGGAATAAGATGAAGTTTAGGGGAAAGGAACAAAACCTTAGTATAAGAATAAGAAGAAGTCTAGGGGAAAGGAACACAACCCTAGCATCGGAATAAGAAGAAGTCTAGGGGAAAGGATTACAACCCTAGCATTGGAATAAGAAGAAGTCTAGGGGAAAGGATTACAACCCTAGCATTGGAATAAGAAGAAGTCTAGGGGAAAGGATTACAACCCTAGCATTGGAATAAGAAGAAGTCTAGGGGAAAGGAGCACAACCCTAGCATTGGAATAAGAAGTCTAGGGGAAAGGAGTACAGCCCTAGCATTGGAATAAGAAGTCTAAGGGAAAGGAAAGCAACCCTAGTATTGTAATAAGAAGACGTCTAGAGGAAAGGCGCATGACCCTAGCATTAGAATAAGAAGAAGTCTAGGGGAAAGGAACAAATCCTTAGTATAAGAATGAGAGGAAGTCTAGGGGAAAGGAACAAAACTCTAGCATTGGAATAAGAAGAAGTCTAGGAGAAAGGAGTACAAACCTAGCATTGGAATAAGAAGACGTCTAGGGGAAAGGAGTACAACCCTAGCATTGGAATAAGAAGAAGTCTATGGGAAAGGAGTAAAGCCCTAGCATTGGAATAAGAAGAAGTATAGGGGAAAGGAGACCAAGCCTAGCATTGGAATAAGAAGAAGTCTAGGGGAAAGGAACAAATCCTTAGTATAAGAATGAGAGGAAGTCTAGGGGAAAGGAACAAAACTCTAGCATTGGAATAAGAAGAAGTCTAGGAGAAAGGAGTACAAACCTAGCATTGGAATAAGAAGACGTCTAGGGGAAAGGAGAACACCTCTAGCATTGGAATAAGAAGAAGTCTAGGGGGAAGGAGTACAACCCTAGCATTGGAATAAGAAGATGTCTAGGGGAAAGGAGTACAACCCTAGCATTGGAATAAGAAGAAGTCTATGGGAAAGGAGTAAAGCCCTAGCATTGGAATAAGAAGAAGTATAGGGGAAAGGAGACCAAGCCTAGCATTGGAATAAGAAGAAGTCTAGGGGAAAGGATTACAACCCTAGCATTGGAATAAGAAGAAGTCTAGGGGAAAGGAACACAACCCTAGCATTGGAATAAGAAGAAGTCTAGGGGTACGGAACACAACCCTAGCATTGGAATAAGAAGAAGTCTAGGGTAAAGGAGAAAAACCCTAGCATTGGAAGAAGACGTCTAGGGGAAAGGAGCACAACCCTAGCTTTGGAATACGAAGAAGTCTAGGGGAAAGGAGTACAGCCCTAGAATTGGAATAAGAAGAAATGTAGAGGAAAGGAGCATAACCCTAGCATTGGAATAAGAGGTCTAGGTGAAAGGAGCACAACCCTAGCATTGGAATAAGAAGAAGTCTAGGGGAAAGCAACACAACCCTAGCATCGGAATAAGATGAAGTCTAGGGGAAAGTAGAAAACCCCTAGCATTGGAATAAGAAGAAGTCTAGGAGAAAGGAGAACAACCCTAACATTGGAATAAGAAGAAGTCTAGGGGAAAGGAACAAAACCCTAGCATAGGAATAAGAAGAAATCTAGGGGAAAGGAACACAACCCTAGCATCGGAATAAGATGAAGTCTAGGGGAAAGTAGCAAAACCCTAGCATTGGAATAAGAAGAAGTCTAGGAGAAAGGAGAGCAACCCTAACATTGGAATAAGAAGAAGTATAGGAGAAAGGAGAACAACCCTAGCATTGGAATAAGATGTCTAGGGGAAAGGAGCACAACCCTAGCATTGGAATAAGAAGAAGTCTAGTGGAAAGGAGTACAAACCTGGCATTGGAATAAGAAGATGTCTAGGGGAAAGGAGACCAACCCTAGCATTGAAATAAGAAGTCTAGAGGAAAGGAGCACAACCCTAGCATTGGAATAAGAAGAAGTCTAGAGTAAAGGAGCACAACCCTAGCATTGGTATAGGAAGAAGTCTAGGGGAAAGGAGTACAACCATAACATTGGAATAAGAAGAAGTCTAGGGGAAAGGAGCACAACCCTAGCATTGGAATAAGAAGAAGTCTAGGGGAAAGGAGTACAAACCTAGTATTGGAATAAGAAGATGTCTAGGGCAAAGGAGAACAACCCTAGCATTGGAATAAGAAGTCTAGGGGAAAGGAGTACAGCCCTAGCATTGGAATAAGAAGTCTAAGGGAAAGGAAAGCAACCCTAGTATTGTAATAAGAAGACGTCTAGAGGAAAGGCGCACAGCCCTAGCATTGGAATTAGAAGAAGTCTAGGTGAAAGGATTACAACCCTAACATTGGAATAAGAAGAAGTATAGGGGAAAGGAGTACAAACCTAGCATTGCAATAAGAGGAAGTCTAGGGGAAAGGAACAAAACTCTAGCATTGGAATAAGAAGAAGTCTAGGGGAAAGGAGTACAAACCTAGCATTGGAATAAGAAGACGTCTAGCGGAAAGGAGAACAGCTCTAGCATTGGAATAAGAAGAAGTCTAGGGGGAATGAGTACAACCCTAGCATTGGAATAAGAAGAAGTCTAGGGAAAAGGATTACAACCCTAGCATTGGAATAAGAAGAAATCTAGGGTAAAGGAGCACAACCCTAGCTTTGGAATACGAAGAAGTCTAGGAGAAAGGAGAACAACCCTAACATTGGAATAAGATGAAGTCTAGGGGAAAGGAGGACAAACCTAACATTGGAATAAGATGAAGTCTAGGGGAAAGGAGGACAAACCTAGCATTGGAATAAGAAGATGTCTAGGGGAACGGAGTACAACCCTAGCATTGGAATAAGAAGAAGTCTAGGGGAAAGGAGAACAACCCTAGCATTGGAATAAGAAGAAGTCTAGGAGAAAGGAGAACAACCCTAACATTGGAATAAGATGAAGTCTAGGGGAAAGGAGGACAAACCTAGCATTGGAATAAGAAGATGTCTAGGGGAACGGAGTACAACCCTAGCATTGGAATAAGAAGAAGTCTAGGGGAAAGGAGAACAACCCTAGCGTTGGAATACGAAGAAGTCTAGGGGAAAGGAACACAACCCTAGCATTGGAATAAGAAGAAATCTAGGGTAAAGGAGAACAACCCTAGCGTTGGAATACGAAGAAGTCTAGGAGAAAGGAGAACAACCCTAACATTGGAATAAGATGAAGTCTAGGGGAAAGGAGGACAAACCTAGCATTGGAATAAGAAGATGTCTAGGGGAAAGGAGAACAACCCTAGCATTGGAATAAGAAGAAGTCTAGGGGAAAGGAGAACAACCCTAGCATTGGAATAAGAAGAAGTCTAGGGGAACGGAGTACAACCCTAGCATTGGAATAAGAAGATGTCTAGGGGAAAGGAGTACAGCCTTAGCATTGGAATAAGAAGAAGTCTAGGAGAAAGGAGAACAACCCTAACATTGGAATAAGATGAAGTCTAGGGGAAAGGAACACAACCCTAGCATCGGAATAAGAAGAAGTCTAGGGGAAAGTAGAAAAACCCTAGCATTGGAATAAGAAGAAGTCTAGGAGAAAGGAGAACAACCCTAACATTGGAATAAGATGAAGTCTAGGGGAAAGGAGGACAAACCTAGCATTGGAATAAGAAGATGTCTAGGGGAAAGGAGAACAACCCTAGCATTGGAATAAGAAGAAGTCTAGGGGAAAGGAGAACAACCCTAGCATTGGAATAAGAAGAAGTCAAGGGGAACGGAGTACAACCCTAGCATTGGAATAAGAAGAAGTCAAGGGGAACGGAGTACAACCCTAGCATTGGAATAAGAAGTCTAGGGGAAAGGAGCACAACCCTAGCATTGGAATTAGAAGAAGTCTAGGGGAAAGGAGTACAACCCTAGCATTGGTATAAGAAGAAGTCTAGGGGAAAGGAGTACAACCCTAACATTGGAATAAGAAGACGTCTAGGGGAAAGGAGCACAACCCTAGCATTGGAATAAGAAGAAGTCTAGGGGAAAGGAGTACAAACCTAGCATTGGAATAAGAAGATGTCTAGGGCAAAGGAGAACAACCCTAGCATTGGAATAAGAAGTCTAGGGGAAAGGAGTACAGCCCTAGCATTGGAATAAGAAGTCTAAGGGAAAGGAAAGCAACCCTAGTATTGTAATAAGAAGACGTCTTGAGGAAAGGCGCACGACCCTAGCATTGGAATAATAAGAAGTCTAGGTGAAAGGATTACAACCCTAACATTGGAATAAGAAGAAGTATAGGGGAAAGGAACAAAACCTTAGTATAAGAATAAGAAGACATCTAGGGGAAAGGAGCACAACCGAAGCATTGCAATAAGAGGAAGTCTAGGGGAAAGGAACAAAACTCTAGCATTGGAATAAGAAGAAGTCTAGGGGAAAGGAGTACAAACCTAGCATTGGAATAAGAAGACGTCTAGGGGAAAGGAGAACAGCTCTAGCATTGGAATAAGAAGAAGTGTAGGGGGAAGGAGTACAACCCTAGCATTGGAATAAGAAGATGTCTAGGGGAAAGGAGTACAACCCTAGCATTGAGTTAAGAAGAAGTCTAGGGGAAAGGAGTAAAGCCCTAGCATTGGAATAAGAAGAAGTATAGGGGAAAAGAGACCAAGCCTAGCATTGGAATAAGAAGAAGTCTAGGGGAAAGGATTACAACCCTAGCATTGGAATAAGAAGAAGTCTAGGGGAAAGGAACACAACCCTAGCATTGGAATAAGAAGACGTCTAGGGTAAAGGAGAACAACCCTAGCATTGGAATACGAAGAAGTCATGGGGAAAGGGTACAACCCTAGCATTGGAATAAGAAGAAGTCTAGGGGTACGGAACACAACCCTAGCATTGGAATAAGAAGAAGTCTAGGGTAAAGGAGAAAAACCCTAGCATTGGAATAAGAAGTCTAGGGGCAAGGAGCACAACCCTAGCTTTGGAATACGAAGAAGTCTAGGGGAAAGGAGTACAGCCCTAGAATTGGAATAAGAAGAAATGTAGAGGAAAGGAGCATAACCTTAGCATTGGAATAAGAAGTCTAGGTGAAAGGAGTACAACCATAGCTTTGGAATAAGAAGAAGTCTAGGGGAAAGGAGCACAACCCTAGCATTGGAATAAGAAGAAGTCTAGGGGAAAGGAGTACAGCACTAGCACTGGAATAAGAAGAAGTGTAGGGGAAAGTAGCAAAACCCTAGCATTGGAATAAGAAGAAGTCTAGGGGAAAGGAACACAACCCTAGCATCGGAATAAGATGAAGTCTAGGGGAAAGTAGCAAAACCATAGCATTGGAATAAGAAGAAGTCTAGGAGAAAGGAGAACAACCCTAACATTGGAATAAGAAGAGGTCTAGGGGGAAGGAACACAGCCCTGGCATTGAAATAAGAAGAAGTCTAGGGGAAAGGAGTACAACCCTAGCATTGGAATAAGAAGAAGTCTATGGGAAAGGAGTAAAGCCCTAGCATTGGAATAAGAAGTCTAGGGGAAAGGAGTACAGCCCTAGCATTGGAATAAGAAGTCAAGGGGAACGGAGTACAACCCTAGCATTGGAATAAGAAGATGTCTAGGGGAAAGGAGTACAGCACTAGCACTGGAATAAGAAGAAGTGTAGGGGAAAGTAGCAAAACCCTAGCATTGGAATAAGAGAAATCTAGGGGCATGGAGCACAACCCTAGCATTGGAATAAGAAGAAGTCTATGGGAAAGGAGCACAACCCTAGCATTGGAATAAGAAGAAGTCTAGTGGAAAGGAGTACAAACCTATCATTGGAATAAGAGGACGTCTAGGGGAAAGGAGAACAACCCTAGCATTGGAATAAGAAGAGGTCTAGGGGGAAGGAACACAGCCCTGGCATTGAAATAAGAAGAAGTCTAGGGGAAAGGAGAACAACCCTAGCATTGGAATAAGAAGAAGTCTATGGGAAAGGAGTAAAGCCCTAGCATTGGAATAAGAAGAAGTATAGGGAAAAGGAGACCAACCCTAGCATTGGAATAAGAAGAAGTCAAGGGGAACGGAGTACAACCCTAACATTGGAATAAGAAGAAGTCTAGAGGGAATGAGAACAACCCTAGCATTGGAATAAGAAGAAGTCTAGGAGAAAGGAGTACAACCCTAGAATTGGTATAAGAAGAAGTCTAGGGGAAAGGAGTACAACCCTAACATTGGAATAAGAAGAAGTCTAGGGGAAAGGCGCACAACACTAGCATTGGAATAATAAGATGTCTAGGGGAAAGGAGTACAAACCGAGCATTGGAATAAGAAGATGTCTAGGGGAAGGGAGAACAACCCTAGCATTGGAATAAGAAGTCTATGGGAAAGGAGTACAGCCCTAGCATTGGAATAAGAAGTCTAAGGGAAAGGAAAGCAACCCTAGTATTGGAATAAGAAGAAGTCTAGAGGAAAGGCGCACGACCCTAGCATTGGAATAAGAAGAAGTCTAGGGGAAAGGAACACAACCCTAGCATCGGAATAAGATGAAGTTTAGGGGAAAGGAACAAAACCTTAGTATAAGAATAAGAAGAAGTCTAGGGGAAAGGAACACAACCCTAGCATCGGAATAAGAAGAAGTCTAGGGGAAAGGATTACAACCCTAGCATTGGAATAAGAAGAAGTCTAGGGGAAAGGATTACAACCCTAGCATTGGAATAAGAAGAAGTCTAGGGGAAAGGATTACAACCCTAGCATTGGAATAAGAAGAAGTCTAGGGGAAAGGAGCACAACCCTAGCATTGGAATAAGAAGTCTAGGGGAAAGGAGTACAGCCCTAGCATTGGAATAAGAAGTCTAAGGGAAAGGAAAGCAACCCTAGTATTGTAATAAGAAGACGTCTAGAGGAAAGGCGCATGACCCTAGCATTAGAATAAGAAGAAGTCTAGGGGAAAGGAACAAATCCTTAGTATAAGAATGAGAGGAAGTCTAGGGGAAAGGAACAAAACTCTAGCATTGGAATAAGAAGAAGTCTAGGAGAAAGGAGTACAAACCTAGCATTGGAATAAGAAGACGTCTAGGGGAAAGGAGTACAACCCTAGCATTGGAATAAGAAGAAGTCTATGGGAAAGGAGTAAAGCCCTAGCATTGGAATAAGAAGAAGTATAGGGGAAAGGAGACCAAGCCTAGCATTGGAATAAGAAGAAGTCTAGGGGAAAGGATTACAACCCTAGCATTGGAATAAGAAGAAGTCTAGGGGAAAGGAACACAACCCTAGCATTGGAATAAGAAGAAGTCTAGGGGTACGGAACACAACCCTAGCATTGGAATAAGAAGAAGTCTAGGGTAAAGGAGAAAAACCCTAGCATTGGAAGAAGACGTCTAGGGGAAAGGAGCACAACCCTAGCTTTGGAATACGAAGAAGTCTAGGGGAAAGGAGTACAGCCCTAGAATTGGAATAAGAAGAAATGTAGAGGAAAGGAGCATAACCCTAGCATTGGAATAAGAAGTCTAGGTGAAAGGAGCACAACCCTAGCATTGGAATAAGAAGAAGTCTAGGGGAAAGCAACACAACCCTAGCATCGGAATAAGATGAAGTCTAGGGGAAAGTAGAAAACCCCTAGCATTGGAATAAGAAGAAGTCTAGGAGAAAGGAGAACAACCCTAACATTGGAATAAGAAGAAGTCTAGGGGAAAGGAACAAAACCCTAGCATAGGAATAAGAAGAAATCTAGGGGAAAGGAACACAACCCTAGCATCGGAATAAGATGAAGTCTAGGGGAAAGTAGCAAAACCCTAGCATTGGAATAAGAAGAAGTCTAGGAGAAAGGAGAGCAACCCTAACATTGGAATAAGAAGAAGTATAGGAGAAAGGAGAACAACCCTAGCATTGGAATAAGAAGTCTAGGGGAAAGGAGCACAACCCTAGCATTGGAATAAGAAGAAGTCTAGGGGAAAGGAGTACAAACCTGGCATTGGAATAAGAAGATGTCTAGGGGAAAGGAGACCAACCCTAGCATTGAAATAAGAAGTCTAGAGGAAAGGAGCACAACCCTAGCATTGGAATAAGAAGAAGTCTAGAGTAAAGGAGCACAACCCTAGCATTGGTATAGGAAGAAGTCTAGGGGAAAGGAGTACAACCATAACATTGGAATAAGAAGAAGTCTAGGGGAAAGGAACAAATCCTTAGTATAAGAATGAGAGGAAGTCTAGGGGAAAGGAACAAAACTCTAGCATTGGAATAAGAAGAAGTCTAGGAGAAAGGTGTACAAACCTAGCATTGGAATAAGAAGACGTCTAGGGGAAAAGAGAACACCTCTAGCATTGGAATAAGAAGAAGTCTAGGGGGAAGGAGTACAACCCTAGCATTGGAATAAGAAGATGTCTAGGGGAAAGGAGTACAACCCTAGCATTGGAATAAGAAGAAGTCTATGGGAAAGGAGTAAAGCCCTAGCATTGGAATAAGAAGAAGTATAGGGGAAAGGAGACCAAGCCTAGCATTGGAATAAGAAGAAGTCTAGGGGAAAGGATTACAACCCTAGCATTGGAATAATAAGAAGTCTAGGGGAAAGGAACACAACCCTAGCATTGGAATAAGAAGAAGTCTAGGGGTACGGAACACAACCCTAGCATTGGAATAAGAAGAAGTCTAGGGTAAAGGAGAAAAACCCTAGCATTGGAAGAAGACGTCTAGGGGAAAGGAGCACAACCCTAGCTTTGGAAAACGAAGAAGTCTAGGGGAAAGGAGTACAGCCCTAGAATTGGAATAAGAAGAAATGTAGAGGAAAGGAGCATAACCCTAGCATTGGAATAAGAAGTCTAGGTGAAAGGAGCACAACCCTAGCATTGGAATAAGAAGAAGTCTAGGGGAAAGCAACACAACCCTAGCATCGGAATAAGATGAAGTCTAGGGGAAAGTAGAAAACCCCTAGCATTGGAATAAGAAGAAGTCTAGGAGAAAGGAGAACAACCCTAACATTGGAATAAGAAGAAGTCTAGGGGAAAGGAACAAAACCCTAGCATAGGAATAAGAAGAAATCTAGGGGAAAGGAACACAACCCTAGCATCGGAATAAGATGAAGTCTAGGGGAAAGTAGCAAAACCCTAGCATTGGAATAAGAAGAAGTCTAGGAGAAAGGAGAGCAACCCTAACATTGGAATAAGAAGAAGTATAGGAGAAAGGAGAACAACCCTAGCATTGGAATAAGAAGTCTAGGGGAAAGGAGCACAACCCTAGCATTGGAATAAGAAGAAGTCTAGGGGAAAGGAGTACAAACCTGGCATTGGAATAAGAAGATGTCTAGGGGAAAGGAGACCAACCCTAGCATTGAAATAAGAAGTCTAGAGGAAAGGAGCACAACCCTAGCATTGGAATAAGAAGAAGTCTAGAGTAAAGGAGCACAACCCTAGCATTGGTATAGGAAGAAGTCTAGGGGAAAGGAGTACAACCATAACATTGGAATAAGAAGAAGTCTAGGGGAAAGGAGCACAACCCTAGCATTGGAATAAGAAGAAGTCTAGGGGAAAGGAGTACAAACCTAGTATTGGAATAAGAAGATGTCTAGGGCAAAGGAGAACAACCCTAGCATTGGAATAAGAAGTCTAGGGGAAAGGAGTACAGCCCTAGCATTGGAATAAGAAGTCTAAGGGAAAGGAAAGCAACCCTAGTATTGTAATAAGAAGACGTCTAGAGGAAAGGCGCACAGCCCTAGCATTGGAATTAGAAGAAGTCTAGGTGAAAGGATTACAACCCTAACATTGGAATAAGAAGAAGTATAGGGGAAAGGAGTACAAACCTAGCATTGCAATAAGAGGAAGTCTAGGGGAAAGGAACAAAACTCTAGCATTGGAATAAGAAGAAGTCTAGGGGAAAGGAGTACAAACCTAGCATTGGAATAAGAAGACGTCTAGCGGAAAGGAGAACAGCTCTAGCATTGGAATAAGAAGAAGTCTAGGGGGAATGAGTACAACCCTAGCATTGGAATAAGAAGAAGTCTAGGGAAAAGGATTACAACCCTAGCATTGGAATAAGAAGAAATCTAGGGTAAAGGAGCACAACCCTAGCTTTGGAATACGAAGAAGTCTAGGAGAAAGGAGAACAACCCTAACATTGGAATAAGATGAAGTCTAGGGGAAAGGAGGACAAACCTAACATTGGAATAAGATGAAGTCTAGGGGAAAGGAGGACAAACCTAGCATTGGAATAAGAAGATGTCTAGGGGAACGGAGTACAACCCTAGCATTGGAATAAGAAGAAGTCTAGGGGAAAGGAGAACAACCCTAGCATTGGAATAAGAAGAAGTCTAGGAGAAAGGAGAACAACCCTAACATTGGAATAAGATGAAGTCTAGGGGAAAGGAGGACAAACCTAGCATTGGAATAAGAAGATGTCTAGGGGAACGGAGTACAACCCTAGCATTGGAATAAGAAGAAGTCTAGGGGAAAGGAGAACAACCCTAGCGTTGGAATACGAAGAAGTCTAGGGGAAAGGAACACAACCCTAGCATTGGAATAAGAAGAAATCTAGGGTAAAGGAGAACAACCCTAGCGTTGGAATACGAAGAAGTCTAGGAGAAAGGAGAACAACCCTAACATTGGAATAAGATGAAGTCTAGGGGAAAGGAGGACAAACCTAGCATTGGAATAAGAAGATGTCTAGGGGAAAGGAGAACAACCCTAGCATTGGAATAAGAAGAAGTCTAGGGGAAAGGAGAACAACCCTAGCATTGGAATAAGAAGAAGTCTAGGGGAACGGAGTACAACCCTAGCATTGGAATAAGAAGATGTCTAGGGGAAAGGAGTACAGCCTTAGCATTGGAATAAGAAGAAGTCTAGGAGAAAGGAGAACAACCCTAACATTGGAATAAGATGAAGTCTAGGGGAAAGGAACACAACCCTAGCATCGGAATAAGAAGAAGTCTAGGGGAAAGTAGAAAAACCCTAGCATTGGAATAAGAAGAAGTCTAGGAGAAAGGAGAACAACCCTAACATTGGAATAAGATGAAGTCTAGGGGAAAGGAGGACAAACCTAGCATTGGAATAAGAAGATGTCTAGGGGAAAGGAGAACAACCCTAGCATTGGAATAAGAAGAAGTCTAGGGGAAAGGAGAACAACCCTAGCATTGGAATAAGAAGAAGTCAAGGGGAACGGAGTACAACCCTAGCATTGGAATAAGAAGAAGTCTAGGGGAAAGGAGAACAACCCTAGCATTGGAATAAGAAGAAGTCAAGGGGAACGGAGTACAACCCTAGCATTGGAATAAGAAGAAGTCTAGGGGAAAGGAGAACAACCCTAGCATTGGAATAAGAAGTCTAGGGGCAAGGAGCACAACCCTAGCTTTGGAATACGAAGAAGTCTAGGGGAAAGGAGTACAGCCCTAGAATTGGAATAAGAAGAAATGTAGAGGAAAGGAGCATAACCTTAGCATTGGAATAAGAAGTCTAGGGGAATGGAGCACAACCCTAGCATCGGAATAAGAAGAAGTCTAGGGGAAAGGAACACAACCCTAGCATCGGAATAAGATGAAGTCTAGGGGAAAGTAGAAAAACCCTAGCATTGGAATAAGAAGAAGTCTAGGAGAAAGGAGAACAACCCTAACATTGGAATAAGATGAAGTCTAGGAGAAAGGAGAACAACCCTAGCATTGGAATAAGAAGAAGTCTAGGGGAAAGGAGAACAACCCTAGCATTGGAATAAGAAGAAGTCTAGGGGAAAGGAGTACAACCCTAGCATTGGAATAAGAAGAAGTCTAGGGGAAAGGAGCACAACCCTAGCATTGGAATAAGAAGAAGTCTCGGGGAAAGGAGTACAACCCTAGCATTGGAATAAGAAGAAGTCTAGGGGAAAGGAGAACAACCCTAGCATTGGAATAAGAAGAAGTCTAGGGGAAAGGAGTACAACCCTAGCATTGGAATAAGAAGAAGTCTAGGGGAAAGGAGTACAACCCTAGCATTGGAATAAGAGGACGTCTAGGGGAAAGGAACACAACCCTAGCATCGGAATAAGATGAAGTCTAGGGGAAAGTAGCAAAACCCTAGCATTGGAATAAGAAGAAGTCTAGGAGAAAGGAGAACAACCCTAGCATTGGAATAAGAAGACGTCTAGGGGAAAGGAGAACAGCTCTAGCATTGGAATAAGAAGAAGTCTAGGGGAAAGGAGCACAACCCTAGCATTGGAATTAGAAGAAGTCTAGGGGAAAGGAGTACAACCCTAGCATTGGAATAAGAAGAAGTCTAGGGGAAAGGAACACAACCCTAGCATCGGAATAAGATGAAGTCTAGGGGAAAGTAGCAAAACCCTAGCATTGGAATAAGAAGAAGTCTAGGAGAAAGGAGAACAACCCTAGCATTGGAATAAGAAGACGTCTAGGGGAAAGGAGAACAGCTCTAGCATTGGAATAAGAAGAAGTCTAGGGGAAAGGAGCACAACCCTAGCATTGGAATTAGAAGAAGTCTAGGGGAAAGGAGTACAACCCTAGCATTGGTATAAGAAGAAGTCTAGGGGAAAGGAGTACAACCCTAACATTGGAATAAGAAGAAGTCTAGGGGAAAGGAGCACAACCCTAGCATTGGAATAAGAAGAAGTCTAGGGGAAAGGAGTACAAACCTAGCATTGGAATAAGAAGATGTCTAGGGCAAAGGAGAACAACCCTAGCATTGGAATAAGAAGTCTAGGGGAAAGGAGTACAGCCCTAGCATTGGAATAAGAAGTCTAAGGGAAAGGAAAGCAACCCTAGTATTGTAATAAGAAGACGTCTTGAGGAAAGGCGCACGACCCTAGCATTGGAATAATAAGAAGTCTAGGTGAAAGGATTACAACCCTAACATTGGAATAAGAAGAAGTATAGGGGAAAGGAACAAAACCTTAGTATAAGAATAAGAAGACATCTAGGGGAAAGGAGCACAACCGAAGCATTGCAATAAGAGGAAGTCTAGGGGAAAGGAACAAAACTCTAGCATTGGAATAAGAAGAAGTCTAGGGGAAAGGAGTACAAACCTAGCATTGGAATAAGAAGACGTCTAGGGGAAAGGAGAACAGCTCTAGCATTGGAATAAGAAGAAGTGTAGGGGGAAGGAGTACAACCCTAGCATTGGAATAAGAAGATGTCTAGGGGAAAGGAGTACAACCCTAGCATTGAGTTAAGAAGAAGTCTAGGGGAAAGGAGTAAAGCCCTAGCATTGGAATAAGAAGAAGTATAGGGGAAAAGAGACCAAGCCTAGCATTGGAATAAGAAGAAGTCTAGGGGAAAGGATTACAACCCTAGCATTGGAATAAGAAGAAGTCTAGGGGAAAGGAACACAACCCTAGCATCGGAATAAGATGAAGTCTAGGGGAAAGTAGAAAAACCCTAGCATTGGAATAAGAAGAAGTCTAGGAGAAAGGAGAACAACCCTAACATTGGAATAAGATGAAGTCTAGGAGAAAGGAGAACAACCCTAGCATTGGAATAAGAAGAAGTCTAGGGGAAAGGAGAACAACCCTAGCATTGGAATAAGAAGAAGTCTAGGGGAAAGGAGTACAACCCTAGCATTGGAATAAGAAGAAGTCTAGGGGAAAGGAGCACAACCCTAGCATTGGAATAAGAAGAAGTCTAGGGGAAAGGAGTACAACCCTAGCATTGGAATAAGAAGAAGTCTAGGGGAAAGGAGAACAACCCTAGCATTGGAATAAGAAGAAGTCTAGGGGAAAGGAGTACAACCCTAGCATTGGAATAAGAAGAAGTCTAGGGGAAAGGAGTACAACCCTAGCATTGGAATAAGAGGACGTCTAGGGGAAAGGAACACAACCCTAGCATCGGAATAAGATGAAGTCTAGGGGAAAGTAGCAAAACCCTAGCATTGGAATAAGAAGAAGTCTAGGAGAAAGGAGAACAACCCTAGCATTGGAATAAGAAGACGTCTAGGGGAAAGGAGAACAGCTCTAGCATTGGAATAAGAAGAAGTCTAGGGGAAAGGAGCACAACCCTAGCATTGGAATTAGAAGAAGTCTAGGGGAAAGGAGTACAACCCTAGCATTGGAATAAGAAGAAGTCTAGGGGAAAGGAACACAACCCTAGCATCGGAATAAGATGAAGTCTAGGGGAAAGTAGCAAAACCCTAGCATTGGAATAAGAAGAAGTCTAGGAGAAAGGAGAACAACCCTAGCATTGGAATAAGAAGACGTCTAGGGGAAAGGAGAACAGCTCTAGCATTGGAATAAGAAGAAGTCTAGGGGAAAGGAGCACAACCCTAGCATTGGAATTAGAAGAAGTCTAGGGGAAAGGAGTACAACCCTAGCATTGGTATAAGAAGAAGTCTAGGGGAAAGGAGTACAACCCTAACATTGGAATAAGAAGAAGTCTAGGGGAAAGGAGCACAACCCTAGCATTGGAATAAGAAGAAGTCTAGGGGAAAGGAGTACAAACCTAGCATTGGAATAAGAAGATGTCTAGGGCAAAGGAGAACAACCCTAGCATTGGAATAAGAAGTCTAGGGGAAAGGAGTACAGCCCTAGCATTGGAATAAGAAGTCTAAGGGAAAGGAAAGCAACCCTAGTATTGTAATAAGAAGACGTCTTGAGGAAAGGTGCACGACCCTAGCATTGGAATAATAAGAAGTCTAGGTGAAAGGATTACAACCCTAACATTGGAATAAGAAGAAGTATAGGGGAAAGGAACAAAACCTTAGTATAAGAATAAGAAGACATCTAGGGGAAAGGAGCACAACCGAAGCATTGCAATAAGAGGAAGTCTAGGGGAAAGGAACAAAACTCTAGCATTGGAATAAGAAGAAGTCTAGGGGAAAGGAGTACAAACCTAGCATTGGAATAAGAAGACGTCTAGGGGAAAGGAGAACAGCTCTAGCATTGGAATAAGAAGAAGTGTAGGGGGAAGGAGTACAACCCTAGCATTGGAATAAGAAGATGTCTAGGGGAAAGGAGTACAACCCTAGCATTGAGTTAAGAAGAAGTCTAGGGGAAAGGAGTAAAGCCCTAGCATTGGAATAAGAAGAAGTATAGGGGAAAAGAGACCAAGCCTAGCATTGGAATAAGAAGAAGTCTAGGGGAAAGGATTACAACCCTAGCATTGGAATAAGAAGAAGTCTAGGGGAAAGGAACACAACCCTAGCATTGGAATAAGAAGACGTCTAGGGTAAAGGAGAACAACCCTAGCATTGGAATACGAAGAAGTCATGGGGAAAGGGTACAACCCTAGCATTGGAATAAGAAGAAGTCTAGGGGTACGGAACACAACCCTAGCATTGGAATAAGAAGAAGTCTAGGGTAAAGGAGAAAAACCCTAGCATTGGAATAAGAAGTCTAGGGGCAAGGAGCACAACCCTAGCTTTGGAATACGAAGAAGTCTAGGGGAAAGGAGTACAGCCCTAGAATTGGAATAAGAAGAAATGTAGAGGAAAGGAGCATAACCTTAGCATTGGAATAAGAAGTCTAGGTGAAAGGAGTACAACCCTAGCATTGGAATAAGAAGAAGTCTAGGGGAAAGGAACACAACCCTAGCATCGGAATAAGATGAAGTCTAGGGGAAAGTAGAAAAACCCTAGCATTGGAATAAGAAGAAGTCTAGGAGAAAGAAGAACAACCCTAACATTGGAATAAGATGAAGTCTAGGGGAAAGGAGGACAAACCTAGCATTGGAATAAGAAGATGTCTAGGGGAAAGGAGAACAGCCCAAGCATTGGAATAAGAAGAAGTCTAGGGGAAAGGAACACAACCCTAGCATCGGAATAAGATGAAGTCTAGGGGAAAGTAGCAAAACCCTAGCATTGGAATAAGAAGAAGTCTAGGAGAAAGGAGAACAACCCTAGCATTGGAATAAGAAGACATCTAGGAGAAAGGAGAACAAACCTAGCATTGAATTAAGAAGACGTCTAGGGGAAAGGCGCACAACCCTAGCATTGGAATAAGAAGAAGTCTAGGGGAAAGGAACACAAACCTAGCATTGGAATAAGAAGTCGTCTAGGGAAAGGAGCACAACCCTAGCATTGGAATAAGAAGAAATCTAGGGGAAAGGAACACAACCCTAGCATCGGAATAAGAAGAAGTCTAGGGGAAAGGAACACAACCCTAGCATCGGAATAAGATGAAGTCTAGGGGAAAGGAACACAACCCTAGCATCGGAATAAGATGAAGTCTAGGGGAAAGTAGCAAAACCATAGCATTGGAATAAGAAGAAGTCTAGGAGAAAGGAGAACAACCCTAACATTGGAATAAGAAGAGGTCTAGGGGGAAGGAACACAGCCCTGGCATTGAAATAAGAAGAAGTCTAGGGGAAAGGAGTACAACCCTAGCATTGGAATAAGAAGAAGTCTATGGGAAAGGAGTAAAGCCCTAGCATTGGAATAAGAAGAAGTATAGGGGAAAGGAGACCAACCCTAACATTGGAATAAGAAGTCAAGGGGAACGGAGTACAACCCTAGCATTGGAATAAGAAGAAGTCTAGGGGAAAGGAGTACAGCACTAGCACTGGAATAAGAAGAAGTGTAGGGGAAATTAGCAAAACCCTAGCATTGGAATAAGAGAAATCTAGGGGCATGGAGCACAACCCTAGCATTGGAATAAGAAGAAGTCTATGGGAAAGGAGCACAACCCTAGCATTGGAATAAGAAGAAGTCTAGGGGAAAGGAGTACAAACCTATCATTGGAATAAGAAGAAGTCTATGGGAAAGGAGTAAAGCCCTAGCATTGGAATAAGAAGAAGTATAGGGGAAAGGAGACCAACCCTAGCATTGGAATAAGAAGAAGTCAAGGGGAACGGAGTACAACCCTAACATTGGAATAAGAAGAAGTCTAGAGGGAATGAGAACAACCCTAGCATTGGAATAAGAAGAAGTCTAGGAGAAAGGAGTACAACCCTAGAATTGGTATAAGAAGAAGTCTAGGGGAAAGGAGTACAACCCTAACATTGGAATAAGAAGAAGTCTAGGGGAAAGGCGCACAACACTAGCGTTGGAATAATAAGATGTCTAGGGGAAAGGAGTACAAACCGAGCATTGGAATAAGAAGATGTCTAGGGGAAAGGAGAACAACCCTAGCATTGGACTAAGAAGTCTATGGGAAAGGAGTACAGCCCTAGCATTGGAATAAGAAGTCTAAGGGAAAGGAAAGCAACCCTAGTATTGGAATAAGAAGAAGTCTAGAGGAAAGGCGCACGACCCTAGCATTGGAATAAGAAGAAGTCTAGGGGAAAGGAACACAACCCTAGCATCAGAATAAGATGAAGTCTAGGGGAAAGTAGCAAAACCCTAGCATTAGAATAAGAAGAAGTCTAGGGGAAAGGAACAAATCCTTAGTATAAGAATAAGAAGAAGTCTAGGGGAAAGGAGCACAACCGAAGCATTGCAATGAGAGAAAGTCTAGGGGAAAGGAACAAAACTCTAGCATTGGAATAAGAAGAAGTCTAGGAGAACGGAGTACAAACCTAGCATTGGAATAAGAAGACGTCTAGGGGAAAGGAGAACACCTCTAGCATTGGAATAAGAAGAAGTCTAGGGGGAAGGAGTACAACCCTAGCATTGGAATAAGAAGATGTCTAGGGGAAAGGAGTACAACCCTAGCATTGGAATAAGAAGAAGTCTATGGGAAAGGAGTAAAGCCCTAGCATTGGAATAAGAAGAAGTATAGGGGAAAGGAGACCAAGCCTAGCATTGGAATAAGAAGAAGTCTAGGGGAAAGGATTACAACCCTAGCATTGGAATAAGAAGAAGTCTAGGGGAAAGGAACACAACCCTAGCATTGGAATAAGAAGAAGTCTAGGGGTACGGAACACAACCCTAGCATTGGAATAAGAAGAAGTCTAGGGTAAAGGAGAAAAACCCTAGCATTGGAATAAGACGTCTAGGGGAAAGGAGCACAACCCTAGCTTTGGAATACGAAGAAGTCTAGGGGAAAGGAGTACAGCCCTAGAATTGGAATAAGAAGAAATGTAGAGGAAAGGAGCATAACCCTAGCATTGGAATAAGAAGTCTAGGTGAAAGGAGTACAACCCTAGCATTGGAATAAGAAGAAGTCTAGGGGAAAGGAACAAAACCCTAGCATTGGAATAAGAAGAAATCTAGGGGAATGGAGCACAACCCTAGCATTGGAATAAGAAGAAGTCTAGGGGAAAGCAACACAACCCTAGCATCGGAATAAGATGAAGTCTAGGGGAAAGTTGAAAACCCCTAGCATTGTAATAAGAAGAAGTCTAGGGGAAAGGAGGACAAACCTAGCATTGGAATAAGAAGATGTCTAGGGGAAAGGAGAACAACCCTAGCATTGGAATAAGAAGAAGTCTAGGGGAAAGGAGTACAACCCAAGCATTGGAATAAGAAGAAGTCTAGGGGAAAGGAACACAACCCTAGCATTGGAATAAGAAGAAGTCTAGCGGAAAGGCGCACAACCCTAGCATTGGAATAAGACATCTAGGTGAAAGGATTACAACCCTAGCATTGGAATAAGAAGTCTAGGTGAAAGGAGTACAACCCTAGCATTGGAATAAGAAGAAGTCTAGGGGAAAGGAACAAAACCCTAGCATAGGAATAAGAAGAAGTCTAGGGGAATGGAGCACAACCCTAGCATTGGAATAAGAAGAAGTCTAGTGGAAAGGAACACAACCCTAGCATCGGAATATGATGAAGTCTAGGGGAAAGTAGCAAAACCCTAGCATTGGAATAAGAAGAAGTCTAGGAGAAAGGAGAACAACCCTAACATTGGAATAAGAAGTCTAGGGGAAAGGAGCACAACCCTAGCATTGGAATAAGAAGAAGTCTAGGGGAAAGGAGTACAAACCTGGCATTGGAATAAGAAGATGTCTAGGGGAAAGGAGACCAACCCTAGCATTGAAATAAGAAGTCTAGAGGAAAGGAGCACAACCCTAGCATTGGAATAAGAAGAAGTCTAGAGTAAAGGAGCACAACCCTAGCATTGGTATAGGAAGAAGTCTAGGGGAAAGGAGTACAACCATAACATTGGAATAAGAAGAAGTCTAGGGGAAAGGAGCACAACCCTAGCATTGGAATAAGAAGAAGTCTAGGGGAAAGGAGTACAAACCTAGTATTGGAATAAGAAGATGTCTAGGGCAAAGGAGAACAACCCTAGCATTGGAATAAGAAGTCTAGGGGAAAGGAGTACAGCCCTAGCATTGGAATAAGAAGTCTAAGGGAAAGGAAAGCAACCCTAGTATTGTAATAAGAAGACGTCTAGAGGAAAGGCGCACATCCCTAGCATTTGAATTAGAAGAAGTCTAGGTGAAAGGATTACAACCCTAACATTGGAATAAGAAGAAGTATAGGGGAAAGGAGTACAAACCTAGCATTGGAATAAGAAGACGTCTAGCGGAAAGGAGAACAGCTCTAGCATTGGAATAAGAAGAAGTCTAGGGGGAATGAGTACAACCCTAGCATTGGAATAAGAAGATGTCTAGGGGAGAGGAGTACAACAATAGCATTGGAATAAGAAGAAGTCTAGGGGAAAGGAGTAAAGCCCTAGCACTGGAATAAGAAGAAGTCTAGGGGAAAGGAGAACAACCCTAGCATTGGAATAAGATGAAGTTTAGGGGAAAGGAACACAACCCTAGCATCGGAATAAGATGAAGTCTAGGGGAAAGTAGAAAAACCCTAGCATTGGAATAAGAAGAAGTCTAGGAGAAAGGAGAACAACCCTAGCATTGGAATAAGAAGAAGTCTAGGGGAAAGGAGAACAACCCTAGCATTGGAATAAGAAGAAGTCTAGGGGAAAGGAGAACAACCCTAGCATTGGAATAAGAAGAAGTCTAGGGGAATGGAGCACAACCCTAGCATCGGAATAAGATGAAGTCTAGGGGAAAGGAACACAACCCTAGCATCGGAATAAGATGAAGTCTAGGGGAAAGTAGAAAAACCCTAGCATCGGAATAAGAAGAAGTCTAGGGGAAAGGAACACAACCCTAGCATCGGAATAAGATGAAGTCTAGGGGAAAGTAGAAAAACCCTAGCATTGGAATAAGAAGAAGTCTAGGAGAAAGGAGAACAACCCTAGCATTGGAATAAGAAGAAGTCTAGGGGAAAGGAGAACAACCCTAGCATTGGAATAAGAAGAAGTCTAGGGGAAAGGAGTACAACCCTAGCATTGGAATAAGAAGAAGTCTAGGGGAAAGGAGCACAACCCTAGCATTGGAATAAGAAGAAGTCTAGGGGAAAGGAGTACAGCACTAGCACTGGAATAAGAAGAAGTGTAGGGGAAAGTAGCAAATCCCTAGCATTGGAATAAGAAGAAGTCTAGGGGAAAGGAACACAACCCTAGCATCGGAATAAGATGAAGTCTAGGGGAAAGTAGCAAAACCCTAGCATTGGAATAAGAGCAAGTCTAGGGGAAAGGAACAAAACTCTAGCATTGGAATAAGAAGAAGTCTAGGGGAAAGGAGTACAACCCTAGCATTGCAATAAGAGCAAGTCTAGGGGAAAGGAACAAAACTCTAGCATTGGAATAAGAAGAAGTCTAGGGGAAAGGAGTACAAACCTAGCATTGGAATAAGAAGACGTCTAGGGGAAAGGAGAACAGCTCTAGCATTGGAATAAGAAGAAGTCTAGGGGGAAGGAGTACAACCCTAGCATTGGAATAAGAAGAAGTCTAGGGGAAAGGAGAACAACCCTAGCATTGGAACAAGAAGAAGTTTAGGGGAAAGGGTACAACCCTAGCATTGGAATAAGAAGACGTCTAGGGGAACGGAACACAACCCTAGCATTGGAATAAGAAGAAGTCTAGGGTAAAGGAGAAAAACCCTAGCATTGGAATAAGAAGTCTATGTGAAAGGAGTACAACCCTAGCATTGGAATAAGAAGTCTAGGGGAATGGAGCACAACCCTAGCATTGGAATAAGAAGAAGTCTAGGGGAAAGGAAGACAACCCTAGCATCGGAATAAGATGAAGTCTAGGGGAAAGGAGAACAACCCTAACATTGGAATAAGAAGAAGTCTAGGGGAAAGGAGGACAAACCTAGCATTGGAATAAGAAGATGTCTAGGGGAAAGGAGAACAACCCTAGCATTGGAATAAGAAGAAGTCTAGGGGAAAGGAGTACAACCCAAGCATTGGAATAAGAAGAAGTGTAGGGGAAAGGAACACAACCCTAGCATTGGAATAAGAAGAAGTCTAGAGGAAAGGCGCACAACCCTAGCATTGGAATAAGACGTCTAGGTGAAAGGATTACAACCCTACCATTGGAATAAGAAGTATAGGGGAAAGGAACAAAACCTTAGTATAGGTATAAAAGAAATCTAGGGGAAAGGAGCACAACCCTAGCATTGGAATAAGAGGAAGTCTAGGGGAAAGGAACACAACTCTAGCATTGGAATAAGAAGAAGTCTAGTGGAAAGGAGTACAACCCTAGCATTGAAATAAGAAGATGTCTAGGGCAAAGGAACACAACCCTAGCATCGGAATAAGATGAAGTCTAGGGGAAAGTAGCAAAACCCTAGCATTGGAATAAGAAGAAGTCTAGGAGAAAGGAGAACAACCCTAGCATTGGAATAAGAAGAAGTCTAGGGGAAAGGAGTACAAACCTAGCATTGGAATAAGAAGATGTCTAGGGGAAAGGAGAACAACCCTAGCATTGGAATAAGAAGAGGTCTAGGGGGAAGGAACACAGCCCTGGCATTGAAATAAGAAGAAGTCTAGGGGAAAGGAGTACAACCCTAGCATTGGAATAAGAAGAAGTCTATGGGAAAGGAGTAAAGCCCTAGCATTGGAATAAGAAGAAGTATAGGGGAAAGGAGACCAACCCTAGCATTGGAATAAGAAGAAGTCTAGGGGAACGGAGTACAACCCTAACATTGGAATAAGAAGAAGTCTAGAGGGAATGAGAACAACCCTAGCATTGGAATAAGAAGAAGTCTAGGAGAAAGGAGAGCAACCCTAACATTGGAATAAGAAGAAGTATAGGAGAAAGGAGAACAACCCTAGCATTGGAATAAGAAGTCTAGGGGAAAGGAGCACAACCCTAGCATTGGAATAAGAAGAAGTCTAGGGGAAAGGAGTACAAACCTGGCATTGGAATAAGAAGATGTCTAGGGGAAAGGAGACCAACCCTAGCATTGAAATAAGAAGTCTAGAGGAAAGGAGCACAACCCTAGCATTGGAATAAGAAGAAGTCTAGAGTAAAGGAGCACAACCCTAGCATTGGTATAGGAAGAAGTCTAGGGGAAAGGAGTACAACCATAACATTGGAATAAGAAGAAGTCTAGGGGAAAGGAACAAATCCTTAGTATAAGAATGAGAGGAAGTCTAGGGGAAAGGAACAAAACTCTAGCATTGGAATAAGAAGAAGTCTAGGAGAAAGGAGTACAAACCTAGCATTGGAATAAGAAGACGTCTAGGGGAAAGGAGAACACCTCTAGCATTGGAATAAGAAGAAGTCTAGGGGGAAGGAGTACAACCCTAGCATTGGAATAAGAAGATGTCTAGGGGAAAGGAGTACAACCCTAGCATTGGAATAAGAAGAAGTCTATGGGAAAGGAGTAAAGCCCTAGCATTGGAATAAGAAGAAGTATAGGGGAAAGGAGACCAAGCCTAGCATTGGAATAAGAAGAAGTCTAGGGGAAAGGATTACAACCCTAGCATTGGAATAAGAAGAAGTCTAGGGGAAAGGAGCACAACCCTAGCATTGGAATAAGAAGAAGTCTAGGGGTACGGAACACAACCCTAGCATTGGAATAAGAAGAAGTCTAGGGTAAAGGAGAAAAACCCTAGCATTGGAAGAAGACGTCTAGGGGAAAGGAGCACAACCCTAGCTTTGGAATACGAAGAAGTCTAGGGGAAAGGAGTACAGCCCTAGAATTGGAATAAGAAGAAATGTAGAGGAAAGGAGCATAACCCTAGCATTGGAATAAGAAGTCTAGGTGAAAGGAGCACAACCCTAGCATTGGAATAAGAAGAAGTCTAGGGGAAAGCAACACAACCCTAGCATCGGAATAAGATGAAGTCTAGGGGAAAGTAGAAAACCCCTAGCATTGGAATAAGAAGAAGTCTAGGAGAAAGGAGAACAACCCTAACATTGGAATAAGAAGAAGTCTAGGGGAAAGGAACAAAACCCTAGCATAGGAATAAGAAGAAATCTAGGGGAAAGGAACACAACCCTAGCATCGGAATAAGATGAAGTCTAGGGGAAAGTAGCAAAACCCTAGCATTGGAATAAGAAGAAGTCTAGGAGAAAGGAGAGCAACCCTAACATTGGAATAAGAAGAAGTATAGGAGAAAGGAGAACAACCCTAGCATTGGAATAAGAAGTCTAGCGGAAAGGAGCACAACCCTAGCATTGGAATAAGAAGAAGTCTAGGGGAAAGGAGTACAAACCTGGCATTGGAATAAGAAGATGTCTAGGGGAAAGGAGACCAACCCTAGCATTGAAATAAGAAGTCTAGAGGAAAGGAGCACAACCCTAGCATTGGAACAAGAAGAAGTCTAGAGTAAAGGAGCACAACCCTAGCATTGGTATAGGAAGAAGTCTAGGGGAAAGGAGTACAACCATAACATTGGAATAAGAAGAAGTCTAGGGGAAAGGAGCACAACCCTAGCATTGGAATAAGAAGAAGTCTAGGGGAAAGGAGTACAAACCTAGTATTGGAATAAGAAGATGTCTAGGGCAAAGGAGAACAACCCTAGCATTGGAATAAGAAGTCTAGGGGAAAGGAGTACAGCCCTAGCATTGGAATAAGAAGTCTAAGGGAAAGGAAAGCAACCCTAGTATTGTAATAAGAAGACGTCTAGAGGAAAGGCGCACAGCCCTAGCATTGGAATTAGAAGAAGTCTAGGTGAAAGGATTACAACCCTAACATTGGAATAAGAAGAAGTATAGGGGAAAGGAGTACAAACCTAGCATTGCAATAAGAGGAAGTCTAGGGGAAAGGAACAAAACTCTAGCATTGGAATAAGAAGAAGTCTAGGGGAAAGGAGTACAAACCTAGCATTGGAATAAGAAGACGTCTAGCGGAAAGGAGAACAGCTCTAGCATTGGAATAAGAAGAAGTCTAGGGGGAATGAGTACAACCCTAGCATTGGAATAAGAAGAAGTCTAGGGAAAAGGATTACAACCCTAGCATTGGAATAAGAAGAAATCTAGGGTAAAGGAGCACAACCCTAGCTTTGGAATACGAAGAAGTCTAGGAGAAAGGAGAACAACCCTAACATTGGAATAAGATGAAGTCTAGGGGAAAGGAGGACAAACCTAACATTGGAATAAGATGAAGTCTAGGGGAAAGGAGGACAAACCTAGCATTGGAATAAGAAGATGTCTAGGGGAACGGAGTACAACCCTAGCATTGGAATAAGAAGAAGTCTAGGGGAAAGGAGAACAACCCTAGCATTGGAATAAGAAGAAGTCTAGGAGAAAGGAGAACAACCCTAACATTGGAATAAGATGAAGTCTAGGGGAAAGGAGGACAAACCTAGCATTGGAATAAGAAGATGTCTAGGGGAACGGAGTACAACCCTAGCATTGGAATAAGAAGAAGTCTAGGGGAAAGGAGAACAACCCTAGCGTTGGAATACGAAGAAGTCTAGGGGAAAGGAACACAACCCTAGCATTGGAATAAGAAGAAATCTAGGGTAAAGGAGAACAACCCTAGCGTTGGAATACGAAGAAGTCTAGGAGAAAGGAGAACAACCCTAACATTGGAATAAGATGAAGTCTAGGGGAAAGGAGGACAAACCTAGCATTGGAATAAGAAGATGTCTAGGGGAAAGGAGAACAACCCTAGCATTGGAATAAGAAGAAGTCTAGGGGAAAGGAGAACAACCCTAGCATTGGAATAAGAAGAAGTCTAGGGGAACGGAGTACAACCCTAGCATTGGAATAAGAAGATGTCTAGGGGAAAGGAGTACAGCCTTAGCATTGGAATAAGAAGAAGTCTAGGAGAAAGGAGAACAACCCTAACATTGGAATAAGATGAAGTCTAGGGGAAAGGAACACAACCCTAGCATCGGAATAAGAAGAAGTCTAGGGGAAAGTAGAAAAACCCTAGCATTGGAATAAGAAGAAGTCTAGGAGAAAGGAGAACAACCCTAACATTGGAATAAGATGAAGTCTAGGGGAAAGGAGGACAAACCTAGCATTGGAATAAGAAGATGTCTAGGGGAAAGGAGAACAACCCTAGCATTGGAATAAGAAGAAGTCTAGGGGAAAGGAGAACAACCCTAGCATTGGAATAAGAAGAAGTCAAGGGGAACGGAGTACAACCCTAGCATTGGAATAAGAAGAAGTCAAGGGGAACGGAGTACAACCCTAGCATTGGAATAAGAAGTCTAGGGGAAAGGAGCACAACCCTAGCATTGGAATTAGAAGAAGTCTAGGGGAAAGGAGTACAACCCTAGCATTGGTATAAGAAGAAGTCTAGGGGAAAGGAGTACAACCCTAACATTGGAATAAGAAGACGTCTAGGGGAAAGGAGCACAACCCTAGCATTGGAATAAGAAGAAGTCTAGGGGAAAGGAGTACAAACCTAGCATTGGAATAAGAAGATGTCTAGGGCAAAGGAGAACAACCCTAGCATTGGAATAAGAAGTCTAGGGGAAAGGAGTACAGCCCTAGCATTGGAATAAGAAGTCTAAGGGAAAGGAAAGCAACCCTAGTATTGTAATAAGAAGACGTCTTGAGGAAAGGCGCACGACCCTAGCATTGGAATAATAAGAAGTCTAGGTGAAAGGATTACAACCCTAACATTGGAATAAGAAGAAGTATAGGGGAAAGGAACAAAACCTTAGTATAAGAATAAGAAGACATCTAGGGGAAAGGAGCACAACCGAAGCATTGCAATAAGAGGAAGTCTAGGGGAAAGGAACAAAACTCTAGCATTGGAATAAGAAGAAGTCTAGGGGAAAGGAGTACAAACCTAGCATTGGAATAAGAAGACGTCTAGGGGAAAGGAGAACAGCTCTAGCATTGGAATAAGAAGAAGTGTAGGGGGAAGGAGTACAACCCTAGCATTGGAATAAGAAGATGTCTAGGGGAAAGGAGTACAACCCTAGCATTGAGTTAAGAAGAAGTCTAGGGGAAAGGAGTAAAGCCCTAGCATTGGAATAAGAAGAAGTATAGGGGAAAAGAGACCAAGCCTAGCATTGGAATAAGAAGAAGTCTAGGGGAAAGGATTACAACCCTAGCATTGGAATAAGAAGAAGTCTAGGGGAAAGGAACACAACCCTAGCATTGGAATAAGAAGACGTCTAGGGTAAAGGAGAACAACCCTAGCATTGGAATACGAAGAAGTCATGGGGAAAGGGTACAACCCTAGCATTGGAATAAGAAGAAGTCTAGGGGTACGGAACACAACCCTAGCATTGGAATAAGAAGAAGTCTAGGGTAAAGGAGAAAAACCCTAGCATTGGAATAAGAAGTCTAGGGGCAAGGAGCACAACCCTAGCTTTGGAATACGAAGAAGTCTAGGGGAAAGGAGTACAGCCCTAGAATTGGAATAAGAAGAAATGTAGAGGAAAGGAGCATAACCTTAGCATTGGAATAAGAAGTCTAGGTGAAAGGAGTACAACCATAGCTTTGGAATAAGAAGAAGTCTAGGGGAAAGGAGCACAACCCTAGCATTGGAATAAGAAGAAGTCTAGGGGAAAGGAGTACAGCACTAGCACTGGAATAAGAAGAAGTGTAGGGGAAAGTAGCAAAACCCTAGCATTGGAATAAGAAGAAGTCTAGGGGAAAGGAACACAACCCTAGCATCGGAATAAGATGAAGTCTAGGGGAAAGTAGCAAAACCATAGCATTGGAATAAGAAGAAGTCTAGGAGAAAGGAGAACAACCCTAACATTGGAATAAGAAGAGGTCTAGGGGGAAGGAACACAGCCCTGGCATTGAAATAAGAAGAAGTCTAGGGGAAAGGAGTACAACCCTAGCATTGGAATAAGAAGAAGTCTATGGGAAAGGAGTAAAGCCCTAGCATTGGAATAAGAAGAAGTATAGGGGAAAGGAGACCAACCCTAACATTGGAATAAGAAGTCAAGGGGAACGGAGTACAACCCTAGCATTGGAATAAGAAGATGTCTAGGGGAAAGGAGTACAGCACTAGCACTGGAATAAGAAGAAGTGTAGGGGAAAGTAGCAAAACCCTAGCATTGGAATAAGAGAAATCTAGGGGCATGGAGCACAACCCTAGCATTGGAATAAGAAGAAGTCTATGGGAAAGGAGCACAACCCTAGCATTGGAATAAGAAGAAGTCTAGGGGAAAGGAGTACAAACCTATCATTGGAATAAGAGGACGTCTAGGGGAAAGGAGAACAACCCTAGCATTGGAATAAGAAGAGGTCTAGGGGGAAGGAACACAGCCCTGGCATTGAAATAAGAAGAAGTCTAGGGGAAAGGAGAACAACCCTAGCATTGGAATAAGAAGAAGTCTATGGGAAAGGAGTAAAGCCCTAGCATTGGAATAAGAAGAAGTATAGGGAAAAGGAGACCAACCCTAGCATTGGAATAAGAAGAAGTCAAGGGGAACGGAGTACAACCCTAACATTGGAATAAGAAGAAGTCTAGAGGGAATGAGAACAACCCTAGCATTGGAATAAGAAGAAGTCTAGGAGAAAGGAGTACAACCCTAGAATTGGTATAAGAAGAAGTCTAGGGGAAAGGAGTACAACCCTAACATTGGAATAAGAAGAAGTCTAGGGGAAAGGCGCACAACACTAGCATTGGAATAATAAGATGTCTAGGGGAAAGGAGTACAAACCGAGCATTGGAATAAGAAGATGTCTAGGGGAAGGGAGAACAACCCTAGCATTGGAATAAGAAGTCTATGGGAAAGGAGTACAGCCCTAGCATTGGAATAAGAAGTCTAAGGGAAAGGAAAGCAACCCTAGTATTGGAATAAGAAGAAGTCTAGAGGAAAGGCGCACGACCCTAGCATTGGAATAAGAAGAAGTCTAGGGGAAAGGAACACAACCCTAGCATCGGAATAAGATGAAGTTTAGGGGAAAGGAACAAAACCTTAGTATAAGAATAAGAAGAAGTCTAGGGGAAAGGAACACAACCCTAGCATCGGAATAAGAAGAAGTCTAGGGGAAAGGATTACAACCCTAGCATTGGAATAAGAAGAAGTCTAGGGGAAAGGATTACAACCCTAGCATTGGAATAAGAAGAAGTCTAGGGGAAAGGATTACAACCCTAGCATTGGAATAAGAAGAAGTCTAGGGGAAAGGAGCACAACCCTAGCATTGGAATAAGAAGTCTAGGGGAAAGGAGTACAGCCCTAGCATTGGAATAAGAAGTCTAAGGGAAAGGAAAGCAACCCTAGTATTGTAATAAGAAGACGTCTAGAGGAAAGGCGCATGACCCTAGCATTAGAATAAGAAGAAGTCTAGGGGAAAGGAACAAATCCTTAGTATAAGAATGAGAGGAAGTCTAGGGGAAAGGAACAAAACTCTAGCATTGGAATAAGAAGAAGTCTAGGAGAAAGGAGTACAAACCTAGCATTGGAATAAGAAGACGTCTAGGGGAAAGGAGTACAACCCTAGCATTGGAATAAGAAGAAGTCTATGGGAAAGGAGTAAAGCCCTAGCATTGGAATAAGAAGAAGTATAGGGGAAAGGAGACCAAGCCTAGCATTGGAATAAGAAGAAGTCTAGGGGAAAGGATTACAACCCTAGCATTGGAATAAGAAGAAGTCTAGGGGAAAGGAACACAACCCTAGCATTGGAATAAGAAGAAGTCTAGGGGTACGGAACACAACCCTAGCATTGGAATAAGAAGAAGTCTAGGGTAAAGGAGAAAAACCCTAGCATTGGAAGAAGACGTCTAGGGGAAAGGAGCACAACCCTAGCTTTGGAATACGAAGAAGTCTAGGGGAAAGGAGTACAGCCCTAGAATTGGAATAAGAAGAAATGTAGAGGAAAGGAGCATAACCCTAGCATTGGAATAAGAAGTCTAGGTGAAAGGAGCACAACCCTAGCATTGGAATAAGAAGAAGTCTAGGGGAAAGCAACACAACCCTAGCATCGGAATAAGATGAAGTCTAGGGGAAAGTAGAAAACCCCTAGCATTGGAATAAGAAGAAGTCTAGGAGAAAGGAGAACAACCCTAACATTGGAATAAGAAGAAGTCTAGGGGAAAGGAACAAAACCCTAGCATAGGAATAAGAAGAAATCTAGGGGAAAGGAACACAACCCTAGCATCGGAATAAGATGAAGTCTAGGGGAAAGTAGCAAAACCCTAGCATTGGAATAAGAAGAAGTCTAGGAGAAAGGAGAGCAACCCTAACATTTGAATAAGAAGAAGTATAGGAGAAAGGAGAACAACCCTAGCATTGGAATAAGAAGTCTAGGGGAAAGGAGCACAACCCTAGCATTGGAATAAGAAGAAGTCTAGGGGAAAGGAGTACAAACCTGGCATTGGAATAAGAAGATGTCTAGGGGAAAGGAGACCAACCCTAGCATTGAAATAAGAAGTCTAGAGGAAAGGAGCACAACCCTAGCATTGGAATAAGAAGAAGTCTAGAGTAAAGGAGCACAACCCTAGCATTGGTATAGGAAGAAGTCTAGGGGAAAGGAGTACAACCATAACATTGGAATAAGAAGAAGTCTAGGGGAAAGGAACAAATCCTTAGTATAAGAATGAGAGGAAGTCTAGGGGAAAGGAACAAAACTCTAGCATTGGAATAAGAAGAAGTCTAGGAGAAAGGAGTACAAACCTAGCATTGGAATAAGAAGACGTCTAGGGGAAAGGAGAACACCTCTAGCATTGGAATAAGAAGAAGTCTAGGGGGAAGGAGTACAACCCTAGCATTGGAATAAGAAGATGTCTAGGGGAAAGGAGTACAACCCTAGCATTGGAATAAGAAGAAGTCTATGGGAAAGGAGTAAAGCCCTAGCATTGGAATAAGAAGAAGTATAGGGGAAAGGAGACCAAGCCTAGCATTGGAATAAGAAGAAGTCTAGGGGAAAGGATTACAACCCTAGCATTGGAATAAGAAGAAGTCTAGGGGAAAGGAACACAACCCTAGCATTGGAATAAGAAGAAGTCTAGGGGTACGGAACACAACCCTAGCATTGGAATAAGAAGAAGTCTAGGGTAAAGGAGAAAAACCCTAGCATTGGAAGAAGACGTCTAGGGGAAAGGAGCACAACCCTAGCTTTGGAATACGAAGAAGTCTAGGGGAAAGGAGTACAGCCCTAGAATTGGAATAAGAAGAAATGTAGAGGAAAGGAGCATAACCCTAGCATTGGAATAAGAAGTCTAGGTGAAAGGAGCACAACCCTAGCATTGGAATAAGAAGAAGTCTAGGGGAAAGCAACACAACCCTAGCATCGGAATAAGATGAAGTCTAGGGGAAAGTAGAAAACCCCTAGCATTGGAATAAGAAGAAGTCTAGGAGAAAGGAGAACAACCCTAACATTGGAATAAGAAGAAGTCTAGGGGAAAGGAACAAAACCCTAGCATAGGAATAAGAAGAAATCTAGGGGAAAGGAACACAACCCTAGCATCGGAATAAGATGAAGTCTAGGGGAAAGTAGCAAAACCCTAGCATTGGAATAAGAAGAAGTCTAGGAGAAAGGAGAGCAACCCTAACATTGGAATAAGAAGAAGTATAGGAGAAAGGAGAACAACCCTAGCATTGGAATAAGAAGTCTAGGGGAAAGGAGCACAACCCTAGCATTGGAATAAGAAGAAGTCTAGGGGAAAGGAGTACAAACCTGGCATTGGAATAAGAAGATGTCTAGGGGAAAGGAGACCAACCCTAGCATTGAAATAAGAAGTCTAGAGGAAAGGAGCACAACCCTAGCATTGGAATAAGAAGAAGTCTAGAGTAAAGGAGCACAACCCTAGCATTGGTATAGGAAGAAGTCTAGGGGAAAGGAGTACAACCATAACATTGGAATAAGAAGAAGTCTAGGGGAAAGGAGCACAACCCTAGCATTGGAATAAGAAGAAGTCTAGGGGAAAGGAGTACAAACCTAGTATTGGAATAAGAAGATGTCTAGGGCAAAGGAGAACAACCCTAGCATTGGAATTAGAAGTCTAGGGGAAAGGAGTACAGCCCTAGCATTGGAATAAGAAGTCTAAGGGAAAGGAAAGCAACCCTAGTATTGTAATAAGAAGACGTCTAGAGGAAAGGCGCACAGCCCTAGCATTGGAATTAGAAGAAGTCTAGGTGAAAGGATTACAACCCTAACATTGGAATAAGAAGAAGTATAGGGGAAAGGAGTACAAACCTAGCATTGCAATAAGAGGAAGTCTAGGGGAAAGGAACAAAACTCTAGCATTGGAATAAGAAGAAGTCTAGGGGAAAGGAGTACAAACCTAGCATTGGAATAAGAAGACGTCTAGCGGAAAGGAGAACAGCTCTAGCATTGGAATAAGAAGAAGTCTAGGGGGAATGAGTACAACCCTAGCATTGGAATAAGAAGAAGTCTAGGGAAAAGGATTACAACCCTAGCATTGGAATAAGAAGAAATCTAGGGTAAAGGAGCACAACCCTAGCTTTGGAATACGAAGAAGTCTAGGAGAAAGGAGAACAACCCTAACATTGGAATAAGATGAAGTCTAGGGGAAAGGAGGACAAACCTAACATTGGAATAAGAAGAAGTCTAGGGGAAAGGAGTACAAACCTGGCATTGGAATAAGAAGATGTCTAGGGGAACGGAGTACAACCCTAGCATTGGAATAAGAAGAAGTCTAGGGGAAAGGAGAACAACCCTAGCATTGGAATAAGAAGAAGTCTAGGAGAAAGGAGAACAACCCTAACATTGGAATAAGATGAAGTCTAGGGGAAAGGAGGACAAACCTAGCATTGGAATAAGAAGATGTCTAGGGGAACGGAGTACAACCCTAGCATTGGAATAAGAAGAAGTCTAGGGGAAAGGAGAACAACCCTAGCGTTGGAATACGAAGAAGTCTAGGGGAAAGGAACACAACCCTAGCATTGGAATAAGAAGAAATCTAGGGTAAAGGAGAACAACCCTAGCGTTGGAATACGAAGAAGTCTAGGAGAAAGGAGAACAACCCTAACATTGGAATAAGATGAAGTCTAGGGGAAAGGAGGACAAACCTAGCATTGGAATAAGAAGATGTCTAGGGGAAAGGAGAACAACCCTAGCATTGGAATAAGAAGAAGTCTAGGGGAAAGGAGAACAACCCTAGCATTGGAATAAGAAGAAGTCTAGGGGAACGGAGTACAACCCTAGCATTGGAATAAGAAGATGTCTAGGGGAAAGGAGTACAGCCTTAGCATTGGAATAAGAAGAAGTCTAGGAGAAAGGAGAACAACCCTAACATTGGAATAAGATGAAGTCTAGGGGAAAGGAACACAACCCTAGCATCGGAATAAGAAGAAGTCTAGGGGAAAGTAGAAAAACCCTAGCATTGGAATAAGAAGAAGTCTAGGAGAAAGGAGAACAACCCTAACATTGGAATAAGATGAAGTCTAGGGGAAAGGAGGACAAACCTAGCATTGGAATAAGAAGATGTCTAGGGGAAAGGAGAACAACCCTAGCATTGGAATAAGAAGAAGTCTAGGGGAAAGGAGAACAACCCTAGCATTGGAATAAGAAGAAGTCAAGGGGAACGGAGTACAACCCTAGCATTGGAATAAGAAGAAGTCTAGGGGAAAGGAGAACAACCCTAGCATTGGAATAAGAAGAAGTCAAGGGGAACGGAGTACAACCCTAGCATTGGAATAAGAAGAAGTCTAGGGGAAAGGAGAACAACCCTAGCATTGGAATAAGAAGTCTAGGGGCAAGGAGCACAACCCTAGCTTTGGAATACGAAGAAGTCTAGGGGAAAGGAGTACAGCCCTAGAATTGGAATAAGAAGAAATGTAGAGGAAAGGAGCATAACCTTAGCATTGGAATAAGAAGTCTAGGGGAATGGAGCACAACCCTAGCATCGGAATAAGATGAAGTCTAGGGGAAAGTAGAAAAACCCTAGCATTGGAATAAGAAGAAGTCTAGGAGAAAGGAGAACAACCCTAACATTGGAATAAGATGAAGTCTAGGAGAAAGGAGAACAACCCTAGCATTGGAATAAGAAGAAGTCTAGGGGAAAGGAGAACAACCCTAGCATTGGAATAAGAAGAAGTCTAGGGGAAAGGAGTACAACCCTAGCATTGGAATAAGAAGAAGTCTAGGGGAAAGGAGCACAACCCTAGCATTGGAATAAGAAGAAGTCTAGGGGAAAGGAGTACAACCCTAGCATTGGAATAAGAAGAAGTCTAGGGGAAAGGAGAACAACCCTAGCATTGGAATAAGAAGAAGTCTAGGGGAAAGGAGTACAACCCTAGCATTGGAATAAGAAGAAGTCTAGGGGAAAGGAGTACAACCCTAGCATTGGAATAAGAGGACGTCTAGGGGAAAGGAACACAACCCTAGCATCGGAATAAGATGAAGTCTAGGGGAAAGTAGCAAAACCCTAGCATTGGAATAAGAAGAAGTCTAGGAGAAAGGAGAACAACCCTAGCATTGGAATAAGAAGACGTCTAGGGGAAAGGAGAACAGCTCTAGCATTGGAATAAGAAGAAGTCTAGGGGAAAGGAGCACAACCCTAGCATTGGAATTAGAAGAAGTCTAGGGGAAAGGAGTACAACCCTAGCATTGGAATAAGAAGAAGTCTAGGGGAAAGGAACACAACCCTAGCATCGGAATAAGATGAAGTCTAGGGGAAAGTAGCAAAACCCTAGCATTGGAATAAGAAGAAGTCTAGGAGAAAGGAGAACAACCCTAGCATTGGAATAAGAAGACGTCTAGGGGAAAGGAGAACAGCTCTAGCATTGGAATAAGAAGAAGTCTAGGGGAAAGGAGCACAACCCTAGCATTGGAATTAGAAGAAGTCTAGGGGAAAGGAGTACAACCCTAGCATTGGTATAAGAAGAAGTCTAGGGGAAAGGAGTACAACCCTAACATTGGAATAAGAAGAAGTCTAGGGGAAAGGAGCACAACCCTAGCATTGGAATAAGAAGAAGTCTAGGGGAAAGGAGTACAAACCTATCATTGGAATAAGAAGATGTCTAGGGCAAAGGAGAACAACCCTAGCATTGGAATAAGAAGTCTAGGGGAAAGGAGTACAGCCCTAGCATTGGAATAAGAAGTCTAAGGGAAAGGAAAGCAACCCTAGTATTGTAATAAGAAGACGTCTTGAGGAAAGGCGCACGAACCTAGCATTGGAATAATAAGAAGTCTAGGTGAAAGGATTACAACCCTAACATTGGAATAAGAAGAAGTATAGGGGAAAGGAACAAAACCTTAGTATAAGAATAAGAAGACATCTAGGGGAAAGGAGCACAACCGAAGCATTGCAATAAGAGGAAGTCTAGGGGAAAGGAACAAAACTCTAGCATTGGAATAAGAAGAAGTCTAGGGGAAAGGAGTACAAACCTAGCATTGGAATAAGAAGACGTCTAGGGGAAAGGAGAACAGCTCTAGCATTGAGTTAAGAAGAAGTCTAGGGGAAAGGAGTAAAGCCCTAGCATTGGAATAAGAAGAAGTATAGGGGAAAAGAGACCAAGCCTAGCATTGGAATAAGAAGAAGTCTAGGGGAAAGGATTACAACCCTAGCATTGGAATAAGAAGAAGTCTAGGGGAAAGGAACACAACCCTAGCATCGGAATAAGATGAAGTCTAGGGGAAAGTAGAAAAACCCTAGCATTGGAATAAGAAGAAGTCTAGGAGAAAGGAGAACAACCCTAACATTGGAATAAGATGAAGTCTAGGAGAAAGGAGAACAACCCTAGCATTGGAATAAGAAGAAGTCTAGGGGAAAGGAGAACAACCCTAGCATTGGAATAAGAAGAAGTCTAGGGGAAAGGAGTACAACCCTAGCATTGGAATAAGAAGAAGTCTAGGGGAAAGGAGCACAACCCTAGCATTGGAATAAGAAGAAGTCTAGGGGAAAGGAGTACAACCCTAGCATTGGAATAAGAAGAAGTCTAGGGGAAAGGAGAACAACCCTAGCATTGGAATAAGAAGAAGTCTAGGGGAAAGGAGTACAACCCTAGCATTGGAATAAGAAGAAGTCTAGGGGAAAGGAGTACAACCCTAGCATTGGAATAAGAGGACGTCTAGGGGAAAGGAACACAACCCTAGCATCGGAATAAGATGAAGTCTAGGGGAAAGTAGCAAAACCCTAGCATTGGAATAAGAAGAAGTCTAGGAGAAAGGAGAACAACCCTAGCATTGGAATAAGAAGACGTCTAGGGGAAAGGAGAACAGCTCTAGCATTGGAATAAGAAGAAGTCTAGGGGAAAGGAGCACAACCCTAGCATTGGAATTAGAAGAAGTCTAGGGGAAAGGAGTACAACCCTAGCATTGGAATAAGAAGAAGTCTAGGGGAAAGGAACACAACCCTAGCATCGGAATAAGATGAAGTCTAGGGGAAAGTAGCAAAACCCTAGCATTGGAATAAGAAGAAGTCTAGGAGAAAGGAGAACAACCCTAGCATTGGAATAAGAAGACGTCTAGGGGAAAGGAGAACAGCTCTAGCATTGGAATAAGAAGAAGTCTAGGGGAAAGGAGCACAACCCTAGCATTGGAATTAGAAGAAGTCTAGGGGAAAGGAGTACAACCCTAGCATTGGTATAAGAAGAAGTCTAGGGGAAAGGAGTACAACCCTAACATTGGAATAAGAAGAAGTCTAGGGGAAAGGAGCACAACCCTAGCATTGGAATAAGAAGAAGTCTAGGGGAAAGGAGTACAAACCTAGCATTGGAATAAGAAGATGTCTAGGGCAAAGGAGAACAACCCTAGCATTGGAATAAGAAGTCTAGGGGAAAGGAGTACAGCCCTAGCATTGGAATAAGAAGTCTAAGGGAAAGGAAAGCAACCCTAGTATTGTAATAAGAAGACGTCTTGAGGAAAGGTGCACGACCCTAGCATTGGAATAATAAGAAGTCTAGGTGAAAGGATTACAACCCTAACATTGGAATAAGAAGAAGTATAGGGGAAAGGAACAAAACCTTAGTATAAGAATAAGAAGACATCTAGGGGAAAGGAGCACAACCGAAGCATTGCAATAAGAGGAAGTCTAGGGGAAAGGAACAAAACTCTAGCATTGGAATAAGAAGAAGTCTAGGGGAAAGGAGTACAAACCTAGCATTGGAATAAGAAGACGTCTAGGGGAAAGGAGAACAGCTCTAGCATTGGAATAAGAAGAAGTGTAGGGGGAAGGAGTACAACCCTAGCATTGGAATAAGAAGATGTCTAGGGGAAAGGAGTACAACCCTAGCATTGAGATAAGAAGAAGTCTAGGGGAAAGGAGTAAAGCCCTAGCATTGGAATAAGAAGAAGTATAGGGGAAAAGAGACCAAGCCTAGCATTGGAATAAGAAGAAGTCTAGGGGAAAGGATTACAACCCTAGCATTGGAATAAGAAGAAGTCTAGGGGAAAGGAACACAACCCTAGCATTGGAATAAGAAGACGTCTAGGGTAAAGGAGAACAACCCTAGCATTGGAATACGAAGAAGTCATGGGGAAAGGGTACAACCCTAGCATTGGAATAAGAAGAAGTCTAGGGGTACGGAACACAACCCTAGCATTGGAATAAGAAGAAGTCTAGGGTAAAGGAGAAAAACCCTAGCATTGGAATAAGAAGTCTAGGGGCAAGGAGCACAACCCTAGCTTTGGAATACGAAGAAGTCTAGGGGAAAGGAGTACAGCCCTAGAATTGGAATAAGAAGAAATGTAGAGGAAAGGAGCATAACCTTAGCATTGGAATAAGAAGTCTAGGTGAAAGGAGTACAACCCTAGCATTGGAATAAGAAGAAGTCTAGGGGAAAGGAACACAACCCTAGCATCGGAATAAGATGAAGTCTAGGGGAAAGTAGAAAAACCCTAGCATTGGAATAAGAAGAAGTCTAGGAGAAAGGAGAACAACCCTAACATTGGAATAAGATGAAGTCTAGGGGAAAGGAGGACAAACCTAGCATTGGAATAAGAAGATGTCTAGGGGAAAGGAGAACAGCCCAAGCATTGGAATAAGAAGAAGTCTAGGGGAAAGGAACACAACCCTAGCATCGGAATAAGATGAAGTCTAGGGGAAAGTAGCAAAACCCTAGCATTGGAATAAGAAGAAGTCTAGGAGAAAGGAGAACAACCCTAGCATTGGAATAAGAAGACATCTAGGAGAAAGGAGAACAAACCTAGCATTGAATTAAGAAGACGTCTAGGGGAAAGGCGCACAACCCTAGCATTGGAATAAGAAGAAGTCTAGGGGAACGGAACACAAACCTAGCATTGGAATAAGAAGTCGTCTAGGGGAAAGGAGCACAACCCTAGCATTGGAATAAGAAGAAATCTAGGGGAAAGGAACACAACCCTAGCATCGGAATAAGAAGAAGTCTAGGGGAAAGGAACACAACCCTAGCATCGGAATAAGATGAAGTCTAGGGGAAAGGAACACAACCCTAGCATCGGAATAAGATGAAGTCTAGGGGAAATTAGCAAAACCATAGCATTGGAATAAGAAGAAGTCTAGGAGAAAGGAGAACAACCCTAACATTGGAATAAGAAGAGGTCTAGGGGAAAGGAGTACAACCCTAGCATTGGAATAAGAAGAAGTCTATGGGAAAGGAGTAAAGCCCTAGCATTGGAATAAGAAGAAGTATAGGGGAAAGGAGACCAACCCTAACATTGGAATAAGAAGTCAAGGGGAACGGAGTACAACCCTAGCATTGGAATAAGAAGAAGTCTAGGGGAAAGGAGTACAGCACTAGCACTGGAATAAGAAGAAGTGTAGGGGAAATTAGCAAAACCCTAGCATTGGAATAAGAGAAATCTAGGGGCATGGAGCACAACCCTAGCATTGGAATAAGAAGAAGTCTATGGGAAAGGAGCACAACCCTAGCATTGGAATAAGAAGAAGTCTAGGGGAAAGGAGTACAAACCTATCATTGGAATAAGAAGAAGTCTATGGGAAAGGAGTAAAGCCCTAGCATTGGAATAAGAAGAAGTATAGGGGAAAGGAGACCAACCCTAGCATTGGAATAAGAAGAAGTCAAGGGGAACGGAGTACAACCCTAACATTGGAATAAGAAGAAGTCTAGAGGGAATGAGAACAACCCTAGCATTGGAATAAGAAGAAGTCTAGGAGAAAGGAGTACAACCCTAGAATTGGTATAAGAAGAAGTCTAGGGGAAAGGAGTACAACCCTAACATTGGAATAAGAAGAAGTCTAGGGGAAAGGCGCACAACACTAGCGTTGGAATAATAAGATGTCTAGGGGAAAGGAGTACAAACCGAGCATTGGAATAAGAAGATGTCTAGGGGAAAGGAGAACAACCCTAGCATTGGAATAAGAAGTCTATGGGAAAGGAGTACAGCCCTAGCATTGGAATAAGAAGTCTAAGGGAAAGGAAAGCAACCCTAGTATTGGAATAAGAAGAAGTCTAGAGGAAAGGCGCACAACCCTAGCATTGGAATAAGAAGAAGTCTAGGGGAAAGGAACACAACCCTAGCATCAGAATAAGATGAAGTCTAGGGGAAAGTAGCAAAACCCTAGCATTAGAATAAGAAGAAGTCTAGGGGAAAGGAACAAATCCTTAGTATAAGAATAAGAAGAAGTCTAGGGGAAAGGAGCACAACCGAAGCATTGCAATGAGAGAAAGTCTAGGGGAAAGGAACAAAACTCTAGCATTGGAATAAGAAGAAGTCTAGGAGAAAGGAGTACAAACCTAGCATTGGAATAAGAAGACGTCTAGGGGAAAGGAGAACACCTCTAGCATTGGAATAAGAAGAAGTCTAGGGGGAAGGAGTACAACCCTAGCATTGGAATAAGAAGATGTCTAGGGGAAAGGAGTACAACCCTAGCATTGGAATAAGAAGAAGTCTATGGGAAAGGAGTAAAGCCCTAGCATTGGAATAAGAAGAAGTATAGGGGAAAGGAGACCAAGCCTAGCATTGGAATAAGAAGAAGTCTAGGGGAAAGGATTACAACCCTAGCATTGGAATAAGAAGAAGTCTAGGGGAAAGGAACACAACCCTAGCATTGGAATAAGAAGAAGTCTAGGGGTACGGAACACAACCCTAGCATTGGAATAAGAAGAAGTCTAGGGTAAAGGAGAAAAACCCTAGCATTGGAATAAGACGTCTAGGGGAAAGGAGCACAACCCTAGCTTTGGAATACGAAGAAGTCTAGGGGAAAGGAGTACAGCCCTAGAATTGGAATAAGAAGAAATGTAGAGGAAAGGAGCATAACCCTAGCATTGGAATAAGAAGTCTAGGTGAAAGGAGTACAACCCTAGCATTGGAATAAGAAGAAGTCTAGGGGAAAGGAACAAAACCCTAGCATTGGAATAAGAAGAAATCTAGGGGAATGGAGCACAACCCTAGCATTGGAATAAGAAGAAGTCTAGGGGAAAGCAACACAACCCTAGCATCGGAATAAGATGAAGTCTAGGGGAAAGTAGAAAACCCCTAGCATTGTAATAAGAAGAAGTCTAGGGGAAAGGAGGACAAACCTAGCATTGGAATAAGAAGATGTCTAGGGGAAAGGAGAACAACCCTAGCATTGGAATAAGAAGAAGTCTAGGGGAAAGGAGTACAACCCAAGCATTGGAATAAGAAGAAGTCTAGGGGAAAGGAACACAACCCTAGCATTGGAATAAGAAGAAGTCTAGCGGAAAGGCGCACAACCCTAGCATTGGAATAAGACATCTAGGTGAAAGGATTACAACCCTAGCATTGGAATAAGAAGTCTAGGTGAAAGGAGTACAACCCTAGCATTGGAATAAGAAGAAGTCTAGGGGAAAGGAACAAAACCCTAGCATAGGAATAAGAAGAAGTCTAGGGGAATGGAGCACAACCCTAGCATTGGAATAAGAAGAAGTCTAGTGGAAAGGAACACAACCCTAGCATCGGAATATGATGAAGTCTAGGGGAAAGTAGCAAAACCCTAGCATTGGAATAAGAAGAAGTCTAGGAGAAAGGAGAACAACCCTAACATTGGAATAAGAAGTCTAGGGGAAAGGAGCACAACCCTAGCATTGGAATAAGAAGAAGTCTAGGGGAAAGGAGTACAAACCTGGCATTGGAATAAGAAGATGTCTAGGGGAAAGGAGACCAACCCTAGCATTGAAATAAGAAGTCTAGAGGAAAGGAGCACAACCCTAGCATTGGAATAAGAAGAAGTCTAGAGTAAAGGAGCACAACCCTAGCATTGGTATAGGAAGAAGTCTAGGGGAAAGGAGAACAACCATAACATTGGAATAAGAAGAAGTCTAGGGGAAAGGAGCACAACCCTAGCATTGGAATAAGAAGAAGTCTAGGGGAAAGGAGTACAAACCTAGTATTGGAATAAGAAGATGTCTAGGGCAAAGGAGAACAACCCTAGCATTGGAATAAGAAGTCTAGGGGAAAGGAGTACAGCCCTAGCATTGGAATAAGAAGTCTAAGGGAAAGGAAAGCAACCCTAGTATTGTAATAAGAAGACGTCTAGAGGAAAGGCGCACAGCCCTAGCATTTGAATTAGAAGAAGTCTAGGTGAAAGGATTACAACCCTAACATTGGAATAAGAAGAAGTATAGGGGAAAGGAGTACAAACCTAGCATTGGAATAAGAAGACGTCTAGCGGAAAGGAGAACAGCTCTAGCATTGGAATAAGAAGAAGTCTAGGGGGAATGAGTACAACCCTAGCATTGGAATAAGAAGATGTCTAGGGGAGAGGAGTACAACAATAGCATTGGAATAAGAAGAAGTCTAGGGGAAAGGAGTAAAGCCCTAGCACTGGAATAAGAAGAAGTGTAGGGGAAAGGAGAACAACCCTAGCATTGGAATAAGATGAAGTCTAGGGGAAAGGAACACAACCCTAGCATCGGAATAAGATGAAGTCTAGGGGAAAGTAGAAAAACCCTAGCATTGGAATAAGAAGAAGTCTAGGAGAAAGGAGAACAACCCTAGCATTGGAATAAGAAGAAGTCTAGGGGAAAGGAGAACAACCCTAGCATTGGAATAAGAAGAAGTCTAGGGGAAAGGAGAACAACCCTAGCATTGGAATAAGAAGAAGTCTAGGGGAATGGAGCACAACCCTAGCATCGGAATAAGATGAAGTCTAGGGGAAAGGAACACAACCCTAGCATCGGAATAAGATGAAGTCTAGGGGAAAGTAGAAAAACCCTAGCATCGGAATAAGAAGAAGTCTAGGGGAAAGGAACACAACCCTAGCATCGGAATAAGATGAAGTCTAGGGGAAAGTAGAAAAACCCTAGCATTGGAATAAGAAGAAGTCTAGGAGAAAGGAGAACAACCCTAGCATTGGAATAAGAAGAAGTCTAGGGGAAAGGAGAACAACCCTAGCATTGGAATAAGAAGAAGTCTAGGGGAAAGGAGTACAACCCTAGCATTGGAATAAGAAGAAGTCTAGGGGAAAGGAGCACAACCCTAGCATTGGAATAAGAAGAAGTCTAGGGGAAAGGAGTACAGCACTAGCACTGGAATAAGAAGAAGTGTAGGGGAAAGTAGCAAATCCCTAGCATTGGAATAAGAAGAAGTCTAGGGGAAAGGAACACAACCCTAGCATCGGAATAAGATGAAGTCTAGGGGAAAGTAGCAAAACCCTAGCATTGGAATAAGAGCAAGTCTAGGGGAAAGGAACAAAACTCTAGCATTGGAATAAGAAGAAGTCTAGGGGAAAGGAGTACAACCCTAGCATTGCAATAAGAGCAAGTCTAGGGGAAAGGAACAAAACTCTAGCATTGGAATAAGAAGAAGTCTAGGGGAAAGGAGTACAAACCTAGCATTGGAATAAGAAGACGTCTAGGGGAAAGGAGAACAGCTCTAGCATTGGAATAAGAAGAAGTCTAGGGGGAAGGAGTACAACCCTAGCATTGGAATAAGAAGAAGTCTAGGGGAAAGGAGAACAACCCTAGCATTGGAACAAGAAGAAGTTTAGGGGAAAGGGTACAACCCTAGCATTGGAATAAGAAGACGTCTAGGGGAACGGAACACAACCCTAGCATTGGAATAAGAAGAAGTCTAGGGGAAAGGAACAAATCCTTAGTATAAGAATAAGAAGAAGTCTAGGGGAAAGGAGCACAACCGAAGCATTGCAATGAGAGAAAGTCTAGGGGAAAGGAACAAAACTCTAGCATTGGAATAAGAAGAAGTCTAGGAGAAAGGAGTACAAACCTAGCATTGGAATAAGAAGACGTCTAGGGGAAAGGAGAACACCTCTAGCATTGGAATAAGAAGAAGTCTAGGGGGAAGGAGTACAACCCTAGCATTGGAATAAGAAGATGTCTAGGGGAAAGGAGTACAACCCTAGCATTGGAATAAGAAGAAGTCTATGGGAAAGGAGTAAAGCCCTAGCATTGGAATAAGAAGAAGTATAGGGGAAAGGAGACCAAGCCTAGCATTGGAATAAGAAGAAGTCTAGGGGAAAGGATTACAACCCTAGCATTGGAATAAGAAGAAGTCTAGGGGAAAGGAACACAACCCTAGCATTGGAATAAGAAGAAGTCTAGGGGTACGGAACACAACCCTAGCATTGGAATAAGAAGAAGTCTAGGGTAAAGGAGAAAAACCCTAGCATTGGAATAAGACGTCTAGGGGAAAGGAGCACAACCCTAGCTTTGGAATACGAAGAAGTCTAGGGGAAAGGAGTACAGCCCTAGAATTGGAATAAGAAGAAATGTAGAGGAAAGGAGCATAACCCTAGCATTGGAATAAGAAGTCTAGGTGAAAGGAGTACAACCCTAGCATTGGAATAAGAAGAAGTCTAGGGGAAAGGAACAAAACCCTAGCATTGGAATAAGAAGAAATCTAGGGGAATGGAGCACAACCCTAGCATTGGAATAAGAAGAAGTCTAGGGGAAAGCAACACAACCCTAGCATCGGAATAAGATGAAGTCTAGGGGAAAGTAGAAAACCCCTAGCATTGTAATAAGAAGAAGTCTAGGGGAAAGGAGGACAAACCTAGCATTGGAATAAGAAGATGTCTAGGGGAAAGGAGAACAACCCTAGCATTGGAATAAGAAGAAGTCTAGGGGAAAGGAGTACAACCCAAGCATTGGAATAAGAAGAAGTCTAGGGGAAAGGAACACAACCCTAGCATTGGAATAAGAAGAAGTCTAGCGGAAAGGCGCACAACCCTAGCATTGGAATAAGACATCTAGGTGAAAGGATTACAACCCTAGCATTGGAATAAGAAGTCTAGGTGAAAGGAGTACAACCCTAGCATTGGAATAAGAAGAAGTCTAGGGGAAAGGAACAAAACCCTAGCATAGGAATAAGAAGAAGTCTAGGGGAATGGAGCACAACCCTAGCATTGGAATAAGAAGAAGTCTAGTGGAAAGGAACACAACCCTAGCATCGGAATATGATGAAGTCTAGGGGAAAGTAGCAAAACCCTAGCTTTTTTAATAAGAAGAAGTCTAGGAGAAAGGAGAACAACCCTAACATTGGAATAAGAAGTCTAGGGGAAAGGAGCACAACCCTAGCATTGGAATAAGAAGAAGTCTAGGGGAAAGGAGTACAAACCTGGCATTGGAATAAGAAGATGTCTAGGGGAAAGGAGACCAACCCTAGCATTGAAATAAGAAGTCTAGAGGAAAGGAGCACAACCCTAGCATTGGAATAAGAAGAAGTCTAGAGTAAAGGAGCACAACCCTAGCATTGGTATAGGAAGAAGTCTAGGGGAAAGGAGAACAACCATAACATTGGAATAAGAAGAAGTCTAGGGGAAAGGAGCACAACCCTAGCATTGGAATAAGAAGAAGTCTAGGGGAAAGGAGTACAAACCTAGTATTGGAATAAGAAGATGTCTAGGGCAAAGGAGAACAACCCTAGCATTGGAATAAGAAGTCTAGGGGAAAGGAGTACAGCCCTAGCATTGGAATAAGAAGTCTAAGGGAAAGGAAAGCAACCCTAGTATTGTAATAAGAAGACGTCTAGAGGAAAGGCGCACAGCCCTAGCATTTGAATTAGAAGAAGTCTAGGTGAAAGGATTACAACCCTAACATTGGAATAAGAAGAAGTATAGGGGAAAGGAGTACAAACCTAGCATTGGAATAAGAAGACGTCTAGCGGAAAGGAGAACAGCTCTAGCATTGGAATAAGAAGAAGTCTAGGGGGAATGAGTACAACCCTAGCATTGGAATAAGAAGATGTCTAGGGGAGAGGAGTACAACAATAGCATTGGAATAAGAAGAAGTCTAGGGGAAAGGAGTAAAGCCCTAGCACTGGAATAAGAAGAAGTGTAGGGGAAAGGAGAACAACCCTAGCATTGGAATAAGATGAAGTCTAGGGGAAAGGAACACAACCCTAGCATCGGAATAAGATGAAGTCTAGGGGAAAGTAGAAAAACCCTAGCATTGGAATAAGAAGAAGTCTAGGAGAAAGGAGAACAACCCTAGCATTGGAATAAGAAGAAGTCTAGGGGAAAGGAGAACAACCCTAGCATTGGAATAAGAAGAAGTCTAGGGGAAAGGAGAACAACCCTAGCATTGGAATAAGAAGAAGTCTAGGGGAATGGAGCACAACCCTAGCATCGGAATAAGATGAAGTCTAGGGGAAAGGAACACAACCCTAGCATCGGAATAAGATGAAGTCTAGGGGAAAGTAGAAAAACCCTAGCATCGGAATAAGAAGAAGTCTAGGGGAAAGGAACACAACCCTAGCATCGGAATAAGATGAAGTCTAGGGGAAAGTAGAAAAACCCTAGCATTGGAATAAGAAGAAGTCTAGGAGAAAGGAGAACAACCCTAGCATTGGAATAAGAAGAAGTCTAGGGGAAAGGAGAACAACCCTAGCATTGGAATAAGAAGAAGTCTAGGGGAAAGGAGTACAACCCTAGCATTGGAATAAGAAGAAGTCTAGGGGAAAGGAGCACAACCCTAGCATTGGAATAAGAAGAAGTCTAGGGGAAAGGAGTACAGCACTAGCACTGGAATAAGAAGAAGTGTAGGGGAAAGTAGCAAATCCCTAGCATTGGAATAAGAAGAAGTCTAGGGGAAAGGAACACAACCCTAGCATCGGAATAAGATGAAGTCTAGGGGAAAGTAGCAAAACCCTAGCATTGGAATAAGAGCAAGTCTAGGGGAAAGGAACAAAACTCTAGCATTGGAATAAGAAGAAGTCTAGGGGAAAGGAGTACAACCCTAGCATTGCAATAAGAGCAAGTCTAGGGGAAAGGAACAAAACTCTAGCATTGGAATAAGAAGAAGTCTAGGGGAAAGGAGTACAAACCTAGCATTGGAATAAGAAGACGTCTAGGGGAAAGGAGAACAGCTCTAGCATTGGAATAAGAAGAAGTCTAGGGGGAAGGAGTACAACCCTAGCATTGGAATAAGAAGAAGTCTAGGGGAAAGGAGAACAACCCTAGCATTGGAACAAGAAGAAGTTTAGGGGAAAGGGTACAACCCTAGCATTGGAATAAGAAGACGTCTAGGGGAACGGAACACAACCCTAGCATTGGAATAAGAAGAAGTCTAGGGTAAAGGAGAAAAACCCTAGCATTGGAATAAGAAGTCTATGTGAAAGGAGTACAACCCTAGCATTGGAATAAGAAGTCTAGGGGAATGGAGCACAACCCTAGCATTGGAATAAGAAGAAGTCTAGGGGAAAGGAACACAACCCTAGCATCGGAATAAGATGAAGTCTAGGGGAAAGGAGAACAACCCTAACATTGGAATAAGAAGAAGTCTAGGGGAAAGGAGGACAAACCTAGCATTGGAATAAGAAGATGTCTAGGGGAAAGGAGAACAACCCTAGCATTGGAATAAGAAGAAGTCTAGGGGAAAGGAGTACAACCCAAGCATTGGAATAAGAAGAAGTGTAGGGGAAAGGAACACAACCCTAGCATTGGAATAAGAAGAAGTCTAGAGGAAAGGCGCACAACCCTAGCATTGGAATAAGACGTCTAGGTGAAAGGATTACAACCCTACCATTGGAATAAGAAGTATAGGGGAAAGGAACAAAACCTTAGTATAGGTATAAAAGAAATCTAGGGGAAAGGAGCACAACCCTAGCATTGGAATAAGAGGAAGTCTAGGGGAAAGGAACACAACTCTAGCATTGGAATAAGAAGAAGTCTAGTGGAAAGGAGTACAACCCTAGCATTGAAATAAGAAGATGTCTAGGGCAAAGGAACACAACCCTAGCATCGGAATAAGATGAAGTCTAGGGGAAAGTAGCAAAACCCTAGCATTGGAATAAGAAGAAGTCTAGGAGAAAGGAGAACAACCCTAGCATTGGAATAAGAAGAAGTCTAGGGGAAAGGAGTACAAACCTAGCATTGGAATAAGAAGACGTCTAGGGGAAAGGAGAACAACCCTAGCATTGGAATAAGAAGAGGTCTAGGGGGAAGGAACACAGCCCTGGCATTGAAATAAGAAGAAGTCTAGGGGAAAGGAGTACATCCCTAGCATTGGAATAAGAAGAAGTCTATGGGAAAGGAGTAAAGCCCTAGCATTGGAATAAGAAGAAGTATAGGGGAAAGGAGACCAACCCTAGCATTGGAATAAGAAGAAGTCTAGGGGAACGGAGTACAACCCTAACATTGGAATAAGAAGAAGTCTAGAGGGAATGAGAACAACCCTAGCATTGGAATAAGAAGAAGTCTAGGGAAAAGGAACACAACCCTAGCATTGGAATATGAAGAAATCTAGGGGAAAGGAGTAAAACCCTAGCATTGGAATAAGAAGAAGTCTCTGGGAAAGTAGCAAAACCCTAGCATTGGAATAAGAAGAGGTCTAGGGGAAAGGAGCACAACCCTAGCATTGGAATAAGAAGAAGTCTAGGGGAAAGGAGTACAGCCCTAGCATTGGAATAAGAAGTCTAAGGGAAAGGAACACAACCCTAGCATTGGAATAAGAAGAAGTCTAGAGGAAAGGTGCACGACCCTAGCATTGGAATAAGAAGAAGTCTAGGTGAAAGGATTACAACCCTAACATTGGAATAAGAAGAAGTATAGGGGAAAGGAAAAAATCCTTAGTATAGGAATAAGAAGAAGTCTAGGGGGAAGGAGACCAATCCTAGCATTGGAATAAGAAGAGGTCTAGGGGAACGGAGTGTAACCCTAACATTGGAATAAGAAGAGGTCTAGAGGGAATGAGAACAACCCTAGCATTGGAATAAGAAGAGGTCTAGGGGAAAGGAACACAACCCTAGCATTGGAATATGAAGAAGTCTAGGGGAAAGGAGTACAACCCTAGCATTGGAATAAGAAGTCATCTATGGGAAAGGAGTAAAACCATAGCATTGGAATAAGAAGAAGTCTAGAGGAAAGGAGAACAACCCTAGCATTGCAATAAGAAGAAGTCTAGGGGAAAGGAGTACAACCCTAGCATTGGCATAAGACGAAGTCTAGGGGAAACGAGACCAACGCTAGCATTGAAATAAGAAGAAGTCTAGGGGAAAGGAGTACAGCCCTAGCATTAGAATAAGAAGAAGTCTAGGGGAAAGGAACAAAAACCTAGTATAGGAATAGGAAGAATCTAGGGGAAAGGAACACAACCCTAGCATTGTAATAAGAAGAATTCTAGGGGAAAGGAACACAACCCTAGCATTGGAAAAAGAAGAGGTCTAGGGGAAAGGAGTACAACCCTAGCATTGGAAAAAGAAGAAGTCTAGGGGAAAGGAGTACAACCCTAGCATTGGACTAAGAAGAATTCTATGGGAAAGGAGTACAACCCTAGCATTGGAAAAAGAAGAAGTCTATGGGAAAAGAGTACAACCCTAGCATTGGAAAATGAAGAAGTCTAGGGGAAAGGAGTACAACCCTAGCATTGGACTAAGAAGAATTCTATGGGAAAGGAGTACAACCCTAGCATTGGAAAGAGAAGAAGTCTAGTGGAAAGGAGTACAACCCTAGCATTGGAATAAGAAGAAGTCTAGGGGAAAGGAGTACAACCCTAGCATTGGTATACGAAGAAGTCTAGGGGAAAGGAGTACAACCCTAACATTGGAATAAGAAGAAGTCTAGGGGAAAGGAGCACAACCCTAGCATTGGAATAAGAAGAAGTCTAGGGGAAAGGAGTACAAACTTAGCATTGGAATAAGAAGATGTCTAGGGGAAAGGAGAACAACCCTAGCATTGGAATAAGAAGTCTAGGGGAAAGGAGTACAGCCCTAGCATTGGAATAAGAAGTCTAAGGGAAAGGAAAGCAACCCTAGTATTGGAATAAGAAGAAGTCTAGGTGAAAGGATTACAACCCTAACATTGCAATACGAAGACGTCTAGGGGAAAGGAGAACAACCCTAGCATTGGAATAAGAAGAGGTCTAGGGGGAAGGAGCACAACCCTAGCATTGGAATAATAAGAAGTCTAGGGGAAAGGAGTACAAACCTAGCATTGGAATAAGAAGATGTCTAGGGGAAAGGAGAACAACCCTAGCATTGGAATAAGAAGACGTATAGGGGAAAGGAACAAAACCTTAGTATAAGAAAAAGAAGAAATCTAGGGGAAAGGAGCACAACCCTAGCATTGGAATAAGAAGAAGTCTAGGGGAAAGGAGTAAAACCCTAGCATTGGAATAAGATGAAGTCTAGGGGAAAGTAGCAAAACCCTAGCATTGGAATAAGAAGAAGTCTAGGAGAAAGGAGAACAACCCTAACACTGGAATAAGAAGAAGTCTAGGAGAAAGGAGAACAACCCTAGCATTGGAATAAGAAGTCTAGGGGAAAGGAGCACAACCCTAGCATTGGAATTAGAAGAAGTCTAGGGGAAAGGAGTACAACCCTAGCATTGGTATAAGAAGAAGTCTAGGGGAAAGGAGTACAACCCTAACATTGGAATAAGAAGAAGTCTAGGGGAAAGGAGCACAACCCTAGCATTGGAATAAGAAGAAGTCTAGGGGAAAGGAGTACAAACCTAGCATTGGAATAAGAAGATGTCTAGGGCAAAGGAGAACAACCCTAGCATTGGAATAAGAAGTCTAGGGGAAAGGAGTACAGCCCTAGCATTGGAATAAGAAGTCTAAGGGAAAGGAAAGCAACCCTAGTATTGTAATAAGAAGACGTCTTGAGGAAAGGCGCACGACCCTAGCATTGGAATAATAAGAAGTCTAGGTGAAAGGATTACAACCCTAACATTGGAATAAGAAGAAGTATAGGGGAAAGGAACAAAACCTTAGTATAAGAATAAGAAGACATCTAGGGGAAAGGAGCACAACCGAAGCATTGCAATAAGAGGAAGTCAAGGGGAAAGGAACAAAACTCTAGCATTGGAATAAGAAGAAGTCTAGGGGGAAAGGAGTACAAACCTAGCATTGGAATAAGAAGACGTCTAGGGGAAAGGAGAACAGCTCTAGCATTGGAATAAGAAGAAGTGTAGGGGGAAGGAGTACAACCCTAGCATTGGAATAAGAAGATGTCTAGGGGAAAGGAGTACAACCCTAGCATTGAGTTAAGAAGAAGTCTAGGGGAAAGGAGTAAAGCCCTAGCATTGGAATAAGAAGAAGTATAGGGGAAAAGAGACCAAGCCTAGCATTGGAATAAGAAGAAGTCTAGGGGAAAGGATTACAACCCTAGCATTGGAATAAGAAGAAGTCTAGGGGAAAGGAACACAACCCTAGCATTGGAATAAGAAGACGTCTAGGGTAAAGGAGAACAACCCTAGCATTGGAATACGAAGAAGTCATGGGGAAAGGGTACAACCCTAGCATTGGAATAAGAAGAAGTCTAGGGGTACGGAACACAACCCTAGCATTGGAATAAGAAGAAGTCTAGGGTAAAGGAGAAAAACCCTAGCATTGGAATAAGAAGTCTAGGGGCAAGGAGCACAACCCTAGCTTTGGAATACGAAGAAGTCTAGGGGAAAGGAGTACAGCCCTAGAATTGGAATAAGAAGAAATGTAGAGGAAAGGAGCATAACCTTAGCATTGGAATAAGAAGTCTAGGTGAAAGGAGTACAACCCTAGCTTTGGAATAAGAAGAAGTCTAGGGGAAAGGAACAAAACCCTAGCATCGGAATAAGATGAAGTCTAGGGGAAAGTAGAAAAACCCTAGCATTGGAATAAGAAGAAGTCTAGGAGAAAGGAGAACAACCCTAACATTGGAATAAGATGAAGTCTAGGGGAAAGGAGGACAAACCTAGCATTGGAATAAGAAGATGTCTAGGGGAAAGGAGAACAACCCAAGCATTGGAATAAGAAGAAGTCTAGGGGAAAGGAGAACAACCCTAGCATTGGAATAAGAAGAAGTCTAGGGGAAAGGAGCACAACCCTAGCATTGGAAAAAGAGGAAGTCTAGGGGAAAGGAACACAACTCAAGCATTGGAATAAAAAGAAGTCTAGTGGAAAGGAGTACAAACCTAGCATTGGAATAAGAAGAAGTCTAGGGGAAAGGAGCACAACCCTAGCATTGGAATAAGAAGAAGTCTAGGGGAAAGGAGCACAACCCTAGCATTGGAATAAGATGAAGTCTAGGGGAAAGGAGGACAAACCTAGCATTGGAATAAGAAGATGTCTAGGGGAAAGGAGAACAACCCAAGCATTGGAATAAGAAGAAGTCTAGGGGAAAGGAGAACAACCCTAGCATCGGAATAAGAAGAAGTGTAGGGGAAAGTAGCAAAACCCTAGCATTGGAATAAGAAGAAGTCTAGGGGAAAGGAACACAACCCTAGCATCGGAATAAGATGAAGTCTAGGGGAAAGTAGCAAAACCCTAGCATTGGAATAAGAAGAAGTCTAGGAGAAAGGAGAACAACCCTAACATTGGAATAAGAAGAGGTCTAGGGGGAAGGAACACAACCCTAGCATTGGAATAAGAAGAAGTCTATGGGAAAGGAGTAAAGCCCTAGCATTGGAATAAGAAGAAGTATAGGGGAAAGGAGACCAACCCTAACATTGGAATAAGAAGTCAAGGGGAACGGAGTACAACCCTAGCATTGGAATAAGAAGAAGTCTAGGGGAAAGGAGTACAGCACTAGCACTGGAATAAGAAGAAGTGTAGGGGAAAGTAGCAAAACCCTAGCATTGGAATAAGAGAAATCTAGGGGCATGGAGCACAACCCTAGCATTGGAATAAGAAGAAGTCTATGGGAAAGGAGCACAACCCTAGCATTGGAATAAGAAGAAGTCTAGGGGAAAGGAGTACAAACCTTTCATTGGAATAAGAGGACGTCTAGGGGAAAGGAGAACAACCCTAGCATTGGAATAAGAAGAGGTCTAGGGGGAAGGAACACAGCCCTGGCATTGAAATAAGAAGAAGTCTAGGGGAAAGGAGAACAACCCTAGCATTGGAATAAGAAGAAGTCTATGGGAAAGGAGAACAACCCTAACATTGGAATAAGAAGAAGTCTAGGAGAAAGGAGAACAACCCTAGCATTGGAATAAGAAGTCTAGGGGAAAGGAGCACAACCCTAGCATTGGAATAAGAAGAAGTCTAGGGGAAAGGAGTACAAACCTGGCATTGGAATAAGAAGATGTCTAGGGGAAAGGAGACCAACCCTAGCATTGAAATAAAAAGTCTAGAGGAAAGGAGCACAACCCTAGCATTGGAATAAGAAGAAGTCTAGAGTAAAGGAGCACAACCCTAGCATTGGAATAAGAAGAAATCTAGGGGGAAGGAGCACAACCCTAGCATTGGAATAAGAGGAAGTCTAGGGGAAAGGAACACAACTCTAGCATTGGAATAAGAAGACGTCTAGGGGAAAGAAGAACAACCCTAGCATTGGAATAAAAAGTCTAGGGGGAAGGAACACAGCCCTGGCATTGAAATAAGAAGAAGTCTAGGGAAAGGAGTACAACCCTAGCATTGGAATAAGAAGACGTCTATGGGAAAGGAGTAAAGCCCTAGCATCGGAATAAGAAGAAGTATAGGGGAAAGGAGACCAACCCTAGCATTGGAATAAGATGAAGTCTAGGGGAACGGAGTACAACCCTAACATTGGAATAAGAAGAAGTCTAGAGGGAATGAGAACAACCCTAGCATTGGAATAAGAGGAAGTCTAGGGGAAAGGAACACAACCCTAGCATTGGAATATGAAGAAGTCTATGGGAAAGGAGTACAACCCTAGCATTGGAATAAGAAGAAGTCTATGGGAAAGGAGTAAAACCATAGCATTGGAATAAGAAGAAGTCTAGAGGAAAGGAGAACAACCCTAGCATTGGAATAAGAAGAAGTCTAGGGGAAAGGAGTACAACCCTAGCATTGGAATAAGACGAAGTCTGGGGGAAAGGAGACCAACCCTAGCATTGAAATAAGAAGAAGTCTAGGGGAAAGGAGTACAACCCTAGCATTGGAATAAGAAGACGTCTAGGGGAAAGGAATAAAACCCCTAGTATAGGAATAAGAAGAAGTCTAGGGGAAAGGAGTACAACCCTAGCATTGGAATAAGAAGAAGTCTAGGGGAAAGGAACACAACCCTAGCATTGGAATAAGAAGAAGTCTAGGGCAAAAGAACACAACCTTCGCATTGGAATAGGAAGAAGTCTAGGGCAAAGGAACACAACCCTAGCATTGGAATAAGAAGAAGTCTATAGGAAAGGAGTACAACCCTAGCATTGGAAAAAGAAGAAGTCTAGGGGAAAGGAGTACAACCCTAGCAATGGAATAAGAAGAAGTCTAGGGGTAAGGAGTACAACCCTAGCATTGGTATAAGAAGAAGTCTAGGGGAAAAGAGTACAACCCTAGCATTGGTATAAGAAGATGTCTAGGGGAAACGGGAACAGCTCTAGCATTGGAATAAGAAGAAGTCTAGGGGAAATGAGAACAACCCTAGCATTGGAATAAGAAGAAGTCTAGGGGAAAGGAGAACAACCCTAGCATTGGAATAAGAAGATGTCTAGGGGAAAGGAGAACAACCCTAGCATTGGAATAAGAAGTCTAGGGGAAAGGAGTACAGCCCTAGCATTGGAATAAGAAGTCTAAGGGAAAGGTACACAACCCAAGTATTGGAATAAGAAGAAGTCTAGGGGAAAGGAGTAAAACCCTAGTATTTGGAATAAGAAGAAGTCTAGGGGAAAGGAGAACAACCCTAGCATTGGAATAATATGAAGTCTAGGGGAAAGGAGACCAACCCTAGCATTGAAATAAGAAGAAGTCTAGGGGGAAGGAGTACAACCCTAGCATTGGAATAAGAAGATGTCTAGGGGAAAGGAGTACAACTCTAGCACTGGAATAAAATGAAGTCTAGGGGAAAGGAGAACAACCCTAGCATTTGAATGAGACGAAGTCTAGGGAAAGGAACACAACCCTAGCATTGGACTAAGAAGAAGTCTAGGGAAAAGGAGTACAACCGTAGCATTGGACTAAGAAGAAGTCTAGGGGAAAGGAGTACAACCCTAGCATTCGAAAAAGAAGAAGTCTAGGGGAAAGGAGTACAACCCTAGCATTGGAAAAAGAAGAAGTCTAGGGGAAAGGAGTACAACCCTAGCATTGGAAAAAGAAGAAGTCTAGGGGAAAGGAGTACAACCCTAGCATTGGTACAAGAAGAAGTCTAGAGGAAAGGAGTACAACCCTAGCATTGAAATAAGAAGAAGTCTATGAGAAAGGAGTAAAACCCTAGCATTGGAATAAGAAGAAGTCTAGGGGAAAGGAGTACATCCCTAGCATTGGAATAAGAAGAAGTCTATGGGAAAGGAGTAAAGCTCTAGCATTGGAATAAGAAGAAGTATAAGGGAAAGGAGACCAACCCTAGCATTGGAATAAGAAGAAGTCTAGGGGAAAGGAGTACAACCCTAGCATTGGAATAAGATGAATTGTAGGGGAAATGAGAACAACCCTAGCATTGGAATAAGAAGAGGTCTAGGGGAAAGGAACACAACCCTAGCATTCGAATAAGAAGAAGTCTAGGGGAAAGGAGTACAACCCTAGCATTGGAATAAGAAGAAGTCTAGGGGAACGGAACACAACCCTAGCATTGGAATAAGAAGAAGTCTAGGGGAAAGGAGTACAAACCTAGCATTCGAATAAGAAGTCTAAGGGAAAGGAACACAACCCTAGTATTGGAATAAGAAGAAGTCTAGAGGAAAGGCGCACGACCCCAGCATTGGAATAAGAAGAAGTCTAGGGGAAAGAAGTACAGCCCTAGCATTGGAATAAGAAGAAGTCTATGGGAAAGGAGTAAAACCCTAGTATTTGGAATAAGAAGAAGTCTAGGGGAAAGGAGAACAACCCTAGCATTGGAATAAGAAGAAGTCTAGGGGAAAGGAGTACAAGCCTAGCATTGGAATAAGAGGAAGTCTAGGGGAAAGGAACACAACTCTAGCATTGGAATAAGAAGAAGTCTAGGGGAAAGGAGTACAAACCTAGCATTGGAATAAGAAGACGTCTAGGGGAAAGGAGAACAAACCTAGCATTGGAATAAGAAGAAGTCTAGGGGAAAGAAGTACAGCCCTAGCATTGGAATAAGAAGAAGTCTATGGGAAAGGATTAAAACCCTAGCATTGGAATAAGAAGACGTCTAGGGGAAAAGAGAACAAACCTAGCATTGGAATAAGAAGAAGTCTATGGGAAAGGAACACAACCCTAGCATTGGAATAAGAAGAAGTCTAGGAGAAAGGAGTACAACCCTAGCATTGGAATAAGAAGAAGTCTATGGGAAAGGAGTAAAACCCTAGTATTTGGAATAAGAAGAAGTCTAGGGGAAAGGAGAACAACCCTAGCATTGGAATAATATGAAGTCTAGGGGAAAGGAGACCAACCCTAGCATTGAAATAAGAAGAAGTCTAGGGGGGAGGAGTACAACCCTAGCATTGGAATAAGAAGATGTCTAGGGGAAAGGAGTACAACTCTAGCACTGGAATAAAATGAAGTCTAGGGGAAAGGAGAACAACCCTAGCATTTGAATGAGACGAAGTCTAGGGAAAGGAACACAACCCTAGCATTGGACTAAGAAGAGGTCTGGGGAAAAGGAGTACAACCGTAGCATTGGACTAAGAAGAAGTCTAGGGGAAAGGAGTACAACCCTAGCATTCGAAAAAGAAGAAGTCTAGGGGAAAGGAGTACAACCCTAGCATTGGAAAAAGAAGAAGTCTAGGGGAAAGGAGTACAACCCTAGCATTGGTACAAGAAGAAGTCTAGGGGAAAGGAGTACAACCCTAGCATTGGAAAAAGAAGAAGTCTAGGGGAAAGGAGTACAACCCTAGCATTGGTACAAGAAGAAGTCTAGAGGAAAGGAGTACAACCCTAGCATTGAAATAAGAAGAAGTCTATGAGAAAGGAGTAAAACCCTAGCATTGGAATAAGAAGAAGTCTAGGGGAAAGGAGTACATCCCTAGCATTGGAATAAGAAGAAGTCTATGGGAAAGGAGTAAAGCCCTAGCATTGGAATAAGAAGAAGTATAAGGGAAAGGAGACCAACCCTAGCATTGGAATAAGAAGAAGTCTAGGGGAAAGGAGTACAACCCTAGCATTGGAATAAGATGAATTGTAGGGGAAATGAGAACAACCCTAGCATTGGAATAAGAAGAGGTCTAGGGGAAAGGAACACAACCCTAGCATTCGAATAAGAAGAAGTCTAGGGGAAAGGAGTACAACCCTAGCATTGGAATAAGAAGAAGTCTAGGGGAACGGAACACAACCCTAGCACTGGAATAAGAAGAAGTCTAGGGGAAAGGAGTACAAACCTAGCATTGGAATAAGAAGATGTCTAGGGGAAAGGAGAACAACCCTAGCATTGGAATAAGAAGTCTAGGGGAAAGGAGTACAGCCCTATAATTGTTGGAATAAGAAGTCTAAGGGAAAGGAACACAACCCTAGTATTGGAATAAGAAGAAGTCTAGAGGAAAGGCGCACGACCCCAGCATTGGAATAAGAAGAAGTCTAGGGGAAAGAAGTACAGCCCTAGCATTGGAATAAGAAGAAGTCTATGGGAAAGGAGTAAAACCCTAGTATTTGGAATAAGAAGAAGTCTAGGGGAAAGGAGAACAACCCTAGCATTGGAATAAGAAGAAGTCTAGGGGAAAGGAGTACAACCCTAGCATTGGAATAAGAGGAAGTCTAGGGGAAAGGAACACAACTCTAGCATTGGAATAAGAAGAAGTCTAGGGGAAAGGAGTACAAACCTAGCATTGGAATAAGAAGACGTCTAGGGGAAAGGAGAACAAACCTAGCATTGGAATAAGAAGAAGTCTAGGGGAAAGAAGTACAGCCCTAGTATTGGAATAAGAAGAAGTCTATGGGAAAGGAGTAAAACCCTAGTATTTGGAATAAGAAGACGTCTAGGGGAAAGGAGAACAAACCTAGCATTGGAATAAGAAGATGTCTAGGGGAAAGAAGTACAGCCCTAGCATTGGAATAAGAAGAAGTCTATGGGAAAGGAGTAAAACCCTAGTATTTGGAATAAGAAGAAGTCTAGGGGAAAGGAGAACAACCCTAGCATTGGAATAAGAAGAAGTCTAGGGGAAAGGAGTACAACCCTAGCATTGGAATAAGACGAAGTCTAGGGGAAAGGAGACCAACCCTAGCATTGAAATAAGAAGAAGCCTAGGGGGAAGGAGTACAACCCTAGCATTGGAATAAGAAGAAGTCTAGGGGAAAGGAACAAAACACTAGTTTAGGAATAAGAAGAAGTCTAGGAGAAAGGAGTAAAACCCTAGCATTGGAATAAGAAGAAGCCTAGGGGAAAGGAACACAACCCTAGCATTGGACTAAGAAGAAGTCTAGGGAAAAGGAGTACAACCGTAGTATTGGACTAAGAAGATGTCTAGGGGAAAGGAGTACAACCCTAGCATTGGAAAAAGAAGACGTCTATGGGAAAGGAGTACAACGCTAGCATTGGAATAAGAAGAAGTCTAGGGGAAAGGAGTACAACTCTAGCATTGGAATGCGAGGAAGTCTATGAGAAAGGAGTAAAACCCAGCATTGGAATAAGAAGAAGTCTAGGGGAAACGAGTACAACCTAGCATTAGACTAAGAAGAAGTCTAGGGGAAAGGAGTACAACCCTGGCATTGGAATGAGAGGAAGTCTATGAGAAAGGAGTAAAACCCTAGCATTGGAATAGGAAGAAGTCTAGGGGAAAGCAGAACAACCCTAGCATTGGAAAAAGAAGAAGTCTACGGGAAAGTAACAGAACCCTAGCATTGGAATAAGAAAAAGTCTAGGGGAAAGGAGTACAACCCTAGCACTGGAATAAGATGAAGTCTAGGGGAAAGGAGAACAACCCTAGCATTGGAATGAGAAGAAGTCTAGGGAAAGGAGCACAACCCTAGCATTTGAATAAGAAGAAGTCTAGGGGAAAGGAGTACAACCCTAGCATTGGAATAAGAAGAAGTCTAGGGGAAAGTAGTACAACCCTAGTATTGGAATGAGAAGAAGTCTAGGGAAAGGAGCACAACCCTTGCATTGGAATAAGAAGAAGCCTAGGGGAAAGGAACACAACCCTAGCATTGGACTAAGAAGAAGTCTAGGGAAAAGGAGTACAACCGTAGTATTGGACTAAGAAGATGTCTAGGGGAAAGGAGTACAACCCTAGCATTGGAAAAAGAAGACGTCTAGGGGAAAGGAGTACAACGCTAGCATTGGAATAAGAAGAAGTCTAGGGGAAAGGAGTACAACTCTAGCATTGGAATGCGAGGAAGTCTATGAGAAAGGAGTAAAACCCAGCATTGGCATAAGAAGAAGTCTAGGGGAAAGGAGTACAACCTAGCATTGGACTAAGAAGAAGTCTAGGGGAAAGGAGTACAACCCTGGCATTGGAATGAGAGGAAGTCTATGAGAAAGGAGTAAAACCCTAGCATTGGAATAGGAAGAAGTCTAGGGGAAAGCAGAACAACCCTAGCATTGGAAAAAGAAGAAGTCTACGGGAAAGTAACAGAACCCTAGCATTGGAATAAGAAAACGTCTAGGGGAAAGGAGTACAACCCTAGCACTGGAATAAGATGAAGTCTAGGGGAAAGGAGAACAACCCTAGCATTGGAATGAGAAGAAGTCTAGGGAAAGGAGCACAACCCTAGCATTTGAATAAGAAGAAGTCTAGGGGAAAGGAGTACAACCCTAGCATTGGAATAAGAAGAAGTCTAGGGGAAAGTAGTACAACCCTAGTATTGGAATGAGAAGAAGTCTAGGGAAAGGAGCACAACCCTTGCATTGGAATAAGAAGAAGTCTAGGGGAAAGGAGTACAAACCTAGCATTGGAATAAGAAGATGTCTAGGGGAAAGGAGAACAACCCTAGCATTGGAATAAGAAGAAGTCTAGGGGAAAGGAGTACAACCCAAACATTGGAATAAGAAAAAGTCTAGGGGAAAAGAGTACAACCCTAGCATTGGAATAAGAAGAAGTCTAGGGGAAAGTAGTACAACCCTAGTATTGGAATGAGAAGAAGTCTAGGGAAAGGAGCACAACCCAAGCATTGAAATAAGAAGATGTCTAGGGGAAAGGAACACAACCCTAGCATCGGAATAAGAAGAAGTCTAGAGGTAAGGAGTACAACCCTAGCATTGGAATAAGAAGAAGTCTATGGGAAAGGGGTAAAACCCTAGTATTGGAATAAGAAGATGTCTAGAGGAAAGGAGAACAATCCGAGCATTAGAATAAGAAGAAGTCTAGGGGAAAGGAACACAACCCTAGCATTGGAATAAGAAGAAGTCTAGGGGAAAGGAACACAACCTTCGCATTGAAATAGGAAGAAGTCTAGGGGAAAGGAACACAACCCTACCATTGGAATAACAAGAAGTCTATGGGAAAGGAACACAACCCTAGCATTGGAATAAGAAGAAGTCTAGGGGAAAGGAGTACAACCCTAGCATTGGACTAAGAAGAAGTCTAGGGGAAAGGAGTACAACCCTAGCATTGGACAAAGAAGAAGTCTAGTGGAAAGGAGTACAACCCTAGCATTGGAATAAGAAGAAGTCTAGGGGAAAGGAGTACAACCCTAGCATTGGTATAAGAAGTCTAGGGGAAAGGAGTACAACCCTAGCATTGCAATAAGAGGAAGTTTGTGGGAAAGGAGTAAAACCCTAGCATTGGAATAATAAGAAGTCTAGGGGAAAGGAGTACAACCCAAGCATTGGAATAAGAAAAAGTCTAGGGGAAAAGAGTACAACCCAAGCATTGAAATAAGAAGAAGTCTAGGGGAAAGGAACACAACCCTAGCATTGGAATAAGAAGAAGTCTAGGGGAAAGGAACACAACCTTCACATTGAGATAGGAAGAAGTCTAGAGGAAAGGAACACAACCCTACCATTGAAATAACAAGAAGTCTATGGGAAAGGAACACAACCCTAGCATTGGAATAAGAAGATGTTTAGGGGAAAGGAGTACAACCCTAGCTTTGGACTAAGAAGACGTCTAGGGGAAAGGAGTACAACCCTAGCATTGGAATGAGAGGAAGTTTGTGGGAAAGGAGTACAACCCTAGCATTGGAATAATAAGAAGTCTAGAGGAAAGGAACACAACCCTACCATTGAAATAACAAGAAGTCTATGGGAAAGGAACACAACCCTAGCATTGGAATAAGAAGAAGTTTAGGTGAAAGGAGTACAACCCTAGCATTGGAATAATAAGAAGTCTAGGGGAAAGGAGTACAACCCTAGCATTCGAAAAAGAAGAAGTCTAGGGGAAAGGAGTACAACCCTAGCATTGGAAAAAGAAGAAGTCTAGGGGAAAGGAGTACAACCCTAGCATTGGTACAAGAAGAAGTCTAGGGGAAAGGAGTACAACCCTAGCATTGGAAAAAGAAGAAGTCTAGGGGAAAGGAGTACAACCCTAGCATTGGTACAAGAAGAAGTCTAGAGGAAAGGAGTACAACCCTAGCATTGAAATAAGAAGAAGTCTATGAGAAAGGAGTAAAACCCTAGCATTGGAATAAGAAGAAGTCTAGGGGAAAGGAGTACATCCCTAGCATTGGAATAAGAAGAAGTCTATGGGAAAGGAGTAAAGCCCTAGCATTGGAATAAGAAGAAGTATAAGGGAAAGGAGACCAACCCTAGCATTGGAATAAGAAGAAGTCTAGGGGAAAGGAGTACAACCCTAGCATTGGAATAAGATGAATTGTAGGGGAAATGAGAACAACCCTAGCATTGGAATAAGAAGAGGTCTAGGGGAAAGGAACACAACCCTAGCATTCGAATAAGAAGAAGTCTAGGGGAAAGGAGTACAACCCTAGCATTGGAATAAGAAGAAGTCTAGGGGAACGGAACACAACCCTAGCACTGGAATAAGAAGAAGTCTAGGGGAAAGGAGTACAAACCTAGCATTGGAATAAGAAGATGTCTAGGGGAAAGGAGAACAACCCTAGCATTGGAATAAGAAGTCTAGGGGAAAGGAGTACAGCCCTATAATTGTTGGAATAAGAAGTCTAAGGGAAAGGAACACAACCCTAGTATTGGAATAAGAAGAAGTCTAGAGGAAAGGCGCACGACCCCAGCATTGGAATAAGAAGAAGTCTAGGGGAAAGAAGTACAGCCCTAGCATTGGAATAAGAAGAAGTCTATGGGAAAGGAGTAAAACCCTAGTATTTGGAATAAGAAGAAGTCTAGGGGAAAGGAGAACAACCCTAGCATTGGAATAAGAAGAAGTCTAGGGGAAAGGAGTACAACCCTAGCATTGGAATAAGAGGAAGTCTAGGGGAAAGGAACACAACTCTAGCATTGGAATAAGAAGAAGTCTAGGGGAAAGGAGTACAAACCTAGCATTGGAATAAGAAGACGTCTAGGGGAAAGGAGAACAAACCTAGCATTGGAATAAGAAGAAGTCTAGGGGAAAGAAGTACAGCCCTAGTATTGGAATAAGAAGAAGTCTATGGGAAAGGAGTAAAACCCTAGTATTTGGAATAAGAAGACGTCTAGGGGAAAGGAGAACAAACCTAGCATTGGAATAAGAAGATGTCTAGGGGAAAGAAGTACAGCCCTAGCATTGGAATAAGAAGAAGTCTATGGGAAAGGAGTAAAACCCTAGTATTTGGAATAAGAAGAAGTCTAGGGGAAAGGAGAACAACCCTAGCATTGGAATAAGAAGAAGTCTAGGGGAAAGGAGTACAACCCTAGCATTGGAATAAGACGAAGTCTAGGGGAAAGGAGACCAACCCTAGCATTGAAATAAGAAGAAGCCTAGGGGGAAGGAGTACAACCCTAGCATTGGAATAAGAAGAAGTCTAGGGGAAAGGAACAAAACACTAGTTTAGGAATAAGAAGAAGTCTAGGAGAAAGGAGTAAAACCCTAGCATTGGAATAAGAAGAAGCCTAGGGGAAAGGAACACAACCCTAGCATTGGACTAAGAAGAAGTCTAGGGAAAAGGAGTACAACCGTAGTATTGGACTAAGAAGATGTCTAGGGGAAAGGAGTACAACCCTAGCATTGGAAAAAGAAGACGTCTATGGGAAAGGAGTACAACGCTAGCATTGGAATAAGAAGAAGTCTAGGGGAAAGGAGTACAACTCTAGCATTGGAATGCGAGGAAGTCTATGAGAAAGGAGTAAAACCCAGCATTGGAATAAGAAGAAGTCTAGGGGAAAGGAGTACAACCTAGCATTAGACTAAGAAGAAGTCTAGGGGAAAGGAGTACAACCCTGGCATTGGAATGAGAGGAAGTCTATGAGAAAGGAGTAAAACCCTAGCATTGGAATAGGAAGAAGTCTAGGGGAAAGCAGAACAACCCTAGCATTGGAAAAAGAAGAAGTCTACGGGAAAGTAACAGAACCCTAGCATTGGAATAAGAAAAAGTCTAGGGGAAAGGAGTACAACCCTAGCACTGGAATAAGATGAAGTCTAGGGGAAAGGAGAACAACCCTAGCATTGGAATGAGAAGAAGTCTAGGGAAAGGAGCACAACCCTAGCATTTGAATAAGAAGAAGTCTAGGGGAAAGGAGTACAACCCTAGCATTGGAATAAGAAGAAGTCTAGGGGAAAGTAGTACAACCCTAGTATTGGAATGAGAAGAAGTCTAGGGAAAGGAGCACAACCCTTGCATTGGAATAAGAAGAAGCCTAGGGGAAAGGAACACAACCCTAGCATTGGACTAAGAAGAAGTCTAGGGAAAAGGAGTACAACCGTAGTATTGGACTAAGAAGATGTCTAGGGGAAAGGAGTACAACCCTAGCATTGGAAAAAGAAGACGTCTAGGGGAAAGGAGTACAACGCTAGCATTGGAATAAGAAGAAGTCTAGGGGAAAGGAGTACAACTCTAGCATTGGAATGCGAGGAAGTCTATGAGAAAGGAGTAAAACCCAGCATTGGCATAAGAAGAAGTCTAGGGGAAAGGAGTACAACCTAGCATTGGACTAAGAAGAAGTCTAGGGGAAAGGAGTACAACCCTGGCATTGGAATGAGAGGAAGTCTATGAGAAAGGAGTAAAACCCTAGCATTGGAATAGGAAGAAGTCTAGGGGAAAGCAGAACAACCCTAGCATTGGAAAAAGAAGAAGTCTACGGGAAAGTAACAGAACCCTAGCATTGGAATAAGAAAACGTCTAGGGGAAAGGAGTACAACCCTAGCACTGGAATAAGATGAAGTCTAGGGGAAAGGAGAACAACCCTAGCATTGGAATGAGAAGAAGTCTAGGGAAAGGAGCACAACCCTAGCATTTGAATAAGAAGAAGTCTAGGGGAAAGGAGTACAACCCTAGCATTGGAATAAGAAGAAGTCTAGGGGAAAGTAGTACAACCCTAGTATTGGAATGAGAAGAAGTCTAGGGAAAGGAGCACAACCCTTGCATTGGAATAAGAAGAAGTCTAGGGGAAAGGAGTACAAACCTAGCATTGGAATAAGAAGATGTCTAGGGGAAAGGAGAACAACCCTAGCATTGGAATAAGAAGAAGTCTAGGGGAAAGGAGTACAACCCAAACATTGGAATAAGAAAAAGTCTAGGGGAAAAGAGTACAACCCTAGCATTGGAATAAGAAGAAGTCTAGGGGAAAGTAGTACAACCCTAGTATTGGAATGAGAAGAAGTCTAGGGAAAGGAGCACAACCCAAGCATTGAAATAAGAAGATGTCTAGGGGAAAGGAACACAACCCTAGCATCGGAATAAGAAGAAGTCTAGAGGTAAGGAGTACAACCCTAGCATTGGAATAAGAAGAAGTCTATGGGAAAGGGGTAAAACCCTAGTATTGGAATAAGAAGAAGTCTAGAGGAAAGGAGAACAATCCGAGCATTAGAATAAGAAGAAGTCTAGGGGAAAGGAACACAACCCTAGCATTGGAATAAGAAGAAGTCTAGGGGAAAGGAACACAACCTTCGCATTGAAATAGGAAGAAGTCTAGGGGAAAGGAACACAACCCTACCATTGGAATAACAAGAAGTCTATGGGAAAGGAACACAACCCTAGCATTGGAATAAGAAGAAGTCTAGGGGAAAGGAGTACAACCCTAGCATTGGACTAAGAAGAAGTCTAGGGGAAAGGAGTACAACCCTAGCATTGGACAAAGAAGAAGTCTAGTGGAAAGGAGTACAACCCTAGCATTGGAATAAGAAGAAGTCTAGGGGAAAGGAGTACAACCCTAGCATTGGTATAAGAAGTCTAGGGGAAAGGAGTACAACCCTAGCATTGCAATAAGAGGAAGTTTGTGGGAAAGGAGTAAAACCCTAGCATTGGAATAATAAGAAGTCTAGGGGAAAGGAGTACAACCCAAGCATTGGAATAAGAAAAAGTCTAGGGGAAAAGAGTACAACCCAAGCATTGAAATAAGAAGAAGTCTAGGGGAAAGGAACACAACCCTAGCATTGGAATAAGAAGAAGTCTAGGGGAAAGGAACACAACCTTCACATTGAGATAGGAAGAAGTCTAGAGGAAAGGAACACAACCCTACCATTGAAATAACAAGAAGTCTATGGGAAAGGAACACAACCCTAGCATTGGAATAAGAAGATGTTTAGGGGAAAGGAGTACAACCCTAGCTTTGGACTAAGAAGACGTCTAGGGGAAAGGAGTACAACCCTAGCATTGGAATGAGAGGAAGTTTGTGGGAAAGGAGTACAACCCTAGCATTGGAATAATAAGAAGTCTAGAGGAAAGGAACACAACCCTACCATTGAAATAACAAGAAGTCTATGGGAAAGGAACACAACCCTAGCATTGGAATAAGAAGAAGTTTAGGTGAAAGGAGTACAACCCTAGCATTGGAATAATAAGAAGTCTAGGGGAAAGGAGTACAACCCACGCATTGGAATAAGAAAAAGTCTAGGGGCAAAGAGTACAACCCAAGCATTGAAATAAGAAGATGTCTAGGGGAAAGGAACACAACCCTAGCATCGGAATAAGAAGAAGTCTATGGGAAAGGAGTAAAACCCTAGTATTGGAATAAGAAGAAGTCTAGGGGAAAGGAGAACAATCCTAGCATTGGAATAAGAAGAAGTGTAAGGGAAAGGAACACAACCCTAGCATTGGAATACGAAGAAGTCTAGGGGAAAGGAACACAACCTTCGCATTGAAATAGGAAGAAGTTTAGGGGAAAGGAACACAAACCTAGCATTGGAATAACAAGAAATCTATGGGAAAGGAACACAACCCTAGCATTGGAATAAGAAGAAGTCTAGGGGAAAGGAGTACAACCCTAGCATTGGACTAAGAAGAAATCTAGGGGAAAGGAGTACAACCCTATCATTGGACAAAGAAGAAGTCTAGTGGAAAGGAGTACAACCCTAGCATTGGAATAAGAAGAAGTCTATGGGAAAGGAGTACAACCCTAGCATTGGAATGAGAGGAAGTTTATGGGAAAGGAGTAAAACCCTAGCATTGGAATAATAAGAAGTCTAGGGGAAAGCAGAACAACCCTAGCATTGGAAAAAGAAGACGTCTAGGTGAAAGGAATGCAACCCTAGCATTGGAATAAGAAGAAGTCTAGGGGAAAGGAGTACAGCCCTAGCATTGGAATGAGAGGAAGTTTATGGGAAAGGAGTAAAACCCTAGCATTGGAATAAGAAAAAGTCTAGGGGAAAGCAGAACAACCCTAGCATTGGAAAAAGAAGAAGTCTAGGTGAAAGGAGTGCAACCCTAGCATTCGAAGAAGACTAAGTCTAGGGGAAAGGAACAGACCCTAGCATTGGAATAAGAAAAAGTCTAGGGGAAAGAAGTACAACCCTACCACTGGAATAAGATGAAGTCTAGGGGAAATTAGAACAACCCTAGCATTGGAATGAGAAGAAGTCTAGGGGAAGGAGCACAACCCTAGCATTGGAATAAGAAGAAGTCTAGGGGAAAGGAGTACAACCCTATCATTGGAATAAGAAGAATTCTAGGGGAAAGGAGAACAACCCTTGCATTGGAATAAGAAGAAGTCTATGTGAAAGGAGTACAACCCTAGCATTGGAATAAGAAGAAGTCTAGGGGAAAAGAGTACAAACCTAGCATTGGAATAAGAAGATGTCTAGAGGAAAGGAGAACAACCCTAGCATTGGAATAAGAAGAAGTCTAGGTGAAAGGAGTACAACCCTAACATTGGAATAAGAAGAAGTCTAGGGGAAAGGAGTACAAACCTAGCATTGGAATAAGAAGATGTCTAGAGGAAAGGAGAACAACCCTAGCATTGTAATAATAAGAAGTCTAGGGGAAAGGAGTACAACCCAAGCATTGAAATAAGAAGAAGTCTAGGTGAAAGGAGTGCAACCCTAGCATTCGAAGAAGACTAAGTCTAGGGGAAAGGAACAGACCCTAGCATTGGAATAAGACAATGTCTAGGGGAAAGGAGTACAACCCTAGCACTGGAATAAGATGAAGTCTAGGGGAAATTAGAACAACCCTAGCATTGGAATGAGAAGAAGTCTAGGGGAAGGAGCACAACCCTAGCATTGGAATAAGAAGAAGTCTAGGGGAAAGGAGTACAACCCTATCATTGGAATAAGAAGAATTCTAGGGGAAAGGAGAACAACCCTTGCATTGGAATAAGAAGAAGTCTAGGTGAAAGGAGTACAACCCTAGCATTGGAATAAGAAGAAGTCTAGGGGAAAAGAGTACAACCCTAACATTGGAATAAGAAGAAGTCTAGGGGAAAGGAGTACAAACCTAGCATTGGAATAAGAAGATGTCTAGAGGAAAGGAGAACAACCCTAGCATTGGAATAAGAAGATGTCTAGAGGAAAGGAGAACAACCCTAGCATCGGAATAAGAAGAAGTCTAGGGGTAAGGAGTAAAACCCTAGCATTGGAATAAGAAGAACTCTAGTGGAAAGGAGTACAACCCAAGCATTGAAATAACAAGAAGTCTAGAGGAAAGGAACACAACCCTAGCATTGGAATAAGAAGAAGTTTAGGGGAAAGGAGTACAACCCTAGCTTTGGACTAAGAAGACGTCTAGGGGAAAGGAGTACAACCCTAGCATTGGACAAAGAAGAAGTCTAGTGGAAAGGAGTACAACCCTAGCATTGTAATAAGAAGAAGTCTAGGGGAAAGGAGTACAACCCTAGCATTGGTATGAGAAGTCTAGGGGAAAGGAGTACAACCCTAGCATTGGAATGAGAGGAAGTTTGTGGGAAAGGAGTAAAACCCTAGCATTGGAATAATAAGAAGTCTAGGGGAAAGGAGTACAACCCACGCATTGGAATAAGAAAAAGTCTAGGGGAAAGGAGTACAACCCAAGCATTGAAATAAGAAGATGTCTAGGGGAAAGGAACACAACCCTAGCATCGGAATAAGAAGAAGTCTAGGGGTAAGGAGTACAACCCGAGCATTGGAATAAGAAGAAGTCTAGGGGAAAGGAACACAACCCTAACATTGGAATGAGAAGAGGTCTAGGGGAAAGGAACACAACCTTCGCATTGAAATAGGAAGAAGTTTAGGGGAAAGGAACACAAACCTAGCATTGGAATAACAAGAAGTCTATGGGAAAGGAACACAACCCTAGCATTGGAATAAGAAGAAGTCTAGGGGAAAGGCGTACAACCCTAGCATTGGACTAAGAAGAAATCTAGGGGAAAGGAGTACAACCCTATCATTGGACAAAGAAGAAGTCTAGTGGAAAGGAGCACAACCCTAGCATTGGAATAAGAAGAAGTCTATGGGAAAGGAGTACAACCCTAGCATTGGAATGAGAGGAAGTTTATGGGAAAGGAGTAAAACCCTAGCATTGGAATAATAAGAAGTCTAGGGGAAAGCAGAACAACCCTAGCATTGGAAAAAGAAGAAGTCTAGGGGAAAGGAGTACAACCCTAGCATTGGAATGAGAGGAAGTTTATGGGAAAGGAGTAAAACCCTAGCATTGGAATAAGAAGAAGTCTAGGGGAAATCAGAACAACCCTAGCATTGGAAAAAGAAGTCTAGGTGAAAGGAGTGCAACCCTAGCATTCGAAGAAGACTAAGTCTAGGGGAAAGGAACAGACCCTAGCATTGGAATAAGAAAAAGTCTAGGGGAAAGGAGTACAACCCTAGCACTGGAATAAGATGAAGTCTAGGGGAAATTAGAACAACCCTAGCATTGGAATGAGAAGAAGTCTAGGGGAAGGAGTACAACCCTAGCATTGGAATAAGAAGAAGTCTAGGGGAAAGGAGTACAACCCTATCATTGGAATAAGAAGAATTCTAGGGGAAAGGAGAACAACCCTTGCATTGGAATAAGAAGAAGTCTATGTGAAAGGAGTACAACCCTAGCATTGGAATAAGAAGAAGTCTAGGGGAAAAGAGTACAAACCTAGCATTGGAATAAGAAGATGTCTAGAGGAAAGGAGAACAACCCTAGCATTGGAATAAGAAGAAGTCTAGGTGAAAGGAGTACAACCCTAACATTGGAATAAGAAGAAGTCTAGGGGAAAGGAGTACAAACCTAGCATTGGAATAAGAAGATGTCTAGAGGAAAGGAGAACAACCCTAGCATTGGAATAATAAGAAGTCTAGGGGAAAGGAGTACAACCCAAGCATTGAAATAAGAAGAAGTCTAGGTGAAAGGAGGGCAACCCTAGCATTCGAAGAAGACTAAGTCTAGGGGAAAGGAACAGACCCTAGCATTGGAATAAGAAAAAGTCTAGGGGAAAGGAGTACAACCCTAGCACTGGAATAAGATGAAGTCTAGGGGAAATTAGAACAACCCTAGCATTGGAATGAGAAGAAGTCTAGGGGAAGGAGCACAACCCTAGCATTGGAATAAGAAGAAGTCTAGGGGAAAGGAGTACAACCCTATCATTGGAATAAGAAGAATTCTAGGGGAAAGGAGAACAACCCTTGCATTGGAATAAGAAGAAGTCTAGGTGAAAGGAGTACAACCCTAGCATTGGAATAAGAAGAAGTCTAGGGGAAAAGAGTACAAACCTAGCATTGGAATAAGAAGATGTCTAGAGGAAAGGAGAACAACCCTAGTATTGGAATAAGAAGAAGTCTAGGTGAAAGGAGTACAACCCTAACATTGGAATAAGAAGAAGTCTTGGGGAAAGGAAGACAACCCTAGCATCGGAATAAGAAGAAGTCTAGGGGTAAGGAGTAAAACCCTAGCATTGGAATAAGAAGAAGTCTAGAGGAAAAGAGAACAACCCTAGCATTGGAATAAGAAGAAGTCTAGGGGAAATGAGAACAACCTTAGCATCGGAATAAGAAGAAGTCTAGGGGTAAGGAGTAAAACCCTAGCATTGGAATAAGAAGAACTCTAGTGGAAAGGAATACAACCCCAGCATTGGAATAAGAAGAAGTCTAGGGGAACTGAGAACAACCCTAGCATCGGAATAAGAAGAAGTCTAGGGGTAAGGAGTACAACCCTAGCATTGGAATAAGAAGAAGTCTATGGGAAAGGAGTAAAACCCTAGTATTGGAATAAGAAGAAGTCTAGGGGAAAGGAGAACAATCCTAGCATTGGAATAAGAAGAAGTCTAGGGGAAAGGAACACAACCCTAGCATTGGAATAAGAAGAAGTCTAGGGGAAAGGAACACAACCTTCGCATTGAGATAGGAAGAAGTCTAGAGGAAAGGAACACAACCCTACCATTGAAATAGCAAGAAGTCTATGGGAAAGGAACACAACCCTAGCATTGGAATAAGAAGAAGTTTAGGGGAAAGGAGTACAACCCTAGCTTTGGACTAAGAAGACGTCTAGGGGAAAGGAGTACAACCCTAGCATTGGACAAAGAAGAAGTCTAGTGGAAAGGAGTACAACCCTAGCATTGGAATAAGAAGAAGTCTAGGGGAAAGGAGTACAACCCTAGCATTGGTATGAGAAGTCTAGGGGAAAGGAGTACAACCCTAGCATTGGAATGAGAGGAAGTTTGTGGGAAAGGATTAAAACCCTAGCATTGGAATAATAAGAAGTCTAGGGGAAAGGAGTACAACCCACGCATTGGAATAAGAAAAAGTCTAGGGGAAAAGAGTACAACCCAAGCATTGAAATAAGAAGATGTCTAGGGGAAAGGAACACAACCCTAGCATCGGAATAAGAAGAAGTCTAGGGGTAAGGAGTACAACCCGAGCATTGGAATAAGAAGAAGTCTAGGGGAAAGGAGAACAATCCTAGCATTGGAATAAGAAGAAGTGTAGGGGAAAGGAACACAACCCTAGCATTGGAATACGAAGAAGTCTAGGGGAAAGGAACACAACCTTCGCATTGAAATAGGAAGAAGTTTAGGGGAAAGGAACACAAACCTAGCATTGGAATAACAAGAAGTCTATGGGAAAGGAACACAACCCTAGCATTGGAATAAGAAGAAGTCTAGGGGAAAGGAGTACAACCCTAGCATTGGACTAAGAAGAAATCTAGGGGAAAGGAGTACAACCCTATCATTGGACAAAGAAGAAGTCTAGTGGAAAGGAGTACAACCCTAGCATTGGAATAAGAAGAAGTCTATGGGAAAGGAGTACAACCCTAGCATTGGACTAAGAAGAAATCTAGGGGAAAGGAGTACAACCCTATCATTGGACAAAGAAGAAGTCTAGTGGAAAGGAGTACAACCCTAGCATTGGAATAAGAAGAAGTCTATGGGAAAGGAGTACAACCCTAGCATTGGAATGAGAGGAAGTTTATGGGAAAGGAGTAAAACCCTAGCATTGGAATAATAAGAAGTCTAGGGGAAAGCAGAACAACCCTAGCATTGGAAAAAGAAGAAGTCTAGGTGAAAGGAATGCAACCCTAGCATTGGAATAAGAAGAAGTCTAGGGGAAAGGAGTACAACCCTAGCATTGGAATGAGAGGAAGTTTATGGGAAAGGAGTAAAACCCTAGCATTGGAATAAGAAGAAGTCCTGGGGAAAGCAGAACAACCCTAGCATTGGAAAAAGAAGAAGTCTAGGTGAAAGGAGTGCAACCCTAGCATTCGAAGAAGACTAAGTCTATGGGAAAGGAACAGACCCTAGCATTGGAATAAGAAAAAGTCTAGGGGAAAGGAGTACAACCGTAGCACTGGAATAAGATGAAGTCTACGGGAAATTAGAACAACCCTAGCATTGGAATGAGAAGAAGTCTAGGGGAAGGAGCACAACCCTAGCATTGGAATAAGAAGAAGTCTAGGGGAAAGGAGTACAACCCTATCATTGGAATAAGAAGAATTCTAGGGGAAAGGAGAACAACCCTTGCATTGGAATAAGAAGAAGTCTATGTGAAAGGAGTACAACCCTAGCATTGGAATAAGAAGAAGTCTAGGGGAAAAGAGTACAAACCTAGCATTGGAATAAGAAGATGTCTAGAGGAAAGCAGAACAACCCTAGCATTGGAATAAGAAGAAGTCTAGGTGAAAGGAGTACAACCCTAACATTGGAATAAGAAGAAGTCTAGGGGAAAGGAGTACAAACCTAGCATTGGAATAAGAAGATGTCTAGAGGAAAGGAGAACAACCCTAGCATTGGAATAATAAGAAGTCTAGGGGAAAGGAGTACAACCCAAGTATTGAAATAAGAAGAAGTCTAGGTGAAAGGAGGGCAACCCTAGCATTCGAAGAAGACTAAGTCTAGGGGAAAGGAACAGACCCTAGCATTGGAATAAGAAAAAGTCTAGGGGAAAGGAGTACAACCCTAGCACTGGAATAAGATGAAGTCTAGGGGAAATTAGAACAACCCTAGCATTGGAATGAGAAGAAGTCTAGGGGAAGGAGCACAACCCTAGCATTGGAATAAGAAGAAGTCTAGGGGAAAGGAGTACAACCCTATCATGGAATAAGAAGAATTCTAGGGGAAAGGAGAACAACCCTTGCATTGGAATAAGAAGAAGTCTAGGTGAAAGGAGTACAACCCTAGCATTGGAATAAGAAGAAGTCTAGGGGAAAAGAGTACAAACCTAGCATTGGAATAAGAAGAAGTCTATGGGAAAGGAGTAAAACCCTAGTATTGGAATAAGAAGAAGTCTAGAGGAAAAGAGAACAACCCTAGCATTGGAATAAGAAGAAGTCTAGGTGAAAGGAGTACAACCCTAACATTGGAATAAGAAGAAGTCTTGGGGAAAGGAAGACAACCCTAGCATCGGAATAAGAAGAAGTCTAGGGGTAAGGAGTAAAACCCTAGCATTGGAATAAGAAGAAGTCTAGAGGAAAAGAGAACAACCCTAGCATTGGAATAAGAAGAAGTCTAGGGGAAATGAGAACAACCTTAGCATCGGAATAAGAAGAAGTCTAGGGGTAAGGAGTAAAACCCTAGCATTGGAATAAGAAGAACTCTAGTGGAAAGGAATACAACCCCAGCATTGGAATAAGAAGAAGTCTAGGGGAACTGAGAACAACCCTAGCATCGGAATAAGAAGAAGTCTAGGGGTAAGGAGTACAACCCTAGCATTGGAATAAGAAGAAGTCTATGGGAAAGGAGTAAAACCCTAGTATTGGAATAAGAAGAAGTCTAGGGGAAAGGAGAACAATCCTAGCATTGGAATAAGAAGAAGTCTAGGGGAAAGGAACACAACCCTAGCATTGGAATAAGAAGAAGTCTAGGGGAAAGGAACACAACCTTCGCATTGAGATAGGAAGAAGTCTAGAGGAAAGGAACACAACCCTACCATTGAAATAGCAAGAAGTCTATGGGAAAGGAACACAACCCTAGCATTGGAATAAGAAGAAGTTTAGGGGAAAGGAGTACAACCCTAGCTTTGGACTAAGAAGACGTCTAGGGGAAAGGAGTACAACCCTAGCATTGGACAAAGAAGAAGTCTAGTGGAAAGGAGTACAACCCTAGCATTGGAATAAGAAGAAGTCTAGGGGAAAGGAGTACAACCCTAGCATTGGTATGAGAAGTCTAGGGGAAAGGAGTACAACCCTAGCATTGGAATGAGAGGAAGTTTGTGGGAAAGGATTAAAACCCTAGCATTGGAATAATAAGAAGTCTAGGGGAAAGGAGTACAACCCACGCATTGGAATAAGAAAAAGTCTAGGGGAAAAGAGTACAACCCAAGCATTGAAATAAGAAGATGTCTAGGGGAAAGGAACACAACCCTAGCATCGGAATAAGAAGAAGTCTAGGGGTAAGGAGTACAACCCGAGCATTGGAATAAGAAGAAGTCTAGGGGAAAGGAGAACAATCCTAGCATTGGAATAAGAAGAAGTGTAGGGGAAAGGAACACAACCCTAGCATTGCAATACGAAGAAGTCTAGGGGAAAGGAACACAACCTTCGCATTGAAATAGGAAGAAGTTTAGGGGAAAGGAACACAAACCTAGCATTGGAATAACAAGAAGTCTATGGGAAAGGAACACAACCCTAGCATTGGAATAAGAAGAAGTCTAGGGGAAAGGAGTACAACCCTAGCATTGGACTAAGAAGAAATCTAGGGGAAAGGAGTACAACCCTATCATTGGACAAAGAAGAAGTCTAGTGGAAAGGAGTACAACCCTAGCATTGGAATAAGAAGAAGTCTATGGGAAAGGAGTACAACCCTAGCATTGGAATGAGAGGAAGTTTATGGGAAAGGAGTACAACCCTAGCATTGGAAAAAGAAGAAGTCTAGGGGAAAGGAGTACAACCCTAGCATTGGTACAAGAAGAAGTCTAGAGGAAAGGAGTACAACCCTAGCATTGAAATAAGAAGAAGTCTATGAGAAAGGAGTAAAACCCTAGCATTGGAATAAGAAGAAGTCTAGGGGAAAGGAGTACATCCCTAGCATTGGAATAAGAAGAAGTCTATGGGAAAGGAGTAAAGCTCTAGCATTGGAATAAGAAGAAGTATAAGGGAAAGGAGACCAACCCTAGCATTGGAATAAGAAGAAGTCTAGGGGAAAGGAGTACAACCCTAGCATTGGAATAAGATGAATTGTAGGGGAAATGAGAACAACCCTAGCATTGGAATAAGAAGAGGTCTAGGGGAAAGGAACACAACCCTAGCATTCGAATAAGAAGAAGTCTAGGGGAAAGGAGTACAACCCTAGCATTGGAATAAGAAGAAGTCTAGGGGAACGGAACACAACCCTAGCATTGGAATAAGAAGAAGTCTAGGGGAAAGGAGTACAAACCTAGCATTCGAATAAGAAGTCTAAGGGAAAGGAACACAACCCTAGTATTGGAATAAGAAGAAGTCTAGAGGAAAGGCGCACGACCCCAGCATTGGAATAAGAAGAAGTCTAGGGGAAAGAAGTACAGCCCTAGCATTGGAATAAGAAGAAGTCTATGGGAAAGGAGTAAAACCCTAGTATTTGGAATAAGAAGAAGTCTAGGGGAAAGGAGAACAACCCTAGCATTGGAATAAGAAGAAGTCTAGGGGAAAGGAGTACAAGCCTAGCATTGGAATAAGAGGAAGTCTAGGGGAAAGGAACACAACTCTAGCATTGGAATAAGAAGAAGTCTAGGGGAAAGGAGTACAAACCTAGCATTGGAATAAGAAGACGTCTAGGGGAAAGGAGAACAAACCTAGCATTGGAATAAGAAGAAGTCTAGGGGAAAGAAGTACAGCCCTAGCATTGGAATAAGAAGAAGTCTATGGGAAAGGATTAAAACCCTAGCATTGGAATAAGAAGACGTCTAGGGGAAAAGAGAACAAACCTAGCATTGGAATAAGAAGAAGTCTAGGGGAAAGGAACACAACCCTAGCATTGGAATAAGAAGAAGTCTAGGAGAAAGGAGTACAACCCTAGCATTGGAATAAGAAGAAGTCTATGGGAAAGGAGTAAAACCCTAGTATTTGGAATAAGAAGAAGTCTAGGGGAAAGGAGAACAACCCTAGCATTGGAATAATATGAAGTCTAGGGGAAAGGAGACCAACCCTAGCATTGAAATAAGAAGAAGTCTAGGGGGGAGGAGTACAACCCTAGCATTGGAATAAGAAGATGTCTAGGGGAAAGGAGTACAACTCTAGCACTGGAATAAAATGAAGTCTAGGGGAAAGGAGAACAACCCTAGCATTTGAATGAGACGAAGTCTAGGGAAAGGAACACAACCCTAGCATTGGACTAAGAAGAGGTCTGGGGAAAAGGAGTACAACCGTAGCATTGGACTAAGAAGAAGTCTAGGGGAAAGGAGTACAACCCTAGCATTCGAAAAAGAAGAAGTCTAGGGGAAAGGAGTACAACCCTAGCATTGGAAAAAGAAGAAGTCTAGGGGAAAGGAGTACAACCCTAGCATTGGTACAAGAAGAAGTCTAGGGGAAAGGAGTACAACCCTAGCATTGGAAAAAGAAGAAGTCTAGGGGAAAGGAGTACAACCCTAGCATTGGTACAAGAAGAAGTCTAGAGGAAAGGAGTACAACCCTAGCATTGAAATAAGAAGAAGTCTATGAGAAAGGAGTAAAACCCTAGCATTGGAATAAGAAGAAGTCTAGGGGAAAGGAGTACATCCCTAGCATTGGAATAAGAAGAAGTCTATGGGAAAGGAGTAAAGCCCTAGCATTGGAATAAGAAGAAGTATAAGGGAAAGGAGACCAACCCTAGCATTGGAATAAGAAGAAGTCTAGGGGAAAGGAGTACAACCCTAGCATTGGAATAAGATGAATTGTAGGGGAAATGAGAACAACCCTAGCATTGGAATAAGAAGAGGTCTAGGGGAAAGGAACACAACCCTAGCATTCGAATAAGAAGAAGTCTAGGGGAAAGGAGTACAACCCTAGCATTGGAATAAGAAGAAGTCTAGGGGAACGGAACACAACCCTAGCACTGGAATAAGAAGAAGTCTAGGGGAAAGGAGTACAAACCTAGCATTGGAATAAGAAGATGTCTAGGGGAAAGGAGAACAACCCTAGCATTGGAATAAGAAGTCTAGGGGAAAGGAGTACAGCCCTATAATTGTTGGAATAAGAAGTCTAAGGGAAAGGAACACAACCCTAGTATTGGAATAAGAAGAAGTCTAGAGGAAAGGCGCACGACCCCAGCATTGGAATAAGAAGAAGTCTAGGGGAAAGAAGTACAGCCCTAGCATTGGAATAAGAAGAAGTCTATGGGAAAGGAGTAAAACCCTAGTATTTGGAATAAGAAGAAGTCTAGGGGAAAGGAGAACAACCCTAGCATTGGAATAAGAAGAAGTCTAGGGGAAAGGAGTACAACCCTAGCATTGGAATAAGAGGAAGTCTAGGGGAAAGGAACACAACTCTAGCATTGGAATAAGAAGAAGTCTAGGGGAAAGGAGTACAAACCTAGCATTGGAATAAGAAGACGTCTAGGGGAAAGGAGAACAAACCTAGCATTGGAATAAGAAGAAGTCTAGGGGAAAGAAGTACAGCCCTAGTATTGGAATAAGAAGAAGTCTATGGGAAAGGAGTAAAACCCTAGTATTTGGAATAAGAAGACGTCTAGGGGAAAGGAGAACAAACCTAGCATTGGAATAAGAAGATGTCTAGGGGAAAGAAGTACAGCCCTAGCATTGGAATAAGAAGAAGTCTATGGGAAAGGAGTAAAACCCTAGTATTTGGAATAAGAAGAAGTCTAGGGGAAAGGAGAACAACCCTAGCATTGGAATAAGAAGAAGTCTAGGGGAAAGGAGTACAACCCTAGCATTGGAATAAGACGAAGTCTAGGGGAAAGGAGACCAACCCTAGCATTGAAATAAGAAGAAGCCTAGGGGGAAGGAGTACAACCCTAGCATTGGAATAAGAAGAAGTCTAGGGGAAAGGAACAAAACACTAGTTTAGGAATAAGAAGAAGTCTAGGAGAAAGGAGTAAAACCCTAGCATTGGAATAAGAAGAAGCCTAGGGGAAAGGAACACAACCCTAGCATTGGACTAAGAAGAAGTCTAGGGAAAAGGAGTACAACCGTAGTATTGGACTAAGAAGATGTCTAGGGGAAAGGAGTACAACCCTAGCATTGGAAAAAGAAGACGTCTATGGGAAAGGAGTACAACGCTAGCATTGGAATAAGAAGAAGTCTAGGGGAAAGGAGTACAACTCTAGCATTGGAATGCGAGGAAGTCTATGAGAAAGGAGTAAAACCCAGCATTGGAATAAGAAGAAGTCTAGGGGAAACGAGTACAACCTAGCATTAGACTAAGAAGAAGTCTAGGGGAAAGGAGTACAACCCTGGCATTGGAATGAGAGGAAGTCTATGAGAAAGAAGTAAAACCCTAGCATTGGAATAGGAAGAAGTCTAGGGGAAAGCAGAACAACCCTAGCATTGGAAAAAGAAGAAGTCTACGGGAAAGTAACAGAACCCTAGCATTGGAATAAGAAAAAGTCTAGGGGAAAGGAGTACAACCCTAGCACTGGAATAAGATGAAGTCTAGGGGAAAGGAGAACAACCCTAGCATTGGAATGAGAAGAAGTCTAGGGAAAGGAGCACAACCCTAGCATTTGAATAAGAAGAAGTCTAGGGGAAAGGAGTACAACCCTAGCATTGGAATAAGAAGAAGTCTAGGGGAAAGTAGTACAACCCTAGTATTGGAATGAGAAGAAGTCTAGGGAAAGGAGCACAACCCTTGCATTGGAATAAGAAGAAGCCTAGGGGAAAGGAACACAACCCTAGCATTGGACTAAGAAGAAGTCTAGGGAAAAGGAGTACAACCGTAGTATTGGACTAAGAAGATGTCTAGGGGAAAGGAGTACAACCCTAGCATTGGAAAAAGAAGACGTCTAGGGGAAAGGAGTACAACGCTAGCATTGGAATAAGAAGAAGTCTAGGGGAAAGGAGTACAACTCTAGCATTGGAATGCGAGGAAGTCTATGAGAAAGGAGTAAAACCCAGCATTGGCATAAGAAGAAGTCTAGGGGAAAGGAGTACAACCTAGCATTGGACTAAGAAGAAGTCTAGGGGAAAGGAGTACAACCCTGGCATTGGAATGAGAGGAAGTCTATGAGAAAGGAGTAAAACCCTAGCATTGGAATAGGAAGAAGTCTAGGGGAAAGCAGAACAACCCTAGCATTGGAAAAAGAAGAAGTCTACGGGAAAGTAACAGAACCCTAGCATTGGAATAAGAAAACGTCTAGGGGAAAGGAGTACAACCCTAGCACTGGAATAAGATGAAGTCTAGGGGAAAGGAGAACAACCCTAGCATTGGAATGAGAAGAAGTCTAGGGAAAGGAGCACAACCCTAGCATTTGAATAAGAAGAAGTCTAGGGGAAAGGAGTACAACCCTAGCATTGGAATAAGAAGAAGTCTAGGGGAAAGTAGTACAACCCTAGTATTGGAATGAGAAGAAGTCTAGGGAAAGGAGCACAACCCTTGCATTGGAATAAGAAGAAGTCTAGGGGAAAGGAGTACAAACCTAGCATTGGAATAAGAAGATGTCTAGGGGAAAGGAGAACAACCCTAGCATTGGAATAAGAAGAAGTCTAGGGGAAAGGAGTACAACCCAAACATTGGAATAAGAAAAAGTCTAGGGGAAAAGAGTACAACCCTAGCATTGGAATAAGAAGAAGTCTAGGGGAAAGTAGTACAACCCTAGTATTGGAATGAGAAGAAGTCTAGGGAAAGGAGCACAACCCAAGCATTGAAATAAGAAGATGTCTAGGGGAAAGGAACACAACCCTAGCATCGGAATAAGAAGAAGTCTAGAGGTAAGGAGTACAACCCTAGCATTGGAATAAGAAGAAGTCTATGGGAAAGGGGTAAAACCCTAGTATTGGAATAAGAAGATGTCTAGAGGAAAGGAGAACAATCCGAGCATTAGAATAAGAAGAAGTCTAGGGGAAAGGAACACAACCCTAGCATTGGAATAAGAAGAAGTCTAGGGGAAAGGAACACAACCTTCGCATTGAAATAGGAAGAAGTCTAGGGGAAAGGAACACAACCCTACCATTGGAATAACAAGAAGTCTATGGGAAAGGAACACAACCCTAGCATTGGAATAAGAAGAAGTCTAGGGGAAAGGAGTACAACCCTAGCATTGGACTAAGAAGAAGTCTAGGGGAAAGGAGTACAACCCTAGCATTGGACAAAGAAGAAGTCTAGTGGAAAGGAGTACAACCCTAGCATTGGAATAAGAAGAAGTCTAGGGGAAAGGAGTACAACCCTAGCATTGGTATAAGAAGTCTAGGGGAAAGGAGTACAACCCTAGCATTGCAATAAGAGGAAGTTTGTGGGAAAGGAGTAAAACCCTAGCATTGGAATAATAAGAAGTCTAGGGGAAAGGAGTACAACCCAAGCATTGGAATAAGAAAAAGTCTAGGGGAAAAGAGTACAACCCAAGCATTGAAATAAGAAGAAGTCTAGGGGAAAGGAACACAACCCTAGCATTGGAATAAGAAGAAGTCTAGGGGAAAGGAACACAACCTTCACATTGAGATAGGAAGAAGTCTAGAGGAAAGGAACACAACCCTACCATTGAAATAACAAGAAGTCTATGGGAAAGGAACACAACCCTAGCATTGGAATAAGAAGATGTTTAGGGGAAAGGAGTACAACCCTAGCTTTGGACAAAGAAGACGTCTAGGGGAAAGGAGTACAACCCTAGCATTGGAATGAGAGGAAGTTTGTGGGAAAGGAGTACAACCCTAGCATTGGAATAATAAGAAGTCTAGAGGAAAGGAACACAACCCTACCATTGAAATAACAAGAAGTCTATGGGAAAGGAACACAACCCTAGCATTGGAATAAGAAGAAGTTTAGGTGAAAGGAGTACAACCCTAGCATTGGAATAATAAGAAGTCTAGGGGAAAGGAGTACAACCCTAGCATTCGAAAAAGAAGAAGTCTAGGGGAAAGGAGTACAACCCTAGCATTGGAAAAAGAAGAAGTCTAGGGGAAAGGAGTACAACCCTAGCATTGGTACAAGAAGAAGTCTAGGGGAAAGGAGTACAACCCTAGCATTGGAAAAAGAAGAAGTCTAGGGGAAAGGAGTACAACCCTAGCATTGGTACAAGAAGAAGTCTAGAGGAAAGGAGTACAACCCTAGCATTGAAATAAGAAGAAGTCTATGAGAAAGGAGTAAAACCCTAGCATTGGAATAAGAAGAAGTCTAGGGGAAAGGAGTACATCCCTAGCATTGGAATAAGAAGAAGTCTATGGGAAAGGAGTAAAGCCCTAGCATTGGAATAAGAAGAAGTATAAGGGAAAGGAGACCAACCCTAGCATTGGAATAAGAAGAAGTCTAGGGGAAAGGAGTACAACCCTAGCATTGGAATAAGATGAATTGTAGGGGAAATGAGAACAACCCTAGCATTGGAATAAGAAGAGGTCTAGGGGAAAGGAACACAACCCTAGCATTCGAATAAGAAGAAGTCTAGGGGAAAGGAGTACAACCCTAGCATTGGAATAAGAAGAAGTCTAGGGGAACGGAACACAACCCTAGCACTGGAATAAGAAGAAGTCTAGGGGAAAGGAGTACAAACCTAGCATTGGAATAAGAAGATGTCTAGGGGAAAGGAGAACAACCCTAGCATTGGAATAAGAAGTCTAGGGGAAAGGAGTACAGCCCTATAATTGTTGGAATAAGAAGTCTAAGGGAAAGGAACACAACCCTAGTATTGGAATAAGAAGAAGTCTAGAGGAAAGGCGCACGACCCCAGCATTGGAATAAGAAGAAGTCTAGGGGAAAGAAGTACAGCCCTAGCATTGGAATAAGAAGAAGTCTATGGGAAAGGAGTAAAACCCTAGTATTTGGAATAAGAAGAAGTCTAGGGGAAAGGAGAACAACCCTAGCATTGGAATAAGAAGAAGTCTAGGGGAAAGGAGTACAACCCTAGCATTGGAATAAGAGGAAGTCTAGGGGAAAGGAACACAACTCTAGCATTGGAATAAGAAGAAGTCTAGGGGAAAGGAGTACAAACCTAGCATTGGAATAAGAAGACGTCTAGGGGAAAGGAGAACAAACCTAGCATTGGAATAAGAAGAAGTCTAGGGGAAAGAAGTACAGCCCTAGTATTGGAATAAGAAGAAGTCTATGGGAAAGGAGTAAAACCCTAGTATTTGGAATAAGAAGACGTCTAGGGGAAAGGAGAACAAACCTAGCATTGGAATAAGAAGATGTCTAGGGGAAAGAAGTACAGCCCTAGCATTGGAATAAGAAGAAGTCTATGGGAAAGGAGTAAAACCCTAGTATTTGGAATAAGAAGAAGTCTAGGGGAAAGGAGAACAACCCTAGCATTGGAATAAGAAGAAGTCTAGGGGAAAGGAGTACAACCCTAGCATTGGAATAAGACGAAGTCTAGGGGAAAGGAGACCAACCCTAGCATTGAAATAAGAAGAAGCCTAGGGGGAAGGAGTACAACCCTAGCATTGGAATAAGAAGAAGTCTAGGGGAAAGGAACAAAACACTAGTTTAGGAATAAGAAGAAGTCTAGGAGAAAGGAGTAAAACCCTAGCATTGGAATAAGAAGAAGCCTAGGGGAAAGGAACACAACCCTAGCATTGGACTAAGAAGAAGTCTAGGGAAAAGGAGTACAACCGTAGTATTGGACTAAGAAGATGTCTAGGGGAAAGGAGTACAACCCTAGCATTGGAAAAAGAAGACGTCTATGGGAAAGGAGTACAACGCTAGCATTGGAATAAGAAGAAGTCTAGGGGAAAGGAGTACAACTCTAGCATTGGAATGCGAGGAAGTCTATGAGAAAGGAGTAAAACCCAGCATTGGAATAAGAAGAAGTCTAGGGGAAAGGAGTACAACCTAGCATTAGACTAAGAAGAAGTCTAGGGGAAAGGAGTACAACCCTGGCATTGGAATGAGAGGAAGTCTATGAGAAAGGAGTAAAACCCTAGCATTGGAATAGGAAGAAGTCTAGGGGAAAGCAGAACAACCCTAGCATTGGAAAAAGAAGAAGTCTACGGGAAAGTAACAGAACCCTAGCATTGGAATAAGAAAAAGTCTAGGGGAAAGGAGTACAACCCTAGCACTGGAATAAGATGAAGTCTAGGGGAAAGGAGAACAACCCTAGCATTGGAATGAGAAGAAGTCTAGGGAAAGGAGCACAACCCTAGCATTTGAATAAGAAGAAGTCTAGGGGAAAGGAGTACAACCCTAGCATTGGAATAAGAAGAAGTCTAGGGGAAAGTAGTACAACCCTAGTATTGGAATGAGAAGAAGTCTAGGGAAAGGAGCACAACCCTTGCATTGGAATAAGAAGAAGCCTAGGGGAAAGGAACACAACCCTAGCATTGGACTAAGAAGAAGTCTAGGGAAAAGGAGTACAACCGTAGTATTGGACTAAGAAGATGTCTAGGGGAAAGGAGTACAACCCTAGCATTGGAAAAAGAAGACGTCTAGGGGAAAGGAGTACAACGCTAGCATTGGAATAAGAAGAAGTCTAGGGGAAAGGAGTACAACTCTAGCATTGGAATGCGAGGAAGTCTATGAGAAAGGAGTAAAACCCAGCATTGGCATAAGAAGAAGTCTAGGGGAAAGGAGTACAACCTAGCATTGGACTAAGAAGAAGTCTAGGGGAAAGGAGTACAACCCTGGCATTGGAATGAGAGGAAGTCTATGAGAAAGGAGTAAAACCCTAGCATTGGAATAGGAAGAAGTCTAGGGGAAAGCAGAACAACCCTAGCATTTGAAAAAGAAGAAGTCTACGGGAAAGTAACAGAACCCTAGCATTGGAATAAGAAAACGTCTAGGGGAAAGGAGTACAACCCTAGCACTGGAATAAGATGAAGTCTAGGGGAAAGGAGAACAACCCTAGCATTGGAATGAGAAGAAGTCTAGGGAAAGGAGCACAACCCTAGCATTTGAATAAGAAGAAGTCTAGGGGAAAGGAGTACAACCCTAGCATTGGAATAAGAAGAAGTCTAGGGGAAAGTAGTACAACCCTAGTATTGGAATGAGAAGAAGTCTAGGGAAAGGAGCACAACCCTTGCATTGGAATAAGAAGAAGTCTAGGGGAAAGGAGTACAAACCTAGCATTGGAATAAGAAGATGTCTAGGGGAAAGGAGAACAACCCTAGCATTGGAATAAGAAGAAGTCTAGGGGAAAGGAGTACAACCCAAACATTGGAATAAGAAAAAGTCTAGGGGAAAAGAGTACAACCCTAGCATTGGAATAAGAAGAAGTCTAGGGGAAAGTAGTACAACCCTAGTATTGGAATGAGAAGAAGTCTAGGGAAAGGAGCACAACCCAAGCATTGAAATAAGAAGATGTCTAGGGGAAAGGAACACAACCCTAGCATCGGAATAAGAAGAAGTCTAGAGGTAAGGAGTACAACCCTAGCATTGGAATAAGAAGAAGTCTATGGGAAAGGGGTAAAACCCTAGTATTGGAATAAGAAGAAGTCTAGAGGAAAGGAGAACAATCCGAGCATTAGAATAAGAAGAAGTCTAGGGGAAAGGAACACAACCCTAGCATTGGAATAAGAAGAAGTCTAGGGGAAAGGAACACAACCTTCGCATTGAAATAGGAAGAAGTCTAGGGGAAAGGAACACAACCCTACCATTGGAATAACAAGAAGTCTATGGGAAAGGAACACAACCCTAGCATTGGAATAAGAAGAAGTCTAGGGGAAAGGAGTACAACCCTAGCATTGGACTAAGAAGAAGTCTAGGGGAAAGGAGTACAACCCTAGCATTGGACAAAGAAGAAGTCTAGTGGAAAGGAGTACAACCCTAGCATTGGAATAAGAAGAAGTCTAGGGGAAAGGAGTACAACCCTAGCATTGGTATAAGAAGTCTAGGGGAAAGGAGTACAACCCTAGCATTGCAATAAGAGGAAGTTTGTGGGAAAGGAGTAAAACCCTAGCATTGGAATAATAAGAAGTCTAGGGGAAAGGAGTACAACCCAAGCATTGGAATAAGAAAAAGTCTAGGGGAAAAGAGTACAACCCAAGCATTGAAATAAGAAGAAGTCTAGGGGAAAGGAACACAACCCTAGCATTGGAATAAGAAGAAGTCTAGGGGAAAGGAACACAACCTTCACATTGAGATAGGAAGAAGTCTAGAGGAAAGGAACACAACCCTACCATTGAAATAACAAGAAGTCTATGGGAAAGGAACACAACCCTAGCATTGGAATAAGAAGATGTTTAGGGGAAAGGAGTACAACCCTAGCTTTGGACTAAGAAGACGTCTAGGGGAAAGGAGTACAACCCTAGCATTGGAATGAGAGGAAGTTTGTGGGAAAGGAGTACAACCCTAGCATTGGAATAATAAGAAGTCTAGAGGAAAGGAACACAACCCTACCATTGAAATAACAAGAAGTCTATGGGAAAGGAACACAACCCTAGCATTGGAATAAGAAGAAGTTTAGGTGAAAGGAGTACAACCCTAGCATTGGAATAATAAGAAGTCTAGGGGAAAGGAGTACAACCCACGCATTGGAATAAGAAAAAGTCTAGGGGCAAAGAGTACAACCCAAGCATTGAAATAAGAAGATGTCTAGGGGAAAGGAACACAACCCTAGCATCGGAATAAGAAGAAGTCTATGGGAAAGGAGTAAAACCCTAGTATTGGAATAAGAAGAAGTCTAGGGGAAAGGAGAACAATCCTAGCATTGGAATAAGAAGAAGTGTAAGGGAAAGGAACACAACCCTAGCATTGGAATACGAAGAAGTCTAGGGGAAAGGAACACAACCTTCGCATTGAAATAGGAAGAAGTTTAGGGGAAAGGAACACAAACCTAGCATTGGAATAACAAGAAATCTATGGGAAAGGAACACAACCCTAGCATTGGAATAAGAAGAAGTCTAGGGGAAAGGAGTACAACCCTAGCATTGGACTAAGAAGAAATCTAGGGGAAAGGAGTACAACCCTATCATTGGACAAAGAAGAAGTCTAGTGGAAAGGAGTACAACCCTAGCATTGGAATAAGAAGAAGTCTATGGGAAAGGAGTACAACCCTAGCATTGGAATGAGAGGAAGTTTATGGGAAAGGAGTAAAACCCTAGCATTGGAATAATAAGAAGTCTAGGGGAAAGCAGAACAACCCTAGCATTGGAAAAAGAAGACGTCTAGGTGAAAGGAATGCAACCCTAGCATTGGAATAAGAAGAAGTCTAGGGGAAAGGAGTACAGCCCTAGCATTGGAATGAGAGGAAGTTTATGGGAAAGGAGTAAAACCCTAGCATTGGAATAAGAAAAAGTCTAGGGGAAAGCAGAACAACCCTAGCATTGGAAAAAGAAGAAGTCTAGGTGAAAGGAGTGCAACCCTAGCATTCGAAGAAGACTAAGTCTAGGGGAAAGGAACAGACCCTAGCATTGGAATAAGAAAAAGTCTAGGGGAAAGAAGTACAACCCTACCACTGGAATAAGATGAAGTCTAGGGGAAATTAGAACAACCCTAGCATTGGAATGAGAAGAAGTCTAGGGGAAGGAGCACAACCCTAGCATTGGAATAAGAAGAAGTCTAGGGGAAAGGAGTACAACCCTATCATTGGAATAAGAAGAATTCTAGGGGAAAGGAGAACAACCCTTGCATTGGAATAAGAAGAAGTCTATGTGAAAGGAGTACAACCCTAGCATTGGAATAAGAAGAAGTCTAGGGGAAAAGAGTACAAACCTAGCATTGGAATAAGAAGATGTCTAGAGGAAAGGAGAACAACCCTAGCATTGGAATAAGAAGAAGTCTAGGTGAAAGGAGTACAACCCTAACATTGGAATAAGAAGAAGTCTAGGGGAAAGGAGTACAAACCTAGCATTGGAATAAGAAGATGTCTAGAGGAAAGGAGAACAACCCTAGCATTGTAATAATAAGAAGTCTAGGGGAAAGGAGTACAACCCAAGCATTGAAATAAGAAGAAGTCTAGGTGAAAGGAGTGCAACCCTAGCATTCGAAGAAGACTAAGTCTAGGGGAAAGGAACAGACCCTAGCATTGGAATAAGACAATGTCTAGGGGAAAGGAGTACAACCCTAGCACTGGAATAAGATGAAGTCTAGGGGAAATTAGAACAACCCTAGCATTGGAATGAGAAGAAGTCTAGGGGAAGGAGCACAACCCTAGCATTGGAATAAGAAGAAGTCTAGGGGAAAGGAGTACAACCCTATCATTGGAATAAGAAGAATTCTAGGGGAAAGGAGAACAACCCTTGCATTGGAATAAGAAGAAGTCTAGGTGAAAGGAGTACAACCCTAGCATTGGAATAAGAAGAAGTCTAGGGGAAAAGAGTACAACCCTAACATTGGAATAAGAAGAAGTCTAGGGGAAAGGAGTACAAACCTAGCATTGGAATAAGAAGATGTCTAGAGGAAAGGAGAACAACCCTAGCATTGGAATAAGAAGATGTCTAGAGGAAAGGAGAACAACCCTAGCATCGGAATAAGAAGAAGTCTAGGGGTAAGGAGTAAAACCCTAGCATTGGAATAAGAAGAACTCTAGTGGAAAGGAGTACAACCCAAGCATTGAAATAACAAGAAGTCTAGAGGAAAGGAACACAACCCTAGCATTGGAATAAGAAGAAGTTTAGGGGAAAGGAGTACAACCCTAGCTTTGGACTAAGAAGACGTCTAGGGGAAAGGAGTACAACCCTAGCATTGGACAAAGAAGAAGTCTAGTGGAAAGGAGTACAACCCTAGCATTGTAATAAGAAGAAGTCTAGGGGAAAGGAGTACAACCCTAGCATTGGTATGAGAAGTCTAGGGGAAAGGAGTACAACCCTAGCATTGGAATGAGAGGAAGTTTGTGGGAAAGGAGTAAAACCCTAGCATTGGAATAATAAGAAGTCTAGGGGAAAGGAGTACAACCCACGCATTGGAATAAGAAAAAGTCTAGGGGAAAGGAGTACAACCCAAGCATTGAAATAAGAAGATGTCTAGGGGAAAGGAACACAACCCTAGCATCGGAATAAGAAGAAGTCTAGGGGTAAGGAGTACAACCCGAGCATTGGAATAAGAAGAAGTCTAGGGGAAAGGAACACAACCCTAACATTGGAATGAGAAGAGGTCTAGGGGAAAGGAACACAACCTTCGCATTGAAATAGGAAGAAGTTTAGGGGAAAGGAACACAAACCTAGCATTGGAATAACAAGAAGTCTATGGGAAAGGAACACAACCCTAGCATTGGAATAAGAAGAAGTCTAGGGGAAAGGCGTACAACCCTAGCATTGGACTAAGAAGAAATCTAGGGGAAAGGAGTACAACCCTATCATTGGACAAAGAAGAAGTCTAGTGGAAAGGAGCACAACCCTAGCATTGGAATAAGAAGAAGTCTATGGGAAAGGAGTACAACCCTAGCATTGGAATGAGAGGAAGTTTATGGGAAAGGAGTAAAACCCTAGCATTGGAATAATAAGAAGTCTAGGGGAAAGCAGAACAACCCTAGCATTGGAAAAAGAAGAAGTCTAGGGGAAAGGAGTACAACCCTAGCATTGGAATGAGAGGAAGTTTATGGGAAAGGAGTAAAACCCTAGCATTGGAATAAGAAGAAGTCTAGGGGAAATCAGAACAACCCTAGCATTGGAAAAAGAAGTCTAGGTGAAAGGAGTGCAACCCTAGCATTCGAAGAAGACTAAGTCTAGGGGAAAGGAACAGACCCTAGCATTGGAATAAGAAAAAGTCTAGGGGAAAGGAGTACAACCCTAGCACTGGAATAAGATGAAGTCTAGGGGAAATTAGAACAACCCTAGCATTGGAATGAGAAGAAGTCTAGGGGAAGGAGTACAACCCTAGCATTGGAATAAGAAGAAGTCTAGGGGAAAGGAGTACAACCCTATCATTGGAATAAGAAGAATTCTAGGGGAAAGGAGAACAACCCTTGCATTGGAATAAGAAGAAGTCTATGTGAAAGGAGTACAACCCTAGCATTGGAATAAGAAGAAGTCTAGGGGAAAAGAGTACAAACCTAGCATTGGAATAAGAAGATGTCTAGAGGAAAGGAGAACAACCCTAGCATTGGAATAAGAAGAAGTCTAGGTGAAAGGAGTACAACCCTAACATTGGAATAAGAAGAAGTCTAGGGGAAAGGAGTACAAACCTAGCATTGGAATAAGAAGATGTCTAGAGGAAAGGAGAACAACCCTAGCATTGGAATAATAAGAAGTCTAGGGGAAAGGAGTACAACCCAAGCATTGAAATAAGAAGAAGTCTAGGTGAAAGGAGGGCAACCCTAGCATTCGAAGAAGACTAAGTCTAGGGGAAAGGAACAGACCCTAGCATTGGAATAAGAAAAAGTCTAGGGGAAAGGAGTACAACCCTAGCACTGGAATAAGATGAAGTCTAGGGGAAATTAGAACAACCCTAGCATTGGAATGAGAAGAAGTCTAGGGGAAGGAGCACAACCCTAGCATTGGAATAAGAAGAAGTCTAGGGGAAAGGAGTACAACCCTATCATTGGAATAAGAAGAATTCTAGGGGAAAGGAGAACAACCCTTGCATTGGAATAAGAAGAAGTCTAGGTGAAAGGAGTACAACCCTAGCATTGGAATAAGAAGAAGTCTAGGGGAAAAGAGTACAAACCTAGCATTGGAATAAGAAGATGTCTAGAGGAAAGGAGAACAACCCTAGTATTGGAATAAGAAGAAGTCTAGGTGAAAGGAGTACAACCCTAACATTGGAATAAGAAGAAGTCTTGGGGAAAGGAAGACAACCCTAGCATCGGAATAAGAAGAAGTCTAGGGGTAAGGAGTAAAACCCTAGCATTGGAATAAGAAGAAGTCTAGAGGAAAAGAGAACAACCCTAGCATTGGAATAAGAAGAAGTCTAGGGGAAATGAGAACAACCTTAGCATCGGAATAAGAAGAAGTCTAGGGGTAAGGAGTAAAACCCTAGCATTGGAATAAGAAGAACTCTAGTGGAAAGGAATACAACCCCAGCATTGGAATAAGAAGAAGTCTAGGGGAACTGAGAACAACCCTAGCATCGGAATAAGAAGAAGTCTAGGGGTAAGGAGTACAACCCTAGCATTGGAATAAGAAGAAGTCTATGGGAAAGGAGTAAAACCCTAGTATTGGAATAAGAAGAAGTCTAGGGGAAAGGAGAACAATCCTAGCATTGGAATAAGAAGAAGTCTAGGGGAAAGGAACACAACCCTAGCATTGGAATAAGAAGAAGTCTAGGGGAAAGGAACACAACCTTCGCATTGAGATAGGAAGAAGTCTAGAGGAAAGGAACACAACCCTACCATTGAAATAGCAAGAAGTCTATGGGAAAGGAACACAACCCTAGCATTGGAATAAGAAGAAGTTTAGGGGAAAGGAGTACAACCCTAGCTTTGGACTAAGAAGACGTCTAGGGGAAAGGAGTACAACCCTAGCATTGGACAAAGAAGAAGTCTAGTGGAAAGGAGTACAACCCTAGCATTGGAATAAGAAGAAGTCTAGGGGAAAGGAGTACAACCCTAGCATTGGTATGAGAAGTCTAGGGGAAAGGAGTACAACCCTAGCATTGGAATGAGAGGAAGTTTGTGGGAAAGGATTAAAACCCTAGCATTGGAATAATAAGAAGTCTAGGGGAAAGGAGTACAACCCACGCATTGGAATAAGAAAAAGTCTAGGGGAAAAGAGTACAACCCAAGCATTGAAATAAGAAGATGTCTAGGGGAAAGGAACACAACCCTAGCATCGGAATAAGAAGAAGTCTAGGGGTAAGGAGTACAACCCGAGCATTGGAATAAGAAGAAGTCTAGGGGAAAGGAGAACAATCCTAGCATTGGAATAAGAAGAAGTGTAGGGGAAAGGAACACAACCCTAGCATTGGAATACGAAGAAGTCTAGGGGAAAGGAACACAACCTTCGCATTGAAATAGGAAGAAGTTTAGGGGAAAGGAACACAAACCTAGCATTGGAATAACAAGAAGTCTATGGGAAAGGAACACAACCCTAGCATTGGAATAAGAAGAAGTCTAGGGGAAAGGAGTACAACCCTAGCATTGGACTAAGAAGAAATCTAGGGGAAAGGAGTACAACCCTATCATTGGACAAAGAAGAAGTCTAGTGGAAAGGAGTACAACCCTAGCATTGGAATAAGAAGAAGTCTATGGGAAAGGAGTACAACCCTAGCATTGGACTAAGAAGAAATCTAGGGGAAAGGAGTACAACCCTATCATTGGACAAAGAAGAAGTCTAGTGGAAAGGAGTACAACCCTAGCATTGGAATAAGAAGAAGTCTATGGGAAAGGAGTACAACCCTAGCATTGGAATGAGAGGAAGTTTATGGGAAAGGAGTAAAACCCTAGCATTGGAATAATAAGAAGTCTAGGGGAAAGCAGAACAACCCTAGCATTGGAAAAAGAAGAAGTCTAGGTGAAAGGAATGCAACCCTAGCATTGGAATAAGAAGAAGTCTAGGGGAAAGGAGTACAACCCTAGCATTGGAATGAGAGGAAGTTTATGGGAAAGGAGTAAAACCCTAGCATTGGAATAAGAAGAAGTCCTGGGGAAAGCAGAACAACCCTAGCATTGGAAAAAGAAGAAGTCTAGGTGAAAGGAGTGCAACCCTAGCATTCGAAGAAGACTAAGTCTATGGGAAAGGAACAGACCCTAGCATTGGAATAAGAAAAAGTCTAGGGGAAAGGAGTACAACCGTAGCACTGGAATAAGATGAAGTCTACGGGAAATTAGAACAACCCTAGCATTGGAATGAGAAGAAGTCTAGGGGAAGGAGCACAACCCTAGCATTGGAATAAGAAGAAGTCTAGGGGAAAGGAGTACAACCCTATCATTGGAATAAGAAGAATTCTAGGGGAAAGGAGAACAACCCTTGCATTGGAATAAGAAGAAGTCTATGTGAAAGGAGTACAACCCTAGCATTGGAATAAGAAGAAGTCTAGGGGAAAAGAGTACAAACCTAGCATTGGAATAAGAAGATGTCTAGAGGAAAGCAGAACAACCCTAGCATTGGAATAAGAAGAAGTCTAGGTGAAAGGAGTACAACCCTAACATTGGAATAAGAAGAAGTCTAGGGGAAAGGAGTACAAACCTAGCATTGGAATAAGAAGATGTCTAGAGGAAAGGAGAACAACCCTAGCATTGGAATAATAAGAAGTCTAGGGGAAAGGAGTACAACCCAAGTATTGAAATAAGAAGAAGTCTAGGTGAAAGGAGGGCAACCCTAGCATTCGAAGAAGACTAAGTCTAGGGGAAAGGAACAGACCCTAGCATTGGAATAAGAAAAAGTCTAGGGGAAAGGAGTACAACCCTAGCACTGGAATAAGATGAAGTCTAGGGGAAATTAGAACAACCCTAGCATTGGAATGAGAAGAAGTCTAGGGGAAGGAGCACAACCCTAGCATTGGAATAAGAAGAAGTCTAGGGGAAAGGAGTACAACCCTATCATGGAATAAGAAGAATTCTAGGGGAAAGGAGAACAACCCTTGCATTGGAATAAGAAGAAGTCTAGGTGAAAGGAGTACAACCCTAGCATTGGAATAAGAAGAAGTCTAGGGGAAAAGAGTACAAACCTAGCATTGGAATAAGAAGAAGTCTATGGGAAAGGAGTAAAACCCTAGTATTGGAATAAGAAGAAGTCTAGAGGAAAAGAGAACAACCCTAGCATTGGAATAAGAAGAAGTCTAGGTGAAAGGAGTACAACCCTAACATTGGAATAAGAAGAAGTCTTGGGGAAAGGAAGACAACCCTAGCATCGGAATAAGAAGAAGTCTAGGGGTAAGGAGTAAAACCCTAGCATTGGAATAAGAAGAAGTCTAGAGGAAAAGAGAACAACCCTAGCATTGGAATAAGAAGAAGTCTAGGGGAAATGAGAACAACCTTAGCATCGGAATAAGAAGAAGTCTAGGGGTAAGGAGTAAAACCCTAGCATTGGAATAAGAAGAACTCTAGTGGAAAGGAATACAACCCCAGCATTGGAATAAGAAGAAGTCTAGGGGAACTGAGAACAACCCTAGCATCGGAATAAGAAGAAGTCTAGGGGTAAGGAGTACAACCCTAGCATTGGAATAAGAAGAAGTCTATGGGAAAGGAGTAAAACCCTAGTATTGGAATAAGAAGAAGTCTAGGGGAAAGGAGAACAATCCTAGCATTGGAATAAGAAGAAGTCTAGGGGAAAGGAACACAACCCTAGCATTGGAATAAGAAGAAGTCTAGGGGAAAGGAACACAACCTTCGCATTGAGATAGGAAGAAGTCTAGAGGAAAGGAACACAACCCTACCATTGAAATAGCAAGAAGTCTATGGGAAAGGAACACAACCCTAGCATTGGAATAAGAAGAAGTTTAGGGGAAAGGAGTACAACCCTAGCTTTGGACTAAGAAGACGTCTAGGGGAAAGGAGTACAACCCTAGCATTGGACAAAGAAGAAGTCTAGTGGAAAGGAGTACAACCCTAGCATTGGAATAAGAAGAAGTCTAGGGGAAAGGAGTACAACCCTAGCATTGGTATGAGAAGTCTAGGGGAAAGGAGTACAACCCTAGCATTGGAATGAGAGGAAGTTTGTGGGAAAGGATTAAAACCCTAGCATTGGAATAATAAGAAGTCTAGGGGAAAGGAGTACAACCCACGCATTGGAATAAGAAAAAGTCTAGGGGAAAAGAGTACAACCCAAGCATTGAAATAAGAAGATGTCTAGGGGAAAGGAACACAACCCTAGCATCGGAATAAGAAGAAGTCTAGGGGTAAGGAGTACAACCCGAGCATTGGAATAAGAAGAAGTCTAGGGGAAAGGAGAACAATCCTAGCATTGGAATAAGAAGAAGTGTAGGGGAAAGGAACACAACCCTAGCATTGCAATACGAAGAAGTCTAGGGGAAAGGAACACAACCTTCGCATTGAAATAGGAAGAAGTTTAGGGGAAAGGAACACAAACCTAGCATTGGAATAACAAGAAGTCTATGGGAAAGGAACACAACCCTAGCATTGGAATAAGAAGAAGTCTAGGGGAAAGGAGTACAACCCTAGCATTGGACTAAGAAGAAATCTAGGGGAAAGGAGTACAACCCTATCATTGGACAAAGAAGAAGTCTAGTGGAAAGGAGTACAACCCTAGCATTGGAATAAGAAGAAGTCTATGGGAAAGGAGTACAACCCTAGCATTGGAATGAGAGGAAGTTTATGGGAAAGGAGTAAAACCCTAGCATTGGAATAATAAGAAGTCTAGGGGAAAGCAGAACAACCCTAGCATTGGAAAAAGAAGAAGTCTAGGTGAAAGGAATGCAACCCTAGCATTGGAATAAGAAGAAGTCTAGGGGAAAGGAGTACAACCCTAGCATTGGAATGAGAGGAAGTTTATGGGAAAGGAGTAAAACCCTAGCATTGGAATAAGAAGAAGTCCTGGGGAAAGCAGAACAACCCTAGCATTGGAAAAAGAAGAAGTCTAGGTGAAAGGAGTGCAACCCTAGCATTCGAAGAAGACTAAGTCTATGGGAAAGGAACAGACCCTAGCATTGGAATAAGAAAAAGTCTAGGGGAAAGGAGTACAACCGTAGCACTGGAATAAGATGAAGTCTACGGGAAATTAGAACAACCCTAGCATTGGAATGAGAAGAAGTCTAGGGGAAGGAGCACAACCCTAGCATTGGAATAAGAAGAAGTCTAGGGGAAAGGAGTACAACCCTATCATTGGAATAAGAAGAATTCTAGGGGAAAGGAGAACAACCCTTGCATTGGAATAAGAAGAAGTCTATGTGAAAGGAGTACAACCCTAGCATTGGAATAAGAAGAAGTCTAGGGGAAAAGAGTACAAACCTAGCATTGGAATAAGAAGATGTCTAGAGGAAAGCAGAACAACCCTAGCATTGGAATAAGAAGAAGTCTAGGTGAAAGGAGTACAACCCTAACATTGGAATAAGAAGAAGTCTAGGGGAAAGGAGTACAAACCTAGCATTGGAATAAGAAGATGTCTAGAGGAAAGGAGAACAACCCTAGCATTGGAATAATAAGAAGTCTAGGGGAAAGGAGTACAACCCAAGTATTGAAATAAGAAGAAGTCTAGGTGAAAGGAGGGCAACCCTAGCATTCGAAGAAGACTAAGTCTAGGGGAAAGGAACAGACCCTAGCATTGGAATAAGAAAAAGTCTAGGGGAAAGGAGTACAACCCTAGCACTGGAATAAGATGAAGTCTAGGGGAAATTAGAACAACCCTAGCATTGGAATGAGAAGAAGTCTAGGGGAAGGAGCACAACCCTAGCATTGGAATAAGAAGAAGTCTAGGGGAAAGGAGTACAACCCTATCATGGAATAAGAAGAATTCTAGGGGAAAGGAGAACAACCCTTGCATTGGAATAAGAAGAAGTCTAGGTGAAAGGAGTACAACCCTAGCATTGGAATAAGAAGAAGTCTAGGGGAAAAGAGTACAAACCTAGCATTGGAATAAGAAGAAGTCTATGGGAAAGGAGTAAAACCCTAGTATTGGAATAAGAAGAAGTCTAGGGGAAAGGAGAACAATCCTAGCATTGGAATAAGAAGAAGTCTAGGGGAAAAGAGTACAAACCTAGCATTGGAATAAGAAGAAGTCTATGGGAAAGGAGTAAAACCCTAGTATTGGAATAAGAAGAAGTCTAGAGGAAAAGAGAACAACCCTAGCATTGGAATAAGAAGAAGTCTAGGTGAAAGGAGTACAACCCTAACATTGGAATAAGAAGAAGTCTTGGGGAAAGGAAGACAACCCTAGCATCGGAATAAGAAGAAGTCTAGGGGTAAGGAGTAAAACCCTAGCATTGGAATAAGAAGAAGTCTAGAGGAAAAGAGAACAACCCTAGCATTGGAATAAGAAGAAGTCTAGGGGAAATGAGAACAACCTTAGCATCGGAATAAGAAGAAGTCTAGGGGTAAGGAGTAAAACCCTAGCATTGGAATAAGAAGAACTCTAGTGGAAAGGAATACAACCCCAGCATTGGAATAAGAAGAAGTCTAGGGGAACTGAGAACAACCCTAGCATCGGAATAAGAAGAAGTCTAGGGGTAAGGAGTACAACCCTAGCATTGGAATAAGAAGAAGTCTATGGGAAAGGAGTAAAACCCTAGTATTGGAATAAGAAGAAGTCTAGGGGAAAGGAGAACAATCCTAGCATTGGAATAAGAAGAAGTCTAGGGGAAAGGAACACAACCCTAGCATTGGAATAAGAAGAAGTCTAGGGGAAAGGAACACAACCTTCGCATTGAGATAGGAAGAAGTCTAGAGGAAAGGAACACAACCCTACCATTGAAATAGCAAGAAGTCTATGGGAAAGGAACACAACCCTAGCATTGGAATAAGAAGAAGTTTAGGGGAAAGGAGTACAACCCTAGCTTTGGACTAAGAAGACGTCTAGGGGAAAGGAGTACAACCCTAGCATTGGACAAAGAAGAAGTCTAGTGGAAAGGAGTACAACCCTAGCATTGGAATAAGAAGAAGTCTAGGGGAAAGGAGTACAACCCTAGCATTGGTATGAGAAGTCTAGGGGAAAGGAGTACAACCCACGCATTGGAATAAGAAAAAGTCTAGGGGAAAAGAGTACAACCCAAGCATTGAAATAAGAAGATGTCTAGGGGAAAGGAACACAACCCTAGCATCGGAATAAGAAGAAGTCTAGGGGTAAGGAGTACAACCCGAGCATTGGAATAAGAAGAAGTCTAGGGGAAAGGAGAACAATCCTAGCATTGGAATAAGAAGAAGTGTAGGGGAAAGGAACACAACCCTAGCATTGGAATACGAAGAAGTCTAGGGGAAAGGAACACAACCTTCGCATTGAAATAGGAAGAAGTTTAGGGGAAAGGAACACAAACCTAGCATTGGAATAACAAGAAGTCTATGGGAAAGGAACACAACCCTAGCATTGGAATAAGAAGAAGTCTAGGGGAAAGGAGTACAACCCTAGCATTGGACTAAGAAGAAATCTAGGGGAAAGGAGTACAACCCTATCATTGGACAAAGAAGAAGTCTAGTGGAAAGGAGTACAACCCTAGCATTGGAATAAGAAGAAGTCTATGGGAAAGGAGTACAACCCTAGCATTGGAATGAGAGGAAGTTTATGGGAAAGGAGTAAAACCCTAGCATTGGAATAATAAGAAGTCTAGGGGAAAGCAGAACAACCCTAGCATTGGAAAAAGAAGAAGTCTAGGTGAAAGGAATGCAACCCTAGCATTGGAATAAGAAGAAGTCTAGGGGAAAGGAGTACAACCCTAGCATTGGAATGAGAGGAAGTTTATGGGAAAGGAGTAAAACCCTAGCATTGGAATAAGAAGAAGTCCTGGGGAAAGCAGAACAACCCTAGCATTGGAAAAAGAAGAAGTCTAGGTGAAAGGAGTGCAACCCTAGCATTCGAAGAAGACTAAGTCTATGGGAAAGGAACAGACCCTAGCATTGGAATAAGAAAAAGTCTAGGGGAAAGGAGTACAACCGTAGCACTGGAATAAGATGAAGTCTACGGGAAATTAGAACAACCCTAGCATTGGAATGAGAAGAAGTCTAGGGGAAGGAGCACAACCCTAGCATTGGAATAAGAAGAAGTCTAGGGGAAAGGAGTACAACCCTATCATTGGAATAAGAAGAATTCTAGGGGAAAGGAGAACAACCCTTGCATTGGAATAAGAAGAAGTCTATGTGAAAGGAGTACAACCCTAGCATTGGAATAAGAAGAAGTCTAGGGGAAAATAGTACAAACCTAGCATTGGAATAAGAAGATGTCTAGAGGAAAGCAGAACAACCCTAGCATTGGAATAAGAAGAAGTCTAGGTGAAAGGAGTACAACCCTAACATTGGAATAAGAAGAAGTCTAGGGGAAAGGAGTACAAACCTAGCATTGGAATAAGAAGATGTCTAGAGGAAAGGAGAACAACCCTAGCATTGGAATAATAAGAAGTCTAGGGGAAAGGAGTACAACCCAAGTATTGAAATAAGAAGAAGTCTAGGTGAAAGGAGGGCAACCCTAGCATTCGAAGAAGACTAAGTCTAGGGGAAAGGAACAGACCCTAGCATTGGAATAAGAAAAAGTCTAGGGGAAAGGAGTACAACCCTAGCACTGGAATAAGATGAAGTCTAGGGGAAATTAGAACAACCCTAGCATTGGAATGAGAAGAAGTCTAGGGGAAGGAGCACAACCCTAGCATTGGAATAAGAAGAAGTCTAGGGGAAAGGAGTACAACCCTATCATGGAATAAGAAGAATTCTAGGGGAAAGGAGAACAACCCTTGCATTGGAATAAGAAGAAGTCTAGGTGAAAGGAGTACAACCCTAGCATTGGAATAAGAAGAAGTCTAGGGGAAAAGAGTACAAACCTAGCATTGGAATAAGAAGAAGTCTATGGGAAAGGAGTAAAACCCTAGTATTGGAATAAGAAGAAGTCTAGGGGAAAGGAGAACAATCCTAGCATTGGAATAAGAAGAAGTCTAGGGGAAAAGAGTACAACCCAAGCATTGAAATAAGAAGAAGTCTATGGGAAAGGATTAAAACCCTAGTATTGGAATAAGAAGAAGTCTAGGGGAAAGGAGAACAATCCTAGCATTGGAATAAGAAGAAGTCTAGGGGAAAGGAACACAACCCTAGCATTGGAATAAGAAGAAGTCTAGGTGAAAGGAGTACAACCCTAGCATTGGAATAAGAAGAAGTCTAGGGGAAAAGAGTACAAACCTAGCATTGGAATAAGAAGAAGTCTATGGGAAAGGAGTAAAACCCTAGTATTGGAATAAGAAGAAGTCTAGGGGAAAGGAGAACAATCCTAGCATTGGAATAAGAAGAAGTCTAGGGGAAAAGAGTACAACCCAAGCATTGAAATAAGAAGAAGTCTACGGGAAAGGAGTAAAACCCTAGTATTGGAATAAGAAGAAGTCTAGGGGAAAGGAGAACAATCCTAGCATTGGAATAAGAAGAAGTCTAGGGGAAAGGAACACAACCCTAGCATTGGAATAAGAAGAAGTCTAGGGGAAAGGAACACAACCTTCGCATTGAGATAGGAAGAAGTCTAGAGGAAAGGAACACAACCCTACCATTGAAATAGCAAGAAGTCTATGGGAAAGGAACACAACCCTAGCATTGGAATAAGAAGAAGTTTAGGGGAAAGGAGTACAACCCTAGCTTTGGACTAAGAAGACGTCTAGGGGAAAGGAGTACAACCCTAGCATTGGACAAAGAAGAAGTCTAGTGGAAAGGAGTACAACCCTAGCATTGGAATAAGAAGAAGTCTAGGGGAAAGGAGTACAACCCTAGCATTGGTATGAGAAGTCTAGGGGAAAGGAGTACAACCCTAGCATTGGAATGAGAGGAAGTTTGTGGGAAAGGATTAAAACCCTCGCATTGGAATAATAAGAAGTCTAGGGGAAAGGAGTACAACCCACGCATTGGAATAAGAAAAAGTCTAGGGGAAAAGAGTAAAACCCTAGTATTGGAATAAGAAGAAGTCTAGGGGAAAGGAGAACAATCCTAGCATTGGAATAAGAAGAAGTGTAGGGGAAAGGAACACAACCCTAGCATTGGAATACGAAGAAGTCTAGGGGAAAGGAACACAACCTTCGCATTGAAATAGGAAGAAGTTTAGGGGAAAGGAACACAAACCTAGCATTGGAATAACAAGAAGTCTATGGGAAAGGAACACAACCCTAGCATTGGAATAAGAAGAAGTCTAGGGGAAAGGAGTACAACCCTATCATTGGACAAAGAAGAAGTCTAGTGGAAAGGAGTACAACCCTAGCATTGGAATAAGAAGAAGTCTATGGGAAAGGAGTACAACCCTAGCATTGGAATGAGAGGAAGTTTATGGGAAAGGAGTAAAACCCTAGCATTGGAATAATAAGAAGTCTAGGGGAAAGCAGAACAACCCTAGCATTGGAAAAAGAAGAAGTCTAGGTGAAAGGAATGCAACCCTAGCATTGGAATAAGAAGAAGTCTAGGGGAAAGGAGTACAACCCTAGCATTGGAATGAGAGGAAGTTTATGGGAAAGGAGTAAAACCCTAGCATTGGAATAAGAAGAAGTCCTGGGGAAAGCAGAACAACCCTAGCATTGGAAAAAGAAGAAGTCTAGGTGAAAGGAGTGCAACCCTAGCATTCGAAGAAGACTAAGTCTATGGGAAAGGAACAGACCCTAGCATTGGAATAAGAAAAAGTCTAGGGGAAAGGAGTACAACCGTAGCACTGGAATAAGATGAAGTCTACGGGAAATTAGAACAACCCTAGCATTGGAATGAGAAGAAGTCTAGGGGAAGGAGCACAACCCTAGCATTGGAATAAGAAGAAGTCTAGGGGAAAGGAGTACAACCCTATCATTGGAATAAGAAGAATTCTAGGGGAAAGGAGAACAACCCTTGCATTGGAATAAGAAGAAGTCTATGTGAAAGGAGTACAACCCTAGCATTGGAATAAGAAGAAGTCTAGAGGAAAGCAGAACAACCCTAGCATTGGAATAAGAAGAAGTCTAGGTGAAAGGAGTACAACCCTAACATTGGAATAAGAAGAAGTCTAGGGGAAAGGAGTACAAACCTAGCATTGGAATAAGAAGATGTCTAGAGGAAAGGAGAACAACCCTAGCATTGGAATAATAAGAGGTCTAGGGGAAAGGAGTACAACCCAAGTATTGAAATAAGAAGAATTCTAGGTGAAAGGAGGGCAACCCTAGCATTCGAAGAAGACTAAGTCTAGGGGAAAGGAACAGACCCTAGCATTGGAATAAGAAAAAGTCTAGGGGAAAGGAGTACAACCCTAGCACTGGAATAAGATGAAGTCTAGGGGAAATTAGAACAACCCTAGCATTGGAATGAGAAGAAGTCTAGGGGAAGGAGCACAACCCTAGCATTGGAATAAGAAGAAGTCTAGGGGAAAGGAGTACAACCCTATCATGGAATAAGAAGAATTCTAGGGGAAAGGAGAACAACCCTTGCATTGGAATAAGAAGAAGTCTAGGTGAAAGGAGTACAACCCTAGCATTGGAATAAGAAGAAGTCTAGGGGAAAAGAGTACAAACCTAGCATTGGAATAAGAAGAAGTCTATGGGAAAGGAGTAAAACCCTAGTATTGGAATAAGAAGAAGTCTAGGGGAAAGGAGAACAATCCTAGCATTGGAATAAGAAGAAGTCTAGGGGAAAAGAGTACAACCCAAGCATTGAAATAAGAAGAAGTCTATGGGAAAGGAGTAAAACCCTAGTATTGGAATAAGAAGAAGTCTAGGGGAAAGGAGAACAATCCTAGCATTGGAATAAGAAGAAGTCTAGGGGAAAGGAACACAACCCTAGCATTGGAATAAGAAGAAGTCTAGGGGAAAGGAACACAACCTTCGCATTGAGATAGGAAGAAGTCTAGAGGAAAGGAACACAACCCTACCATTGAAATAACAAGAAGTCTATGGGAAAGGAACACAACCCTAGCATTGGAATAAGAAGAAGTTTAGGGGAAAGGAGTACAACCCTAGCTTTGGACTAAGAAGACGTCTAGGGGAAAGGAGTACAACCCTAGCATTGGTCAAAGAAGAAGTCTAGTGGAAAGGAGTACAACCCTAGCATTGGAATAAGAAGAAGTCTAGGGGAAAGGAGTACAACCCTAGCATTGGTATGAGAAGTCTAGGGGAAAGGAGTACAACCCTAGCATTGGAATAAGAAGAAGTTTAGGGGAAAGGAGTACAACCCTAGCTTTGGACTAAGAAGACGTCTAGGGGAAAGGAGTACAACCCTAGCATTGGACAAAGAAGAAGTCTAGTGGAAAGGAGTACAACCCTAGCATTGGAATAAGAAGAAGTCTAGGGGAAAGGAGTACAACCCTAGCATTGGTATGAGAAGTCTAGGGGAAAGGAGTACAACCCTAGCATTGGAATAAGAAAAAGTCTAGGGGAAAGGAGTACAACCCTAGCATTGGAATGAGAGGAAGTTTGTGGGAAAGGAGTAAAACCCTAGCATTGGAATGAGAAGAAGTCTAGGGGAAAGGAACACAACCCTAGCATCGGAATAAGAAGAAGTCTAGGGGAAAGGAGTACAACCCTAGCATTGGACTAAGAAGAAATCTAGGGGAAAGGAGTACAACCCTATCATTGGACAAAGAAGAAGTCTAGTGGAAAGGAGTACAACCCTAGCATTGGAATGAGAGGAAGTTTATGGGAAAGGAGTAAAACCCTAGCATTGGAATAATAAGAAGTCTAGGGGAAAGCAGAACAACCCTAGCATTGGAAAAAGAAGAAGTCTAGGTGAAAGGAATGCAACCCTAGCATTGGAATAAGAAGAAGTCTAGGGGAAAGGAGTGCAACCCTAGCATTCGAAGAAGACTAAGTCTAGGGGAAAGGAACAGACCCTAGCATTGGAATAAGAAAAAGTCTAGGGGAAAGGAGTACAACCCTAGCACTGGAATAAGATGAAGTCTAGGGGAAATTAGAACAACCCTAGCATTGGAATGAGAAGAAGTCTAGGGGAAGGAGCACAACCCTAGCATTGGAATAAGAAGAAGTCTAGGGGAAAAGAGTACAACCCTATCATTGGAATAAGAAGAATTCTAGGGGAAAGGAGAACAACCCTTGCATTGGAATAAGAAGAAGTCTATGTGAAAGGAGTACAACCCTAGCATTGGAATAAGAAGAAGTCTAGGGGAAAAGAGTACAAACCTAGCATTGGAATAAGAAGATGTCTAGAGGAAAGGAGAACAACCCTAGCATTGGAATAAGAAGAAGTCTAGGTGAAAGGAGTACAACCCTAACATTGGAATAAGAAGAAGTCTAGGGGAAAGGAGTACAAACCTAGCATTGGAATAAGAAGATGTCTAGAGGAAAGGAGAACAACCCTAGCATTGGAATAATAAGAAGTCTAGGGGAAAGGAGTACAACCCAAGCATTGAAATAAGAAGAAGTCTAGGTGAAAGGAGTGCAACCCTAGCATTCGAAGAAGACTAAGTCTAGGGGAAAGGAACAGACCCTAGCATTGGAATAAGAAAAAGTCTAGGGGAAAGGAGTACAACCCTAGCACTGGAATAAAATGAAGTCTAGGGGAAATTAGAACAACCCTAGCATTGGAATGAGAAGAAGTCTAGGGGAAGGAGCACAACCCTAGCATTGGAATGAGAAGAAGTCTAGGGGAAAGGAGTACAACCCTAACATTGGAATAAGAAGAAGTCTAGGGGAAAGGAGTACAGCCCTAGCATTGGAATAAGAAGATGTCTAAGGCAAAGGAACACAACCCTAACATTGGAATCTTGTATTTTGGAACATTGTTTTGCACCTTTTTTATTACCAGAGAGATTGGGACATTTCCTGTGGGTTGAAAACACAATCCTTGCAGCTACTTTGGATTATTAGTGCTAGGGGCAGAGGTAGATTTTGAGACGAGATAGTGACAGACCTTTTAGTTTTGGACGCCCTGATAATTTCATTAGTTTTCTTTGAGGTAGGGAACCCCTCTTAGCTTTAAGGATAGAGAGGCCTTTTTCCATCCCTTTTAATTAATAAAGGTCTACACCCAAAAATTTCTACTATATCATAGCTTTACTTCTGCACCCTTGCACTATATAGAATAATCCATGTGAGCCAAGTCACAATTCCACAACGCCACTTACTAGCCATCGCTGGATGGTCACCTGCAGTTCCAAACCACATCAGCCTTGGATTGATTCAGCTCTGTATAAATATCACTGCCCTCTAAGACAAAGACAATTTCCTGCAGAAAAGGGCTCGCATTTGGCCCAATTTGCATACCCACAATGCCTTGCTGGTGCGGCTCGGAACATGACAAACGTGCTGTTTGGAAAATATGAGCCAAATCGGTCCACCAAGTGAAAAGTTATTAGCAAAAGTATTTTAGGATTTCCTATGGCTCATAGGTATCACCTTAACTATAGGGTCAAATATAAATGTAAATGTTAGCACCTGCCACACCTGGATGGATCTTGAATGTTAACATGTGCCACACCTGGATGGAACTTGAATGTTAGCACCTGCCACACCTGGATGGAACTTGAATGTTAGCATGTGCCACACCTGGATGGAACTTGAATGTTAGCACCTGCCACACCTGGATGGATCTTGAATGTTAGCATGTGCTACACCTGGATGAAACTTGAATGTTAGCATGTGCCACACCTGGATGGAACTTGAATGTTAGCACCTGCCACACCTGGATGGATCTTGAATGTTAGCATGTGCTACACCTGGATGAAACTTGAATGTTAGCATGTGCCATACTTAGAATTGTGAACGTTAGCCTGCGTCGCATCTAGATAGGATTGTTAAGGTTAGCGAGTGCCACACTTAGATGGAATTATGAAGATTACCAAGCGCAGCACTTAAAAGGAATTGAGAATTTTAGCATATCCCACACTTAGATAGAATTGTGAACGTTAGCCTGCGTCGCATCTAGATAGGATTGTGAATGTCAGCACCTGCCACACCTGGATGGAACTTGGATGTTAGCACCTGCCACACCTGGATGGAACTTGGATGTTAGCATCTGCCACACCTGGATGGAACATGTGCCACACTTAGAGTTGAGAACAGTAGCCTGCGCCGTATCTAGATAATATTGTGAATTATGTAGGTCAGCAAGTGCTACACTTAGAACTGTGAATGTTAGCATGCTAAATGTGAAATAACCCACTAACCAATATAAGCTCAAAGTCTCTGCATACTTATCTCACTCAAAAACTCACACAACCATCTCTCGCACCACAAGCCGCACGCACTTCACAACACTGCAACAACACATAAGCCGGAGCAACAGCACACGCGGACTGACACCGACCCAATACCCGCACCAAAGCTCAGCACCCGTTGTATACCGAGTTAAAGCTGCCAACAGTACACCACTCCTCTCACTATCCTACTCCCTCTTCACCTTACTAACCCATCCCACCTTCTCGTTTACAGATCCGCCAGAGCGCCTGGGGCCCAATTCCATTGGTGACAGAGCGCTATATAAGTACCTTTAACATAACATAACATAGAGATAGAAAGAGAAAGAAAAAATAGTATGTGGGTAGGGGTAAAGCAAAGGGGGCATGATATATCACCATGTGCCCCAGTGAACGAGTGACTAGTGGCCTGAGCCAGGGGGTGGGGAGGTTTGGTTGGTACCAATGGCGGTCTAACATTAGACTGGAGCTTCTGGTCCCACAGGAGGTGCACACCTGGCCAGGGAGCTCCAGCTCAGAGCATGCCAGCACCCCAGGCCTCAGCAGGACATGGGCACAAAGGATGGGGGTGGGACGGTGCGCGAGGCGGCCGAGCCCTGCCCTGTGCATTCCGAGAGAGATTACAGGGCTCCAGGCGCTGTGGGAGAGAATGGATAATTGGGCCTGGCTAGCCACAGGTGCCAGAGTCCGCTGATCCGGGGTGGAGTGATTGTTCAGTTCTGGGAATATCCTATCACTTCCTCCTCGACAGCTTTCCCTCTGAATAAACTGGCGCCGTAGCTCAGTGGGCCAACGACCTACTGCAGAGATGTCCGTGCAACTGTTAGACCACAAGATCCGCAATGCCTCTAAGGCAGCTAGCTCATGGAGTACAGTGCATGCTGCGAGGACCTGTGTGCCCAGACGCGTGTTCAAAGCCCGTGAGCCCCAAATGATGTTCAAGATGTTTGTCACCACGAGTACTGTGAAATAGGAGCCCTGGCACTACCTGTGTGCCTGGCGTCCATGCTTAACATGTGTATAGGATACTGTGCATATGTTAATGACCCCACGCACTTCTTCCTGGACTTGAGCCCCGCTGATGACGTTTGAAGACCTGAGGAATTGCTTACTCTGACTGCCTCAGTATCTGTCCAGTAAATAGACTTGTTTTAACGATTGCACTATCTTACTGCAAAAGCACTTGCTCTGTCTGGCCCAGGGCCAATCCCTGCCCTTACATCATTGGAACGTGCAGTAACATTAGGTATGTTTGGATTACTTACCAGCGATCTTCATTACTCCCTGCCCTGCTCATCCTCGTCACAGTACTTCTTTTTTAGGTGTCCAGCTCTACAAACGATTCAGCTCACTCTGTCCTCACTCCCACAAACGTAAAATTAACCGTTGAAATTCAGATATTGAACGTCAGTTTATTTGATCTCCACGGATATTAATGACAAATTTTGTGACATAATTTTCTGGGATGAAAATGTATGAGCCCCACACATCTTTTGACGCCCAGGGGACCCGCAAATCATAGGGCCAGCCCTGTGTATGCATGGGGGCCAGTTCCACAATTGTATTGGTGATGCTCAGACTTGAAAGCCCACCAACCAAGCTTGCCTTGACCTGTGTTTTCCCCAGTGTTTGCACTGGGGTGTTAATGGTCATAAGGCCCTATTGTTTGGGGCCTTACTGGGTGGTAACACCTTGCATCAATGGCCTTCTCTTCTCTCTGGCCTATTAACTTGAGCTGTGGGCAACCACCACCTGTTATGGACCTCAGAAAGCAACTTAAATAGAACACTTTCCATCCCGCTCACTCACTGGGACCCTCTCACCAGGACAACTTCTTAGCAACATAGTTAGGGTATTGTGTATTTGTACAGCGCCTTATAGATCATCGATATGATCTCAAAGCGCTGTTGTTTGAACACCCTTGGGGACTGTAGTCCAGGTCAGTGGAGTAGCATAAAGCGAAAGGGTGCACTGGGTATGTGTGCACCCCGCGCAGTTTGTGTGGAGGTGGCCGCATTGTAATGGTAGGTGCAGTGCGGTGGTTGTGAGAGATCAGTGGAATGTGTGCAGCCAGGTAGTTGGCCTCTGAGTCTGCATTCTGGCTGCAGTAGGGCCTGTGCAAGAGATTATGTGTGCAGCCAGCTTGATTTTTTTCGTGGTGTATAGCTGCGTTCTACCAGGCTGTTGAGGTGTTCAAGGTGGAGTGTAGGTATGTGGGCAGCTAGGCCAAAATTGATCGAGGGGTATAGCTGCGTTCTATTGTTTATTGGTGTAAAGTGGAGAATGAGCATATTGGTAGGAGTGGGTGTCTCTGCTTGCTGGTAAGAGGTCCCTGTTCCCGTCTACTTTCCGGAGCACGTTGAGCTGGTCGTGTCTGTCCTGGTAGTTCGCGGTAGTGGAACTCCGAAGGGGGTTCTCAGGCTAGTGTGCATTGTGGTGTGAGTGCCCCGTTGGGTGGTCCCTTTTCCAGAGACTGTGTTGTAGGGGTCAGAGGGCCTATTTTTCATGTCCTTGGTCATAGTCCATGTCAGTTGGCTGGGCAGTTCCCAACACGTCTGTGGTTAACTTTGTAATTACCTGGAGAGTCCAACCAAGCTTAGTTGCTATAGCGCCTTGTGTGCGGGGGTTTCCGGCGTCACTCCTAGTGCGCCAGGGTTGCCCGACCTGAGCATGTGCCGTCCCGTGTACCAGAAGGTGATAAGACAAGATCCAGAACCAGATGCAGAGTCCAAACACAGGTGCTACAAGGCTCTGCAGCAGTGGCTCTGCGTGTCGATCCCAAAAGGCAGAGCTTGGCACGTGGTTAGCAGGAACAGGGTCAGACGTGGTGGGAGTGGCTCTAAGTGCTAAGTCCAGGATGGGTAAAGTTTGATGGGAGCAGGCCCAATCGTATTTAGCTGTCTGAGGGCCTAATCATTCTCCAGGAGTGATAGCCCTGTGATTCCCTAATGGTGGGTGCTGTTGAGCCCTAGATTCCAGGTTGGTAGGTGTCAGGTTACCCTTTAGTTTGCAGGCTAGTGAAGGAACGTCCCTAAACGCTCACACCAGAAAAAATACAACCCGCTAGGGAAAAAGGCCCAAGAAACTCTTGCAAGGGTAGCAAGTTTTATTTCTACAAAAAATAGATATCCAGCAAAGAACTCTGCTGACATGGAACGTTCTGCCCAAAAAGGGTACAAGCAGACGCTTAAAAGGGGACACAGCATCATAGGTTGCGCCATTTGTGTACAGTGGAAACCCGTGTGGCTGGTTGGTGTGACACTATACATGGTCAGCCCACTCCACAGGGGACTCCAGGTCATTGGTCCTAGCCTAGTCCATCCGTCTTCCATCATGTGGGGTCTGCTGGACTCATCGTCTCCAGGGAACCAAGGCCACTGTGCACCTTGCATGCTCAACAACTGGCACAGGGGGAGTCTCGAGGTCACACTATCCCACACATCCTTCACTCATCCCAATCGCATCTCTTAGCTTCCAAGGCTTCCATCCTCGCTTTTGAAGTATAATGTATCCCTCCCTGTGCCTTGCATCGCAAATCATGTAATTATGAAATAAAGGTGTGACGACCATGCTCTTAGATTTATTTATGGTGGATGGGCTTATAGCCGGTGGTCTGGGGTCTCCTGGTATCTCGGAAGTCAGGGGTCTTGGGATTAGGGCAGTTGTAGGGGCTATAACTCATGGCTGTCTGGGTGGGGGTCAGAGAGCTGCTTTGGCCTGTGGGTGATAACAGTACACCAAGGCGCCCAATGCTGTCGCGTGGCCTTGCAGGGCACATTCCTTCTAGAACACACATATTGGCCACAACTTATGAACAAAGAAGAGTTTCTGTGAAAGTTAGCAGCATGGGCGCCTCTCATTAGCGCTTGGGCCCAGTCAGATTTCCCCTTTAGGCTCGCAGCCTGTGTCTACCACACTGAATACTGCCTGTCCGTGCAGGCCGATTGCTTTGACTACGTCTACTTAATATCTGCAAAATAGAAAAAATCTGAAAGATGCAGACTGGTGTGAGAGGATTCAAAAAGCCCTAGCAGACAAAATCACCATGTTACAATCCAAAATCGAACAGAAAAAGCTCAGCCTTTCCAAAAAAACAAACCATCCTCCGTCCACCACCCCAAAAACACCTACTTGCCCCCCCTTCTCCTTCTCACCAGTTTCCACTAAAGAAGTAGAAAGCATCATTAAGGGCCTCAAGCCCTCTAGATGCCAAGGGGACTCATGCCCAGCTCCCATCATCCAAGAAGGCGCCAACACTCTGGCCCCCTTCATAACAGCCCTCATCAATGCATCCTTCAAATCAAGCTCAGTGCCCAGCAGCCTCAAGGAGGCCTGGGTCATGCCACTTCTAAAAAAACCTAATCTAGACCCCAATAACCCAACTAATTACAGGCCAATCACCACCGTTCCCTACATCCTAAAGATCCTAGACAGAGTGGCCTACCTGCAAATTCAGAAGCACCTGGAAGACAACAACCTCCTGGGTCTCAGACAATCCGGCTTCAGGCCAAGGCATGGAACAGAGTCAGCCCTACTGGACCTAAAAATCCAGATGGACGAGGCAAAGGACAAGGGTAATCTAGCCATTCTCCTACTGCTAGATCTATCAGCTGCCTTCGACCTCGTCGACCATCAGATCCTCACAGAACATCTGATGACCTCAGCGGCCTTCTCTAACCAGGCGACTGCCTGGATCCAGTCCTTCCTAACCAACCGAACCACCCGGGTCTTCTCCCCAGGGGCATCAGCACTCCCTGTCCCCATCACCTGCGGCGTTCCTCAAGGCTCGTGCGTCTCGACGACCCTATACAATATCTTCACAAAGCTATTGTTTGACCGCCTAGATAACCTAGGTGTCACATACACAAACTATGCTGACGATACCCAGGTTCTCATCACCCTATCAGGGTGCTACGACGAGGACTCCACCAGAATCAACAACCTTTATTTAGAGATCCAAGCTTGGATGGCAGAGCACGGCCTATGCCTCAACGACGAGAAAACTGAGCTCCTCATTGTCGGCTCCCAACATCGACTAAACAAACTAGACCCCCGTTACGCGTCCATCAACATAGACGGTAACCTAATCACAGTAGCCAAAGAAATTAAAACCCTTGGGGTTTATCTAGACTCTACTCTCTCGCTCAAAAGACAGGTGAACGCAACTGCCTCTTCAACAGCTTACACCAATAAGCTCATCAACGCCTGCAAACCTTTCCTATCACCTTCCAGCTGCATTACACTAGCCAGAGCGTTAGTGCTCTCAAAAATTGATTACTGCAATACCCTCTTTCTTGGCTCATCAGAACACAACCTGAACAAACTACAGGTACTTCAAAATAATGCCATCAGAGCCGCCCTCAGTATCCCACGAAACGCCCACATCTCCAGCTTCAGACAAGATGCTCACTGGCTCCCAGTACGAGACAGAATCACCCTCAGATCCCTCGTCATCGTCCATAAATGCCGCTCTAATGACGCACCCAAATACCTGGCAGACAAGTTCCACAACCACACCTCAACTAGACCAACTAGAACACCATACGCACATTGCCTTTCCGTTCCCAAATTCTCCCTAAAAAAAGCAGGTGGCGCCAGCTTCCCGGTCCTAGCTGCCAAACTATGGAACGCTATGCCACCATACCTTAGAGCAGAACCCTCATTTTGGACTTTTAGAGCCAAAACAAAAACATGGCTTTCCAACAAAAACGCTGCTTAATGCACTTCCTCTCTGCATGCCTCTGTTGACCACCTGTAACCCGGTCTGCTACACCGTTGTTGTTTTATCACAGTCTGTATTGTATATTTTTGCCATGCTGTAACTGTTTCTAAGTCTCCGGCGCCCAGCTACCCCAGGGTTCGGTGCGCGGTACAAATAAATAAACTAAACTAAACTAAACTAAAATGGCATCTGCTAATATACACGCACTATGTCTAAACGTCTGAATTTCGTACAATATTATGATTGTGTGGGGACATTTATAATACCCCCCCTGGTCTGTTATAGTTCTTCTAATGGTGCTCGCCTCACCCCAAAGCATCTGGGGAGATGGGATGGGTTCTCTCCCTACCCAACATTCCCCACTTTGGTTACTTCTATGGTAACAAACTCCCCCCCCCACGCATGCGCTCATTATCCCTTCTCACTGCTTCTACATATGGTGGGGTTCCCTTTTGTGGTATCCAGGCCCTATACACAGACCGCAAGCTTTCGGCTGATCGTGCATATTCCCCAGGCGTGCACGTCTTTTAAATACATCCCCCATTGCCTACCAGATCCACCCACACTTCCTCATAATTCTCGAGGTCAGGGTGTGGCACAATGGTGGTGAGATACAGCCTGTCTACTTTGTCTCTATCGGGGATTTGGACCACGCGGGGGATGGCGTGGTCAGTTTGTATTTCGCTATCCTTTGTATTATAAGGTACTTTTGAAACCCCAATTGACACCATCATCATTGCGCTACTATGCACTGCTTTGGCACAACACCGGAGGCCCATTTGGCAGGTGTAGAAGATGCAAAAGATGAACACGAGGACGAGTACCAGCATCTTCACGATGGCGTCTAACCAGGACAGGGCCCAATTAAATGCAACATCAAACAAGTAATTGACTTGTATTGCTCCTTCTTTCTTCATACGAACTCCTAGGCTATGTACGGCTGCAATTATGTGAAATAATGACCCGTTCCCCCCATCTTCGGGAGGTACAAATGTGCAACAGGAATCTCCAATTTTCTGGCACACATGTCCTTCCATAGCCATCAACATATCAAGGATGTAATGGTTCTGCATCGTCATCAGCCTCAGGATGCACAGCTCCACCTTTATGACGTTGAACCCATTCTCGGTGTCATTTGCCAACTGGACCAGCTCCCAGCTTACAATTTGCATCCATTTTGCATTGGCCGCTGCTTGCACGGCGGGTAACAATAGCCAGGTTTCCGCTGAGATGAACAGTCTATATTCATGAGGATTTTCAGCGAGCAATGCTGCTGTGTCTCTCAATAGGTAGTTTGATCTATTCCTCCTCCGCAGCTTCACGTATTGCCCTCTTCCGAGCAGTATGTAAAACTCTGGTGGTGGTAACGGATTCGGTTCTGCAAATATGGGAGAAACAGTCAGGGCTGTGTCGGGTACTGGCCGCCCTTGCAAGTGTTCTTCTAGGATTACTAATAATACTGAGTGCAGCGTGGCCAGCGAACAGTAGCCCCTCCATGATTGTGCAAGTATCCTTGTTGGCCACATACCCAGTAGTAATCCATCACAGCTTCCGTATCCTTCTTCAGGTCAGGAAGCCGGAGGGTTCTGTTGCATCGTTCATTAGAGCCAATAAAAAATAGTTCCTTCGCTGTGGAAGCAAAGTTCATATGTTTCTTCTCAGTGCACCTTCACTGGTTTTTCCATTGCTGCAATCCATGTCAATTTTGTGATGTGCTCTGTTCAAATTTGTGTGCCGGTTGCTTCCACTTGAGCCAGGAGCTCCTCTTCATAACCCAGGAGGCCCTCTGCCAGGCAGCTGAGTGTGGTCCATTGCCATCTATTGTTTATGTATTTAAGTCCTTGGATCACCAGATATGGTTGCTGCAGGCATTTAATGTCTCTCGGATAGTCATTACATTGCAGAGGATCAGTATCGATGAGCCCTAATCCTACTCTGTGTGCCTGGAAGTACATTTAACCCTACACAGCGCAAGATGAACCAGGCACTGTGCCTTTATGATTGGTACTTCCTGTGGTACTAATCCTTGGGTGCTCCTGACGTGTGTGGGATTATTGAACACACTTAATAGCAACCATTTGCATTATCCCTCCCTACCGCACTCATATCCATATACCAACTGTTGGTCATTTCAGAGTGTCACACATATTCAATAGCATCAAGGCCTAGCCCATGATATATGCAGTACTTTGCCCTTCGTGCTTGCCGTTTTAATCTTTCATGTGGCCCCATGGGTTTGCTCACAACACTTCTACTGCTAATATCATCATAAGTGCTATGTAACGAAAATATCTTTAAAAATAAATAAGAATTTATTTTCTAATATTTTGCTCACAATCATGCTAATACATACAGGTGAACGTGTTGATCTGTTATCATTGATAATACGCTCATATTATGCCCATTACTAATGGTATACATATTTACAGTAAAGTCTGTGAATGCACCCCTGCCTCCCCCCTCTTTTATATGATCTCCCATATAAAAGATGCTCCCAATAGATTCCTGATATAAACATTAAAATGGTAAATAGTCCTGTGCTAAAATGCATGTCACACACATAGGAATATGAAGATCTAGGAACAATTTTAATAGCTAAAACGTTTTCTAGCATATACTGAAGGCTCTGAAGCTGCTGGTTACATCGTCTTCTCACCTAAAGGGAAAACAGAATGCATACAAAAGGCATGTAGAGGGAAAGGGAGATAGGGAGAGAGGGAGAGAGGGAGAGAGAAAGAGAGAGAGAGAGAGAGAGAGAGACAGAGAGAGAGAGAGAGAGAGAGAGAGAGAGAGAGAGAGAGAGATTTTATTAAAACTCTATGTTCGACCAGCTGTGTGTTCACAAATAAACTATGGGGCAAAAAGTGTGATATAATATTGTAGTAGCTGCTATATAGTTGGAGATGCAGTATGTGGGCAGGGGCAGGGGCTCTCAAGGTGGCCGTGTACTCTTTGGAGGTGCCCTGCTGACATCAGAAAGATGGATCCAATAGCAAAGCTCCTTTACTTTTACAGCAAGGGGAGTCGAAAATATCACTTCGTAGTGATCATGAAATCTAGGATGATTCCATTTTCTGACAAAACTCCTTATGTAAATAAATTCTCCAGGCAGCAGCGGTTGGGTGGGCAGGGAGTCTGTCATGTTTGCAGTGTCCGTTGTGTCCTCTTGTCGGGGTGGGGCAATCTGTCGGGGGACACGTTTAATTGCATGTGTTAGGGTTGTCAGGTACTCTTTAAATTCATCACCTAAGACCGCTGCCGCCCTATGGGCATGTGATGCCCTCCTGACAGGGAAGATGGGCGTACTCATGCGCCTACCAGTGACCACCTCATGGGGTGATAAATGGCGGTCCTTGCTGGGTTGTGCGCGTAAACCGAAGAGGGCCAACGGTATGCAGTACACCCAGTTCTTCTTTAACGTGGTGCAAAGCTTAGATAGCTTGCTCTTGAGAAGCCCATTGATCCTCTCCACAATGCTGTTGGCCTGGAGGTGATAAATCGAACACATCCGGATTTTGATGGCAAGTAGTGCTGTGATCTCTTGAAAGAGCTCATTGAAAAAATGTGTCCCATTATCTGACCTTAATGCGTCACACACGCCCCATTGGGGGAAGACCTCAGGCACAAGAAATCTGGCTGCACATTTGGCATCCCGATGTGCACAAGGTCCTGCTTCGACCCACCGTGAAAATGGCAAACCCCAGCAATCAAGTATTGGGACCCATTACATTTCTCCCCCATGACCGTGTAGGCTATGTGTAGCTTGTGGAACGTCCCAATGGGGCGGGGAAAAGTGCCCTGTAAAATTCAGAGCATTTGTGAGGTGCCCCTGAAGATTAGGCACTCACCAACCTTCCTGTATGTCTGCTACAATGTGTTGTTTTGAGCTGTGGGAGGAGTGGTGAATTTGGTTGAAAGCTAATGCTAACAGTTCCTGAGGAATAACTGCTTTACTAAATTCTTCTTCTCTGTCAGTGGTGTCGCTATGTAGCAGGCAAAGGATCTAAAAGGAAACCAGCAACCTTTTGTTAAAACCTTTGAGGTTGTAAGCAAAAAATAAATAAATAAATAAATAAATAACTGCTTCACTAGTGCACTCCTGCCTCCACAATAAGTCAGTCGGGATTGTTTACACCCTCTTTTAATCCATAGCTCTTTCTCCTCATTTAACAGCTTTTCGTTGCAGTTCAATAAGATGTGCAATAGGCACAGCTGTATATGGGGTGATCTGTTGTTTAGTTGAAGGAATGTTCATAACATACTTAGCGAGAGTGGGTACTGGGAGATAAGTCGCCATTTTGGCCACTGTATCGTTTCCCAGTGAAACATCGTCTGTGTTATTGGTATGGGCGGCACACTTAACCACCGCCACTACAGAGGGTTGGGACAATGCAGAGATTAATATGTTTAGCAGTACGGCATGCTGTACTGGGGAACCATCCGCTCTCCGGAAACCCCTCAATTTCCACCCCGACAGATAGTCATGCACTGTTGTAGTGACGTATGCCGAGTCAGAATAAATAGTCACGTGGCACCCTTGTGATGCCTGCAGTCCCACAATGAGCGCTATGAACTCCGCTGCTTGGGCCAAATAATGCATTGACAGTCTTTTCATAATCATTGTCTCATATTCACCTCCCTCGAGTCGTACCACTGCGGAGCCCGTATGTCTCTGGCCGTCTCCTGGTCAATTGTTGCTGACCCGTCAACAAAGAGACCGTCCCCCTCCTTCAATGGGCTATCTCTTGCCTTAGGAATGTCATCTTCCTCCCCTTCGTATGTGACATTGCTAAGTCCTCCTCTGTACACATTTCTGTCAAAAAGGTGGCAGGGTTCATTGTTTTGCAATGCACAATATGGATGTTTGGACTTGAGAGGATACTTTGGTATACTGAAGCTCTCTGTGAGGTCAAGGTAGATTTTCATTGCTACCTTTTCCAACTTGGCTTCAGGTAAGCGTTACTTTTTTTGAGTGCCTTTGGCACATTTAAAGTAATATAGCGCTTCATTCTAATGCAATCCGACCCTCGAGGTCTGCGCTGCTCCCTCTCCAGCCTCCCCTCCAATCCCGCCACCCAAGCCCTCCCTCTGGCCCCCATTGGTCCACCACTCCTTATCTTGGACCTGACCTGGGCAGCCCACTGCCCGGCAGCCCCTTCGGCTAAGGGCCCCCAGGCAAAGGACGGCTCCTACATCGGCGGCTCCAGAAAGTGTCTGCAGGTGCCCGCGGGGGAAGCAAAGGAAGCCAGCAGCCCACAGACACCAACAAAACTGTAAGTGTGGCATGGGTGGGGTGTAGAGCAAATACTCTACTCCAGAAAACCCTCGCCACTCTACCATACCTTCCATAACGTAGACTGCCATAGAATTACACCATGCATACTTAGAGAGATTTGTGACCACCTGCCTAAAGCAACTCTTGGCTGAACTGCAAAGGTTGCATTCCATTACACACTAACATACTAGCCAATGATAACTAGTGCCACACCTATAGAGAGCGTTCAAGATTAGCCTGCGTCACATCTAGACAGGATTATGAATGTTAGCATATGCCACACTTAGATGTCATCCTTAACTTTAGCTTGCGTCACATCCAGACAGGATTATGAATGTTAGAATGTGCCACATTTAGATGGAATTCTTAACTTTAGCTTCCATCATATCTAGACAGGATTATGAAGGTTAGCATGTGCCACACTTAGATGGAATTCTTAACATTAGCTTGCGTCACATCCAGACAGGATTATTAATATTAGCATGTGCCACATTTAGATGGAATTCTTAACTTTAGCTTCTGCCACATCTAGACAGGATTATGAATGTTAGCATGTTCCACACTTAGATGGAATTCTTAACTTTAGCTTCCGTCACATCTAGACAGGATTATGAATGTTAGCATGTGCCACACTTAGATGTCATCCTTAACTTTAGCCTGCGTTGCATCTAGATAGAAATGTAAATATTAGCATGTCCCACACTTAAATGAAACTGTGAATGATGACAAGTGCCTCACTTGGATGGAATCATGATCACTGGCCTGCCTCGCATCTAGACTCAATACTGAAGATTAGCAAGTACCACACTCAGATGGAAAAGTGAATGATAGCAAGCATTACACCTAGACACAATTGCAAGGAAAGAAATGACAATTAACCAATTCAACAAACAATTTCATCCCTCTGCATACACCTCTCAAACTCTAACCAAACACAACCACAAGCCTAAAACACAGCAATCCGCACAAACTTCACTACACTGCAACAACAAAACAAACCACACATAGACTTGCACAACAGAACACGACGACTACCAACCGTAAAACACCCCAAGCCCAGCCAACGGACCCACCGGGCTGAGGCTGCCAACAGCACATCACTGCTCTCTTGCACTTTTCCATCTTATTCCCACTAACTCATCCCCTCCTTCTCCCTTTTTCAGAGCCACCAGAGCGCCAGGGGACCACTCCGGTGGTGACAGGGCGCAGTACAAATATCCTTTAACATGAACATTAACATCTCTCTAAAATGGCGAACACATACAAAGTGATGAAACACCCCAACACGATTGTGGAATTTTTCTCAATTGCGAACGCAGCTGCAGCCAGTACTTGCTCGCAGGCAAACTGTCCTTGCATCACTCAGTCTAGTGTGCCACTGTAGTAGGCCAATGGTTTGTGGGTATAAACCCTTTATATCGAAAATTATATACTGAATCACTTATATATCTAAACATATACCTTGAAAACCCTTATATCGAATATATTTATGGTGGCGTAAAGGATTAATATTTTGGGGAAATGATTAGGATGGGTTTTTAGGGTTTGGCAACAGAGGTTTGGGGGGTACCCTCAAAAATAAAAATAAAATGAAAACAATATTAATGCAATATTCAGTTTTGCAAGGTAAATGTTTCGATATATAAGTGATTCGATATATAATACCTTGGTATAAAGACATGTAACCTGGTTTGTGGCCCATTTTAGTCTTCTCAGTCAATACTGCAGCCAAAAGTTGACCGTTAGAATGTGACAATATGCATAATTCCTGTATGCGGCAGTCTTGGGAGGATAGCCCAGTGGCAAAGTGCTTGCCTTGGAAGCAAAGACGCCACAGAGCAACAAAGGTTCGATCCCCGGGTCCGCGCTTATAAACCTCCGGGTATTAAGCACGTTATAAATAACCAATAATATTATATCATGTAGCGAGTATTGGAGCTGTAGATATCACTTCCTTTGAATCATTGACATTTTTGATCATGTCTGCTGTCCATTCAAATTTGTGATTGTCTTTTTGTGCTTTCTTGAGGGGCTGCAGGAGCAGCCTGGTGTACGCGGCATAGTCTAGAATCCATGCTCTGCAGTAGTTGCATGACCCTAAGAATTTCTGCATCATGTCTTTCACTGTAATGAGTCTAGGGGTGGCGCGCACAGACACCACTCTGTCTGGTATGATTATTTTACCGTTTGCTGATATTAACTGACCTAGATACAGCACTTCTTACTGGCAGTACTGAAATTTGGCCGCGTCAACTTTGTACCCCTTGTGGGCCAGGAGTTGTAGGAGTGTGAGTCTCTTGGGCAGTGCTGCTCACTGTCGCTACATACAAGCAAATCGTCCACTTACTGAATGATCGTGATGGGAACTTGAATGTTTCCTAAGTCAGCGTGCAATATTCTGTTAAAAATGCTTGGGCTCTCGCAGTAGCCCTGAGGCAAACAAGTGTGTTCATAGAGATTTCCACTAGGGGTAAATGCTGTGAGATACTGTGAGTCGGGTGCAGAGGTATTGAGAAGAAGGCGTTTTTCAAATCCACCACTGTAAAATGGGTCACCTCCTTGGGGATACTGCATAGAATGTTGTCGGAGCTTGGAACCACTGGAAACTCCTTCTGTACCACATCCTTTAGCGGGTGTACATCCTGGAATATTCTCCAATTGCTCCCAGTTGCCTTTTTGACAGGGTAGATCACCATGTTACACAGGGATGTGGATGGCACTATTATCCCTTGATTGATCAGGGCCTATCGTGTCTCTAATTCCCTCCTTGGCTTCTCTCAATAGTGGGTACTGTTCCACCCGGGGTAGCACTGCCCCTGCTTTTAGTGTTATGTGTACTGGGGTTACTTGCTTTAAAAACTCAACCTCATGTGGGTTGGCGGTCCACAACTCCTTAGGTACATATTATAAGTCTTCTTCAATAAAGGGGAGGCAGAGCCACAGCAGCCGCAGGGGGCATTGCACTCTTGGGTACTGCACCATGATCTCGCAGGGGATGCACATCTCTAGAATTATTTCTCCATCACTGTCATTATTCTCAAACAATTCTGCATCTATCACCTCCTTAAGAGGTACAGTGAGGTCAATGCAAAGCACTGTACGCCACTCTCCTGTCCGTCCCTAGTACAACCACTCTCTTCGCTGATACAACCAACCAGTGCAGGTCTAGGGACAAGATTGTGCCCACCACCAATTCCGGAGACACCACGGGGCGAAAGATAAAGTCTGTCAGCACTCTCCCAACAGCCCTTAGTAATACGTGGCACTTCCTCCACAGTACTGTTATTCCATAGATAAACATGGCTAGGTCTACGGGTATCCCCGGACCACTACATCCCCTGCCATTGAATGTATCGCCACCAGTGCTCTTATTGCACACAGCCCTGGCGTGGCACAAACAATGCCTTGATCTGTGAACGAAATCGTCATGTTCAGCTTGCTGAGCAGATCTTTCCCCAACAAGTTGACAGGAGAGGTTTCAGAGTACAAAAAGGGTGCATGCACCACCTTCCCTCCCACCTTTACATCCAAATCTTTAGAGTATGGAACCATAGGAATAGCCCCAAAGAAGCCTTGCGTGTCAGGAAGTTTTGTACGATAATGGCAAGTCCCCCTTACTGATGCATGATTTTGCAGCATCCGAATCAACCATAAAAATGAATTGCTTGTTTCCTATCTCTGCCCCCACCAAGGGTTCCTAGGGTCATTGACAGGACTGGACATGCAAGAGTTCTCTGTGGGCTGTCCTAGTCAGGTTATGTATTTGTTCCGGGAAACAAAAAGGGGGTTCCCCCACCATGGCTGTGACTCAGAATGGGGTGACCATACCATTTGGTGTTCTATTGAATGGGGTTGTGCCACCTCCCTGTGAAATGTGTGTGGGTGTGTGTATTGTTGTACTGCTTGCTGACTGCTGCTGAGCAGTGGTAACTCTGTGTAGACCGGGTGTATCTCATAGGGTACAGATTCTTTCTGGGCACTGTCCTTGTGGGGGCCCCTGGGGTGGTGGGCTGTAGTTATACCCCATCCCTGGTCTGCTCCTGCACTCGTTTAAAAAATGCCCCCACTTCCCACAGTTCCGACATTGTGAAGACCTCATTCCCCCCCTCTGGGTCCTATTCCCCCAAAGCCCCCCTCTTGTCTTCGAAACCCACCTCTTCCTCGCTGCTGTCCTCCTTGTTGCCACTGTGGGTTGGGGTACTGTGTACTCCCAACCCACTGTCCTTGTCTTTCTTCTGACCAAGTCAGAGCTATTCTAGTGTTTGATAACTCTTGGCCATTTCCTGCCGACTGTGTCTGCACCGGCGATGCTACTCATGCCTCCACAGCGATTTTACTAATTTGTTTTGTACTAGTTTCGCTTCCTCTGCTTGCCGCCTCTGGGCCATTTCCTTGTCACATTCCTTTATCCCCTTGCAATGGTGTGTTATTATGCTCTGTATTTTTTCCCACCCCTTTGCGTCGATGCTCACTATTTTGACTAGTGCCTTTTGTACGTCATTGGGCAGGCATTTTTATTTCTTTATTTGTTATATATTTTTAACAAAAAAGTAGAAAAAGGGTATTGACTGGTCCCACGAGTGACCCGTCTCTGCTCTCCACATCTCCTGAACTTTAAGAATAAACTGAGAGGGAAGTTCATCATCGCCCATGATACAGTGTATTATCGACTGTAGGACAGGTGTGTCAGGGAACGCTTGCCATAGCGCATCCCATATTTGTGCCTGACTCTTGTTAAACAATGCGCCATCATGTGCATCATTCTCAAAATTCACTCCAGGTTATCCTGCTTTACCCACACATCCTCGGCCTGGTCTCTGATAAAATCTACCAATAAGCTTTTTATGTTGCCGACTGCCAGTCGTACTCCAGCTGTCTGTTTTTGAATGTATAAATCCACTTATCCGCACCCGCTGTGAGAGGTGGGAGCACCTTTATCAAATAGTTTTATCCATCTGCGCCTATGGAACATAGTGCGGCCTGCCAGACCCCTTATGTATAAGGGGCATTTGCATCTTTGCACTACCCCATCCATCCTTTTTTCACTTCCTTTTATCCTTGCTACTGCCATCCGGCCAAACCTGCTCCTCAACCTTCCATCCCACGAACTCTCCACCCGGGGAGTTTGTTCTGGCACTTGCTCTGCATCCTCTTCCTCATCATCCTCAAGCTCATCAAATGCACTTGACTCGTCTTCCTCTCCTCTGCAAGATCCTAAATTCTCATAGCCTAAGCTGTACGTTCGCTCACTCCCCTCTCCTTCCTTCTCTATATCTTTTCTGAACAAGAAGTCTCCTATTTTCCACCCATCTGATCCTTGCTCTGCTGGTTTATCGGATTTTACTTTGATCTGTGCTGCCCGCAAACTAGTCAATTCTGTTCTAGCCACTGCCAGTGCCACTTCTCGGTGTCTTTTATTGACATCAGCATCCGCTGGGGCATCCATAGGGGATGCATATGAGGGTGGTGGGGCTGGGGGCGTGGCCTGAGCACATGCAGTAATGACGTGACTGTGAAGAGCTCCAGCTAAGATACTCTATAGGTCCTTCTTTGCGGCAGTGACTACGGTGGATCCACGCATACCTGTTGTCCTTCATGGTAGGGGACAACAAGTGTTTATTCTGAGCAAAACCGATGCTTCACAGGGAGTGAAGATGGTCTCAGAGTCTGGGCTTCACATGCCCAAAGATGGCTGCCGCAACAGCCTGATGGGCCTCTTTCCCCGGCCTGGCCCTGAATATGTGGTCGCGAGACAGACTGCTGCCCTACACCAGTACTGCCCGACGTGTCCTTTAGCTGCCATTGCTGATCTGAGGATATTCCCTACACGACACTACGTTCTGTGCGACATGTGGAATTGCACAACAGGATCTGCATTGAGACAGACCTGAGAGGGACACCCCGCCTGCGTGGCAGTCTGCAGTAATCCTCAGTGAGTGAGCTAGCTGAGGCACTGGGTGGCCTGTCACTGCACTCACGTTGCAGAGTGCTGGACGGGTGCTGCTGGCTCCTGCTGGATCTAAGGTATGCCGACCACTGCAGCGCGTTTGGACTGGCTCCCCGAGCCCCTGTTTTGTTGTTTTCGGTGCCTTCAGAAATCTGCCCACTGAAGGCCCCTGCCTTCCACCTCCCCCTAACGTTGTGCCTGAGTGAGTGTGGCTGGCAATTGGTCCTCTCCCCCAAGCAATATGAGAGCCCCTGTGTTTTTTTTGTTGTTTTTTTTGGTGACTTAATTACACGCCCTGCTCTTTCCTCTGACGACCCGGGTTGAACCCCCTGGGGCCTGGGAAGCAACCTGCCCACCGGATGCATCTGCCTTCAACCCCCCCCTGCAATGTGCCTGAGTAAGAACGGCTGGAAGTGGTGCCCCAAATGGCAGTTAGACAACTGCACTTATGCTCTGCATTTTATGGCCCATTGAGAGCAGACACCTATGGGGGCCCCTAATGAACATCTGCGGCTGCGTCACTGGGGTGGCCTGTACACAGCGGACTGCGTCATTGGGGTGATCTAAAGGTTTGAGTTTCTTTGTTGGATTGGAGTTACGCAGTTCACCCAGACCTGTCTACAAGGCCACCCTACACCATGTCACCCATCAAAAACAAGGGGAACCCCACAATCATGGACTCGTTTTATGGAAAGGGCAAACCAAGCAATTCCTTGCAGGTGGAGTGCGTGGAGCAACCAACAGTGCTTGAAGCACCACAAAACCCACATGAAGACCAAGTACTCACGGATATAGCAACCCTACGGTCCTCTCTCGAAACTAGGATTGACAAAGTCAAAATTGATAACCAGTTGCTCTGACAAGACATCAGGCACTTGGCAGAGAGGATCACCACCACGAAGGGTTAATTAAAGAGACTATGACCACCATTAAATATCTATAAACAAAGGTCAACATATAGGAAAAATAGAAAGCATCACTGGAGCTGCGAGCAGAGGACGGAGAAGGCAGGTCACGCAGGAACAATGTGAGGGTACTAGGATTACCAGAGGGTACTGAAGGTCACAACCCAACCACTTACAGTGAGAACTTGCTACTACAGGAAATCGGCCTCGGCAATCTATCACAGGGATTTGTGGTTGAATGGACACACCGGTCCTTACAGAAGAGACCTCCACCCGTGTCTCACCCATGACCTGTGATTGCCAGGATCCTTAACTTCTGCAACAGGGAAGCAGTGCTGAAATACTCCAGAGAGGGAGGTGAGATCCTGAGGGGCAGCTTAAACATTGTTATTTATCAGGTCTACACACCAGCGGTCCAAAGGGCGAGGAACACCTTTGTACCCATGAAAGCAAGACTCCTACAGCTAGGAATTAAATATATGCTTATGTACCCTGCAAGGTTGCAGATCATACACCACGGCAGAACACAAATGCTGGACTGCTCAGAGGCCGCAAACATGCGGATGGACCATAATAATTTGTCCAGCAAGGACAATACTGTCCGTAAGACGGTTCTGGAACACTGGTAAAAAAAAAACACACAATAGATGATGCCTCACAGAACTTATAATTTAATTCAATTATTTCATATTCAGGACATCAGACTGTAATGAAGAGTGTGATGGGTTAGTGATGAATAGCCATAAAAATTGCATACATTATTTTAAGAAATACATTCAAAGTACATTCATTAAATATCTCTCAGATCTTTGTAAACAAATCTCATTTCTAAAAACACCTTTTTCATATATCTACATACACAAAGCCTATTTTGAAAACATATTCAATGTGCAAAATAGATAGAACATATATGTGCAAAATCCGCTTGTTGGGAAACACTGTTCATTTCCTGCACAAGTTCACCTATTTTATTTATCAATCTTTCCCAACGTTCTTTTTGTGTTTTCTCACTTTTTTACAATCATTTTAAGTTTCAATCACAGTCTTTTCAAGTTTATAAGGCACGTCAACTAGAGGTATTCCAGAAGAGTATATGGGTAACCAACACTCACCTATTGTTAATTTCTGAATATCGTTTTTGCACTTAGTTTCGACAAAAAAGTCATTTAGTTCCACCTGAACTGATGTTCGTCTTCTTCAGGACTAGAACATGACCAATGAATTATACTTTTTAGACAAGATAACTAATATCATTTGGTATCTTCTTATTTTCTTTTTTGTTCTTTTATCTATGTGTGCACCATCCCATGAAAAATTCGAAATCATTTCTGAGAAATGAGAACAAACATATAAAACCTGATTAGAAACACTGCCCATTCACAACTCTTCCTACAATCACATAAGGTCCCATTTACTTCATTAAGAAGAACATTTACCTAAATGTTTCTTCCTGGTATGGATACGGGCAATAGACTCTGTCCACCCTCGATACTTGCACGATAACCCTCAATTATCTGCATAGACATAATTTAAAATTGAGAATTAGCCTCTTATTCTAATGTGTAAATCTACCGTGACACATCCACCAAAGGCATGCAGCACAAGTCACTAACCTCCGCTATGTACATGTATTTTCTCTCCTTCTCTTCTGACCAGCCGTTCTATTTCAAAAGGAATAGTTCACCAACACCTTCTTTCATCTAGCATCTGATTACATCTGTGCCAATTAGGTTTAGACTAATGTCCTGTTTAAAACAGAGGTCCTCACATTGCAATGAAGGGTCCAGACTTTACACTTTCTGGGCTATAGTTCTACACATGGACAACAATGTCACATCTAATCAGGTGTAGCGCTAAACTTTCACCCCATTGCCACCAGCACTAAGACTAGGGATTCCATGCCCAGGTTTAAATACAGGACAGAACTTCCTCTCTTGAATTCTCTATATGCGCCACTCAATTTGCGTATCTTTACAAACTACATGTCTTTAAGACTGTGCACTTAGAAAACATCTTACTTTGCATCACACTTCCCATCCGCTAAAATATCTGTATCCTCGATTGTTGCATCTAGTGGAAAAGGGTACGGCAATGTAACTGTTTAAATGTACGTATTTGTTGCATAGTGATAATTCCCCATGTCTTCACCGAACCGGGAACACTGGTCCACATTATGAAACCCGGGTTGGACCGCAGAGCATTGCTTGTTGCTACTTGTGACCCTTATCCAGACAAACACTCACGCAATAGCTATAGTAACAGAAAAGACAGGGCTACGAAGCCCCCGGCTCTCAACCTGGATTCCCCTGATGCGGCAACGCCCGTTCGCCACTCCACTCAGTCAATGTCCTTTAATGTACAGAAGGGGTGGAATCCAGCTGCCCACCGCTGGTCTTATCTGCCCGCTCACAGTTGACGCTGGGCACCGGCCTGTTGCCGGCGCCTCCACATGGTACACCATAGTCATTCATGGCATTTGAGGTACAGGACAGTCTGAACAATTGACAATTGTTTGGCTACAAGTTAAGGTTACATTGTTAATGTTACTGTGTTGTTGTGTTAAGAGGCTTACAATGTACTAGGACTACAGGGGGATGATTGCACCCGGGGTGGGGCCGTTTATTACTTGCTCTGGTAATGTCTCCAATGGCTGTGTTGGGGGAAAGCGGGCCTATGTGATGCGACTGTGGCCCTTCAGGCTGCCACGATCTGGTGTGGGTTGGGCTGCGTGGGAACTAAAGGGGCTGGTGTGGTGGTAGCCTAATCATGGCGCAGATTAAGGTTCTAATTTGGAACGTGAAGGGGCTGGGTCATACATGCGTAGAAATAGTGCTAAATCCTACCCATCTCGTAAGAAGATCACTATAGCCTTGCTCCAAGAGACCCATTTACTGTCAGAAGACCAGACGCAATCTTAAACTGTTGGGGGGGGGCACTGGTTATGGCGCGTCATACTCTTAAGTTCGCCCAGAGGGTCCTTATATGGATAGATGGGAAATTGCCGTTTCAACCACTAGAGGTGATCAGAGACAAGAATAGGAAATATCTGATTCTGCAGTGTTTCCTTGAACAAGGAGAAATATGTATTGTTAACTCTTACTTTCTGAACCAAAACATACTAGACCATGTACGTACACTTTCTGGGCAAATTGCGTCCAGACGAGATGTTTTCCTCATATGGGCTGGAGACTTTAATTGTGTGAAGGACACTATGCTTGATAGATCCTCCTTTGTCCGTTCTGGCCCTTCACCCGCCACCAATGCCCTAAACGAGGTGCTGTCTGAATTGAATCTGATAGATGTATGGAGGGAACTGCATCCAGACACCAGGAGCTATTCCTTTTATCCATCCCCCCATAAGCTCCATACCAGAATCGACTACCGCAGAATATTTGGGCCGCACGTTTTCGGACCAATCCCTCCTGGTAACACTATGGGAACTTAGGGGTCCTAGGCCACCTATACCGATGTGGCGCATGCCCACTGAGGCTTTGGGGGATGCTGCTTTTAGGGACAACCTGTGGCACACGATAATTACACTTTTCAAAGAAAACATTGGCAGTGCGGGCCGTTGGGGTACTGTCTGGGGAGCCATGAAGGTGATTGTAAGAGGAGAAATTGTAGCCAGAGCTGGGGGAACTTGCAGACAACTGAGGGAGGAGCTAGAGGCCATGGAAAATGACATAACGATGTTGGAGACCGCATACCCAGGACTACGATCGGCTGAGGGGGAACTTGCACTTAAACCGTCCCAATACCTACAGGCATGGGAGAGACTGGCTGAATTTGATTATGCTACTAGGATAGCGCGGGCTCACACGCAGGGGGACAAATCTGAGAAGACTTTGGCTTGGCTCTGCAAACGGGAATGATCTAGACCCCTAATTACACAACTACAGGACAACTGCGGTACACTACGGCGCTCCCAGGCCATAATCAATGCAGTTTTCATAACCCTTTATGCACATTTATACAAACCTGATGCTCAAGTGCCCCTTGGACATAATTTATGAAGCCCTTTTCTTGATCCACCTCCCAAGGTTCACTGGGGAACAGAGTGCATCCCTAGATCAACCCCTTACGGCGGCAGAAATCAGTGAATCAATGACCTCCCTTTCCACTGGTAAGAGCCCGGGTAGGGATGGCCTCCCAGGGGAATTTTATAAAAATATGTGGTACCACCTTCTTCCCTCACCCAGGAAGGCTCCCTAACACTCCGTTTGCCTTTGCTTAATATTGTTCTTAAAAAACGAATAATGCAAAAAAAATACAATAAACCACATCCACACCACACCAACAACCTCACTTTCCACATTTTCACAACCTCTACACTCTCTCATATCCCCGTCCCCCACTTGTTATCACTTGCAAGAGTATACTCACATGCGCGGGTTCAGCCAAATTCCTCCGTCATGGGGTTCCCAATAACACCAGCCTGCACTCTCCTCTGAGCTGCGCCCCGCTCCAAAGACCAGACAGGAATTCTGCAAAGACGGCTCCTGTAAAACCACTCGGAATACACGTTTTTCAGAACTGGTCGCTGTAGGTGGCCATGGCCCCTCTGGAGAAGCGGCCTGGACACCTCCACAAGTATGGTGCGGGGGTGCTGGGATCACGTCGGGGTCCCCAATTGAAGGCATGCCCGCAAACACTCACACCAGCAAAAATACATCCCACTAGGGAAAATGGCCCAAGAAACTCTCTACAGTAATAGGTGCGTCAGCAAAGAGCTCTGCTGCCATCAAACATTCTGGCAAAAAGGGGACACGGCATCATGGGGTGCGTCATTTGTATACAGTGGAAACCCACGTGGCTGGTTGGTGGGACCCTATATATGGTCAGCCTGCTCCATAAGGGACGCCAGGTCATTGGCCCAGCCCTGTCCTTCCGTCTTCCATCACATGGGGCCTGCTCGGCTCATCGTCTCCAGGGAACCAAGGCCAGAGAAGCAATGAGCTACATTTGCAAACAGTGCCACTCCATCATTATACAGTGCCCCTGGCATGAGCATAGGCTGGCACAGGGGAGTCTCGAGGTCCCACTAACCCACACAACCTTCACTCCTCCCGATCGCGTCTCTCGGCTTCCAAGGCTCCCACCCCGGATGTTGAACTATAATTTATCCCTCTCTGTACCTCACATCACAAATCATGTCATTATCAAAAATAAAGGTGGGACCATTCCAAGATGGCCGCCGGCGCAGGGAGACGTGAGTGAGACGAGCTCCCGCCGGGCCTTTGCAGCACCGCAATAAGAAACGATCCGGAGGGTGGCAGTTCCTACATCCGGCACCGAACATCGTCCAAAGACACAGGACGCACACCGGAGAAGTTTCCCCGAGCCCCGACACCCAGAGACGCCGTGGAGAGGAAACCCCCCCCCCACCGTGCCGACAAACCGTCCGACGCGGCCGAGGGAGCGGAGCAGCGCGGGGCGAGGCGGACCGCCGCGTGATACAGAGGAGATAGATGGCAAGGATGGTCCGGGAAGGAATGAGGCCCAGCATAGCAGCGCCCGCAGAGACGATCAGAGAACCGGCGGCCTGGCGAGGTGGAATCGGTGCCTCCCGACACCAGCAGAACTCGTGGAGGGAGCGGGGGAGAAGCAGGAGACGCTCCGAACGCAACCCGATGCTCAGAGCTGAGGGGCACCAGAAGAAGTTCCCGGCCCGGAGGACTGGAAGGTGAGGCCCCCCCATCCACCAGATCTCCCCCCCGGCCCCCTAGCGAAGCGGCGGGCGGCCCCTGAGAGCGCTAAGGGGAATCCCACATCCTCCCACACGGCCATAACAGGCGGCGGGAACCGCAGGAAGCCCTGACAAGATAACAACAACAAGGGAGGACCGTCCACCCCCCCTCCTAGGCAAGACGGAACTGGACTGGGGACAGAGAAGCGCAAGGGGGAGAGTTAATCCACCCCTCTAGGAACACCCCCCCCCCCCCGAAAAAAACACCATCAGCTCAAACCGAAGCACACAGCAGGCCCCTTCTAGGGCCACCGCTCTAGCTAACACAGCGCAACCATCGAACAGAGAGGGGTAGACATGGACGAGATTCGCGGCGGTGATCGTCTGTGGGAATCATGTCTAGAGCGAAAGTGAAGGGAGGGGGAACCCAACAGAACCAGCAATCCACTAAGCAGGACTCCAGCCTTATACAGATGTGGGCAGTGGAGACCCCAGCATCGACGAGAAGTAGGCCCCTGGAAGCCATGCCGACAATGCCCATGTCGGAAATGGACCACATCGCCACCAGCGACCTACCCCCAACAAAAGAAGACATGCACTCCTGGTTTAAAGAGCTACAGGATAAGCTCATGTCGACAGTTCAGGATCAATTCGCCGCAATCAAACATGACATGCAGCAGGCAATCCATGATGTAAAACACGACATTGCAAACCTGGAAGAAAGGACAGATACCCTACAAAAAATAGTGCAAAACGCAGAGGAAGAGGCTCTACAAAACAGCGAAACACAAGAGCACGTCGTCCGTTTGACCCACAATCTGGAAATTCAGTGCGAGGACCTAGAAAACAGGTCCCGCAGATCGAACATACGCATTAAAAATATGCCAGAATCGGTCACGGACAGGGACCTAAGGAAAGTGGTGCAGGAGGTTGTCAGGGATATCATTGAAACACAAGACTCAGAGGCAGTGGGGATAGACCGCACCCATAGAGTGGGCCCAAAACGCACAGGGGCACCAGGGGAGAGACCCAGAGACGTGTTGGCTGCTCTATCCTCCTACCTGCAAAAAGAACTCATACTACGGAGAGCGAGGCAGCTTGAACAAATCAAGATGAACGGGGTGGACATTCAGCTGTTTCAAGACCTATCTGCCGCAACACTCCAAAAAAGAAGAGAAATGGCCCCACTCGCTAGAGAACTGGTCAAGAGAGAGATAAAATATAAATGGACATTCCCTTTCGGTCTACTGTTCGACTGGGAGGGTCAGCAGAGGAGGGTGACCACCCTGGAAGAGGGGCTGGGCATCATGGATATCCAGACAGACGAGCCATCGACCAAAAACCGAAAAAAGAAGGGGGAGCAACAGAGCAGACCAGGGGGATGGGAAAGGGTCCGCCAGAAAAGGAAACGGCATGGAAAGGGAAATGAAGAGCCAAATGATACAAACTAAAGGACGTGAATCTACAGCTCAAGAGAATCGGTGCCCAGAGGCAGAACATGCTCTGCGGAACAGTACCCAATGACGGAACTCGTACTGAACAGACTCAGTAGGCCCGGTATGGAACTGGGACGTCTCACATCGAGGCCATGGGATGACGTGGGGTTTAGGACTCCCCGCAAAGTTAGCCTCGAGTCCACAGAGGGCAGGGAGCGATAGGCGGAACGCCAGAGCTACCTTAGGTACCCGGGCCCTCCTCGGGAGCACAAGTCGGAACAAAGTTAAAGGTTGGGGGTCAATCTTACAATTTGGGGGGGAGGGGGAGGTGGGGGGTCGCTCCGGAAGAGAGTGGGGAATATTCAACTCGGGCAAGAAGAGCACCCAGAAAGGACAACCGAAATGGGGAAGACAAGATTCGTAACCTTAAATGTAAGGGGCTTGAACTCCCCCGTGAAACGGAAAAAAGTAGAGAACATGTTAAGGAAGGAAAAGGCTGAAGTACTACTGCTCCAGGAGACACACGTCAAAGCACAGGATAGGGGGAAAATTCGCCTCAGAGGCTATGATATATTGGCACAATCCAACGCAGTGGAGAAGAGGGCGGGGGTGATGATCGCAGTTAAGGTTGGTCTGGAAGCAACCCTGATCGACAAACTCTCCGACAAAGAAGGAAGATTTGTGTTCGCCAATATCAAACTGCACAACACCACACTGACACTGGCTTCCATATATGCCCCTAACACGGGCCAAGATGGCTTCCTGAGAGACACGATGGGGAGGCTTGAGGAGTATGCGAATGGTGAAATAATCATAGGAGGGGACTTTAATATGGCCTGGCACCCTCAAATCGACTGGAGAGCGGGTGGGCCCCACCACCAAGGCGCCCCATCAGAACGACTTAAACGGCAGATGGAGGGTATGGCATTGTGCGATGCATGGAGAGAACACAAAGGTCAAACCAAGGGATACACATATTACTCACAGGTCCACAATACGATGTCTAGAATTGACTACTTCTGGGTGTCAGTGGGGAATTTGGGTAAAATACAAGACATGGAGCTGGGACCCATCTCTCTGTCAGACCACGCACCCCTCTGGATGGACCTGTTGACCCCAAGGAAAGAGAAAGGAATTTGGAGATGGCAACTCCCACAGGAGATACTGTCAGACCCAGTGATGGGAGAATCCATTAGGGACAAGGTCAGAGAATTCTTCGAACACAACGATACAGGGGAGATTGCCCTGAGTACGGTGTGGGAGGCGTTCAAGGCAGTAATCAGGGGCCACTTAATTGCCCTCAAAGCAACAAGGGACAAGCAAACACAGCAGTGGGAAACTGAACTGGAAAGGAAGCTGTCCAAAATCCGGGAAGAACTATTGGTAAATCCCACCAGGAACTTAAAAAGGATGCTTAAACACACAGAGGGGCAACTGGAACTCCTCTGCAGCAAAAAAGCCCAGAGATCTCTCCTATACCTCAAACAAAGATACTACATAAAAGCTAATAAGGCAGACCGATATCTAGCCCGATTACTCTCGTCAAAGCGAAAAACAATGACCATCCGGAACATTAAAAACGCACAAGGAGATTCCCTGACGCGCACCGAAGATATAGGGGACACGTTCAGGGAGTTCTATCAGAACCTCTATGCTACTGAACACCCAGACGAGGCAGACCAAAACAGATTTCTGTCATCGATTCCCTTTCAAAAAATACCAGAAAAGACCAGAACGGAACTTGAGGCCCAGATAACGGAAAGTGAAGAGAAGAAGGCAATAAAAGATCTTCCACTCAACAAAGCATCAGGCCCGGACGGCTTCACAGCCCCATTCTATAAAATATACGAAGACCTCCTCACCCCCTTCCTCACTAGATTGCTAAACACCTTTAGAGATAGTGGGAATGTTACCCCATCCATGAATGAGGCCAAATTATTGGTGTTCCACAAACAAGGGGAAAGATCCCACCCTCCCAGGCTCATACAGACCGATAGCCCTGATCAATCTAGACTCAAAAATATACACAAAAATCCTGGCAGCCAGGCTTTCCCCGCTGCTTCCCTCCTTAATTAAACTGGATCAATCGGGATTCATCCCAGGGAGGCAGACGCACGACAACACAAGAAGGTTAGTTCACCTAACAGAAAAAATTAGCATATCCCTCACCCCTGCAGTACTACTATCTTTAGACGCAGAAAAGGCGTTTGACCGGGTAGAGTGGTCAATGCTCTTCAAAACCATGGCACATATGGGATTCGGGAACCAATATATTAATATGATCAAGGCCAACTACTCCTCCCCATCGGCAAGAATAGCTGTAAATGGGGTGGTCACGGAGAGGGTGGAAATCTCTAGGGGAACGAAACAAGGCTGTCCGCTATCACCGCTCCTATATGCGCTGTTCCTAGAACCACTACTAATTAAAATCAGGGAATCGGACCAAATCAGGGGGATCGAGATGGCGGGTAAACAACATAAGGTGATTGCCTATGCAGATGACATGTTAATGGCACTCGAACACCCATCCCAGTCCATCCCCGCTGCAATCCACCTACTTCAGTCATTCGGGAACATATCGGGCCTAAAAATAAACAAAAAAAAGTCCGAAATCTTAATCCTAACCGGGAACAGAGAAACACTGAACAGAGAAGCAGGGCAATTTGGCTTAAAAGTCGCACAGGAAGGCATAAAATATCTGGGTATAACTCTCACACAGAAGGTAGAGGCTCTATATAAAAGAAATTACCCCCAACTGCTGGCAAGAATTAAAAAAGATCTAGAGCGGTGGTGTCCCCTAAATATCTCTTGGTGGGGAAGAATCCAATCGATAAAGATGAACATCCTCCCTAAACTACTGTATCACTTCCAATCCCTCCCAATCGTGATCCCAGATTCCTTTTTCAGAGCATTGTGCAAAGTCAGTCTCGTCATTCATATGGAATAGGAAACCCCCCAGAGTAGCCAGAACAGTTCTCACGTCACACATCAAGGAGGGGGGCCTAGCGCTCCCTCACTTTAAGAACTATTACCAAGCGGAGCAACTGTGGATCCTAAAAGAATGGCTGGGAGACAATCAGCGCACGATCTGGGTGACTCAGGACAGAGCAGTCGCAAGAACACCACTGGAGGACCTATTATGGAAATCAAAGCAACATAGGCACCCAAACCTGCGCATCGGCGAGATCATGAAGGCCACATTGAATGCCTGGGACGAGCAGACACGGAAAGGGTACATTACCACTGCTACGGCCCCGTTCACTCCAATTTGCAGGAATCCGCAATTCCCACCAGGGACAGAGCACGGCGCATACGAGAACTGGGAGGAGGCTGGTTGTAGAAAAATTGGGGAGATGTTCGTGGACAAGGAGATAAGATCCTTCGCCGACTGCAAAACATTATGGAACCTCACAAATGCGGACAGATACAAATATGAAGAGCTCAGACACTGGCTGTCCTCACCCGAGATAACACACGCAGCGACGAGGGAGCTAACCGCCTTTGAAAAGTTTCTCCTTACCAACTCAGGAGACAGAAAACTAGTCTCCACTCTCTACAAGTTCATAAATACACAGGAGGAAGACATAAAGTGGGCATACATGAAAAAATGGGAAAAGACAATGGGAGAAGACATCACATTACAACAGTGGCAGTCGCTATGGGCCGATATCCCCAAATTAACCCGAGCTGCCCAAACCAGGGAAATGTGGATTAAGATAATTACACAATGGCACTACACCCCAGAGAGGCTAACTAGTATGTTCCCACACACATCAAACCGCTGCTGGAGGGGCTGCACTGACGCAGGCACGTGGAGACACATCTGGTGGGACTGCCCGAAAGTCAAATGCTTCTGGACAGAAGTAATATCCGAACTAAAAAAGATATATCCAGAAGCGGAACGATTTACAGAGAAAATCTGGCTTTGCGGACTTAAAGGGCATCATGCCAAAACACTCACTAAGGCGCAATGGAGGAGTCTCATGGGCCTAGTCATAGCGGCCTGGGCCACGATCGCACAGGGATGGAAGAAGAAAGATCCACCATTGCTATACACATGGTTATATAAGGTATGGTCCCAAATCGCCATGGAAAAGATAACACACAATCTCCAAGGAACACAAGGCTCCTTCACTAAAGAATGGGGAGGGGTACTAGAATATCTCCAATCAGACTATATGGCACAGTGGTGCCCGCACTCCATAAAAATTACGGACCTTTTCACTGCTTAATTGATCCCGAGGACATTTGAATATGAACTTCTCTTCCGAACGGGGTGGGCGGGGGGGGGATGGGAAGGTTGGGGATTGTTTACTTCTGTATTATCTATGAAAATAATAAAAATATGTTTAAAAAAAAATAAAAATAAATGTGGGACGACCAGGTCCTTAGATCTTTTATGTTGGATGCGTTTATCAACGGTGGTCTGGGGTCATCTGGTATCTCAGAACTCAGGGGTCTTGGGACTAGGGCAGTGGTAGGGGCATAACTCGTGGCTGGCCGGGTGGGGGTCGGAGGCCTGCTTTGGCCTGTGTTTGATAACACATTCACGAGGCGCCTGATGCTGTCTCGTGGTCTTGCAGGGCACATTCTTTCTAGAACACACATATTTGCACTTTGAAACACTTGTGTTGAGGCGCGTCATAAATGCCATATCATATCAATTCATATCATATTGGAAACAACTTAAGAACAAAGAAGAGTTTGTGTGAAAGCTAGCAGCGTAGGCCTCTCTCGTCAGCGCTTGAGCCTAGTCATATTTCCCCTTCAGGCTCGCGGACTGTGTCTAACACACCGGTGTCTAACACACTAAATACTGCCTGGCCCTATGCTTCGACTATGGCTACTTAATACCTGTAAAATGGAGTCTGCTCATATACGTGCACTATGTCTAAACGTCTGAATTGCGTACAATATTATGATTACATTTAGACCTCCCCCCTCACCCCTGGTCTGTTATAGTTCTTCTAATGGTGCTCACCTCACCTCACCCTAAACCGCCTTGGGGGATGGGATGGGTTCGCTCCCTTCCCAACACTAGAAAGGGACCTTGGAAGTGTAATGGAGGAATAAAAGCTGAACTGCAAATCTTGTTTAACAGGGAAAAGTTTTCCATGGCCAAGTTTTCCTTAACTTTCCTATTGTAGCAGGCAGGTGTGATCCCAACTCAAGATGGTATGATATGATATGGCATTTGTAATGCGCCTATACACAAGTGTTTCAAGGCGCGACGAGGCAGGGAGGGGGCAACAGGGGGAGGACAGACAACGATCCCACTAGGCCAGGTGTCATTCAGACTGCGCAAGTGCAGGGGTAGGGGGAAGGGAAAAGTGCAGTACAAGGTAAGTAGAATAGAAATAAATAGATAAATAAATAAATAGGGCCAGCTGGTGGCAAGTGCAAGGTAAGTGCAGACAAGTGCTGGGAAGGGGGGGCTGTAGGGATACAGAGACAGTCCCGCAGTGCAGGGGTTGCCAGGGAGGCAGTGCAAGTGGAGAGTGGCTGGGCCCAGGACCGAGGTCGGTGAGAGTGGCCAAGTTTCAGATTCAGTGCAGAATTTAGTGAAGAATTTAGCAGGGGAGAGGGAGAGAGAAAGTAGAAGCAAAGAGGAAGGTTTTGAGGTGCTTCTGGAACCGGAGATGGTTCCCCTCAAGTTTCAGGTGGAGGAGATTCTCAGAGTTGATTGGTTGGACTGCAACAGTGAGGTAGTTTGGAATTCTGTCAAAGATTCTAAACTGCCTTTCATTCAGCCATCTATCAAGTGAAGGTCACAGAACTAGCGCTCCAGAGAACATTTAATAAAGGTTCAAGTTTTAGGAAAAGAAAAGGTTTTAGTTAACGAAGATCCGAACAAAGCAAAAGAAGAAAGTTAAGGGAATTTAAGCTACTATAGAGCTAACTTAATTAATTTCCTGTAAACTTTGAACTAAGAAGCTAAGAGTATGTGTACATAAACTGAGATTGATCTGTAGCTGGAAAGAACAGTGAGCGTTGGGATAATTGTCTCTTTATTCCGTAATTCGCTTACATGTTGAGAAAGGTCTTGGGAGCAATCAGTGCAAGCTGGAAGCAAAGCAAGGAAAGCATTGTGGTGCAGACCAATGAGATCAGGGGAGTGCGGGTGTCAACTATATTAACTCAATGCCGTTAACTAATTTTCACTAACATGCGTGTCATTCAGGAACAAGTTGATGAAGGTGTGTGCACTTAAAGACTTGTTCCGTCTTTCCGAGAGGAGTCCATAAGAAACGGTTGTGAGCCCAGAGTAAAGGACCTTAAAGGGGTGGTCTAGTAAAAATTTGTATTTAAAAAATAGATAGGCAACATAAAAAAAAAATACTACCATTCTCTTTTTTAAAACTTCCTATGTAAAATTTTGAGCTATTCAAGCTCAAAATTCGCAAAAGCAAGTACATGGGCGCATCCATTTTGTGAAATGGAGGCCCTCCTGTGCTGGCTTTTGCGGCACTAATGAAGGAAAAGCCAGCCAGCTGTAGTAAACAAAAGCTACCGCTGGGTGGCTTTCCCTTCATTAGTGCTGTAGGCGGAGGACGGGGACCGGAGACCAGAGCAGGAAAGCTGCAGCTGAATCTCGGTAAGTGCTATTTATTTATTTTTTTAAAATAAGCACTAGCTGCGGTTTTTTTTCTAAGTTTTCCGGGCTGGAGGAGCCTGGAAAACTTAGAAATAAAACCGCAGCTTTAAAAACGTTCTATTTATGTTTGCGGTCACTTTTGAAGCGACCGCAAACATAAATAGAACGTTATTGTGTTGGAAAACGCTGGGTTTTTCTTTCCAAGTTTCTCAGGCTCCTCCAGCCCGGAGGAGCCTGAGAAACTTGGAAAGAAAAACCGCAGCGTTTTCCAACACAACCGCGTTGTGTTTCTGCCTGCTGTGGCTATCACTTTGGGTCTCCGGTGCAGAGACCCAAAGTGACATCCCCTTTCCCGTAAGACCTTTACCCCATCCTACAAGGTAGGTTTCATGGGAACCTTACCCATCACCTTTTCCTTCTCCAACACTTTCACATGGACAGCCCACTGTGGGAGAAAACAGACTCACACCCAAGCACTGTACCTAACATGTTCCGCTTCTATGGTCAGGCGAAGTCAGGCAATTATGGACAATCACTCACACAAGACTTCCATTAAACTTCCCCACACGGATAAAAAGGCAGAGCATGAGAGCACACTCTGTGTGATGCAAAGCACACAAAGGATCAGCAGTTTCAAGTCAGCTGAATGAGGGGAGAAAGAAGCGAAACCAAGAAGGGTTTGTAAGGAAGGAAATACCCTTGATCTTTTTGGCACAAAACTGTTACTTTCACAAAACCTTTGAGGCAGAAAGCATAAGGCCAGGAAACCAGACTGAAGAATCCTGCACTGTGTGTTGGAGGTACCGTAGGCCCTCCCGCATAACTGATCAAGGCAGGGAGGAGCATCAGCAGCTGCCATGGTCTCATCCTTGGCTCCAGGACCAAAGAAGCATCAGAGAGATCAACACAGCCGGTGAGTTGGTGAGACTGATGCAAGACTGGTCTGTGTTGAAGTTAAGGTTGTGAAGAGAAGGAGCTAAGTACCCCACTTCAATCACCTCGCCCATCTTGCCTATATGTTGGGAACCAGAGTGTGAGACACGTGCAGTACCATTGAAAATACTGATACCAAGGAGAATCCTGGAGGCAAGTTTCCCATTGAGAAAACCATACCTGCATACGAGACATTACGATGGCTATTTTAATTAAATCCCGGAAGAAACAGGACCAATGAATTGCAAAAGCAAATGGTGACTTCATACAGAGTTGAGCTGACACACATGGAAGAGATGCAGAGACTAAAGAATGCAGATATTCTATAAGGCATCTTGGGATCAAGATGAATAAACGTATGCTACTGAACTGATGAAGATGTCAAGCTGTTTTACACGTGTACATATGCAAAGAACCGCAAGCAGACAAAATATTCTTGAGGCTAGCTAAGCTAGCTAAATAGTGACTAGATTGTGGCATGCGCCAACACACACAAATATATATATATATATATATATTTATATATATATATATATATATATATATATATATATATATATATATATATATATAGAGAGAGAGAGAGAGAGAGAGAGAGAGAGAGAAAGAAAGAGAGAAAGAGAGAAAGAGAGTAAGAGAGAGTGAGAGAGAAGCAAATAAAGAATGGATGTTTCCACTGCGTGTTATAGCACAGCTGGGGTAAAAGAAGGAAGGCCTCATTTCCAGTGTGTCGCAGTTAGAAAACAAGTGAATTACAAAGTTACAAAGTGAATCTCAGAAAGGCGAGACTGGATGAACCAAGAAGCCATGGTCTTATCGGGCTGGAGTGAGCAGATATTGGATACAAATCGTGTGAGAGACCAGAGCTCCTGTTCAGGAGACAGGAACAAAACATGGAAGACGTCAGAGGTTTATTAGAAAATAGCATTTTTAATATATGAGAGGCTCAATTTTGTGGTCTTCAGTCACGTGGAGGGATGAAGTTGGCCGAACGTGATGGTCACACCTACGCATGAGTGCAGAGAGTGCCTTCACTCCCCTGAATTCTCCAGAGCAAAGAACACTCCCAAGGACAAGTTCAAAGCCCTAATTGACAGCAGACCACTGACGTGGTGATGGATGAATATGCTAATTGGTGAGAAGCTATGGTTGGAGACTAGCTCACCAGCACCTGGAGCTCAGTCTTCGTGCTGCTAGATGTAGGTGGAAAAGTACTGACGGAGGTTAGAGTGCCAACCAATGGTAGAGGACCACCTTATTAAGGGTCCTATAGTTTGTGTAGCCAATGGGACATTGTGTATTTAGTGACGTTCATGATGACCTGTTTTAGGGGAGGGCTTAGGTGCCCCAACTGATATTAAGAAACCTATCACATTTCTTCATTGCCGTAGACGAGTATGGATCGTATGCTTAGATATTCCCTTAGACCCCATCACACTTGCCATGAGGTTTTTGTAGTTTGCCACGTAGGACGACGTTAGTAATACGTAGGTTGATGTCAACTATGATGATTTTTTGCTATAAAGGAATGCTTTTTTTTCAAGGTGCATTGAGAGTTCTTACGCTGAGACGTCCGTTGATGTCGGTTGTACTCCCTGTTTTAGATAATTGATATTAAAACAGTTATCCTTTTGCCAACTACCTGAGTCATTTTGATTATTGATGTTTGAGTAATTTCTGCATCCCCATCCATCTCAAGGGTATTGCTACCTCATCTGAAAGGGCTGGAAGACCCCAGTCCACGTGGTAGCTGAGAGGATGGTTAGATACCCATTGAGATAAGTAGGCTTCGGGGTCCCGGATATATCACCAGACCTCTGCCATTTGGCTGAAAGGACATGAGGTTCCCTGTAGATAGCGTAAAGTCTTGCAAGCCAGGTTAGACGGGTCCCTTGTTTTCAGGAAGAAACCCCTCCCGGCGTCTACAGGAAGCTGAATGGACGGAACGTTGAATAGGCTACTGAGGAGGCATACGATCCCGAGAGTCGGAAGTTGAAAAATCGATTGGTGAGTAAAATGGAGTGAGGTGGAAAAAGTGTGAATGGCAAGTGGGTGAAGAAAGTGATAAGGGGAAACCAATAACGGAGGGAGTCTGGGATAAAGTAACTTGAGAACGATGAGTGTTGAATATTAAGCAAAATTTACTTGACGAGAGGCCAAGAAATTAAGAGGTATCATGAGGAGAGGCCACAATAAAGAATACGCCCTAGGTTACCTGCGTTTTAAAGAACGGAACAGAAGGAATTGCGCGTAGAGCCCTAGTTACAGGTGACATAGGAGATGAACTTGTTTCAAGACAGTTTAAAGAGGTCGGTTCACATCCCATCAGGATATTTTTATAGGGTAAGACAGTCTTAGAGAGAAGACTGAGATATATGTGACCGGTCGAGTGTGTCCGTTTGTCTGTTCGTTTTATGTGAATTATATATTGTGAAAAAACAATAGAGGAATTGATAGACACGAAAAAGAAAAACACAAGAATTGTGAATTCATTATTTATTTGTTGGTATTGAACTGATGGTGATTAGTGAAAACATAGATTAAAATAAAAAACGTGATACAGAGAGTTTGGAGCCTGCGACGATTGGTGCACACTCATATTGCGGTATTTTTCTGAAATGTACTTTTGAATTTTGCAAAGTGTAAAGGTAAGTATTGACAGTCAAGAGTGACGTGTCAAAATGGAGGATGTTACTCTGCTTGTACACCTCGGCAAGCAGCTACCCAAGCACGCACCCAAGCTTAGACAGTACAGTGCAGAGTGGTTTAAGGGTACCGCAGAATAAATGTTCATGCCATGGATGCAAGGGGGATCACTATCAATGGCAATTTTGCAGCATATGACAACATATTTGTATGCTGCATATATGGGGAAAAGTTAGAGAAACGATTAGCGGGCTTAGAGCTCTGGAAAATGTACCAGGAGGAGAGAGAAGAGCAGACTCCTGTAGATTGGATAATAAATGTTTGCTCAGAGGGGGTGAGGGGACTTCTACTCCACCCGCTGCACCTGTAGCAGATGGTGATAGCAAGAAAGATGACGGGTTGTACCAATTGAGGGAGCTTAAGGCAGCAGCAGGGTATAGTAACCCGGCATATGAGTTGCCTGCACAAAGCAGCGACGGATGTCCAGAGCAAATACTGAGAGAGATGTAATCTCTAAGGTCCCAAGGGACAAGGAGAGACGCGATTAAGAGAGAAGTGAACGACCAAGTACATCCTTAGTCATAGGACAGGAATAAAGAGATGGAAAGGAGAGAAAGAGAAAACGGATGAGTTAGTGCTCATACAGAATGAATGGTGGGTGGTCAGATTTTGCTCAAACTTGATGGTAAGAGCATCGAGGAAGTAAGGCAAAGGGAAGATCGAGATGAGCAAGATAAAAAGGATAAAGAAAGAGAGGAAAGGTTGAAAGACGATAGGACAAAAAGGAAGGATAGACAGAGATGGGAACAGTTGTATCAAGTGGAACAACTGAGAAAGCAGGAAAGAGCAGAGGAGCAAAGAAATATGAAAACAGACAAAGGGTAATCGAAGAACGAGAAAGAGTAGAAAGGAAAAGAATGGAGTAAGAAGAGCAGAAATTAAGGGATAAAAGAATGCAAAGACGTAGATTGAGGAAATACGAAGGGCACATGAAAGAAGGGATATGAAGAGAAAAGAAGAAGAAGGGGTAAGAGAGGAAGCAAGAAAGCGAAGAGAATTCGATGATGAGTTAGAATGAAAGAGAAGACAGAGAGCGATATTGATCATATGGAAAAGGAGGTAATGGATCCTAATCCAGTAGTGTCATGGGAAGACATAGACGAGTTCTTGCCAGCACATGAGCCAATAGCAGGTCTGTCTAGAGCAAATCTAGAGGATGAGTTTCACTCGAGAAGCATTGGGGATGCAATCGATAAAGTCTATCATGATATGAGGACTAAGAAAGTGCAGCAAGGGAAGGGCAAAATGATCGACTCGAGAGTAAGCAGTTGTACGACACAGAGGGAGCTTCATGTAGTTTTGAGCCAAAGGAGCTGTCTTTAGATAGGCTGACTTGAATAGAGATGAAGAGGAGAGAAGTCACACAAGTTGGGGACAGGATAAGTCAGACAAGGACAGAGCAACCCTCTGTGGGGAAGAGGAAGGTGACGCATGTGGCCCTGAAGGGTGTTTTTCAATGGATAAGGAAGGAAGATGGTTGGATTTAGACCTACCCAAATCTCGGGCGTCAGAATCATTGACGCGGCTAAATTGACCAAAAGAGCGATCCCATGGTCAGAGGGGGGACTCGCCACCATATGTGAGCAGGTTAAGGTCGCTGCCAGTTAGAAGGCAGAGCTGAACCATTGTCCCTGTTATGGATAGACAGACAATGGGTGACCAATGCAAGTTTGGGGTTTCACAGTTTCCTTTGTTAGAGAAAGGGGGGGCGAGGCCACAGTATATACCTTGGTCGCAGATGGTCAACGATAATTTAAGGTGTAAACTTCTGAATTTAACTTCTGGGGCTGGGAAATCGATACATGAGTTGCAGAAAATGACAGGAGGAAACACGTTAGCTATAGGGGACATTAAAGGTCTCCTGATTGCTATCCTTGGGAAGTGGGCTGATGACGTTTGGTCAAGAGCAGGGTATTCTGGTGTTACCATGATAAATACTGCTCATGATGGAACACCATTTAATAACTGTAGGGTAGCGGTCTGGAAAGCGCTTAGAGTACTGTATCCGGGCACGTCAGACATGGGAGCTATAATGGCGAAAAAGATGCAGGAAGGGGAGGATCTGCTGGTTTACATTCAACATTTCCAAGAGCAATGGGCCTTGGAGACACAGAAATCTTGGGGAGAATCTATACCTGTATTGTATCATATATTGTGCCCAGGGCTGCCAGAGTCGGTACAGAAGTAGCTCAAGAAATTGGTGGGCATAGAAGCAAAGCCATGGTCAGAAATACAGCTGACCATTGCACATTATTGCAGGCTTTTGCAAGAGAAGAATCAAAAGAAAGACGATGTTAGGAAAGACGAAGAGGCAAAATAAGTGCAGAAGAAACTATCAGAGTACGCCACGGAAGGGGCGATGTTGACTAGTGGAGATGGGTCAGGTTCACAGCAAGCAGCAGGCATGCCACAGGAGAATAACTAAAGGCAGTTTGACTAAAATAATAGTGGATTCGCACCACAGGGTAGGGGTGGCTTTTGAGGTAGGGGCTTCCAGAATAATCAGGGAGGACAATGGGCTGTGTTCGTGCCAGTACAGAGACTCCCAGAACCACCTTTGTTTTGCATATTAAGTAACTTTTGGTCTCACCCTAAGTTACCAGGGGAATCCAGACGTGGACCCCTTGCTCACTGTTCTCAGAGAGGCACAGCTCCACCTCACTGATGATGCCCAACATGGCTGAAACACGTTTATGGGGTTGCTGTTGGTACTCTTGTTCAGAGGAAAATTGTCTAGCATTTCGGTGCTGGACTGCCCCTGGGCAGGACAAAGACTGATATGCAGGGATATTTCTCCTCTGTGAAAGGGGCAGTGAGCTAAAGACTTGGTTGAGACTCTCCCGGGGGCCATCCACCCAAGAACAGGTCAATGGGCTGTGTTTGTGCCGGTAGAGAGACTCCCAGAACCCCCTTTGTTTTGCATATTAAGTAACTTTGTGTCTCACCATAAGTTACCAGGGAAATCCAGATGTGAACCCTTGCTCACTGTTCTCAGAGAGGCACAGCTCCACCTCACTGATGATGCCCAACAAGGCTGAAACACGTGTCTGGGGTTGCTGTTGGTACTCTTGTTCAGAGGAAAATTGTCTAGCATTTCGGTGCTGGACTGCCCCTGGGCAGGACAAAGACTGATATGCAGGGATATTTCTCCTCTGTGAAAGGGGCAGTGAGCTAAAGACTTGGTTGAGACTCTCCCGGGGGCCATCCACCCAAGAACAGGTCAATGGGCTGTGTTTGTGCCGGTAGAGAGACTCCCAGAACCCCCTTTGTTTTGCATATTAAGTAACTTTGTGTCTCACCATAAGTTACCAGGGAAATCCAGATGTGAACCCTTGCTCACTGTTCTCAGAGAGGCACAGCTCCACCTCACTGATGATGCCCAACAAGGCTGAAACACGTGTCTGGGGTTGCTGTTGGTACACTTGTTCAGAGGAGAATTGCCTAGCATTTCGGTGCTGGACTGACCCTGGGCAGGACAAAGACTGATATGCAGGGATATCTCTCCTCTGTGAAAGGGACAGTGAGATAAGGACTTGGTTGAGACTCTCCAGGAGGCCTTCCACCCAAGAACAGGTCAATGGCCTGTGTTCGTGCCGGTAGAGAGACTCCCAGAACCCCCTTTGTTTTGCTCAACTATCCTGACCTATCATTTCTTGAACACTTTTCTTTGGTGTACATACATTGTTGCCCCACACCATTTTGTATTTAGAAGAAACCATTGGCAATAGGTTTATTAGATGGTCGTGCTACTGGCAGGTTGCCGCCGGTCCTGTTAAAAACATCCGGCGCCTGACTTCCCGGTGCCACTGGGCTATTCCAAGTACAGCGGCCGGGAAGTCAGGTGCCGGGAATTTCATTAATCCCCATTCCCATAGAGTCCCATAGGACTGCGATATTTGTTGGCAGCATTAAGAGCAGAAGTCTAAAGACCCTCGCCCATCTCTGGCGGTGAGTATAGATATGTTATAAGTACACAGATAGACTCTTAAATTATTCATATTTCGCATGAGTTTCAGCAAGTTAAACAAAATAGAACGCGCTCTTAAAACGTCATGCGTTCATCTCATCAACAGGTTCCAATGCATCTGTATTAGAAAAAGAGGCTCTCCCTTATTCATTCGACAATTAACCATACCGACACCACGGCTGGTTGGTGAGTACTAAACAGGGACACAAATAGACTTTACCTGAAAAATTCTAAACCAGTATGCCATAAGATCACCAGTCCTTAATACAGGAGAACGCATGGACAGTATACTGTCTACAGAGGACGCCTAAACACTTAGAAAAAGTGGGTGTACTTTGAAGAAGGGACACCACCCTTTATAAATTTCGAGGAAACTATCAAGATTATATGTGTACACTAATGAAGTTAATCTAGAGACCATATAAGAGTGTGAGATTCCAACAGTGACGTACTGTGGATATATGCTCCACAGGTCACTTCTAAGCATTGAACACTACTAACACTAGACAATGTCAGCAATCCCTAAGAGGCACTATTTAAGGTGAAGTACCCATTGTGATCACTAAGTAGCGAGAATAAACAATTAGAAACACAGAATCTAGACTAACATGTGGATTTTTTTTTTATTTGATTTATAGAAATGTGTTCTCAATATGAAAATGGAAGACAAAGGATATTTTGCTCCCGAAGAAGAGATTTCACTCTCGAAACGTGTCGAGCTCTTTTTATTTTTATTTTTGTAAAAAACGCTTGTAAAGAATGTTTGTGTCACATCAACAAATGTTAAACATAACCATGTAAGAAATTGTTAATGTGTCTAATTGCTGTATGTCAAATACACAGCATTATATGAATAGATGTCTACAGTTGGACACTTTGAGTAAACTATTGATCAAAAAAATCACAAAAATTCTCAAAGATTTCTTTCCTTATGCGAGAATGCCATTTACCTTGATCTGAAAATCATTAACTTTTTTTGGAATGTTGACTGAAATTTCTTTTCAGTAAATAGAGGTGTGCAAGGGACAGGAGTGCCCAAGAAATATGGACACTGTTTTTTATTTATTGGGGACATAGAAGCACCGGCACCATTGTAAATAGCGCCGGTGCTTCCATGACGGCTTTGCCTGCTGTGACCGCTGTGCCCGGCAGGGTCAGACCTGTCGGGCACAGCGGCTCCAGCAGGCAAACCCGTAGTTTGCTGGTACGGAAACAATGGTGCCAGTAAGCTTACCGGCAGCCATGTTTCCAGACCAGCAGTCTCAGAATGAGGCCCAATGTGTCTTAACTATAAACATTAGATAGAGTCTATGCACATTCTCTGCCGGTACTGAGCTTCTCTGTGTACCTTGAACAATCTTATCAGTGTTATTCTTTACCGCTGAAGCACACGTTGTGTCTCAAAATCACTGCGCTTATCTCAAAGAAGACGTGCAAATCTGACACACCTCTCCCTCACTTTGGCACCCAGCGTGAACACGGTGTTATAGACGCGCTGCAAGGAAAAAAGAAACAAGCTGTTTCGTGCAGAAACGTGCATGTCACAAACATGCAGACATTAAAGGGATGGTCTAGTAAAAAATTTTATTTAAAAAATAGATAGGCAACATAAAAAAAAACTACTAGCATTCTCTTTTTTAAAACTTCCTATGTAAAATTTTGACCTATTCAAGCTCAAAATTCGCAAAAGCAAGCACATGGGCGCATCCATTTTGTGAAATGGAGGCCCTCCTGTGCTGGCTTTTGCTTTTGCGGCACTAATGAAGGAAAAGCCAGCCAGCTGTAGTAAACAAAAGCTACCGCTGGGTGGCTTTCCCTTCATTAGTGCTGTAGGCGGAGGACGGGGACCGGAGACCAGAGCAGGAAAGCTGCAGCTGAATCTCAGTAAGTGCTATTTATTTATTTTTTTTAAAATAAGCACTAGCTGTGTTTTTTTTTCTAAGTTTTCCGGGCTGGAGGAGCCCGGAAAACTTAGAAATAAAATCGCAGCTTTAAAAACGTATTTATGTTTGCGGTTGCTTTTGAAGCGACCACAAACATAAATACAACGTTATTGTGTTGGAAAACGCTGCGGTTTTTCTTTCCAAGTTTCTCAGGCTCCTTCGGCTCGGAGGAGCCTGAGAAACTCAGAAAGAAAAACCGCAGCGTTTCCCAACACAACCGCGTTGTTTCTGCCTGAATCTGCTTTCCCATTTGGGGTTCTCGGGCTCCCCACGGGGAGCCTGAGTGCCCCAAATGGGAAAGCAGATTCAGGCAGAAACAACGCGGCATTGCGGAAAACAACCGCATTGTTTCAGCCTGAATCTGCTTTCCCATTTGGGGCTCTCGGGCTCCCCACGGGGAGCCTGAGTGCCCCAAATGGGAAAGCATATTCAGGCAGAAACAACGCGGCATTGCGGAAAACAACCGCGTTGTTTCAGCCTGAATCTGCTTTCCCATTTGGAGCTCTCGGGCTCCCCACGTCTCGTCCATCCGGAGTGCCCTGAAGGCCCCTCACCCCGGTGATCCTCCCGCACTGGTCCACCACCAAGGTCTGGATCCAAAGGCGATGGCTGGGCCCTGGCCACCTCAGAGAGAGATCCACAGGGACTAGCGGGTGAGACACCTTCTGGTTTCTCACAGTGGCTTTCCTAATTTCTTCTCTGAAAGGAGAGGCATCAGCGTGGTCTGTTCCTTTGGTGGAAAGAGAAGCGCTGGAGTTGCATGACAGGGCACAGTTTAAGTTGGAGTTTGGTAACATGTTCGACAGGCTCACCTTATCACAGAGTATGGATGGGGAGTTATTGGGACTGAAGCAAGGAAATAGAGAACTATTTGTTAACATTACACAATTCAGGGCCTTGGTTTTCAAAAGTGCTTGGTCCGAGGAGAAGAGACCCCTCACTCTTTTATAGAGGGTTACGGGAGGAGTTGAAAGATGCTTTGGCTGCGATAGTGGATAGGCAAACCTCTTGCGAGGACTTGGTTACTTTGGTCCCGCAGTTAGATGCTAGTTTGTCAGAGAAAAGGTCTGACAGAAGAAGAAGTGTTCCTGAGAGAAGAACATAGGTGAGAAGTGAACGGCAAAAGGGTGATTCGGTCGCAAGAGAGGTTAAGAGTTCTGGGAGAGAAAGTCAGAGAAGGCCAACCCTCCCTATGGAGGAAAAGGAGAGAAGACGAAAGGAAAATCTCTGCCTGCACTGCACACATAGTACGCAGTTCGTGGGCAGATGTCCACAGGCTTCTTAAAGATTCCCAGTATTTCCAAGATAGGTCAGCTTGTGGCGAACACCATTCAGACGGCCGTTCCACACATAAATCTGAACGTATACTTGCATTGGAATGGGAGGTTAAGGTGTGGTGGTCCTTGTGTAATAGACTCAGGAGCTACCGGAAATTTCATGGACAGAAAATTAGCAAACAGATTGTAGGTTCCGGTAGTTTTCAAGGAGGAACGTGAACAGGTTAGGGCAGTGGATGGCACTCAGCTTTCATCTGAGCCAATTGCACATACCGCCTGTCAACTGGGAATGAAGATAGCAGAAGGTCACAGATAAGAGATAGTTTTCGAACTGATAGATGCTCCACGATTACAAATCATTTTAGGACTGCCCTAGCTGACATTACATAACCCGTTGATTGATTGGGAAAAGAGAACAGTGGAGTTTAGGTCTGAATTTTGTAGTGAGCGATGAAGTACATTGGAGTTTGAGGGGGAATCACAGCAAGGTGGGGAAGAAGCTTTGGGAACATATCTGGCATGAGAGGCAGTTCTGCAGCATTATGTGTGAGCAATAGTGGGAATTTTGCCTGATTGTTATCCGGGGTTTGAGGATTTATCTAGCGAACAAGAGGCTAGTGAACTTCCTCTGCATTACCCCTACGATTGCAAGATTGACCTGGAGGATGGGGCTCCAATTTCTAGTGGTAGAATGTACGCCCTGACTGAAAAGGAAACCAAGCATCTTAAGGACTATCTGCAAGAGAACTGGGCCAAGGGTTTCATCCACCACTCCCGATCGCCAGCAGCGTCTCTTCTATTTTTGTGCCCAAAAAAGATAAATCCTTGAGGGCCTGCATAGATTATAGAGCCCTGAACAAGATCACTGTAAAAAATAGTTACCCCTTACCTTTGATTTCATTAATGGTGGACAGGGTACAGGGTGCCAAGATGTTTACCAATTTTTTTTTAAACATGTGTTTATTATTTTGTTTAGACAGCTAGACTGCAATATCTGGTGTTACACATCACTTAATATTATACAAAAGCCAGTCTATTTGACCCTTCCAACTCTCCCCTCCCGCCACCAACAAATAACGAGTGAACTGTTCATACTTCAGAATAATTGGGTGCTAGACTGTTCATCCTGATTGGTCTGTACAGTATTGTACTGTGTGTATCTGGTCCGTCTCATCTGCTGGTTTCTGAGCTTGTGTGGTATCAAACACCTCTTGTAACAATACTCTCCAGGATTCAATGTCTGTGCTTCCCTCCCCCCTGTCCATGGCGGGCGGCTTCTTGCTATACTGAGGTCTCTGCCATAGTCCATTTCTGTAGGTCCCGCCACCATTGTTCCACGTTCAGCCCTTTGTGTGCTTTCTGCTTTCCAGCCCATCGCTATTCTGCGCTTTGCCAATACATATGCCAAGTCTTTCAATTTGCTGATGTGCCTTTCCCTTGTCGGGCATGGAAATATCCCTAGTACACACGCGGTGGGGGACTGTACATTTAAAGTTCTGGCTGAATCTAATAGTTTCTGTGCTATCTCTTCCTAATACTGCCTTATTTTCGGGCAGGCCCAAAACATATGTAGCATGTCCACGTTTTCCAGCCTCCATTTGGGACAGCGTTGCGTGTGTGAGTGGTTGAATTTTGAAATGTTTTGGGGCGTCAGATATGCCCTATAGGTTACGTATAATTGTAGGAGTTGTAATTTTGCGTTTCTCAACACTCACTTGTGGTATGAGATCACTCTCTGCCACTCCCCATCTGTGAACTGTGATTGTAGGTCTTTTTCCCACATTGGCTAAGGGAATAGTGTGTTGTCTGCCTGCTGTACTAGGCGAAGTTCATATAACCTAGATACCACATGGCCCCCTTCTGATACGTCATATAGTGTTTATATTACCTCATTAGCCTCCATAAGCCCCTCAGTTATTGCCCATCTCTGCTTAAGTGCCCTTAGCAATGTGGTGTGCATGATGTATTGGCCCTCATGTAGCCCGGTCTCTGCTATGAGTGTCTGGTGGTCGGCTACCTTCCCATCTTGCAGCAGATCCCCTACCGTTGCTACTCCTTTGGGCTCCCAGTATTTCCTAATGATTGTTCTACCTTGAGGATTGTGCGCCATCATTGTAGCCAGCGGGATCTGAGGGGAATAAGGTGTTGTGTTCCCTATCAGCCTGCAGGTCCTGTGCCATAGGGCTTTCCCTAGTGTCACTAGATGTGAGTGCTGTTGCAGATGTGAGGTGCGTACCCATATCACCTCTTTCAGGTAGAACGGGCTACAGCTGGGTTGCAGTAGAGTGGTGTCCTGGGAAGGTTCATCAGACAGCCATCCTGTGACGAATTGCATTTGGCTTGCTACACAATATCATTTGAAACTGGCGACTCTGCTGCGCCTTGCGCATCGCGTCTGTGGAGCGTATTCAGCGGTAGCCTGCATATTCTGTTTTGCCATAGAAACCTCCTGCATGCTGTGTCTAGATTTGTAAATAAGTATCTGGGGATGTTGTATGGTACATTTGTGAAATGATGCAACAGCCAAGGGCAGAGCTACCATTTTCATCAGTGCTGCCCGGCCCATTAGCGAGTGGAGCAGCCTTGCCCAGAAGTCCATTGATTTTATTACACCTTTCAGAGTCCTGCTTGCGGGAAGAGCCTTGACTTCTGTCTGCTGATTGTGATGCCTGAGAGTACGGCAAATCTCTCCAGTACATCGAATATGTAATGTAAATTAGTTTCTGGGTGTTGTATGTATAGCAGAATGGCATCTACATATAGGGATATTAGATGCCACTGGCCATGTATGTTAATGCCCACTTCATTATATTCACTGCGTAGGTATATCGCAAACGGCTCTAGGGCCAAAATGAACAACATATGGGATAGTGGGCATTCCTACCGAGTGCCTTCTTCCAGAATCCCTTGTTGTGATATCTGGTTACCCATTTTTACTCTAGCTGTCGGGCTACTGTAAAGTAACTGTATCCATCTGATGTACTTGAGTCCAATGCCAAATCTCCGAAGAGTGGCCAGCAGCCATGCCCACCCTGACTGAATCGAACGCTTTAACCACGTCTAGTGAGGCCACTGGATAGTGCTCTGTTCTGGCATTAGCGGAGCCCATTATGTGATGCAATCTATGCAAGTTCCATGTCATGTTCCGTCCTGGCACACACCCCGTCTGGTCTGGATGCATCAATTCTGTTATAACCTTTTCGAGTCTGTTTGCTAGTAGGGCAGTAAGTATTTTCCCAACTTGGTTCAATAATGACAGCGGCCTGTAAGAGCCGCACTCTATTGCAGGTTTATTTGGCTTGAGTAGGGGTATTATGATGGATTCCCTTAGCGACAGCAGGAGAGTGCCTTTATCATGCACTTCGTTTAGCATGTCTAATAACGGGGGGGCGCCACTTCGCGTACATATTCTTTATAGATTTCACTTGCCAGTCTGTCTGTCCCTGCAGTCTTACTGGTTGGCAACTCCCTAATTGTGGCTGCTAATTCTTCCACTGTGATAGGAGCCTCCAGCGGCTCTGACGATGTGTCATCTAGCCTAGGGAATTCTATCAGGGAAAGGGCCTCCTCTATCTCAGGGGCTTGCCCCACCAATGCGTCGACAAATAAGTCTTTATAGTATTCAAAGAAGGTCTTGTTTACTTCTGTTCGTGTGCTGCACAGTGTGCCGTTTTCATTCGTGATTGACCGAATCGTGTCCTGTGTGGTGTCCTTTTTGTAAAGCCAGGCTAGTAATCTTCCGCCTTGTCTCCTTCGGCGTGTTGTTTCTTTATATATTTAGTAAACCTTAGTGTGCGTAGCCTACCCCAATGTTTTAGGCATTCTTGCTGTAATCTGATCTTATCGGAGGTGCGGCCAACTAGGTCTCCCACACTGTTTTCTGTGCCTTCTAGGGCTTTCTCAGACATAGACAGTTCTTATCTTATGATATTACTGCTTGTATCCCCCTGCTTTTGCAATTGCTTCCCCTCTTATCAACACTATAAAGGCTTCCCACAGTACACCTGAGGATGACACACTGCCTGAGTTGTTCTCAAAGTAGCTGCTAATGCTTTCCCTGAGGAGTCCTCTGAATGCCCAGGGATTCACCTCTCATCTTCCAGGTCAGGATGTGTGCTCTCCGGGGGACGGCTTGCCACGCTACGAGCAGCGGAGCGTGGTCTGACAGCACTCGAGCTTTGTAAGTTGCACCTGTGAATTCACCCAGTGACTTAATGCCTGTGAAAAAGTACTCTAGCCTCTTTTGACAGGTCTTGCGGGGCGGTGCAGTCTGAGTATCCTCTGACCCGAGGGTGTAGCTCTCTCCATATGTCAACCAGGTCACAGGCACTTGTCAATGCTTTTAGTGCTTTGGTGGGGGGTTGGGTGCACGAATTTGTTGTCAGACCTATCTAATGTGGGATCTAGAGTGCAGTTGAAATCGCCTCCCCATATGATGGCACTATTCCTGACCAGGCCAACTCTGGCGTACAATGAGCGAAATAATGATGTGGCATCCTGATTTGGAGCATAGGTGTTGATGATGTATACATCCTTATTTTAAATAAAACCTGAACCATGACCATTCTGCCCTCCTTGTCCTTGATCGTCTTAAGCGCTCGGAAAGGGACTGTGGCCGCTATCCAGATTAACACCCCCCTAGCGTACGCCGAGTAGGATGAGCCTACTGTGGCCCCGCTCCATTTTCTAGTAAGTACAGCTTGTTTCTCTTGGGTCAAGTGAGTTTCTTGCAAGAGCGCTATATCTACTCTGTTCCTGTGTATGTAAGTCATTACACTGTTTCTTTTTATGTAATTATTTAGCCCTGGACCTTCCAGGTTACCAGCTTAAGGTCCCCAGTCATGTGTGCTATGCTAAGTGCAGTGTGATACTGTACTGGCTCTAGTGGACGCTAGGGCGTCTGCTCTCGTGTCTGCTGCCCAGCTTTCTGGGCAGCAGACACATTTCCAAAATAAAAGAATGTCCAATCAAGAGTCTATAAAAAAAGACGAACTTTAATAAAATAATAAATTGAAATCAACTAACCAAAGCAACTTGTAAACACTCTGTAAAAAAAGAGAAAAAGCCCAGAGAGTGCAGACTTTTGTGAACAGGTGCTCTGGGCGGAATAGCACGGGATTTCTGGCAATAAACCTAGCAACCATGTCGACAGTTTAAGAATATTTCTCTGTAGAAAAAGGCAGGGGGCCGGGGGCGTGAAGTCACCATGGTACCAAAAATAAAGCAGTGGTACAGAGCCTCATAACTTGGCTTTATGGGTTTATGGTATGTGGGGGTTCAACAGAGTTGAGCCAGGCTTCTAGAAGCTTCATCAAGTGGTGATCCAGTGTCGGGTGATGAGCGGTTCGACTGCATCCAACACGCAGCAACATCACGTGGCTCGAAGAAGCTTTTGACAGAAAGACAATGTCGGGTTGGTGTAGTTCACAAGTGGCTCAATGCGTGAATCAGGGCCCACGAGCAGTTCCTTGACTTCTGGGTTGCTGGGAGGCCCAATCCAGGGACAGGGCGAGTCCTTATGTTCTGCAATGCCTCTCCGGGGAGCTCGGCTGGCGCCTCTCCAGGGTATACTTCAGCTCCAGTAAAGAGGAGCCTGGCTGCAGTGCAGCCAACGGGCGTGGCCTTGGTCCAGGGGCAGTCACCCCCACTGTTCCCTGGGGACGGTTAGGGGACAGAGCTCTCTCTGCTTTGGACGTATTGCTTTTGCCTCTTGATAGACAGTAATCCAAAAGAGGTCCAAAAGTGTATACTTCTCATGCTGTTGATGGTCCAAAGATTAATACAAAATAAGGGGGTGCTCCTCTCCATTCATTTAATAGCAAAATGCCACAGGGTATCGACCCCACGTAGACCTGCTGTGAGTGGTCCAATCCCCATTATCTTATGGTATCACAACCAGAGTACCTTTCTCCCAGGAAATAGAGGGGGCAGGAAAACAGTAGAGAGCCCTAACAAAAAGTAAGATGGTGAAACCCCCTCCCAGCTTACCTTCACTCTCTGGATACTCTAACTCCATCCCCTTCCCAGGCCTTGCAGTGATCAGAACCCTGCTGTGAGGCTGGCCTTGCTTGGTCAGCTCTGCCCCTGATGCACTGTTACCAGTAGACATCCTGGGAGACGTTGCTATGCCCTGGTGGAAGGAGTGTCCCTTCCTACCGGAGAATCACAGGAGGCAACATCTTGGCTATTGTTTCACCATTCAGCTTTTGAGATATTTAGCCTGAACACCAGTATGCATTAGCCCTGCCACATCTAACTGCTCACAGAGATGTCAATTCTGTTGTATCAGATTGTTGTAGCTTATACCACTGTGCTCTTATCAGTCACCATGCCACAAATATGCAGGGTTTATATTTAGAAATGCGCGTGCCACCAGGCTGATTAAAGCAGACAATTATTATAATTTATATCTGAGGTGTAAAAGTGTAATTGATACCTCTGCCTGCAGTGACTTTGTGTCCCAGCAGCTGTCAGGGATGCTCAGGTGAACTTTGAAGCTGATCTGTGCAACAGTAGAGCTGGTGCTACATGTCAGTGGACTAGCTACAGCAAGGCATCTGTGGGGACTATCATTTGGCATGGAGAAGAATTGTGAAGGGTGGGGGCAGTCTGATTAGCAGACCTCCCTTTTTTTGGTAATACAAATGTAAAAAGACAGGGCTTTCATACCCACGCAGATGGAAATCCGCCACAGCAACCACCACCACCACCCTCAAAATTGGAAACTGATTGCATTATAAACCAAAGGCGGTTTTATTAACTTGTAATTCAAGTATTATAAGAATGATGTGTAGATACAGCAAAGCAGACAATATTTTAATAAAGAATACACTTGCATTATCTCCTGTATATTTTTTGTTGGCTAAATCCCACTCTACTAGATCTTTGGGCCAGAGAAGCATTTATTTCTGCTGCATTACATGTATGTTCTATTATTTTATATATTTTTCCCCATATCACAGCATAACTGTACCCCATAGACTCATTTTAATTTACTGAAACACCCAACAACTATCTACGACTGTATGATCCTAGTGGCACCAACCGATATGTCCTTGTATGGTGAATACATCCCAGCAAATAAAACAGGTTTCCTTGTCAGTAAACTACGAGTGAGGTTATTTTATTTAGTACTGAATCACGTCCACAGATTCCAGTGTGTTCAGATGAGGCACAGGGAAATGAAATGACTTTCCAGGATTGCACACTTTGATGAAGTGCTGTAGCGATGATTGTATACCAGTCTGACATGTAGGCACATGGTCACATATCTAACTGACTCTGGGTGGTACTGATATATGCTACTGTATAGCTTCTGGGGGCAAAGGAAATATATCATTTTTTTAAAAGATTACTTTAAAGGAATACAACTCCCATAAGGAAGCACCTGATAATATATGTTCTGTTACATAAACATGTTACACAAAAGGAGTGGGATTGGTGCTTGATTTCCTACATCTGTAAATGAAGGGCAACAGGGAGGCACCAATGTGTAGAGACTTGGCAAAGCCAGGGTTTGGGGCTGAAGCAGGTAGACTGGTGCCCACTGTGCCCTCCAGAGCCAGGTATCCGATGAGCTGTGGGCATGATGCTCTTGACTGAGATTTCCCTCGCACCTTTCAGTTTCTGAGGACAGAGCATCACTCCCGCAAGGCGAGTGAGGTAGCCTGATGAGGTGAGGTGCAGGCCAGGTGGGCCACATATCTCAGTGCTCAGTGCAAGAAAACAGAACACACAGCACCAGGCTGCCAGCGTTGGAAAGCCCCTACCCGAGGAGAGCTTGATTTTGCAGCTTCTAGCCAGTGGTGGCACTTTCACTCTAAAGTGCTACCCATGCTTATTCCCATTGTATGGGCGTGGGGGCGGGTCTGATGCTGACGGGAAGGAAGTTCCATAGACTTGGGGCGTAGGTAGAGAAGGCTTGTTTTCTGGTCCTTTCCTTTTTGCAGCATCTGCACGTGTCCTGGCTTCTGGTGGTGCGCTGTCCCGAGGTAGCTGGGTGACTTGAGGGCGACTGCCTTATAGATGATGCAGTTAGACTTGAAGGTGATTTGTGCGTGCAGTGGGAGCCAGTAGAGGTCGATGGGGGCCGGGGTGATGGGTTCCATTACAAGCTGCCCCCCTATCCACTCCAAAATGCAGATGGCCACCACTTGCCCCCCGCCCCCTCAACTTCCCTTCTTCCGCTACATCCAAAGTTTGTTGGGTTTAGTACTAGTCATACATGCTTCCTTTGCTCGGAAAGTAGCCTTTGTACCAAGCCCTCCCTGGCCTACCCGCTCACCCTCTCTGCGCCCCTGAAGTAGCTCTGTGCCCCGCTTCTCAGACACGGCACACAGAGGCCCCTTTCCCCGTCTTTTAAAAGATTCTAAAGTTAGTAATGCACGCTTTCCTCACCTCTAATTATTGGAACCATTCTCTTATTTCTGAAGTATAAAGAAACAGCGCCCTGAAGTCCTGCACTGTAAGCGCTATCTGCTTTAGTCCATGTAATATTGCCTTCTTGTATATTTGTAGTTTTCCACAGTATGAAGTCGGGTCTGTACGTTGTTGTCATGTCAACCAAGCATACACAGCACAGGCTAGTCTGCATTGTTAGGCGTATACTGAGGTGTGTGGGCCAGTAAAGGGCCCCTCCCCCTCTAAGTGGCGCTCTTGCGTCCTGTGATGCCTGCAATCAAATACTTGGCCAATGCCCTGCTTAAAAGGAGCAAAGGTTTAGCAGGTTTGGCGGGCATGGGGGAGGGGAACTGATCATTTGAGAACGTGATATTATCGGTGGACAGGAATTCATATTTTGGTATTTAGAAAACAGATTGTCCTGGTTTCGGTTCAGAAAGGATAATGAAATTAGAAACTGGCGTTTGCAAGAGAGTTTGCAAAGTGCAGTTGTCTTTTTCCCTGTGCTAGCATCATGTAGCTTGCCCATGACAAGCACATATTATGGTGATTCTCATACCTGCCAAAACGGTCAAAGTACCAGGTAACGTCCCGTTTATCATAGGACTAAGAGACTTATCCTTGGCCTCAAGCCCAGGGACCGCATCTCCCCTGTGCTGAAATCTCTGCACTGGCTCCATGTGGTTGCGAGGATCAAGTTCAAGACCCTCTGCATTGTCCACAAGGCTTTCTAGGGCCGGGGTCCTCCCTCTAGCCAACTCTCTCTGCCTAAATCCCTTTCCTCTGGAGCCCTTCCTTCAGCTACCTCCAACTCTCTGAGGGCCAGATGCTTCTCCAAGCAAAGAGTCTGGGGTAGATCTCTCTCCTCGGCAGGTGCCTCCCTCTGGAACGGCCTCCCTGCCCTTCTCAGACTTGAGCCGGACCACCTGAAATTCCGGAAGCTTCTCAAGACCTTCCTTTTCTCCTTGGTCTTCTCTCTCACTTCCGTGCTAACTTCCTGTCTCCTGCGCAGAGTGGTTGCTTGTTACCCTCAGAACCTGACTGGGTATCAGGCTCCTCCAAGACCATCCAACCTTGCACTGCTTCCTGGCCTACCTCACACTTAGAGGCTGCAACTGCAACTCCTACAGCTCCCCTGCCTCCTTGCACTTACCCAGAACTGCACTTACTCAGAGCCGTGCTGCCCTGGCCGCTCTGCCCTGGATGCACTTACTCAGAGCCGTGCTGCCCTGACTGCACTTACTCAGAGCCGCTCTGCCCTGGCTGCACTTACTCATAGCCGTGCTGCCCTGACTGCACTTACCCAGAGCCGCTCTGCCCTGGATGCACTTACTCAGAGCCGCTCTGCCCTGGATGCACTTACTCAGAGCCGTGCTGCTCTGGCTGCCCTTACTCAGAGCTGCTCTGCCCTGGCTGCACTTACTCAGAGCCGTGCTGCCCTGACGGCACTTACTCAGAGCCGTGCCGTCCTGGCTGCACTTACTCAGAGCCGCTCTGCCCTGGCTGCACTTACTCAGAGCCGTGCCGCCCTGACTGCACTTACCCAGAGCCGTGCTGCCCTGACTGCACTTACTCAGAGCCGCTCTGCCCTGGCTGCACTTACTCAGAGCCGCTCTGCCCTGGCTGCACTTACTCAGAGCCTGGCTGCACTTACTCAGAGCCGTGCTGCCCTGACTGCACTTACTCAGAGTCGTGCTTCCCTGGCTGCACTTACTCAGAGCCGCGCTGCCCTGGATGATTTTACTCAGAGCTGCTCTGCCCTGGCTGCACTTACTCAGAGCCGCGCTGCCCTGACTGCACTTACTCAGAGCCACTCTGCACTGGCTGCACTTACTCAGAGCCGCTCTGCCCTGGCTGCACTTACTCAGAGCCGTGCTGCCCTGACTGCACTTACTCAGAGTCGTGCTTCCCTGGCTGCACTTACTCTGAGCAGCCATGCTGCCCTGGCTGCACTTGCCCAGAGAAGCTCTGCCCTGGCTGCACTTACTCAGAGCCATGTTGCCCTGACCGTCCTTCGCCCCTGCACTCCACCCCCTCCTTTCCCACTGCACTTTGCGCTGTCGCACTTGCACGATCTGAATGACAAGGCCTAGTAGTATGGTGTGTCTTGTCCTCCCTCCCTTGTCTTGTGGCGCCTAGAAACATCTGTGTACAGGCGCGTTATAAATGCCTTATCATACATGTTCAGATCATGGTAGCAGCCCATTTAAACATGTCACGTCAGCCTAGAGCGCGTGTAATGTTTGCCAGAGGTGCGCTCATCGGAGCCCTCAGGTGCAGTCAGCCGCTCTAAGGTGAGCTGTGTGCATACACGTCGCTCGCCTCACCAGTGCAGCGTTCCATGTGTTACCTGGATGCGCCCCTGACACATTCACTGGCTAGCAAATCACACGGCACCCCGCACCCCACCCATACACTTGCTGAGTGCAATTGGCATTTGCCTGCAATAGCACATGTGGCTTGCAATGTCCTTATCTGTAATGCAAAGTGCTAACAGACTGCGCCAACCTAAAGCGCTTCCGCGCCATGGCAACGGCAGTTAGGCACTATACACATGGATAGCGTGGCAGGGGGCGTTGCTTGAAAGTAAAAAGCGAGTAAACCTTATAGAGATGGGGGACCAGATGTGTGCGCCCAAGTCTCTCTGAAAGAGCTGTGCTTGCCATGAGCCGGGCCTCCCGTGCACCCGCTGCGCGCCTCCGCGCCAGGCGGCTGCGGCCTCCACGCAGCCACCGAGAGTGATTGGAGTTGGCAGTGAGGCCCTTGCGCACACAGGCCTTTCCGCCTCAATTAAGTGAAATACATCTCCCGCGGAATAATGAGTACACATCCTTCAGCCGGACACTCACTCAGCCGAGGGCTTGGCTCGCACAAACCCGCTGCAGTTTCATCCTTTGTCACGCCCTCAAGAGCTGCAGGGGTCCAGCGTGACTCACTGTATGACGCCCCAATACCAATAATAAGGGGAATACACTGTGAAGCAGGTCCAACTCTCCCATCGCGGAAAACATGGACTTCTAAGGTTCCAGGGCGCAAAGAAAAGCCGCTTCAACGAACCCTTGCGCTGGCTGTGGGCATTTCTGAAATGCCGGATGGGCTATCCGGAGTCACATAAAGCCCCCCGACCCCCCACAGCTGTACCACGGAATCCAAGCTGTCCCCCTGACTCCTTCAGTTTAACACGCCTGGACTGTACCACTGATTCCCAGCTGCCCCCCCCCCCCCCCCGACTCCTTCAGTTCCACACGCCTGGACTGTACCACTGATTCCCAGCTGCCCCCCCTGGCTCCTTCAGTTTAACACGCCTGGACTGTACCACTGATTCCCAGCTGCCCCCCTGACTCCTTGAGTTCAAAACTCCGGAACTGTACCACTGATTCCCAGCTGCCCCCCTGACTCCCTCAGTTCAACACGCCTGGCCTGTACCACTGATTCCCAGCTGCCCCCCTGACCCCTTCAGTTCAACACACCTGGACTGTACCACTGATTCCCAGCTGCCCCCCTGACTCCTTGAGTTCAAAACTCCAGAACTGTACCACAGGTTCCCAGCTGCCCCCCTGACTCCTTGAGTTCAACACGCCTGGACTGTACCACTGATTCCCAGCTGCCCCCCTGATTCCATGGGTTAAAAACCTATGGGCCGCTGACTACCAAAATTCCCCAAAGTCCTGAATTCATGGGCAGCAGACCTAATTGGTCCAAAATGAGAGAGAAGATTGCCTCCTGTAAATAAAACCAAACCAGACCTTGGTCTGGTCTCTGCCAGTGTCCTGGGACATAGCCAAGAGCAGGTTCTCTGAGCTCCCTCCTTGGTTTGGTCTCTGCCAGTGTCTGTGGCATAGCCCAGTGCAGGTTCTCTGAGCTCCCGCCTTGGTTTGGTCTCTGCCAGTGTCTGGGACATAGCCCAGTGCAGGTTCTCTGAGTGCCCTCCTTGGTCTGGTCTCTGCCAGTGTCCTGGGACATAGCCAAGAGCAGGCTCTCTGCGCTCCCTCCTTGGTCTGGTCTCTGCCAGTGTATGGCCCATAGCCCAGAGCAGGTTCTCTAAGCACCCTCCTTGGTCTGGTCTCTGCCAGTGTCCTGGGACATAGCCAAGAGCAGGTTCTCTGAGCTCCCGCCTTGGTTTGGTCTCTGCCAGTGTCTGGGACATAGCCCAGTGCAGGTTCTCTGAGCGCCCTCCTTGGTCTGGTCTCCGCCAGTGTCTGGTGCATAGCCCAGAGCAGGTTCTCTGAGCTCCCTCCTTGGTCTGGTCTCTGCCAGTGTCTGGGACATAGCCCAGAGCAGGTTCTCTAAGCATCCTCCTTGGTCTGGTCTCTGCCAGTGTCTGGGACATAGCCCAGAGCAGGTTCTCTAAGCATCCTCCTTGGTCTGGTCTCTGCCAGTGTCTGGGACAATGCCCAGAGCTGGTTCTCTTAGCGCCCTCCTTGATCTGGTCTCCGCCAGTGTCAGGGGCATAGCCCAGAGCAGGTTGTCTGAGCACCCTCCTTGGCCTGGTCTCTGCCAGTGTCTGGAGTATAGCCCAGAGCAGGTTCTCTGAGTTCCCTCCTTGGTTTGGTCTCTGTCAGTGACTGGGGCATAGCTCAGAGCAGGTTCTCTGAGCTCCTTCCTTGGTCTGGTCTCCGCCAGTGTCTGGGGTATAGCACAGAGCTGGTTCTCTTAGCGCCCTCCTTGATCTGGTCTCCGCCACTGTCTGGGGCATAGCCCAGAGCAGGTTCTCTGTGCTCCCTCCTTGGTCTGGTCTCCGCCAGTGTCTGGGACATAGCCCATAGCAGGTTCTCTGAGCGCCCTCCTTGGTCTGGTCTCCGCCAGTGTCTGGGGCATAGCCCAGAGCAGGTTCTCTGAGTGCCCTCCTTGGTCTGGCCTCTGCCAGTGTCTGGGACATAACCCAGAGCAGGTTCTCCTCTGAGCAACCTCCTTGGTCTGGTCTCCGCCAGTGTCTGGGGCATAGCCCAGAGCAGGTTCTCTGAGTGCCCTCCTTGGTCTGGCCTCTGCCAGTGTCTGGGACATAACCCAGAGCAGGTTCTCCTCTGAGCAACCTCCTTGGTCTGGTCTCTGCCAGTGTCTGGGGCATAGCCAGAGCAGGTTCGCTGAGCTCCCTCCTTGGTCTGGTCTCCGCCAGTGTCTGGGGTATAGCACAGAGCTGGTTCTCTTAGCGCCCTCCTTGATCTGGTCTTCGCCACTGTCTGGGGCATAGCCCAGAGCAGGTTCTCTGTGCTCCCTCCTTGGTCTGTTCTCCGCCAGTGTCTGGGACATAGCCCATAGCAGGTTCTCTGAGCGCCCTCCTTGGTCTGGTCTCCGCCAGTGTCTGGGGCATAGCCCAGAGCAGGTTCTCTGAGTGCCCTCCTTGGTCTGGCCTCTGCCAGTGTCTGGGACATAACCCAGAGCAGGTTCTCCTCTGAGCAACCTCCTTGGTCTGGTCTCCGCCAGTGTCTGGGGCATAGCCCAGAGCAGGTTCTCTGAGTGCCCTCCTTGGTCTGGCCTCTGCCAGTGTCTGGGACATAACCCAGAGCAGGTTCTCCTCTGAGCGCCCTCCTTGGTCTGGTCTCCGCCAGTGTCTGGGGCATAGCCCAGAGCAGGTTCTCTGAGTGCCCTCCTTGGTCTGGCCTCTGCCAGTGTCTGGGACATAACCCAGAGTAGGTTCTCCTCTGAGCAACCTCCTTGGTCTGGTCTCCGCCAGTGTCTGGGGCATAGCCCAGAGCAGGTTCTCTGAGTGCCCTCCTTGGTCTGGCCTCTGCCAGTGTCTGGGACATAACCCAGAGCAGGTTCTCCTCTGAGCGCCCTCCTTGGTCTGGTCTCCGCCAGTGTCTGGGGCATAGCCCAGAGCAGGTTCTCTGAGTGCCCTCCTTGGTCTGGTCTCCGCCAGTGTCTGGGGCATAGCCCAGAGCAGGTTCTCTGAGTGCCCTCCTTGGTCTGGCCTCTGCCAGTGTCTGGGACATAACCCAGAGCAGGTTCTCCTCTGAGCAACCTCCTTGGTCTGGTCTCCGCCAGTGTCTGGGGTATAGCACAGAGCAGGGGGGGGCGTGAGCTGAACTCATGCCATGAGGACGCTTTCACCCACGGCCCCTGCCCAAATCCTGGAAAGATCCTGCGTTCTTCAGTCTAAAGACTCAACCGTGTGGCTCTGTCCGCACAAGCGGACATAATAAGCATTTCCCCAACCCCCAGACGGCACAGATCATAAAAACGGAGTGCGGGCGGGTGAGGAGACGACGGCAAAGTCGGGACCCCCTGGGTTTCAAGATGGCCGACGCAAAACCGGCTTGGCAGTGAGCGGGAGGAACGGCTGGGACGCACGGCGCCGAGCAAGCTCGCCGGGGCTGTGTGCACCAGCACACTGAGAAGGTGCTGAGAAAGACGCCGGGGGACACGGAGACCTGCTGTGGTGGCTGCCTGGACTCCCTCACACACGCGCCAAGGCGAGACTGCCGACCAACGCGTGGGTGCGGCCCGTCTCCTGCTGCGGGCGGCCTGGGCTGCCCACGACACATGCCTCCGGCCCTGAAGCACAGCAGCGCGGCCCCGCTGACGGCGAGCGGAGACGGAGCGCCCCACCCTGATCAAGGATCGGCGGGTGCGGGCTGGGGAGGAACTGGCACCCCCCGCACACGTGTGCAGGGAAACGCCACGGAGGACAAAAGGTACGTGGCGCACCTGCACTTCCAAAGAATACAAAGCTAAACATACTGCAAGCACAGGGGCTGGGGCCCCGAGAAACCTGTACAAAACCTCCTGTGGTCCCCCACAGATCGCGGGGGGACGCTGGCCATAGCGTGGGCGGAGACACGCAATAGCGGATGACCCAGAGCTGGGACACCATCCCCGGGACCACGTACTTGCTGCGGAAGCGCCGGGCGGGCTGGGAACAAGGCACTGGGCAGGGTGCTGGAGACCACTGCTTGCCATATCACACTGGGGGCAACTCATCCTGTGCCTAACTGAGGGCATCAAAGCTCAGATCCTGGGGCAATAGGCCACAGCCTCCACAAACCACGGAGGGCTGTGTGAGCTGGGAACTGCAACAGAGCGTGCAGCGACACAACACTCTGAGGGACCCCCACACATGAGGGTCTGCGGCACACAAATGATGCAGAGTGCTCTGAACCTGTTACAGTGCCTGTGGCTGGTGGCATGGTCCCGTGCCCCCTGAGGAGAATATCATATCCAGATCTGGAGACGGTCACCAGCACTTGACAGCGACAGAACCCACCAGGGGGTGCCTGACACAAAGCAATATCTGCCAGGTGCGTGGCCACGACCCTGGGAGGGCGCATGGCGGGGCTGATCTGCAATACCCCACGTGGAGGCGACAACACAACACGGGCAGTGCTGGGCAGAATCAGAGCACTACATTAGTTGAATAGAGGAGCCCACGGCCTGCGCGGCAGTAGAGAACGCAGCACCCTCAACACAGCGCCAGGGCACTAAATAATATTGCCGCACCCTTACCGGCTGTGCAGCGGCCAGTAGAAAACTTGAAACCCAAGACACAAAAACTGCGACGTGGGAAACCACCAGGTGGAACCAATCCGGGAACATCCCCACAAACGATATGCCAGTGCATAAACGGCAAAGGGCACGCCGGCAGAGAAGAACAGATACTCCCTGCAATCCCAACCACCACTGGTGGCATGCCTTCCACGAAACAGAAAAAGGACCCAACGATCATGGACTCCTTTAACGTCACCAGACAAAAGGGACAACCACAAACCGCCCCAGAAACACAGGCTGCACAGCCTGTAGAGAGCTCTGCTAGCAAGGATAACCAGGTGCTCGAAGCAATCGCAGCCCTACGCACTTTCATTGACACCAAGATCGAGGAGGTCATGTCGGATGTACAACCGATGAGATAAGACATGAGAAACTTCACGGAAAGAGTCACAACGGCCTAAACGACCCTGAAGGAGACAGCAAAAACCACTAGCGACCTGGGGAGGCGACTGATGGAGCTCAAAAGGAAGAACACAATGCTGGAAGCCCGAGCAGAAGATGCGGAAGGGGTTTGCCCGACGCAACGATATACGCGTACTGGGGGTCCAAGAGGGAATGGAAGGGTCCAACCCAACAGACTTTGCTGAAAACATGATACTCCAGGAGATTGGAGCTGGGGAACTATCGCAGGAGTTCACAGTGGAACGAGCCTATAGATCACTGCAAAAAAGGCAGCCCTCGGGCTCACATCCTCGACCCATGATCGCTAAAATACTGAACTTTCACGACAGGAAAACGATTCTGAAATTCTCTAGAGAAGGAGGAGTGATCCGCCAGGACAACGCCAACATAGCCATATACCCGGATTACACCCCAGCGGTGCAGAGGGCCCGGAACTCTTTCGTACAAGTGAAGCTGAAACTCCGAAAATTGAACCTCAAGTACATTCTGATGTACTCAAGGTCCTCTATAAGGGGCACAACATTTTTCTAGAAACGCCGGCTGCGGCCAACATGTGGCTGGAGCACAACAACCTGGATGATGGCCGGGAAGCGGTCACATGACGAACAGCGGTCCAGACAGCCATGGGGAGGGGGGAAGAATGCAACAAAGGAAGCTCATATGGGCGCAAGTAAAGAACCAAGAAGGTCGCCACAGTTTATCATGAGGCAGGAGTGAAGTGGGAGCCTCCGACGGAACGACAGCACACACCCCACGAATCGTTCAGTGTCGGCCGGTTGCTGACACATCACAGCCCACACGCCTTGGCCCTGGAGGGCTTGGCAGTTGTGGCGGCGCTCGAGTGCCACGGACATAAGGTGGCTGCTGAGCGCAGTTACCTAATTCTGTTATGGTTACAAGTTTGTTTGGTTTTTGTTTGTTTTGAACATGCAAGCGGTGAGATCGCTATGCAAAATAGGACATGTAACACGAAGAACGGGTGTGCTGTTGAATGTTATTGGGTGGGGGGATGGGCCAGCTGGAGCGGTGGACCAGTTCGTCAGCTGGGGCGAGATCAGTGGCTGGACGACCCCGGAGCCAACCAGCAGGGACGCACACACCGAAATGGCCAACGACATTAGAATCCTAACATGGAATGTCCGGGGTTTAGGCACCTACATACGCACAAACAGAATTAAGTCTTTCCTTAATACGAAGAGGGTGTCCATTGCTCTGCTTCAGGAGGCCCCCCTGACGCAAGAAACCCTGGGGTGTTAAGAGACCACGGGATGGGCAGTGTTACGGGGCTCCCTATTCCGAATATGCCCGGGGAGTGCTCATCTGGATTAGCCCACTGGTCCCATTCAAAGTATCGAGCTGGGAGGCAGACCAGGAGGGACGATATCTGGTGGTGAGGGGCTGGATTGAACAGACTAAAGTCAGCATAATAAACTCATATTTCCCCAATTACGGAATTCCAAAACACTTGGACACACTGGGAGCCAAACTAGCTAGCTGCCAAGACAGCCTTTGGGGGGCGATTTTAACTGCGTTAGGGACTGGGAACTGGACATATCCAAATCACCAGTAACCAGGAATGACGCTGTGACCGGTGCGCTAAACGTGCTGATAGAAATCTTGGACCTGGTCGACGTGTGGCGAGAACTCCACCCAATGGACAGAGAGTACTCGTACTTCTCCGCCCCCCACGCCCTGCACACCAGAATAGACTATCTATTTGTACCCAAACATTACCAGCCACAAATGGACTCGGCTCAATACCTGGGCAGGTCAATATCGGACCACTCCCCGCTGTAGGTGACGTGGAAAGTGAGGGGCCTCAGACGCCCCAGACCACTCATACCACTATGGCGCATGTCACCAGACGCCCTGATAGACCAGGCTTTTGCAGAGGGGTTACGGGACAAACTGCAAGAGTACATGGAAATAAACGTGGGCAGTGTTGAACAATGGGGTACAGTATGAGAAGCAATGAAAGTGGTTGTCAGAGGGGAGGCCATCTTGGGAGCAGGAGGCATACGGAAAACTTTAAGGGCTGAAGTGGAAAAAACGGAAGAACAACATAAGGAAGCCAACACCAAAGGGACACAGGGGGAGGAGGAAGAACTAGCATTGCTGCGAGGAAACTGCTCAGAAGCATTGGGTAGGCTCTCCAAATTTGACTACACAGTGAAATCGTACGCTGAGGGTGACAGACCAAGCAGGTTGCTAGCATGGTTATGTAGAAGGGAACACCCATGACACCAAATAACCAAAATTAAGGACGAAACAGGTACAATGCATAAAACACAACAAGACATAAACGGCACATTCCGGGATTTCTACTCCCACTTATACAGCCACGACCACCAGGTGGCACACTCAGACATATTATACACATTGGAAGAAATAGGCCTTCCCAAAATAGAGATAACACATAGAGAGGCCCTATACGCTGAAATAACGGGTGAAGATATTACTGAGGCAATCAGGTCCATCGCCTCCGGCAAAACACTGGGTAGCGACGGACTCCCCCCGGAGTTCTACAAAACATGGGATGCTGTCATCACACCGGTACTACTCGAGGTCTATTGAGAAGCATTCACCAATGGGGTACTACAGGGGTCTTTGAGGGTAACATTAATTGTCCCGATACCCAAATCTGGGAAACCAACGAAAATCTGCGACTCCTACCGCCCTCTGGCGATGCTAAACTATGACGCCCAAATCCTCACCACAATCCTTTCCAAACGCCTGAATAGAATAATTGGGGACTTAGTACACAGCAATCAAGCAGGCTTCATACCCGGGTGCAGCACTGCTTTAAACCTGCGCAGACTGCAACACATTCTGGTGCAGACCGAGGGATCCCAAAAGGGATACGCAATACTCTCCTTGGACGCTATCAAAGCGTTTGATTCAATCTACTGGGAGTGGTTGCTGGCGGCACTGAGGGAGTTTGGATTCAGGGAGGTCTTTATTCGCTGGGTTTGCATCCTGTATACTAATCCCAAGGCCAGGGTAAAACAGGGAGGTTGGTGTCTGCAATCTGGTACATAAAGAGGGGGATGAGGCAAGGCTACCCTCTTTCCCCAATGCTGTACGTCCTGGGCCTCGAAACAATAGCGATATACCTTCGGAAACAGTACCTAGATGCTGGTATCTGGGTTGGGGGAGCGGGGCACCTACTGTCACTCTACGCGGATGACGTGTTTTTATATGTCAGGGACCCACATCTAAACGTCCCAGCTATCCTAGACATACTGGATAACTATGCCAAGGTATCCGGAATCAGCTTTAGCAGATCCAAATCCTGCATATTCCCAATAGCCAGACTGAGAGGGAGAGACTCCAGTTCGCTGCCTGCGGTTGGCCCCAGATGGGAAACTGATTTGTTTAAGTACCTGGGGGTCAACATCAAACACCCGCCTGAACAACTACACAAACATAACACGGCTGGAGTGTTGCATGGCATGAGGAACTCCATGAAGTTCTGGGCCCAGCTATCTTTATCTCTACTAGGGAGAGTAGCCATCACCAAGATGATCATCCTCCTGAGATTCTGACCTTGACCTCCTTGCCATTACTGAGACCTGGCTACGCCCAGCAGCAGGTCCCATGCTTATGTTGGCAGTCCCAGATAATTACTCTATCCTGAGACAAGACCGACCCAATTCCAGAGGAGGAGGTGTTGCCATCGTTCACAAATGTAGTCTCACCATGAGACTAGCAACACCTACCAATGTCCTATCACGCGAAACACTCTCTGTTAAAGTCCCACTTACCAACACCCAAACTCTCAACATCCACTTGATCTACCGCCCGCCAGACCCCATTGGCACCTTTGATGAAGATATTAACACGATCCTCTCCAGCAACCTTACAAGCGCTACCCAAGTTCTCACCCTGGGCGACTTTAACATGGGTTACAATGATCCTGAAGACCATTCCGCCAGCACTATAGCCAACACTCTCTCGGAACTAGGTTTTGCGTAAAGAAGTATGTCACCTACACACTCCAAAGGTAGAACACTCGATTGGGTGGCCGATAAACTGTCTAGCGAACATTACAAATATCTCACCACTAGCCTGGACTAACCACCGCCTGGTCTCATTCCTGCTCTTTACTGACAGACCCCCACCCCCACCCATTATCAGGGCCCCGCCCACCCTCACAAGAAACAAGAAGAATATGACAGCTGAAAGACTCATCCCGAACCTACTCCCGACACTCAACACACTCCCAGACAACCTGGACCCAGAGACCCTGGTTGAAGAGTATAATAAGATCATGGCCACCTCACTGGACCTAATTGCCCCCCTTAAACTGAGACCAAGCAAACCGAATACGCACCTAAACAAATGGTACACACCATTCCTCAAAAATTTAAGGCAGCAAAAAAGGAACTGTGAGGCCACTTGGAAAAAATCCCCCTCAGCCGCAAATAAACTCAAACTCTCCAAACTAGCTACACTTTACAAAAAAGAAATCTACCTGGCTAAACGAACCTCCTATGACTCTCGCATATCCCAAGCTAAATCCAACATGAAAGAACTATTCTCCATCCTTAAAGAAGTAGAACCCCCATAGTACCTCCTGACACCTGTACCAAAGACAAAAACTGGTGCTCAGAAATCCAAAGCGCCCTAGCAAACAAAATTGCGACCCTCCAAAGTAAAATGGCCCGTAAAAAAAGTATCCCTCAATGACACTCTCTCCTCAAAAACACCAGATAAGCCCATGCTTACAGATCTCACTCGCTTCAACTTCTCTAAAGTCACGATTCTTGAAGTAGAAAAAATCATCCTGTCTCTGAAACCCTCCAACTGTCAGGGAGACCTGTTCCCAGCACAGCTCATTAAGGATGCCGCCCGTGACCTCTCCCCCTTCATCATAAAACTGATTAATGCCTCTTTCACCTCTGGCTCCATCCCCACCAATCTGAAACAATCCTGGGTACTTCCACTATTAAAAAAACCCACACTTGACCCAGCCACGCCCACAAATTACAGACCCATAACGACCGTTCCCTTTCTACTAAAAATCCTGGACAAGGTCGCCGATGTACAAATTCAGAAGTACCTGGAAGAACAGCATCTACTAGGTTCCAGACAATCAGGTTTCCGCCCTCAACATGGGACCGAAACTGCTCTCATTGACTTGAAAGCTCAGATCCATACACTCAGAGACAACGGCCAAGTTGCCCTACTCCTCCTCCTCGATCTGTCTGCAGCTTTCGACCTGGTCGATCATTCTGTCCTATGCACACATCTCCACACATCAGCTCATTTCTCTGCTGAGGCCATCACCTGGATTACCTCTTTTCTCAACGGTAGAACCATGAGGGTCTTCTCACCTACTGTGGCGGCAGACCCCATACCCATCACTTGTGGTGTCCCACAGGGCTCCTGTGTCTCCCTCACATTGTACAACATATTTACCAAGCCCCTTTTCGATGATTTGGATCATCTCGGTATCACCTACACTAACTATGCAGATGATACCCAGATCCTCCTTCCGCTTTCTGGAGATTATGGAAAGGATTTGGCCTTGCTAAATAGGGTGTACATCATCATCCAGGCATGGATGGCCATACATGGACTATGCCTGAATGATGATAAAACGGAACTTATCATCCTAGGCACTACGTCCAGTTTAAAGAAACTTGGCCCTGCCTACAACTCGTTCATGATTGATGGTAACAACATCAAGGTTGGACAAGAGGTCAAAACTTTGGGCTTTTACCTGGACTCTAATTTCTCCTTCAGAAGACAGGTGAGCTCCCTGGCTTCCTCCGCGGCTTATACGTGTAAATTAATCCGCACAGCTAAACCATTTCTGTCTGACACTAGTTGCCTTACCCTCGCTAGAGCCCTTATACTGTCCCGCCTGGACTATTGTAACGCCCTCTATCTGGGATCTTCCAAGGCCACCACTAGCAAACTACAAACTCTTCAGAATAATGCTCTCAGAGCGACCTTGGGCATCTCCAGAAGAGAGCACATCTCAGGACTTAGTCAACAGAACAACTGGCTCTCCATCAACAACAAAATTCTCTTAAAAACTGCATCGCTCACTCACAAATCCCTCAATAACGCTGCCCCTACTTACCTGATCAATAGATTCCATAGACAGTCCTCCCTGAGACCCACCAGAACTGCCTACAAAGACTGCCTCTCTGTCCCTAACTTTAAACGTGCCACCATAGGGGGCAACAGCTTCCCAGTGAAAGCAGCCAAACTGTGGAACTCCTTACCACCAAATCTCAGAGTGGACTTGCCCTACCAGAACTTCCGATCCAAGGTAGTTTCATGGCTGAAAACGTAGGCCGTCAAAGATACTCCAGTGCCAGGCTGTCCCCTTTTCATGCTACCCGCACACAATGTAACCACGTGTGCCCACTTGTTTATATGTATATAATATCCATGTACCTCATTGTTGATATGTATATAATATCGGTGTACCTTACTGTCTCTTTGTATACCCTATGATTTCTGTAACCAAGCTTCGCAAATCCTTGTAAAGGCTGCGCCCTGATACCCTCGGGTACGCTCGCGCATTATAAATAATAAACAAACAAACATTCTTATACTTCTTTAACAATGTGCATTATTATATCAAAGCTTCCTTTTTACGCATACTGGAGAAACTGATCCAGGGGTTCTTATGGGGCGCTGCTCGCCACAGACTCACTAAAAACACTATACCTGCCATAAGATGAGGGAGGCGTGAAACTGCCAAATCTGGAAAAGTACTACCTGGCAGCCCAACTTAGCCACCTGGTTAAATGGCTGTCCGATGACCCCACCACATCTTGCTACAACTGTTAGTGGTGCCCACCACACTGAAAGAAGCACTCTAGGTAACTCTTGGGGCGGCGGAGCACACTCCAATGGTGGTAACACTGGGGAGGAAAATATGGAAGAGGACACAAGCTTTACTAAAGGTGACGCACCCTTACTCCCCAGAAATACCAATAGTGGTAGGCACATGCCAGGACAGCACAGACATGGCGGTGCTGCAAAGATGGGAGGGGAATGGGATATACACATGGGGAGACATGTATGTCGAGGGGGCCTTCAGGGAGATCAGCTCAATACAAGGAACGGGAGGGGGTACCCGGCGGGCAGTTCCTGTGGTACCAACGGGTTCGAAAGGCGGCCAGAGATGGCTGGGAGGGCTAGCCAGATGAGCCGCAAGCTGAACCAATCCTCACTCTGATATACAACCTTGGCGATGGCTGGTGCCCAATCTCAAGACTATATAGCATGCTCATAGACACACCCAACCCCAAGAGCGCAGCGCTAAAAGAACAATGGGAGGAAAACTTGGGCACGACACTAATGGAACAGGATTGGGAGAGGGCGCTGAGCTACCCCAAAGCAGTGTCACGAAACCACTGTTTTAAATTGATACAGCTAAACTACATGACCCCACACAGGATAGCCACCTTCAAGAAGAACTCTAGCTCGCGATGCCCATGGTGTGGAAGGGAGGAAGCTGACATGATACACATGTTCTGGAGCTGTGAGCGGGTGAGGGATTTCCGGTCACGGATAGAACAAGCTTGCAGAACGGCCAGTGTTGTCCGGTACGACTGGTCACCGAAGGAGTGCCTGCTTGGAACGTACCCCAGGATCAGCAAACATAAACATGTGCTCAGATTTATGTACCTCGCATGAATCCTGGCCAAGAGAATCATCAACATTTCATGGAAGAGGGTCGGAGGGCCACGATACCAACACTGGCACAGGGAATTCGAGAGATGGGCGGAGGCTGAAACTAAGGTATGGATGGAGGCGGTCAATAGATCAGGGTTGGATGGCAACGACAAATGGGTTGCATGCAAAGCACTGGTGTGGCACAGGTTTCACCCATCTGACGACAGACCCCCATTAAATGAACTGTACACCATGGAGTGTGCCCCCCCATGGCACACTGCCCACCCCTACTATATGAGAACTGGGGGGATGCCTCGAGGACCGGAGCAAAAACTGCACCCCCGGACGCCGGGACGCCCGCCTGGTCCCATGTCCCAACAAGCTAAGACTGCATGATCCTCACCAACCTCATGTAAAGCAAAATGTTTTAACTAAATGCCAATAAAAATATTTAAAAATAAATAGCACAGAGCAGGTTCTCTGAGCGCCCTCCTTGGTCTGGCCTCCGCCAGTGTCTGGGGCATAGCCAAGAGCAGGATCTCTGAGTGCTCCCTCCTTGGTCTGGTCTCTGCCAGTGTCTTCTCTGAGCTCCCTCCTTGGTCTGGTCTCCGCCAGTGTCTGGGGCCTAGCCCAGAGCAGGCTCTCTGAGCACCCGCCTTGGTCTGGTATCTGCCAGTGACTGGGGCATAGTCCAGAGAAGGTTCTCTGAGCACCCTCGTTGGTCCGGTCTCTGCCAGTGTCCTGGGACATAGGCAAGAGAAGGTTCTCTGAGCTCCCTCCTTGGTTTGGTCTCTGCCAGTGTCTGGGACATAGCCCAGAGCAGGTTCTCCGAGCTCCCTCCTTGGTCTGGTCTCTCCCAGTGTCTGGGGCATAGCCCAGAGCGGGTTTCCCTGAGGTCCTTGCTTGGTCTGGTCTCTGCCAGTGTCTGGGACATAGCCCAGAGCAGGTTCTCCAAGCTCCCTCCTTGGTCTGGTCCCCGCCAGTGTCTGGGGCATAGCCCAGAGCAGGTTCTCCAAGCTCCCTCCTTGGTCTGGTCTCTGCCAGTGTCTGGGGCATAGCCCAGAGCAGGTTCTCCGAGCGCCATCCTTGGCCTGGTCTCTGCCAGTGTCTAGGACATAGCCTAAAGCAGGTTCTCTGGACACCCTCCTTGGTCTGGTCTCTGCCAGTGTCTGGGGCATAGCCCAGAGCAGGTTCTCTGAGCTCACTCCTTGGTCGCCAAGAGCTGATTTTCTGAGCTCCCTCCTTGGCCTTGTCCCCGCCGTGTCTGAGGCATAGCCAGAGCAGGTTCTCTGAGCGCCCCCCTTGGCCTGGTCTCTGCCAGTGTCTGGAGTATAGCCCAGAGCAGGTTCTCTGAGCGCCCTCGTTGGTCTGGTCTCTGCCAGTGTCCTGGGACATAGCGCAGAGCAGGTTCTCTGAGCTTCCTCCTTGGTTTGGTCTATGCCTGGGTCTGGGACATAGCCCAGAGCAGGTTCTCTGTGCTCTATCCTTGGTCTGATCTCTGCCAGTGTCCTGGGACATAGCCCATAGCAGGTTCTCTAAGCACCCTCCTTGGTTTGGTCTCTGCCAGTGTCTAGGACATAGCCCAGAGCAGGCTCTCCGAGCGCCCTCCTTGGTCTGGTCTATGCCAGTTTCTGGGACATAGCCTAGAGCAGGTTCTCTGGACACCTTCCTTGGTCTGGTCTCTGCCAGTGTCTGGCCCAGAGCAGGTTCTCTGGACACCCTCCTTGGTCTGGCCTCTGCCAGTGCCTTGGGCACAGCCCAGAACAGGTTCTCTGAGCACGCTCCTTGGTCTGGTCTCTCCCAGTGTCTGGGGCATAGCCCAGAACAGGTTCTCTGAGTTTTCTCATAGGTCTGGTCTCCGCCACGGTCTGGGGCATAGCCCAGAGCAGGTTCTCTGAACACCCTCCTTGGCCTGGTCCCTGCCAGTGTCTGGGACATAGCCCAGAGCAGGTTCTCTGAGCGCCCTCCTTGGCCTGGTCTCTGCCAGTGTCCTGGGGCATAGCTCAGAGCAGGTTCTCTGAGCTTCCTCCTTGGTCTGGTCTCCGCCAGTGTCTGGGGCATAGCCCAGAGCACGTTCTCTGGGCGAGCGCTCTCCTTGGTCTGGTCTCAGCCAGTGACTGGAACATAGCCAGAGCAGGTTCTCTGAGCGCCCTCCTTGGCCTGGTCTCTGCCAGTGTCTGGGGCATAGCCTACAGCAGGTTCTCTAAGCACCCTCCTTGGTTTGGTCTCTGCCAGTGTCTGGGACATAGCCCAGAGCAGGTTCCCGGAGCTCCTTCCTTGGTCTGGTCGCTGCCAGTGTCTGGGGCATAGCCTAGAGCAGGTTCTCTAAGCACCCTCCGTGGTTTGGTCTCTGCCAGTGTCTGTGGCATAGCCCAGAGCAGGTTCTCTGAGCTCCCTCCTTGGTCTGATCTATGCCAGTGTTTGGGGCATAGCCCAGAGCAGGTTCTCAATGTGCCCTCCTTGGTCTGGTCTCTGCCAGTGTCTGGGGCATAGCCCAGAGCAGGTTCTCCAAACTCCCTCCTTGGTCTGGTCTCTGCGAGTGTCTGTGACATAGCCCAGAGCAGGTTCTCTGAGCGCCCTCCTTGGCCTGGTCTCTGCTAGTGTCTGGGACATAGCACAGAGCAGGTTCTCTGGAAACCCTCCTTGGTCTGGTCTCTGCCAGTGTCTGGGGCATAGCCCAGATCAGGTTCTCTGGACAACCTCCTTGGTCTGGCCTCTGCCAGTGTCTGGGACATAGCCCAGGGCAGCTTCTCTGAGCGCCCTCCTTGGCCTGGTCTCTGCCAGTGTCCTGGGGCATAGCCCAGAACAGGTTCTCTGGGCTTCCCCCTTGGTCTGGTCTCCGCCAGTGTCTGGGGCATAGCCCAGAGCAGGTTCTCTGAGCGCCCTCCTTGTTCTGGTCTCTGCCAGTGACTGGAACATAGCCAGAGCAGGTTCTCTGAGCGCCCTCCTTGGCCTGGTCTCTGCCAGTGTCTGGGGCATAGCCCAGAGCAGGTTCTCTGAGTGCTCCCTCCTTGGTATAGTCTCTGCCAGTGTCTTCTCTGAGCTCCCTCCTTGGTCTGGTCTCTGCCAGTGTCTGGGACATAGCCAGAGCAGGTTCTCTGAGCTCCTTCCTTGGTCTGGTCTCTGCCAGTGTCTGGGACATAGCCCAGAGCAGGTTCTCCGAGCGCCCTCCTTGGCCTGGTCTCTGCCAGTGTCTGGGACATAGCCTAGAGCAGGTTCTCTGGACACCCTCCTTGGTCTGGGCTCCACCATTGTCTGGTGCATAGCCCAGAGCAGGTTCTCTGAGCACCCTCCTTGGTATGGTATCTGCCAGTGACTGGGGCATAGTCCAGAGCAGGTTCTCTGAGCACCCAACTTGGCCTGGTCTCTGCCAGTGTCTGGGGCATAGTCCAGAGCAGGTTCTCTGAGCACCCTCCTTGGCCTGGTCTCTGCCAGTGTCTGGGGCATAGTCCAGAACAGGTTCTCTGAGCACCCTCCTTGGTCTGGTCTCTGCCAGTTTCTGGGGCATAGCTCAGAGCAGGTTCTCCGAGCGGCCTCCTTGGCCTGGTCTCTGCCAGTGTCTAGGACATAGCCTAGAGCAGATTCTCTGGACACTCTGCTTGGCCTGGTCTCTGCCAGTGTCTGGCCGATAGCCCAGAAAAGGTTCTCTGGACACCCTCCTTGGTCTGGTCTCTGCCAGTGTCTGGGGCATAGCCCAGAGCAGGTTCTCTGAGCGCCCTCCTTGACCTGGTCTCTGCCAGTGTCTGGCCCATAGCCCAGAGCAGGTTCTCTGAGCTCACTCATTGGTTGCCAAGAGCAGGTTTTCTGAGCTCACTCCTTGGCCTTGTCCCAGCCAGTGTCTGAGGCATAGCCAGAGCAGGTTCTCTGAGCGCCCCCCTTGGCCTGGTCTCTGCCAGTGTCTGGAGTACAGCCCAGAACAGGTTCTCTGAGAGCCCTCCTTGGTCTGGTCTCTGCCAGTGTCTGGGACATAGCGCAGAGCAGGTTCTCTGAGCTCCCTCTTTGGTCTGGTCTCTGCCAGTGTCCTGGGACATAGCCCAGAGCAGGTTCTCTAAGCACCCTCCTTGGTTTGGTCACTGCCAGTGTCTGGGACATAGCCCAGAGCAGGTTCTCTGAGTTCCCTACTTGGTCTGGTCCCCGCCAGTGTCTGGGCATAGCCCAGAGCAGGTTCTCCGAGCTCCCTCCTTGGTCTGGTCTCTGCCAGTGTCCTTAGACATAGCCCAGAGCAGGTTCTCTAAGCACCCTCCTTGGTTTGGTCACTGCCAGTGTCTGGGACATAGCCCAGAGCAGGTTCTCTGAGTTACCTACTTGGTCTGGTCCCCGCCAGTGTCTGGGCATAGCCCAGAGCAGGTTCTCTGAGCGCCCCCCTTGGCCTGGTCTCTGCCAGTGCCTGGGGCATAGCCCAGAACACGTTCTCTGAGCTTTCTCCTAGGTCTGGTCTCCTCCACTGTCTGGGGCATAGCCCAGAGCAGGTTCTCTGAGCGCCCTCCTTGGCCTGGTCCCTGCCAGTGTCTGGGACATAGCCCAGAGCAGGTTCTCTGAGCGCCCTCCTTGGTCTCGTCTCTGCCAGTGTCCTGGGGCATAGCCCGGAGCAGGTTCTCTGAGCTTCCTCCTTGGTCTGGTCTCCGCCAGTGTCTTGGGCAGAGCCCAGAGCAGGTTCTCTGAGCGAGCGCCCTCCTTGGTCCGGTCTCTGCCAGTGACTGGAACATAGCCAGAGCAGGTTCTCTGAGCGCCCTCCTTAGCCTGGTCTCTGCCAGTGTCTGGGGCATAGGCCAGAGCAGGTTCTCTGAGCACCCTCGTTTGTCTGGTCTCTGCCAGTATCCTGAGACATAACCCAGCCAAGGTTCTCGGAGCTCCTTCCTTGGTCTGGTCTCTGCCAGCGTCTGGGGCATAGCCTAAGCAGGTTCTCTAAGCAACCTCCTTGGTTTGGTCTCTGCCAGTGTCTGGACATAGCCCAGAGCAGGATCCCGGAGCTCCTTCCTTGGTCTGGTCTCTGCCAGTGTCTGGGGCATAGCCTAGAGCAGGTTCTCTAAGCACCCTCCTTGGTTTGGTCTCTGCCATTGTCTGTGGCATAGCCCAGAGCAGGTTCTCTGAGCTCCCTCCTTGGTCTGGTATCTGCCAGTGTCTGAGGCATAGCCCAGAGCAGGTTCTCTGAGCATCCTCCTTGGTCTGGCCTATGCCAGTGTCTGCGGCATAGCCCAGAGCAGGTTCTCCGAGTGCCCTCCTTGGCCTGGTCTCTGACAGTGTCTAGGACATAGCCTAGAGTTGGTTCTCTGGACACCCTCCTTGGTCTGTCTCTGCCAGTGTCTGGCCCATAGCCCAGAGCAGGTTCTCTGGACACCCTCCTTGGTCTGGCCTCTGCCAGTGTCTGGGGCATAGCCCAGAGTAGGTTCTCTGAGCAATCTCCTTGGTCTTGTCTCTGCCACTGTGTGGGGCATAGCCCAGAGCAGGTTCTCTGGACACCCTCCTTGGCCTGGTCTCTGCCAGTGTCTTGGACATAGCCCAGAGCAGGTTCTCTGAGCGCCCTCCTTGGCCTGGTCTCTGCCAGTGTCCTGGGGCATAGGCCAGAGCAGGTTCTCTGAGCTCCCTCCTTGGTCTGGTCTCCGCCAGTGCCTTGGGCATAGCCCAGAGCAGGTTCTCTGAGCGCCCTCCTTGTTCTGGTCTCTGCCAGTGTCTGGGGCATAGCCCAGAGCAGGTTCTCTGAGTGCTCCCTCCTTGGTCTGATCTCTGCCAGTGTCTTCTCTGAGCTCCCTCCTTGGTCTGGTCTCTGCCAGTGTCTGGCCCATCGCCCAGAGCAGGTTCTCTGATCGCCCTCCTTGGTCTGGTCTCTGTCAGTGTCTGGGGCATAGTCCAGAGCAGGTTCTCTGAGCACCCTCCTTGGTCTGGTCTCTGCAAGTGTCTAGGGCATAGCCCAGAGCAGGTTCTCTGAGCGCCGTCCTTGGCCTGGTCTCTGCCAGTGTCTAGGACATAGCCTAGAGCAGGTTCTCTGGACACCCTCCTTGGTCTGGCCTCTGCCAGTATCTGGCCCATAGCCCAGAGCAGGTTCTCTGGACACCCTCCTTGGTCTGGGTCTGCCAGTGTCTGGGGCATAGCCCAGAGCAGGTTCTCTGGACACCCTCCTTGGTCTGGCCTGTGCCAGTGTCTGGGCATAGCCCAGAGCAGGTTCTTTGAGCAACCTCCTTGGTCTGGTCTCTGTCAGTGTCTGGGGCAAAGCCCAGAACAGGATCTCTGAGCTTTCTCCTAGGTCTGGTCTCCGCCACTGTCTGGGGCATAGCCCAGAGCAGGTTCTCTGAGCGCCCTCCTTGGCCTGGTCTCTGCCAGTGTCTGGGACATAGCCCAAAGCAGGTTCTCTGAGCGCCCTCCTTGGCCTGGTCTCTGCCAGTGTCCTGGGGCATAGCCCAGAGCAGGTTCTCTGAGCTTCCCCCTTGGTCTGGTCTCCGCCAGTGTCTGGGGAATACCTCAGAGCAGGTTCTCTGAGCGCCCTCCTTGTTCTGGTCTCTGCCAGTGACTGGAACATAGCCCAGAGCAGGTTCTCTGAGCGCCCTCCTTGGCCTGGCCTCTGCCAGTGTCCTGGGGCATAGCCCAGAGCAGGTTCTCTGAGCTTCCTCCTTGGTATGGTCTCCGCCAGTGTCTGGGGAATAGCCCAGAGCAGGTTCTCTGAGCGCCCTCCTTGGCCTTTTCTGTGCCAGTGTCCTGGGGCATAGCCCAGAGCAGGTTCTCTGAGCTTCCTCCTTGGTCTGGTCTCTGCCAGTGTCTGGGGAATAGCCCAGAGCAGGTTCTCTGAGCGCCCTCCTTGTTCTGGTCTCTGCCAGTGACTGGAACATAGCCAGAGCAGGTTCTTTGAGCGCCCTCCTTGGCCTGGCCTCTGCCAGTGTCTGGGGCATTGCCCAGAGCAGGTTCTCTGAGTGCTCCCTCCTTGGTCTGGTCTCTGCCAGTGTCTTCTCTGAGCTCCCTCCTTGGTCTGGTCTCTGCCAGTGTCTGGGACATAGCGCAGAGCAGGTTCTCTGAACTCCTTCCTTGGTTTGGTCTCTGTCAGTGTCTGGGACAGAGCCCAGAGCAGGTTCTTCGAGCACCCTCCTTGGCCTGGTCTCTGCCAGTGTCCTGGGACATAGCCCAGAGCAGGTTCTCTGAGCTTCCTCCTTGGTCTGGTGTCCGCCAGTGTCTGGAGCATAGCCCAGAGCAGGTTCTCCGTGCACCCTCCTTGGTCTGGTACCTGCCAGTGACTGGGGCATAGTCCAGAGCAGGTTCTCTGAGCACCCTCCTTGGCCTGGTCTCTGCCAGTGTCTGGAGCATAGTCCAGAGCAGGTTCTCTGGGCACCCTCCTTGGTCTGGTCTCTGCCAGTGTCTGGGGCATAGCCCAGAGCAGGTTCTCCGAGCGGCCTGCTTGGCCTGGTCTCTGCCAGTGTCTAGGACATAGCCTAGAGCAGGTTCTCTGGACACCCTCCTTGGTCTGGTCTCTGCCAGTGTCTGGCCGATAGCCCAGAAAAGGTTCTCTGCGCCCCCTCCTTGGTCTGGTCTCTGCCAGTGTCTGGGGCATAGGCCAGAGCAGGTTCTCTGAGCTCACTCCTTGGTTGCCAAGAGCAGGTTTTCTGAGCTCACTCCTTGGCCTTGTCCCAGCCAGTGTCTGAGGCATAGCCAGAGCAGGTTCTCTGAGCGCCCCACTTGGCCTGGTCTCTGCCAGTGTCTGGGGTATAGCCCAGAGCAGGTTCTCTGAGCGCCCTCCTTGGTCTGGTCTCTGCCAGTGCCTGGGACATAGCGCAGAGCAGGTTCTCTGAGCTCCCTCCTTGGTCTGGTCTCTGCCATTGTCCTGGGACATAGCCCAGAGCAGGTTCTCTAAGCATCCTCCTTGGTTTGGTCTCTGCCAGTGTCTGGGACATAGCCCAGAGCAGGTTCTCTGAGTTCCCTACTTGGTCTGGTCAGCGCCAGTGTCTGGGGCATAGCCCAGAGCAGGTTCCCCGAGCTCCCTCCTTGGTCTGGTTTCTGCCAGTGTCTGGCCCATGGCCCAGAGCACGTTCTCTGGACACCCTCCTTGGTCTGGCCTCTGCCAGTGTCTGGGGCATAGCCCAGAACACGTTCTCTGAGCTTTCTCCTAGGTCTGGTCTCCGCCACTGTCTGGGGCATAGCCCAGAGCAGGTTCTCTGAGCGCCCTCCTTGGCCTGGTCCCTGCCATTGTCTGGGACATAGCCCAGAGCAGGTTCTCTGAGCACCCTCCTTGGCCTGGTCTCTGCCAGTGTCCTGGGGCATAGCCCAGAGCAGGTTCTCTGAGCTTCCTCCTTGGTCTGGTCTCTGCCAGTGTCTTGGGCATAGCCCAGAGCAGGTTCTCTGAGCGAGCGCTCTCCTTGGTCTCGTCTCTGCCAGTGACTGGAACATAGCCAGAGCAGGTTCTCTGAGTGCCCTCCTTAGCCTGGTCTCTGCCAGTGTCTGGGGCATAGGCCAGAGCAGGTTCTCTGAGCACCCTCGTTGGTCTGGTCTCCGCCAGTGTCCTGGGACATAGCCCAGAGAAGGTTCTCGGAGCTTCTTCCTTGGTCTGGTCTCTGCCAGTGTCTGGGGCATAGCTTACAGCAGGTTCTCTAAGCACCCTCCTTGGTTTGGTCTCTGCCAGTGTCTGGGGCATAGCCCAGAGCAGGTCCTCTGAGCACCCTCCTTGGCCTGGTCTCTGCCAGTGTCTGGGGCATAGTCCAGAGCAGGTTCTCTGGGCACCCTCCTTGGTCTGGTCTCTGCCAGTGTCTGGGGCATAGCCCAGAGCAGGTTCTGCGAGCGGCCTCCTTGGCCTGGTCTTTGCCAGTGTCTAGGACATAGCCTAGAGCAGGTTCTCTGGACACCCTCCTTGGTCCGGTCTCTGCCAGTGTCTGGCCGATAGCCCAGAAATGTTTCTCTGGGCACCCTCCTTGGTCTGGTCTCTGCCAGTGTCTGGGGCATAGGCCAGAGCAGGTTCTCTGAGCTCACTCCTTGGTTGCCAAGAGCAGGTTTTCTGAGCTCACTCCTTGGCCTTGTCCCAGCCAGTGTCTGAGGCATAGCCAGAGCAGGTTCTCTGAGCGCCCCCCTTGGCCTGGTCTCTGCCAGTGTCTGGAGTATAGCCCAGAGCAGGTTCTCTGAGAGCCCTCCTTGGTCTGGTCTCTGCCAGTGTCTGGGACATAGCCCAGAGCAGGTTCTCTAAGCACCCTCCTTGGTTTGGTCACTGCCAGTGTCTGGGACATAGCCCAGAGCAGGTTCTCTGAGTTCCCTACTTGGTCTGGTCCCCGCCAGTGTCTGGGCGTAGCCCAGAGCAGGTTCTCCTTGGTCTGGTCTCTGCCAGTGTCTGGCCCATGGCCCAGAGCAGGTTCTCTGGACACCCTACTTGGTCTGGCCTCTGCCAGTGCCTGTGGCATAGGCCAGAGCAGGTTCTCTGAGCACCCTCGTTGGTCTGGTCACTGCCAGTATCCTGGGACATAGCCCAGAACACGTTCTCTGAGCTTTCTCCTAGGTCTGGTCTCCTCCACTGTCTGGGGCATAGCCCAGAGCAGGTTCTCTGAGCGCCCTCCTTGGCCTGGTCCCTGCCAGTGCCTGGGGCATAGGCCAGAGCAGGTTCTCTGAGCACCCTCGTTGGTCTGGTCTCTGCTAGTATCCTGGGACATAGCCCAGAACACGTTCTCTGAGCTTACTCCTAGGTCTGGTCTCCTCCACTGTCTGGGGCATAGCCCGGAGCAGGTTCTCTGAGCGCCCTCCTTGGCCTGGTCCCTGCCAGTGTCTGGGACATAGCCCAGAGCAGGTTCTCTGAGCGCCCTCCTTTGTCTCGTCTCTGCCAGTGTCCTGGGGCATAGCCCAGAGCAGGTTCTCGGAGCTTCCTCCTTGGTCTGGTCTCCGCCAGTGTCTTGGGCATAGCCCAGAGCAGGTTCTCTGAGCGAGCGTCCTCCTTGGTCTGGTCTCTGCAAGTGACTGGAACATAGCCAGAGCGGGTTCTCTGAGCGCCCTCCTTAGCCTGGTCTCTGCCAGTGTCTGGTGCATAGGCCAGAGCAGGTTCTCTGAGCACCCTCGTTGGTCTGGTCTCTGCCAGTATCCTGGGACATAGCCCAGCGAAGGTTCTCGGAGCTCCTTACTTGGTCTGGTCTCTGCCAGCGTCTGGGGCATAGCCTAGAGCAGGTTCTCTAACAAAACCTCCATGGTTTGGTCTCTGCCAGTGTCTGGACATAGCCCAGAGCAGGATCCCGACCCGAGCTCCTTCCTTGGTCTGGTCTCTGCCAGTTTCTGGGGCATAGCCTAGAGCAGGTTCTCTAAGCACCCTCCTTGGTTTGGTCTCTGCCATTGTCTGTGGCATAGCCCAGAGCAGGTTCTCTGAGCTCCCTCCTTGGTCTGGTATCTGCCAGTGACAGGGGCATAGCCCAGAGCAGGTTCTCTGAGCATCCTCCTTGGTCTGGCCTCTGCCAGTGTCTGGGGCATAGCCCAGAGCAGGTTCTCCGAGCGCCCTCCTTGGCCTGGTCTCTGACAGTGTCTAGGACATAGCCTAGAGGCGGTTCTCTGGACACCCTCCTTGGTCTGTCTCTGCCAGTGTCTGGCCCATAGCCCAGAGCAGGTTCTCTGGACACCCTCCTTGGTCTGGCCTCTGCCAGTGTCTGGGGCATAGCCCAGAGCAGGTTCTCTGAGCAACCTCCTTGGTCTTGTCTCTGCCACTGTGTGGCCCATAGCCCAGAGCAGGTTCTCTGAGCTCCCTCCTTGGTCTGGTCTCCACCAGTGTCTTGGGCATAGCCCAGAGCAGGTTCTCTGAGCGCCCTCCTTGTTCTGGTCTCTGCCAGTGACTGGAACATAGCCAGAGCAGGTTCTCTGAGCGCCCTCCTTGGCCTGGTCTCTGCCAGTGTCTGGGGCATAGCCCAGAGCAGGTTCCCTGAGTGCTCCCTCCTTGGTCTGATCTCTGCCAGTGTCTTCTCTGAGCTCCCTCCTTGGTCTGGTCTCTGCCAGTGTCTGGCCCATCGCCCAGAGCAGGTTCTCTGATCGCCCTCCTTGGTCTGGTCTCTGTCAGTGTCTGGGGTATAGTCCAGAGCAGGTTCTCTGAGCACCCTCCTTGGTCTGGTCTCTGCAGTGTCTAGGGCATAGCCCAGAGCAGGTTCTCCGAGCGCCGTCCTTGGCCTGGTCTCTGCCAGTGTCTAGGACATAGCCTAGAGCAGGTTCTCTGGACACCCTCCTTGGTCTGGTCTCTGCCAGTGTCTGGCCCATAGCCCAGAGCAGGTTCTCTGGACACCCTCCTTGGTCTGGGTCTGCCAGTGTCTGGGGCATAGCCCAGAGCAGGTTCTCTGGACACCCTCCTTGGTCTGGCCTGTGCCAGTGTCTGGGCATAGCCCAGAGCAGGATCTTTGAGCAACCTCCTTGGTCTGGTCTCTGGCAGTGTCTGGGGCAAAGCCCAGAACAGGATCTCTGAGCTTTCTCCTAGGTCTGGTCTCCGCCACTGTCTGGGGCATAGCCCAGAGCAGGTTCTCTGAGCGAGCGCCCTCCTTGGTCTGGTCTCTGCAAGTGACTGGAACATAGCCAGAGCGGGTTCTCTGAGCGCCCTCCTTAGCCTGGTCTCTGCCAGTGTCTGGTGCATAGGCCAGAGCAGGTTCTCTGAGCACCCTCGTTGGTCTGGTCTCTGCCAGTATCCTGGGACATAGCCCAGCGAAGGTTCTCGGAGCTCCTTACTTGGTCTGGTCTCTGCCAGCGTCTGGTGCATAGCATAGAGCAGGTTCTCTAACAAAACCTCCATGGTTTGGTCTCTGCCAGTGTCTGGACATAGCCCAGAGCAGGATCCCGAGCTCCTTCCTTGGTCTGGTCTCTGCCAGTGTCTGGGGCATAGCCTAGAGCAGGTTCTCTAAGCACCCTCCTTGGTTTGGTCTCTGCCATTGTCTGTGGCATAGCCCAGAGCAGGTTCTCTGAGCTCCCTCCTTGGTCTGGTATCTGCCAGTGACAGGGGCATAGCCCAGAGCAGGTTCTCTGAGCATCCTCCTTGGTCTGGCCTCTGCCAGTGTCTGGGGCATAGCCCAGAGCAGGTTCTCCGAGCGCCCTCCTTGGCCTGGTCTCTGACAGTGTCTAGGACATAGCCTAGAGGCGGTTCTCTGGACACCCTCCTTGGTCTGTCTCTGCCAGTGTCTGGCCCATAGCCCAGAGCAGGTTCTCTGGACACCCTCCTTGGTCTGGCCTCTGCCAGTGTCTGGGGCATAGCCCAGAGCAGGTTCTCTGAGCAACCTCCTTGGTCTTGTCTCTGCCACTGTGTGGCCCATAGCCCAGAGCAGGTTCTCTGAGCTCCCTCCTTGGTCTGGTCTCCACCAGTGTCTTGGGCATAGCCCAGAGCAGGTTCTCTGAGCGCCCTCCTTGTTCTGGTCTCTGCCAGTGACTGGAACATAGCCAGAGCAGGTTCTCCGAGCGCCCTCCTTGGCCTGGTCTCTGCCAGTGTCTGGGGCATAGCCCAGAGCAGGTTCTCTGAGTGCTCCCTCCTTGGTCTGATCTCTGCCAGTGTCTTCTCTGAGCTCCCTCCTTGGTCTGGTCTCTGCCAGTGTCTGGCCCATCGCCCAGAGCAGGTTCTCTGATCGCCCTCCTTGGTCTGGTCTCTGTCAGTGTCTGGGGCATAGTCCAGAGCAGGTTCTCTGAGCACCCTCCTTGGTCTGGTCTCTGCCAGTGTCCTGGGGCATAGCCCAGAGCAGGTTCTCTGAGCTTCCTCCTTGGTCTGGTCTCCGCCAGTGTCTGGGGAATAGCCCAGAGCAGGTTCTCCGAGCGCCCTCCTTGTTCTGGTCTCTGCCAGTGACTGAAACATAGCCCAGAGCAGGTTCTATGAGCGCCCTCCTTGGCCTGGTCTCTGCCAGTGTCCTGGGGCATAGCCCAGAGCAGGTTCTCTGAGCTTCCTCCTTGGTATGGTCTCCGCCAGTGTCTGGGGAATAGCCCAGAGCAGGTTCTCTGAGCGCCCTCCTTGGCCTTGTCTCTGCCAGTGTCCTGGGGCATAGCCCAGAGCAGGTTCTCTGAGCTTCCTCCTTGGTCTGGTCTCTGCCAGTGTCTGGGGAATAGCCCAGAGCAGGTTCTCTGAGCGCCCTCCTTGTTCTGGTCTCTGCCAGTGACAGGAACATAGCCAGAGCAGGTTCTTTGAGCACCCTCCTTGGCTTGGTCTCTGCCAGTGTCTGGGGCATTGCCCAGAGCAGATTCTCTGAGTGCTCCCTCCTTGGTCTGGTCTCTGCCAGTGTCTTCTCTGAGCTCCCTCCTTGGTCTGGTCTCTGCCAGTGTCTGGGACATAGCGCAGAGCAGGTTCTCTGAACTCCTTCCTTGGTTTGGTCTCTGTCAGTGTCTGGGACAGAGCCCAGAGCAGGTTCTCCGAGCGCCCTCCTTGGCCTGGTCTCTGCCAGTGTCTGGCCCATAGTCCAGAGCAGGTTCTCTGAGCACCCTCCTTGGTCTGGTCTCTGCCAGTGTCTTCTCTGAGCTCCCTCCTTGGTCTGGTCTCTGCCAGTGTCTGGGGCATAGTCCAGAGCAGGTTCTCTGAGCATCCTCCTTGGTGTGGTCTCTGCCAGTGTCTGGGGCATAGCCCAGAGCAGGTTCTCCGAGCACCCTCCTTGGCCTGGTCTCTGCCAGTGTCTATGACATAGCCTAGAGCTGGTTCTCTGGACACTCTCCTTGGTCTGGTCTCTGCCAGTGTCTGGCCCATAGCCCAGAGCAGGTTCTCTGGACACCCTCCTTGGTCTGGCCTCTGCCAGTGTCTGGGACATAACCCAGAGCAGGTTCTCCTCTGAGCAACCTCCTTGGTCTCGTCTCTGCCAGTGTCTGGGGCCTAGCCCAGAACAGGATCTCTGAGCTTTCTCCTAGGTCTAGTCTCTGCCACTGTCTGGGGCATAGCCCAGAGCAGGTTCTCTGAGCACCCTCCTTGGCCTGGTCTCTGCCAGTGTCTGGGGCATAGTCCAGAGCAGGTTCTCTGGGCACCCTCCTTGGTCTGGTCTCTGCCATTGTCTGGGGCATAGCCCAGAGCAGGTTCTCCGAGCGGCCTCCTTGGCCTGGTCTTTGCCAGTGTCTAGGACATAGCCTAGAGCAGGTTCTCTGGACACCCTCCTTGGTCCGGTCTCTGCCAGTGTCTGGCCGATAGCCCAGAAAAGTTTCTCTGGGCACCGTCCTTGGTCTGGTCTCTGCCAGTGTCTGAGGCATAGGCCAGAGCAGGTTCTCTGAGCTCACTCCTTGGTTGCCAAGAGCAGGTTTTCTGAGCTCACTCCTTGGCCTTGTCCCAGCCAGTGTCTGAGGCATAGCCAGAGCAGGTTCTCTGAACGCCCCCCTTGGCCTGGTCTCTGCCAGTGTCTGGAGTATAGCCCAGGGCAAGTTCTCTGAGCGCCCTCCTTGTTCTGGTCTCTGCCAGTGCCTGGGACATAGCGCAGAGCAGGTTCTCTGAATTCGCTCCTTGGTCTGGTCTCTGCCATTGTCCTGGGACATAGCCAAGAGCAGGTTCTCTAAGCACCCTCCTTGGTTTGGTCTCTGCCAGTGTCTGGGACATAGCCCAGAGCAGGTTCTCTGAGTTCCCTCCTTGGTCTGGTCCCCGCCAGTGTCTGGGGCATAGCCCAGAGCAGGTTCTCCGAGCTCCCTCCTTGGTCTGGTTTCTGCCAGTGTCTGGCCCATGGCCCAGAGCACGTTCTCAGGACACCCTCCTTGGTCCGGCCTCTGCCAGTGCCTGGGGCACAGCCAGAACAGGTTCTCTGAGCACCCTCCTTGGTCTGGTCTCTCCCAGTGTCTGGGGCATAGCCCAGAACACGTTCTCTGAGCTTTCTCCTAGGTCTGGTCTCTGCCACGGTCTGGGGCATAGCCCAGAGCAGGTTCTCTGAGCAAACTCCTTGGCCTGGTCCCTGCCATTGTCTGGGACATAGCCCAGAGCAGGTTCTCTGAGCACCCTCCTTGGCCTGGTCTCTGCCAGTGTCCTGGGGCATTGCCCAGAGCAGGTTCTCTGAGCTTCCTCCTTGGTCTGGTCTCCGCCAGTTTCTTGGGCATAGCCCAGAGCAGGTTCTCTGAGCGAGCGCTCTCCTTGGTCTGGTCTCTGCCAGTGACTGGAACATAGCCATAGCAGGTTCTCTGAGCGCCCTCCTTAGCCTGGTCTCTGCCAGTGTCTGGGGCATAGGCCAGAGCAGGTTCTCTGAGCACCCTCGTTGGTCTGGTCTCTGCCAGTGTCCTGGGACATAGCCCAGAGAAGGTTCTCGGAGCTTCTTCCTTGGTCTGGTCTCTGCCAGTGTCTGGGGCACAGCCTACAGCAGGTTCTCTAAGCAGCCTCCTTGGTTTGGTCTCTCCCAGTCTCTGGGACATAGCCCAGAGCAGGTTCCCGGAGCTCCTTCCTTGGTCTGGTCTCTGCCAGTGTCTGGGGCATAGCCTAGAGCACATTCTCTAAGCACCCTCCTTGGTTTGGTCTCTGCCAGTGTCTGTGGCATAGCCCAGAGCAGGTTCTCTGAGCTCCCTCCTTGGTCTCGTATCTGCCAGTGACTGGACCATAGTCCAGAGCAGGTTTTCTGAGCACCCTCCTTGGCTTGGTCTCTGCCAGTGTCTGGGGCATAGTCCAGAGCAGGTTCTCTGAGCATCCTCCTTGGTGTGGTCTCTGCCAGTGTCTGGGGTATAGCCCAGAGCAGGTTCTCCGAGCGCCCTCCTTGGCCTGGTCTCTGCCAGTGTCTAGGACATAGCCTAGAGCTGGTTCTCTGGACACTCTCCTTGGTCTGGTCTCTGCCAGTCTCTGGGCACCCTCCTTGGTCTGGCCTCTGCCAGTGTCTGGGGCATAACCCAGAGCAGGTTCTCCTCTGAGCAACCTCCTTGGTCTGGTCTCTGCCAGTGTCTGGGGCAAAGCCCAGAGCAGGTTCTCTGAGCACCCTCCTTGGCCTGGTCTCTGCCATTGTCTGGGACATAGCCCAGAGCAGGTTCTCTGAGCGGCCTCACTGTCTGGGGCATAGCCCAGAGCAGGTTCTCTGAGCACCCTCCTTGGCCTGGTCTCTGCCAGTGACTGGGACATAGACCAGAGCAGGTTCTCTGAGCGCTCTCCTTGGCCTGGTCTCTGCCAGTGTCATGGGGCATAGCCCAGAGCAGGTTCTCTGAGCTTCCTCCTTGGTCTGGTCTCCGCCAGTGTCTGGGGCATAGCCCAGAGCAGGTTCTCTGAGCACCCTCCTTGTTCTGGTCTCTGCCAGTGACTGGAACATAGCCAGAGCAGGTTCTCCGAGCGCCCTCCTTGGTCTGGTCTCTGCCAGTGTCCTGGGACATAGCCCAGAGCAGGTTCTCTGAGCGAGCTTCCTCCTTGGTCTGGTCTCCACCAGTGTCTGGGGCATAGCCCAGAACAGGTTCTCCGAACATCCTCTTTGGTCTGGTATCTTCCAGTGTCTGGGGCATAGTCCAGAGCAGGTTCTCTGAGCACCCTCCTTGGTCTGGTCTCTGCCAGTGTCTGGGGCATAGCCCAGAGCAGGTTCTCCGAGTGCCCTTCTTGGCCTGGTCTCTGCCAGTGTCTAGGACATAGCCTAGAGCAGGTTCTCTGGACACCCTCCTTGGTCTGGTCTCTGCCAGTGTCTGGCCCATAGCCCAGATCAGGTTCTCGGGACACCCTCCTTGGTCTGGGTCTGCCAGTGTCTGGGGCATAGCCCAGAGCAGGATCTCCGAGCGCCCTCCTTGGTCTGGTCTCTGCCAGTGTCCTGGGACATAGCCCAGAGCAGGTTCTCTGAGCGAGCTTCCTCCTTGGTCTGGTCTCCACCAGTGTCTGGGGCATAGCCCAGAACAGGTTCTCCGAACATCCTCCTTGGTCTGGTATCTGCCAGTGTCTGGGTTATAGTCCAGAGCAGGTTCTCTGAGCACCCTCCTTGGTCTGGTCTCTGCCAGTGTCTGGGGCATAGCCCAGAGCAGGTTCTCTGAGTGCCCTTCTTGGTCTGGTCTCTGCCAGTGTCTAGGACATAGCCTAGAGCAGGTTCTCTGGACACCCTCCTTGGTCTGCTCTCTGCCAGTGTCTGGGGTATAGCCCAGAGCAGGATCTCTGGACACCCTCCTTAGTCTGGCCAGTGTCTGGGTCATAGCCCAGAACAGGATCTCTGAGCTTTCTCCTAGGTCTGGTCTCCCCCACTGTCTGGGGCATAGCCCAGAGCAGGTTCTCCGAGCGCCCTCCATGGCCTGGTCTCTACCAGTGTCTGGGACATAGCCCAAAGCAGGTTCTCTGAGCGCCCTCCTTGGCCTGGTCTCTGCCAGTGTCCTGCGGCATAGCCCAGAGCAGGTTCTCTGAGCTTCCTCCTTGGTCTGGTCTCCGCCAGTGTCTGGGGAATAGCCCAGAGCAGGTTCTCTGAGCGCCCTCCTTGTTCTGGTCTCTGCCAGTGACTGGAACATAGCCAGAGCAGGTTCTTTGAGCGCCCTCCTTGGCCTGGTCTCTGCCAGTGTCTGGGGTATTGCCCAGAGCAGGTTCTCTGAGTGCACCCTCCTTGGTCTGGTCTCTGACAGTGTCTGGGACATAGCGCAGAGCAGGTTCTCTGAACTGTTTCCTTGGTTTGGTCTCTGCCAGTGTCTGGGACATGGCCCTGAGCAGGTTCTCCGAGCGCCCTCCTTGGCCTGGTCTCTGCCAGTGTCTGGCCCATAGCCCAGAGCAGGTTCTCTGAGCACCCTCCTTGGTCTGGTATCTGCCAGTGACTGGGGCATAGTCCAGAGCAGGTTCTCTGAGCACCCTCCTTGCCCTGGTCTCTGCCAGTGTCTGGGGCATAGTCCAGAGCAGGTTCTCTGAGCGCCTTCCTTGGTCTGGTCCCCGCCAGTGTCTGGGGCATAGCCCAGAGCAGGTTCTCTGAGTTCACTCCTTGGTCTGGTCCCCGCCAGTGTCTGGGGCATAGCCCAGAGCAGGTTCTCTGAGCTCCCTCCTTGGTCTGGTCTCTGCCAGTGTCCGGCCCATGGCCCAGAGCAGGTTCTCTGGTCACCCTCCTTGGTCTGGCCTCTGCCTGCCAGTGCCTGGGCCACAGCCCAGAACAGGTTCTCTGAGCACCCTCCTTGGTCTGGTCTCTCCCAGTGTCTGGGGCATAGCCCAGAACACGTTCTCTGAGCTTTCTCCTATGTCTGGTCTCCGCCACTGTCTGGGGCATAGCCCAGAGAAGGTTCTCTGAGCGCCCTCCTTGGCCTGGACTCTGCCAGTGTCTGGGGTATTGCCCAGAGCAGGTTCTCTGAGTGCTCCCTCCTTAGTCTGGTCTCTGACAGTGTCTTCTCTGAGCTCCCTCCTTGGTCTGGTCTCTGCCAGTGTCTGGGACATAGCGCAGAGCAGGTTCTCTGAACTGCTTCCTTGGTTTGGTCTCTGCCAGTGTCTGGGACATGGCCCTGAGCAGGTTCTCCGAGCGCCCTCCTTGGCCTGGTCTCTGCCAGTGTCTGGCCCATAGCCCAGAGCAGGTTCTCTGAGCACCCTCCTTGGTCTGGTATCTGCCAGTGACTGGGGCATAGTCCAGAGCAGGTTCTCTGAGCACCCTCCTTGCCCTGGTCTCTGCCAGTGTCTGGGGCATAGTCCAGAGCAGGTTCTCTGAGCGCCTTCCTTGGCCTGGTCTCTGCCAGTGTCTAGGACATAGCCTAGAGCAGGTTCTCTGGACACCCTACTTTGTCTGGTCTCTGCCAGTGTCTGGCCCATAGCCCAGATCAGGTTCTCTGGACACCCTCCTTGGTCTGGGTCTGCCAGTGTCTGGGTCATAGCCCAGAGCAGGTTCTCTGGACACCCTCCTTGGTCTGGTCTCTGTCAGTATCTGGGTCATAGCCCAGAACAGGATCTCTGAGCTTTCTCCTAGGTCTGGTCTCTGTCAGTGTCTGGGGCATAGCCCAGAGCAGGTTCTCTGAGCGCCCTCCTTGTTCTGGTCTCTGCCAGTGACTGGAACATAACTAGAGCAGGTTCTCTGAGCACCCTCCTTGGCCTGGTCTCTGCCAGTGTCTGGGGCATAGCCTAGAGCAGGTTCTCTGGACACCCTCCTTGGTCTGGTCTCCACCATTGTCTGGTGCATAGCCCAGAGCAGGTTCTCCGAGCACCCTCCTTGGTCTGGTATCTGCCAGCGACTGGGGCATAGTCCAGAGCAGGTTCTCTGAGCACCCTCCTTGGCCGGGTCTCTGCCAGTGTCTGGGGCATAGTCCAGAGCAGGTTCTCTGAGCATCCTCCTTGGTCTAGTCTCTGCCAGTGTCTGGGGCATAGCCCAGAGCAGGTTCTCCGAGCGCCCTCCTTGGTCTGGCCTCCCCCAGTGTCTTGTGCGTACCCCAGAGCAGGTTCTCTGAGCACCCCCCTTGGCCTGGACTCTCCCAGTGTTTGGAGTATAGCCCAGAGCAGGTTCTCTGAGCGCCCTCCTTGTCTGGTCTCTGCCAGTGCCTGGGACATAGCGCAGAGCAGGTTCTCTGAGCTCCCTCCTTGGTCTGGCCTCTGCCAGTGTCCTGGGACATAGCCCAGAGCAGGTTCTCTAAGCACCCTCCTTGGTTTGGTCTCTGCCAGTGTCTGGGACATAGCCCAGAGCAGGTTCTCTGAGTTCCCTCCTTGGTCCGGTCCCCGCCAGTGTCTGGGGCATAGCCCATAGCAGGTTCTCCGAGCTCCCTCCTTGGTCTGATCTCTGCCAGTGCCTGGCCCATGGCCCAGAGCAGGTTCTCTGGACACCCTACTTGGTCTGGCCTCTGCCAGTGCATGGGGCACAGCCCAGAACAGGTTCTCTGAGCATCCTCCTTGGTCTGGTCTCTCCCAGTGTCTGGGGAATAGCCCAGAACACGTTCTCTGAGCTTTCTCCTAGGTCTGGTCTCCGCCACTGTCTGGGGCATAGCCCAGAGCAGGTTCTCTGAGCGCCCTCCTTGGCCTGGTCCCTGCCAGTGTCTGGTACATAGCCCAGAGCAGGTTCTCTGAGCGCCCTCCTTGGCCTCGTCTCTGTGCATTACTCAGTACAAGCAGCAGAACTTGTGGCACTAATTGAAGCATTGCATGTAGCAAAAGGATGTGCAGTAACCATTTATTCAGATTCAGCATAGGTAACCACAACGGTACATGCTGGATTGTCTAGGTGGAGAAGAGGTTTCTAAAGGGCAGACTGGTCCCCAGTACAACATGCAGAACTTTTAAATGAGCTGATAGAAGCCCTGGCAGAACCATCAGTAGTGGCTTTGGTAAAATGCCAAGCCCATACCAATAACAGTGACGTAATCTCACTGGGAAACGTGGCAGCAGATGCCGCAGCAAAGCAAGCAGCATACTTCCAAAAACCCCAAACAGAATATTTGCTAAAAGGTAACCCACAGGAAGAAAAGGAAGTTGGATACAGTTAGCTGCCCATCACCCAAATAATTGAGCTACAGAAAAGGGACCCAATTAAGGAACAAGAGATGTGGTCTAGGTGGGGTTGTACACAGTCACCCCCTGACCTCCTTTGGCGACAAGAAACAGGAAAGGTAGTAATGTATGTGGAATTATTACAGCTTGCATTCCAACAACTACATTTTCCTCCGCACACAACAAAACACATAGCTGCTGACATTCAGGAAGACTGGGTTGTCCCAAATCTCCAAGAGCACCTTGCCAAAATGACAATTGAATGTGTAAGACATACAACTCTGGGATGACCCTCAGGACACTGCGAGTGACACTGCCCCGCCCAATCGGACCTTTCCGTGAACTGCACATTGACTATGCAGACATGGGAGAAAGGTGCAATGGAGCCAGATACCCAATAGTAGTGGTCTGCCCCTTTTCATGCTTGGTGGAAGCAGGACCGTGTGCACACACAGATGCAAAATGCACAGCAACATTTTTGGTGAGGGAAGTGTTCCCACGTCGGTGCATTTGTGATGTCGTATGCTCCGATAATGGGTCGCACTTTGTGAGCGACCTCTTTAAAGAAGTAACGTCACTGCTAGGTATAAAACACAACCTATGTTCCATTTACCACCTGCAAGCAAACGGTGGTCGATAAAATCAACAGCCTCCTTAAAAGCAGATTGTCAAAGTTATGTCACACCCTCTAAAAGAATTGGGTGTATTGACTGCACTTAGCATCATTTCAATTATGAACACAACCAAGCAAGGACAACCACTTGTCCCCGCACAAAAAAAAATAACAGGAAGGCGCATGCAAACCCTGCTATCCACAATAAGGAGAGCATCAGGTGCTCATCGGACTGCCACAATTCTAGGGGAGGAATTTAACGAGGACTTAACACAGCTTACACGGGCAGTGAGGAGCATAGCCAAGCAAGTGGCCCCACCCTTCACTGGGGAAAGTGAAACTGACACAACCACTGCAGCAATAGACAGCCAGCCCCATGACACAGTTAATGCCTGGGGAGTTGGTATACGTGCAGAGTTTTGTGAGGAGATGGAATTTTCCAAGATTTCACGGCCCTTACGGGGTGATATATTGCACCCCTTCCGCGGTGAAGGTTAAGGGCCTGAAATATTGGATACGTCTCTCCGTTAGAAAAGCCCATGGCAATGTGACACCAGAAGACGAACAGCCCAATTCCCAGAAAGTGGCAGTTCCCTAAAGAGAATAAATGGGTCGAGAGAGGACATCTGAAAGTTACAAAAAATGAAATACACATGTAAATAAAAGAATGGATAACTGATTAATATGTACATAAAATTGAATAATGATTATGTGTTATTCTCTCTCACTCGTTATGAAATAATAGAAAAAGTTACTTACCAACTGGTAACGTTCTTTCGATTGGATGTTCCTCCAACGTATTCCTCATCTTAGATGTATTCCATCCAGCTTTGCTGCTCTTCAGAAATTTTTTCGCAGAGGGCGCCGTGCGTCGATGTTGTCGAGTCGATGGTCCCTCGAAGGCCTCTGTTGAGGGTGACGTCATCGGGTATATAAGTAACACGCGCAGCGCCCATTGGCCTCAGGTCTGTTTTTCCCCTTTTTATCTTTGATTTTGTACTGTGTAGATTGTGCCGGCAGACAGGTATGAGCCTAGCGAGATTTGAGTTGGCAATAACCTGGAAAAATCTACAGAGGGCTAGGCTGGGAGGCCGATGAGGAATACGTTGGAGAAACATCCAATCGAAAGAACGTTACCAGTTGGTCAGTAACTTCTTCTCCGAGTGGATTGTGTCCTCCAACGTATTCCTCATCTTAGATAGACTCCCAAAGCAGTATGTATAATTTCTCTGGAGGAGGGGTTAGATTTTTCAATGCCCTTAGATGGCGGAATAAAACACTGTTTTTCCAAAACTCAGTTCCTTAGACTGGGAAGCATCCAGGCTATAGAATTTTGAAAAGGTGTGTAGTGAAGACCAAGTTGCTGCTTCACAAATGGACTTTATTGGAACACCTCTTTGAAGGGCTGTCGAAGAGGCGTTGCCTCTGGTGGAATGAGCCCGTAACCCTTCTGATGGGTCTTTTTGTGCTAATCTGTAGCATTCTGAAATGCAAAGCACAATCCAGCGTGAAATTGTCTGTTTTGTCACAGATTGACCCAGTTTCCTTCCTGTGTAACCTATAAACAGCTGGTTGTCCACTCTAAGTCTGTAAAGTCTAGAGATGTAAAAGCTTAAAGCTCTTTTTGGATCCAACCTGTGTAATCTTTCCTCCTCCTTAGTAGGATGGGGTGGAGGATAGAATGCGGGTAAAACAATTTTCTGACTTAAATGAAAATCAGATACTACTTTCGGTATAAATGATGGTTTAACCCTCAACACAACTCTGCCCTTATGGAATACAGTATAGGGTGGCCCAGAAGACAGTGCCTGCAATTCGCTCACTCTTCTTGCAGATGTTAAAGCAACTAAGAAGGCAGTTTTCCATGTTAGTAATCTTAATTGACACGTGTGCATAGGCTCAAAAGGAGCACACATTAAGAATTTTAGGACTAAATTGAGATCCCAAATCGGTACTTGAAATGGGTGAGGAGGAAACACATTAGTGAGTCCTTTTAAGAATTGTATTATCAAAGGTTTTTTTGAAGTAGGAGCATTCTTCCGACAAGCGCTTGAAAATGGAAAGCGCCGCAAGGTAACCTTTTATTGTTCCAACATTCAGACCTCTATGTGCTAGGGTCAGAAGAAAAGATAGTACTTCCGGAATAGAACATAGAAAAGGATCGACATTCTTTTCTCTGCACCAGTTGCAAAACATTTCCCAACGGCAACGGTATAGAGTCTTTGTTGCTGGCCTTCTTGCCGAAAGCAACACCTCCATAACATCATCCGGAAGGATCCAATCCCTGTAGCTCAGCCTTTCAGATACCAAGCATGAAGGTTGAGCGTTTTGACCTCTGGATGGAGAACCTGACCCTCCATTTGAGAGAGAAGGTTCTCTCTCAGAGGAAGACGTACTGGGGGACAGATGGACATGTCTAGAAGGTCCGGGTACCACGTTCTCCTGGCCCAATCTGGGGCAATTAGGATAATGCGGCTCCCGAAGCGTCTCAGCCTCCTGATGACTTGAGGAATGACGGGAATCGGAGGAAACGCATACAATAGTGGGAAATTCCACTCCACCACAAACACGTTCCCCAGGGCTCCTCTCGGGGGAAATTCCCTTGAGCAATATCTTTTGCACTTTCGGTTGATACCAGTTGCAAATAGGTCTACTTGAGGGGTTCCCCAAAGGGCGAAGATCTCTTGAATGACTTCCTGAGCTAGTTCCCATTCATGGGACAACATGCTCTGCCTGCTCAGAGCATCTGCCGTCATATTCTCCTCCCCGGCTAGATGAATTGCCGTTATGATATGATATGGCATTTGTAACGCGCCTATACACACGTGTTTCAAGGCGCGAGGTTAAAGAGATTCCTTCCTGAATTGCCCAATACCAGAGCTGCATTGCCTCTCTGCACAGAGGTAGTGACCCCACACCTCCTCTTTTGTTTAGATAATGCATGGCCACTGTGTTGTCCGTCATTATCAGGACATTCTTTCCCCTGACAGGTGGCAGGAAAGCCTTCAGTGCTAGTCTGTTTGCCCTCAGCTCTAAAAGGTTGACGTGTAGTTTGGACTCCGATGGAGACCAACGACCATTGATTGTCAAATCGTTGGCATGAGCTCCCCACCCCATGAGTGAGGCGTCCGTCACTTCTGTGATCTCCGGCCATGGTTGCCAAAAAGGTTCTCCTTTTAGGATGTTCTCTGTACAAGTCCACCATAGAAGATCTTGTCGAACCTTGTTCGGAATCTGGAGAAGATCCGTCATTTGACCCGAGAACTGGGACCACCGAGTCTTTAGAGCCCATTGAAGAGATCTCATCCTCAAGCGTGCCTCTGGCACCAGGAAGATGCAGGATGCCATGAGGCCGAGCAACCTTAAAAAGTCGTAAGCCTGGAGATTTTGGGCATTTTGGAATTTGGAAACCATCTGAAGAAAGTCTTGAGCCCTCGACTTGGGAGGCGAGCTCTTTCCCAAGGATGTGCTTAATACAGTTCTTATGTACTTAAGCTGTTGGGAAGGTGTAATTTGCGACTTCTTGAAATTTAGGGAGAAGCCCAGTCTGTGGAGGAAGTGGCAGGTGACTTTCAGATCCAGTGCTTGCTCGGCAGAACGTGCCCTGAGCAACCAATCGTCCAGGTAGGGGTAGACATGAATCCCCCCTCTCCCGAGGTGCGCTACCACCACTACCATTAACTTGGTGAAGACCCTCGGACGGAGTTCAATCCGATGGCAGGACTCGAAACTGATAGTGTGAGTCGCCAACTACGAACCTCAGGTATTTTCTGTGCTTGAGATGAATCGGCACATGAAAATAAGCATCCTGGAGGTCCAATGACACCAACCAGTCCTGAAGTTGAAGGGCCTAAAGGATCTGAGAAAGGGGAACCATCTTGAACTTGTCCTTCCCGAGGAACTTGTTCAAGTTTCTTTAGTCCAAGATGGGTCTCAGTCCTCTGTCCTTTTTGGGGATCAAAAAATACGGGGAGTACCATCCCTTGTTCTTCTCCGCTGCAGGTACTGGTTCTATAGCACCTTTCTCCAGCAGGGTTAGAACTTCCTGCTGTAGGAGCGGGTCCGAAAACTTCAACGGGTGTCTCCCTGGTGGATTGCTTTGAGGTTGCGTTAGAAAAGGAAGGCAGTAGCCTTGGGCTATTATTTCTAGAGCCCAAACATCAGAAGTAATGGCTCGCCATTCTGTTACGCTCACCTGGGTCCCACAGGGGGGTTGAGCGGAACTGGACAGCCACGATCTCCACCAACGTGATGCGTAGTGCAGAGATGACTGACTGGACTGGCCCACCTAGCTTCGTCTGCTTGACCCGTAGAAGTAGTCTCCTAAAGACGGGGAAAGGGAATTAGCCACCCGTGGATTTGAGTATTAACACCTCACTGCGTCCCCACTTATCACTTCGACATTCCCTTTCCCAAAGCTCACCTTATAGTTTTGTATGATGAACTCTCCATCCTGCGAAGAATGCAGAGGCGCGTTGATGGCCAGTTACTTCACTTGCTTGAGGATATTGGAAGAGTTCTGGACAAATCTTGGCTCCAAACCTCCGGGCGAAAGGCCGTAAGTATATAGTTCTAAAGAGTTCAAAATGTCTGAATAAACACTTTTGTCCAATTCCTTTTTTCTTTTGCAGCTTAGACCCAAAAGATGCTCGTCTTGTGGCAGCTGAAAGCGTTCAGGTAAGAGTGTATTTTGTAACACTGTCCGGTAAATGATGCCAAGGTTTAACTCGCTGCTTTCTCTTTTCTTGCAGGTGCAGCGTAGGAGGATTTGGCGTGCTGGTGGATAATACCTCCTGCGGTAAAATCAGGCAAGCATATGGTGGCAAGAGATTGTCCTTGTTTGTTCCTTTGGCTCACCTTGTTGTTTTCTTGTCCTCCTTAGGTGCGGGAATGCGGCAACCTGGTGATGCAGACAGCACCGGATCGTAGAGATGCTGCGAGGAACGGTGAGTATGGAGCGGCGCTGCTGCTGACGATGCGTTTAAAATGAAGTCTGTTTCTGGTTCGAAGATGCGCTGGATCCGAAATCAGGTAATAAATCCAGTAAAGTTCTTGTTCTAACCTTTCTTCTTCTTTCCCTTCTTTCTAGGCGCTCTGGACTCGAGGCGGGCGTGGCAGGATGCTGGATGCTGACTGCAAACACGGTGAGCGTTACGCTGCTGGATGCAGAATAACGCGAAGCATGTGCTGCTCTTCGGGCGTGGTTTAAATAGCCTTCAAAGTAGTCCCAGGTAAGTATTCCTCCACAACCACACCTGATTAACAAAATAGTTCCTAAGATAAAATAGTCCCTTCAAGCCTCACATGGGCTTGGATCCCTTGCAGCATGGTCTGCATCAGGTAAGTTTTAACATATGAGCCTGGCGCCTTAGGCGCCAGGACTGTACCCAGATAGCCCCTAACAGGGGTTGCTGGGTTTGCTCCAGGTAACATGATGCCTGCTTCCGGGGTTGATGGACTTGGTCTGGATGCCCAGGGGTAGGCATCATGACACATTCTTGCAGATGCTGTGACAGCCTGCCTCCTACAGGTGTTTTGTGATGCAAGTCCTCAAAGCGGTTTTGTGGCGGTTGTTGCAGCCGCTGATGGCAAAGAGGCTGCAGCTAGAGCTGGCTTTGCACGTTTTCCTCGTCCACCGCAAGTGGCCTTTCTCTGGCCCCTTTCACTGGCCATTCCTCTCGACTTTCCATATGAGGAGTAACGATAGGATCGTCCCCTCCACGATTGTCCTTGCGCACTAAAATGCTGAGGGTTGCCTAATAGCAGATCTTAAAGATTTGGCAGCTGCTTTTGAGGTCTGCAACCTCTCAAGGCTCTCGTCAGCCTTGTTGCCAAAAAGGTGAGACCCGTCAAAAGGCATGTTCAGAAGGCGGTTCTGTACGTCTGGTGCAAAACCCGACTTTCGTAATCACGCAAATCTGCGTATTACCGTGCTAGTGCCCATGGACCTGTTTACACTATCCGCAGTGTCCAATCCAGATTGAAGGGATTCCTGCATGGCTTCCTTTCCATCCCTAACGATGGCTAGGAACCCTTCCCTTTCGTCTCCTTCTGGTATGTGCTCCGCCGCCATTGCGATGCAATGCCATGTACGAAAATGTTGCCAAGGCACATGTGGAGTTGGCAGATTTTAAAGCCATACTCCCAGCTGAAAATATCTTCCGTGCCCAGCCATCCACGCGCTTATCGTCCCTGTCTGGAGGGATAGAAGGGTACGCAAGTTTGTTAGAAGCTGTGGCTGCCTGTATGACCGGACTCTCGGGAGTTGGATGTTTGGACAGGTAGCCGGGGTCGCTACTGGCTTGGCGGTATTTTGAGGTGAGGGATTTATTTACCGGAGGAATAGAATCCGGAGTTTCCCCAATTCTTGGCCACCCTATTTTGCAGGGCTACATGAAAGGGTAGTACTGGGTTTTCGGTGGGACCATGATCCAATATATCTGTTAAATCATCCTGGATGAATTGGGCTGATGGTCTAGCCCATCCTAAGTAATCTATTACCTTCGTCATTAATTGACGGTATGATGGACTGGCATGCTCTCCTGGTTCTGGTCTGCCAAAGTCATTTTCAGGAGATGTGTCAATGCCACTTGCATTCTGTAATGATTCCACCAAGTCCCTCATTCTGCTTTCTTCTGAAATCAAGCATTCTGGGATATTTGGGGTGCCATATTCTAGCCCAAAAGGTACATTCTCATCATCAGATCTCTCCTGTTCCTCAAAAATTGAGGTCAGGGACTTGAAAAACTCCTTCCTGGGGAGAGGCTTGACAACCTTCTCTGTGAGAGGAGGAGGAGGAAGAGGTGTATTACAGGGCTCTGTGGATATTACAGGTCTTGTAACCTTATCTTTCCCTTTTTCTTGCTACCCTGGCTTGGCTGGAGCCTTTGGCACAGAGGGCTTCGGCGCCGATGTCGATAAGGGCGTCGACATAGTGGTCATCGATGGGGTTCGCTTTGAGGGCGTTGAGGCGCCCTTCGAAGATTTTCCCTTCGAGGTGTGATGGATCTCAGATGGCGTCGGTGACCTCGAATGGTCGACTCGAGCGTTTTTTGCTCGGCGTCCTGGAAGGTTTCCTTCGATCACCCGGGCTCGAGGGCGCGCGAATGTCGGAGCGACGACGTTCCCGGCCAGCTTCCGAAGAAGGCGCGGACCGAGGCTTCGCTTTCTCAAACACCTCCATCATTTTGACCCTGAATGCTTTCCACTCTTCGGGAGACGAATGTTTTGTGGGGCATTTCATCCTTTTCGGATACTCATCTGACGACGAGGTGGAGGGAGACCTGTGGCGTCGTTTCTTCGATTTTTTTGTCGAAGACGACGAGCGATGGGAATCGCTTCGGGACCTGGATCGATGCCTTTCACGTCGAGGAGATTTCTCCTCACGGGACCTCTATTCGATGCTAGAGGCTTTACGATTGATTTTGCGACCTACTTGTAGTTTTCCTCTACTTTCTCGCAAGGCCTTCCCCGTCATCGCCTGACACTTCGTACAGGCCTCCATGTCGTGGCCTTCTCCGAGGCACCACTAACACTCTCGGTGCGGGTCCGTGATCGACATTTTTGAACCGCACGACTTGCACTTTTTGAAACCCGATTTCGGGGTCGTGGTCAGCGTCGATGATGAGGACATATTTCGTTATATTTATATCTCACAGAACTCGAGGTGCGCCGAATCTCCGAAGCAACGTATACTGCGGAAAAACGGAACTGAGGCCAACGGGCGCCGCGCATGCTACTTATATACCCGATGATATCACCCTCGACGGAGGCCTTCGAGGCACCATCGACTCGACATCGACGCACGGCACCCTCTGCCGAAAAAATGTCCATAGAGCAGCAAAGCTGGATGGAATACATCTAAGATGAGGAATACGTTGGAGGACACAATCCACTCGAATGTTTCTTTACTGAAAAAATGAACTTAACCGATTGTATTCCACCCTGTAGGTACAAACATGGCAGAAACAAGGGTTCTCAATGAAAACGCAACAGAGATAGTTAGCAGTAGGGGCAATGTTAGCGCCACTAGAAGTTATGCGTACGAATGTGGCCTTTATTTTACGGCCATTGTATTTTCAACAATATTATTATGTTTAGGACTTAACTGGAGCTTTTCTTTTATTTTAGAGGGAATAAAAGGGGGGTGGCGGAAAAATGGTACAAGAGGGAACACAGTTAATATGGGATGGGATGAAATTGATGTGGGCCCACAATATCGGCACAAATCTAACCTCACTGTACAAAAATCACACAATGAAAGCCCCCCCCCCCAGTCTGAGTACTCAACAATGAACAGTGATGAGAATGTATTGTATGTTTATAATAGAGACCAGACAATTTCTGATCTATTAATGCTGTCATGTACAGACCCACAAACAACCTCTGAACCTACCTCAAATGACGATTACATGCACTTTTTTCTTCACTCATACCAAGTATCCAAGCATGAGCAAACGGTTACACATCGTAAGATGGGAGCTGAACTCAGAGCCCTGCGGTTGACGACGATGCAAAACCGTTATGTCTTGGGCCTCCTCACAGCAAAGGAAGGAAGTGTTTGCGGAAAAATCGGGAGTGCATGTTGCACATTTGTGTCTTTTGCAGATGCTGACAATGGGACATTATCACATGTGATAGCGCAGTACACAACCTCGCAGAAAGAATGAAAAAGGAGGGCGGTGTACAGTCAAGCGACTGGTTCGATACCATCTTTGATTGGGTACCATCCTGGTTCGGAACTGTAATGAAGCTACTGGTCCCCATCATAGTATTTTTGCTGCTGCTTCTTTGTGTGTGCCGGGTAGGGCTTCGATGCTGTGCAAAATCCATGCCTCGTAGTGCAACGATGATGGTGACAATGGGCAGCCCAACAAAGGTGCCTCACAATGTGAAAGATGCACAAGTACAAACTGGGGATAATTAAGAACCCAACTACTGCATGACAGCAGAATCCAACACAGGGGATAGAGTGCTATAAGGAGGCGTGGGTGGAGCTAGCTGGGGATGGTGGGTGTGTATATACACATGACCTGCAAGAAGGGGTCAAAGTCTGAGATCTGTGTGTAGAGCTTGGATGCCAATAAAGGGAACTCCAGCCTGGGATGAAGCAGTAATGGAGGCAGAAGAGCATAGGCACACTAAGAGCCAAGGTTATTAGTTACTTTAGGAGTAATGAAAGGGGGGAATGTAAGGGAGGAAGGGTCTTTGCGCCCCCCCCTGTATATTCTGCATAAAAGGAATCTATTTGTTCATTCCATCGCAGGGAGACATCCTCCTCATCTTTCCTCTGACGACAGCGAAAGGAAGCCTTTGGATGACACATATGGACTCAATTTAATGCCACCCCAGGCTCCATCTTTTTACTAGGCTGAACAATGATTTCTAAAAAGCCTTCTCTCCTATCGTCCGGCGCCGTGCACAACCAGCCCTGACACCCCCGCCTCCTCTCCTCCCCTGTATGTGCCGAGCCAGCCCTTTTCTCACAGAAGCCCAGGCGTGATTTGTTGCAAACAGAAGAAGTATTCTTTCTCTTCCTCTGACCTCATTGCCCTGTGTGTACTCATCCGTCTCCACAAACCTGCTCCTGCGACCCCCACCTTTAGAAATTACTGCCTGCACGACCTTTTGCCCCTCTGCTCTTCTTTCATGTAACTTTTTGAAAGACCTGTACCCTCGGACCACCCTAAATTGACCCCATACCCCTAATCCTGGGTGATCCTATATTCACCTTTAGACCAACACCCATCAATCTGTTTGTTTGAACCATGAGGCACCGTGGAGAGTGATTCACAGATCAAAACCCCCCAGATAAGACACCTGGGAAAAAGGACCACTGCCCCATAAAGGCCTGGGTTAGAATGTGTATATGTTTACGCACTATTTATAGGCGACCCCTCATTCTGGTACAAGTTTTATGCCCAGCATTACTCTTTGCATTCCAATAATTATTGTGTAGTTTAGATTAGCCAGAACAGTTGCATCTTGTGGACCTAGCCTGACCTTCACCCTACGAAGATGAGCCCAGCTGACCCACGTGCCCAGAGACCACCCCAGCCACAGCAACCAATCAAGTCTGGCACTATTTATTGTTACACACTGGGCCATAGGGGCCGGCCAATGAACATTGTTATTTTTCACTGTATGTAATGACCTCAGTCATGACGCTTTTTTGCTTAATAATGTACTGTTCATCTATTGTTTGGCAGAGCGCTCTCAGAGCAGCAGAGTTCTCTGCGGTTATCTTTTACCAGATATAAACTTTGTTCAACTTACAATCGATCTCCTGGTCTCATTCCCTACTGAGGTGTGTCAATTTTCCTGAATTTGGGATCTGCGTTTGGGGAATGACCACCTTCAATACTAACCATACGGTGATGCAACACCATCAACATTAACTTAAAGAAGGATGTGGTGACGTGACCACACTACCACATGTAACCCCCGGGCCCAAAAGGAGCCCCAGGAGATAGGGGTTTATGGGAAGCATATGGATAGGTCTGTAAATAAAGACAAGACACAGGAAGGGGTTTAACAGCTTTTATTAAATGTATATGAAATGGATTTACTTACCCAACTGTACCATGTTCCCCACCATGGGGGACACATGGAACCTTGGGACAGACAATGGGCAGGCCTCCCCTGCCAGGGATGTGGACTGGACTTGCCTGAAGAGAGGACAGTTAAAAAGTGGCAATTTGAAGAAAGAGCCTAAGTGTAAAGAAAAAAGCTGAAGAGTAGCAGGAAAAAGGCAGAAAAGAACTGTTTTTCCTAGGGGGCTGCAGCCTTCAGCGCCCCCTATGACTCCCCCCCCCCCCCAGGGTCTCCTGAGTGTGCTGAGCCAGGCAGAATCTGCCATCTGCAGCCCAGCGTGAATATCAGCCCCAGGTCGCGTTTGTGGAGCGGCCTGGGAGAGACTAAATGCCCGAACCCAGGGCTGCGTGTGTGGTGCAGCCAGGGTGAAGATGACGCCCCAGGCCGGGGTCACGCATGTCAGCGGCTCAGAGACTACAGGCAGCCCAGGGGCCAGTCCGGGCAGCCCAGAGGTGAGGGAGGTCCCAGGCCGTGTGCACGGTGCGGCCCAGGTGAAGATTATAGCCATACTGGGGAAGCATTTCTGCCCTGTGGCCAGACGGGGCTGGCAGTGAAGATGAAGCCCACCAGCACCGCTGGGGGGCTTGTGCATGACCCACTCTCCCCAGGTCCAGGCGAGGAGAGCGGGAGAGAGCAGCACCTACTGCGGCGCAGACTGCACCTAGGTGGACAGGCCTGGGCGGAGCCCAACCAGGACTTTTACCGCTCACTAGTGCAGGCACCGTCACAGAGGAAAATGAAAACATGAACCACCACGCTGCCAGAATGCAACATGGGCTTATAAACCCAAAAGGACCATTTAGGGCTGGCAGAGCGCCACCTAAATAAACACCGCCACGGAGGAAAGGTTAACCCTAAGGTTGCCAAGATGGGCTTATAAGCCCTGATAAACATTTAGGGCTGCCAGAGCCCTAATCAAATTAAAAACCACCACCACAGAGGGAAGGAATAAAGGGCTTTTAAAACCCAGAGACTTCAGTGGCTACGCGCACCACCACAAGGAAAGCAAAGGGCTCCCAAAGCTCAGTTACACCACCAGGAGCCCTGAAGCCCTAAAAAGAGAATCGGGGCGCTCAAAACCCTATGTCGAACTATGAGGAATTTACAGCAAGATGCCCTGTAACATCCACCCGTGGCAGAGCGGGGGGGGGGGGGGGTTTGTGTGCAGGTGTACAGGACAGCAGTGATGGCTCCATTAAAAAGTACCGTACTTATCTGACTGTCTAGGACTGCTGACCAATGTGACTGTGGTTAAGTTGATAAGGGCAGACTGCAGCTGCCAAGGTTATTCAAAGTGTTGCAATGACAAATGTTTGAAATGTCTGTGAGGGGCTAATAGAAGGGTTGACATGGATGCGAGAGGTCCAGGGTATGTGAAGTTAGGAACCTGGTCAAAGTTCATACGTTGAAGGGCATTCCTCATGGGGAAGAAATGATGTGATGGTTATTTTCTATAAAAGCCTGTGGTGTAGTGTGCCTTATTGACATCTGCATCTCAGTATTGTGACCCACCTCCTATAGTCACACCTTTTATTTGCAGGTTGCTTAGCGCGTCTCACCAGAGCAGCTGGTCTGGGATGGTGGGGTGCTGTCCATGGAAGCCGTCTCTGCTCTGGAAAAGGGAAGAGTACACCTTTGCCTGGACCTAGCCTGGAGCATTTATAATACTAGGCTTCCTGGGCCAGGAAAAACAAATCAGGGGCTACACACAAGTGGAGCGTATCAACTGTATAAAGTAAAGACAGCTGGGCCTGGACAAGGGATGAGAGTGCAACAGGAGTGTCGTGTGATTATTCACATGCTGCAGCGACCAACGGGGCCTTGCACTCTGCACAAGACACAAGATACAAACCAAACACGCATATTCACCAGTGCTCGTACCAGACCTTTCAGTAAACTAGTGGGAAGTCTCTCAACTCCCAACTTTAGCAACAACAAAAAAAATCAGTTACATTAAGCAGTACAAAAAAGTTTTCCGTATCCCGGTAGACATTTTCACTGGTTCTCAGAACCAGGAAAATACGACCCATTGACCAGCACTGGTCCAAAGGGAGGCTAAAGCAACTTTATTGCACTTCCTAGAGGTACAGTGTTCATCATAGAACCTGTGAAGAGCCTGTGTCCAGCCCAAGAGAGAACCTTAGCTGGGGAGCATGGGTGTTCTAGATACTGCAGCCTGAAAAGGAACTGGGATGGCTAAAGAAAACCTTCTATCCTAGGGAGCCCCCAAGGCAAGAAGGGAAAACTGCACATTCCTGCCCAGATAAGAGAACAAGGTTGCCTATAGTCTAAGAGGGGGCAACACAGCTAAAGATGCAGAAGACAGCAGGGCGCTGGGGCTCAGGCAACCACCATGAGACCGCGCACACCTTAAACTTGTGGATTAGAATAGGGACAGGAGTCGGGGGACCTCTTAGATTAAGGCCCCCCCCACATCACTTTATTCTGCCACCCTGGCACTGCCACATGAAAACTATTCCATTTGTTAACCACAACCCTCACTGGTATTCATGGAACCACTCTCCAGGTAGAGCAAACACAGCTGCTGAACTAATCTTGTGTGACCTTGGGACTTCCCAAGACTCCGAAGTTCAGGGTGCCCCAACCCTTTAGTCCGTTAGGGCGCACTCAAAGGCTAGTGGCAGCCGTTCGTAATTTTTCAGAAGACTGCACGATGCTGCACCGTTTTTGATGGGCTTGTTGACCGCAGGTCCCCATTAAGAGGGCATCCTCAACTTAGAAGTCCAGTGACACTACCCAACAAGGCTGTGTTTACCAGGTAAGCCTGGAAACAGGTGTGTGCCATAAAAACGTGCAGTCTTCCTTAGACTCTAGGATGGCAGAGAGATGCCAGATACATATCTGTGGTTCACCCCTGAATTCACATCTTGTGCATTTTCACAGGAAGGTTTGTATGTGGCAACCATTCCTGACTGGATGGTGCAGTCTGGCCGACTGGAAGCACCTTTCTCATGCGAACGTTTCGGCCGCGGTAGTTTCTACCTCGACCAAATCACTCAGAATATTCATCCATCCCTGGGTTCTGCACAAGAAGAGTGGCATCTACCCCATATCGGTGTCAATCACTTGGGGGGTCACCCGTGGAGGACGAAGAGACTGCTCCATCTTCAAAGAACTGCTGGGATCTGCACACGCTAGACCACCTTTCAAGCCCAGAGACAGACAACGGTGCTCCTTGCCCTGGACTCATGATATTTACCTCCGGGATCTGGGCCTTGTCGCAAGAGTACTAGCAACCACTGAATCGGTTTAACTAGGTAGTATGCAAGACATGCAACGTCTACCAGAGCATCTTAGCTGCTATCAAACTGCTGGTCCTTCACCTGCACCATATTCTTCAGTAAGGCTGCAATCCCACGAACATCAGTAACTGTGCCAAGCTTCTGCGAGCAGTTCATCTCTGCTGGCTGCAGCAACATCATGCAGAGTCCTTGCACTATCCTCCCTGGTGGGGCGTCTCCGCCTGCGCACCTTGCGCCTCCTTCATGGGACCATCACTGCCCCTTTTCTCCATAACCAGAGGACTGCCACAGGCCTTTGCAGAGATTAACATTGGGACGATCGGAAAGCCTTGGGCTGCTACCGCAGCACTCTCCACTTGGGGTGATGCAACCTCCGGTTCAACAGCTCCTATTGTGGGGTTGATCCTGTTGGTGAACATTGGAGATGTGTTTAGTTCTAAAAACCTGAACTAAAGATTCCATTCCATACAGTTACTCACCTGTAAAGTACACATACTTTTTCCCCCAAAGCTATTATAGAATGATATAGTTTCATAATGATATTTTATGGACATTCCCTTACTTTGTGCCATTATACAGTTCTTTGCATCCCCGCCCTCCCCTTGATGTTAAAGCCCTGACTGCCTATCAGACCTTACCCCCTGGAGTGTCAGGCAATATGTTAAGTAGCCCCGCATTGTACATTGGTCTTCCTGAAAACCTTAACCCCAGGGCAGCTGAAAGGAAGGAGAGCACAGAAGAAGGCTGAGCAGGGTAAGGGAAGGAAGGGAGGGAGGCAGAAGAGAGCACGCCTGGCTGCAGTGGGGGAGGCTGGAGAAAGCTGAGCGGAGCAGGCAGCAGGGTAAAACTACTTACCACAGCAAATCCTCTACTCCTAGCCCACAGACCCGTTTCCGCACTTAAAGAAAATTCCGATCTGGGACAGTCCAGAGCATGAAGCACAGGAGCAGGGGGGACAGGACACATGCACAACACAACCCCTCGGTGCGTCCCTCACCCATGGCTCCCAGGAACAGCAGTTCTTCGTTGTATGTATTACTGTGGAAAGCTTGGCAGGGGGACAGTGAGTCGAATATATGGCATAGACTAGAAACTTTAGTACAGCAGCCACTTTGGCGAGTAACTTACACCTATGTCCCAACATCTTTCATTGGAGATTTAAAAGTGCCCTAACCCTGAGACGCTCTAGTCATTGTACCTATAATGGAAATAGGAGGACCTAGCAAAGTGCCAAGTCCTGGAGCTGGGATCTATAGCCTATAGAAAGCGTACAGCATCGCCCACGTATCCGCTTAGCAGATGTCCCCTACTGGTACATGTTGTAGAAACACAACTGAAGCTGCATGAACCTGACCACGAGTAGGGGCCTTTGGGAGGCAATAAGACCTTCCTCATTATGTAACAGTCTAGTATGCAAGAAACAATGCAGGGTAAAAAGGCAGACTGAGACCGTGAGAATCTTGCTGCACAACCTGTTTGCTGTGGGTCTGTTTTCTATCTCTTTGGTGCTCTACAAGAGCGTTACCCCTGGCGCAGGAGGTGAGGGGGTGAAAGCCTGCAATGCCGCGTAACTGCTTCCACTTCTCTACCTTTCTGCCGGCGTCAACCGACAATGGGAAGGCCGTACTGGAGCAGAGGGCCTCAAGCACCCGCAGCAGGCTGCATCCATTACTCATTACTCTTGCTGTCCCAAGGAGCGAAGGAAGAACCTAGAAGAGGACCTGCCTGTGATGAAAGCTGCCCGGTGCGGCCGATGGCTGGCCCCAGTCGGTAGGCCTCGAATCACACCCACAGGTGAATACCGGGCGAGAGAGGAAAGGCGGGCTGGGAATGAAGTGCCAAAACCTAGCCTCACCTGCTCAACTGCGAGATGGAACCACCACTAGCCGTAAATGTAGGGCTGGAGGGGGATTCGCTGGACTCAGAAGTCTTCAACCCATGGATCAAGGCCTACACAATATGTTAGATCTGGTGGAAAGTACGCAGAGTCTATCTGGGCCGACCCTGAGAACTATTCGACCCGTTCATAATGACCTAGGACGACATTCAGCCTAAAAGAAGTACAGCCCTACAGCAAGAGCGGACAGCAGGAAGACGACTGGTGAAATCCTCTCAGGGAGAGAGTATAGACTCCGGCGGGGGGGGAACCTAATAACCCGGTGAAATCAGTGGTTATATAAGGTCCTAGAAGGGAGACCGATTGGGTTGGTCCCATGGCCCCCAGTGAGTCTTGAAATGAATCAAATGTCGTGGACATTCACCGCAATTCAGCTCTGGCGGCCCAACTATCTAAGGACCTGGGGGCCCTGACAGAGAAAATCAACCGCCAGGAAAGGAAATGTCTGACAAACATACATCAACGGATTGAAGAGCTGCAAAATGCCTTCCCTGTTGGTAACTGCTCAACGTCACTGTCCTCGAGCCAGTTTAAGCCACCCACGATTATTTAAAAGAAGAAGCCGGCCTGGAGGGAGCCCTTGGGAAAGGAGGTAGAGTCTCGCCCTCAAACGCCATCATCTTTGGATAGCAGCGCCCACTATGGCCTGGGTTTGATGGAGGACAGCAGGACAAGGCGGGGTCCCTTGCTTAGTGATGATCTATGTCACATTCAAAACACTGATGGCAACATTAGCTGTTGCTATGGCACTGTTCTGTAAATTATATGAGACCTTAAATGCTGCTCTATAAGATCAAACGGTCCCTCTGATGTACCCCATATATCTGACAACACAAGAGCCCTTAGCTCACAGAATGGTAATTCCAGATAAACAACCAGAGACGGAGCCCCCCACCTTCCCAATATTTATCCCACCAAAGCTGATGGAGTCGGCAGCCAGCAACCCCAAAAGGAACCTCAAGCTACCAGCAAGAAATCCAGAAACATGAACCAAGCAAAAAAGAGGAAATGTAATAGCGCGAAAGCTTTTTGCGGGATATACAATCTCCCCAACAGGAGGACGACTCGCAGCCCACAAAAAAAAGAAAAATCAATCACCTGGAGAATTGGTGATTGCGATAGGCGAAACTCCAGCTGAAAGGAAGCCAGTGCCTTTCCTAGCACCTACGAGCTTAAATGAGGTTTGCCTTAGTGATTTAATCGAAATCATGGACAAAGAGGATGACGATTGGAACAACTTAAGTAAAGCGGATTGGCAAGCGATTGAGAGCCACGAGACTGAATTTAGCAATCAGCAGAGGGCTGAAGTGAGAAACAGAGGACGAAGGAGTGGCCTAATGCAACCCTCAAAGAATCAATCCCCACCATTCCAAACATTTGCTGCCGCAAAGGACGAGGGAAGGCCCCAACGCAACCCTCAAAGATCCAATCCCCACCATTCCAAACATTTGCTGCCGCAAAAAGAAATATGGGACGGGGGAAGGCCCCAACGCAACCCTCAAAGATCCAATCCCCACCATTCCAAACATTTGCTGCCGCAAAAAGAAATATGGGACGAGGGAAGGCCCCAATGCAACCCTCAAAGATCCAATCCCCACCATTCCAAAGATTTGCTGCCGCAAAAAGAAATATGGGACGAGGGAAGGCCCCAACGCAACCCTCAAAGATCCAATCCCCACCATTCCAAACACTGGCCGCGAAAAGAACGGCGCAGAAAACAATAAATAAGACGTATGAAGAGAGATTTCAGAGACCAAACACCAACAAATTAAAAGAAAAGGCTGAGCCTAGGCGTCATTTTGAGGCAATAGTCCTGCACTGCCACTCACCAACGCCACTGAGGTAAAACTATGCCTGGAAAGAATCTGACCTAGTCGGGATGAGCCATATTAAACAGATGTAACGTAAGGAAGCGGTTACATTGGATTCCTGGTCCAGGAGGACGGATGATAGTAGGGTTGTGGAATTCGCCTGTGAAGACGGGAATGACTCATCTGACATCTTTCCTGATTAAAGATACGCTGCTAGAACATAGCGAACAATTTCTGCGAATGGGATAGGACAGTGACGTTCAAGAGTACTACCTGCAGCGTCTTTATAGTTCTGTCTCCAGGAGGGTGCAATGGAAAAAGCCAGAGGAATCGAAAGACTCCGTGCTCAAGTCCGGCAAAATCTTCAACTCAAGGACGGCAAATCGGAATTGTTCAGCAAGGGAAACCGCAGGGGCTACCTGTGCCCAAGGTCAAGACTGGGAGGCTGTCAAGAAAACAAAGTTAGACGACTCAAACTTACTGGCTATAAGATTCACAGTGAGCAACTGCCCCCAGAGTTAGGGCCCTGTCGCTGATACCGAAGTAAAGAAATGGAGCTGGCTGGCAGGAGCACTTGGGAAGGGAAGGCAAAAATAGACTTCATCGCGGCCACCCCCATCAAATGTCCTCTTGGGGTCATGGAACTCTCGGAGATTTAAACCATTGTTTGAGAAGGATTGGAAATGACTTGCTCTCTATGACATTTTATGTTTTCAGGAGACCTGGCTCTGGTTCACCCCACTCCTGTGAGGGCTACGAGGCCTTATTAAATCCAGCCCTTAAAGGCCACTTGAAGCCAGGCTTTTTATGGGGGGAGCATCAAATATACTCTTGGTAAACTGCTACAGAATTCCATATAACTTGGAAACGGAATCTCTCATTAAGGTCGTTATGCGTAGTGTAGATGAGGCATTGATTGAGTGGGTGGTCCCGCTAATCATCATATGTGGAGACTTAAACATGGGGTTATTATCCCCAATGGGCATTCCGCTCGACGTATCCCAATTAACAGCTGGAGTAACTAAATGGGCTAATGAAATCAAAGCTTGCCAAATGAAGAGGGACATACCAGGAACATATACATGGAGAAATTGGGACCAAACGGCGTGCCTGGATTACTGCAGTCTGTCCAGGGTCGTTTGGTGTATGGTGGAAAAATTTGAAGCAATTCGAATACACCATAGCGCCCATCATTTTCTATCCATGACACTTGGGCTGCCCCCCTTAGCACAGACGAAACAGAAGACGCAGATGGTTAATTTGGCATGGGGGTAAAAACCGACTCAAAATAAATCCTAGAGACGTGGTAAAGATCCCAAGCTGCTACGCACAAATAATTAACTGAGTACCTGGCAATGTAAAGTATGCATGGATACTAAGGGACTTCTCACAAACACAAGTGCGGCAGGGGGGTAAGCAGGAAGTCCCTAAGCACGCTTAAAACTGTGCGATAGTACAGGCTAGAAGGGAATTGCGCTCGGATATTAAAAACTTAAAGAAGCAACCAGGATCAAGCATGTTGGAAAGAAAAGGCTGCATAGACAAAAATAGAAGAACTGGATTAAACACCATTAAAGGGAAATCCAGCAATTAGATGCAGAACAAATGCTGAAGGCAGTCTGTGGGAAGAACTCGAAACAGACATGCAACCTAATAAATAATAGAGGTAGGTTCCAGGACATCCACATGATGGGCCAAATTACAGAGGAAAAAATGGGTCGAGCATTACAGCAACATTTTTGGTAAAAAGGACCCGAAAGTGGGGAAACACCTTTTAATTTTGACGTCAAGGATGCAGAGTAATGTTGTCAAAACTTAGGGGGTAATTCATAGAATTCAGCGCACAAGTGGCGCACGCGGCTGGCGCACAGTGTGCGCGTGCGAATCCCTGCGCCAGCCGCGTGCGCTAAAATCCATTTCCGCGCACAGCGTATTCATGGATTCCAGCCACCAAAACCAGCCGTGGCGCACAGTGGCGCAGCGACCCTGCAGCAGCGCCAGTTACGCCCCCAAGAACGCCTCTCGCGCAGGGAAAAGCCATCAATATACCCAATCCAGCGCAAAGGGCTGCGCTAACCCTGTACCAGCACGGCAAGCGGGCTACGTGTATCACTGGGGTGCGCGGGAAGTACCTCACGCGATTGGCCCCGTGCGAGCAGGGTACGCGTATTTAAGGGGTGCGCGTGAAGTTCCACACGCGATTTCCGCAGGGTACGCGTATCTCAGGGGTGCGCGGGAATTTCCACACGCGATTGGGCCCGTGCGAGCAGGGTACGCGTATCTCAGGGGTGCGCAGGAAGTGCCACACGCGATTTCAGCAGGGTACGTGTATTTCAGGGGTGCGTGGGAATTTCCACACGCGATTGGGGGTACGCGTATCTCAGGGGTGCGCGGGAAGTGCCACACGCGATTTCAGCAGGGTACGTGTATTTCAGGGGTGCGCGGGAAATTCCACACACGATTTCATCATGGTACGTGTATTTTGGGGTGCGGGGGAAGTTTCACACGCGACATCAGCAGGGCACGTGTATTTCAGGGGTGCGCGGGAAGTTCCACACGCGATTCCATCAGGGTACGTGTATTACAGGGGTGCGCGGGGAGCACCACACGTGAATTGCACGTGTGGGTCCTCCCAGGTGTTCCCTCTACACCCTCCACGGCCCCTGCAGGTGGCTCACACCAGAGGGGCCTACCCTGCACATGTCCTGCAGGCACACCATCCACCATGGCCATGACCTCCAGCCAACCCACATGTCAACTTGCACTACTGCCCACCAACGCATGTCCCCCTGCACCTCCAGTCACCAGGGGCACACTCCACCAGGCCCCCACCCATGTCTCCCACCACCCCCACCCCCCAGCCAACAGGGGCACCCACCACCAGGCCCCCACCCATGTCTCCCAGCACCCCCACCCCCCAGCAGTGCAGGGGCAGCCTCCACCAGGCCCCCACCCATGTCCAACTCATGTCTCCCACCACCCCCACCCCCCAGCACTGTGGGGCACCTGCCAGCAGGCCCCCACCCATGTCCACCTCATGTTCCCCAGCACCCCCACCCCCCAGCACTGTGGGGCACCTGCCAGCAGGCCCCCACCCATGTCCAACTCATGTTCCCCACCACCCCCACCCCCCAGCAGTGCAGGGGCACCCACCACCAGGCCCCCACCCATGTCTCCCACCACCCCCACCCCCCAGCAGTGCAGGGGCAGCCTCCACCAGGCCCCCACCCATGTCTCACACCACCCCCACCCCCCAGCAGTGCAGGGGCAGCCTCCACCAGGCCCCCACCCATGTCTCCCACCACCCCCACCCCCCCAGTCACCAGGGGGAGCCTCCACCAGGCCCCCACCCATGTCTCCCACCACCCCCACCCCCCAGCAGTGCAGGGGCAGCCTCCACCAGGCCCCCACCCATGTCTCCCACCACCCCCACCCCCCAGCCACCAGGAGCACCCACCACCAGGCCCCCACCCATGTCTCCCAGCACCCCCACCCCCCAGCAGTGCAGGGGCAGCCTCCTCCAGGCCCCCACCCATGTCCAACTCATGTCTCCCACCACCCCCACCCCCCAGCACTGTGGGGCACCTGCCAGCAGGCCCCCACCCATGTCCAACTCATGTTCCCCAGCACCCACACCCCCCAGCACTGTGGGGCACCTGCCAGCAGGCCCCCACCCATGTCCAACTCATGTTCCCCACCACCCCCACCCCCCAGCAGTGCAGGGGCACCCACCACCAGGCCCCCCCCCATGTCTCCCACCACCCCCACCCCCCAGCAGTGCAGGGGCAGCTTCCACCAGGCCCCCACCCATGTCTCCCAGCACCCCTGTTAGGTAAGATTTCCACAGGGCTGGTAAATCTTCCTTGCCTGGTTCAACTCCAGAACTTTTTTGCTTTTCTAGTGAGATATTTTCCATTAATACCTCAGTGAGTGGGAACCTTTTTCCACACTCACCTGTCTTTAACTCTTTTTATGGGTGTCATTTTTAAGACTCTCCATAGTGTCTTTTTAAAGTTATCATGTTTAACAACTTATTGGCAATAAGTGCCTGTTGTTGCTGGGTTGCCATAGGGGTTCCCCCTTTAACTTTCTTGTGCTAACCTTGAGTGAACTACAGTTCCCAAGGGTAGAAAGGATCTTTGGATCCCTTTTACATTTTATTCTGTGAAACCAGCACACCCCACCTTATGTGGAGTGCTGGGGAGATACAATGTATCCCCTTTCACATTTAAACTGTAACAATTCTTTTACAGTGACAAGCTTACCTTTAATGGCTGGTGGCAGTGATACATTTTACTAATTTGGTGCACCTTTACCGCGTGCTGTAATCACAGCTGCAGTAAAGGCACCTAAGGGTGCTCATTTTGACCAAAATGGCCCCTGTCTTCTTTTTCTGCCATTTTAGTGTTTCTTGTCGTTTCTTGTTCCTTCCCCTGACATCCAGGGCGGGAAAATCCTTTGTTTGAGTTTTGTCTTTGGCGGGAGTCCCCTGGACACCCCGCCCAGGCTCCAGTCAGTCTGTAAGCACAGGAAGTGGGGGAGGGGTCCCAAACCTCCCCCTCCTTTGTCTTAGGCCTTCCTTCAACTGGGTCAGATCCCAGTCGGGGGTTGGCTGTCCTGATTGGACAGCCAAACGCCCCTTTCTTGTAAAATGCGGGGAGAGAATGCAGAGGTTGTGTTGCTGTTCCTGATAAATACTGGAAACCTGGAAGATGAAGTCATGTCGACCACTGGAACAGAAAACCGAAGAGGATGACAAAGGAAAAGCGGTGGGCATGATTTCCAGCGGCCGGAGAGCCTGCTTTGTAACCGGAGCCTGCTGCAGCCCTTCCTTCCGATCGACCTGGGGTCTCCGAAAACGACGACCCGAACCCAGAGCCTGGTGAGACCCACTAGAATCAGGACGACCTGCATTTTGAGCCATCCCACGGGTTGCTGCGACCTTGCGTTCTTGCAATACCCCAATACCCTGGGACCTCCTGCCACTGTGTGGTGCACGGTCTTCCGAATTCCGAATCTCGCTGAAACTTCGTGGGCATCCTGGTCTATCTCCAGAGACACGAATCAAGTCCAAAAAGTCCCCTCACAAGAGTGCTGGACCTTTTAAACGACGAGAATTCAACTGCGATTTTCTGTCTTCTTCTGTGCTCCTTGAAAAGGCGCCAAACCCGCAGAACCGCATTCAGCCGGGAAAGAAATCTTGCCTAGAGCCTTCTCCATCGATCCCTGCTGCAAAGTCCCTTCTGAGGTCTTGTGTTCAGTCTCCAGGACAAGGAATCCAGTGACCGGGTATTTGGCTGCAGTCCCTGAAGTTCTCCTGCTGCAATCTCTTCTTCATTGCTGAGGTACTGTGTTGGCTTGAGTATATACTTACCTTAAGCCTGTTGGGATTTCTGTGTAGTCCTGGGGTGTTTTCTGTGATTGTGAGGTCCCTCGTCCAGTACACCCAGCCCCACTGCTAGAATCCTGCTGGGGTGTCTTCTGTGAAGCCCCTGGACCCTCTTCTAACCCTAGAAGTAAAAGTACTCACTTGTTTGCCAGTTTTCCTCAGGAAACTCTGACTTTTGCTACTAAAGAACTTATTCTAACACTTCCTGTTGGTCACTAGTCCTAGTGACCCCCCTTCTGCCACTGAGACCACTCATGCTCTAAGGGAAAGACTTTGAAGGGATTGGGACTTCAACTGTTGGTATCACCAGGTTAGTCCTGTTAGGATAACTGTATGAGTGTCCCCCAACTGGGTCTTGCTTCCCCTGACTTGCTGCTAGCCTGTCTTTAATAAGTCTTCATTAGGTTGTTGCCTACCTAGAATATCTATTCAGTAAAGTGCGACATTGGGTTTTACTTTCCCCTTCATTGTGAAGTTAAAGTAAGTGGGTTTTACTTACCTTGTGTTAGCTGTGTGCCATCCAAAACAAGTTACAAGAGTTATTGCTTACCTCAATCTGGGGTTCCCTGATTTCCAAAGCATCTGTAATTGTATATTACATCCATTAGGTTTTGCTCACCTGGTATAAATGTGTGTTATGACAAAAGTAGTTATAGGTTTTTACTGCACCTAGAATAAGTGTTTCACTATTCACCAAAAGTATATTGTCCAGTTGACTGTTTATGTGATTTGTTCCAAGAGTCACTGTACAACTGGAAGGGCCCACTGTCCTTGTATTACCAAAAGTAATCTAAAAGTAACCATTGGTCTTTTACTCCCAAAGAATAGGCTTGGCCTATACTAAATGTGTATAACAAGGTTTTGACTTCCCTAGAACTACTGTTAGGTGTTCCAAATAAGGTCTATACTTGGGTCTGTGTACTTTCAAGTATAGTGTTGTGTTTTATATTGTGATTTCATATAATGTTTCAGTATTTACTTAACCCCTAGATTTATCTGGGCCTACTTGTATTTAAATAAATCCTTTATTTTTTATAATACATAGTGTTTCAGTGTTTCTTTGGATCATTTGTATTACAATTTTCACTTGTACTGTATCTACTGCCCTCTCTCCCTCCTAAGAAAGCCTGGCTGCTCTGCCTACGCTACCATGTACTCAGGTGGTACAGTCTTATACTAAGAGTGGAGTCTTGTACAGCCTCAGTTGAATGGTTTTACTAGGCCCTTAACTGGACTTCAGAAAAACTGTCCTAACAACCCCCACCACCCAGCACTGTGGGGCACCTGCCAGCAGGCCCCCACCCATGTCCAACTCATGTTCCCCACCACCCCCACCCCCCAGCAGTGCAGGGGCACCCACCACCAGGCCCCCACCCATGTCTCCCACCACCCCCACCCCCCAGCAGTGCAGGGGCAGCCTCCACCAGGCCCCCACCCATGTCTCACACCACCCCCACCCCCCAGCCACCAGGGGCAGCCTCCACCAGGCCCCCACCCATGTCTCCCACCACCCCCACCCCCCCAGTCACCAGGGGCAGCTTTCACCAGGCCCCCACCCATGTCTCCCACCACCCCCACCACCCCAGTCACCAGGGGCAGCCTCCACCAGGCCCCCACCCATGTCTCCCACCACCCCCACCCCCCAGCAGTGCAGGGGCAGCCTCCACCAGGCCCCCACCCATGTCTCACACCACCCCCACCCCCCAGCCACCAGGGGCAGACTCCACCAGGCCCCCACCCATGTCTCCCACCACCCCCACCCCCCCAGTCACCAGGGGCACCCTCCACCAGGCCCCCACCCATGTCTCCCAGCACCCCCACCCCCCAGCAATGCAGGGGCACCCTCAAGCAGGCCCCCACCCATGTCACCCACCACCCCCACCACCCAGCACTGTGGGGCACCTGCCAGCAGGCCCCCACCCATGTCCAACTCATGTTCCCCACCACCCCCACCCCCCAGCAGTGCAGCGTCACCCACCACCAGGCCCCCACCCATGTCTCCCACCACCCCCACCCCCAGCAGTGCAGGGGCAGCCTCCACCAGGCCCCCACCCATGTCTCCCACCACCCCCACCCCCCAGCACTGTGGGGCACCTGCCAGCAGGCCCCCACCCATGTCCAACTCATGTTCCCCAGCCAACATGTCATCACAATCTAGATCCCTGGTCCCTATGGTCAGCCTCCAAATGCAAAACACCCACCCGAGTATTGCATCCACCCACTCATAATTTGCAATTACATCACAGAACACCAATTGCAAGTTCCGAAACAAACACATTTCCCTCACATACACCCAATGGGTGTCAGTGAATCTCAAAACACATATCATGAAATGCATGAAACCAATGAGATACCACACATTGAAGTTCACCAAAAAAAATATGTATTAAAGGAAACATAAATAGAATAAAAAATGAAGAAACAGAAATGTGAATGTACAAAAATGAAAAGAAGCATGTCCGTGAAAAAAAGCAAAACCAAAAATAAAATTCCAAAGTAATGTTGTCCAAAGTCAATGTCCACAAAACAAAATCCAATGGGAAATAAAAAAGAAAGCCATTGCTCCATGGTTAAAAAAGTGAAAAAAAATACAATCCAACTGTGAACTATGTACATGGGAACAAGCCAGGGTCCATTATCCCAACAAAATAAAGGAAACCTATCTAACTACACTTACTAATAAAATAAACTATATACAAAAATGTGGCCAATGTCCGAAAGGTCCAAATAAAATCAAAACAAAAATGAAACCTAACACTACCTACATAACTATGTACAAGGGCAGCGGGCTAGTTTCACGGCTCACTTGTGGATGTCCCGGGCCAGGGCATCATCGAACTCCTCCTCAATGTCCCGGAGGCGGTCCTCCTCCATGGCCCCGAGGGTCCGCAGGGCCGTCGACGTCTCCACCTCCAAACCCCTGCGGATTGCCTCGAGGCACTCGGCCCGCCTCAGGGCCCTCCGCATGGAGTTCTCCGCCCTGACCATTGTGAGCCGTGCCTCTTCCGCCCGCTGCCGCTCTGCATCTATGGCGTGGCCCAACCGCTGCCACACGGAAGACACTCTCTGTCCTGGGTCCTCCTGCCCTCCCGCCGATGCCTGCCCCTCCGATGTTGAAGGCCCAGAGCCTTCATGGCTCCCACCACGTTGCTGCTGCTGCTGTGCCTCTGCCCGTGCACTGCCTCCTGCTGCCTGCACATCCTCCGCCGGCTGGGGTGCAGTCGTAGATGTGGCCACCCCTGCTGGACGTCCGACTCACGACTGTGGCAGGGATGCCTCCTCCACCAGCCTGGCTGCACCATCAGAGGCAGCTCCACAGGGCACCCAGGTGACTGATGGGTGGGAAGATGGCACAGAGGACGACTGGCGCGTAGGGGGTCCAGTTGAGGAGGGGGTCGTAGCAAGCCCCATCAGACGGAGGAATCCGGCCTGGGTGACCTGTCCCAGCAGGCTGACGTGGTCAACGAGCCATTCGAGATGACGTGCAGTCTCTTCATGAAAAGACTGCAGGTCACCTCGCATGGCCCGTTGACGCAACGCCACACCAGCCAGGACAGGCTCAACCCGGACCTGGATAGCCACGTCCGCAGGCAGAGGAAGGCCAGTTGACGTGAGCTCATCCCCTGCCTGAAAACGGGTCTGGACGTAGGTATCCCTGCTGGTGCAAGATGATGCAGGGACAGGATCAGGGACAGGATTGCACACAGGCACCTCCGCGACGGACTGTGCTGCCTCCTGTCCCTGGTCCTGCACTGCACCACTAGCACCAGTGGGATCCCCACCTCCAGACACCGTCTCTGGTGCTTGCACGGCCTCCTCCTCCACCAAACCCCCCACCAACCTGGATGACTCCGTGCCATCTTCCCCTGTTGGGCCCTGTGGGGTCCCAGCTGCCCCTTCTGCTGCCGAGGAGTCCAACTCCAACCTCCGCCTCTTGGACCTCCCCCCGGCAGCTGCGGCCTGGGATGCGGCACCGGACTCCTCACTCCCCGACGAGATCACATCATGGGAGGGGAGCCGGGCCTTGCGTCTCCGGCTGGCGGTGGGATCCCCGCCGCTGTGCTCCACAGCACCTTCTCTGCCCTCTTCATCAGTTGACGCTGCAGACAGGGAGAAACAAAACACAGGCATCAGGGCACCTTACAATGGACACATACACACATGACAGTTGTACATGAGTGGCATTGGCAAACCTCAGACATGTCATCACAATCCCCAACACACATGTCATTACAACTCGCACACATGAGCCATACCACAGCCATATCGCAACTGCCACCACCATCCATACACATACAACAGCATGAGCAGCCAAAGGTGAGCCAGACATCACATGCAACACAGGAAGTGCACCACACATGTACACACACCACCACACTTGCATGCATGTGTACACCTCTGCCAAGTGTTGCAGTGTTCAGACGGGCATCCATGTCACATCTGCCAATCAGGCTTCCACATACCGCTGTCACATGCATCCATGTTGCATCACTGTTGCACCCTTGTCAAATACACACACATGTACACAGTGCTGATACATGCAGCCAAAAACAACATACATGCGTAACATCACGGACATGTCTACTTACATACACATTCATCCAAACATGTGTGCCCACACAACTGCATTTGGCATGCAAGCCTACACACACAAGCACCATCCATGTCTCACACATTCCAGCCCTCGCATGTGTCAGCCCCACGGCCCTGTACACCCCCACCCATACTCGACCCCATACAAACAGATGTACAACCTGCACACTACTGAATAATCACCACACGCACTGCTCACAATCAGGATGCATGTACACTCACCGCTCGACTCCAGACGGGTCTGCTTCTCAAGGACCTGGACGTGGAGCGCTGGGGATATGCGTTCCAGGACCCTCATCTGTTCTTCCGACAAGTGGCCCCGGTGCCCCTTGGCATCCGCTGCCTTCAAGAGGCGCCGGGCCTTGTTCAGGGTCCTGGACCTGAAGTCCTCCCAGCGCTTCTTGACATGTTGTAAGTCGCGCACTGCCACCCCCTCCGCGTTGATGGCAGTCACGATGTCAGTCCAGATCCGAGTCCGTCCTTCCTTGTCGGCGCGGGAACTTCCGAAGAGGGCATCATACTGCCCCAGGACTTGCTCCACCAGGACACCAACTTCGGTGGCACTGAAGCTGGTGCCCCTCTGCCTCTCTGGCCGGGGGTTGTCAGTGGTCCCAGATGGTGTTTGCCCCGACAAGACAACCCCAGAGGCAGGAGTGGGTGGGCAACTGGGTCCTGGGGCTGGGCTGTGGAGTGATGGAATCTCAGTCGGGAGTCTTCGGTTCCAGCAGGGGTGGTCACAGCAACAGCACCCCTGGCTGATGTGCAGGCAGCAAATGGCAGGGCACGTGGGCAGCAGGCAGTCAGGCAGCAGCAGATGGCAGGTGGGAGCGTGCTCGGGGCTCTGGCGGGCAGTAGTTCGGCCTTCTGGGCAGGAGCGTCGTCTTCCGTGTGCTTACGCGTGGCCAGCTTGATACGGAGTGATTTGGCACGTGAAAAATCTGCACGTCAGCGTGTAATTCGAGGAAAGGCCCTTAGCGCGTAAGCGCGTCTGCACGCATACGCATTTTCATTGGACAGAAGGCCCCTCAAGCGCAAGCGCCCCTGTGACGTGACGCGTACAGACGTGCATGGGCATTTCAGCGCGCGTGAAAAACTGCACGTCCGCGTGTAATACGAGGAAAGGGCCCATGCGCGTAAGCGCGCGTGGCAAACTGCACGTCCGCGTGTAATATGAGGAAAGGGCCCATGCACGTAAGCGTGCGTGGAAAACTGCACGTCCGCGTGTAATACAAGGAAAGGGCCCATGCGCGTAAGCGCGCGTGAAAAACTGCACGTCCGCATGTAATACGAGGAAAGGGCCCATGCGCGTAAGTGACGTGACGCGCGCGTGCTTTTCCCTCAGCACGGGTTAAAGGTGAGCGGGCCCAGCAGTTCGCTGTACGTGCCTTTCGTGGAGACCGACGTGTGTTGCTGCTTCCTGTTGTTTTGCGCGCCATCACAACTTCACAGCTATCAAGGACGTATCTCTTCTTTTGGCGGGGGTATTGGCTACGCGTGTTTTTCTGCATCGCACTAGTCAGACGGTGAGTCGCACACGCTCTTTTTCCCACTGCGGGTGCCCCTGTGTATCGCACCCATTTTCGATGTCATAGTAGCCTGCGTGTCCCACGCGTACGCGTTATTCGCGTTACTGGGTGCCACCGCGTACTGCGGGAGGTTGAATCCACGCACGTAGGCTGCAGGGTTGCGTGCACGGTTTTACTGCAGTTTTGGGGTGCCTGAGCGTTGCGTGACCCGTCACCACATCACCGGGGTCACATACAGCCTTGCAGGTGCAGGGGGGCTGTTAACATCTTGCTTCCCAACCCCTTCACCCCAATTGCCCAGGTCAATTGTGGTGTACACCTCCCATTGGCACCACTCCATCTGTGCCAGCACTACTACATCTGTGCCATGGTTGGGAGGCCACCAAAGGTGAGGGGCGCCTCAGCTGGGCGTACTCCTCGTGGCGGGCGTGGTCGGGGACGTGGCCGTGGTGACCAGGGAGTAGGGGGACTCCAGGGTGTCCAGGGCAGCCACAGAGGGGGAAGAGGCAGGGGTGCGCCACTTGAGCACAATGTTGTGCCATGTGTCGGTGCAGCCATGCCACCACCCTCTGTGGTTCCGGGGGATGCAGCTCCTGCATCTGGCACTGGCACCCATATGACCCGGCAGTCCGTTCCATCGACTGCCACGGGCCCAAGGGTAGTGGTAGCTGCAGGTGCAGCTGTGGACACCGCCACCCAGGCTCAGGGTCTGCCAGCGCAGGCTGCGTTGGCACTTGAAGAGCCCTTGGTAGATCTCCAACAGGCCAGGGGGGAAACCATAGGGGCAGGCCGGGCTGCTCAGACCAAGACACGTGTCCCTGGGGCAGTCATGTCATCTGCTGCCCCGAACAGCCGGGTGTTGGCAAGTGCAGGGGCAGATGCACCCAACAGCACCCCGGTTGTGAGTCTGCCAACCAGGACCGTTGCGGTCAATGACCCTGCCACAGCTGATGTTGCTGCGCAGGGTCCATTAGTGGGCACCCAGCTGCCACTGACACAAGTCAGGCCTTTGGTCATCCCTCCACCTGCCACTCCCTTGGCTCAATCCACTGAACCCACTGGCCATACTGGTCAGGGTGGCATTAGCCAGCCAGGGTCTGCGCCACAGTCCAAGAGGAGGAAGGTTGCACATGCAGCACAGGCTGGGACCCCACACACAGCCACGACCTCCTGCACGTCGAGGAAGAAGCCTTTCTGTAAGCAGGAACTGGACTTCCTCGTGGACTACGTGCGGGGCCACAGCCGTGACATGCTAGTGGGTGCCAAAAGTCAGACTATGGCTGCCCAACGTGACACCCAGTGGAAGCATGTTGCAGAACATGTCAGTTCATTCGGCCATGAGGTGCGCACGGCGCAGGAGTGCAAAAAGCGTTGGAATGACATCAAGCGCAGCACTAAGGCCAAGCGTGCCTCAAATTACAACTTGACTCTGGTGACTGGCGGTGGGCCTGCGCCAGAGGAGGAAGAACTCACTCAGCATGAGGCTCTCGTTACGGAGTTCATACCACCTGAATTGGTCAAAGGAGTGGGAGAGATGCTGGACTTTGATGCCCAGTCCAGTGAGTGTTGATGCGTGTTTGTTGAGGACGTGTGTGTTTCACTTGTGGGATGTGTTGTGCATGATTGCTGCTACATGTGACGTGTACATGGTTCTGATGTGTAAATAATGCAATGCTACCGTCATGCATGTCTCCTCTGCCTGCATGCGGGACTCCATGTGGGCATGCTCCCTTGCCCCTCCTCTGCCACTCTGCACTCCACTTCCACCTTTGCACTGGTCTGCTCCAATCTTGCCAATGTGTAGTTTCTTGTTCATGTGTCCTGTGTAGATGCTAACTTCCAGCGTAGAAACTGCCAGACATATGCCGTGTGGTACAGCCTTAGTACTCGATGCAGGGTATCTCACTTGTACTGTGCATGGGTCAGATGTCCCGCAGGGACATGAGTGCCCATTCATTCTCCATGTACATTGCACGCATGCCCCTATGTGTCCTTGACTGGATGATCAAGTGTCCTTGACTGGATGATCACTGTAATATGAGTCCTTGGTTACATACATTGCCTGCCATCTCATCGGCCTCCCCATGTCAACTGTGGCTCAGGCCTGCGTTGCACACATGTTTAGGCCCTGACAATCTGTGTGACTCACAGGCCTCAGCCTGTTCAATGGCCAATGACTCTGTCCAACTCTTGTGTCTTCTTCACACGTGGGCGGCCTCCGGAGTTTCCATCATGTGTCCTGCCCACTGTCCCAGCATCATTTGCAGTGTTGTAATTTGAATCACATTAAGCTGTTGATGCCAGTCAACACTGCCTGTCAATACACAGGTGTATGGTCAGCCTTTTGATACCATGCTAGGCATCCCTGCTTTGGTACTGGGGTGGAGGGGTGCTTGGCTTCTAGACATGGTACACATTGAATGCACAATGCACGTGATGTCTGAATTTGACATTGCACTGCCTTCACATTTCCTGGCACACACCATGTAGTGCTTGTACATGTAGGTAGTGAGTGGCGTACACATTTTCTGCACTGCATAGACCCACTTCCATGGAAACTGCCACCTTTCAACAGGTCTGATCACAGAAGCTATTCAAAGTAGACCCAGCATGCATGCCAGGTCATATGTTGTGTGTCACATGTCTGCCGGATGCCTTTGCTGTCGGTGTGTGTGTGTGTCGTGTGCTTCTGACATGTGTATTGACCTTTTTCTCTCTATTTTTCAGGTGATGACGCAATGGAGGCGGAGGATGGTGTTGTCATGCCAGACACAGGGTTGGTAACACCACATCAACCCGGCACTAGTGGGGGTCGTGGGGTGGTAGGCCACGAAAACCCCCAAGTGCTGCAGTCCATCTTGTTTCTGGCTGCCTATGAGTCCAGCCTTGATGACGACTCCGACGACCATGTTGAGTTGGATGAGCATCAACGCCATGTGTCAGGGGTGAGTGATTCTGATGTGGACACTCCTCTGTCTGCGACACCTGCACTGAGGGATCAGACAGTCTTGGTTCCTGCGCCCGTGGTGGATCGGGACGCAGGTTCACCCTCCACACCAGTCACTGATGTGCCTGGGACGTCACGTCGACGGGGGCATGTAGTCGTGCAGCCGCAGGCGGTGCCAACACAGCGAGGACCCCCGGTCCTTGGGTCCCGCAGGGGTCAAGCCCGGCAACGCGGTCGCCGCGCGCAACCGCTGTATACTGAGTGGGAGCAAGACATGACTGCCAATTCCGAACAGCAGGGGGCAGCAATGGAGAACATTGCTGAGAGCATGGAGCGTGTGGCCCGATCTGTGCCCCCCCCTGCTAGGCAGGTGCTTCTCCAGCAGCAGGCGGCACGGTCCACGGCCCGCTCGCTCAGGCTGGGCATGGCGGCCTCAGACAGGGCACACCAGGCTGAAATGTCGTCTCTGCGTCAAGCAATTGCTGCTCACGCAGAGGCGCACATGGATGCCCTGAGGGAGGAGTATGCTTCCCTCAGATCCACTCTGGGTGTCCTTATGATGTCCCAGAGGCAGCAGGCAGAGGAGAGGTTTGCACAGCTTGAGCGTACCATCTCGGCTGAGCTACAGGCTTGCCGGGAGGTGCAGCGGTTGTCCAGCCAGGCCTTGCAGGAGGAACTCCGTGTTACACGTGCTACCTTGCAAGAGAAAGCACGTGTATCACGTGAGGTTCTGCATGCAGACCTACGTCACATCGCCACACAGAACCAGGCTCACCCGTCCGGCAGACTTGCTGCCGACGAGGGGCAAGCTGCGGCTAGGCGTGGCCAGGCTACTGTGCCACGTCCTCCTTTCCAGGATGAGCCAGACTCGGACGACCATCTATCTTCCACATAGGTCGTGCTGTGCAGGCGTTGAGCCCATGGAGGATTTTTTTTTTTGGCTCAGCATCATCGCATGTGGATGTTGAGCAGCACCCTGTACCTCCCCCCTCCTGGATGCGTCCCCTCCCCCCCGGGTCGTATGTGGCCATTTTTGATTTTTCTTTTAGTTTAGTTAGTTAAGTTTCTGTTTGATAGTTAGTTTAAATAGGTAATGTAGGTTTTCCATAGTTAGTGTAATTAGTTAATAGTTGAGTTAGTTTAAAATTGCTAGTCTATTGTGCTTTCATGTGACGGTGCGGTGCTTTGTGGCTTTTGAAGGCATCCACTGTCTGTTCCAGCTGGGCCCTTCATGGTTGTCTTGTGTATGTGTTTGCTGCTTGGGGTCCTTGACTCACATATGCCACTCCTGCCTCCCTTATCCATGGGCTCGCAAGGATGGTTCGGTGTTACAGCATTTTACACAAGGGCTTTGGACTGTCATATCTGTGGCATGTCTGGTGCTGTGTGACTTGTGTTGACACCCCTAGTGGGGATGATTTAGGTGTCATTGTCCACTGTTCAGCTTTTGCTAGATGGGGTGTGTCATGATTAATGTGGACATTGATTGCTATGCATTGTGTAGTATGTTTCATATATTTCCTGTACATGTGCTTGTTGCAATTCATACTGTAGATAGTGTTCCACACTTTGGAGGTGAAAGACGGACTGATGGTGTGATTTGTGATGTGACTCTCTGACATGGTCAAGTAATGAGATGCCTGATGAGACACACACAGATGACTTTGAAGCATTAATCATGTGTTTCATGCCCTTTCTGCAGGGGGATGAGCCTCCAGAGCACCTTTGCCAGCAGACATGGCCCATTGGACGACGGAATTCTGGACCCGTTTGTTGGTGCCCACATGCACATGTGTGCACAAGCAGAGGCACAGTGATTGCAGACCCACATCCTAGAACTGCTGACATGTTCCAAGGAACTCCAGGCAAGGTGAGCATCACAGGGGGGCCACGACACAGCAAACCTTGCACCAGGCGAGTTGCACATGCAGGCTTGGTCACAGCACTGAGGGTGAACTTAGACGAATATTGGTGTTGAAGCACACAATGCAGCTCAGATGTGTTTGTGGACTGATGGCTGTTGATAGTAGGGTTGTATGGGACACATGCAGGGGCAGTGGCACATACCCTCCGGTACACCAAGGTCCATTGAGGCATTTGTACAAACCATGTAGCCTTCCGAGTCATGGAAAGGGGCAGCTCACAGGGACATACAGCAAGGGACATACTCGGGTGCAGTGCATGTCTTTTCCACGTACTTCATGATAAATGCACTGCCAACTTTGTTTCGGTCATGGTGGTACGCAACTTGCTCTGTAGTCATGGCTTGCTATATGGGTCTGTCTGCTTACCCAGGAAACATTGCATGTTGTGTGAATTGTGACACATTGGTGTTCCATTTGCCACACACCCACCAGCGGCTGACTTACTGCATTGACTGTGTATGACCTGTCACAGGGGTGATGTTATATATGGGTACGAAGCATCGACCACAGATTGTCTGTTTGTAGAGTAGTTTGTTGCTATGGGGCATGTTTGGTGTTGTGTTTTTGTGTAATTGGCACGTACAGCTTGTTGACTGTGGCTCTCTTTGCAGCATTGCAGTGCTCCTGTAACCGGACCTGAGTGCGCGCAGGCAGGAGGCCAGCACTCAAAACCAGAGCTAAGTGTCTTGTTGTTTTTCTTACGAACTGCTCTGCATAGGCTTGCTGGGGAGTGTACTGATGCATGGATGTATGTGTGGTTCAATTTGGTATGTTTTTTTCTCCCTAATCACCCGTGATCCTATGCAATTTTGAAACCTGTACCCTCTACCCGGTGTTCCTGCTTCCCGTGCCTATCCAAGCAATGTTCCCTGACCCTCTTTCCCCACTGGGGTTGCGGATGCCTGTGTAAGCCCCGAACTTGCAGGCGCCAAAACCCTAGAGGGGGTGGTTGGTTCATACCACTCCTGAGCCTGGACTACAGAAGGCCATGACAATGATGTCCAAGTTTGTTTGGATTGTGTGTGTTCATGCAGGTTGTACATTTTCGTGCATTCCCTAGTTTCATGTGTCATTCCTCCTCCCCTCTCCTGCCACTCATTCCAGTCATCCAGTGTGTCAACACCTGTCCCGACTGCATATCCCTGAACCTCATTCCCCACCAGGGTCTCAGGGGCCTGTGTGAGGTTGACCTTGCAGGCACCCGGGACATGGTGGGGGTGGTTGTTTCGTGACACTCCCGCGCCTGTACAGGGGACCTGTGACAGTACACATCCATTCATGGTGCATCATCCTATGTCATGTACCACACATGTCTCACATCCCGTCGTGACATTGTTTTGCTGTGCTACCTTGCTTGTTGCATCATTGTGGTAGTACTTGGCCTTTGTGAGGTACTGCTACGTCAAGTCATCTACTGGAGGGTGTTCGGGTTCGTTTTTATGCCTTGGATTTTGTGATTTTGGAAATGAGTGTGGATTCTGAGGGTTCAGGCATCTTTTTACACACAAGGTGGGAGATGGTGACGAAGGGTAAAGGTGATCCTGTGGCCAGGTGGAATTGAGGTTTGGAGGCTCCATGACCCAGGTGCAGTTGTTCAGTGGGTCATGGTCATTTGTGAGGGAGGGGGGGGGTTGTTGTTGATAGTTGCCTTGCCCTGCAGTGTGATGGGAACTCTGACATAGTAATGGTGGTATCCTATGTACATGTTGTGCTCTGCTGATCAATGCCTGTTCATGTGTTGTGTTTTCCTTTCAGGTACAAGGGGATAGTTGTGGTTTGACATGCTGGGGTGTACACATGGTGGATGTTCACATGTGATGTGTAGGGAACACTGATGGTCACTTGAGTGCACATGCATATGTGGAGTGCATGTCCTTGCAGAACCACACACTTGCACTCTGATGCACTACATGTACTCCCACCCTTGCATATCCACGTGTACACTGTTTGCCTTCTGGTGCCCACTGTGTCCCGGCAGCACATGTTCTGTGACCGATCATGGATCCAGTACATGCCTAATTTGAAGTTTGACGTGGTCTGTCACTTAGATGTGATGCTCAGGGTGTGCATCACACACAATGGCTGTTCACTGTGCTGTGCGCTGAGCAGTGTGATGCAGGAGTAGGTCACTGCACACATGAGCTGCAGTGTTGATTTTGCAATGCATAATGTGCATGTAGACAGGCATTCATTGTGATGTTACGTCTACGACTGTTGTAATGCATTTGGAAATGACTAATTTTGGGTGGGAGATTTTGTTGGTCTGTCATTTCATCTGATTCCGGGTCAGGCAGCAGTGTCCGATGCCACTGTACATTTAGGACATGGCAATGTGTACCTTATCGTTACTGCGTTGGTGTATGGGTATTGCTTGCCATGTCATGTTGATGTTTGGGAGGGTTTGAGTCACATGACAGTGATGGCCATGGCCTGTTTTGCAGGTGTGTGTGATGCACACCTTGCATGTCCGGGTCATCCGCTTCTCAGAGCAACTAGCTGGGGGTAGATTTCTCTCCGCAGCAGGGCCCTCCCCCTGGAACAGACTTCCGGCCTGACTTGAACTTGAGGGGAACCATCTCCAGTTCTGGAAGCACCTCAAGACCTTCCTCTTTTCTTCTGCTTACTCTGCCTCTCCCTTGCAGAATTCTTCACTGGAACTGCACAGGAGCTGCAACTGGGCCACTCTCACGACCTCGGTCCCTGGCCCAGCCACTCTCCACTTGCACTGCCTCCCTGGCAACCCCTGCACTGCAGTACTGTCTCTCTATCCCTACAGCCCTCCCTTCCCAGCACTTGTCTGCACTTACCTTTGTAGTTGCCACCAGGCGACCTATGTATTATTTTTTTGGGCTACTTCCCCTGTACTGGACTCCCCCCCACCCTTCCCCTTGCACTTTTCCGATTCCCCCTACCCCTGCACTTGCACGATCTCAATGACACCTGGCCTAGTAGTACCGTTCTCTGTGTTCCCTTGTTCCCCCCTCCCTGCCTCATTGCGCCTTGGAATACTTGTCTATGGCCCATATCATGTCATATGTCATATGTGTGCCTTTTGGTCACACAGGATAGCTTGTGTTTAAGTAGCTAGGGATGCAGACGATGTGGCACTTCCATGGCAACTATCTCAGGGTGGTAGGGTTGTGACAGTTGACTGTCTCTTTGTCATCATCGATTGTCACCTGGTATGTGCCAGGCCTGTGTGCACTCCGCAGGGGTGGGAGTTTAGGTGAAAAATGTGGCCACAAGCTGGGTCCGGGCTTCCTCGCCACGTGCCCTGTCCCCTCCCATGGGCAGCGCCTGTGCCTGTGGTTGGGGATGTGGGGGCACCACCATGTCCACCGGGACGCCCTGCCGTGTTGCAACATTGTGCAGGACACATGCTGCCACAATGATCCTGCACACTACTGGTGGTGCATAGAGTAGTTGCCCACCAGAGCGGTCAAGGGAGCAGAAACGTGACTTGAGCACTCCGAATGTGCGCTCCACTATGCCCCTGGTTGCAATATGGGCGGCGTTGTATCTTACCTGGGGTGGTGTGGTGGGGTTCCGGATTGGCGTCATCATGTGGTTGCTCAGAGGGTAGGCACTGTCCCCTGGGGAGGTGATAATAGTTGAGATTATTAGGGTTTGGATATTTGTCTGTGTGTGACTTGCATGCATGTGCAAGGGCATTTGTACTGACCTAGGAGCCATGTGTCGCCATGCTGCCCAGCTTCCAGGGCCCGGCTCAGGGCAGACATTCTGTATATGAAACTGTCATGGGTGGAGCCAGGGTAGTTTGCATAGACAGAGGTGATGATTCCCTTTGCATCACATGCCACCTGTACATTGATGGAATGCCAGTGCTTGCGGTTTCGGTAGATGTGCTCAATGGCCCTAGGTGGACGTAGGGCCACATGGGTGCAATCTATGGCACCGAGCACTTTGGGGAAGTGTGCCACCCTGAAAAAATCCAGGACAACGGCCTGCCTTTCTGCGGGTGTTCTGGGCATGTATATGTGCCTGCGGACTGAGGGGCGCGCTGTCATGATTGCCAATACCTGGTGTAGGCAGCGTGACTGCGTGGCCTGTGAGACCCCCCCCCACTATGGCAGTGGTCCGCTGAAATGACCCAGTGGCCAAAAAATGCAGGACAGTGAGCAGCTTCTCCAAGGGGCTCAATGCTTGGGAGCAAAGGGTGGGGGATGTGAGGTCATCTTCCCACTCCCTGACCAGGTCTAGGATGATATGGGGTGGAAACCTATACCTGCCGTAGACCTGGTCGTCAGGCATCCCAAAAAGGCTTGTCCGTGGTGCGAAAATGCGTGCCCTGGCTATTCTCCTCCTCCTGCGGTGTCCCACGATCAGTGCAGCGACAAATGGGGCATTCATCGTAGCTGTATATACGCGTTTGTTGTTTGCGTGCACTTTTATGTTGTGCGCGGGGATGGCTCCGCCTGCCTTCGTGTGGGCGGACGCGTTGACGCCTGTGCACGTCTTTTGCCGTGCGCGGGTTTCCCGCATTCGGATACGGTCTGAGTGTCATCGCGTGTGATCGGAGGGGAGTGAGCGTACACGCAATTGGCCTGGGTACGTGTGTTTCGGGGTGCGCGGGAAGTTCCACACGCGATTAGCCTGGGTACGTGTGTTCCGGGGTGCCGGGAACTTTCACACGCGATTGGTGGAAATCCACGTGTGTTCTGTCATCATGTGCAATGAGGGAAACACCTGCGCGTGTCACGTCACAGACGCGCTCATGCGCTAAGGGCCTTTGGTCCAATGAAATAGCATATGCGTGCTGCCGTGCATACGCGCATGGGCCCTTTCCCCGTATTACACGCGGACGTGCAGTTTTTCACGTGCGCTGAAATGCCCATGCACGTCTGTACGCGTCACGTCACAGGGGCGCTTGCGCTTGAGGGGCCTTCTGTCCAATGAAAATGCGTATGCGTACAGACGCGCTTATGCGCTAAGGGCCTTTCCTCGAATTACACGCTGACGTGCAGATTTTTCACATGCCAAATCACTCCGTATCAAGCTGGCCACGCGTAAGCACAGGGAAGACCACGCTCCTGCCCAGAAGGCCGAACTACTGCCCCCCAGAGCCCCGAGCACGCTCTCACCTGCCATCTGCTGCTGCCTGACTGCCTGCTGCCCACGTGCCCTGCCATTTGCTGCCTGCACATCTCAGCCAGGGGTGCTGTTACTGTGACCACCCCTGCTGGAACCGAAGACTCCCGGCTGGGATTCCATCGCTCCACAGCCCAGCCCCAGGACCCAGTTGCCCACCCACTCCTGCCTCTGGGGTTGTCATGTCGGGGCAAACACCATCTGGGACCACTGACAACCCCCAGCCAGAGAGGCAGAGGGGCACCAGCTTCAGTGCCACCGAAGTTGGTGTCCTGGTGGAGCAAGTCCTGGGGCAGTATGATGCCCTCTTCGGAAGTTCCCGCGCCGACAAGGAAGGACGGACTCGGATCTGGACTGACATCATGACTGCCATCAACGCGGAGGGGGTGGCAGTCCGCGACTTACATGTCAAGAAGCGCTGGGAGGACTTCAGGTCCAGGACCCTGAACAAGGCCCGGCGCCTCTTGAAGGCAGCGGATGCCAAGGAGCGCCGGGGCCACTTGTCGGAAGAACAGATGAGGGTCCTGGAACGCATATCCCCAGCGCTCCACGTCCAGGTCCTTGAGAAGCAGACCCGTCTGGAGTCGAGCGGTGAGTGTACATGCATCCTGATTGTGAGCAGTGCGTGTGGTGATTATTCAGTAGTGTGCAGGTTGCACATCTGTTTGTATGGGGTCGAGTATGGGTGGGGGTGTACAGGGCCGTGGGGCTGACACATGCGAGGGCTGGAATGTGTGAGACATGGATGGTGCTTGTGTGTGTAGGCTTGCATGCCAAATGCAGTTGTGTGGGCACACATGTTTGGATGAATGTGTATGTAAGTAGACATGTCCGTGATGTCACGCATGTATGTTGTTTTTGGCTGCATGTATCAGCACTGTGTACATGTGCGTGTATTTGACAAGGGTGCAACAGTGATGCAACATGGATGCATGTGACAGCGGTATGTGGAAGCCTGATTGGCAGATGTGACATGGATGCCCTTCTGAACACTGCAACACTTGGCAGAGGTGTACACATGCATGCAAGTGTGGTGGTGTGTGTACATGTGTGGTGCACTTCCTGTGTTGCATGTGATGTCTGGCTCACCTTTGGCTGCTCATGCTGTTGTATGTGTGTGGATGGTGGTGGCAGTTGCGAAATGGCTGTGGTATGGCTCATGTGTGCGAGTTGTAATGACGTGTGTTGGGGATTGTGATGACATGTCTGAGGTTTGCCAATGCCACTCATGTACAACTGTCATGTGTGTATGTGTCCATTGTAAGGTGCCCTGATGCCTGTGTTTTGTTTCTCCCTGCCTGCAGCGTCAACTGATGAAGAGGGCGGAGAAGGTGCTGTGGAGCACAGCGGCGGGGATCCCACCGCCAGCCGGAGACGCAAGGCCCGGCTCCCCTCCCATGTTGTGATCTCGTCGGGGAGTGAGGAGTCCGGTGCCGCGTCCCAGGCCGCAGCTGCCGGGGGGAGGTCCAAGAGGCGGAGGCTGGAGTTGGACTCCTCGGCAGCAGAAGGGGCAGCTGGGACCCCACAGGGCCCAACAAGGGAAGATGGCACGAAGTCATCCAGGTTGGTGGGGGGTTTGGTGGAGGAGGAGGCTGTGCAAGCACCAGAGACGGGGTCTGGAGGTGGGGATCCCACTGGTGCTAGTCGTGCAGTGCAGGACCAGGGACAGGAGGCAGCACAGGCCGCCGCGGAGGTGCCTGTGTGCAATCCTGTCCCTGATCCTGTCCCTGCATCATCTTGCACCAGCAGGGATGCCTACGTCCAGACCCGTTTTCAGGCAGGGGATGAGCTCACGTCAACTGGCCTTCCTCTGCCTGCGGACGTGGCTATCCAGGTCCGGGTTGAGCCTATCCTGGCTGGTGTGGCGTTGCGTCAACGGGCCATGCCAGGTGACCTGCAGTCTTTTCATGAAGAGACTGCACGTCATCTCAAATGGCTCGTTGACCACGTCAGCCTGCTGGGACAGGTCACCCAGGCCGGATTCCTCCGTCTGATGGGGCTTGCTACGACCCCCTCCTCAACTGGACCCCCTACGTGCCAGTCATCCTCTGTGCCATCTTCCCACCCATCAGTCACCTGGGTGCCCTGTGGAGCTGCCTCTGACGGTGCGGCCAGGCTGGTGGAGGAGGCATCCCTGCCACAGTCGGGAGTCGGACGTCCAGCAGGGGTGGCCACATCTACGACTGCACCCCAGCCGGCGGAGGATGTGCAGGCAGCAGGAGGCAGTGCACGGGCAGAGGCGCAGCAGCAGCAACGTGGTGGGAGCCATGAAGGCTCGGGGCCTTCAACATCGGAGGGGCAGGCATCGGCCGGAGGGCAGGAGGACCCAGGACAGAGAGTGTGTTCCGTGTGGCAGCGGTTGGGCCACGCCATAGATGCAGAGCGGCAGCGGGCGGAAGAGGCACGGCTCACAATGGTCAGGGCGGAGAACTCCATGCGGAGGGCCCTGAGGCGGGCCGAGTGCCTCGAGGCAATCCGCAGGGGTTTGGAGGTGGAGACGTCGACGGCCCTGCGGACCCTCAGGGCCATGGAGGAGGACCGCCTCCGGGACATTGAGGAGGAGTTCGATGATGCCCTGGCCCGGGACATCCACAAGTGAGCCGTGAAACTAGCCCGCTGCCCTTGTACATAGTTATGTAGGTAGTGTTAGGTTTCATTTTTGTTTTGATTTTATTTGGACCTTTCGGACATTGGCCACATTTTTGTATATAGTTTATTTTATTAGTTAGCGTAGTTAGATAGGTTTCCTTTATTTTGTTGGGATAATGGACCCTGGCTTGTTCCCATGTACATAGTTCACAGTTGGATTGTATTTTTTTTTTCACTTTTTAACCATGGAGCAATGGCTTTCTTTTTTATTTCCCATTGGATTTTGTTTTGTGGACATTGACTTTGGACAACATTACTTTGGAATTTTATTTTTGGTTTTGCTTTTTTTCACGGACATGCTTCTTTTCATTTTTGTACATTCACATTTCTGTTTCTTCATTTTTTATTCTATTTATGTTTCCTTTAATACATATTTTTTTTAGTGAACTTCAATGTGTGGTATCTCATTGGTTTCATGCATTTCATGATATGTGTTTTGAGATTCACTGACACCCATTGGGTGTATGTGAGGGAAATGTGTTTGTTTCGGAACTTGCAATTGGTGTTCTGTGATGTAATTGCAAATTATGAGTGGGTGGTTGCAATACTCGGGTGGGTGTTTTGCATTTGGAGGCTGACCATAGGGACCAGGGATCTAGATTGTGATGACATGTTGGCTGGGGAACATGAGTTGCACATGGGTGGGGGCCTGCTGGCAGGTGCCCCACAGTGCTGGGGGGTGGGAGACATGAGTTGGACATGGGTGGGGGCCTGCTGGAAGGTGCCCACCAGTGCTGGGGGGGTGGGGGTGGTGGGGAACATGAGTTGGACATGGGTGGGGGCCTGCTGGCAGGTGCCCCACAGTGCTGGGGGGTGGGGGTACTGGGAGACATGAGTTGGACATGGGTGGGGGCCTGCTGACAGGTGCCCCACAGTGCTGGGTGGTGGGGAACATGAGTTGGACATGGGTGGGGGCCTGCTGGCAGGTGCCCCACAGTGCTGGGGGGTGGGGGAGCTGGGAGACATGAGTTGGACATGGGTGGGGGCCTGCTGACAGGTGCCCCACAGTGCTGGGGGGTGGGGGTGGTGGGGAACATGAGTTGGACATGGGTGGGGGCCTGCTGGCAGGTGCCCCACAGTGCTGGGGGGGTGGGGGTGCTGGGAGACATGGGTGGGGGCCTGGTGGTGGGTGCCCCTGCACTGCTTGGGAGTGGGGGTGGTGGGAGACATGGGTGGGGGCCTGGTGGAGGGTGCCCCACAGTGCTGGGGGGTGGGGGTGGTGGGAAACATGAGTTGGACATGGGTGGGGGCCTGCTGGCAGGTGCCCCACAGTGCTGGGGGGTGGGGGTGGTGGGAGACATGAGTTGGACATGGGTGGGGACCTGCTGGCAGGTGCCCCACAGTGCTGGGGGGTGGGGGTGCTGGGAGACATGAGTTGGACATGGGTGGGGGCCTGCTGGCAGGTGCCCCACAGTGGTGGGGGTGGTGGGGAACATGAGTTGGACATGGGTGGGGGCCTGCTGGCAGGTGCCCCACAGTGCTGGGGGGTGGGGGTGCTGGGAGACATGAGTTGGACATGGGTGGGGGCCTGCTGGCAGGTGCCCCACAGTGCTGGGGGGTGGGGGTGCTGGGAGACATGAGTTGGACATGGGTGGGGGCCTGCTGACAGGTGCCCCACAGTGCTGGGGGTGGGGGTGGTGGGGAACATGAGTTGGACATGGGTGGGGGCCTGCTGGCAGGTGCCCCACAGTGCTGGGGGGTGGGGGTGCTGGGAGACATGGGTGGGGGCCTGGTGGTGGGTGCCCCTGCACTGCTTGGGAGTGGGGGTGGTGGGAGACATGGGTGGGGGCCTGGTGGAGGGTGCCCCACAGTGCTGGGGGGTGGGGGTGGTGGGGAACATGAGTTGGACATGGGTGGGGGCCTGCTGGCAGGTGCCCCACAGTGCTGGGGGTGGTGGGAGACATGAGTTGGACATGGGTGGGGGCCTGCTGGCAGGGCCCCCACAGTGCTGGGGGGTGGGGGGACATGAGTTGGACATGGGTGGGGGCCTGCTGGCAGGTGCCCCACAGTGCTGGGGGGTGGGGGTGCTGGGAGACATGGGTGGGGGCCTGGTGGTGGGTGCCCCTGCACTGCTGGGGAGTGGGGGTGGTGGGAGACATGGGTGGGGGCCTGGTGGAGAGTGCCCCTGCACTGCTGGGGTGTGGGGGTAGTGGGAGACATGGGTGGGGGCCTGGTGGAGGCTGCCCCTGGTGGCTGGGGGGTGGGGGTGCTGGGAGACATGGGTGGGGGCCTGGTGGAGGCTGCCCCTGGTGACTGGGGGGGTGGGGGTGGTGGGAGACATGGGTGGGGGCCTGGTGGAGGCTGCCCCTGGTGACTGGGGGGGTGGGGGTGGTGGGAGACATGGGTGGGGGCCTGGTGGTGGGTGCCCCTGCACTGCTGGGGGGTGGGGGTGCTGGGAGACATGGGTGGGGGCCTGCTGGCAGGTGCCCCACAGTGCTGGGGGGTGGGGGTGGTGGGGAACATGAGTTGGACATGGGTGGGGGCCTGCTGGCAGGTGCCCCACAGTGGTGGGGGTGGTGGGGAACATGAGTTGGACATGGGTGGGGGCCTGCTGGCAGGTGCCCCACAGTGCTGGGGGGTGGGGGTGGTGGGAGACATGGGTGGGGGCCTGGTGGAGGCTGCCCCTGCACTGCTGGGGGGTGGGGGTGCTGGGAGACATGGGTGGGGGCCTGGTGGTGGGTGCCCCACAGTGCTGGGGGGTGGGGGTGGTGGGAGACATGGGTGGGGGCCTGGTGGAGGCTGCCCCTGCACTGCTGGGGGGTGGGGGTGCTGGGAGACATGGGTGGGGGCCTGGTGGAGGCTGCGCCTGCACTGCTGGGGGGTGGGGGTGCTGGGAGACATGGGTGGGGGCCTGGTGGTGGGTGCCCCGGTGGCTGGGGGTGCAGGGGGACAAGCGTTGGTGGGCAGTAGTGCAAGTTGACATGTGGGTTGGCTGGTGGGCATGGCCATGGTGGATGGGGTGCCTGCAGGACATGTGCTGGGTAGGCCCCTGTGGTGTGAGCCACCTGCAGGGGCCGTGAAGGGTGTAGAGGGAACTCCCTTGGGAGGACCCACACGTGCAATTCACGTGTGCTGCTCCCGGCGCACCCCTGTAATGCACGTACCCTGATGAGATCGCGTGTGGAACTTCCCGCGCACCCCTGGAATACACGTACCCTGCTGATGTTGCGTGGGATACTTCCCCCGCACCCCGAAATACACGTACCCTGATGAGATTGCGTGTGTGACTTCCCGCAAACCCCTGAAATACATGTACCCCGCTCAATCGCGTGTGTAACTTCCTGCGCGCCCCCGAAATATACGTACCCCGCTCAATCGCGTGTGTAACTTCCCGCGCACACACGAAATACACGTACCCCGCTCAATCGCGTGTGTAACTTCCCGCGCGCCCCCGAAATACACGTACCCCGCTCAATCGCGTGTGTAACTTCCCGCGCGCCCCCGAAATACACGTACCCCGCTCAATCGCGTGTGTAACTTCCCACGCACCCCCGAAATACACGTACCCCGCTCAATCACGTGTGTAACTTCCCGCGTGCCCCCAAAATACACGTACCCCGCTCGCACAGGCCCAATTGCTGTATGTTGCCACTTTTGTGATGCGCTGGGATCTACCGCCTGCCTTCGTGTGGCGGACGTGTTTCAGCTTGTGCGTGTCTTTGGCTGTGCGTGGCTTTGCCCTATTCGATTCCATGAGTACGTGTGGTTCGAGTGCGTGTGGGCGTTCCGTCTGCTTCCCTGCAGTACATCCCCAGTTACGCCCTTATTTTCGCGCGTTGTTCCCCATTCCGCGCGTTACGCCCCGTGTCCCGCCCACTTTCTGGTGTATGCGCCGAGGTTGTGCGCTTTCACTGTGCGCGTCGCGCACGCCTTTCGGGATGTTGCAGTGACTTGTGCGCCATGCACGGGTTTGGCGCACATCCCGAGGGGTACACGCGCAGGGACTTCCATGAATCGCACGCGTGCGCCTGTTTTTTTCCGCTTGCGCCTGCTTGCGCAAAGATTTTCGGCGCACGTTTGTTCCATGAATCGGCCCCTTAGTATCTGAAGGGCAGCGGACCCAGATGACCTCTCAAACTTCGCTCTAAAATCTAATATTGAAAATTGGTCCAAATTGGTGGCGACTCTTTTTGATCAAGTGATGTTTAATAAACGAGTACAGAGGTCTAGGCGTGAGGCGATTGTTGTCCCTATATTCGATAGAGGCGATCCTAAGAACCATCGCCATAATGCCCTTCCTGATTCTTTGGGGAAGGTCTTCACCTCCGTCATTTTGAAGGATTTAACCCTCTGACACGCAGAGCAGATGCCTTGATCCAAGGCAGTCACGCTTTGTTAAGGGAGTGGGAACATCCTTAAACATATTAATTCTCAATCTATTGAAGCAAGAGGCCTTGAAATCCAGACATTGTACTTATATGGCTTTCATTGATCTTAGGCATTTGACTGAGTGGTGAGACAATGCCTGTGGACGAAATTAAGGGAATGGCAACGCCCTGCCATAGAGTGCCTGTACACAGACACGTCAGCTAAAATAAGGATACCCTAACCAGGAAAAAAACACACGTCTTGTGGGTTACAACAAGGATGCGCTCTTGCACCCTTGCTCTTTGGCCTCTATCTAGCACCCCCCTACCCCCAAGTTAAACATCATTTTGTCCCATGGATATTGTATGCCAATGACATTGTTTTTTTGGATCAAACACTGATTGGACTCCAGAGGCGCACTGAAGCGTTTAGATGCTACCCGGAATCCAATGGGTTGACAAACGTTGGGAAATCCAAGATCCTGGCAATGTCATCGGCCGCTAGGAAGCAGAAGAACAAGTTACTTAACAACTGGTAACATTCTTTCGACTGGATGTTCCTTCAAGATATTCCACATCTTTGACATGTAATGTTCACAGCTGTGCACTTTGGAAACTTTTTCAGCAGAGGGCGTCCTGCGTCGATGACGTCAGGACGAAGTCCCTTGAAGGCCTCCGTCGAGGGCGACGTCATCGGACGATATAAATAGGACGCACGGCGCCCGTAGCCTCAGTTTTAAGTTTTTTCCCTCAGAACGTGTGGCACCAGTTTCATGCCTACTTAACTGCACATAGCCTTGCAGAAACGTAAGCTACAATCGAAATTCTCCAGAGGGGTAGGCTGGGATGGCGATGTGGAATACGTTGCAGGAACATCCAGTCAAAAGAACGTTACCAGTTGGTAAGTAACTTGCTCTTCGAATGGATTGTGTCCTCCAACGTATTCCACATATATGACAGACTCCCAAAGCATTACCAGTAAATGGAGGAGGGAAAAGAATTTAGAGTACCCAATTAGATTGCGGAATAAAGAACCGCCTTCCCAAATGCCATATCCTGACCATGGATCATATCCAGGGAGTAATGTTTAACAAAGGTGTGCAGCGAAGCCCATTTAGCGGCATTGCAAATATTCCCAATAAGAACACCCCGCTAGAGAGCGGTGGAAGTAGCCATGCCCCTAGTGGAATGAGCTTGCAGCCCTTCAGGAGGGTCCTTACCTGCCAATCGGTGACACTGCATAATGGTGAAGATAATCCACCTGGACAAGGTCTGTTTGGTAACAGCCTGGCCCAATCGGTGTCCAGCATATCCTACAAAGAGTTGATCGTCCACTCTGACCCTGGACATCCGAGAAAGGTAAAAGCTCAGAGCTCTTCTAGGATCAAATTGATGGAGTCGCTCCTCTTCCTTACCAGGATGAGGCGGAGGATAGAAAGGTGGGAGAACCACCTTCTGACTCAAATGAAATTCAGATAGTACCTTAGGCAGAAAGGAAGGACGTACCCGCAGTACAACCCTGTCCTTGTGAAACACAAAGGGTGGCTTAGAGGAAAGTGCTTGCAATTCACTCACTCTGCGAGCAGAAGTAACCACAACCAAGAACACAGTCTTGAAGGACAATCTCAAAGGACAAGAGTGCAAAGGTTCAAACGGAGCACCTATGAGAAATTTCAAAACCAAATTAAAATCCCAAACCAGCACCTGGAAAGGGGAAGGCGGGAACACATTAGTATTTTGATTTTTCGATTTCTTAAAGTAAGAACATTCTTCAGACGAGCGCTTAAAGCTAGACAGTGCCGCCAGGTAACCCTTAATGGTACCCACTTGAAGGCCCCTGTGGGCCAAAGAAAGTAAGAAAGACAAAACCATAGGAATGGAGCACTAAAGGATCAACATTGTGACCTCAGCACCAGTCGCAGAACTTACGGTACAGGGATTTTGTTGCAGGCCGCCTGGCCGACAGCAGCACCTCCATCACGTCATCCGGGAGATCCCAATCCTTATACCTCAACCTTTCAGATACCAAGTGTCAAGGTTGAGAGTCTTGACCTCTGGATGGAGAACCTGACCCCTCCCCCCCTCATACATGTTAGAGAGAGAGAGAGCAGATCCTCTCGGTAGGGAAGACAGCATGGAGTGCAGATGGACATTTCGAAAAGGTCCGGGTACCACGCTCTCCTGGCCCAATCCGTAGCAATGTGGATCATGTGGGAACCGAACCGCCGCAACACTTCAGGAATGACGGGGACTGGAGGAAATGCGTACAGCAGTGGGAACAACCAACCCACTACGAACGCATCTCCTAAGGCTCCTCTCAGAGGAAATTCCCTTGAGCAGAATTTCTCGCACTTCCGGTTGACACTGGTGGCAAAGAGATCCACTTGCGGGGTTCCCCAAAGGGCGAAGATCTCCTGAAGGACTTCCTGAGCCAACTCCCACTCGTGAGAGATCGTGCTCTGCCTGCTCAGAACCAGAGCTGCATTGCCTCTCTGCACAACGGGAGTGACCCTACCCCCCCCTTTTTTGTTGAGGTAATACGTGGCCACTGTGTTGTCCGTCATGATCAGGACACTCTTCCCCCACACAGATGGAAAAAAAGCCTTCACGGCTAGCCTGATGGCCCTCGGCTCTAACAGGTTGATGTGGAGTTTGGACTCCGACGGAGACCAATGACCGCTGGCGGTCAAGTCATTAGTATGATCGCCCCCATCCTTTGAGGGAAGCATCCGTCACTACAGTCACCTCTGGCCACGGTTGCCAAAACAACTCCCCCTTCATCAGGTTCCCTTCATTGGCCCACCACAGAAGATCCTGGGAGAAGGAATCTGAACAGGAACCGTCATCTTGTTTGTCTGGTATTGTGTGCCAAACCCAATAGGTAGCCGGGCGCAGTAGAGGTCAAGACAACTGAAGCTTAGTTACAGAAAAGTGTACAGAGAGCCATATAATATACAAAACAGTTGGAGAAGTAAGTACAGCCAGTATGGTTACAGTGGCATACAGACAGGAGCACGGTAAAAGGCATGCAGCAGAGACAGGAATGTGAAGTACCGACAAGGTAAACTAGCAGTCATTTGTTCGTAGCCATTTAATTACATTGAGTCTAAATTTGGGGTACGGTTGTTCCTTTCTGAGGTCGTGAGGTAATGCATTCCAGGTTTGTGCTGCAATAACTGGGAAGCTAGATCCTCCAGCTGTAACACGTTTAAATCTAGGCATTTCCAGGGTATGGGCATTGGCTACTCTTGATGGACGTGTGGACTATCTCCTGTTTATCCTTTCAGAAAGGTAGGGCGGGGCTAAGTTGTTTAAACATTTGGAGGTGAGGGAGGCTGTTTTTAGGAGAATCCTGTCAGATATTTTTAGCCAGAGGACCTCTCTTCTAGCATCTGAAATGTGTACTCTCCTAGGGATATTCAGGGCTGCTCTTAGGGCGTTATTTTGCATTCTTTGTATTTTGTCAATGATATTTTTGTTGGCGCCCGAGTAGAGAGCATTACAGTAGTCTAATCTCGACATTACGAGGGCATTGGCCAGGGTGATGCAACTCGAGGTGGATAGGAATGGTCTAATGCTCAGATAAGCTTGCAAGTATAAGCTGTGGAGGATGCGAGTGAGTTAACTTGCTTCTTAAGCGAGAGAGTGGCATCGAGGTAGAAGCCTAGTGTTTTGACCACTGGCATCACCTTGATGAGATTGTTGTCAATATTGAAGGCGGTATAGCAGGAGCTAAGTTTTTTTTATGTTAGTTTCAGAGCCTAGGATTAGTATCTCAGTTTTATCGTCATTCAGGCAGAGGGCATGAGATGCCATCCATGCCTGAATGAGGAGGTATACTCTGTTTACTAAAGGCTGTGTCCTCCAAAATGTTGCCCGAAAGGGGAATGAGGATCTGGGTATCATCTGAATAATTTGTGTAGGTGATACCCAGTCTGTCCAATTTGTCGAACAAAGGCTTAGTAAAGATGTTGTACATAGTGGGTGAGACACAGGATCCTTGGGGTACTCCGCAGGAGATTTGAGTTGGGTCAGCTGCCGTTAAAGGGGAAAAGACTCGCATTGTCCTGTTGGCCAGGAAGGATTGGACCCAGGCTATGGCTTCCCCTGAAAAGTGCACCGCCGACCTAAGATGGTTGCATAAGACTGCATGATCCACTAGGTCGAACGCTGCAGAGAGGTCCAGGAGAAGTAGCATGGCTGTTTGTCCCTTGTCCTTCAACTCGTCAATTTGAGTCTTAAGGTATAGCAGGGCAGTTTCCATTCCGTGAAGTGGGCGGAAGCCAGACTGTCGTGATCCTAGTAGGTGATTAGCTTCTAGATATTCCTGAATTTGAATATAGGCTACTCTATCAATGCTTTTAAGTAGAAAGGGGACAGTGGTAATCGGTCTATAGTTGGTGGGGATGGTGGGGTCTAGTGTTTGTTTTTTAAGCAAGGGGAGGACCCAAGATTCTTTGAGGTTATTGGGTACTGTATTGGTTTTAAAGGAGGCGTTTATGAGCTTTGTGATAAATGGGGCAAGAGCTCTAGCCGCATCCTTTATGATTTGTGCTGGGCAGCTGTCGCCCTTGCAGTTGTATGGTTTTAGAGAGAGAATAATTTTTTATGTGTCAAGAATCGAGATTTCTTTAAAGGTTCTTGCCGCAGAACTACAACCACTTCAACTTGAGGACACATTGTAGAGATCTCATCCGCAGCCTGGCCTCTGGCACCAACAAAAATGCAGGATGCCATGAGACCGAGCAACCTTAAGAATTCGAAAGCTGGGTGACTGTGGGCATGTTGAAACTTGTCCAGCATCTGCACAATGTGATGAGCCCTCACCTTGGGAGGCGAGCACTTCCCCAAAGACGTGTCTAACACAGCCCTGATGTATTGGAGCTGTTGGGAAGGTGTCAGATGCGACCTCTTGAAATTCAGGGAGAAGCCCAGCCTGTGGAGGGTGCGGCAGGTGAGATAGAGATGATCCAACGCTTGCACAGGAGAGCGCACCCGGATCAGCCAGTCATCCAGGTAGGGTTAGACGTGAATCCCCCACTCGCCGGAGGTACACTGCCACAACCACCATTAGCTTGGTGAAGACCCTCGGGCGGAGGTCAAGCCGAACTGCAAGACCCAAAACTGAAAGTGCGAGTCGCCAGCTGCAAACCACAGGTACTTTCTGGGATGAATCGGCACATGAATGTAAGCATCCTGTAGGTCCAGAGACACCAACCAATCCTGAAGTTGAAGGGCCTGGAGGACTTGAGAAAGAGTAACCATCTTGAACGTGTCCTTCTTGAGAAGTTTGTTCAACCAACGCAAGTCCATGATGAGTCTCAATCCCCAGTCTTTCTTCGGAATAAAAGAAAATAAGGGGAATACCATCCATTGTTCCTCTCCGCTACAGGCACCAGGTCTCTAGCGCCTTTCTCCAGCAGGGTTAATATTTCCTGCGCAAGGAGCGGATCCGGAAGCTTCAATGAGTTTTTCCTCGGTGGATTGTCGTGAGACCTCTGAAGGAAGGGAAGGCAGTAGCCGTGGGCTATGGTATCCAGTATCCCACGCATCTGAAGTAATGGTTCACCATTCTTCGAGATGCTGAGACAGTCTGCCCCCAACCGGCGAACCATGGGACATGGCCTCATGACTGTTTGGAAGCGGCTGCGGCAGTGCCTGAAAGCAGAGGCAGCTGCCTGAGCGGCTTTGGCACCTCAATTTCCCCGACCACCACGGGTACTTTTTCACTGGCCCCTTTGACTGCCGGCCCCTCTCGTTCTACCAAAGGAGCAGTAGTATTGATATTGATATTTTATTTCCATCGCGCTCGTCCATAAGTGTTTCAGAACGTGACAAGGCAAGGGAGGGGAACAGGGGAGAACAAAACAGCGATCTTAATAGGCCCAGTGACATTGAGAATGTGCTAGTGCATGGAAGGGGGGAGAAGTGGAAAGTGCGAAGCAGAGGAGAAACAGATAAATAACAATAAATAAATAATAAAGGCAACAAACAGTGGTAGTGCAGCCAGCAATTTGCAAGTGCTAGGTTTAAGGCAGCAGACAGGGTAGGTCTGATAAGTGCAGGAAGAAAAAGGGGGGGCTGTACGGCTGCAGATTCATACTCCAGTGCAAGGGGTGGCCCGGAGGTAGTGCGGGAGGGTGGCAGGGTGAGCAGGTATGTGGGCCCGGAGGACAGAGGGTGGCCAGGTGCACAGTGCCAAGAGAGAACAGATCAGCAGCGGAGAGGGGGAGCAAAGGCAGAAGAAAGGAGGAAGGTCTTCAGGTGCTTCCGGAACCAGAGATGGTTCTCCTCAAGTTTTAGCGTGGCACAGAGGCTGTTCCAGAGGGAGGCCCCAGCTGAAGACAGATCTACCCCGAACTCGTTTCTTTGAAAAACGACTGACCCTGAGGGAGTTGGAGGCACGGGAGCGAAGAGCTCAAGAGGGGAGGTATTTGCGGAAGCTGAAGCGATTGTCGTCTCTATTCAGAGGGATGGTAGTGTACACCGCCTGCCTCGAGGTGGCCGTAGCCACCTGAACCACCAAACTCGAGAGTGGGGTGAGTGGATAAACAGCTGGGGTCGCTAACGGAAGGGCGGTACTTTTTAGTCAAAGATTTATTAACAGCCGGAAGAGATTCCGGGGACTGCCAAGCAGCTACCACCCTTTTCTGTAAGGTGAGATGAAACGGTAACACCGGGTCAGAGGATGGACCTTGTTGTAAGATGTCCGTCAGATCATCCTGTACAAAGTCTTCAGGAGGACTCGACCAGCCCAGATACTCGGAGACCCTAGCCATGAGCCTCCTGTATGAAGACTCAGCATGAGCCCCAGGCTCAGGCCTACCAAATTCCACTTCCGGAGAAGTGTCCAACCCACTGGCATCATGGAGGGTTTGCCTCAACTCCTCCCATTGACTGTCTCCAGAAAAAACTGGAGCCACATCAAGATCACTAGGGTCCTCAAATTCAGACCTCTCTTCCTCTTCATAAATGTCGTCCAGAGGGAGCTGAAACCCTCGCCTGGGGACAGAAGAGGGCCTGGAGTCCAATACTGGCCTCGCACATTTCCCCGTAGCCTTCCACAAGATCCGAGTACTCCAATGGCAAATTGTGGGCAAAAATACCCGAAGGTCTCGATGCGGCCAAAGGCTTCAACATCAAGAGCATCGACAATCGCAGCGCCGTGAGCGCCGAAGGCTTCGGCGTCGACACTGGTGCCGGCGGCGCCGTGGGCTGATAAAACAGCAAAGCGTCGACGTCCGAGTAGGACGGACACGGCACCGACCGAATCGACGCCGGCTTCGAGCCCTTAGCAGGTTGCAGCTGTCTCGCTGGAGACGAGGACTGAGACCAAGAGGCATGTCTCTTGTGACTGTCCTGACCCTTGTCCGAACGGGACCTCGAAGGTTCCCCTGTACAAGTCGCGTCACAGACCCGAGCATGAAGGTGTGTAAGCCGCGGTACGAGACCGTTCCTTGCTGGCTTCGTTAGAAGGCGCGACTGGAACCGTGCCCTGCGATTGAAATATCGCCAACATCTGTTCCTTAAAAGTAGCCTATTCCTCCGGAGTCAAGGACTTCGTTGGGCATGCCACTTTCCTTGAGGCACCATTCTCAGAGTACGGGGAAGGCGACCGGTGACGGCACTTCCTAGAGTGCCAGGACGAGGAAGACGAATGGCGGGAACCACTCCGGGACCGAGATCCCCTGGCCTCCTCCCGACGCAGAGAGTCACCCCTCGAGTCATCAGTGGAAACCTCCTTGGACGATTCAGATTTACGGGACTTAGAAGGCTTAGAGCCCCTACCTACCTGGAGCTTTTCCTTCCACAAGTCCTTGGCAGTCAGCGACTGGCATTTCGAACAGTCGTCGGTGTTGTGAGACTTGCCCAAGCACCACAAACAAATGCGATGCTGGTCAGTGATCGACATTTTCTACTTGCAGTCCCGGCAGGTCTTGAAGCCAGACCACGGAGTCGGAGTGGTCGAAGAAAAAGACATCGTAACGATGAACACACGAGGCGTACCAAGTTTCACAAAGCAACACGTTCGCAGAAAAAATGGAACTGAGGCTACAGGCGGCGTACGTCCTATTTATAACATCCGGTGACGTCACCCTCGACAGAGGCCTTCGAGGGAGTGTGACCCGACGCCCTCCGCTGAAAAAGTTTCCGAAGTGCACAGCTGTGGACATTACATGTCAAAGATGTGGAATTCGTTGGAGGACACAATCCATTCGAAAGAAAACGTCTGTTGCAGTGTGGAGGAAACATCACTGGAGCTAGTGGGATTGATAGTGTATTTGGGAATCATGAGCAACAAAAATCTATCAGATCGGGGTCACTACACCTTCTTGAGGAACAAAATACAAAAACAAACAACAAATGGGATCGCTATTTCTAGGCGTCATTGTGGCTTCTCATTGATGCCGCTGATATCGCTCGCCTATGGCGCAGAGGCTATGTTAAATTTGCCATGGGAAGTATGGGCCATATTAGAGGGATCATTTTGGCGTAGAGTTCTGAGGCTCCCACGAGTGCTGCCGGTAGCGGTGATTCGACATGAGCTGCGTCTGCAATCTATGACTTTGGTGGTTCTTTGGAAGTCGCGGAGCCTCTACTGGAAAGCCACATTACAAAAAGGCCCCCCCCATTTGAAATCTTAAAGCCAAAAGTGGGAGATGGAGAGGTGAACAGGGAATGGAGAATAAAAATAGAAGCCCAATTTGCCTCTCATGAAGTCGAGGTGTGGATCTGATTGGAAAACCCAGAATAAGCAAAGACAGTTTTTCAAAGAGCAGACTGGATAAAAACCATCGAGGGAAAGGAAAAAGCCAATCCCGGGGAAGGGGCATGGGGGGAAGAAAAGGGTCTTAATGACCTGCCAAAGTATCTGCAGAAATGCCCTTCTCCTAAATACAGAGACCTACTGCTGAGATGCCGGCTTAACATCATGCACACTAAAGACATCTTACTAAAAATACATCAAATGACTGCATGGGAATGCTACATGTGGGTACTGTAGTAATCCAGTCCAAGTAGAGTCACTAGTGCATCTTACGGCAAGATGCCCTGCACTGGCTGAGCTCTGTGAGCTTTATGTGGGTGATTGTCTGAGAAAAATACCCCCAGACAATGGAGGAATGGTGGCAATTGGTGTTAATAGGAGAAAGCGAGGGAATGGTTCTGGCTGCAATGACATTTGTGGAGAGAATTATCAAAGAGGATGAACTGTAGTAGGAAATATTGAATTTGCCTATCCCACGAAGGAGGGAAGTGAAAAGGGGTGGGCCGACAGGGAGGTGGTGGTCTTAAAGCATCTCTCTTGAGAAGATGGGGGTAATGAGTTGAAAAAGGAATGAGGATAGGTTGGAACCACATTCTAGTGTCTTTTCTAATGCATGAAGGGTTTCAGCCATGCGAGATGCTCTGCATTCCTTGCATTTCATGTTTTTTTCCTTCCCCGTCTCTCTCTTTCCAACCCTTCTCTTTTTTCCTTTCTCCTCTTTCTCGCTGCACCCTGCGGGATCCAGTGTTAGAATACATGTGTTTTTATTGTTGATTTTATACTAAGGAATTGGATGAATTGTTTTGTTGCATTTTGTGAAAGAAGTGGATGTCTAGTCTATACGTTAAAGGCTTCTATTTTGCTCTCTTTAGGTTTTCTTGAAACGATTAAACTGCTCTTGTGCCAGGCGAGAGGCCTCCATAAGTGATGAAAAGGTGTCCCCATAGTGCCAGTTAAATGTCAACACCCATAAAAAGTCCAACGGATGCATAGATTTCTCTGCATCCAGATTGAATAGGAAAGAAAAGGCGAAGATTAGTTTCCTGGTTAGGATGGAGTTCTGAACCCACTTTAGGTAAGACCTTAGGGATGCCTGTGGAGTCTTTGTGAAAGCCTGAAGCACAGTCCTTGAGGCAGAGGTAGTGGCTACAAGAAATGCTATTTTATAATAAACAAATCCTATAGCTTTGGAGACCATTGGCTCAAAGGGCATGGGCACAGATCCTCAGAGGGACAGGCAGCCCACCCTGTAGGAACAGCCTCGTAATTCAATTAAAATGCCAACAGACCTATTCTGCACAAGTCTAGCCTAATACGGGACCGTGGGAAGTCATGGTCTAGTGAACTGTTGAGAAGGTGCCCTCACTTTCTACAGACCAATGGCAGAAGAGTGCCTACCTATAGCAGTAGTGGCTTTCAGTGAAGATCTTCCTTGCAGCCTGAAGGGCAACTGTTATTCTACTAGTAAACCAGGACCAGCCCTTCACTCTGCAAAGGACATGGATTGAAGCGATGGAGCAATAACCAGTCCATCGTCTCCCTCTATGGAGGGACCTCCTTAAACCGGAAGTCTGGGTTCCTTTGCTAATAACTGATGGAGTTATGGCGACTGGAACCGTGCCCTGCGATTGAAATATCGCCAACATCTGTTCCTTAAAAGTAGCCTATTCCTCCGGAGTCAAGGACTTCGTTGGGCATGCCACTTTCCTTGAGGCACCATTCTCAGAGGACGGGGAAGGCGACCGGTGACGGCACTTCCTAGAGTGCCAGGACAAGGAAGACGAATGGCGGGAACCACTCCGGGACCGAGATCCCCGGTCCTCCTCCCGACGCAGAGAGTCACCCCTCGAGTCGTCAGTGGAAACCTCCTTGGACGATTCAGATTTACTGGACTTGGAGGGTCAAGAACCATATCCCTAAGGCCAAACGAAGACATGTAAAACAATGCAGCAATTCCAAGACTGGTTGAGTTTCTGAAGATCCTTGAGCGTGAATAGAATGGAAGGAAAAGCAGTGAGGAATTGTGCCTTGGTGCCACTGCCCATCCACAAGGTGCTTCTTGCAATGTTGCAATAGGTCAGATGTGTGGGTACGCAAGCACGAACAAACTAAGACACGACAGTGTCCAAAGGTTTTCCTGCATACGTGCTCCTAGTAATCCTGATCGGAACGTCCACTCCACCAGTCAGAGCTCCAGCCAGATCGGGAGCTACTGGGAACCTCCATTCTGAAATGCACACCCCAAAGCTCTAGAGGCGCCTTGCATAGTCTGTGCGACCTGGTCAATCTGTCTACATAAAACCTGTCTGCCATATTCACCATCAGATCAATGTGCTGACACTTCTAATAAGACTTGAAAGCCAGAAAAACAGCTTTATTCAAGTGCTTGATCTACAGATTTAGGCACAAAGATCATCAACCGGTAATGGGCCTACAGCGGTCCCCCATTTCCATGACAGGAGTCTGTTGCCATGACAATCAAAGCGTCGCCCTCTGTGAAGGGGGGGGGGGGTTGGGGTCATTCTCAAAAGCTGGTCCCAGTCCCACCCACCAGAGGTGGAATCTTGATTAGAGAGGACTGCAGCAGGTTAGCTTGATCTCAAGAGAGCCTGCCAAAAGGCTGTTTACCTTCTGCGCCACGACACAGGAGGAAAACAGACCAAGTGTCGCACTTGTCCTCTTGCTTGCTGTTGCTCCCCAATATTAAGTGTCTTTAATTCTGTAGGCATCACTCAACCCGGGTTTTGAGTCCCACATGAACCCTATGCACTCTAGAATCATAAGGATGAAGGGGGATGTCTTGACTTGATGAAGAGTCCCCAGGAACACACAAGTTGCAATGTTTTGTACATTGAGGAGATGGCAGACTGTGGGGAGGGAGCCTGAAAAGTGATTAATGTAGACACCCTTCAGAAAAGGAAAAGGGGGTCACCATAGATGTTGCCTTTGTAATGACACTGGGAGCCAAACTCTGAAGTGCAAGCACCTTGAATTGGAAACAACCCGAATGGTCACAAAGCAGAGGCATTTGTGGAGCAAACCAAATGCAGGATGGATACATGGACATGCCACAGTTCTGCAGCACTAAGCAAACCCCCCTCCCCCTGAGCTCTCAAAGCAAGAATTTTGTGAAAATCGCGATCCTAAAGACGGACAGGATGTGTTATGCACAAGAGAAATGGACAAAGAACCCAGAACAGAAATCTCATTCCCATTGTCGGCTACAGGAATTCACTCTATTGCCTCAATCTCCTCAAAAAGATTTATGAAAGTGGTGGGGAGCAGGGGGTGAAGCGAGGTTAGAGGAAGGCAGAACCTACGACTGACTACAGAGAGGATCCATACATCTTGTGAGATTGTCTCCCGTTCCCATAAAAAGGCACCAACAGAGCCAGCCCTAGGGTGTCCCCTGCCTGTGGCCCGGTTAGGTTTGTCAGCAGTACCAAGACTCATTTCGCTAACGAGCAAGAATGAAGTAGGACTCAGCAGGTGGGGGAAAGACACTTGGCTACGGTATAGTTAAGAGAGCTTGTGTACATAGTTGTCTTTAAGGAAGCCTTCTGCTAATGTAATACAAAAACCCTTTGGGGGCGCTCTGCAATACTGGAAAGACTGGTTCAAAGGTTTTTTTTGAGGACATAAGCAAGGACTCAAATTCATGGACAGAAACGTTGCACTTATGAACGTTCAGAGTAGAGGGCAAGCCAAAAAGCAAGGGCCTGCAACCTTCAGCTCTCCAGATGTCTTGTACTACGACTCCCATGAACCCTCACCATTGACTATGCTGGCTAGGATTTGTAGTCCGAAACATCTGGAGAGCGAAAGGTTGCAGGCTCATGTGCTAAAGGAACCCAAGTGCATCTTAGTAAAAAAAACTCCTATAACTCCAGCTATTGGGAGTGGATAATGGAGAAACGTTAGCGGTTAGGTGGCAACAGACATCACTTCCATTTTCCTTCTTCCTGAATCAAGCCTAAAAGCACGACTCTGGTTTATTATTTTGCCCCAATACCGCAGGGTGTACTGCATGCAGCAGTCCACTCTATACTTATTTGTTTTTTTATTTATATAGCGCCAAGAACGGGCCCGCAGGCATGGGAGCGTTAACACAAAACAAAGCAGATGTTGGTCGAGTAACAGAGCAGAACAATAGGACCTTTAAGAGAAATCCATGAAACCCAGCTGTCTTTAGGCCACACTTTAAGCGAATTAAAGTAGCAAGATGCCCTTAAATCGAGTGGGAGGGCATGCCAGCATTCGGTGCCGCAATACGAGAGAGACCCCTGAGAAACCATGGCCTGCCTTGCTCTAGGCACAGCCAGAAGAAAATTATTAGATTAGTTATAGGTCAAATTTTCGAATCAAAATGATCAAATGACAAAAGGGTCGAGTCAAAATGACTGAAATAAAGGGTCGAATATAGACACCTGCGTGTGATGGGCAGCAGGCGAAAGGCGATTCTGGAGGCAACTTGAAGCCAATGCTGGGCTATCCTAGCCTTCGAGATATGATCACTCATGCAACCGTCTTCATTACTTTGTTTTGCCGTAGGCTGTCCAAACATCTCGAGGGCGAACTGGCCATAGTACCGCACCCTAACACCCTTACAGATCTAATTACTTTAGTCCTACAACTGGATTACCGTCTTCTGGAATGACAGAGGGAGAAAAAAACAAAATAGACCTGCTACTGCTCGTACCCTTGGGGAAATACCACATTCTGGGATGAATCCAATGGAGTCATCACAAATTCCCCTGTGGTTAACACCTCCCATGTGGTCAGGGACGGCAGCCGCTACCTGATGCTGACCCTGAGGGCAGCTATATGGGTGAGGATCAGATGGGAGGGGACAACTACCAGCGCAATGTCATGGCTTCTTTGGATGAGGCGCGGTATACCCCATTTTCCCTTGAGGAGGACCCCATGTTACACAGTACCCTAACAGCCTATTGCTATGCATCTGTTCTTCCTTATAGGGAACAAAAAGATACCTCTTCCCCCTCCCCCCCCCCAACACACTTAAGGCCAAACTCCCATCAATAACCTGAAGAGTAAAAGCTCGAAGGAGACCATTTTCAGTACTGGTTTTCCTTCATATAAAACTGATCTTCCATATGCAAATCATTGAGAAGGAATCTCCAAGAGATATACATCATAAACCATCAGTGGAGTTCAATTCCCACAGCCACCCAAGTACTGAGACGAAGAGGATGAAGGAATTGATGCAGAGCTTCAGGAGCGTAAAGCTTGGTGAACGTGCTAGTTGTTGAGTGAAAATACTTGTGCGTAGGACCTTTTAAAAATGGTAACCGGACTTTGAGAGGGAGCTCGGGAGAAGACGTGGCATCTCCATTAAAGGAAGACAGAGACTGGAGGCACAACCCAGTGTGCAGAAGCTACAGGCACGAGCTGGTGTGCGGAAGCTGGAGGCGCGAGCCGGTGTGGCGGAGCAAAGGAGCTTGGCAGCAAAAAAGGGAAGTAACGTGGTGTTAGCACGGCATGCCATGGAGACACCACAAACTGCGAGAGGATCCCTGGGCATCTGGCAGCCAGAAGAAGCAGGGTTGTTCTTCGCAGGAGCGGAAGAGTAGCCAGCATGCAGAAACAGAGCCACGAGTGAAGCTGGAAGGGCGTCGTAGTCACCTACAGTGGGAAGCAAGCAGCAAAGTTATGCCACATAGGCTTAATGAGTCTTAGTCTCCTGGTACCCTTCCATTCCTGACCTTCCAGCTAGTCCTGTCTTCCAATGGACGTCAGTCTTCAGCCTTGTGTTCTGATCATCATCTACTTTGTCATCATGGAAAAGGGTTTTTATCCCCCAAGAGGGTTTTCCTTCAGGAGGCTTCCCAAAAGGAACTCTGCTTCCAGCTGAGACCAGACAGGTGACAATCTCTGTGGAGGTCGTCCACTATTCAGCAAAGCTCAGAACAAGAGTAAACCTCAGGTACGGCCAATCGCTGATAATAGATATCCTGCACAGATAGTCATGGGGCCTGATCAGTACCACCAAAACAGATGAGATTAACAAGGTCAAAAGTCATGAAAGTTTCCAGACAATAGCAAAAAGTGGGATGTGCCACTTATGTCATCAGAGGGAAAGCAGTACAATGAAATTAATCTTTCCTAAAAAAGGAGAACACCCCCCCCACCCCAAAAAAAATACTACTGGTGCCGGTGTATAATTGGCTAAAATGAAAATTGTGATTTCTCTGTAGAAGGGTCTAGAGCTTGTGCTCGTAGGCGGTAGCAAGTAACCTTTATGAATAAGGATGGAGAAGAGCTGGCCCTCAGTGATGCCACCAGTAGACCACTTCTCCGGAGTTTCAAATTGATGGGACAATGGGGGCCAAAGATGTACAGAATAGAAATAGGCTAAGGAAAGAGAAAGAATTGGTGAGCGAGAGAACAAGCACACTGTAACGCTCACCTGATTCCCGTAGAGGTGCCGGTCTTGACTGGGCGTATACCGTATCTTCAAAGGTGACGTGTAACACACGGCTGGCTCTTTGGGCTGGACCTCTGTGCACTGTATGTTTGACTCGAAGGGTAAGATGTCTGCAGATAGAAAATATGGGATTAATGAACTGGGTTATTGAATGTCTCTCTCTTCTTCCCTTTCTCTTCTCCTGTAGAACCCCGAAGGTTAACGCTCTCACCTTAGGTAAGTGAACGCCGTGCTCTCCATCTGCCTCGGGGCAGGGTGCTGTAACCAGTTTCTTCACTGGATAAGGGGAGCAGGCCTCTTGACTTCAGATGACTGCCGTCCGTCGTTTACTGCACGAACGGTAAGTTTCGAGTAATTCTAATGTCTTTAAAGTCTTTAGTAATGATGTCTCTTGTTTTGCAGGGTTCCGGCGATGGTGGATGACGGGCTGAAGTGAGTTGAAGATGGAGCCCGTGTGATGAATAGAAGCGCCTGGAAGCACGTAAGTAAGCGCTTGTTGCCTGCTTCACGATGCGCTCTAACTGTCTTTTTATTTTGCAGGTACAAGTTCGGAGCGGCTGCAGGGTGCCGGAATACCCACTGGGTTAGATGTGGAAAGGAGTAATGGCACGTGAGTATTAAAGTTCCCCAATGTCTTTAAACGCACCTTGTTTTGCCTTTCAGATGCGGGATGCAGCGCCGAAGGCCTCCGGAGCGTGCGAAGAGTTGGTAAGCTTTTGTCTTTCAGATGCCGGAATGCAGTGTGAAGACCTCCGGAGCGCACGAAGAGTAGGTAAGCCTTTGTCTTTCAGAATGCAGCGCGAGGCGTTGGTGACAGCCGATGGCCCTGGTAAGTGAAGAGCTGTCACTGAAGACCGTAATGCTAACCTGTTCTTTCTTGTCTTTATAGGTGTTGCTGAAGACTGGATTCAGGATGGTAAGCCTTTTTCCTTAGGCCCAGGATCAGATGCAGAAGACACGATGAGCGTTCTGCTGCAGAGGATGCAGAATAACGCAAAGCAAGATTCATCATCGGGTGTGGTTTAAATAGCCTCCTGTAGTGCTTAGGTGTCTCCTTCCACAGCCACGCCTAGGTAAGAAAAGAGTTCCTGCTTTCCAGAAGAGTTCCAGTGTTCTGAACCTAGGGAGTGGCTCCTGCCCCACCCAACAGGAAAAGTAGTTCCAAACAGAAGAGGATCAGAGGCTCAACTGGCAGGCAAGTAAGCAGCATGGTCTGCTGCAGGTAAGTCCACCCAAGCATTATGAGCCCGGCGCTTCCAGCGCTGGGACTGGGCATATTTATGAGCCTGGTGCCACTGGCGCCAGGACTGGGTCCAAAAGGTCCCAATTGGGACTGGTTGGCACTCGGAACCTGGGTTATGAATCTGCTTCCAAGGGAGTTGGGAAAACCCTGACCTTTTGGAAGCAGAGATCATGACACACACCAAAAAATAAAATTAAAAAAGAATAAGGATAGTTTTGGGTCAAAACTGTTGGGGAGAAGGAGGGCTCGAAAACCAGGAATATGAGAAAGACATTAAGACAGTTGAGGGGCGGAGTTACTATACACTATGGGCTGGCCATAGGATTCCATGCTAGATCTAAACTAACAGCGTTGTCCACTGGTCTGTTACCACTGCATTCTCCATTGTCCTACACAAGGCCTACCCTTCCTAAAATGGCCGCCCTGGTATCACTCCCCTCACTTAACCAGTACTATTAGGCATCTGCATCATCAAATTATCGTGATTGGTTGCTTCAATCCATTTTAACCAACAGGATTGCGCCGGTAGGCGAGTGCCAGCCCACGTGCAGGCACACAACAAGGCTGCTGACTGAGCTGACCGAGCGCAGGTGACGCTGCGGCGTCCGTCACCCCAGCCTCTCTAACCCTAATACAGTCTCGGAACATCTCTACCAACGGTGGGTCATTTGCATGCTCCCCCAAGTAAATGCATATCTGTTCACCTCCCGCTCGTGAAGGCTCCTGCTGACTAGTTCATTCATAGCGAGCAGATCGACTGCAAGCTGTTGAAAGAAAACAAATCAATACTCTGGGGGGAGTTAAGGGGGGGTTCAATGCTCGACCCCCCCCCTTAAATCTAGCCAAAGAATATACTATTCTGCTCTGGAATCCGCTAAGTGCAAGCGGCTCCATTGTTTCACTACGCACCGTTTGAACAACCCCGATCCTGATTAGCATACAACGTTAACCAGTTGCACGGCACTGCACCGTACATATGTGCACACTGCATATTGACAAATATGACAATGCATTACTTACCGTAAAAGCATTTCTGATGGTTGTATCTGCTTAGATTCACATGCTGTGCATAGGTCCGACATCCAGTGGTCACTGCGGAGTATTGCATTTTGTTTTTCGTAGTCGAAAAGGGGACGTCGACAAGGCGTGTCTGTAACACTATCCATATAGTGACGTGCGTTGTACCCACAATCCCTCACGCGTCGAGGTCCCTCTGTTTGTATATTTTCTGCCCTGAGGGAGCCTTCTATATGTGAGTGAGTACAGAAAAGAGAGAGATATAGAAAGATGTCTATATTCCTTCCATCCGAGCGGGGAGGAAGGTTGGGCGCATGTGAATCTAAGCAGATACAACCATCAGAAATGCTTTTACGGTAAGTAATGCATTGTCTTCTGATGTTTGTTAATCTGCTTAGAATCACATGCTGTGCATAGACTAGCGAGCAGTACCCGGAGTTGGCGGTGGGTTATGAGAAGGAACAGTAGAGAAAAGATGTCTTAATACTGCCTGTCCCACCTGGGAGTCAGATCTAGAGTGTGCGTCTAAACAGTAGTGTTTTGTAAAGGTGTGCACCGAACTCCAGGTTGCCGCCTTGCAGATGGACTCAAGGGGAACATTTGCAATGAAAGCTATGGATGCCCCAGTGCCTCGAGTAGAATGTGCTCTTGGCTTGAAGGGTAGTTCTTGCTTAGCAAGAGTGTAACAGAGAGTGATGCATTGAACAATCCATCTAGATATAGTGGACTTTGAAACTGCATCTCCTTCTCTTCCTGCTGCCACCGAGACAAAGAACTGATTAGTCTTTCTCAGTGGTCTGGTTCTTTCCATGTAAAACATGACAGCTATGCGCACATCGAGTGTATGCAGACTTTTTTCTCCCAGATTGGAAGGGTTTTGAAAGAACGTTGGTAGTTCTATTGACTGGTTCACATGGAATTTCGAGATGAATTTCGGTGCAAACCTTGGGTGTGTGCGTAAAACCACCTTGTCTTTGTGAACTGTTACGAAGGGGTCTAGAACTGAAAGAGCCTGTAGTTCACTTACTCTCCTAATGGAGGTGATAGCTATTAGGAAAGGAGTTTTAAGAGTGAGGGGCTTAAGAGTTGCCTTGTGCATGGGTTCAAAGGGCGAGCCCATGAGTCTGGTAAGTGCCACATTTAGGTCCCATCCGGGAGCTGGGTTAGCTATCGGAGGGTGTATTCTTTTTACCCCCTCCGTGAAGGGTTTGATGACTGGGATTTTCCACCACGACACTAAGTTGGGAAGTGGTGTATGCAGAAAGTGCAGCTAGGTGGACTTTAATAGAATTGAACACCAGACCTGAGTCCAATAGGTGGGCCAGGTACAGAACCGGGTTGATGGCTTTTCCCTCTACACCAGATGACACATCTTTTCCACTTACTAGAATAGCAGTGAAGAGTGTTAGGCTTTCTAGCTTCCCTGAGGATGTCCATGCATCTCTGCGGGAGTTCTAGATGTCCAAACTCTATGATCTCAGGAGCCAGGCTGCTAAGTTAATGTTCTGAGGGCATGGATGCAATGTCCTGCCCTTGTTCTGTGACAGCAAGTTGTACGGGCAGGGAAGTTTCACTGGGGGAGATAGGGACATCTCCATCAAGTGAGCGAACCATGGCTGCCGGGGCCACAGGTATCATGGTGACTTGTTCCTGGTGCATCTTGTGCACAATCTTGTTGAGAAGGGGAGTCAGGGGGGAAAAGCGTAAACAAATCTCCCTGACCATGGAATCGACAGACCGTTCCCCTTGGACTGGTTCTGGGGGTATCTAGAGGCGTAACTTTGGCATTGTGAGTTCTCCAGAGTTGCGAACAGGTCTATTTCTGGGAAGCCCCATTGTGTGAAGACGTCGAAAACGATGTCTTCTTGCAACCGCCATTCGTACTCTGAGGGCAGAGGGAAGTCTCTGCTGAGTTCGTCTGCTAGCAGATTGAGTTCCCCTGGTACATGTCGTGACAGTAGGAACATGTTGTGTCTGAGAGCCCACTTCCATATATTCTGGGACAGCTTGGACAGTCCTGGAGAGTGGGTGCCCCCCTGCTTGTTGATGTAGTACATGGCTGTGGTGCTGTCCGTAAGGACCATCACTGTCTTCCCTTGTAGGTGTTCTTGGAAGGCTTTTAGTGCTTTGAACACCGCCAGTAGCTCCAGTAGATTTATGTGCTTGGATGCTACGCTCGGAGTCCACACTCCATGAGCAGTCTGATGGGATAGGTGAGCCCCCCATCCTGTGAGGGATGCGTCTGTGGTTAGAGTGGCTTCCACTGCGGGTGTGGCAAAAGGTTTCCCTATTACCAGGTTTTCCTTTGTCCACCACCGTAGCCAGAGAACCAAGGCCTGCGAGACCACCACTAGATCGTCCCATTGTCCGCTGGCCTGACACCACTGGCTGTTGAGCCACTCTTGCATTGGGCGCATGCGCAGGCACGCGTGAGGTACCAAATAAATACACGACGCCATCATTCCTAGCAAGCGCATCGCTTTGCGCACCGTCACCTCTCGACCTGCCACATATTGGGGGATCGGAAACAGCATGTTTTGGACCCTCTCGTTGGAGGGGAAGACGAGGCCGTCCTTTGTTTGAATTAGAGCCCCTAGGAATTGTTTGACTTGGCTGGGGTCTAAGCTGGACTTCTTCTCGTTGATGGAGAAGCCCAGTTGGAACAAAAGGTCTACAGTCTTTTGGGTGTTTGAGAAGCATGTCTCGTAAGAATCCCCTGTTATGAGCCAGTCGTCGAGGTAAGGGTATACTGGGATGGATAACCTGCGCAGGTGGGCCGCTGCCACTGCCAGTACTTTCGTGAATACCCTTGGTGCAGATGCTATGCCGAAGGGTAGCACTCTGAACTGGTAGTGTTTGCCCTCTATCATGAACCTGAGGTATTTTCTGTGCGCTAGCAACATTAAAATATGAAAGCATGCATCTTTCCTGTCCAGTGTTGTCATGTAATCTCCCTGTGATAGCAGTGGGATCACTTCCTGTAAGGTCACCATACGAAACTTTTGGGGTTTGACAAACTTGTTCGCTGGGTGCAGATCTAATACAGGGCGCATGGTTAGATCCCTTTTTGGGTACAAGGTAGTACACTGAATAAATACCTTCTGTTACCTGAGATAGAGGCACGACCTCTATAGCTCCTTTTTCCAGTAGCTGGTCCACTTCTTGGAGAAGGATGGCGAGGTGTTCTGGTGTCATGCGTCGTCCCCTCGGGGTCTGTATGTTGGGAAACTGTTGAACTCTATAAAGTAGCCGCGGGCTACGGTGGATAGTACCCAGCGGTCTGATGTTTTTCCCTCCCATGCTGGAAGTAAGGATGTTAACCGGCCCCCGACCGGCGATGCATGGGAGGGGACCCGAATCTTCGCGTCACTTGGTGTTGTTGGTGGCTTGGGAGCCTCTAGGGGTGGAACCCCGGCCTCTCCCCTTGCCACGGCGTTGACCTCTGATTGTACTGGCCACTATTACCTTGGTAGTTGTTGGCAGAATACTGTTGTTGCTGGCGTTGGCCACGAAAAAAGCGCTTGTTACCAAATCCCCGCCTGTTAGGGGGCTTTGAGATTTGGTCCAAGGTCTTTATGGTGTCAAATTCTTTTTTTGCATTCTCTAGAGCGTCGTCAACTGCCCTTCCAAAGAGGTTAGACTCTTCAATGGGCTTATTAATGAGGGACGCTTGCGTTTCTGCCTTAAACCCGGAATTGCGAAGCCAGACATGACGCTTCAGCAAAATTCCCTGTACCAAAGTACGGCCAGCCGTCTCTGCTGCATCGAGGGTATTCTTAACGATGCTTCGGTTGACCAGAGAGCCTTCATTAATTGTAGCCAATGATCGAGTTTTTAGGGGTTCAGGGGCCTCTTCGATGTCCTGCTTAAAAGCATGGTCAAGTAAACATTTTTATTGTCCCTACGGGTCGGCCATGTTTTTTTAACCCTAAGTGGCTCGATTTTAGAAAACTTTCCTATGGACCTTACCCGAGTTTTCCTCCATTAAACGCAAGCGAAAACAGGCACCAGGGAGCCACCATTTTGTGATAATCCTATCACTTGCCGCATCGCCCTGGCTGACCTGTTTCTGCAGCACTAAATGAAATCCCCTGAGCCTGTCATCAGCAGACTCGTACCGCCCATTTCCCAACACCAAAGCACGTCTCGTGTCAACAATCGCTGCGCCTCAACTAATGACGTGTCGCCATGGAAATGGCAAGACTCCTCTTTCCTCAATAAGTATAAACAGAACGTTTCCCAACACACAGCAGCAGATTTTCGATTCCATTCCTCTCTGTGTTACTTTGAGTATTCTGTGACTCGTTTCTGTGCTCTGGTCAGCTACCTTCGCCGCTTGTAGCCGTGTGAACACCTGTACCATCTCTGTAAATTATTTTACTTTATTTACCACACAATGTCTACAATAATGCCCTACATGTACGAGCCCGAGTATACCAAGGAGGAACTACTGGAAAGGGAAGCACGCGAAAACGATGGGGATTCGGACGGCAGTTGGGAGAACGATTGAACAGATGAAGAGCCTGGGCCTAGTCGCATGGACGGCGTCTCCACCTGGTGCACATGCAATTGGTGCGAGCTAATGCCAACCGAGGACGAGAACTGCTGCTGCCGAGAAAACTCGGGATGCCTGGCCTACATTTTCGGAAGGTGAGCCACGACCGCTATGCATCACCGAGCTGCCAGACTTCAGGGCAGCCTGCCTCACACGGGCCGTGTTGAGAATAATGATGGTGCTTATGCACGAACTTCACGCAACTGTTCGTCCTCGTAATCCGAGTAACGAGTAAGTATACTCTGCTTGTCATGCCACTCCTATTTCATGTTCTTCTACTATATCCAAAATTATATATTCATATCATAGTAACGCATGAAAGTCGTTCAATAGTGTGCATTGTCTAGATAGCATTTGTCCGTGCAGAATGCCATTAGTTACAAGAATTTTCATTGACAACAAACGTTTATTAAACTTATCTTGGTCATTTAAAAACAGTTTGTTTCATTCCTTTTCACAGGTGGTACAGGCTTGTGGCCTATCGTTCTTTTACATGGTGGCTCAATGGGAGGCTTGGACACCGCGTTCGAAGAGTGATACCCGCCTGTGCCGTTCGTGCCATAAGAGAAACGTTCCCGAGTGACAGCGGTCAGTACATGGGATTTTCTCTCGCTGTGCTGCAACCTGACCTGTATAATCTTTAAAGTCTTGTATTTTTGTGTCATGAAAATAAGATCCGAAATAAAACACCACATATATTTTAACAACGGTTGTTTCGATTTTTTAAATGAATCAAGTGTCTCTCCATTCAAGGATGGACGTCAGATATCTGTGCTCCGAATGGGTGAAGGTCTGGTCGCTGTGAAGCAGGGTGGTCACTATCTATCTAAGCTAACATAACATATTCTCGATAATGCATACACTAAATAACACTTGTTCAAGGTCTTTCAGTAGGTTATGTCTCTATAAAAGTCACACATATATCTATACTAACAATTACCATTGGATTATACAGGCCTTAGGGTCTTGACCACTATAATACACTGGTTGAAGTGCGGGTCTGTGTTCACAAGAATCTCCGGTATGTGGCATTTGTTATTGATAAGCAACAATATACTATCAAAGGCAGTTCGCACCCGTGGATGAGCGCTGGCATGGGGGGCTGTCACGGGCGCAAACGGCCAAGGTGCCAAACAGCATGTACACTTCAAAAGGTATCCCACACCCAGGGGCCATCGCTCACATGGCCTCCTCAGACCCCGTGTCTCCAGCCAGGCCTCCCCTTCAAGCAGGCCGCCCCCCTGCAATCCACATAAGTGTGTCTCCATTCAGCAGTCTTCCTGTGCCTTATCTGCTCGCCCCAGGCCCATCCATCCTACCCCCTCTATCAAAGGGGGTTTGCACCCGGGGATGAACGCTGGCATGGGGGGCTGTCACGGACGCAAACGGCTAAGATGCCAAACAGCATGTACACTTTAAAAGGTATCCCACGCCCATGGGCCATCGCTCACATGGCCTCCTCAGACCCAGTGTCTCCAGCCAGGCCTCCCCTTCAAGCAGGCCGCCCCCCTAAAACCACGACATACATACGTCATTCATTCACAAACACACCCGTTTCTAATACTTTATAAACCACTTGATATGTCTCATGAGAACATCTTTGTGCTTTGCAAGTCAACTCCTGAACGTGCTCCCTGGCAACCATTGAGATCTACGCTAATCTGCTCGTCGTCGTGCTATCCGTGAACTTCTGTGACCGCTTAGAGCAAACCCATCAGTGTGCTACCTGTGGCCACCCACCTATTCTCCTGCAGCATACTGCTCTGCTTGCTGAATCCAACTGTTTGTTGGTCAAGGTAAGGCCATGTATCCTAGTCACATTTCGCAGATTTTTAAATTTCTATCTATTTGCGAGTAGAGTACACAATAGTGCTATGTTCATTGGTCTCATTGCTATTGACTTGAGTTTACATTGCTATGCTATCAATAGATCTATTTATTTTCATCTTTGTCTATTTTCATCAAATTGCATCCTTCGGGGGTCCAGTCTATAATGTAAGCATGTTTCCTTCTCGTGCAGGCCAGAACATCCAGGGGACAAGACACATGTTCAGATTTCAGTCATATCAATTATACATTTATGCAACTTATGCAAATACTAAGCCGTACATAATGAACTGGTATCGTTCCGGCGACCAAAACAAACCTTGCATTGATCATTGTATGATTCATTTACTTTTGTATCAAATCTTTATTCATGAAGATTGTATAATAATGTCGATATTTACTTTTCAGATTTATCAACAATGCCTGCCTGTTCGATTAGCGGTTGCCCTACAAAGACCCATGCGAAATCTGAAGGCACTACAATGCATGTATTCCCGAAAACTGTTGATCGAATAAGAGAATGGGTCAGACATTGCGGATACCCACTGGATGAGCTGGCAAGTAGAGTCCTCACAAGACTCAGAAAGATAGGACTAGGTCCTATATCAACAGTTATACATTCATCAGGATTCCATCAAATGATTCAAAAATACAAATTTTAATATAATTTCATTACAATTGAGATTTACAAATTGTCTCAAATACATAATTAAACCCTCTTTGTGACAAAAATCACAAACATTCAATTCTAAAAATCACTTCGAGATGTTTTCGTTTTTAATCTCCATTTCAATCTCTGTTGTGTAGTTATTTTCAAATCAGAAATAAGATTATCATGAATCTTTCTATTCTACTATTCTAATTCTATTCAAATATTAGAATTAGAGCATCCCTTCTGTGGAGTTTACAATTCACTTATGCAATTTAATTAATTAAACTGACAAAAAACTCAACATGTTTCAGTCCTCTTTGTTGATCTTGGGACTTTCTTCAGGAGTGGTCAAAATGAGGGATTTAGAGTGGGCTTCTGACAGATTCAGGGTCTTCTGGCCCTCTCTTATGAGTAGTAGTAACTGTTGATAAAGAACCATTAAAAAAGAATCAATTCATGTTCTTAGGACACGACTAAATGTGTCAAAGAGAGAAACAGGATCCAATTGGTTACCTGATCTTCTTGGTGTGGGGGCTTCCTTGGCTAGCAGGCGAAAAAAGTCCACATATGTTGGACGTCTTTTCTTTAGAGGAAAGTAGTTCTTCCTATAGGTCCTGCAAACAAATTAATGTTTTATTTGCAAGAAAGTCTATTACAGCCTTCAATCTATTGAGACACTAAGCATTCTGGTAGTGGTAATTCTATTGGGGATAAAGCCCAATTGTATATTTAAAAATAAGGAATCAAGTCTTACGTAGTGTGTAATTTTTCATAAAGACTCTATTCCTATAGAACTAGAATAGTAGAATAGAACGATTCATGATAATCGTATTTCTGATTTGAAAATAACTACACAACAGAGATTGAAATAGAGATTAAAAATGGAAACATCTCGATGTGATTTTTAGAATTGAATGTTTGTGATTTTTGTCATTGTTATAACGATACACATGTATCTTTTTAGAGGGTTTAATTATGTATTTGAGACAATTTGTAAATCTCAATTGTATTGAAATTATATTAACATTTTATTAAAATTTGTATTTTTGAATCATTTGATGGAATCCAGATGAATGTATAACTGTTGATATAGGACCTAGTCCTATCTTTCTGAGTCTTGTGAAGTCTTTAGTCCCAAAAACAAGATAGGACTCCACATTTGTGGATTTTGGGCTCTCTCTAATGTTTTCCTAAAGGAACGTAGAGTCCAACAAGTCTTACAGGACAAGAGGGGTGATCGATAACGCATCTGCAGCCGGCACTTTTCCTTGGACATGTACACATCATCTTGGGTAACAAAGAAGAATAAACGGCGAACGACACAGAAATTGCTCGAAAACGCCATTCCCACTCTATTTGTCCACATTCCGCCACCGGTGAGTCAAGTGTCCGGATTTAGCTTTAGGCCTTGTGGTAGTGTGTAGGTAGCCAAATGGATTAATTGATATTGTAGGTGTTCTATCCCTTGTAATAATTTCGATATGGATATGAGTGTATAGCTTTTTGAATAATGACATTTATCAATATATTCTTTTTCGATTTCATAACACACAAACGAATTGTATATATATGGGAACAGGGAACTGTGCTGTATTGAGCATTTTTCAAGTATTCTGTTGCCTTACATGGCTATTTTTAATATTGGCATTTCATTATCAATCATTAATTTACCTTTACAACTTCTTGACTATCCCTTGAATCTGAAGCAAGAACATTCTACATCCTTGACGTGGTCGCAGTTATCAACCACTTCTAGCACGTATCAGGTAATATTACTAGGCTAATCCGCTACAGACTTGTTTTATGCATGTCAAGTAATAGTTTTATTCTATCGTTTTATTATTTTACCGAATGTTTGGTTAGTGCTTTCCAATTGATATACACCTTAGTTATCGTCCACTGGTGTTTGTTTTCAGTTATAATTAGTGTTATCCATACTAATGCAAGTACTGTCTTTCAGGGAGATGCTGAAGCGTCCGCCACATCTACAACGTTTCTAGATGTTCTTCACCAGCAGGAGGTATGGATACTGACAGCTCCATCGTTTGATTGTTTTACACAATGTTTCATTCATGGTTAGCGGTTGATATGTACCTGTGCTGTCGACCCCAGGTGTGCATTATGTTTTCACTATTGTAATCCTCACTAATGCAAGTACTATGTTTCAGGCAGTTGGAGCGTCAACCCCTGCACTTGATGCGGAGCCTGACATTCAAGTAATTCCAGGGGAAGTGGAAGCGGGACCATGCTTTTCCGAATCGGCGCAACAGCTTTCGGAAGTGCGCACTACATTTGCAACATCCATAGATATTCTTCAGCAGCACAAGGTATGGATACTGACAGCTCCATCATGCGTGATCATATAACGTGATTCCATTTGCTATACTTTCTTCCCTATTAACGCAAGTGCTGTGTTTCAGGGAGACGACGGAGCTTCCACTACAATCACAACATCCCATTTAGATGATGCAGATGTAAATAAATCGGAGAAATAACTCGATGAAATGTGATCATATTTAGATTTTCCTTGATTCTTTTAGACAATGCATCATTTGTGGTTATCTCTTTATATGTACCTGTGCGTTCGACCCCAAGTGTGTGTTATGTTTCCAATATTGAAAACCATACTAATGCAAGTACTGTGTTTCAGGGAGATGCTGATGCCTCCTCTCCAATACAACCATTCATGACAGTCCATGCAGAGCCAGAGGTATGGCTACGGACAGCTCCATCAAAATAGATCACTGGTCGAATACTTGTCGTTTGATTGTTGCACACAATGTTTAAATCGTGTTTGGCTATTGAAATGTACCTGTGTGTTCCTCCTCATGTGTGTTTTATGCTAACAATATTTTGATACATAGTAATGAAAGTACTATGTTTCAGGGAGACGATAGAGCCTCATTCCGTGCTGTCTATGCGGATACAGAAAATATAGTCGTTGCAGCGCAAGAGGAAGGGAGGACATGCGGAAACAAATCGGAGCTACAGCGTGCAGATGTTGAAGGTCGAGTCAAAAAAGTTGCAAAGAAAAAAAAAACAAAAAAAGGTTAGTTACAGTTAATAACTTTAAAAAAATGTTTGTGCTGGGGACTATTGTATGTTTTTTTCCAGTCAATTGGACTACACTTTATCTTGTGTTTAAACTGAACATCCCTTTTCCAATCTCTCCTCTAGTTACCAGTGGGTGTCAGAACTATGCATACACAGACAGTGAAGCGAATGAGAGCTGTTGCTTGCCAGACCATGTACACTATGGAGGAACTATTAATTGAGGCGAGGCGTGTTCAGGCTCGAGTTGCTCATGTCCAATGGCCAGAACATGAATTAACTGTGTTTGGAGAATACAGCAAAGTTGCATTGGACCATTGCTACAGTGCGACCACACCACCACAAGATGATATTGAATGTATTGAAGATAGCTCTGAAGTAGTTGCAGATCAATTCACACAATCTACACCCGCCAATAAATTGCCACCCAAAAACATGTCAACATTGTTGTGTTCTCCCATCAATGTTTAAGTAGCAGATGTCGAAATGACAGACAATGAACCAGCCGCAGCATCCATAGACGCATCAGAACTTGATAGCAGCGATATTACTTTTCAATGTGTTGAAATCTCTGCAACGTCACAGGCCGAAACAACGTTGACGCAGGATGACAATCTAATGAAAGAGAGCAAATACATTGTATTCGACAGTTGTTTGATGTAAATTATAAGTATGCTGAAATGTGGGCATTCAGTTAGAGGGAAAGTATGTGGGAAGCCATCGATTAATGTGACTTGTCAAATAAAAGGCAGTAACGTCAAAATAAATGCCGTCTGTCGATTAAATCATAGGTTCTCATGGTCTGCACAAACGATGCTGGGGAAAATGCCAGCAGGCAATCTACTGTGTGCAGCTGCATCACTTTTTAGTGGCTCCAGTTTTAGAAAGTTAGAGGCTTTCTTTCAGTTTGTGGGACTCCATTTCATTTCTAAATCGCTGTACTACATATACCAACGTGATTATCTGTTTCCGGCCATTAGTGATGCTTGGAAAAGTGAACAATTGTCTCTAGCAAGTACATTCGAAGGGAAACGTTTCAGGCTAGCCGGCGATGGACAGTGCGACAACCCTGGATTTTCTGCCAAGTACTGCACCTACCACTTTCAGGACATGGATAGTAAGAAAATTGTGAGTTCGGTGGTCGTGCAGGTAACACAATGTACATCCTCAGTGGCCATGGAGAAACTAGGATTTATAAAATCAGTGGAATATCTACATTCAAGGGGAATGCACATCGACCTCATAGCCACGGACAGACACGTTTCAATTGCCAAGACAATGAGAGAGCAGTTCCCGCTTATTAATCATCAATTTGACGTATGGCATCTTGCTAAATCAATCAGTAAGAAAATCTCGGCTGCAGGAAAAAAAAAAAGGTTTTGAAAGTATTTTGCAGTGGTCCCAGTCTATCACCAACCATCTTTGGTGGAGCTCAAAAACTTGTGAAGAGTCAGTGGAAATACTATTTGAAAAATGGCGGTCACTGATGCACCACTGTACCAACAGAAAACCTACATTTCCACCAATGTGAACATGGCCCTTTGTCCCCAGAGGAGGCAAGGAAGAAGTGGTTGATTCCATCTTCACCGACACACAAAGCCATTGAGAAGATTGTTTTCGACAAAACTCTATCAAGAGATTTGAGAGGACTGACAGAATTCTGTCACACAGGAGATTTGGAGGTGTTCCACAATATGTGCCTAAAGTACAGGCCAAAGCGCTTGCATTTTAGCTTTCAGGGCATGAAACATCGCACTCTGCTAGCGGTCTTGGCCCATAACAGCAATGTCGGACGTGAACAATCTAGGACTAGGGGTAAAGTAAGGATGCCTCGATACACTAAGGTGTTTTCAAAACGAAGTAAGCAATGGGTGATCAAACCAGTCTATGATGAAATGCAGTTCGACTTTGTGAAAGGCCTTATTGTTGCTGTGTTAGAGAAACACAGATGTGGAATTTTGGACGTTTCTGTGCAGAGCAGTGATCAATTGCCACCGAACATTGCAACTGTGCCATGTCCACCAGAAGCACAGCTGGTTGTGAAGTACAAATCCCGGTTTAAATAATTGCAATACGATTGTCTTTTTGTAAATAAATGTTATTGTACAGTGTACCTGTAACCCTAACCCCTACCTTCACCATCATGGGTGGCGAGCAAGCTGGGTGTCATCTTTGAATTCTGTCTATTCACCTCATATATGTGTATGTATATATTTTTCTCATGTCTCATCTCATGTAAATGCTGCGCACTGTTGCGCACTGTTAACGGAAGGGAGGCTTGCGTATTGCAAATAATGAAACAAACAAACAATAAATCTCAACTCCTGTGGTACTTTATACTTTCCCTGACCTTCCGCCAAAAATTAAATGTCTCCATTTGGGCTGCAAAGCTCGCAGACAACGGGGACAAAATTGGGGGCCTTAGAACGCGCCAAGCGGGCCGTGGCATTTGGGAGAGAAGCCAGTTCGCATTTGCACATTGTGGCGCACTACATAGAGGGATTCTAAACTTCAAGTTCTCACAGATGCCTTTACTACGGGATGTTGCAGATAAAGAATGCGAAGGACAGCGGCTTTGATTTTCAGCTCAGAAGAGGCCCCCAAGTCGCACTGGAAGTATAAGGGTCTATTGTTTTTTGACCTTGAGACAGGGACCATGCCGAAAGAACTTCATTTGAAGGGGGTGCGCAATAACGTAAGAGACGATAAGGCAGAAAATTCAGAAACCAGACCGAGTTTCATTTTAGTTCAGTATACGAAAAATCGTTGTCAAGAGAACGGTCCGTTTTACAGACTGCATTACGCAGAGACACAATGGAAATTTCAAATATAATGTGAGTAAATCTTTAGACGCTTTTATACCGGATTGAAGAATTAATGAATGGATGCATGAATAAATGAAGAGCTAGGAAAAGCAAGGAAAACGTGTTCGTAGTTGGCACATGGGCATGCAGGTCCACTGGTCTCACCGATCTCGGTCCTTGGCCCAGCCACTTTTCCCTGCACTGCCTACCTGCACTACGGGACTGTCTCTGTATCCTTCAGCCCCTTCTCCCGGCATTTACCTTGCACTTGCCACCAGCTGGCCCCATTATTTATCTTGTATTCTACTAACCATGTACAGCACTTTTAGCCCCCTCTCCCCTTTCCCATGCGCGACCTCAAAGACACCTGGCCTAATAGGATCGTTGTCTGTCTGCCCTTGTCCCCCCCCTGCCTCGTTGCGCCTTGAAACACTTGTGTATAGGCGCGTTACAAATGCCATATCGTATCATTCCACACGCATGTAGACTGTCGTTTCTCATTGTGTGTTGGCCTCGATTTATTTCGTTACTTTTCACATTGATTTTAGAGCCGAACATACTCCATTGAACTATCCTTGCAGGCAAATAGTTTCTGATCGGCCGTAATAAATAAAATGAGTAATATTAATGAAGATCGGCTGGCGAGACTAATTATAATTATTTTGTTTTCATAACAGGTATTTGCTCCCCTTCTGCTACTGTCATCGGTTTGAGACACCAGCAGACGGATTCTTCAATAGACACCTGCAGCTTCGTGTGAACAACTGGAGCATGTTAACCATATTATGGGACGATCGCCAAGGGCCCACATGCCCTTACGCTGTACTAGAAGCAACATATCAACCTTTACGGTGGACTAGTGCCTAGTTGATGGAACAGCCTTGCGGTTCACCGTGCTTCCAAAGTGCTTCTTTTAACGAAAAGCAACACCCTGTGTACCATAAAGGAGCAGCACGTGACTCACAATAACATTTTAAGGATTTGCAGATACAGATAAAAGAAAATAAATGTCTTTCGGAGTTCATATGGCAATTGCTGAATATTCTCTAAACATTTACTGTCAAATAAATGTACTTTACCAAATGTACCGTGTTGCTGTTTGATTTTAAAGTACAGTTTCATATTCCGAATTGTGGCGCGCTGTGCTGTGAGATGGTCTGTGTTGGTTTCCGGGTTCTGTGTGGAGTCGCGTAGAAGACGACTGGGCGCACTTGCCTATGCAGCACAGAAACGTCACGGAGAGAGGCGGGGAATATGAATGTTTTGATAATGTCAGGCTCAGGGGCAGGGGATTTGATTTAGTGCCACAGAAGCAGGTCAGCCAGGGCGATGCGACAAGTGATAGGATTATCACAAAATGGCGGCTCTTTGGTGCCTGTTTTCGCTTGCGTTTAATGGACGAAAACTCGGGTAAGGTCCATAGGAAAGTTTTCTAAAATCGAGCCACTTAGGCTTAAAAAAACATGGCCGACCCATAGGGACAATAAAACATTTTACTGGACCATGCCTTTAAGCTTTCCGCATTGAGCCTCAGCGTAGCTTGCCAATAATGTATTATTATTGGCAATTCTAGTTGAGAATGCTGCAGAGGTGGTGATTCTCTTGGCCAGGGCATAAAGCTTCTTCCCCTCTTTATCTGGGGGTGCCTCGCTGGTAGACAGTGGGACCCCAGCCCTCTTCCTAGTGTTGGTCACCACTAAGGAGTCCGGGATTGAATGACCCCTAATATATAGTGGGTCTGACTGAGAGGGTGAGAACAATTTCTCAATTCTCGGATTGACCCCTCTCACCAGTGCCGGAGTGGACAGTGAGGGGGTAATACGTCTCAACTGAGGCGAGGATGGGAATGGTTTGGCTAGTGGGAGGTTTTTCCTTGATAATCCTTTCCACAAAGTCAGTATCTGGGGTGACCTCCCCAGTTTTGAGTTCGAAATGTGCTGCTGCCTTCTTCAGTAGCGCATTGAAGGTGGGCTGATCATCAACAGGCGAAGGGTTCCTGACTGGTGTAGTTTCAGTAGACCTGATGACTATACTGTCTGTGTCTGTAGACCTGGCTGGTGACTGCCAGGGATTTGGGTCACCCTCGCCTATGTCCTCCTCGTACCCCTCCTCACCTATGTTAGTGTCCTCATGAAACCCTTCTTCTTCTTGTTGGTCTTCTTCATGAATGAACTCATCTTCCTGCTGGAAGTGAGTGTCCTCCTCAGTGAGGTCGTAAGAGTCCATGTCTTCCTGTATGGGGTTATAGAACCTTGGATATTTAACCCTTGGACTCTCTTGAGGTGCCTCCCTTGGTCTCTTGGGTGCCCTATGTTCTGGGCTGGCCATGAACCTGTCTATTTTATCCATACAGGACTGGAACTTCTCTAAGGTCCGCTGAGGTAGGCCAGAGCGGTCTGGGAATGAAAAATGATTTTCTTCTCCCTGTAGTTGCCTGGTTCTGTCCCATAACGTCGAAGAAAGTGAACCTTCGCCTTCTGAGAAGCCTTCTCGCAGGCTTGGGCTTTCCGTCGACGGCGGGAGCTGTCCTGCGCCTTCTGCGTTTCTTTGGCCTTGTGCGCGGTTTTCGGCGTATCGCTCGCCGTCCGTCTGTGGCCGTCTTTAGTGGATATACGCGCGAGGCTATCGGCGATCATTCTCTCTGCCGACGGATCGGTCGCTGTCGCGCTAGGTAACGTCGAGTCTTTACTGGCAACGTGAGCACTCTTACGAGGTGCGTCGCCGGAGGATTTGGTGTTAGCGCCGTTATCTTTAGAATGCCCGGACGCCTGTCGCGGAAGCAGTGGTGGGGAGGGCTGACGATCCTTACAGTCGACGGAAGACGCCGGTGGACCAGACGCCCCCGTTGGCGCTATGGCTGCCTTCGTCTTCGACGAATGCGTGCTGGGGGGTATGTGTTTTTGTGCTTTTTTGTGTGTGCGTCCTTGTCGCCGGGGTGTTCATCCCCATAAAATGGGCGTGAGCCGGGCTTGTCGGGCTGGGGACGGACGAGGAGAGTGAACGCTCCTTTGAGAGGTCTACAACCTCCGTTACGGGGGCCATGTAATCACTGTCATCACATTCGGCGGCAGCGGGCGAGGAGTCAGACCTAGACATGGCGTAGGCTGCCCACCTTTTGACCCTGCGGTCCTTTAACGTTTTGGGCTTCAGTAACTTACAGGCCACACAGCCGTCCTCCTGGTGTTCGAGGTTGCAAGCAACGGCTGCACCATTTGTGCTCGTCTTTCCAGGTATATTTACCCTTGCAAAGCGGGCAAAACTTAAAGGGCGTCCTCTCCATAGCTGAGTGCCAGAAGTGTGATTACGACCTCGGAAGAGAGGGGAAAGAGACAGGCATTCTCAAAGAGAAAAGAAAGACCACACAACCCCACTCTCCCTACTGTGTAAGGCCGGCGAGGACAGGCCACGTGTTCGGCAGCGCCGAAGGATGATCTCCGCTCGTCCTTCTGTCCAAGATCTTGCTCGGCAGAGAAACAGCTCTGCGTCGAGGGAGGGATCTATGTTATTAATATTAATAATAAACGACCAAAGGTCGAAGGAATGATTTGGCAATGTCTCTTGAGGAGCTCCGCATAAAGGCGACCAGTAACTGGGCGGAAAAAGACAATCTGAGGGACCTCGACGCGTGAGGGATTGTGGGTACAACGCACGTCACTATAGGGATAGTGTTACAGACACGCCTTGTTGACGTCCCCTTTTCGACTATGAAAAACAAAATGCAATACTCCGCAGTGACCACTGGATGTCGGACCTATGCACAGCATGTGATTCTAAGCAGATTAACAAACATCAGAAACTGCTTTCTGCTCGCTCATACTACAGATCAAGAAGCCAAAGACCCCTAGCTCGTACTACACTTCTGTCCAAAAAAGTGGAGGAACTGTCCTTGTTAAACGTATTGATGACCATAACATCCACTGCCTGCAACATGTAAAGGGTACCCTAAACCCTCTGCCGTATATTTTGTTTATAGTGGTAGTGGCTGCCTTCAAACTACCCAACCTATTCCTGGTTTGACCAAATACACAGTAACAATTGTACGCCACAAAACGAAATGCAAACTGACACTATGATTATATGGCCCATATTAATATGACTAGGACAACTATTTAGCCAAATGCTACACTGCCAAACATGAGCCTCTAGCCAATTGTATTTGGATACAACGTTTATTTAGCCATTACTACCTACTATATGACTTTCTAGCCAATTGTATTTGAATACGTTTATTTAGCCATTACTATCTACTATATGACTTTCTAGCGAATTGTATTTTGCACAAAATGTTTACTTAGCCATTAAAACCTAATATGACTTTCTAGCCATTTTGTATTCTGGCTACAAAGTTTACTTAGTTTATGTTGCCTTGCCCAAATGATTATCTAGCTCATACCACTATGCTCGTTTAACCCACTGCGCTAAACCCTCACCAACCACCTCCCTTTCATACCGACTCACACCTCCCTATGCACCCAACGCTCTCACAAATGTTTGCCTTCACAATCAAAGCATTTCCCTCACAACCGCGCCAACACACACCCTACACTTGCTCCTCATCTATTATTCTCACTTCCTCTTGGATCATGCTCCCCTCACTCACTCGCATACCGCCAACACCTCCACATCACCTTGCCACCTCAACCTTCACATAATCCAACATCCAGAGTCCTCACCTTCCCAACGACAATGTCCACACCCCTCCTTCACAACAGACTTAAGCCTCAGAGCACGCACAAAACCCAGCTCTCGCCCCTCCTCTCCTCTCTTCTCTTCACACACCTGAGAAACAACAAACTTAGCTCTCGCACACCCTTCACACTAGAACACACAATACTACCACACTCCTCCCAGACGCCCAACCACCCACTCACCTCCAATACACCCCTCAAACGCTCTTCTACCAACAACAAACTCATCTCCCATCCAGGACAAGCCTCTACCTCTCCCACCTGCTCCAACACCACAAACAACTCCAATCATGCCCCCAAAACGACAACTTCCAATTCTACTCTCAAATGCACCCTCATAAACGCACGCTCCCTCCATGCACATACACATGCACTAGAGATTAATTATCTCATCACAGCCCATAACCTAGACTTATTGGCGATCTCAGAAACATGGCTCCATGAGGCATCTAGCCCCGCCATCTCTCTTGCCCTCCCTCAATGATACACCATCATCAGAAAAGACTGTAAAACAACCAAAGGAGGTGGCGTAGCCCTCATCTCCAAAGAATCAATTAGACAAGGCAATCCAGCCTGGGCCAACACTGCAGACCTCCTCTCAGCCAAACTAACAGTTTCTCCCAACTGCACCATAAACTTCGTAATCACATACAGACCCCCCCCCACCCCACTCCCTCAGACTATCAAAAACACCTACTCCAAATCTAAAAGGAACAACCTTAAGAACGTAACCAAAACAATTCTACTCTGAGACCTGAACCTTGGCCTACATGACCCTAATGACAAAGCTGCAACTGCTCTTGCAAAAGAGCTCACAGATGTAGGCTTCGCCCATAGAGTCTCAGAGCCCACCCACAATAAAGGATGCACCATTGACTGGATTGCGAACAACAACTGCTCTTCATCCATCACTAATATCTCTGCTCACCCATGGACAGATCACCATTGTGTCCTTTTTACCATCCCTAACAGCCCCACTACCAAAACCCCTTCGCCCGCCCCTTCTACCACAGCTAGAAGCTCTAAAAAAAAAAAACTCACATCGAACGACTTCCTTCCCCTTCTTGACACACCTGAGCTCAAACCACCATTTGTCAACAACCCCATTGCCCTGGCTAACATCTACGCCCACACCCTCAACTTAGCCATTGAAACCGTAGCTCCTCTGGAAAAGAAAAAAAAAATCCCTGCACACCAACTCATGGTTTACGGAAGAACTGTCAGCACTACGCATAGCCAAACGTCAAGCCCTAGCCAAATGGCAAAAGACACCTAATCAATCCACACTAGCTAACTTCAAAAACATCTCCACTACTTACAAAAAAAGCTATATTCACTGCCAAATCCGAATCATTTAACCTTAGAATCTCCACAGTTCCAAATCCAAAGAAATATTCTCAATATTCAAAGAGCTCATTACCCCCACCACCAGTCCTATTGAAATGGTCCAAGATGAAGTCTGGTGCTAAAGCATCCAATCTGCCCTCATAAACAAAGTCAAACTCCTACAGGAAACGATTTTAGCACAGCACAATGCACTCCCTAAACAGAGCAACACGCACAAACCTATCCCACCAATTCCTCTACCAGAAACCTCTCTCTTCTCCTTCAGAGATGTCTCAGAAAAGGAAGTTGCCGACCTCCTCCTTCACATCAAACCGTCCACATGCAAAGCAGACATCTGCCCACCATCTATCATCAAAGAATGTTCCAACGCACTCACCGCCATCATCACAGCATTTATTAATGTGTCATTCTCTACAGGAATTGTCCCATTAAGCCTTACAGAAGCTTGGGTCCGCCCGCTCATCAAAAAACCATCCCTAGACCCCACTTGCCCCAACAACTACCGCCCCATCACCACCGTCCCTTTCCTCCTCAAAATCCTTGACAAAGCTGCCCACAACCAAATCCAACAATACATTGAATCGAACGCCATCCTAGGTAAGAGACAATCAGGCTTTCGCAGAAATCATGGCACAGAAACCGCCCTCCTAGATTCAAAAAACCAAATTACAAAATAATGGACATGGGAAAACCTGCCCTCCTGCTTCTCCTAGATCTCTACGCAGCGTTTGATCTTGTTGACCATGATATCCTAACCACACATCTTTCCAACGCAGCACACACTTTCAATGAAGCCACATCATGGATCACATCCTTTTTAGAAGGGTCACGAAAGTCTACTCTGACCAGGCCAATGCAGCTCCCACCACCATCCACTGTGGTGGGCCACAGGGGTCCTGCACAGCACCTACCCTCTATAATCTATTCACAAAACCTCTTTTTGACATGCTGGATTCGCTCGGCATAGCCTACACGAACTATGCCAACGATACCCAGGTCCTCCTCCCCCTCACCGGGTCATAGGACCAAGACGCAGCTGCCCTCCTTCAAATCTACACCACCATCCAAACTTGGATGGCTGCAAATGGCCTATGCCTAAACGGGGACAAAACTGAGATCCTCCTCCAAGGCCCCAGAGAAATACTGCCCAAACTCAATTTGAAATACAACCACTTCACAATTGACAACACCAACATACCTGTCTCCACTTCAGTCAAGATCCTTGGAGTCCACATCGACTCAACCCTCTCGATGACACGCCAGGTCAGTGCAATTGCCTCTGCCTCGGCTCACACCACCAAACTAATAAATGCCATAAAACCCTTTCTCCCCACCCAAAACAGGCTTTCCATCGCTCGAGCCACAATAGGAGCCAAACTTGACTATTGCAATGCCATTTTGGCAGGCACTTCTGGAAAAAACTTTCAAAAACTCCAAACAGTGCAAAACAACACGCTGCGCACAGCCCTCTCCATACCCCAATGAGACCACATCTCCCAGATCAGATGAGACGCTCATTGGCTCCCATTAAAGGAGAGGATCAACTTCAAGATCCTCACCCTTACACACAAATGCCTCACTCTGCCCCTTCATACCTATCGGAAACCATACTCAAGAACATATCGACACGCCCAAAAAGAAGCCACCACGCCAACAAACTTCTAGTCCCATCTGTCAAAAGAGCAAATGCTGGAGGCATTGGATTCCTGTACATTGCACCCAAACTTTAGAACGCCCTTCCCAATTCTCTCAGAGCTGAACCATCATTATCCATCTTTCGCAAATCCCTCAAGACCACTCTATTTAACTAGCCACTGCTGGCCCTCTGAGCCCTCTTGCAGTCTACAGTCCAACCTGTAATGCTGAATAGATTCCTATTGTAACCACCTTCCCATGTCATTTTAACAGTGTAATCACCTGTAGGAAATGAAGTTATGGAATTCTAATCGCCATTTAACCATGAAGCGATACTTTGCAATGTATCTTATGCCTGCTATGTAACAATGAAAAGTCTTATCCTATGTAACCAGTAAGACTTCATGTAACAGCGCCACGATGCCCAAGGGCTGTTGCGTGCTTTAAATAATGCGAATAAAAAGACCAATACTGGTGGCCACCGCTTGTGATGCCACATAGCCACCAAATAAACATTCTAATACATTTTTTTAATCAAATGAAATCCTGCTCTGCTCAACTGCCATCTTGTATCTGGGTGTTGGGCTCCCCCTGGGCATTCTTCTAGGCTGTGCATGAAATTAAGATCTAAAAAGAGTAACAATAAAAGCAATGTTTCAGAGATGTGAATGTCCTACGCCCAATGTAATGCCTGTGACTAAGTTACATAGGCTAGGGCTCAAGTGTGGGGGGTTGGGTGGCCAGGGGCCATCCCCCGCTCCTGGATGCAGGCCCAGGAGGCATCATATGGGGTGTGCAGGGATTCCGTAGGACCAACATTCAATCCATAGCCTCATGTGTATAGCAAGTGCCCCAGACACAAGAGCTATAGTATTGCTGGAAAATGTTGAAAACGCAGGTGGTCATGAAGCAGAAGCGAGCCCTTCACGGACCCGCTGGGGTAGGTAATCCATGAGCTGCATCATGCCTCTAATGAGTCCAGTTTTAAAAGTCAGAGGAGCTCACAAGTGCTTCTCACAGCATCCCCAGGAACCTGCTTGTACCAGTCTGAAAAGTTTAGCTGTTAACAGGAGGAAATCAGAAACTACCATGCCCAGCTTCAAAACAGACAGCCCAGTGGCCGTCGGAAAGCGTTGCCAGAGCAAAGGCTGCTATCAAACTTGTTTCCAAGATGGTGGAGATACACTTTGTAACTTCAGGGAGCTATGCTGCATGCCTGTGCTAGTCAAGTGAGGTGGCCTGCTGTAACTATTGCTGTGTTAACCGGGACGACTTGCTGGTTGAAGTACAGGAAGTTGTTCTCACCTTATTGGTGTTGATCCTGCAGATAAGGGTATATAGCAAGGATGTATGCGATTGCTTCGGAAATATTTGACTTAATGGAGATTTCACCGAAACCATTTCACCAAAAGCAAAACCTACTTTTTTTTTATAATGTGGGGGAGACCCCACAAAGTCCCCCTGACCACTCTACCATAATTTATACCCTTACCCTCACTCCACTCCACCGATTATGCATTACACATATACCAGTTCCCCCATTTCCTATTGGGGAAATAAATTCAGTGAAATCTCAGTTGAAATGGTATTCGAATAAATCTATGGTAAATTAACTGCAATGCCCTTTACAATCTCCCAGCTTTTGGGGGATCCAAGATGACCACCATCCCGTGAGGACGCACATCTCTGCTCCGGCGAGAAACGGAAGGTGGAAATTTGCGGTGCACACCTACAAACTCTGATTCTTAGTATATCCTGGTAATTCATTTGCCTGTGAAATTCGGAAAACAAACGGATTGGGATACATCCCGCCTCTGGCAATACAACTGGCGGACAATGTTCTCTGCGCAACACATCTCCGAACGGAGTCAAGATCCGACCGCGATCGAGAATGGGGGAGGACCTGGCGACCTGCACCGGTGCGGGGCGAGTGCCAAAAACGGCGGGGAAACAACAACGGCAGCGGTTCCGCAGCCCAGGCTGAGAGTGAGCGCCCCCCCTCCGGAAAACCCGCCCGTGGCTTGGGAGTATGGCAGCGACTGGAGAACCTTGCGCCGGATAAACATCGGGTTGTCCCCGAAGTTCATTGGAAAGTACGTGGACGGCCTCACAGGGGAACCCCTAAGGCATGGGGAAATACGATAGAACCCCCCCACGCTGCGTTGCACCGGTGGCCCGACGGCTCTCTGAAGGGAAAACGCCGGCCATTACGGCATAACAAAACGAATATCTACACGCCGCCTCTTACCTGCGGCGGACCCGGGAACTTAAGTGCGGGCACAACTTGCACCTCAATATTTGCATGGCCCCTCCTAGCGCTAGTGGAAGAGTGAGGAAAGCGGGGACATCTGAACTGGCGGACTCGTGGGACCACTACCCAGCACAATATTTGACAACCTAACGGGCGGCAACAGACACACCGCGGCCAGAATGCTCCGCTAGAGCGACCGAAGCCTAAACCTAACCTGGTTTCTTGGAAGAGCTTGGCTATGCTGGTCAGGTCTAACATGGCGACATCTTTTTCAGAAATAAGTAAGAGATGTTCTTTTCTCTACAACAAATTCAATGCGGTCGCGTCCCCTTGGGGAGTGGTTTAGCCAAGTGAGAACCACACCTGAATGGTTTAAATAAAAGGAAAAATCCCAAGTTGAGACTGCGCCCAGTTTGTTCAACAAGTGTTATTATATTGATGCCCTTTGCGATGACACGTGTTTCGGTCCCTTCTTGGACCTTTTTCAAATCAGGGCTAATTTTATATATCAAACAAAATGAGTGGTCACAAAATTATGAAGATTAGTTCCAAAATAGTATAAAAGCAAGAAAAGATGAAAGTAACAAAAATGTTCATTCACATGTTAAACCAGTTATAACAAAGGGTGATAAATCAGAACAAGCCATAAAAAGTAGCAACAATTAATAAATCAAAGTAAACCAAAATACCAGACAAAAAATGGAGTGGGGAAAAGGGAGGATTGTGGGGGGTCAAGAGATAGGCAAAACCACATTTTTGTTAGTCAATGTTACATGTAGTGTCACATCATCAATCAAGGAAAATTAAACTTAGGTTGTCTCTTTTTACCTTGTTTTCATATGTACTACCCCTTAGGGTTAAAGCAAATAGTAGGCTCTCTTCAAATCTCGGGTTAGATCCCTTCGTAAAAAATACAAATCAAACAAATATATCACCTCCAATTGTATGCGCTCGATCACCATAGATATCACCTCATACTGTGAGATAGTATAAATTAATGTACTTAAATATCTGTTACTTAGAGTGCCTTATTAATAATACTGTGCGTTATCCATCTATTTTATACATTGGTTTATGAGAAAGTAATGCCCTTTCCTTATTTTTCCGTATTTTAATCCTTATACAAAGGTACTTATTCACGTTTGTTGAGTCATTCTTAACTAGCTCTCTTTTCTGGTTTAAAAAATGTTCTGATGAAAAATACCCGTGCGAGCGTTAACGCCGTATATGGCCCGACAAGGCAAGTCTTTCCAGATCTTGCTCGTTAGATACAACTACTCATTCTAGTTTATAAATCCTTCTTAGCTGACTTAGTATATGGCTTCAAAAGTGTTTTAAAACAGAAAGGAGGGGCTCTGCCGGAAAGTGGGCCACGCTGCCAGCACGACATTAGCCACCGCAGATGCGAGCAAAGCAGGCAAGAGCCCCAGAGGCGCTTGGAATTTGGGAGCTGCTGCCACTTGACTCCAAATTACTGGTACCCCACAAAAGGACTAATCTGCGAAGACTGTCGCTCCTGAGGGCTAAAAACAAGGCCACACACTAGCCATAAGCATCTGGGGATAACAACGGGTCAGACTACAACCCACACATCGGATGCACGACACAGATGCCAGGCACTAAACAAAAGAGCACAACTGTAAAATCCAGATCCACGGCGAAGGGGCAAAATGGGCAGCTAGAATTGTACTAGAGGCAACCTCAGGAGGGAACATAACACAGGGTTCACGCTGAGGACCCAAACACCGCCACAAACAAAATGGATACCACCACGATGGCGTTAAATAAGGAGAATTTACAGGAATGCCTGAGTGGTATGGAGTATAGAATGATGGATTCGCTCCAGACCCACTTAAGCACAATTCGAGAAGACCTAAAATCCTCCCTGCAGGAGGTGAGAAAAGACATGGTGGCGCTGGGGGAAAAGAGTGGACGTTGCAGAGAGGGGTCTCTCGGAGATGATGGAATATCTAAAACAAAATAGTATCCTCCTGGAACAGATCGCCAGAGCAACGCACAACTTAGAATTGCAAACGGAGGACCTCGAGAACCGATCTCGAAGGCCTAACATACAGGTCAAAGGCCTGGACACAACGATCCGGGACAAAGATCTCAAGGACACAATGCAGCAGTGCTTCAGCAGCATGCTCAATGGCATCCCACCTGAGGACATACTCATTTACAGAATACACATAGTGGGCCCAAAACGAAACGACCCCGGAGCCAGGCCAAGAGATGTGCTAATGGCAATGACCTCATATCTAATGAAGGAGGAAATACTACGAGCAGCTCGATCTCGACAAAGTCACCATTAATGGTAGCCAAATCCAACTGTTTCAAGATTTGGCACTCTCTACACTACACAAAAGGAGATTGATGCAACCAGTTACGAGAGCGCTGAAGGCTAGAAACGTCACATACAGATGGGCATATCCCTTCGGATTGCAATTCACATGGGAGGGCAAATCTCACCGGATCTCCACATGTGAAGAAGGAATAAATCTGCTGCAGCTGGGAGACGAACCCCAGAAAGGTATGGAGACATGCCAACTGACAAAAGGGGATGGCCCCAGAAGATGGGAATGGTCCTCAGACACCAGGTGACGGTGAGAAAGATACTCCGCACTAAGAGGCTCCAAACCAAACTGCACTTTAAATGGAATACATTTGGCAAAACAACAATGGTGAGGACACCCAAGAACCCGGAACGGAGTAGAACCTGTTGGTAATTTTAAGAGCACAGCGAAAGGTAAAAAGGAGAGGAGATTGAAACAAGCTTGGACGGAGAGGGAGAGGAAATCTTGCAAACTACAACCGGGAATAGATATGCCCTGGCAAATAACCAAGGGGACGCTGGGGAAAACAAGGGACCCAACGCTTTGGGGAGAACCCGGAGAAGGCGTACAAACTCCTTGGTCCCAATATTGAGAGGGGGAAACAAGTTGGGAAGTTTATGGTTGATTTAGTTTGGTTATGTTGGGATGGGTTGGAGGCATGGTTGGCGACTACACGATGCACACTATTCAATGTTAATGGAGGGCTCATTGACAACGAGGAAATCCCTATACCAGACCTATGTCTGAATTAACTGTTATGACCCTGAACGTACAGGGCTTAAACTCGCCAGTGAAAAGACGTAGTATACGAATGCGGTTAGTGGAATTTCAGGCTGCAATAGTTTTCCTACAAGAGACACACCTGCTCACGATAGAAGAGAAAAGAATGGGCCACAAAGCATTTCCCAGACAATACTTTGCCTCCAGGAAAAAGGGGAAAACTAAGGTGTTTTGCGATTCTTTTGGGCGCTAAACTACCATTCAAGAAAAGGGTGGTATACTGGGACAAAGAAGGTAGGTTTCTTCTACTCAAAGGGGTCTTACACGAGCAAACATACACACTAATAGCATTATATGCCCCGAATGACAGACCAGACCTATTCCTGGGTGACATCTTGCTGAAACTGGGGAGTTGGTGCAAAGGGCAAATTATAATAGGGGCAGATTTTAACTGTGTGATGGACCCTACTATAGACAACCCCCCCCCCCATACTGCAGCAGATGGAAGGAATAGACAAGCACTGGGTAAACTGTTAGACCTAGGAGTAGTGGCGACATGGAGATTTTTCCATGGAATGGAAAGGGAATTCACTCACTACTCACCGGTACACAGGGGTTATTCAAAGATGGATATGATCCTGATTTCATCCACGTTGATCCCACAGATTGATAATGTACAAATAGGAGTACAATACCTAACTGACCATGCCCCAGTCATATTACAAATGCTCCCCATAAAAGAGATGCCCCGCACCCATCGAACCTGGAAATTGAATGAGAGCATACTTAGAGATGTCACCATTAGAACTCGCATAGAAACAGCACTGGACAACTACTTCAGAGACAACGTTAACGGCGACACAAACAGGGGAGTAATATGGGACGCAGGAAAGGCGATAATTCAAGGGGAATTCATATCACAAACCACAGCATACACACGGGAGAGAAGGCTACTTAAACAGAAACTTGAACTGGAACTGAGGGAAGTAGAAACACAACATAAGACTAAGCAAACACCCAAAACAGTAAGACACCTTCGCAAAGGTGAGAGCTCAACTCGAAGCCCACATGGCGGATCACACTGCACAATCTCTACTACGCACTAAACAGTCCTACTACTATGTACGCGGGGGTAAAGCTAACAAATTCATAGCAGCCAAACTCAATAAACAGAAGGCCCATAATTACCTAGTGAGTCTTAAGAACTTGGGAGGTGGGATAAGCACATCGGAGGACAAAAAGTTAGAAATCATGGAAAAGTTCCACTAAGGCCTCCTCGAAAGAGAGGAATTAGCCCTACAACTTCAATTTGACTACATGGCCAAAATTGCGCTCCCCCAGATAACCGAAGATAACCTTATCCTGCAGTCCCCTATAACGGCTCAAGAAATAAGCAATGCTATTTGCCGCTCAATAAGACACCCAGACCGGATGGGTTCAGAAACGTATATTACAAAACATTCAGAAACCAGCTTCTGGGCCCATTAACGAACCTCTAACTACATTAGGGAGACGGGGGTAGTCACGCCAGACATGGGGAAAAGCGACTACAGTTCTGATCCTTAAATCGGGAAAATACCCCACTGATTGTACGAGTTATATGCCAATATCACTACTTAATAGTGATGCTAAGCTATATGCAAAGATCCTGGCAACTAGGTTGGCACAAGTTCTACCCAAAATAGTTCATGAAGACCAAGCAGGATTTATTGTGGGGAGGCACACACAGGACAACATTAGACTTAGGAAACAGGACAAAACAGAAATTCTCCATAGCACCCCTGGATGGACACTGGGCATTTGATAGTCTGGACTGGGTATATCTGGCCCTAGTCCTGAAGAAATATGGATGCAACCCTATCTTCATAAGGATGGTCATGGCAAATTTCAAACTCCCCTCAACGTCGTTTATAATTAATGGTAGACCCTCCACAACAATACAAATTCGGAGAGGCACACGGCAGGGCTGCCCACTGTCTCCTCTTATATTCGCGATGGCAATGGAGCCAGTGGCATGTACAATAAGGCAGGATCCGGAAATAAAAGGGGTGTTAGCGGGAGGGACAGAACATAGAATAGCATATGCGGACGATATCCTGTTGTTCCTGAGGGACACTGCCATATCACTACCTAAAACCTTAGAAAGACTACGGGAATTTGCCAGGGTATCGGGGTTCACGATTAACTTTGCAAAATCAAAGACCCTGAACATAACTGAGGAGGAGGGGGTGGCTGAGGAAATGGCAGTACAATACCCACTAACCTGGGAACCCAAAGCTATAGAATACCTAGGTGTCCACTTAAAACCGGAATATAAACACCTGTATGGGGAGAACCTCCTTCCGTTGTGGAGACAATTGAAAGAGGACCTCTTGCGATGGGATGTCCAAGGACTCATGGTTCGCATGTATAGCCGCAATTAGGATGACTCTTGCCTCGCCACCTATATGTAATTAGCTCCTTCCTGATAAAGAGCCCCCTTAAAGCAAGCAGAACATTACAGAAGGATCTGGTTACCAGGTTCAGCCTTACAGGGGGGGGGGGGTTGGGGAATGAAATCGGGGCTCCCTGATGTGGAAGGATACATATTGGCAGCCCAGATGGCTCCTATGCTGAAATGGATGGGAAGAGGACGAACACAAGGGATGGGTAGGAATAGAGCAAGGAGTGACCAGTATCCCACTGGGGACACTACACGCACTACGGGCAGAGGCTAGGGGGCGGAAGGACACTTGCTGGAATCCACCCATGTTTCTCTAAAGACAGGGGACACGGCACTTAGGAAACAACACATCGCACCGGGTCTGAGCCCCTTTACCTCAATGGCACACAATCAGGATTTCTCCCCGGGTAAACAAGATCGATTCTGGACAAATTGGGGACAACGCCCGATCCACCTGAAAGATGTCTATCAGGACGGATCCCCACTACAATTCGAGGACTGCAAGCGGAAATTCCGTATAGGAGAAAAAGACAGGTACACATATATACAAATCAGGCACTGGATCCCCCAGGAAGGGGTCAAGAAAGCGGCCGTCAGAGCCCCTGTGGGATTATAACTCACTCTACAGGAGGGCCAAGGTCCCAAAGCAATAACGAGAATATATAAACTGTTAGACAAAGCAGGGCTTGAAAATCAAATTTCATGTAAAGACACGAGGGGGAGGGACCTGGGAGGCCCTATTAGGAAGAGGAATGGGGACAAATCTGGAGGAGGGCACAGAAAACATCCAAGTGCACCACAGTCAGAGAGGCCACATATAAAATAAACACTAGATGGTACCTAACCCCACAGACTACATAAAATGAATCCTGCATAGCCCCCGGACTGTTGGAGACAATGTGGTAATAGAGGGGACTTATACCATATGTGGTGGACCTGTCCGAAAGCCGAAATATATTGGAAAGAGATATTGGGACATATAAAAGAAATCACGGGGTGACAACTCCCATATGATCCAAAGGTAATATTGTTGGGAATCGCAGCGGAAGGAGTGTACGCTGAGACAGGTTAACAATGCAACTCTGATCACACAACTATTGAATGCAGCAAAACTAACACTAGCCCAAGGATGGAAAAACCCGGAGAGCCCAGTGATTGCATGCTGGTGGGTTAAAATATGGCATATTTTGGCAATGGAAAAAGTTTGGGCATTAAAAGACAATAGATACCAGAGATTTAGGGTGGTGTGGGATCCATTTATAGACTGTCACAGATAAGGAAGCTTACAGGCCAAATTTGATGAAGTCGATTCTGAACTACAGCTCCTTGGAGGAATAAAAGGGAAAGCGGACCCATAGCAATAACCAACATAATCCGGTAACGCTCAAGTCGCAACCGAACGGATCAACGGTGTAGAATGTGGAACCAGCCCAGTTGGGGGGAGAGAGGGGTGCAAGGGGTTACATGTTATTCATGTTATAATTAGGGATAAAAGGGGGGGGGGAGTTAGAATTGTTAAACTCATGAGCCTTTTATAAGACTGAGATGAGAACAATAACGAAGGGAAATGTTAAGAATGCGCTACACTTTCTCATATGCATGCCTGTAATTTGAGCCCTTGTGAAGAAAATAAAGTTGTAAAAAAAAAAAATATCTCCCAGCTTTTAAAGTTACCACTGGGTTCTCTGGCAAGAACAGTCCTGTTAATCCAGCTCCTCAGTTGAGTGTGCCTGATGTGGGGTGCTCTCAGAATGCACTTAAGTGCTAGGGATGCCCATTCTGCTTTATTACAGCCTGGTGGTCCCCAATCCCCCTCTTTTTCTTGAGGAAATTGCCTGTCAGAGGGGCTTGCCTCGAGTGCTAAGTGCAAACAGCACTTGTGGGAACAGAAGATTGGAGGGGCTGAAACCTTCGGGGGAGGTCAGTTTACAACAACTAAAGCTAACTGAACGGGGGGCAATTTGGGTGGAAACTAGTCCAGTTAAGACCCCTTTAGTCCCGTTAGTCCTGGTGGCTAAATTCTCTACTCGTCTTTTTTCTACTGGTACCCAAATGAAGAATTTGATACGCGGGAGGAGCTTTACCGGGTGTCAAAGGAGTCATGTTTGGGAATCTCAGCAAACTCGGCAGTGGACCCTATGACCACTGGAAATTTATTTATTTATTTATTTATTTTATTGCATTTGTTACTCGCCCAAACCCTTAGGTACCACGGCGATGTTACAGACAGCTTGGTTAAAAACATTACTTGGAAATTGCCAATCGGGCGCAGTACATGAGAATACAAAATAATCATACATGACAACTTTAAATGCAGGGCTTAAGTACAGTGATATTTCCTGGAGCATGGAAGGGGATTTTAGTCTTGGTTAAATAGCCACGTTTTCAGGGATTTCTTGAAACCTGAGAATGTTTGCTCATTTTTGATGGGGAGGGGAAGAGTGTTCCAATATGTGGGTGCGAGGTATTGGAAACTACTGCCTCCTGCCTTGGTTGTCTTGTAGCGGGGGATGGCTAGGAGTAATTGACTGTTAGATCTGAGGGGCCTCTTAGATACTTTTCTGGTGATGGCGTGGTTGAGGTAGATGGGGACACATGAGTGGATGCATTTGAATGTGACGCACAGGGCTTTGAACGTGACCCTGGCTTTGATGGGGAGCCAGTGATGGTTTCTTCTAATATTTGAGATATGATCTGACTTCCTTATTCCAAGGGCCGCCCGAAGGGCTTTATTTTGAATAAGCTGTAGTTTGTTTAGATTGGCTTTTGAGGTACCCAGGTAGAGTACGTTGCAGTAGTCGAGCCTGAATAAGATTAAAGCTCTTGCCAGCGTGATACAGTTGGTGGGTGTCAAGAATTGGCGACTGAGAGCAATAAGTTTTGCGGTGTAGGAGGTAGAGGATGAGAGGGCGTTAATGTGCTTGGTCAAGGTGAGGTTGGCATCTAGGTAGACACCTAGTGTTTTGACTTGTTTGAGTACTGATATGTTTGTGCCATCAATGTTGATGGATGAGTAATCAGGATGTAAGACTTCTATTTTGGATTGGGAGCCCACAATGAGAACCTCAGTCTTCTCATCATTGAGGCAGAGGCTATTTAGTGCCATCCAATTTTGGATTATGGCATATATTTTGTTGATAGTGTCGGTGTCTTGAGTGTAATCTCCCGATAAAGGGATGAGGATCTGGGTGTCATCTGCAAAGTTGGTGTAGATGACACCCATGTCGTCTAGCGCTGAGAAGAGGAGTTTAGTGTATGCATTATATAATGTTGGTGAGAGACAGGACCCTTGGGGGACACCAAAGGGTACTATGATTGGGTTGGCGGCTTCTTTACCTATGGGGACCCTGGAAGTGCGGTCAGCAAGAAAGGATTTGATCCAGGTAGTAGCTTCCGTGGAGAAGTTAAAGTCTTTCGCTAGTGTGGCACACAGTTTATTATGGTCTACTAAATCAAACGCTGCGGAGAGATCGAGTAGGAGGAGGATGCAGAGTTTTCCTGAATCTCTGATGGTATCCATCTGGATTTTTAAGTCAAGGAGCGCCGTTTCTGTGCTATGGTTGGGGCGGAAGCCTGATTGCCTCGTGCCAAGGAGGTGGTTTTGTTCGAGGTGAGTTTGGACTTGGTTGTATGCTGGTTTATCCAATATTTTGAGGAGAAATGGGACAGTTGTTATTGGCCTGTAATTAGTGGGCACCGTGGGGTGTAGGGTAGGTTTTTTCAGGAGAGGGGTGACCCAAGCTTCTTTGATGCTAGCTGGTACTAGGTTGGTATTGAAAGAAGCGTTCACGAAGTTGGTGATAATAGGGGTGAGGGTGTGGGCACAGGATTTGACTACTGATGCAGGGACAGAATCGCCTTTGCAGTTGGAGGCTTTAAGTTTGGTGATGGTGTCAAACACTACATTTTGGGATACTGGTGTGAAATGGAATGGGGAGCTGGTGAATTCCTGGTGTGGTCGATTTAGATTAAGGAGGGCAGGTTTATTGGCTAGTGATTGTTTTTTAGTTGTGATTTTTATTTGGAGTAGTTCAATTTTGGCTGTTAGTGCGTCTTGAATAGTGGTGCACCATTCCTTGCTGGGGATTGTTGGGTTTATGGCTGGGGTAGGGTTTTCCAATTCTTTTAAAATGGCAAACAATTCCTTGGTATCTGAGGTAGCATTGCTGATCCTATTATTGTACGCATTAGATTTATAAGTAATAGTAGCTGTTTTATAGGTTTTTATTATTTCTTGGTAGGCTTTTTCTGCCTCTGCAGTAGGATGCTTTCTGTAGGCATGTTCACGCGCGCGTTTGGTTCTTCTGAGGGCGATAAGGTCCTCATTGAACCAGAAGCTAGATCGCTTGTCTGAGCGTTTTGCCTTGGTGGTAAGCGGTGCTATAGCATTAATGGTTGCAGTGAGGCAGTTGTGATATAAGTCAGCTAGGTGACAGGGGTTGTCACTAGTGATCGAGGTAGAATCTAGGATTTTTGAAAGAGGAGGCGTGAGGTTTTCTGGCGTGAGTTTGCGGGCGTTTCTAGTTTCATAGGTACAGACAGCTTGGTTAAAAACATTACTTGGAAATTGCCAATCGGGCGCAGTACATGAGAATACAAAATAATCATACATGACAACTTTAAATGCAGGGCTTAAGTACAGTGATATTTCCTGGAGCATGGAAGGGGATTTTAGTCTTGGTTAAATAGCCACGTTTTCAGGGATTTCTTGAAACCTGAGAATGTTTGCTCATTTTTGATGGGGAGGGGAAGAGTGTTCCAATATGTGGGTGCGAGGTATTGGAAACTACTGCCTCCTGCCTTGGTTGTCTTGTAGCGGGGGATGGCTAGGAGTAATTGACTGTTAGATCTGAGGGGCCTCTTAGATACTTTTCTGGTGATGGCGTGGTTGAGGTAGATGGGGACACATGAGTGGATGCATTTGAATGTGACGCACAGGGCTTTGAATGTGACCCTGGCTTTGATGGGGAGCCAGTGATGGTTTCTTCTAATATTTGAGATATGATCTGACTTCCTTATTCCAAGGGCCGCCCGAAGGGCTTTATTTTGAATAAGCTGTAGTTTGTTTAGATTGGCTTTTGAGGTACCCAGGTAGAGTACGTTGCAGTAGTCGAGCCTGAATAAGATTAAAGCTCTTGCCAGCGTGATACAGTTGGTGGGTGTCAAGAATTGGCGACTGAGAGCAATAAGTTTTGCGGTGTAGGAGGTAGAGGATGAGAGGGCGTTAATGTGCTTGGTCAAGGTGAGGTTGGCATCTAGGTAGACACCTAGTGTTTTGACTTGTTTGAGTACTGATATGTTTGTGCCATCAATGTTGATGGATGAGTAATCAGGATGTAAGACTTCTATTTTGGATTGGGAGCCCACAATGAGAACCTCAGTCTTCTCATCATTGAGGCAGAGGCTATTTAGTGCCATCCAATTTTGGATTATGGCATATATTTTGTTGATAGTGTCGGTGTCTTGAGTGTAATCTCCCGATAAAGGGATGAGGATCTGGGTGTCATCTGCAAAGTTGGTGTAGATGACACCCATGTCGTCTAGCGCTGAGAAGAGGAGTTTAGTGTATGCATTATATAATGTTGGTGAGAGACAGGACCCTTGGGGGACACCAAAGGGTACTATGATTGGGTTGGCGGCTTCTTTACCTATGGCGACCCTGGAAGTGCGGTCAGCAAGAAAGGATTTGATCCAGGTAGTAGCTTCGGTGGAGAAGTTAAAGTCTTTCGCTAGTGTGGCACACAGTTTATTATGGTCTACTAAATCAAACGCTGCGGAGAGATCGAGTAGGAGGAGGATGCAGAGTTTTCCTGAATCTCTGATGGTATCCATCTGGATTTTTAAGTCAAGGAGCGCCGTTTCTGTGCTATGGTTGGGGCGGAAGCCTGATTGCCTCGTGCCAAGGAGGTGGTTTTGTTCGAGGTGAGTTTGGACTTGGTTGTATGCTGGTTTATCCAATATTTTGAGGAGAAATGGGACAGTTGTTATTGGCCTGTAATTAGTGGGCACCGTGGGGTCTAGGGTAGGTTTTTTCAGGAGAGGGGTGACCCAAGCTTCTTTGATGCTAGCTGGTACTAGGTTGGTATTGAAAGAAGCGTTCACGAAGTTGGTGATAATAGGGGTGAGGGTGTGGGCACAGGATTTGACTACTGATGCAGGGACAGAATCGCCTTTGCAGTTGGAGGCTTTAAGTTTGGTGATGGTGTCAAACACTACATTTTGGGATACTGGTGTGAAATGGAATGGGGAGCTGGTGAATTCCTGGTGTGGTCGATTTAGATTAAGGAGGGCAGGTTTATTGGCTAGTGATTGTTTTTTAGTTGTGATTTTTATTTGGAGTAGTTCAATTTTGGCTGTTAGTGCGTCTTGAATAGTGGTGCACCATTCCTTGCTGGGGATTGTTGGGTTTATGGCTGGGGTAGGGTTTTCCAATTCTTTTAAAATGGCAAACAATTCCTTGGTATCTGAGGTAGCATTGCTGATCCTATTATTGTACGCATTAGATTTATAAGTAATAGTAGCTGTTTTATAGGTTTTGTTTATTTCTTGGTAGGCTTTTTCTGCCTCTGCAGTAGGATGCTTTCTGTAGGCATGTTCACGCGCGCGTTTGGTTCTTCTGAGGGCGATAAGGTCCTCATTGAACCAGAAGCTAGATCGCTTGTCTGAGCGTTTTGCCTTGGTGGTAAGCGGTGCTATAGCATTAATGGTTGCAGTGAGGCAGTTGTGATATAAGTCAGCTAGGTGACAGGGGTTGTCACTAGTGATCGAGGTAGAATCTAGGATTTTTGAAAGAGGAGGCGTGAGGTTTTCTGGCGTGAGTTTGCGGGCGTTTCTAGTTTCATAGGTAATCATAGTTTTAGGTTTCTTTTGTGTGGGTTCGGCGGGATTGATTGTAAAAACAATGTTATGATGATCGGACCAAGAGAGAGGGGAGATGGCCTCAATGGTTATGGGGGTATTAAGGGAGAGGATCCAGTCAAGGGTCCTGCCTTTGATATGTGTGGGTGCATTAACTAGTTGGCTGAAACCCATGTCCTTCAGGGCGGAATGAAGTGATTCTGCTTTGGCATCTTGGCTGTCATTGAAACCTAGGTTACGGTCACCCAGGATGATGTATTTCGAGCTAGGTTTTATTAGTGGAGCTAATAGCAACGGAATTTCAGTTTCTGGGTGGTTGTTAGGGCTAGGTGCTATGTAAATTACTATTAAATTAATAGTAGTTTTAGCATTTATGGGAAATTTTACGAGTAATGTTTCATACCCTTCTATACTTTCGATGGGACAAGATCTTAGCTGTAATTTAGTCTTGACTATAATAGCGACACCGCCTCCTTGTGAGTGGGTCCTATCTGTTCTAAATATGGTGTAGTCGGATGGGATTGCCAGAGTTAGTAGGGGACCTGATGCTTGATGGAGCCAGGACTCTGTGACTACTAGTATGTCGAGCTGTGATTCCATGATGAGGTTGTGCACTTCTATAGCATGCGCCCCTAAGGAGCGGGCATTGATGAGCGCTCCTTTAAAGGTGGATAGTAATTTATTGGGGGTGTCTGGAGCTGGTATGGAAGTAGTGTTGGGTTTCTGGCTAGGAGTACGGTTTTGATGAGGGGGAAGTACTCTGGGCCTAGTTTGTTTGGGAGGTGTGTGTTCATATTTGACTGGGTTGGGGTGGTTGAAGGTACGAGACCTTAATCGGAAGTGTCTTGCTACACCTATCACGGGGTTAGAGAATTTTTCAGTATGGCTGTGGTGAGGTGACTCTGAAATGGGCAATACGTGTGAGATTGGATCAGGGCACAATCGATTTTAAAAACAAACTTAGCTATGGACCTGAATAAGTTGGGTAACTGGCATTGGACGAAGGATTACATTATCACAAAACTGACAGTCCAATAACTTCAAGGATTTTCTATGCTGGTTTAAATTGGTGGAAGGTAGTGTGTGTAATGTCCATCAAGGGACAGGACTTGCTAAACTGGTGTAACTGAAGACGGAGGCAATTCTATGTCTGATGCCAAATCTACTAATGGTCAGGAGGTTTTACTCCATTATCCAGATCAGCCCTTAATGCCTCCTGTAGCTGTGGTTATGAATCACATGGTTGGATCAGTGCAACTACCCCAAAAGCTCTGCTAGCGCCAAACGTAAAGTTTGTACCACTAGGAACTTGGGTATTGATAAAACCCAAATGCCTGTGATTACCGATGAGAATTTAAGAGGAGTTATCCTTGATAAGAGAAACATGTTCATCACTGATGCCGAGATGAACCTAGAGAGGCTCTCAAGAACAAGTTATTACTGTGGTTACTTCAGAGGATGGGGCCGTGTATTATCAGATCATCTGATTTGAAGGTCCTTCGGGGGATTCATGAGAACACCATTCCTTCACAAGACAGAGAGCGTGTAGTAGTTGGCTGTGGAAAAAGCAATCACCCATACTTACGGAGCAGGTGTAAAGATTTTTCAGATAGACCGCTGAGTTTGAAAGCTAGTAGTAGACTTTGACTAAGTTGTATAACAATTGTAAAGTGTTCCTATCCCTCAATTATTTTTAGCTTATTTGTTGCCTTGTTTTATATGTTTGATTAGTGTATCGTCTTTTTTCTTTTGTTTTATTACTAATTTATGTAATAATTGTATGTTTTTATGTGAGCGCTCCGATGCCTTCTGGTTTGTTGTGCTATACAAATAAACAACACAATACAACCCAGCTGAAGCCCACAGAGCTTTGTAGCCAGAGGCCTGCCGAGGTGTGGGGTGTGTGTGTGTGTTAGGTTGGTGCAGAAAGTGCACAGTGCAGGATGGCAGAGTCGCAAAGATAGATAAGAGCAGGTGAGACAGAAAGCACATAGGGGAGACAGAGCAGACTAAGGAGATGAGATCGAGAGCAAGGTGCAGTAGCGGGAAGGTGGAGAGGAAGAAGAGCTTTAGAGAGGAGGAGAAGAAAGAGCAGGTGAAGAGGAGAGAGCAGAAGGAAGTGGAGGAGAAGGGAGGTGACTGGAGGAATATTACGTAGGAGACACTCTTGAAGCCACTGGGCCCCAAAAGGTTTCCTGACATGTTGACATGTTGGAGAAGGGGCCCAATAGCATAGAAAAGGCCAGCTTGGCAAAGAGACTTGTTTTGATAAATAGGGAAGGGCATTGTGGTAGTACCCAGGGCACCAACTAGTAGCACACTATCCACCACCCAGAATTCAGCCAGAAGTAGTAGAGTACCAGGTGGCAGTAACCCGTCAGTTTGGGAGGACCAATGTGTGACCTTGAGGACAGCGGCTGCAACCAAGAAAGAATATCAGACTCTGTGAGCTACTGTTTTCCCACAGAGGTGGCTTTGCAAGGGGAGGAGGAATTGCACTGCCCCTAACCTTACTTAGTATGAACAAAATGCACACCAATGACCATTGCTATGGTTTCATGTGTTCAGTTGATCACTTAGTTGTGACAATTTAAAAACATGTGGGCATGGAATAAAGACCATTAAAAGTTTATTTCAAATTGGTCTTGATCAAGGGCTCCTTTTGTAAACACCAACCACTAAATGGCAGCTTTTTAAAAGATTTTCTCCTACGCACACAGAAAGCCAGCAGCTTGCTGCGAACACAGAACCGTGCATCCCTTTCCCAGCTTAAGGACTTTGTGTAATGAAGTTAAAAACTTGTGCAGGGTTTGCACGGCCTACTAAGAGGGCATTTTCTTACTCAATTTGAATGCCTTCACCACAGGATTAACCTATGGATATATGAAAAGACTTGGCATACTGGTTTCATAGACTGTAAAAAAGAAAGGTTATTGCACGCACTGGTTCACAACTCCAGCACGCACATTCTCTTTCTTCTGGGAAATAGAAAACTATGTATAGTTCAGCCAACAGTTCTGTGCCCGATAAAATAAATGAATAGGGTGTCCACCAGGGTTTGTCAAAAGACCCCAGCGTCATGGCGTCATGCTAGTGGCATGAGAGCATGCGTCAGAAGCATTGAAAACACAAAGAAACATTAACTGCATCCCCATTCCAAGGAACACATCTCACAAAATACTGAATACCCACAAGTAAACCATTCAAACAAGGGCTTACTGGAGCACCAGTCGAACCATGAGATAGAAAATAAAAAAAGTAAACCATCCGGACACACCAAGCATTGTCCACAAGGTAAACCAGCAGCTGAATACCATTTTAATTCATGTAAACACAGGGTGCCTCCCATGAGAGAGCAGGTCTGAGAGTAACTTCAGTAGCTGTACAAGGCTGGCTGTGTTTGATATGAGGGGACGCTCTGCTATGAAGCCTAGCGCCACCTCGTTCACAACCAATCTGCTGCCAACCTGTCCCTGCCCTCCACGACCAGTGGAGGGAGGGGGAAAACACAAGTTTCTTTCTTCATCCCCAGTTATGGCACCAATCTTTGCTCCCATGGTGGAGCGGGCGTACTCAGAGGGGCAGTGGAGTTTTTTGGAGGAGGGTCAGAAGCATTTCAGTACAATCCCCTCCCGTAGCACAGCCAATCACATGGCCAATCTTTATTTTCTTTTAATTTTTGCAGGATTTTCCATTTTTTTTCTTTTTTGTGTGTACTTTTCTCTTTTTTGTTTGAAATACTAATATCAGTTCAAAAAGAAAATGTTTTTATATTTGAAACCTATGGGGAGGGAAAACTTGGATTGGGGTCCCTCCCCATCCTTCTCCCCAAGAAGAAGGGGAAGAGATGCCCCCCACGTCCTTGACTAGTGGCTACTTGTATATAGCGGTGAAGAGTCTGTCCAATGGGGGGGTGGCAGCCACCTTTCTTTCGTGGACCTCCAGGCAGACGTAGTGCAGGTTTGAGGCTTCAGATGGAGAACAGAATTGAATTGACTCCCAAAAAGTAAAATGTGCAAAGAAAAAATATTTACCCAACAGCGGAGGGCTGGGCCGAACAAAACCTGTGTGGCTCTGCTCACGTTTCCTGTTGACTTCATAGGCTTGAGGTACAGAGACAGCAGAATGGGGATGGGGGAAATGGGTGTAGAAACGGACCACCATGTGGCTATGGCACCAGAATCTCCTATAAGCCACACCAGCAACAGCCATCAGGATCTGAACATGAACAGGAATGAGCCCAGGGGTATGAGGAGACCCCCTGCCACAAAAAGCAAATCTTTACAGTCACTTTTTTGGTGGAGCGTAAAGCATTTAAAGGTTTAGAGACGCCTGCTGTCTTCTATCGGGTGGGCACGCTGCCTGCTCCCAACTGTGAGTGTAAAACAGAGGGAGGGGCCAATGTGGGGTCCGCTTCCACAGGCTGTAGCTACAGCTGGAAACCCTCCATGGGGGCTTCAGAGGACTGCTGGAAGATGAATTGCTGCTGGGCTTCGTCCACAGGTGGTGCAAGCTGAGGGTCCTCCTCTTCCACCCCAAAGTAATGCTCAATCAGGTCAAAGGCTTTCTGGTAAATCTCTTGGTTTTCATGGCTCTGGAGGAACTCAATTTTATCCAGACCTTAAAAGAAAGGAGAGTACAGGATCAATATAATGATTTGTTATTTATATAACACTTTTGCCAAAGAGCTGCACATAGAATATTTCACACACAATTACCATATCCCATTGTGCGAGAGCGGGGTCAATTAAAAAGGGGTCACAGTGTAAGTTCTCATCCTTTTAACATGGACTCGTCTGTGCAGACACAGATGGCAGAAACGCACCTCCCAGCCCATTACGTTGGTTCACTTTTCTGAGGACTAACACTGCGGCCCATCATTGTTAAAGAGTGTCCTGCATAGAGTTCTAACTTCAGTACCACAGCAGCGGGTTGCAGCATCCTTAACTGTAGCCAAATTATGGCCCTGAACGTACTATCAACTTCGAGATCTGTAACAATGAATTTCTGAAGATGTCCTGCAGAGACCGTCATCCCATTCCAAAGCATTTGGCACAAACGCCCAAATCTAAAATGCCTATTTTCGTCCTTTTGGACTTCAGAATACAAAAGCATTACTTTGCCAGTCTGCCTGCTCAGTATATGAGCGCATCAAGTGATACAGAAAGGAGTGCGTCCTGGTAAGGGAGAGTTGGGCAGAATGTAACAATGATTGACTTTGGTATGTGTCTATTTACTGCTCAGTCGGGAAGTCTGCAGGAAAGGAAGGGAACAGTAGCTATGTAGAAGTATGGCTTTCAGGGGTCGCCGCCATAGAGTTAGTCGTCGTAAAAAAAAATAAAAACAGAATGTTAAATAAATGTACCATATATTGACCTAGTTCCCTTTGTAATTTTCCTTCTAGCATCCTAATGCAAGTACGAATGTAAATACACTGTTCTTTTCCTGAATGTACATAGTGTTTTTTTGCTCACTTATTTTTTGTTGTATAATATGTCACTGTAACCTAAGATATGCGCCCAGATGCTTTTTGGCCAGGCGCGCTATACAAATAAATAAAATACAAATAAAATACAAACACAAACACAAACTCAAGTGTGTGCTTTTCAGACTCCTAACCAGGAAAATACAGGAGATGAAAGCAGTGGAGAATTTCACAATTTGTGTCCATACTAAACAATGTTAAAGCACTCAAATCCACAGACCACTCTTGGCGACCCCCGCAAGTGAAACATTGACAAATGAAAGTGTGAGTGCACTCTGCTGTCCAAAGGATCCTTCCTTTTTGCATGGAAAAGTTCTTAAATTGTCATCTGTGTCACCACATGCGAGTTCAGAGCCCAGCAATTAGTTCTATATTTGTAATGAAAGGCATCCCTTGAAAAGAAGGGCTTTTTCCTTGCAAGCAGTGGTCTATGTCTTGCTACCTCAACCTGAGAAATTCTGCTTTCATCTCCTACCTACGATTCCTACTGGGTAAGTGTATTCTTGTGTCAAGATATCATTAACTCAGCAAGCAGAGCTCAAACATTTACTAAATTACAAGTTACTCACCGTAGTGACTAACAAACTCTTAGTCCTTAGTCCCCATTCCTCCATACTGCATGGGCATACCTTCCTAGGAACAGGAGACAGAACCTTTTTCACAAGAAAAACCTTGTTCCACTTTAAATTTAGAGGCGCGCAGTGGTGCGACCCTGGGAGCATGCGCTACCCTGACTCTGCCCACTGGCACCACTCCTCAGTCACACCATTGACGCGTCGACAATATTTATCATTGCCCAATGACACCAGTATTATTAGGGGGGTGGATGGTGGGACGTATGGAGAAAATGGGACTAAGTACGTTAGTCACTACTGTGAGTAACTTGTTATTACTCTTACGTCCCATCCCCTTTCCTCCATACTGCATAGGCGATTACAACTGAGTGTAGCCCCATGGTGGAGAGGAGACCATCCTTAAGCAAACAAGTTCCTTAGAACCGCCTGTCCAAAGGCCACGTCTGACTTCGAGCCGATGTCCAAACAGTAAGGCTCACAGAAAGCCGAAGGGGTGGCCCAGGTGGCAGCCCTGCTTATGACTTGCCATGGAACCTGCCGCGGGAATGCTATGGCCGTGGCCTTGGCTCTGACTGTGTGAGCGTGCATGTTGGCTGGCAGCATAGGCCTCTTTGATGGCCACAACCATCCACCGTGCAATAGAAGCCTTGGAAACCTGGTACCCGGGTCTGGAGGCCCCAAAGGTGAAAAAAAAAGTGCATCCGACTTGCGGAAGCCCTTGGTCCTGTCCAGATAGAACTTCAGAGCGTGTCTGACATCCAGAAAGTGCAAGACTCTCCGAGCCTCGTCCTTGGGGTCAGCAAAGAATGTAGTTACGACTATTTCATCGTTTAGATGGAAAGCGCAGGGTACCATAGGTAGGAATACCAGGTGAGTCCGCAGGACCACCTTATCCCCGTGGAAAGGGGTATAGAGTGTTCCAATGCCACCAGAGCATGGATCTCACTGACTGCGAGCCGAGGGGAGTCCTACTAGCAGAGCTGTTTCAATGGTGACCTTATGTCTGTGGACGCTATTGGCTCGAAGGGTGTGTGTGCCAGGGTGCCCAATACTACATTGAAGTCCCACATGGGGTGTGGCTTCTTGATGGGCGGGTAAAGCCTTGACAAGCCCGCCAAATGTTTCTTGACTATCGGGTTGGCAGAGAAGACCTCCTCCTCCGAATTTTTGTAGGCCCCTATGGCTGCCAGATAGGTGCATCATGTGTCCACCTGTACGCCCGAGTGTGCGAGGTGTGCTGAGACGGAGAGCACATCGTCCAGCGTGCACGCCAGGGGGTCGATCTCCTTGGAGCCTGCCCAGTGACAGAACCTGCTCCATTTAATCTTATATTGGCTCCTGGTGTCCTTGCTCCTAGCGCCCTGGATTATCGCCAGGTTAGCCCATAATAGGCTCAGGTGCTTGAGGGTGATCTGCTCATGAACCACGCTGTGAGGGCTAACTTCCGAGGAGCGGGCTGGGGAACCCTGCCCCCCCCCCCCCCCGCCCTTTGCTGGGACAGGTGGTGTGCTGGACCCAGCGGAAGTTCGATGGGTGGTCTGTCCGTGAGGCTGAGCAATTCGGAGAACCACCGTCGCGCCGGCCACCAAGGAGCTATCAAGATGCTGAGGTGACAAGCTCCCTTATCTTGCGCAGTACCCTGGGGATCAGGGCGTGGGAGGAAAGGCATAGGCTGTCATGCCTTCCCATTGAATCTGCAAAGCGGCGCCCTGGGTGCCGGGGCCCGTCCCTGCCAACATACAAACTGATGGCACTTCCTGTTCTTCCAGGAGGCAAATAGATCCACCCGAGGGAGGCCCCATGTGTTGAAGACAACATGCAGCACCTGGTCGTTCAATTGCCACTCGTAATTGTCTGCTCCCAGTCTGCTGAGCCTGTCCGCTCCCAAGTTGGCCTCCCCAGGAGGTGGACTGCCGTGAGGTAGATGTTTGGGGTGCATGGCTTCCTGGGCCCAGCTTCCTCCAAGGCTCTTGGCGTTCGAGTATGAGGCCGACCTAGCACCTCAGGTCTAGGCCTGGAAGCGGTATTGCCCTCGTCATTCTCGCCGGTAGTGCTGCATGCAGGTGCCCCCTCGGACAGAGACGGTACTAGGGCGTTGCCTCTCGGGTGTACACCCGGAAAAAGAACTGTGCGGTCCCTCAGCACTGATTCCGGACGGATCTGACAACCCCTTGGCCGTGAGGCCGGTAGCTAGACTAGTCTCGTGCTTGTGTTGGTACAAGAATCTGAGACGTTCCTCCCGCTTGGGTGTTTCCTCGGGAAGTAGTCGCCCTTACGGGGTGCGATGGAAAAAAGCGGCTCTTCTTTAGGCCTCAATCTCTGTTTAACAAACTTCTTCAAGTCTTCTGGAGGCGACCCTTCGAAAAGCTCCCTCCATCTAGCTAGCCTGTTCTTCAGTGCACGTGTAGTCAGTGCGTTGTACACGGTACAACCTTCCCAGCCGTGGTCAGGGCCAAGGCAGCAGAGGCAAAGAGCGTGGGGGGGTCAGACATAGGAAAGAGCACCTCGCAGGCTGGAGATCTGTTGAAGCCTGCTGAAGTCAACATGTGCCAGGGAGGAGCGGGCCACCAGAGGACCAAGTACCTGGATGACAAAGAAAGACAAAAAGATAGAAGAATCCAGGGAAGAGCGTGTGGAATTACATGGCAGAGCGAAACCCAGGAGCGCTGGTGAAATCGGCCCGTTCCCGTTGACGCAGAAAAGGGGACTGGGGAGTGGCATCAGTGGGCGGAGTCAGTGTAGCGCATGCTCCCAGGGCTGCACCCCCACGCGCCTCTAAATTTCAAGGGTAAGAAGGTGTTTCTGGTGAAAAAATTATAAGTTACTCACCATAGTGACCAACGTACTCATAGTCCATAGTCCCCTTTCCTCCATACTGTATGGGCATCCCTTCCAAAGGACGGTAAACAGAACACTTTTCACCAGAAAAACCTTCTTCCGCTTTAAATTTAGAGGGGCGCGGCCCAGGGAGCATGTGCTGCCCTGACTCTGTCCTCTGGCGCCACACCTCAGTCCCCATTGACGCGTCGACAACAGATTAACATTGCCTAATGACACCAGTATTATTAGGGTGGGGGGTTGTGACGTATGGAGGAAAGGGGACTATGGACTAAGAATGTTATTACTACAGTGAGTAATTTATAATTACTCTTACGTCCCGTCACCTTTCCTCCATACTGTATGGGCCATTACAACCGATTGTAGCCCCAGGGTAGAGAGTAGACCCTCCTTAAGCAAACAGGTGCCTGAGAAACGCCTGTCCGAAAGCTGCATCAAATCTAGAGCCCGCATCCAAACAGTAATGCTTGAAGAAAGCTGACGGAGAGGCCCAAGTGGCCGCCCTGTTTATGACCTGCCAAGGGACATGGCGCTGGAAGACGATGGCCGTTGCCTTGGCCCTGACTGCGTGGGCATGCATGTTAGCTGGGAGCGGTTTGTGTTGGCCCTTGTATGCTTCTTTGATGGCAGAGACCATCCAGTGGGATATGGAAGCCTTAGAGGCCTGATAGCCTGGCCTCCAGCCGCCGAAAGTGATAAACAGGGCGTCCGACTTGCGGAAGCCCTTGGTCCTGTCTAAGTAGAATCTCAGGGCACGCCTGACATCCAGGCAGTGCAGCACCTTCTGTGCATCATCCTTGGGATCGGGAAAGAACGTATGAAGGACAATTTCCTCATTCAAGTGAAATGCAGAAGGAACCTTGGCCAGAAATACCGGGTGCGTCTGCATGACTATCTTACCCCTGTGAAAGGTGGTGTAAGGTTCAGAGGCGACCTCGCCTGAATCTCGCTGACTCTCCAAGCAGAGGTAAGACCGACTAATAAGGCCGTCTTGATGGTGACCAACCTAATGTCCACTGAGGTAATTGGCTCGAATGGTTTGTGCGCCAGGGCGCCCAAGACTATATTAAGGTTCCACACGGGGTGCAGTCTTTTGACAGGCGGGTAGAGCCTGGCAAGCCCCGTCAGATGTTTGACGATAGGGTTGGAGGAGGAAAAAATGCCTTCCTCCGACTTCCTGTAAGGCCCGATGGCTGCAAGGTATGTGCCGGACAGCAAGTGTCAACCTGTACTCCCGAGTGAGCGAGGTGTGCCAAAAAAGAGAGCACGTCATCCAACTTGCAGGCCAAGGGGTCAATTCCCTTGGAGTCTGCCCAGTGGCAGAACTTGTTCCATTTGCTCTTATACTGGGCCCTGGTGGCCTTGCTCCTGGCACTCTGTATGATCTCCAGATTGGCCTGCGAAAGGCTAAGGTGCCGAAGCGTTACCTGCTCAGGTACCGCGCTGTAAGGGCTAGTTTGCCGCGCGCTGGGTGTATGATTCTGCACCCCCCCTGATGTGCTGGGCCCGTCGGAAGGCGTATAGGAGGCACCTCTGAGAGGCTGAGGAGCTCAGGAGAACCAAGGCCTGGCAGGCCACCATGGAGCTATCAGAATGATGTTGAGTCAGTGAGACTCCTTAATCTTGCAAATTACTCTGTATCAGAGGGGTGGGCGGAAAAGCATAGGCCTTCATGCCTGTCCACTGTAGGGGAAAAGCCTCGCCCAGCGAGCCGGGGCCCTGGCCTTGCCAGGATGCAAACCGGGGACACCTGTCGAAGATCTCCTGAATGACGAGGTTGTTTAGGTGCCACTCGTAATTGTCCACTCCCAGTCTGCTGAGCCTATCCTCTTCCAGTTTGGATTCCCCCGGGAGGTGGACTGCCGTGAGGTAAATGTTGTTTTCCATGGCCCATTCCCACATGCTGATCGCCAGTCTGCACAGAGGAGGGGGATCTTGTGCCTCCCTGCTTGTTGACGTAATACATGCTGGTCGAGTTGTCTGCCGGGATGAGGGCAGCCTTGCCCCTAATGAGTGGGAGGAATGCCCTGAGCGCTAGCCAGATGGTGTTCAGCTCCAACCAGTTGATGTGGTAGCCCTGCTCCTGCCGGGTCCAGGTTCTGTGGACCGAGAGATCGTCCAGGGTGGTTCCCCAGCCCTCGAGCAAGGAGTCTGTGGTGATGGTGGCCTGCGGAGGAGGCGGCTGGAAGGGCTTCCCCTCCGTAGGTTACAATCCCTGGACCACCAAGTTAGGTCCGGGTGGAGGGATAGAGGAACGTTGATCATCTCGGATTGTGAGCCCCGCTCCTGATTCCATGAGGCCATGAAGTGCAGCTGAATCCTTCTCATCCTTAGTCTTGTGTGCGGCACGGCTAACAGAACCGCCGCTAGTAGACCCAGGAGATGTTGGAACCACCATGCAAGGTCACTTCCCTGTTGAGGAAGTGGGCGGTGGCCCTCTTAATGGCCGAGATCTTGTCTTCAGAGGACAAAACCCTCTTGGAGCATGTGTCCCTGGGGAAGACCCTGGGGGCCGAGTTAAGGCCAAATGGAAGGACCTTGTATTGGAAGTGGTAGCCCTTAATTCTGAACCGGAGGAAAGAACGATGGGGCTGCCAAATTGGGATGTCTAAGTACACGTCCTTCAGGTCCAGGGAGCACATCCAATCTCCCTTGTCCAGTGTCTCCACTATAAAAGCTGGCGTAACTATCTTGAATTTTTGCAGGGGTAATGAGGTTGAGGGTGGAAAGGTCCAGCACAACTCTCAGGCCTGCCTGGTGGTTCTTCTGAATGGCGAAAATCCTGGAGTAGAAGCCAAAGCCTTGCTGGGAGGCTGGAACCTCCTCCACTGCCTGGCTCTCTACGAGCGACCGGATCTCTGCCAAAAGAGTTGCTGTCCCAACCTGTGGGAGAGGAGGGAGGAGACGCTGAGATGGGCAGCCGGTACCCCGTGGATACTACGGAGAGGATGCAGGAGTCCGCAGAATTCTGGCACCAGAAATGTGCACGGAGACCAATCCTGCCCCTACAGGAGACACGTTGACACAAAGGGGTGTGTGATGCCTTTTTTCTCCTCGGAGGCCGAGGAGGGGGACTGGAAGAAGCACTTATTCCCTCCCTCCCATTTTTGTTTGTGCCGGTTCTGAGACGGCGATCGGTCCGGCTGCCTGGACCTGCGTTCCTGGAAGCCGCGGAACCCTCCATATGTACCACCCTTCTCGGAGCGCTGCTGAGATTGGGTTTCAGATCTGGGAGTGGCCTTCGTAAGAATGGACAAGGACTTAGCCGTTTGTAAGCTGTTCTCATTGTCCAGCTCTTCGTCCGTGGAGGAGTGGAAGAGGTCCTCCCCGACCCCCTTGAATGGCAGACCTGGGATGCACTCCTGGACGTCTGGGTTGAATTTCATCACCCAGAGCCAGGCTGTGCGCCTCATGTACGTGGCAATACAGATAAACCACTGTGGATTCCATGAGGTTATGCGCCACATGCTTGGCCTCCACTAGCCCCGCCTTAAAGCGTGATTGGAATTGGGAGGGGAGTTCCGGGAGGAAGTCCACAATTTCCCGCCATAATCGTTGGTTGGCAGCAGCCAGCATGGCATCTGTGTTGGCCTGACGCAGATGCAAGGAGGCGTTGGAGTAGGCCCCCAAGATGTTCTCCTCCTTGCCTAGCAGTGCCGCAGAGGAGGAGGCTGAGGACAACTGAAGCTTGAAGTATAGTGATGCCACAGCGATCACCAAGGAGTGTGGCTGAGGATGGTTCGAGAGCAAGAGTGTGTCCCCCTCCATATGCCTGTACTTGGCGTCCAGGCGTCGGTTGACCGGCTGGACTGAGTGGGGCTTCAGCCAACCCTTCTTGGCCAGAGGGACTACATCGGTTTGTAGTGGAATCCCCGTGTTGGCAGAGGGGCGTCCAGTGAGGACTTCAGCCAGAACCCCCTCTGCTGGCTGTTCTTCCTCGGGTTGGGGGAGGCCCAGGTACTCCGCCAGGCCAGCAAGACGTTTGTGAAAGGCCCTGGCCGAGGATGGCGTGTCCGGATCCTCCTCCTCGTCCGTATCCTGCGGGCCTGGAGGTTCTAGTGGAGGAGGAGTAGGTGGCGGCGGAGGCCGTGGAGTTAGCTGTGGAGCCAGAGAAGGCGGCTCCACCAGGTCCTGGGGGCCCGATGGAGGAGTCTGTGGTGCCGTTAGCATGGCGGGGAGGACTTCCCTGACTGCGTCCTTGATGATAGCCCCCATCTGCAGAGATCTCATCATGAGGCCGAGCAATTTGTCGAAGAGCACCTCCTCACTAGCTGGAGAGGTGGTAGGGGGAACTGACAGGGTAGCGGGGGGACTGCTGGAGCCGTTGCGTACCCAGTCCGTATGGACGCATGGGAAAGTTGCCCTGCGAGTAAGAAGGGTAGACTGTAGGCCACATACCTGGTTGCATACCTTGACACTCCTTCGCAAGATATTCGTGGAATGGCGTTTGGCGCGGCTGCCATTTTGTCGAGCTGTCTGCCATGTGCCTGCAACGTGATTTCCAGCCCACTGGGTCCGGCCTGGTCAAAGACTCTTGCGTGTGGATCACTAAGCCTACACTGCTCCTCGGGTCTCTGCCCGGTACGTGTGCCATCCTCGACCAGGGGGTCGGTAGAGCTACGTTTAGGCGCATCTTCTGACCTATTGCTGGTATTAGGGTGTAGCCCCTCTGACGTATTGCCGGTGTTAGGGCGTTGCCCCTTGGCCATTGCGCCAGTAAAAGGGCTGAGCCCCTCAGGTGAAAGCCCGGTACAAGAACCCTCCGGTCCCTCAACACTGCGACCGGGAGGATCCGAGGACCCTTCGACCCGAGGGCTGGTAGCTGAATACGCCTCAGTGCACGTGCTGGTAGAAGGACCTGGCCGGTCCCTCCCACACGGGAGAGTCCCTGGGAAAGAGTCTCCCTTGCGGGGTGCGCTGGAAAATATCGGCCCTACCTTGAACGATGCTTCACAAAGTTCCTAAGATTCTCTGGAGGCGACTTCTGGAAGAGCTCGTTCCACCTGCTAGCCTGTTCTTCAGCGCATTTGAGGACAGCGACTCACACGCCAAACATGATTGCCAAACATGATTTCCTGCTCTGGTATGCGGTCCCCGTCCTCCGCATGCAGCAATAATGAAGGGAAAGCCACCCAGCGGTAGCTTTTGTTTACTACAGCTGGCTGGCTTTTCCTTCATTAGTGCCGCAAAAGCCAGCACAGGAGGGCATCCATTTCACAAAATGGATGCGCCCATGTGCTTGCTTTTGCGAATTTTGAGCTTGAATAGCTCAAAGTTTTACATAGGAAGTTTTAAAAAAGAGAATGCTAGTATTTTCTTTTATGGTGCCTATCTATTTTTTAAATAACATTTTTTACTAGACCATGCCTTAATGTTTTCACTACCTTGGCAACTGTAATTGTGTTGCCATCAATGTTGAATGCAGAGTAGTTGGAGCCGAGTCTTTAAGCTGGCATCGGAACCGAGGAGCAGGATTTCAGTTTTGTCATCATTCAGGCATAGGCCATGCATGACCATCCAAGCCTGAATGAGATATTTTGTTTACCAAGGCATTATCAGAGTCAAAATTGCCGAAAGGGGCGTGCCACCTGCATAATTTGTGTAGGTGACACCCAGTCTGTCCAATTTGTCAAATAGGGTCTTGTTAAAGATGTTGTACAGAGTTGGCGAGACGCAAGAACCTTGGGGTACACCGCAAACTATTTTGATAGGGTCTGCTGGTGCCAATGAGGAGAAAACACATTGTGCAGTTGTCCAAGAATGATTGGATCCAGGCTATGGCCTCGCTTGAAAAGTGGGCGGCCGATGCCAAGTGTTTGCACAAGACTGTATGATCCACCAGATCAAATGCTGCCGACAGGCCAAGGAGGAGTAGCATGGCGGTATTTCCCTTGTCGTTGAGCTCATTAATCTGTACTTTGAGGTCAATTAAGGCTGTCTCTGTACCTTGTTGCGGTCTAAACCCAAGTTGGCGGGCACCTAGGAGTTGGTTAGATTCAAGATAGCGCTGGATTTGTAAGTAAGCTACCCTATTATCTTGAGAAGGAAGGGTACAGTGGTAATAGGCCTGTAGTTGGTGGGGATAGAGGGGACAAGGATTTGCTTCTTGAGGAGAGGCAAAACCCATGAATCTTAGGTTGCCTGGGATAGTGTTGGTGGGGAAGGATGCATTAATCAGTTTGGTTATGAAGGGGGCTAGGTTCCTTGCCGCATCCTTAATTAGTTGGGCTGGGCAGCCGTCACCCTTACAGTTGGACGGTTTGAGGTATGCGATAATCCTTTCCGGTTTCCTGAATGGAGATTTTGGCAAATTTAAATGGGTCAGGGCCTGGTGAGTTAGTCGTAGTAGGGCTGGTGAGGAGTGGTGTCTCGTTGGGAGGTAGGGAGGCTTTTTATTAAAGGAAGTTTTAGTTTGGAGTGTTTTTATTTTATTAGCTAGAGCATTTTGCAGATGCCAAAGTGTTTAAGTTTAATTTTGTTTTCTTCAGACGGGGTGTGTCGCCATTGAGATTCTAGTTTTCTTTTTTGCATTCTTAATTATTTTAGGTGAGGGGTGAACCAGGCATTAAGGTGCGCTTGTTGTTTGATTTTTTTGTAACTTTAGAGGAGCAATGGTATCTAATGCTTTCTTCATGGCATTATTGTAGCTTTCTGTAAGGAGCTCAGGATCCAAGTTATTGGGAAGAGCATTGATAGGAGATTGTCTTGTGTGATATTTTTTTTTTTGGCTCTAGTGGGTAGGGGTGGTGCCATGATTCTCTCTTTGGTGATCTGTTTATTCAAAGTTAATGCAAAGTCGACAAGGTAGTGGTCTGTCCATTGTTGAGGGGTAATTTTGGTGATGGTAGTATCACAGTTCAAGGTGGCAACCCAGTTCAGGGTTCTCCCATTGTCGTGTGTTGGGGTGAGAATATTTTGGGGTAGGCAATGCTCGGCTAGCATAGTGGCTATAGATTGGGCTGGTTTGTCGTCAGGGTCATTAAAAGTTAAAATCGCCTATTAATGGGATTTGTGAGGAGTCTTTCGTATTGTTGGCTAAGAGGCTAGATAAATCCTCCTCGAAGGTCCCAATAGGTCCAGGTGGCCTATATATTAGATAGTTTAAGTGTGGCAGTTAGAGATGGGCAATTTGGATTTGTGAACCCTTGTACATAGGATCCAAGTACAGATGAGGCAGCCTACCTTTAACCAAAGAGTGATGGACTCAGGGGCACTCACAGTTTGACGTCTCTGCCACTGTGAGGATCGATTAGTCTTCCAGAAACTAATGAAAAACATGGTTTTGGTCTAAAGAAGTTTTATCTTGTGCGGTAATGACAATTCTATTTCCGTTCTCTCAATCAATGAGGGGTGACTTATGTTCTGTAATAGTGAGTGGATGGTTTGAATGTATGTTTTACTGTACAACAATTTGCCTTGTTCGGGCAGCATACATTGTATTACTATAATAAATTAAGCAAATATTGTCTTCCTGTACAGCAATAACAGCAAAAAACATCCTTTCTAAAAGCATGTGAAAGCCATGTGCCACTGCTATCTGTAATATATGCAAGTGCGCGTCTTTACTAGTAATACAGTAGAACTGTCATTAGTGTCATTCTCTGTAACAATTGTAACCGCAAGCAACTACAATTGAACCAGTCACCATTGAAAAGTATTGTTAATACTTATGTGTTTTGTTATCTAAAAGCAGTATTTACTTACCTGCCTGTGTATATAAAATAAGGAACAAGTTATTTATATGTCACTATTGCTCTCCAGCATGCGTCAGGCATGGATACACATGCTGATGAATATTTCCTGTTCTCAGGCCGGGAATCCTCGGTAAAAAACAGTTTCACTTTCACTTACAAACTGTCCTTCTCCTCTAAACCAATCACTGAGCGCTGGGTCATACTGCCCCCAGCCAATGACTGCCCTCTCCCTTAGCCCTTACTCTGGCAGCCATAATCAGATTTGGTAAGCAGGTAAAGTGGCAACAGAGCCGAAAGGGGCAACAGCGGGAGTGTTAGCATGTGAATTCATGACAGACCTATGCTGGAGAAGACATGCATTACTTACCGTAAAAGCATTTCTGATGATTGCAACTGCTTAGATTCACATGCTGTGCATATAGTCCGACATCCTGTGGTAACCGCAGAGTATTGCATCTTGTCTTTCGAGAATCGAAAGGGGATGTTGACATGGGCGTGCCTGTAACACTATCCCTACATGACGTGTAGTGTACCCAAGATCCCTCACGTGTCGAGGTCCCTCTGATTGTATGTTTTCTGCCGTGAGGGAGCCTTATGACTATCGTGAGTGAGTACAGAGGAAGGGTGGGCGCATGTGAATCTAAGCAGATACAACCATCAGAAATGCTTTTACGGTAAGTAATGCGTGTCTTCTGATGTTTGTTAATCTGCTTCGAATCACATGCTGTGCAGAGACTAGAGAGCAGTACCCGGAGTTGGAGGTGGGTTGGGAGAAGGAACAGTAGTGAAAAGATGTCTTAGAACTGCTTGTCCCACCTGGGAATCAGATCTAGAGTGAGTGTCTAGGCAATAGTGTTTTGAAAAAGGTGCGTACAGAACTCCAGGTTGCTGCTTTGCAAAGTGACTCAAAGGGGAATAGTTGCAATGAATGCTAGGCAAGCCCCAGTGCCTCGAGTAGAATGTGCTCTAGGCTTGAAGGGCAGTTCTCTCTTAGCAAGGGTGTAGCAGTGTGATGCATTTGACAATCCACCTAGAGATAGTAGATTTTGAGACCCATCTCCTTGTCTTCCTGCCGCCACTGAAACGAAAAAATGGATTAGTCTTTCTCAGTGGTCGAGTTCTTTCCATGTAGAACATGACTGCTCTGCGTACAACAAGTGTGTGCAGGCTTCTTTCTCCCATGCTTGAAGGGTTTTGAATGAACGTTGGTAGTTTTATAGATTTGTTCCAATGGAACTTAGAAATGACTTTAGGCGCAAACCTAGGGTGAGTGCGTAGAACCACCTTCTCTTTGTGAACTGTTACAAAGGGATCTAGGACTGAGAGCACTTGTAGTTCACTAACTCTCCTAATGGAGGTAATGGCTATCAAAAAAGCAGTCTTATAGGTGAGATCTTTAAGACTGCTCTGTGCATGGGCTCAAAGGGAGGCCCCATAGGTCTAGGTCCCATCCGGCAGCCGGGTTAGAAACGGGAGGGTGAATTCTTTTCACTGCCTCCAGGAAAGCCTTAATAACTGGTATCTTCCACCACGACACTCAGTTCGCTTTCAGCCTATGCTACATCACAACAAAGTGAACCTTTAGAGAGTTAAAGACCAGGCCAGAGTCAAGTAAATGAGTTTGGTACAAAATGTGTGTGGGAGAGCAGTTAAATCGGGTTAATGCTCTGAGTTACACCAGATGACAAACGGTTTCCACTTACTAGAATAGCAGCATCGAGTGTTCGGTTTTCTTACCTCCCTGAGAATATCCATACATCTCTGAGGGAGCTGCAGGTGCCCAAACTATGACTTCCGGAGCCAGGCCGCTAAGTTCAATGTCTGCGGGGATGGGTGAAGCGTCTCCCCTTTGTCTTGCGACATGTTGTACGGGCAAGGCAGTTTCACTGGAGGAGATAGGGACATCTCCATCCGATGAGCGAACCAGGGTTGGCGGGCCCACATGGGGGCCACCGGTATCATTGTGACTGGTTCTTGGTGCATCTTGTGCACTATTTTGTTGAGAAGGGGAGTCGAGGGGGGGGAGGTGGGAGGAGGGAGGAGGGGGGGTTAGCGTAAACAAATTTCTCTGACCAGGTTATCCAGAGTCCGTTCCCCTTTGAACGGTTCTGGGGGTACCTGGAGGTGTAATCTTGGCATTGAGCGTTCTTCAGAGTTGCGAACAAGTCGATCTCTGGGAAGCCCCATTCTGCGAAAACGTTGGAGACTATGTCTTCGTGCAATCGCCATTCGTACTCCATGGGCAGTGAGAAATCTCTGCTGAGTACGTCTGCTAGAAGATCGAGTTCCCCTGGAACATGTTGTGACAACAGGAACATGTGTTTGAGAGCCCACTTCCAAATGTTTGTGACAGTTTGGACAGCCCTGGACAGTGAGTGCCCAGTTTGGTCAGATAGTACATGGCTGTGGTGCTGTCTGTGAGGATCGGGACCGTCTTCCCTTGCAGTTGTGTCTAGAAAGCTTTCAGTGCTTTGAACACTGCCAACAGTTCCAACAGGTTTATGTGGTTGGATGCTATGTCTGACAACCAAACTCTGTGCGCTGTCTGTTGAAGCAGGTGAGCTCCCCACCCTGTGAGACGCGCCTGTAGTTAGAGTGGCTTCCATTGCGGGCGTGGTGGAGGATTTCCCCTCCAAGAGGTTGTCCCAGACTACCACCGCAGCGAGAGAACGAGGGCTGGCGAGACAACCACTAAATCTTCCCATTTTCCACTGGCCTGACACCACTGGCTGTTGAGCCGCTTCTGCATTAGAAGCATGTGCAAGCGCGTGTGAGGGACCAAGTAAATACTGGACACCATCATTCCCAACAGCCGCATAAGCCTTGCATATCGTCACCTCTCGACTGGCTACATATTGAGGCATTTGAAACAGCATGTTTTGGACCCTCTCGTTGGAGGGGAAGACAAGGCCATCTTTTGTTCGAATTAGAGCCCCGAGGAACTGCTTGGCCTGACTGGGGTCTAGGCTGGATTTGTTCTCGTTGATCGAGAATCCCAGACTGAAAAAAAGATCGTCTTTTGGGTTTTTGACAGACAGGTTTCGTAAAAGAGTCCCCTGTTATGAGCCAGTCGTCGAGGGAAGGATAGACCGGGATGGATTGCCTGCACAGGTGTGCTGCTGCCACTGCTAGTACCTTTGTAAATACCCTTGGAGCAGATGCTATGCCGAAGGGTAGTATCTTGAATTGATAATGCTGGTCTTGTATCATAAATCCGAGGTATTTTCTGTGCGCTGGCAACATTGAAATATGAAAGTATGTATCTTTCATGTCCAGTGAAGCCATGTAATCCCCCTGTGATAGCAGGGGAATTACTTCCTGCAGACTGGCCATGCAGAACTTTTGTGGCTTTACAAATTTGTTTGCTGGGCGCAGATCTAATACAGGGCGCATGGTTAGATTCTTTTTGGGTACAAGGAAGTACACTGAATAAATACCTTCTTTTACCTGTGACAGAGGTACGACCTGTATGGCTCCCATTTCTTGTAGTGTCTCGACTTCCAGATGAAGGATACGAAGATGGTCTGATGTCAGTCGTCTTGCTCGTGGAGGTCTGAATGTTGGGGACCGGTTGAACTCTATACAGTGCCTGTGGGCCATGGTCTTTAGCACCCACTGCTCTGTAGTTATCCCCTCCCATGCCTGAAGGAACGATGTTAGCCGGCCCCCGCCCGGGGAGGTATGCGAGGGGACCCGAATCTTTTGGTCATTTAGAACCTGAGGTCAGGGAGCCTCTGGGGGTAGAGTTCCAGCCCCTTCCTTTCCCATGACGCTGACCCCTCTGGGCGGGCTGTTTGCGGGTAGATTTTGGAGGCGGTTACGGAGCAGATTTGTTTAACATTTCTTTGGGGGTGCAGTCTCTGTGTATAGAAAAGGGTGGCTTTTTGTGACATGTAAGGAAAGCAATACTCTGGGGATACGTGGTGGTGTATCCGCTGGTTCCCTGTAGAGATGACCAAATGTTTCCCCGAGGTGTACTGTTGTTGAGGAAGTGTTGGCCATGAAAAAGCCGTCTGAACCCAGATCCTCGTCTTGTAGAGGGTCTTTGTGTAATTTGGTCTAGCGTTTTCAGGGTGTCATGCTCCTTTTTTTGCGGTCTCGAGGGCCTCGTCGACCGCTTTCCCAAACAGGTTGGATTCTTCCAAGGCTTTATTTCTAAGTGACGCTTGCGTCTCTGGCTTGAACCCAGAGTTCCTTAGCCACGTGTGTCTCTTCAGGAGTGTGCCCTGAGCCAGTGATCGACCAGCTGTTTCGGCGGAATCCAAAGTGTTTTAAAGTATGCTTTGGTTCACTTGTCTGCCCTCAGTCACTGTGGCCAGGAGACTAGTTCGTAGTGGTTTGGGAACCTCCTGTAGGCCTTCATGTAGCGAGGCCCACTGAGCATCCGCATAGCTGGCCAATAAGGTGGTATTGTTGGCGATGTGTTGAAAAAGCTGCTGCAGCCGTGACCCTCTTTCCAAGGGCGTAAAGTCTTTTACCTTCTTTATCAGGGGGTGCCTCGCCGGTTGACAGAGGAAACCCTGCCCTTTTTCTTGTAGTGGTCACCACTAGTCTGGGGTGGAGTGACCTCTGATATTAAGGGGGTCTCAGGAAGGAGGACGAAAGAGCTTTTCTATCCTCGGATTAACACCTCTTGTAAGAGCAGGTCTTGATAAGGAGGGAGCCAGCCGTTTTTTCATCAAATTGAGGAGAGGAATAGCCTGGCTGGCCGGTGACTTCTCTTTGAGAATGTCCTACACAAAGTCAGCTTCAGGAACAGCTTCATCTGTGTTGATTTTGAAGTGTTCAGCTGCTTTGCGCAACATGACGTTAAAACGTCAATTGATCATCCACTGGCGAAGGTTGTCTAGTGGGAGTGGTCTGGGGGGAATCCAAACACAGAGTATCAGGATCTGGTGAAGGATCTGGAGACTGCCATGGCCGAGGGTCACCCATATCAGAGTTTTCCCCACACCCCTCTATGGGATCATGCATGCCTCAGGATTGGTGAATTGATCTTCATCGTGAGTGTCTGCAGGAATCTCCTCCTCAGTGAGGTCATAGGTGTATATATCCTCTTCCTGAGAGGGGTCTAAGAGTCTTGGGAATTTTGCTACAGGGTCCAAAGGGCTCTCATCCTGTGGTCTTCTAGGCGTGGGTTGCTCTGAACAGGTAACAAACCTGTCCAGCCTTTCCATACAATTTTCAAATTTCTCTCTAGTCCAAACAGAAGACCTAGAATGGTCTACAGGTGGAAAAGGATCATGGAAACTTCTGCCGTAAAACGTTGAGATTTTTGTCTCAACTTCGAAGAAATCCCTTCCTCGCCGTCTGAAAACTCCTCCTGGGGGACCAACAGAGGTGGGGTGTCCCTGTGCCTTTCTTTCGGCTTAGGGGAGGGTTCCGGTACTCCTCTTAGGCTTTCCTTGGATGTCGAGGGATCCTTGGCCTTCTCTGTGAATCTTTTGACTGCCGTTTAAGAGAGTCGGCGTAAATAATTCTCGCTATGCTGTCGGCAACATCCTGCGCAGACAGGTGTGTAGCCTCGGCCTCGTCTTCAGCGGATGCCTTCTTTGGCAGTGCCGGTGCCTTGTCTTCGGTGAACGCCTACTTTCGGCAGAGCCAGAACCCTGTCGTCACCTGACGCCTTCTTGCGATGCGTCTCAACGGAACCCAGGATATTAGGAATGGCCCCCTTTGTCTTTGATGGCCCGGTCGCTAGGCGCATATGTGGCTAGGGGGAGGACTGCCGATCCTTACGGCCGGCGGAACTTTCGGTGTACCCGTTGGCGCTGAGGTCTTCTTCGACTTGGTCAAAGATGGACTTGGGGTTGTGTGCTTAGTGCTATGTAAATGTTCGTTTTTGTCGCCGGGGTGTACCTTCCCTATAGCAGGGCCTGAGCCGTGCCTGACGGGGCCGGGGACAGACTATGCGGAGCGGGAGCGCTCTGTTGAAAGGTCAACAACCTCCGGGTCGGAGGTCCGTTCGTCACTATTGCCGTTGTGACATTTGGTGGCTGCGGCAGCAGGAGATAACTCGGCCTTCGACATCCTGTAGGCCGCCCACCGATTGACCTTTGCGCTCCTTTAATGTCTTAGGACGGAGACGCTTACAAGCTGCGCAATCTACTTCGTTGTGATCGTAGGGCAAGCAACGGTTACACCGTTGCTGCTTATCTCTCCAAGGAAATTGGCCTTTGCAAATGGTGAAAAACCTAAATGGAGTCCTCTCCATAGCTGAGGATGGGTAGAGTGACGTAGACCAAAAGGGAAAGAGGAATGAAAGGGAAAGTCATTCTAAGATTGTACAGAAATGTCCACCCGACCCCACTCTCCCTACTGTATAGGCCGGTGGAAGTCCAGGCCATGTGGTCGGCAGCGCCGACTGGTTCACCGTCCGTCGAGGTTCTGAAGATTCAGGTTTTCACCAGAGATCAGAACAGCTGTCGAAATAAGGGATGGATTGGGTGATAATAAGTATTATATAAACTATTCGACCAAAGGTCGAAGGGACACTAGGCAATGTCTATGATGAGCTCCGCACAAGGCAACCAGTATGCTGGTCGGAAAAAAACAATCTGAGGGACCTCGACACGTGAAGGATCTTGGGTACACTACACGTCACGTAGGGATAGTGTTACAGGCACGCCCATGTCGATGTCCCCTTTTGATTCTCATAAGACAAGATGCAATACTCTGCGGTTACCACTGGATGTCGGACTATATGCACAGCATGTGATTCTAAGCAGATTAACCAACATCAGAACAATAGTTACAGGCAAGTGACTTGTTCCTTCTCCAGCATGGGGTCTTGCATGGACTTGCATGCTCATGAATAAAGACTACATAGCAGTACACATTACACAACCACAGGAGGTGGCAAGGCTCTACAGATGCAATTACTTTTACTTCCGGAACAGGCTCACCTTCAAGCGAACAGGTTGAGTAGCCCTGCTTGGCTGGCCCTGGACTCTCTCTGAAATCCCTGTCGACGCCGTAGAATCTTGTAAAGGTGTGTGTGGACCTCCACGTAGCAGCCCTGCAGATGTCCAGCAGGGGCACACCAGACAGGAAGGCAGTCGTCGCAGCGATCACTCTGGTGGAATGGGCTCTCAGACGGCCAGGCAGCGACCAGTTTGCCAACCGGTGGCAGTGATACAGCCAGAGAGCCACCTGGAGATGGAAGACTTGGACAAGGCCTTACCATGGTTCACAGGACCAAAGTTCACGAATAGTTGAGACGTCTTCCAGAACCTCTTTGTGCGTGCCACATAGAACCTCCAAAGAACTTGCAGAACAAAAAAAGGACAAACGAAACAGAGAAAATTGTATGGCTAAAAAATCCTTCATCAGCCAATAAAGCCCGCTGGAAGGAAAGCGAAATAATATATAAACATATGATAACCGAGGCCAAAAAAAACTTCTATAACGAACAGATTTCTACAGCCACCAATTCCACCAGCAAACTATTCAATATCCTCAAATCCATAGAAAAACCCAAAGCCATTACCCCTCCTTTCCTACCCTCTCAAGAAGAATGCGATGCCACCCAGATCGCCTTCTTCAACAAAATTTCAAAAGCCAGGGACGCCATCATAAATTCCCTGACCAACAAAAAAACGACAGTTACTCTGCCAGCTGAGACTGCAACAGCAGGTATTGGAACTTTCAAGTTCACAGAGATCAACAACAGCGAAATGATCAAAGTATTGGCGACCATGAAACCCACTACCTGTGCAGAGAATATCATTCCACCTAAGATAATATTGGACAACATAGACATTTTCGCCCCCATCCTGACAAAGATCATTAATGCCTCTTTTAGAGATCAGGAAGTCCCTAATGCCATCAAAAAAGTCACAGTAACCCCTCTGGTAAAAAAACCCAATCTCGACCAACGCGATCCGAATAATCTCAGACCCATAACAAACTGCAACTTCATCCTCAAAATCATGGATAAGATCGCCACCATGCAGCTCCAGGCACACGTAGAGGAATCTAATTCCCTCCACCCACAGCAGTCTGGTTTTCGCTCCGCACACAGTACCGAGACGGCCATGTTAGATCTGCAGACCAAAATGCTCGGTATTATTGACAAGGGTAAAACAGGCCTCCTCGTTCTACTCGACCTCAGGGCTGCATTTGATCTCCTCGACCATAACCTACTCCAGAACGCGCTAAAAAAGACCACCAACTGCTCTGTTGAAGCCATCAGATGGATAATGTCCTTTCTAAAAAACAGAATATCCAGAGTGCACTGGGGGGACAAGTTCTCCCTTGAAAAAGAAATCCTCTGTGGAGTTCCCCAAGGGGCCAGTATGTCACCCCTACTGTTCAATCTTTACTTAAAATACCTATGCCTTGTTCTAGACCACATAAACACCTATTTCACTAACTATGCTGACGACACACAGCTTGTATTCGAACTAAGTGGCAATTATCAGAAAGATAGCGAGCAACTTACCACGATATACAACCACGTGGAGCAATGGATGGACACCAATTGGATGTGCCTAAACGGAAAAAAAACGGAACTCATGATTTTCGGCTCATCCTCTGCTCGTGCTAAGCTACCCGCATCCTACACATCCTTCCACATTAAAGATACCCCCATTCCGGTCCTAAGCAAGGTTAAAACCCTAGGTATGCTGCTAGAAGCATCGTTGGGTGCGGACGCCCAAGTACAGTTCATCAAAAAAAACTGTGCCTACCACCTCCGTCTAATAAAAGCCATCAGACCTTTCATATCCGAGGAAAATTGTGCGACCATAGCAAGAGCCACCATCTTATCGCGCCTTGACTATGGCAACGCTCTAGTCCTGGGTGCCTCCAAGCAATGCCTACAAAGCTACCAAATTGTACAGAACAACGCGGTAAGAATTGTCAAGCTCAAAACTAAAACAGAACATATCAGCAACTCCAGAAGAGAGCTTCATTGGCTGAAAATCGAAGATAGGGTGCATTTCAAAACCTTAACCATCGTTCACAGATGCATCTACGGAAAGGCACCAACCTACTTAAAAACTAGGATCAAACCATACGTTCCTAATAGAACACTGAGATCATCCCAACTTGTTAAAATTGCTACGTCACCTCACAAACTCAAAAGTGGCTTAGGTAGAGCCTTTCCAACCCTTGCAGCCAACCTTTGGAACAACCTACCAGACCACCTTAGACTGGAAACCAACTACTCGCGTTTTCGCAAACAGGTAAAAACCCATATCTTCAAATAAACGGCCATCACGGCATATGCCTCAGTTAGCTTAATTCTATGTGACTGTCCTGTCTGCTCTGTCTAATCACTATCTGTTCCGTCCGTTCTCGTGTCCTTGTTTCTGCGCCCCAAGGCTCGCGAGCTACCGGCGCAATATAAATATTAAATAAATAAAATTAAATAAATAAAATAAATAACCTCGGAGCACGAGAAACATCCAGCGAGTGCAAGACCCTCTCAGCCAGCGACAAAGGTTTTAAAAAGGACACAGGCAACACCAAAGTCTCACTGAGGTGGAATTCAGACGGAACCTTTGGCATGAAAGAGGGGTGCATCCGCAGCACCACCCTTGTGTCGTGAAAAGGCAAATAAGACTGTTTGCAGTATAGGGCCTGGATCTCACCTACCCTCCTGGCAGAGGGGATGGCCACGAGGAAAGCCGTTATCCACGAAAGGAACGAGAGAGTCCTGATGCATAGGCTTGAAGGGAGCCACCATGAGCCTCGTCAGTACCACGTTGAGTTTCCACGTCGGGGCCGGCGCCTTCACCAGTGGGAACGATCAAAACAGTCCTTTGAGGAACTCCTTGACGAGACGGTGGGACCAAAGAGAGGACCGTCCTGGGGGCCTGATGTAGCAGTAGCTAGCCACCAGATGCACTTTGATTAAGGCGTGCGCCAGCCCAGTCTTGACGAAGGACAACAAGTACGGAAGAATCTGCAGGGCCGTGACCCTCAGAGGACTGATCTTCTCTGTCCGGCACCACGTCGCAGTACGTTTCCACTTGTGCCCGTAGTACTTTAGAGTCGTCAACGCTCTGGCAAGGACCTCCCTGCAGTGCGCCGGTAGTTCATACCCTCCGAACTCTAAGGATTGCAGGAGACAAGCCTACAGGTTCAGCGATCCTGGGTTGTGATGTAGTATTGCACCTCCTTCTCTGGTGAGGAGATCCGCAACCACTGGCAGCTTGACCGATGGTGCCGCTGACCGGCTGAGAACATCTCGGTACCAAATCTTTCTCGGCCACGCCAGGGCGACAAGGATCATCCTGCATCGGCACTGAGTCGCAGCAGGAGAGTCAACGAAGGGGACACTTACAGGAACAGGTCTTCCCACGGGAAAGAAAACATGTCCCCCATGCTCCTCGGCTGGTGGAACCTGCTGGCGAATCTCTGGCATTTGGAATTTGTCGTCGTTGCCAAACAGATCGATTGGGGTCTGCCCCACTTGCAGAAGAGGCGGTCCTCTTGATTTTGTCCAAGTTCCCACTCGTGGCAAGAGCGCAGCTCCCTGCTGAGGGAGTCTGTGATGGCGTTCTTGACTGCCGCCAGGTGAAAAGGGATGAGGAAGATCTCTTGGGCGACGGCCCAGTGCCACAAGTCCAGCGCTTCTCTGGAGAGCACTGGGGATCTGGTGCCCCCCCTGCCTCCTGATGTAGAACATTGTTGTGGTATTGTCTGTGAAGACCCTCACCACCTTGCCCTTGAGGGATGGAAGGAATGACCTGAGGGACCAAAACACTGCTCGCAGTTCCAGGACATTGATGTGGAGATCCCTCTCCTCCGGTAGCCACAGGCCTCTGGCATGAAGACGTCCGGTGTGAGCTCCCCAGTCCTCCAGGGAAGCGTCCATGGTGACCGTCTTTTGGTATGGGGTCTCTGGAAATCCTTGCCCCCGGACACATACCACCACCTTATCGCTCAACGGAACTCCTCGTTGAGAGCAATCCTGTCTGCAAAGCCTCCGGACACCTAGATCCAACGAGCGTCCAGGAAATCCTGAAGGGGTTGAATCCACAACCTGCAGAGTCTGATCAGGTAAATACTCGATGACATCATGCCGAACAGCGATTTGATTGTCCGCACCGTGGAGATCTTCAGTGCCAACAGCCGTTGCGCCATGCCCTTTATGGCCACTATCCTCTCGTCTGAGGGAGCCGCCAGGCAGGAGGCCGTGTTGAGTCTGGACCCCAGGAACAACGTGTTCTGCAATGGAATCAAGCAAGACTTTGGATAGATCATAGAGAACCCCAGATCTGTCAGCAGCTGGCCGGTCACTTCCGTGTGTTTGACTGCGATTTCCCTTGACTTAGCACGGATGAGCAAGTCGTCCAATTAGTATCTCGAGTAGACTCCGGAGCCCCAGAGGTCGCTTTGGAACTATCGTCCCTTTTCTTAGCATGGCCCGCACTTCCTGCAGCAGCAGACGGATGTGCTGCACCTGCCGGGCTACTGGTGGTACCCCGGGACACTTCTGCTGGAATTCTGGAACGTGTCCCGTGGGCGAGAGCATCCATCACCCATCCGTCGGCAGAGAGCTTTTCCCCACTCGCTGACTAAGCAAGCCAGCCAGCCTCCAACCGGGGTGCATGGGTGGGGGCCTGAAGTCCTGAATCCTGCGCCGAGGCCTGCATACCGCCTTCGGAGCGACATCAGCCACCTCCAAAAGCCTTGTAGCGACCCCTGTAAGCCTCATGGGTCATGGAACACGAGGGCTGGTGGTACGAGGAAGATTTCCCCCCCCCCCCCACCGAACTACTTTGACGATCTGCTGGATTTCCCTCCGGAGGCAAGAACGGAAGGACGATGTTGCTGAAGCGTGCCAAGAGCCTGGGCCGTCTCTGTCTCGGTCTTGACAGCTTGCAACGATTCGTCAGCGGCCTTCCCAAAGAGATTGTCCCAGTTGAAAGGCATGTCCAGGTCCCTTGTCTGAACTTCCTGCCAAAAGTTGGTGGCTTTCAACCAGCCACGACGAAGGAGGCAGACACTGCTGCCCATCTGTGGGAATCCTTTGTCCGCGATATCCAGGCCCACGGTGATGGCATGGTCCGATGCCACCTGGCCCTCTAACGATCTCCAGTGCCTCGACCCGCTTGTTGGGGAGAAATTCCAGCAGCGGGTCCATCTTACACCAGAGCTCTCGGTCGTATCTGGCCAAGATCGCAAGAGCATTAGCTGCCTTGACCGTTGTTGCCACCGAGTATCTCACTTTCTTACCCACGGCATCCAACTTTTTCCCCTCGCTGTCTGAGGGAACAGAGGCCGAAGACTAGGGGTTTGAAGACTTCTTCCTCGCAGCCGCCGAGACCACCGAGTACGGGGAGGACTGCGACCGCAGGCACTTGGGTGCCGACTCCAGCACTTCTTTTCCAGCCGGTCTCTTTTTGCCAGGGCTGAGGCAGGATTTCTCATCACTGCCAGGCTCTCATCCCAAAAGTCATCCAGGAGAGGCACCGCCAGAATGGTCTTCCTCTTGGTCTCACAGCTTTGATAAAGGAAACCTTCCTACTTGGTCTCTTTTGGCGTCAGCTGTAAGAGCTCAGACGCGCAGGCACCCATGGCGTGGAACGATCCACTTCGTCCCGGGGTAGAAGCTCTCGATGGCGGGGAAACCGTGTCCGTTCCCTTATCACTAGATAGTGAGGGGGTGGGGTAGGACATGTGCGGCAGTTGAGGCGGCATAGGGTGCAGTTTTCTCTTCTTCGCCGGTGGGAAGTCTGGGGCCACAGGACCAGCACCGGGGGTCCAGATGGCCTCCACTGGATCTCCGACACCAACAGAGAGTTGAAAAGATGTCCAGTGATACGTCCCTGGGAGGTGCTGGGGGCTAGGCTTGCTGGACCCAGCGACTACGTTGTCGTCGGCATTCCCGCCGTTACCCTCCTCCGCGTTTCTACCATAGTCGTTCCCCACATCCTCTTAGACAGTGTGAACGGACACCATGTCGTCCTCGTCTGAAGAAGAAAGCAGGGTAGAGTGCTCCACCCCCCCTTTTTTTTGCGTCCCGAGGGGTCTGTCTCGGGCTCATGGATGACATCCTCTTCTCTGGCGTTTTCTCCACCTGCTTGGCCAAAGCCTTCTGCCTCGGTGGAAGGGCCAACGGGGTCCCCTGGACCGGGTCAGCCTCTTTCGCCTTCGAGATGGCAGCCGCCACTAGCTCGAACGCTGTGGATGACTTCTCCTGGACTACCCGGGCCTTCAGGGGTAGGTCGGACACCTTAACCTGCGCCTTTGTCTTCTTCAGCAGTTTCTCCGGGTTAGCTGATTTCCGCTTCGAGGAACTGGAGCGATGACTTGAAATGGAGGCAGCCGGTGCAGATGAGCGTGCCCTGCTCGTCGCGGGACCCGGAAGGAAACAGACTTGTGGTGCTTGGCCTTATCCTGGGCCCCCACGGATGGTGCACCCTCAAAGGACTTAGAAGCCCACTCCTCGGACTGGCCGGTCCTGGCTGAGACATGCCCCTGCTTGCCACACCGGTAGAGGCCTTGGCGTTGAGCCATGCTGCCAACCTACTGTGACGATCCTTGACTGTGTGCTTGGAGAAACCAAGGCAGATTTAACAATCTGCTTACTTGTGGCCCGGATGGAGACGGAGGCAGTGGGAGTGGTTGTCCCTCCACAAACACATTCCTCAATGGGCAAATGGAGCAGAGCTTGAAGAGGGAACCCCCGTCCTTCTCCGACATGGTCCGGCGTGCGGTGTAGGCCCAATGGCCTTTTGGAATCTCTGATGAAAAACTCGACGATTCTTGCCCTTAAGGGGCTTTGAAAGACGCCAACAAACGGATCCCAGATTGCCGGTCAAAGAAGCGAAATAGCACACAGGCTCCATTTGCCAAAAATAGGAACTTATTAACGGAAAAAAAAAGCACAAAAACATGGAAAAGCTCTCCAAAACACGATGACTTCTGTGTATGGAACCGTGACCACTGCCCCAGAGAATCCTTGCGTCTCAAGATTTTTGCCAGACAGCGGAAAATTGCCTTCACGTAAACATGATTTTTCTGCCCCCGAGCTCACCATAAAGATGAAATGCGTGTTTCCTATCTCTGCCCCCACCAGTGGTTCCTCATCTAGTCGTAAAGGTAGTCAATAGTATGGGACATGCAAGTACTCTCTGTGGGCTGTCCTAGTTGGGATGGGTGTCTGTTCCAGGACAAGTAAAAATATTGTCACTAAGCACACATGTTCCACGGAACGGAGATGGTGCGCCATTGGCACAAGTGGCAAATCTGTATGTGTGTGCTACTTGGGGTTGCTGAATTGGATGGCTTTGCATGCTGTGTGGGGGGTGTCTCAGCGTATATCCCGGTATGGGCCTGCTATCTGGCTGCCCGTCACTCATAATTTCCTATGGGTAGACCATATGGACTACCCGGGTGCGGGTGTCCACAATGTTGCTCATTGCTATATCTTTAGTTGCTTCGTTAATTTTCCATAGATCTTTGACATTCCCTCACAAAATGGCCCCACCTCCCACACGACCAGCACTGTCCCGGAGCACCCCCCTGTGGAACTTGCCCACCATATGCTCCTCCTCCCCGCTGTCCTCTGTACCCACCTCTTCCTCTAGGGGTCTTCCTTGCCACTGGGGCCCCATGTAACGTTCCTCTGCACCCAACTGTGACTGTCCATGGTCTGCCCATGCCGCAGCCATCCTAGCTTGTATCGCCACAGACACCTCCCTTTCTTCCCCTTGCTGGTACAGGGGTGGCGTTGCAGCCACTGCTGCAACCTTCACTAGTTTGCTCTGTACGAACTTCGCCTCTGCTAACCTCCTCTGTGCGGTCTCTTTTTCTCTTTCTTTGATCCTCCTGCAATGGTGTACTATGATGCTTTGTATTTCTGGCCAACCCTTGGCTTCTATCCCAGCTAGAGCAAGTGCCTTCTGCACTTCCTTTGGGAGGCCCCTTTTGATAATGAAATAAAACAAGGCGGTGGATTGGTCCCAAGCCATGCCAGTCATCTCCGGCACCTGAAGAATGAATTGTGCAGCATCGTCCTCGTCCCCCTTAGTGCATTGCATGATGGACTGTAAATCGGGGGTATCAAGGAAAGTTCTCTGCAGTGCATCCCACACTTGTACTCTTACATTATTAAAATACGCGCCATCTTGCATACCATTCCCCAGTGATACTCCCGGGAACCCTGCTTTCACCCACACTGCGTCAGCTTGGTCTATGACTGCTGCCACTAGGAGACTTGACATCCCCAATTGTCAATGGCACTCCTGCCGTGTTCTTTTCAAAAGGCATACATCCATTTCACATGCCCCCAGAAAGTGGTGGGAGGGCCTCGAGTCCATCAGTGCCCAGGGTATATAATGGGGCCTTCCCGCACCCTTATGAATGAGTGGAATCTGTCATTTTGACCTTAATTTTTCTTTACTTCCTTTTATTCCTTTTATTTATTTATTTATATAGCGCGCAGACAGCCCAGGGGCATTGTGGCGCTGTTACTTGCAGGAACTTAGTTACAGGGGGTACAGGATTGGTAGCAGTCGTTGGCACATGATGATTGCTACAAACAGATTAGTCATTACAGCTCATGCATCTTTGGTTATTACATTACAGACAGTTTATTGGCAAACATGGTGCTGCGAGAGACCTTATGTGAAGAAGATGGTTTTCATAGCTTTCCGGAAGGCAATGAGGGAGGGCTCACCTCGGATTCTGGGAGGTAGGGCATTCCAGTGTGAAGGTGCGAGATAAGGGAAGCTGGATCCTCGAGCTCTGGCTCTTTTTACTAGTGGTACACAGAGCATGTTGGTATATGGTGACCTGGTTGGCCTTGTTGAGGAGACGGGGTGGATTCTTTGTGAGAGGTAGACCGGGGCGGTGAGGTGGATGTACTTGTGGGTCAGTGTCAGAGCTTTGAAGATGATTCTTTCCCTTATTTGTAGCCAGTGGGCTAGTTTTCTGGCCTCAGAGATGTGTTCTCTTTTCGTGATACCTTGGGCAGCGCGGAGGGCATTGTTCTGTATGAATTGTAGCCTTTCCATGTTTTTGTTGGAAGTTCCTAGGAAGAGTACATTGCAGTAATCTAGCCTGGAGCCGGTGATTGCTCTGGCTATGTTTGTGCAATTCTCTTTGGAGAGGAAGGGTCTGACTGCGTTGATCAGTTTGGCGTGGTACGCAGCTGAGGAGGCTATTACGTTGACTTGTCTGTCAATGGAGATGTTGGAATCCAAATAGACACCAAGAGTTTTGACCGAGTCGGAGACAGGTATTTTAATGGAGTCAATGGTGAAATGACTGAATTGGGAGTCTAGATTTTTTAGCGTGTCGGCGGAGCCTACCAGTAGGAGTTCGGTCTTGTCGGAGTTGAGGCATAGTTCATTGTCTGCCATCCAGGCTTGGATGGTGTTGTAGAGGTTGTTGAGGGTCAGTGAGTCAGTGTCATAGTTTCCAGTGAGGGTGAGGAGGATCTGGGTATCGTCAGCGTAGTTGGTGTAGGAGATGCCCATGGCATCGAGGATGAGGAAGAGGGATCGTGTGAAGATGTGGTAGAGAGCGGGAGAGAGGCAGGAGCCTTGTGGCACACCACAGAGGATGATGGTGGGTGAGGCGGAGGCTAAGTCAGAGAATACTTGCATGGTTCTGTCTTGTAGGAAGGACGTGATCCATGCTGTGGACTCAGGGGAGAATTTAGCGGTGGCAGAGAGGTGGTGGCATAGGACATCATGGTCTACGAGGTCAAAGGCCGCTGATAGGTCGAGAGGTAGGAGAAGTGCTAGTTTGCCCAGGTCTCTGGCGTCGTCCATCTGGTTTTTCAAGTCAAGTAGCACGGTTTCAGTCCCGTGTTTGGGGCGGAAGCCAGATTGTCGGAGACCTAAGAGTTTATTCTCTTCAATGAAATGCTGAACCTGCAGATAGGCTGCTTTGCCCAGTATTTTGAGGAGGAATGGGACAGTGGTGATTCTTTAGACAATGCTATCCTTCCAAGCCTATTCCTCAACCTCCCTTCCCATGCTGCTTCTTCTGTTACTCGTGGGGTAGCCCAGTGTACTTGCGGTAGTGGCATCCCTCCCACGGCCCCTCCTTCATCCTCATCAAAATCACTCCAACATTGTTCATCCCTCTCTGAAGCTCCAGTATCATAACTCGCACTGTCTGCCTCCCCCTTCCTTTCCACTCGCACCGCTTTAATTGCACTCGTACCGGATTTCCACTTGTCTTCTGTTAATAGGGGTGGGCTTTCTCCCAGTGGTGGTACTGGCGGTTGTGCTTCCCCCGGCACTAGTAATGGTGTTTCACATAATGTTTGCAATCGGGCCAATTCTGCTCGAGTTCAATGTCAATACTCTTTCTAAATCTCCATTTGTTGGCCCTGCGGGGGCAGGAGTTATTAGTTGGCCATAAGGAGGGGGCGGGCAGTTGCCGGTGTATTTGGTGCACCCCCGGCACATACACTGGGTCTGTGTACCTCTCTGCGGGTCATGTGAGCAGTGGATATAATTTCTTGGGCTCTTCATTTTGGTTTTCACCCGCTCCCTTACCTTCCTCTTCCCCAGTTGCACCCTCTTCCTTGTTCTTATTCGGTACGACAGGTGTTTCTTCAAACATTTTCCACAGGTCCAATACTTCTTTCCCTTGTGTTTAGTCATTAAATGGGTGGTGACATGATCAAGTATACTCTTATCAAAAGACCCTTCTTCTGGCCAACCACATGTTGGCCCCCCCCCTCCCACCTTCAGTTCCGCTACCCACTCGTTGTGATATTTCTTTATCTTCTCTTGGTATAGGGGGAGGTTTTTACAAATATGGAACAGGGGTGTCCATCCCCATATTTGGGAATCCCCTTCCCTCTATCTCTCCATTCTGTTAAGCTCTTCTGTCCGGAGGTTAATAGAGGGGTACGTATGGGTTTTACCTCACCCTTCTCAGAATTCATTCTCTTCGTTACACATGAACAACGTGAACCATAGAACACTAACAAAACGTAACCAACAAATATTTCAACAATACAGAAAATAAAACAAAGTTCACCCTTTTTACCCTTACCCAACAATCCCCTAACCCCCTCTCACACCTTCTTCAATCACGTCACCTGTGCCCCTACTGGGCCGTCCTCCAAAATACTAAATAACGCTAAAAAGATAAGACCTAAAACAACTACGGTTTACTATCAAGCCTACTCCTTATAGGAGGCTCCTACTTTTTTCTCTCTTCTCTTTTAATCTCAGCACTGGTTGTACCCCTTAAATACATTAGGGTCCCCCCTGATCACGCTCACACCAGATTAAATGCACCCCTCTAGGGAATTAAGGTCATGAGTCTATCTTGCAAGAGGTAGCAAAACTCTAATCTTTACAAAGATGAGGATTGGGGGAAATGGCAGAGGACTCTGCAATTCCGACCAGAATTCTGTCGTCCTTGGCTGGCTCCTAGGTCCTGAAGATTGGTGCTGGGCTTGGGGCTTAAGTATTTTTGACTTGGTTACTGGATACAGGCAGAGCTCATCCAAAACTACTTTTTGCCATACATGGGATGCTGTATTCTCCAGTGTTGCATGGCTAGGTTTGCACTTCGACCAATCCACTGCATCTGCAGGAATACATTGTGCTCTTACTCAGCATCATTTGCTATGTTATAAACATTCATACATAAACACATCTTCCTGCCATTCTCTCAACTCTTCATTCAATTAAATTATATTTTATCTGGTCCAGTAATTTCTACAAAAAACCCTGTTTTCCCCTTAGTATTCTGTATGGCGTGCTGAATCTTTTTTAGTCTCCATTGGCTTGTGATGGACAGGAACAGCTGCCAAGTTACCTCGTGCTTTCTGCTATAGCTAGCCAGGCCCCACACAGTGCATGTGGTCTATTTTTAGCACATGCTGTATTCCTTCTTGCAGAGAGCATGCTTTGAGATTTGATTTTAAAACTACACAGAACAACATTTACACGTATTTTCAACGAATGGTTATTTGCACCTTATATTTTAAATACTACCCATCTTTATTTAGTGACTGGCCATGCCTATGTGCGATTATTTTTGCATGAAAAAAGCTTTCTCAGGGCTAGTGCTTAGAGAAGTTTTGCCTCATTGTAAAGTGCTTGAGGAGTGCATGAAGGCGCAAACTCCTCCCCAACACTAGTCGGGACAGTGCAATCCGCCGCCGGCTTCTACCCCTTTTCAGAGCTAGGTTCCCGTATCTCCACTTCTCTTCAAATTGTTTCTCCGTAATAAAAGAAATGGCCATAAAAGACAATACAATTCTCATATTTGTCTTTCTCACTCACACTCCAAACATGTGTGTTTCTTTCCCCTCATTATTGAATCTCCCAACCATAGACCCTCACTCCTCCCTTATTTTTTTTCGCTTGCAATTAGTACTCACGTGTCGGTGTTCTTACAAGAGCCTCCATTCAGAGTGTATCCCCTGGGGACCTCCCCGTGGAGGGCCCTGCCCAGCTCCGGCGAGCAGTTGGGTATTTGCAAAGTGGGGACCCACACAACCAACTCAGGAGCTTACGCTTTTTGTATAACTCTGCCAACCATAGGCATCGATGGCCCTCCACGGGTAGCCCCGGCTCTCTTCGCAGGTACGGATGTATCTCAAGGACTTTTACGTTGGGGTCACCAAATGAAGGCTGGCACCTTCGCATACACCTGTCCAAATAGACAGAATAAAGTACACACCCCACTAGCGAATGAGACCAGGAGAGCAATTGCAAGGAAACCAAAATTTAGTAAATAAATGCAAGCAAAGAACTCTGCCAACAGATACACGGGCAGCACATTAAAAAGGCAACAAGCGTCATAGATGACATCATACATATGTTGCAAATTGTCAACTGTGGTTGGCTAGGCACATTTATTAATCCTAGCTCCATATGGGATGCCCAGGTTCCATTGGCTGCTGTCTTTCCGTCAGTTACAGTGCACATGGTCAGCTGGGCTCTTCCTCGCAGGGTGAAGGTCGGTTGAGATTCGCAAGGATGAGAGCTATCTGACTAAACTAAACAGACATTGGCATGTGAAGAATAATGACTGGCATAAACCATGGCATCAAAAGAGGGCTGTTAGTAAGAGATGGGTACATTCTAAGCCACGCATTTATGGGGGCATGGGACAGGGGGTCTTTCTCCATGTTCCTTATCAGAAGCTTCGATCTTTAATTTATGGACCCTAGGGCCTCACAACTTCAAACACATGGGGGACAGATGTTCGTTCTAAATGAGAATACATGACCATACAGGATAGGTATATGGTGGGCACTTGAAGCTGGTCTGGTGAGCAGAGTCATTCAAAGGGAAGGGGGGCACAAGGCCAGTGGACCATGACTTAGCAGGTTGTAAGGGCATGAGTTGGTCAGCTGAGATGGATGGGGCTCTGGGTCAAGAGCAAATCTTGGTCTCACATTCTGCGATGATCACATTCTGTTAGTGATGGCAACAATGAATGGCTGAGTTTCCATGACATGATTCGCGCTGAACTGATCAGTGGTGGAGGCTCGCTGTGAGTGGCGCTGGGAGAGGGAGCATTTCAACAGAGTGGCAGAGGGCCTAGAAAAAGATGGTGTCTAAAAGGACACAAAATGGAGTTCAGGCTACGAGCATTAGTTGCATTTTTGCACACAAATATCCAAGATGGGCGATGCGAATATGTACAGGAGGGGTGGAGGTGTGGGCCCCCCGCCCCGGCTCACACCACATCTACCTGGTGCGGGAATGGTGCAGGGAGGCGGGTTATACCACCTCTCCCCAACACTCCCAACACTTGAACATGCAGTAAAAAGCTGTAGATGGCTACTAGAGGAGGGGCTTAGGGAGAGTGCAGTCATTGGCTGGTGTCAGTATGACCCAGGGGTCAGCGATTGGTTTATAGGAGAAAGACAGTTTGTAAGTGAAAGTGAAAGGTTTTCTTTTATCGAGGTTTCCTAGCTATTTGATGGGGAATATTCATGAGCATGTGAATCCATGCCAGACCCCATGCTAGAGAATAAGGGCGAACAAAGGACCACCACACTAGTAATGGCTTGGTACTTGGGTGCCCCTATTGTGCACTACCAAGGCTATGGACAACCTGCGGTAGAAAAATAGTTGGTAGAACACGTGCACTGCTACCAGCCATAACTAGGAGATTATCGCTGTGACTAAAAAGCCACATAAGCAGAGAGAAGGGAGTTACTAGGTAGCCATTTGGCACTCCACATAAGGTGGTGTGGGCGAATCGCTCAAACTCTAAAGATTCAGGAGAGATACCAATTATCTCGCTATCCTTAAGAACGTTAGTTACTCTAGGATAAAGGAAAACCATCTCAAAGGAGGACCACAGGTGTCCCCTGCAACACTGCCTATTAGGAGCTGCATGCTGCAATAGTAGAGAAAAATAGACTTCATAGTAAATGTAAAATACAAAGAATAGAGTTCCAAAAGACAGCGCCCATAAGAATGAATGAGTGGAAAAAAGGCTCCAATCATGCAGGAAAGAAAAAGGTCCAGACGTCCTGCAAAACGTGCTGGGGTCTCACTAGGAGAGGAGAGGTTAGGGAGAATTCTCATAAATGTGCCAATTCCCTTCACCTTAGAGACCCCCAGCAACTTTGCTGGATTTTGAGGACATGATTTTGTACCTGGAAAGTGTGAGCCTTTTTTCCCACTCATGTATTTTGATGTGTGTTTTTCACTTCTTTGATTATGGACTTTTAGGTAACTCCATAGGCATCTTTTCATGTGCGTTACACAGCACCCTCAGTGCAGTGACACAGGGATGTCTTTTAGACTTCCCAAAGGTTTGGATAACTTCTCTAGGATAAACTACTGTTTCACAGAGAATGTAAAGGGAAATTGACTTTACTAGTCTTTCCAAATTCCTAGAGCCAGCACACACCATCTTACAATGGAGTGCTGGAGGGGTTACATAGTATCCCCTGTGTCTAAATACTCATGTAGCAGTCAAATTGTACCCTTTGCCATTGAAAAGGATGGTGGCAGTGGTTTTACAGCGAACTACCATAATATTTCCTGACCGCGAGCCACGTTTTTCAAGATGGCGACATAAGCCCCTTTGTTTAAACAGGTCTCAGTCTTCTTTTTTCACTGTTTCTTTTTGGAAAGGTCCTTCTAGTGTTTGTCTCTGCGTGCCAAACCAGGTTTGGTCCCTTTGTTCGTATGTCTTTGGCGGGCTTCAGGACTGAAGACCGCCTCTGTCATCTCAGTGTCTGGGGTGTATCTGGGGTGGGCAGGAAGTGAGGGAGGTGCCCAAAACTCCTTGTGCTTGGTCTCCTAGGAGACCCAAAAGCACTCTGGCGTGATCGGCTGGCTGACTGCCCGGCAAGGACAGGCAGCCTGCTGGGTGAGTGACAGCTAGGCTGGAATGAAAGGGGGAGAACTGTCAACCTTGTCCTTATCGCCATACACAAGGCCTGAATAGCCATCAAGATTGCTCCCGCGTTGTCTTGTGGCATAGGCACCGGTTGCGAAGGTTGGGGAGTAGGATCCTCCGTCTCCTCCACGGTCCGAGGCTCCTTGTCGGCACCACCGTCGCTTTCTTTGTCCGCCTCGTCAGGATCCCTCCCGTAGGACCGGACCTCCTCGACCTTCTTGTCCAGGATCTTTAGGACGCCAGCTAGCTTATCTTCAGAGGTGGTATCTGTGTCCGTAATGTCTACCGTGCCCCCCCTCTTTGTCCGGTCGGGGTTTCACTGGGGTCTTATCGATAGGCTGAAAAGAGGATTCCCTCTGTGGTGGCAGGGAAACTCTAGGCCCAGAGGTCGCCTCCACTGGGATAGCCTCCACAGGCTTCGCCAGGATGCCATGACTCCCTCGATCGAGGCCTTAGCCGGGTGAATCAGGTCCTTCGTGACTTTGGGCGCACCTGAGGCCTCACCTTGGGGAGGTAGGGGGAGAGTGGGGAGGGGAAGAGGAGGGTCGCTGCCTCGCTCCCCCTCGGCTGCTGCCGTCGGGATCGACCGGGACTTCACCCGAAGCTTACCCGGGTACTCAGACTTCCTTTCCCCCCCCCAGCCAGAGCGTTGGCTCGTGGTTGATGGCGTCGGTGAAATCAAGCCCTGCCTGGCAGCCAAAGAGCCCGACCCATCGGCGCTCCCGGGGGCCCGCGGACTCGCGTTGCTTTGCCTTCTGTTGGGCCCCCACCACCGGAGCGCCCTCAAAGGTCTTAGAAGATCCCTCGGACTTCTTCTTACCTGCTGCTGGGCTCTTCCCCTCCAGCCAGTTGGTGAGTCGAGTACAACGATCCTCCATTGTCCGTTCTGACATTCTTACAAAACGCACAGTCCTTTTCAACATGCGATTTCTCGTCGTGAAGGCAGTAGAGGCACCGAGAGTGCTCATCTTCCTTGAAGACATTTTGTAATATGCATCCAGGGCAGCTCCTGAAAAGCTTGGATCCGGGTGTCATGTTTCCTTTGTCCTGGGCCATGTCCACGCAGGGTAGGCCTCCAAGATCTTCCGGAATCCTCTAAGAAGCAAAACTCTCCAAATTCGTATTGACAGAGAAGCCCCTAAAAGGACTTCTCCCCTTGAGTTGGTGGAACCAATCAACTCCAAAGTAAACCACCTGGACATTCTCTCAGAGGTGGTTGCTTTTCCATAGAGGTGCTGCTGGAAACGGAATAGCCACGGAGAGGAACACCAGATTGTGTGCGTTGCTTTTAAGTTGGCCAAGACCTCCAGGAAGATCCTCCGGACTACCAAGAAGCAGGACTGACCGAGCCTGAGCCCACCTCAACAGTACAGGACCCAAGAAGCAAGGAAATTCCATCTCGACAGCCAGGAACCGCAGTGTTGCTCTTTGCAGTAGTCGCGAAGAGCTGAAAAACAAAAGTTCCACTTGTTGGAAAGATAGCCGGTTGCGAGCAGTGACCGTCCCATTGCAGTGCACGAGTCCCGAGAAGTCCTCCCTCTAGTCCCCACGACTGAGCCCAGGAACAGAGATCACTTTTTCTTCAATCCAAAGGTACTGTAAAGTCTGAGGGAACTTGTCTCTTATTGTAGAGTTGCTTGCATCTTCTACTACTTACAAGTCTAATCAGTTTGTGGCCCTACATTTGATTATTCTTTTCTTCAAAGATTTGTAAAACATTATGCAAAGACTTTTCTACTTACCTACCAGAGGTGCTTCATCCTATATAAGACATTTGCCCATTAACTTTGGCCTAGCCTGTTATACTGAATGACTCTACTGTGGGGATCCAGAAGAATTTGCCTGCTTAAGAATATTTGTGGTCTCTTGTTTGTTGTAATAACAACCTCTTCCCTTTACCAACTCCTAACAATATTCTAAATGCAAACAGTAAGATATTATTGTCCCCAGCACCCTAGCTACTGAAGTCACCTGAGGGTCTAGGTTGTGTCTGAGGGCCATCCCAAAAGGATCTTCATTGATTTTAGAATATTAAGAGTGTGTGTTTTGAAGTGTATTTGAGTGTTACTTGTATATTGCTCCCTTCTGAAGAAGGCTTACTCTGACTGATAAATTAATAATTGTTTATTCAAGAAACCTTGTGTGCAAGTGTTTATTTGAATACTTGTCACTGTGAATCTCTGTGTAACTCCCCTACAGTTCACGTTGACACCTCTTGAGATCAGCCTGGCTGCTCAACACGCTACCAAAACTGTGTTGTACAAGCTTATACCAAAGGTTGGGTTTCCTATTGCATGTAGTCAGAGTTGTAGTGCACCCTAAGGGTACTGCATACAAACTTTGCCTAACAGGCCTGCTAGCCCCCCACTCCCCTTTTCCTCCCTGAGGGTTTTGGGCCGGGATTTGGACCAGTGATTTCCCCCGTGCAGCCTTTGCTGCTACCTCGGTGGCTGTGTCGTGCCTTGGAGGTAGGGAAACCCTTTGGGCCGCAGGAGCCACCCTCGTAGTCACAGCACCTTCCGCTGCTGCGGCAGTCACAGTATGTTTGGCTAAGCTGGTTGAGCCTGCATGGGCTGTGTGGATTTCTTCTCCTCCTGTGGCCTAGGCTTATCAGATTTCTCCCGTAACTTGGTCGGGGTTGACGACTTCCTCTTTGAGGAGGAGCTCGATGGTAAGCTGGCTACGGAGGCTGAAGGCGATATTGATCGCGGCCTATCCAACCAGGGAGCCGCATCCGCGGGACTTGAGGTTCTTGGCCTTATCTTGGACCTTCCACGGATGGGGCGACCTCAAATGGACTTCGATCCCCTCACAGCGGGAGACCACTCTTCAGACCGGCCGGTCCTGGGCATGGCATGTTCCTGCTCGGAGCACAGGGCAGGGGCCTCATTCGAATTGAGCCATGCCGCCAGCCTGCTATGCCTGTGTTTCGTCGTCTTCTTCGAGAAACCCAGACATATCTCGCACTCTACCTCCTTGTGGTGCGGGTGTAGGAAATAAAGACATTGTAGATGTTTGTCCTCTACAAAGACGTTTGTTTCGTAGCCGGCATTTGGTGCAGGGCATGAAGAGGGTCCTTCCCTCCTTTTTCTCCTCCGTCATGGTCAGAGGGAGCGAAGTCGGCCCAAGACGGCCTTCTGGAAACTTTTCGGTGAAATTATGGGCATCATCTTCGCCGTCTTTTCGATGGGCTGGAAGGACTCCCCCCACCCCCCCCCCCCCACCTCCTCCCTCCTGGCAGGCAGGGATACTCTTGCCTTCGGGGCCGTGCCCTGCGAATCCTCCCCGGCAGCCTTCGCGAGGTACGCTGCTACTACTTTAATGGAAGTGTGAGCCTTTGTCTGATGCACCTGGGCCTTTGCGGTCCTGGCCGAGTCCACGGCCTATACCTTAGGGGGAGGGTCGGGGCCCAGCTCCACCTTGGCCTTCTTCGTCAGGCCGGTCTGGGTCTTCTCCAAAAGCTTACCCGGATGGTCCGACTTCCTCTTTGAACAACTTGAGCGGGTGGCTCGTGGTCGAAGGTGCTGGAGATGAACTCGTCTTGGCTGCAAAGGTGCCCATCGCAACGGCGCTCCCGGAGGCAGTGGACTCGTGGTGCTTAGCCTTATGTAAGGACCCCGCGGGAGGGGCGCGCTCAAAGGTTTTAGAAGACTGCTTAACTTTCTTCTGGTCAGGGAAGGCCTGCTGCCAGGACTCATCCAGAGTAGGGGCCTTGGAGGTTTCGTAGGTTGTAGACGAGGCAAACCTTGAAGGGAGGTGCCGAGTCCTCCTCCTCCTCCGACATGACACGCAGTGTAGGCCTCGAAGAAGCTTCTGGAATCCTCCAAGAAGAAACTCGACGTAAATCTGCCCTTGAGGGGCACTGAAGAATCCGAAAACGGGTTCCCGTTAACGGAAGGTTGATCGGTGGAGCATGAAGCTCGATTGACCGAAAAAATAGAGCAAAACTCAAGAGCATGTGAATCCATGCCAGACCCCATGCTGGAGAAATCCAACTTTTCCACAAAAAAATTTACAAATAGGTCAGAGAGCAACTCGAAGACTACTGAAGCGTGCTGTAAAAATCTGAATATGGCTGCCAGAGGCGGGGTTTAGGATGAGAACTGTCATTGAAGGGGAGCAGTATGACCCAGAGGACAGTGATTGGTTTAGAGGAGAAATACAGTTTTAAAGGGAAAGTGAAACAGTTTTTTCATTTACTGAGGATGCCCAGCTTGACGGGGAATATTAATGAGCATGTGAACCCATGCTGGAGAAGTAACTTACCTTGTGTTGGTTTTGTTTATATCATAAGGATGTGAAACAAAGTTCTTACTTGGCGTTGAATTGTGTCCCTATTCTAAAAGGTAACTTATAAATATTGAACTTCCTTGCTACTGCTAAAGTGTTGCCAATTGATTACTTGCTAATATTGGTTGTGTAACTGTAGTAATCCTGAAGCAGAATAGGATACATAGTGGGAGAAACCGAAGGGTGTCTCACCCACTAGTCCCCAGGGATCAATCTCTTAGGTGGCCAGGGCATGGCCATCGCCTTTGGATCCAGACCCTGGGGTTGGACCAGTGTGGGAGGATCACCTGGGTGAGGGGTCTTTGGGGGAGTGGGAGTGAGGCAGCCAATTGAGAGACGCAGTATTCCCCCTTTTTTGTACATCCAACCCACCCGATTTATTTAAGGACTCCCTGATGTACCAACTCCACCCCCATCCCCTTTTCTACACAAACACTGGGCCGACGAAGAGGGCGACGGAGTAACAAGATTAACTCTTATACATCCTACTGGACATGTCCCGCTAATCGGGTCAGGCACTTGACTTTAAATGCATACACCTGATACCAATTAGCTCTCCTCACACGGATAAAAGGCAGAACCTAGAGACACTCTGAGCAAGGTGGAACACAAGTATGAGCAGAACTTCCAGGACGAAAGCGAACCTACTGGAGCGGACCAACACCCAAGGGACGAAATCAGCGGGTCGAAAACCCCAGGAGTTCCCTACAGGAGGTCGTTGCCTCCAAAAGGCATGTGGAGAGGCCAGACCCTAAAATAGAATGATGCATTGTGTTTGAAGGACGCCAGCGACCTCCCCCAATGACAAGAGTTGGGGAGGCGAGGCCAAGCCTGTGGTACTAACCTTGAATCGTGAATGTGATCTCGTAAAATCAAGAAAGAAAAGCACACATCCGGTGACTTGGCAAGCGAAATGAGAGACCGGCGCGTGCGAACGACAGACTGAAGTGGCAACATTATATCGCAAGTGAAGGCTGCACGTGTGTGGATGAGATGCGAAGAAAGGCAGACCTGTGAATGTACTTTGAAATAAGGACAGCTGTGAAATCAGCAATACGGAGTAACAGAGTGGTCCGGCAAAAGGAAGTACCCCACTCGAATGTTTCAGTGAAAGGTGCTTTGTTTGTAGTAATAAAGCAAAAGAGCTGTAAAAGAAAAAGTGAACAAAGTTAACCCTGAGAGAAGGGGAGTGTAAAAAGCTGAACATTGAGTCGAAGTGGTCCTGCGGTGGTCGGTTAAGAAAGCCACGCACATTCGAAAATCTTCGATAACCGAAAAAGTTCTGCGCTCGAATGAGGGAGACCCGAAGTGTAATACGTTTGGGGAAGGGACCCCCCCCCCTCAAGCATTATTGAACTGGTTTTGTGAACGGACTGAGCCCGACAGAGGGGGGAACCAACGTGAATTTCTTGTTGAAACGTTATTTGAAAGCCTGGGAAGAGAGACTTTAACACGGAGGGCCAGATGGGCATCAATCCATGTCTTGAACCGTTTTGTGTTGAAAACCCGAGCGAGGACTGCCTTATTGCGTACTAACGTTGGGAGGAGAGCTGATTCAGCCACAATTATTCTTTATAATTGAACACTGGTATTCCGTTACATACATATCTCTTTTATACACTTTTGAACACAAGATCGTGCAGGCATTAGGTTTTGTTAGCATAGGCCATTTTGATGACAGACTTCGCAAGGACTCTTATTATTTTATGGTCAAGACTAGTCCCATCCTAGTTATAGGGCAGAATAAGAGTTTTTACAAATCAAGAAACTTTAATAAAGGTTTTACAAATTGTACCTTTTGTGTCAGTGTCATACTTGTGATACCATGCCTCCCGTACAATAGTTCTACTACTAAGTTAATACTTATCTCTGAATTGTTTCCACTATTCTAAAAAGTAATTGCAGGCTCTGTAAACTATGTACTTGCTTGTATTGTACATGTACCTCCATGTTATTCCTGTATGCATAACCCCCAAAGTTAACTATAACAGTGGTTTTACTTACCTCGAATTGCAAACTGCCATTCCAGACGTCTTGTACTTACAAGAAGTATTGTATTGTATTGTGCTTGCTTATTAGGATGGTACTTATCTTTCCAACTAATTCTCTTTACCTGTGTATATTTGTAATAAACCATTATGTTTGCATAACTAAGGGTGTACGTGTTTCTTTGGGCCCATCTATGCTACACGTTCTTTGTACCTCCCTACAGCACCCCTCTCCATCCTATGAGGAGTCTGGCTGCTCTGCTACAGTACCATTGCCTTGAGTGGTACCGACTTATACTACTACTTGGAGCTCTGTATTGCCAAGTAGAATAGTTTTATGAAGTCTTTTGGAGGGACTTTAGAAAAAACTGTCCTAACAGTCCTTGAAAGTGAAACCAGAAGTAGTAGAGTTTATTTTGTCCCAATCCCCAACCTCTACGCTGCCCTCTCCCCTCCAAGCATGTGTACAAGTTGAATGATCTGTGGGGCCAGAAGCTTCTGTTGAACCTTCTGAACATCTACTCAGAACAATTATGCACTCGTGTGTGAGCAGTGCACTTTAATACCACTTCACGCTGCTCCTAAGAGTGAAACTAGACTGCTCTGCCCAGCTACTGCTGAGAGCCATAATCTCAAGGGAATCCCTCTACGTACACTACAGGATACTAAACGTTGTACTTCCTAACCGTCACCAAAAGATTGTGGACAAACTTCACAAGAATAAACATCCTGTGCGTTTTCCCAGGAAAAGGCCTGGGAACATTTTCGATGTGGCAACCACATCCGGTTGGGTGTAGGCTAAATGTGTGAATTATGCAGTGGACCCGATTAAAAGCTGGATATGTATTAAACGCCAAAGAAAGGTATATGAATAGGGGTCTCTGCGCTATAAATTTGTCAAGCATTCAGATTCAACCCAAAGCAGTTGGAAGGATTTACCCAATGAAGAGACTGCGCCTGAACTCTAAAACCGGATGGTAAAGTACTGCTGAAACCTGCATGCTCCAGACCGTAACACACTGGCCTGGCCTTCCCTTCACTGGGCCGGCATGCATAGTTGAGTTACTTACCTTAGGACTCTGGGTACAGAGGAATAGTTCTTGCAGTCACTTAACAGACTCAGCTTGTTTCTGGGAATCCTACTCTCCTGCAACCAACCAGCAGTAGGTGGTGTCCACGATTTACAACTGCTTCAGCAGCTTACCTGTACTGAAACCTCAGGGTCTGCCTGCATTGCTGCCTGAGGATGCAATACTGCTACGGAAATAGCTGCACCTCTTCCTGGGTGTTTGTACCATCAGCTTTGTAATATCAAAGCAATATCCACACCTGCTTTAGTTGCTTCTCAATATAGTTTACTTCCAGTTCTTAAGATACAATTTACATGACTAAGACATCAGGTATAAGACAGATCACCGGCACCCATCACCCAGGGAGGGAGGGACCAACTGAACCCCTACAGAACACTCAACACAGCATTCTCACACTGGTACATCAACATTCCACTTGACACTTGCATGACATCACTAAGCACATGACCAGCTACAGCAGACTCAGACAATCACATCATAACACACTTGCTGGGGGTGATATGCATACTGTGCCTACATAAAAGACTGACCAGCTGGCTTTTTGAAGTACAGACAGACATTGCGTCGCAACTGTGAATTGAACAGACTGTGCCTATAATTAGACAGCTACCTTTCCCCATAACTGCAGTCTTTCATTTTGTCCCATTGGTTAACATTGGGATTTGGAAAAGGTCTAAATTGATGATTTAAGACACTCCACAGTGAGCTCTGTATAACTGAGTGACTTCTGGCAAAAGTCCCCGTCCCTAAGGACTCCCCTAAAGAGCCACTTCCTGTAAATATACAGCAAAACCATTTTGATCAAAAGCTAGGTCAAGATTACATTTTCATACATATATTGTGGGGAGTGTCTTTACTCTATGTTACCCTGTACCTTTTAACTACCTAGCAACCATCCCGAGTGTATATCCTTGGCTTACCCTTTGCCGAGTCACGCCACCTAAAATGAAGCCCTGCAACTGAGATATGGTTCCACTGTCACGATCCTGAAACAGAGCCATAGGAAAAATCTTCAAGGGAAAGGGTGGTGAGCAAACTCAGAAACAGCAAAGAAGGCAAGCGGTCCCATGCCAGAGCCGCCACAGCTCAGGATCTTTGACCGAACGAGAATGAAGGTTGCAGTGTTACCAGCTACTAAAGACAAAGACCAAGAGAGGAGTCCTTGAACCCCAGATCAAAAACAACTGGGCGTTTGGTTCCCAACGCACAACAACCTTAGCACTGCAACAAGCAGGATAGACAGTGAGTATTTGTGAAGGTGCCCTCAAATCCCTCTCAGTCTTCATATCTAAGCTGATGATTTAGGGGGAAATTAGTTTTATCACCCACACCTCCCTCCAACCCAACTTCTTTTTGATTCTCCTCCTACAAATGCATTTTAATGTAACAGTGTGAAGCTACCATCTTGTCAGTCCAGAAAAAAGTAGACACCCCTCGATCGTAAGGCAATGTACTTTATTGGCCGAAGACCAACCGCCTCATGTGTTTAGTATTAGAGATATGTAGCCATAAACTTGACTGAAGTGCTGCCATTTTAAGGTGACTGAAATCGCCATTTTGTTTTCTGTAACGTTTGCTTTTTGCTTCATATCAAAACTGCTTCGCTGAAATATTATTCTGCTCCACTGGTGCATAACGCAAGGCCGCAAGAGACATGTTGAAACATAACGCAGTAACCCAGACAGAAATGCCCAGTCTCCTCCCTCACATATTTTTGGAAAGTAAGCAGCAAGGCATTCTAATCAGTACAGCATGTGCCAGCTAGTCTCGGGAACAGTAGAAATACTAGAAGCGAACATTAAATGACTTGAATTATGCGCTTCTTTGCGGCCCCCCTTTCCTGAGCCCTGTAGAGCTCTGGGGAGCAAGTTGACCGCCAGCACACAAATAGAAACCAGGAGATAAGGCCTGGAATGTGTTTCTCCCCTACGCACAGCTTGCTTGCAGAAACAGAAGCATTGTGTTCTTTTAAACAAAAGCCTCAAGTCTGTAGGTTCACAAAATTGCAAACAATTGGTATTGGATGTGTCACTACTGATTGTAAGATGCTTGCTTTGTATATATGTAACTGTTGTACGATTATCTTTTCACTTGCGTCCCCCGAGGTTTGGTAACATGTCGCGGGACGTGGGACCCAGTTGGCCAACAGACTATTTGCTTTGCAATAAACCCTAGCTTTTGGGAATACAACCTTGTGTCTGGCGTATCAGTTTGTGTGTGGTGATTGTGCCTTGTTACCACATGCGAGGATCCCTCAGAGGCCCCTTCAAGATGGCGTCTGAATAGGGACCCTCCCCCACTTGTTCCATCGTGTACGTTGTAAGATGAGGAAGGCAGAGAGAACGGCGAGGACGGGACGATCGAGCCAGGAGCAAGAGGTGTTCGGGGCGCCCCTGCGAAAGCGACGAGAGACTCCTTTGCAGATCTGCACACAACTGATCCCTGATCCGCGTGCCCAGCCAGAGAACAAGGAGGCGAGGGACCCGAAACGAGGCAGAGTGAGCCAAGATAGGCAGACACAACTTCATTGGTTGCATCAGTATACGGACGAATTGTGTCTTGAAAAAGACAACTTGATTGATCAGGTGAGTCATGCCCCGATTCAGAATAATCCTGATATTGGTTGAGAGTTGATTTTGCAAAATCAAACACCCAGGGTAAGGTTGATTAGCCAAGGGTAAGGTTAAAACATGCCTGGGGTATTGTCCACCCTAGCGGGATTTTTCCGCTGCGGTAGACAATCTTTGGAAACTGGCCAGGTTGCACCACCTGTGGGAACGCGGGCGTATGAGATGTATGTGAAGTATGTTGTGGGAGCAATAATGTTTTGTGAGACTTGGCATAGGCAAACCAGAAAACAGGAAGATTTTCAGTGGCCGAATCATGGGAGTTTTGAGATGACGAGAATAGATCATTTGGAGAAGGTGTTGATGAAAAAGAAAACACGCTCTGCATCATTTGATATCCTTAGGCACTGGAGAAGGGAAGCTATGCTTCGCTGGAGAAGTAGGGAGAAACATGCGCGCAGGCATAAGTCGAAAGCAGAGAGTGAAAGAAAAGGAGGAGGAGTGGAATGATAGTTTGAGAAAGTCAAATAGACGCGATCAGCTGAGTATAGAAAAGATATACCCACAACGGGAGTTGCATTCATCAGATGAATTGATAAATAAAATATTGACTGATACAAAGCGAGGCCCAAGGGAAGAGACTAATGAGACTGTCAGTAACTATTGCTCAGCCCCCTCCAGTTGACCAAATCCCAGCACATCCACAGACCACACAATCAGCACCTCCCATTAGCCAGTCAGCGCAGAAACAGACACTTCCCGTACTCGTCGTCCCATCTGCACCTCCCTCCCTAGGGATCGCCTCTGTCCCAACTGCTCCTCCTGTAATTGAACTTGAACTTGTTGAAACAAGAGAAGGGACCGGACAAAGTGGATGAGCGAGAGTGACTAAGTGCGATCAGCAAGGAAAGAAAGCGAGAGTTGCAAGAACAGGCCGAAATGTATATAAACGGGAATGATGCCATGTCAGCGTTAGATTCGATGTATGACTTCAGGAGGAGCAATGAAAGATAGGTAGTGTTGGAATGCATGGGGGAATATTTAGTGGCGAGATGGAAACAGTTAATTGGAAAGGTACCGCCGCAACGATTGTTTTGAATACATTAGCACGCTGTAGAGTGTTAGGGAAAATTCTCTGTTTAGGCTGAATTTCCTAACCTGAGCTACTGAGTCCCCCAGCAGCTTTGCTGGATTTTAGGGGTTTATTTTTTTCTCCTGCCAAGAGTGAGACTCTTTTACCCTCACTCTTGGGCATGATTTGAGTTTGTTTCTTTGAATCTAGATGTGTTTAATGGGCTATGGGGTCTTTTACTCCATAGGGCTTCATGTGTTTTGTGATGTGTGTTGCACAGCACCCTCAGTGCAGTGACACAGGGGTGTCATAGTGACCCCCCCAGTATAGACTCCATACCCTGGGACTGACTACTGTCTCCCAGGGGATGTAAAGTCACCATTGACTTTACTAGTCTTAAATTCTGAACAGAACCAGTACAAACCATCATATTGTGGACGCACTGGCTGGGGCAATTCAATTGCCCCGGGGTCTGTTAGTCGAGGGGGCACGTCTCCGCCCCCCCTGATCGAGTTTTGGCTGGTGGCAGTGGATACTACTTTTTATATTCAACCGCAAATATTTTCCTATGGGATTTCCCATTGTTTTAGGCTACTATCTTTATTTAATTATTTACGGTAGCCTCGAACATACCGCCGGTTTATTTAAGTAATATTAATTCTCCGGTTGGTATTTTTTGCCAAAACTTTATTCTAAAATGGCGTTTGTGTCCTCTTCTGTGACTCCAACCCAAGTTGAGCCCTTTGTTCCACTTTTTGGCGGGCTTCTCCACAGAAGCCCTCCAAAGTGGTGCCACTCTGTCTGGGGTACTTAGGCGGGGCGGAGGGGGGTTTAGGCACCCTGGATTGAGTTGCCTAGGCAACTCAAGTCGCACTCCGTCCTGATTTGTCCAAGTGGTGAGCCGGCCGGCTCACCACTTAACATGTTTGAGTGACAGCTAGGCTGAGTGAATGGGGGTTTTCTGCATAAAAGCAGGGCTTTGGGGACTGGAACTTCAGAAGTCGCCACAGGACCTAAGAATCCGACGAGGGAGAAGCTGAGCCGACCTGCCACGACGCCACCACCGGTGGAGCCCTGCTGGACCGTCTCACCACTTTTCCAAACGACAGAGGAGATCTCCCACCGGAGAGTCTACTTCCTTTGACTGGTGGGGATAACCAGTTTCACCATCTTTTCGCCTTCCCGACGTACCTCGTGGCCGCCTTGCCTGTGCCAAGCACCCCGGCAACCGGGATACCACGTTTTACCACGACCGCGAACAACTGGAAAACCTTTAACCGGAAAACTCTGCGGCTGGTTTCTTCCCTGGTAGTGCAACGACCTTCACCTTTCCTCCAAGTCGAGATCTTCTCTTCCCCTGGACGACGACGCGACTTGCACCCACTGCCAGGAATAACTGCCACCGCTGGAGGATCCTTCCCACTTAAGGTACCGTGTCCCGCCTGGCTTCCCTTGCTACTGACTGTACGGGGTAGATTTAGCCCCCGGCTTTCGAACCTGGGTTAGCCTGGAACACCCTGGCTAAAACTTTCCTAAAGCCTCTCTAAACTCTTTTTGAACCCTCTGCAAGACTTTCTAAGCCTAGTGTAACTGTGTGATCTTGGGCACATTTGTGCTCTGCTCTCTCTAAGAGTGGGCCCAGCCTTTGGACTTTGGCTCACCAGTGACTTTTGCTTTTCTGCCTTGCTAACAGTGTTCCTGAACCTTAGAGTGGTGTACCCTTTCCATATCCTGTCTTTTTCCCTCCCTTTCTCACAAACTTATTGGAGTGCCATCTAGTTAAGCGCTCACCTGTATGAAAATAAGTGGTGTTTTACTGTGACTTATCTGATAAGGAAAAAGGGGTGCATATATTACAATAGTAACTGTGTTTAGAATATTTTACAATAAGAGTGCTGGAGTGTTTCAAACAGTTTGCTTGTATTGGTGTATCTGAGTGCCTATTGTGTATACTTTGCATACTGCCTAACTCTTCTTGTGAGAAGTATGACTGCTCAGCCACAGCTACCAGGTAAATCTGGGTGGTACAGACTGCTACCAAGTGGGTTTACTGCTAACACCAGTAGTCCTAAATCTTTTGCAGTGTTCCCTAAGGGAACTGCACAGGTTTCTGCCTAACATAGAGGGAGGGGGTAAGAGATAAGGGAACATGTAGACCGAATTTTTGAACTTAATGAACTTGATGATGAATATGCTGAAATGTTTGCCACGCCTGGGTATAGGAGTAAAGATATTAGGAGAGATAGGAAGGAAGCGGTAGAGCCATATATACAGCAGCGATTTTTGCCGTCGTCAAGACAGACAGGCGATAAACTAAAAGTATGTAAGAGAGGCGTTAAAATTGATTTCAGATCCTAGCATCCCCACAATGGAAATACATGAGATATTTGATGAATACCCCCTGCCCATGAAAAGAAAAGCACTGCAGAAAATGGCTGAACATCTAATATAAGTGAGAGTGAGAGGAGAGTGAGATGAATACCCCCTGAAATAATAGTTTACAAGAGCACTAGAACGTGGAACAGGAGAAACAGCATTATCACTTGACTTGGGAATATTATTACATGAGAGAAGGGGGAGGAACAGTGAGTGCGGTATTTCCCATGAGAGAAGTCCCACCTACCTTTGTGCCAAAAGTATAAATCCCTGGGGTTAATTGGGGCGCAGCGCAGGTAACCGAAGCACATTATACAGCCCAATATGTACATGTCCCCTTCTCCAGACAGGAAGTGAATAACATAAAACAGACGATTCCTGATATAAGCAAGAATCCCGCGGGATTTTACAAGGAAGTAGAATCCTGTCTGCAATCATCTGTGCTCACTGTGGGTGACATAGATATAATATTCCCAGTAATCCTGCCAGCAGACATTTGGAAACAGATAAGAAAAGGGGATGATGAAACGGCCAATGGCGCCACATGGGCGAATTTAATAAAGGAGGATAAAGACAAAGAGGTGGGGGGAAAACCAGGACCAAATATGGCGGCATTACAAGCACGAATACTACAGAAATTGAAAGGAATTGTTCCAGAAAAAAGAATTCAATGGGACAAATTGACTGTGTGCGTTCAGGGAAAGGATGAGTTAGCTACAGATTATTTTAATAGATTTGAGGAAGTATTTACAGATTGCAGTGGACAGGATGTAAGCACAGAGGCGGGAAAAAGACTATTTGTTGACAAATATGTGAGAGGGTTAATACTTCCAATTCAAAACTTAATAATGACTTCAGAAAGTGCATGGCAAGCAAAAACGTTAAGTGAAGTACTACATATGGCCCAATATTATGAGAACAGAGTGAACACAGAGAAAGAAAAAGAGGTGAAGGATAGAGCGTATTTGAAAACAAGGGTGCTACTTCAGCAAGTGGCAGGACACAATAGAGGGAGAGGAAATGCACAAGGTAGAAGTAATTCAAACATGCATGGAGGGCCCCTGGGATTGAATCAATGTGCGTACTGCAGAGAGGAAGGTCACTGGCGAGCGCAATGTCCACACTTGCAAAATAGAAATGGGTATGGCCAGAGAAGACAGCATAGGGGCCATCCAGGAGCAAATGGACAAAATAGAAATAGCATGCCGCAGCACCAAAATAGTCAAGGGAATGGTACCCAAAATCAGAACCAAGCTCAGAATCAAACCTCTGCTCAGAATCAGAGCTATCAAAACACGCAAAATGGGAATAGAGGTAGGGGCGGGAACATTTTTGATACCCACTCGGGTGCGTACTATAATTACAGCAGCGATTACACATCGGATGATGTGTTGTTTCCCCAACAGGACAGCCCAAGACAGGGGTCGGAACCAGTGTCTAATCCCGTGAATCAGAAAGGACACTACGTAGATATGAAAGTCGGGAATGGAGAGCATAGCTTTCTCGTAGATACGGGGGCACAAAAGTGCTCAATAGATCATCACTTGGTTCCAGAAATACCACTGTCAGGGCAAAGAAATATTTCAGCAGGGTTCGCAGGCACCCCAGTGATCAATCCCGTGTCCCAACCTGTAGCAGTGACATTAGGCCCATTCACTGAATATTGTCCATTTCTCTTAACAGAGAATTGTGGGGAGAATCTTTTGGGGTTACATTTATTGAAAAAACTGAGTGCAGTTATCCACTGTACACCAGATGGAGTATTTCTGACAATTTCACGACAGAATGTACCAGTATCTGAATTTTTGTCCAAACCTTTGCCAGGAGAATTGCGTGAAGTGCCAACCTGTATATGGGCGATGAATGACAATGATGCGTGAAGATAGAGCCAGTGAAAATTGCCCTGAAAGAAGGAGTAACGTTACCACGTATTCCACAGTATAAAATCTCAGCAGAAGGAGAAAAAGGATTGAAAAGTATTGTTTTGGATTTGGTAAAATTGGGAGTGATTGAAGAGCTTACAGGCAGTACTTGTAACAGTCCCATTCTTCCAGTGTATAAGAAAGGAGGTAATGAGGTACTGTATAATTTCATAATTGATCTGCGTGCACTGAACAAGATAGTAGATCCTCAATTCCCATTGGTTCCAGACGTTACCACAATTTTGACAATGATTCCTGCCTCAGCTGAGTACTTTAGTGTTACTGACTTGAAGAATGCGTTCTTCAGCATTCCAGTACACAAGGAAAGTAGATATTTGTTCGCCTTCACACTCGGAGGACGATCATTCACACGCATTCCACAAGGCTACACAGAGAGTCCGAGTATTTACAGCAGAGCGTTAAAAGAACTAGATATGCTAGAATTACCGGCAGGTTGCGTATTGTTACAGTATGAGAATGCATTACTTACCGTAAAAGCATTTCTGATGGTTGTATCTGCTTAGATCCACATGCTGTGCATAGGTCCGACATCCAGTGGTCACTGCGGAGTATTGCAGTTTGTTTTTCGTAGTCGAAAAAGGGGACGTCGACAAGGCGTGTCTGAAACACTATCCCTATAGTGACGTGCATTGTACCCACAATCCCTCACTCGTCGAGGTCCCTCTGTTTGTATTTTTCTGCCCTGAGGGAGCCTTCTAGACGTGAGTGAGTACAGAAAAGAGAGAGATATATAAAGGAAGTCTATGTTCCTTCCATCCGAGCGGGGAGGAAGGGTGGGCGCATGTGAATCTAAGCAGATACAACCATCAGAAATGCTTTTACGGTAAGTAATGCATTCTCTTCTGATGTTTGTTAATCTGCTTAGAATCACATGCTGTGCATAGACTAGCGAGCAGTACCCGGAGTTGGCGGTGGGTTATGGGAAGGAACAGTAGAGAAAAGGTGTCGTAATACTGCCTGCCCCACCTGGGAGTCAGATCTAGAGTGTGTATCTAGACAGTAGTGTTTTGTAAAGGTGTGCACAGAACTCCAGGTAGCCGCTTTGCAGATGGACTCAAGGGGAACATTTGCAATGAATGCTATGGATGCCCCCCGTGCCTCGAGTAGAGTGTGCTCTTGGCCTAAAGGGCAGTTCTCTCTTAGCAAGAGTATAGCAGAGAGTGATGCATTGAACAATCCATCTAGAAATAGTGGATTTTGAAACCGCATCTCCTTCTCTTCCTGCTGCCACCGAGACGAAGAACTGATTAGTCTTCCTCAGTGGTCTGGTTCTTTCCATGTAGAACATGACCGCTCTGCGTACATCTAATGTGTGCAGAGTCCTTTCTCCCAAATTGGAAGGATTTTGAAAGAACGTTGGTAGTTCTATAGATTGGTTTACGTGGAATTTAGAGATAAATTTCGGAGCAAACCTAGGGTGAGTGCGTAGAACCACCTTATCTCTGAACTGTAACGAAGGGGTCTAGAATAGAAAGAGCCTGAAGTTCACTTACTCTCCTGATGGAGGTGATAGCTATTAAAAAAGCAGTCTTAAGAGTGAGGTGTTTAAGAGATGCTTTGTGCATGGGTTCGAATGGAGAGCCCATGAGTCTGGTAAGTACCACATTAAGGTCCCATCCGGGAGCTGGGTCAGCTATCGGGGGGTGTATTCTCTTTACTCCCTCCATGAAGGCCTTAATAACAGGGATCCTCCACCACGACACTGAGTTGGGAAGTGGTGTATGCAGAAAGTGCCGCTAGGTGGACTTTACTGGAGTTAAACACTAGACCTGAATCCAATAGGTGGGTCAGGTATAGGACCACATGTGTGGGAGAGCAGTCAATAGGGTTGATTCTCTTACTCCTGCACCAGATGACAAATCTTTTCCACTTGCTAGAATAGCAGTGGCGAGTGTTCGGTTTTCTGGCTTCCCTGAGGATGTCCATGCATCTTTGCGGGAGTTGTAGATGTCCGAACTCTATGATCTCAGGAGCCAAGCTGCTAAGTTCATGTTCTGGGGGCATGGATGCAGAGTCCTGCCCTTGTCCTGAGACAGCATGTTGTACGGGCAGGGGAGTTTTACTGGGGGAGATAGAGACATCTCCATCAAGTGAGCGAACCATGGTTGTCGTGCCCACATTGGGGCCACTAGTATCATGGTCACTTGTTCCTGGTGCATCTTGTGCACCACTCTGTTGAGAAGGGGAGTCGGGGGAAAAGCGTAAACAAATTTCCCTGACCATAGCATCGACAGACCGTTCCCCTTGGATTGGTTCTGGGGATACGTGGAGGCGTAACTTAGGCATTGTGAGTTCTCCAGGGTTCCGAACAGGTCTATCTCTAAGAATCCCCATTGTGTGAAGATGTCGAAGACGATGTCTTCGTGCAGGTTCGCCATTCGTACTCTTCGGGCAGGGGGAAATCTCTGCTGAGTCTGTCTGCCAGCAGATTGAGTTCCCCGGGTACGTGTAGTGACTGTAGGAACATGTCCTGTTTGTGTTTGAGAACCCACTTCCATATATTCTGGGCCAGTTTGGACAGGCCTGGAGAGTGGGTGCTCCCCTGCTTGTTGATGTAGTACATGGCTGTAGTGCTGTCTGTAAGGACCATTACTGTCTTGCCTTGTAGGTGTTCTTGGAAGGCTTTTAGCGCCTTGAACACCGCTAGTAGCTCCAGTAGATTGATGTGTTTGGATGCTATGTTCGGAGTCCACACTCCGTGAGCAGTCTGATGGGATAGGTGCGCCCCCCATCCAGTGAGGGATGCGTCTGTGGTTAGAGTGGCTTCCGCCGCGGGTGTGGCAAAGGGTTTCCCTTTTCCCATGTTTTCCTTTATCCACCACCGTAGCGAGAGAACCAAGGCCTGCGAGACCACCACTAGATCCTCCCATAGTCCGCTGGCCTGACACCACTGGCTGTTGAGCCACTCTTGCATTGGGCGCATGCGCAGGCGCGCGTGAGGTACCAAATAAATACAGGACGCCATCATTCCTAGCAAGCGCATTGCTTTGCGTACCGTCACCTCTCGCCCGGTTACATATTGAGGGATCTGAAACAGCATGTTTTGGACCCTCTCTTTGGAGGGGAAGACGAGGCCGTCCCTTGTTTGAATTAGAGCCCCTAGGAATTGTTTGATTTGACTGGGGTCTAAACTGGACTTCTTTTCGTTGATGGAGAAGCCCAACTGGAACAAAAGGTCTACCGTCTTTTGGGTATTGGAGAAGCATGTTTCGTAAGAATCCCCTGTTATGAGCCAGTCGTCGAGGTAAGGGTAAACTGGGATGGACAACCTGCGCAGGTGGGCCGCTGCCACTGCCAGCACCTTCGTGAATACCCTTGGTGCTGATGCTATACCGAAGGGTAGCACTTTGAACTGGTAGTGTTTGCCCTCTATCATGAACCTTAGGTATTTTCTGTGCGCTGGCAACATTACAATATGAAAGTATGCATCTTTCATGTCCAATGTTGTCATGTAATCTCCCTGAGAAAGCAGTGGGATCACTTCCTGTAAGGTTACCATACAAAACTTTTGGGGTTTGATAAACTTGTTCGCTGGGCGCAGATCTAATACAGGGCGCATGGTTAGATCCTTTTTGGGTACAAGGAAGTACACTGAATAAATACCTTCCATTACCGGAGATAGAGGCACGACCTCTATGGCTCCTTTTTCCAGCAGTAGTTGTACTTCTTGGAGAAGGATGGCAAGATGTTCCGGTGTCATGCGACGTCCCCTCGGGGGTCTGTAGGATGGGGAACTGTTGAATTCGATACAGTATCCGTGGGCTACGGTGGAAAGTACCCAACGGTCTGACGTTATCTCCTCCCATGCAGGAAGAAAGGATGTTATCCGGCCCCCGACCGGTGTTGCATGGGAGGGGACGCGAATCTTCGCGTCACTTGGAGTTGTTGGGGGCTTGGGAGCCTCTGGGGGTGGATCCCCGACCTCTCCCCTTACCCCGGCGTTGGCCTCTTTGGCTGTACTGCCCACTATTGGTCTGGTAATTGGTGGCAGGGTATTGTTGAAGTTGACTTTGTTGTTGTTGCTGGCGTTGGCCACGAAAAAAGCGTTTGTTGCCATAGCCGCGTCTGGTAGTGGGCCTAGAGATCTGGTCAAGAGTCTTGATAGTATCGAACTCTTTTTTAGCCATCTCTAGAGCTTCATCCACCGCTTTTCCGAAGAGGTTAGAGTCTTCGACAGGTTTATTTATTAAAGACGCCTGTGTCTCCGGTTTAAAGCCTGAGTTGCGCAGCCATACATGGCGTTTTAGGAGTATTCCCTGCACCAGGGAACGTCCCGCTGTTTCTGCCGCGTCCAGAGAGTTTTACACAATGCTCTGGTTCACCTGGGTTCCTTCGCCAATAGTTGAAAGTAGGCGTGTACGTAAAGGCTCTGGTGCTTCCTCGGCGTCCTTGCGCAGTTTGGTCCACTGCGCGTCTGCGTAGCTAGCAAGCAAGGAATTGTTGTTCGCAATTCTTGCAGAGAAGGCAGCCGAGGAAGTTACTCTCTTTGCAAGGGCATATAGCCTCTTGCCCTCCTTGTCAGGGGGTGCCTCACTGGTGGAAAGTGGTACCACTGCCCTCTTTCTAGTAATTAGATACTACTAGGGAATCCGGTATGGAATGTCCCCTAATGTAGAGCGGGTCCGAGGGTGAAGGAGTGAAAAGTTTTTCAATTCTCGGATTGACCCCTCTGATCAATGCGGGAGTGGACAGCGAAGGGATGATTCTTCTCTTCACTGAAGCGAGGAGGGGAATGGTCTGGCTGACCGGGGGTTTCTCTTTAATAACTCTTTCTACAAAGTCCAATTCTGGAGAGAGCTCCCCAGTGTCCAGTTCGAAATGCGCTGCTGCTCTGCGCAACAGTGCATTGTAAAGTGGGCTGATCGTCGATTGGAGACGTGTTCCTAACCGGAGAATTGTCCGGAGGAGTTAGGTTTAGGACATCAGTGTCGGAATATACGGATGGGGATTGCCAGGGGTGCGAAGGTCCTTCTTCTGGGTTTTCTCCGAAGCCTTCTTCTATAATGTCTGGGCTGTCTTCCAGACATTCCTCCTGGTTCTGTCCTTCATTGTCCATGAAATCATCTTCTTCCTCCAAGTATTGTTCCTCCCCAGTGAGGTTGTATACCTTATGGAAGTCTGAGGCTGTGTCCTGCTGGGGATCGACTAGCCTCGGATTTTTGAGGCCCTTCTCTAGTCCTCTTGTGAGTTTGAGAGGTCTGGGTACTCAAACCTTTCCATCCTCTCCATACAGAGGTGGAGTCTTTCCATGGTTTCATGGGGTACCCCAGAGCGGTCTGGCGGGGGAAAAATAGAGTCATCTAGCTGGAAATGGCTCGACCTCTCCCAAAGCGTTGAGGAAAGTGTCCCGTCGCCCTCCGAAAAACCTTCAGGTGTGCCGGGTGACCCCCCGATTGAAGGGGGTAGTCCCTGCCTTTCTTCGGGCTTTTTCGGCGTGTCTTTTGACTTATGCGTAGCGCTCGACGTGTTCTTCGGCGTACGCTTCTGGGCCAATAGTTGAAATCGGCTACAGCGATCCTTGCCAAGCTGTCGGCGACTCGTTTGTCGGCGACAGCTTGTGTTTTCGACGCTATGGGTGTCGAACGCTCTACGGCGGTCTGCGCCTTCTGTTGATGCGCGCCGGCCGATGGTTTGGGGGCGGCGCCCTTATTCGCCGAAAGCCCAGTCGCTGGTCGCGGCTGCGGTTGCGAGAGGGGCTTCGAACCCGAACGGTCCGAGGAGTCCGCCGGTGGAACCTGCGTCTCCTTGGGCGCCGAAGCTCTTTTCGTCTTAGACGAAGAAGAGCCGTGGGTTGTGTGCTTATGTGTGTCTTTGTGTGCGTCAGTGTCACCGGGGTGTTCATCCCCATAAGCAGGGCGTGAGCCGAGCCCGTCGGGGCCGGGGACAGACGACGAAGCGCGCAAGCGCTCTTTTGAGGGGGTTTCGACTTCCGTAGCGGAGGTCGTGTTATCGCGTTCCTCGTCACTGTCGGTGGTAGCAGCGGCGGGTGAACCTTCGGCCTTCGACATCGCGTAGGCCGCCCACCTTTTAACCCTACGGTCTTTTAGAGTTTTAGGCTTAAGAAGCCGACAAGCCGCGCAACCTTCCTCCTTGTGATCGAGGGGCAAGCAGCGGTTACACCGTGAATGCTTGTCCTTCCAAGTAAATTTGCCTTTGCAAAGCGGGCAAAACCTAAACGGTGTCCTCTCCATAGCCGAGGCAATAAATCGCGATAAGCACCCCAAGGGAAAGGAAGGGGAAAGGGAAAGGCATTCTCAGAAAGACCCAGAGATGTCCCACGACCCCACTCTCCCTACTGTATATGGCCTGCGAGGCCAGGCCACGTGTTCGGCAGCGCCGAAGGATTTCCTCCGCTCGACCCTCCGTCGAAGATTTTTGCTCGGCGGAGAACAGCTACAACTGCGTCGAGGGAGGGTTTATTAATATTATGAGAAAAAAACGACCAAAGGTCGAGGGTTGCAATGTCTCTCGAGGAGCTCCGCGTGAAGGCGACCAGAAGCTGGGCGGAAAAAAACAATCTGAGGGACCTCGACGCGTGAGGGATTGTGGGTACAATGCACGTCACTATAGGGATAGTGTTTCAGACATGCCTTGTCGACGTCCCCTTTTTCGACTAAAAAAAACAAAATGCAATACTCCACAGTGACCACTGGATGTCGGACCTATGCACAGCATGTGATTCTAAGCAGATTAACAAACATCAGAAATAGATTTATTGATCGCTGCAGACACAGGAAATTTGTAAAGAGTACTGGTTTACTATTAACAGATTTAGCAGCACAGGGCCAAAAAGCGAGTTTAAAGAAATTCCAATATTGTCGAAAGGAGGCGACTTATTTGGGTTACCTTCTTTTGAGAAGGGAGAAGACGGACACCAGAGAGGATAGAAAGCATTTTTGGTATGCCTATTCCAAAAACACAAAAAGGAGTCAAAGCTATAATAGGCATGGCTTCTTATTGTTGGCAGTGGATTGTGAATTTTGCTTTGATTGTGAAGCCAATGGTGGAATTGACAAAAAAGGGGATGTTGTGATGCCTTTGCAGTGGAATGAAGAATGTCAGAGAGCATTTGATCCGCTCAAGACTGCATTGTTTTCTGCTCCAGTTTTGGGCAAACCAAATTATGAAAATGTTTTCAGATTGCTTGTACACGAGAGTGAAGGTTGTGCGTTGTCCGTTTTGACACAGGAACAAGGTGGAAGAAATAGGCCATGCGGCTATTTTTCTTCCGCGCTGGACCATGTAGCGCGCGCACTACCAAGATGTTTGCAAGCTGTTGCAGCGGCTTCTGCGTCAGTGAAACAAACTGAAGGGATGGTATTGGGGCACACCTTGATTTTGATGGTGCCACATGCCATAGACGTGTTAAATAGAACGCAGACGCAACACCTCACCTCTGCTAGATTGACTAGATATGAAATTGTCCTTTTTGCACCACACATCCAAATTATGAGGCGTTTCGCTTTGAATCCTGCAGAATTAATGCCACTTGCCACGAAAGAACTCGGTGAGAATGATACACCTCCCCATGATTGCTTAATGGTTACTGAGGCAGAAACGAAGGGGGGAACTGATTTAAGAGATACCCCACAAAAAGAGTACGATGGAGAACTGTTTTGTGACGGCTCCTGTTTTAAACTACCTGATGGCACATCAACTGCTGCCTATGCTATCACCACGTTAAAGAGCATTGTGGAGAGTAAAAGAATCCCCTACAACTCTGCACAAGCAGCGGAGATAATAGCCTTGACCAGAGCCTGTGAGATTTCTGAGAATATGAGTGTAAACATATATACTGACAGCCAATACGCCTTTGGCGTGGTTCATAACTTTGGCCGACTTTGGGCTGAGAGGGGCTTCTTGACATCACATGGGGCCAGAATTCAATATGGCCCTTTGATTGTACGATTGCTGTCTGCACTCACGTGTCCAAAGCGCCTAGTAATAGTGAAATGCGAGGCATATAAAAAGGTAACATGCAAAGTGGGAGAAGGAAACGCATTTGCAGACAGGATCGCGAAACAAAGGGCCACTGACTTGAATACCAAAATGTTAACAGTACATTCAGAGGAAGTGCCCTGCATGATAGAGAATGGAATTGCTACTGTCAAAGAAATGCAGGCAGAAGCCACTGCTGATTAAATACAAGGGTGGGCTGAGGGCTCTGCTGAATTAGATCTAGAGGGTTGTTGGGTAGACATCCAGTTTCTACTCTTCTTGTTGCCAAATTCCTATGTATCTGCAATGGTCACGATAGCCCACAACCCTACTCATTTGTACCAAAAAGATAGTTCAGCATCTAGCCACAGTATGGGAGAACATTCACATAAAAAAGAATGCCGAAAGGATGGTTCAGAATTGTATCACATGCCTACAACACAATGTGGGGAAGGGAACGGTGACTCCAACAGGCAGTTTTGGTCCTCCCTCTTTGCCTTTTGAGGTAATCCATTTTGATTTCATAGAGATGGAGAGATGCCAAAACTTGAAGTATGTCCTAGTGGTCATATGTGCATTCAGTAAGTGGGTGGAAGCATATCCATTGAAAGACTGTACCGCCATGAGCACAGTGAATGTAATGTTGAAGGAGTACTTCTCCCGTTTTGGTCTGCCCCGTGTCATATGGTCAGACAACGGTCCGCATTTTGTGGGCGCAGTAATATTACAGATTTGCGCAGGTCTCCAGATTGAGAAGCGATTCCATTGTTCTAGACACACCATGAGTGTCGGTCTTATTGAACGCCACAACGGCATTCTGAAAGCCAAAATAAGCAAGATCTGTGCAGGGAACAAGTTAAGTTGGGTAGACGCATTACCAATAGCGTTACTGTGCATGCGTACATCTGTGCAGGCAAGAACTGGGCTCTCCCCATATGAAATAGTCATGGGGAGACCGGCAAATGTTTGGTGTGCGCCTCGGCTGAAACAGCTGAGGGAACTCGAATTCCCTCTGCTCAGCATTTACTGTAATCTTTTAATGCAGAAATTGCGTTTGATTCATCAGCAGGTGCAGGAGGCATTACCGATAAGATACACTGGTCCGGGACACGCACTGGAACCCGGAGATTGGGTCCTCATCAAGAACTTTGAGAGGAAAACATTGCTTGCACCCAGGTGGCGTGGACCCTATTTAATACTCCTAACAACGCCAACGGCCATTCGTGTAGAAGGAAGGAAAGTGTGGATTCAAGCAACCCACGCTAAAAAGGTCCCGACACCATCTGAAAAACTGCCTGATCGAGACGACCAGAAAGAGACAGCGGTCCCAGAAACGAAAGAGACGGCTGCCAGTTCTTTGCCACAAAATTTGCCTGATCCTGAAACAAAGCCTGAAAAGATTGCTGTAAAAGAGGAAGGGCAAAGAGTGCCCCAACGTTGTCCAGCAGAATCTGCATCACTGCTGGCAGACACAAAACGTGTACCGCTTGGACGCCCACCATCTATTGTTGTGCCGCAGCCTGAAACAAAATTTGCATCACCACTGTGGCGCCCACCATCATCTGCTATTGCGCCACAGGCTGACTCCGAGCTTGAGCCCGGAAGTGCGTCCGCACTATTCATCAATCACACCATACCAGGAGCAAGGCGGTCTAATCTGCGGAACCGAAAGATGGAGTGATCAGATCTTCATTTATTTTGATCTTTTTGTTACCTCGGTTTCCTATCACAGATGAAGTAGGAACCGAAGCCCTAGAGGAGAGCGGTGTGAGGGTTGTGCAAATCGGACAGCCCAAAAAATGAGGCTCCTCGGTGCAAAAATAAAAATCCATGTGCAGATCACCCCTTGGGGACGAGAAGGGCTCACATGGTACGAAGGCAATTGATAACTGCTCCGGAGTTCTTTGAGCAATGTGCAAATGCACAGAGATCTTGCCCAAGGCATAGCAATCCAGGCTGCTAAGAACTGGCTGAATAGACAGAGGACAATTACCGAACTTCTTGACATTCGAACGAGTGCAACGAGAAGAGATATTAACGACGAACATTGCTGAAGAAGAAGAATCGGTAGAGACGAATGCCGGAACCAGATTTTGCCTCCCCCTGCAACACTGCTGATAATGAATTAAATATAGCGCATAGGTGGTTACAAAAAGGAAATTGACGGAAAAATTGTATGCTGATCTTAACGATAATAATGTGCATAGTGAGTATATTAGCCCCAATAATGACAGTATTGGTATTATGGTACTTGGAAGAAATACACCCATTAGAAGAACAAGTTACTCTCTTACCTGGTAACGTTCTTTCGATGGGATGGTCCGACGACGTATTCCATATCTACGACAGTAATCACCACAGCTGTGCTGATTCAGAAAATCTTCGGCGTGTGCGTCCTGCGTCGATGACGTCGATGACGTCGATACGCCGCCCTCGAGGACCTCCTCCAACGGCCGACCTCACAGGATATTATAAGTAGGACGCTCAACGTCCGTAGCCTCAGTTGTAGTTTTTTCCCCAGAACGTGTGGCACCAGTCGTCTGCCAGTCAGACACACAAAGCCTTGCGGAAACATAAGCTGCAATCGCATAAGAAATTCTGTAGCGGGGAAGGCAGGGAGGGAGCGATATGGAATACGTCGTCGGACCATCCCATCGAAAGAACGTTACCAGGTAAGAGTAACTTGTTCTTCGAGGGATTGGGTCCTCCGACGTATTCCATATCTATGACAGACTCCCAAAGTAGTACCAATGCAAGGAGGTGGGAAAAGAATTTAGAAAACAGAAATTTAGAATGCCCAATCAAATTGCGGAATAAAGGACCGACCTGCCAAAGGCCAGATCCTGCCCCCGGTTAGAATCGAGGGAGTAGTGACATACAAAAGTATTTACCGAAGCCCAGGTGGCTGCATCACAGATGTTATGAAAAGGAACACCCCTCTGTAGGGCAGTAGAGGCAGCCATACCCCTGGTAGAATGGGCCCGTAAGCCGACCGGTGGGTCCTTACCCGCCAAGCGGTAACACTCAGAGATAGCCAAAATAATCCAGCGAGACAGTCTGTTTCGTCACAGCTTGTCCCAAACGCTTTCCAGCGTAACTAATGAAGAGTTGATCATCCACTCTGACTTGGACATGCGTGAAATATAAAAGCTTAACACTGTCCTAGGATGAAGCCTATGGAGCCTCCCCTCTTCCTTACCACGATGTGGAGGAGGCTAAAATGCCAGAAGAACCACCTTCTGGCCTAAATGAAATTTCGACACCACCTTCGGAAGAAAGGAGGACGAACTCTAAGGACAACCCTGTCCTTATGAAACAGTGAAGGGTGGCTTAACTGAAAGTGCCTGTAACTCACTCACTCTGCGAGCGGAAGTGACCGCAACCAAAAATACAGTTTTAAGAGTTAACAGTCTCAAAAGGCATGAATGCAAATGCTCAAACGGAACACCCATCAGAAACTTGAGAACAAGGTTCAAATCCCAACCGGGCACCTGGAAAAGTGACGGAGGGAACACATTAGTGAGCCCTTTCAGAAACTGAGAAATTAAAGGAATTTTAAAATAGGAACACTTCAGACGAGCGCTTAAATATGGACAGCGCCGCTAGGTAACCTTTAACGGTACCCACTTGCAAGCCCCAGTGGGCCAAAGAAAGCAAAAAAGACAGAACCATGGGAATGTCACATGCAAAGGATCCACATTCTTAACCCTGCACCAGTCGCAGAACTTATGGCAACGGTACAGGGACTTTGTTGCTGGCCGTCTGGCCGAGAGCAACACCTCCATCACATCTTCAGGGAGGTCCCAATCCTTACACCTCAACTTTTCAGAAACCAAGCATGAAGGTTGAGGGATCTGACCTCTGGATGGAGAACCTGACCCTCCTCCCGTGAGAGCAGATTGTCTCGGTAGGGAAGACGATGTGGAGGGCAGATGGACAAGTCAAGAAGGTCCGGGTATCACGTCCTCCGGGCCCACGCTGAAGCAATGAGGATCATCCGGGAACCGAACCTCCGCAGTACTTGCGGGATGACGGGGACTGGAGGAAACGCGTACAGCAGTGGGAATGACCACTCCACCACAAACGCGTCTCCTAAGGCTCCTTTCGGAGGAAATTCCCGCAAGCAGAACCTCTCGCACTTCTGGTTGACACTGGAGGTGAAGAGATCCACTTGAGTAGTCCACCAAATGGCGAAGATCTCCAGGAGAATCTCCTGAGCCAACTCCCACTCGTGAGAGAACGTGTTCTGCCTGCTCAGAGTGTCCGCCGTCTCGTTTTCGTCTCCGGCCAGATGAACTGCCGAGATCGAAACTTCCTGCTGGATTGCCCAGAACCAGAGCTGCATCGTCTCCCTGCACAGAGGAAGCGATCCTGCCCCTCCCCCCCGTCCCTTTTTGTTGAGGTAGTGCATGGCCACCGCGTTGTCAGTCAGGATCAGGAAATTCTTCCCTCGCACAGTCGGCAGAAAAGCCTTCAGGGCTAGCCTGACGGCCCTCAGCTCCAACAGATTGATATGGAGTCTGGACTCCGACGGAGACCAGCGACCGCTGACTGTCAACTCGTTGGGATGAGCTCCCCATCCCGTGAGGGATGCGTCCGTCACTATAGTCACCTCCGGCCAGGGTAGCCAAAATGGAGCCCCCTTCATCAGATTGTCTTCGACGGCCCACCACAAAAGGTCCTGGGCGACCGAGGACGGCACCTGAACAGGGTCCGACATCCTGCCGGAGGACTGAGACCACTGGAGCTTGAGTGTCCATTGCAAAGATCTCATGCGCAACCTGGTCTCTGGTACCAGAAGAATGCAGGATGCCATGAGGCCGAGTAATATCAAGAACTCGAACGCTGGTAGACTCTGGGCAAGCTGAAACTTGTGCACCATCTGCCGAATGTGATGAGCCCTCACCTGGGGAGGAAAACACTGCCCCAGGGACGTGTCGAGCACTGCTCCGATGTACTGGAGCCTCTGAGTTGGTGTCAAATGGGACTTCTTTAAGTTGGGGGAGAAGCTTGTGGAGGGAGTGGCAGGTAACTGACAGATGATCCAGGACTTGCTCAGGAGGGTGCGCCCTGATCAACCAATCGTCCAGGAAAGGGGGGATTCACGTCTACCCCTACCTAAGGTGCGCTGCCACCACTATCATGAGCTTGGTGAAGACTCTTGGGGCGGAGGTCAATCCGAACAGCAGGACCCGAAACTGAAAGTGCGTGTCGCCAACCGCGAACCTCAGGTACTTCTTGTGCTTTGGATGTATCGGCACATGAAAATAAGCGTCCTTGAGGTCGAGACACCAACCAGCCCTGAAGTTGAAGGGCCTGGAGGACTTGAGAGTAACCATCTTGAACTTGTCCTTCCTGAGGAGTTTGTTCAAACTGCGCAAGTCCATCATGGGTCTCAATCCCCCGTCTTTCCTGAAAATCAAAAAATAAGGGGAATACCATCCCTTGTTCCTCTCCGCTACAGGCACCAGTTCTATGGCGCATTTCTCCAGCAGGGATTTAATTTCCTGCGCAAGGAGCAGATCCGGACTCTTCAAAGAGATTCCCCGGTGGATTGTCTTGAGGCCTCTGCCGGAAAGGAAGACAGTAGCCATGGGTTATGATCTCCAGAACCCACACATCTGAAGTAATGGCGTGCCACTCTGCAAGATGCTGCGCCAGCCTTCCCCCAACCGGCGAACCATGGGACATGGCCTCATGACTGAGGTGAAGCGGTTGCGGCCTTGCCTGAGGGCAAAGAGGCAACAGCCTGAGCAGCCTTGGCACCTTGAGTACCTTGTTTACCACCTCTGGCACTCCTACGGTGGCCCCTTTGACTGGCAGCTCCTCTCGCTTTAACAAAGGATGAGTAATAACGAAAGGAACCTCCCCTCCACTGGTGTCCCCTAGGACGAAAAGGCGGAGGTTGGCGAACTGCAGCGCCCAACTACTTTGCTGCAGCTTTGGAGGTCTGCAACCTCTCAAGGCTCTCGTCAGCCTTGCTGCCAAAAAGATGTTCCCTGTCAAAGGGCATGTTGAGGAGCCGGGCTGCACATCAGGAGCAAACCCTGTCTTCCGCAACCACGCAAAACTGCGTATCACGGTGCTCGCTGCCATGGACCGGCTGGCGCAATCTGCCATGTCAAAACCCGACTGAACGGCCTCACACATGGCATCCTTGCCATCCTGAACCATGGCAAGGAAACCATCCCGTTCGTCCCCTTCGGGAATATGTTCAGCCGCTAAAGAAACACAGTTCCACAGAGTGTGCGTGAAACGTGACAAGGCACAAACGGAGTTGGCCGCCTGAAGCACCATACCCCCTGAAGAAAACACTTTCTTCGCCCAGCTGTCAAAACGCTTGTCGTCCCTATCAGGAGGTATGGTAGGATACGACGCCTGCTTTGCCGGGGCCGTAGCCGCCTGCACCACCAAACTCTCCGGAGTGGGGTGCTTGGTCAAGTAGCAGGGGTCGCTACTGGCTGGGCGGTATTTTCGCGGCAAAGACTTACCCACTGCCGGAAGACTCTACGGAGCAACCAGGCCGCCGCCACCCTCCTCTGTAGAGCCATATGGAACAGCAGTACCGGGTCAGTTGGTGGACCTTGGTCGAGGATATCCATAAGGTCATCCTGAAGAAAAATCCCCTGGGGGAGCAGGCCATCCCAAGTACTCGGTGACCCTGGACATAAGGCACCGGTACGAGGAGTCGGCATGATTGCCAGGCTCAGGCCTACAAAACTCCATCTCTGGAGAGGTGTCCAGCCCACTGGCATCGTGCAGGGACTGCCGCAGGTCCTCAATTTGGCTATAGCCTGAGAGAATCTCGTCCGGTACCGTATCCGGAACTATGCCATCATCAGAGCCCTCTCATCCACCTCTGAAAAACTCAAGCTGGCGGTAAGAAGGCACAGAATGCGGAACAAAGCCATGCTTGACATTTGCCAGAGCCTTTCTAGGTGGTTCCACCGAGCCCCGGGGAACCCCCGTCGAAACAGCCTCGAAAGGCGTTGAGTGAATCGGCATAGACGCCGAACGCGGCGCCGACAGCATCGATGGCGTCGACACAGTCCTCGAGGTCAGAGCCCCGAGCGTGTCCCTTGACAGCCTGGGTGCCGATGGCGTTGACTACTTCTTCGGGGCCTCGAAAGAGTCCGTCGACAACCTCGGCGCCACCGGCGTTGACATCTTCCTCGAAGACACCACAGGTGCACACGGTCTCGAGCGCGTCGAGGACCGGGACCTGGAACGGACATTACGCGAATGATTACCCTTGTCCGAGCAGGAACTCTCCCGCGAATCGTGCCGACCAACCGAGCCTGAAGGCGTGTGAGCGGTGTCTCTAGACCGATCACGACCGACCCTACTTGGAGGTGCGGACGGACCAGTGCCCTGCGATTCGAAAATCACCAACATTTTCTTCCCGAAGGAAGCCCATTCCGGTGTTCCATGCTTGGTGGGGTAAGTGACCCGCCGACGGGCGGAGTCCTCAGATGAGGACGGAGAAGGCGACAGATGATGGCACTTCCGGGAGTGCCTCGAAGAGGCAGAGGAGTGGCGGGACCGAGACCCACTGGACTTCCGACGACGACGCAGATAGTCACCCGTCGAATCATCTGTCGAAAGCCCCGCCGACCTCGACTTCCCTGGCTTGAACACCTTACCTACCGATAACTTCTTCTTGCGCTCCCGCAAGGCTTTGGACGTGAGCGACTGGCAGTCGACACAGTCATCCGTGTCATGGGCCTTCCCGAGGCACCAGAGGCAGGAGTCGTGCGAGTCCATTACCGACATCTTGGACCCACAATCCCTGCACTTCTTAAAGCCCGGATGCGGTGTGGAAGACGAGGTAGACATCTTCACGAAGAAAGACTACACAATATGAACAGGTTCGAAGAACCGAGAAAGGGTCGAGGCGCGCCGAGATCTCCGAAGCGAACACGTTCGCGGAAAAAACGGAACTGAGGCTACAGGGGTCGTGTGTCCTACTTATAACATCCAGTGACGTCGGCCGTCGGAGGAGGTCCGAAGGCAGCGAATCGACGTCATGGACGCAGGAGATTTTCTGAAGCAGCACAGCTGTGGTGATTACTGTCATAGATATGGAATACGTCGGAGGACCCAATCCCCTCTAAGTGCTCTTGCCTGTTAGAAACATTTCCACTACTGAAAGCCCGGTTCATGTGATCACTTACACCTTGTCCCCAATGGAAGAAAGACACAGGGAAGGTTATGGAAATAACACATTACTGCTAATAATGAATATGACACACTTAATATTAAGAAAAAATAATTGTTGGGTTTGTGCCCACTTGCCACAGCATGGTGGTAAGGGGATTGGTTGGTATGTGCAGCCCCTGCCATTGAGTTCTGCATGCTACGCTTCTTTGAGTGGATTATATTATGGGAAATGGAACGAAAGTGAAACTGGTCAATTAGATAGAATGAATTTGAAGAAATCATTATGAAACCCGTAGGTTGTTCCATATTTCACAAAGCACGATTGATCACACCAGTAGTGACGCCACAAGACAGATTATTTGTGCCCCATAAATCATCTGTAATCACGTTTCATATGAACCCAGAAGGAAATAAAGATGCAGTGCCCCCACCCCCTCTTATATAGTAAATTACAGTCCACGTTCTGTCCCTTTTTGCCTAAGGAAGAAGGGTTCTTATTCGGTGGGAACATTCACTAGATGCATGAATATAGCAGTTCTTGATAAAGAGGTAAATCCAATTTATGTAGGAGATCCTGTTTATTTTATATGTGGAGAAAAGGCGTATCCCTGGTTACCTAAAAACTGGGACGGTACATAAAGATTCTTATTCCCTGGTGTATTCCTCTCGAGAACAGCAGACATAGCCAAATTGGCCAGGTCAAGACCCCGACGAAATGAGGAAGGAGGTTTGATCGTGGAGGATATAGCAAAATCATTCATACCATTTTGGGGGTCAAGCAATAAATTCTTATAATATAAGACGACTGTCCAGAATATTAGAGGAAACAATAAATGGAATGACAGATATATTATATAATGTGACATTAGAGGAAAGAGGAATCCGATTAATGTCACTTCAAAAATAGAATGGCTCTTGATGTAATTCTGGTTGATCGTGGTGGTGTTTTCAAAATCGTGGGATCCGTGTGCTGCGTATTCGTAAGCGACTCCTCCCCTACGATTTTCGAAGCAATAAGAAAATTGCACGTTTTAAGCTCCGACCTTAACCCTCCTGAAGGAAGTTGGGAATTAAACATAAGTTCCTGGTTCTGGGAAGTATTCCGATCATGGGAATGGAAATTATTTGTGATTTTAGTAGCCGTGCTAGGAATATTCATGACATGTTGCTGCTGCATACACTGCTTACCTATAATATGCACTGAAATAAGCGAGGGTTGTGTACAGATGATGGAAAGGAAAAACACTATAACAAACACTCATGGGAATAATGAATTGAAGACAGTAAAAGAATTCATGTCAATCAATATTGGTGACAATGAAGAGGAGCCGAGTAGTGTGCAAGATTCAGAATCTGATTCAGATACTTGGTCAGAGGAGGATGCAATGTATGGATGAGGCGTTTGGCATACGGCCAAAAGGAGGGTTTGTCAGTCCAGAAAAAGTAGACACCCCTCGATCGTAAGGCAATGTACTTTATTGGCCGAAGACCAACCGCCTCATGTGTTTAGTATTAGAGATATGTAGCCATAAGCTTGACTGAAGTGCTGCCATTTTAAGGTGACTGAAATCGCCATTTTGTTTTCTCTAACGTTTGCTTTTTGCTTCATGTCAAAACTGCTATTTTTGTCAAAAATATTATTCTGCTCCACTGGTGCATAACGCAAGGCCGCGAGAGACATGTTGAAACATAACGCAGTAACCCAGACAGAAATGCCCGGTCTCCTCCCTCACATATCCTTGGAAAGTAAGCAGCAAGGCATTTTAATAAGTACAGCAGGTGCCAGCTAGTCTCGGAAACACAGTAGAAATGCTAGAAGCGAACATTAAATGACTTGAATTATGCGCTTCTTTGCGGCCCCCCTTTCCTGAGCCCTGTAGAGCTCTGGGAGCAAGTTGACTGCCAGCACACAAATAGAAACCAGGAGATCGCAATGTGTCTCTCCCCTACGTACAGCTTGCTTGCAGTTTGCTTGCAGAAACAGAAGCATTGTGTTCTTTTAAATAAAGAGTTATGGCTGTAGGTTTGCGAAATTGCAAACGGTTGCTAAATGAATGTTTGAAGGTGCCATGCTCGTCACCATTGTCAATCATCATGCCCAATTCAAAGGAAATGTATTAGGGGCGGTATTGGACGTGTCACCACTGATTGTAAGATGCTTGCTTTGTATATATGTAACTGTTGTACGATTCTCTTTGCTCTTGCGTCCCCCGAGGTTTGGTAACACACGTCGCGGAACGTGGGACCCAGTTGGCCAACTGAGACTATTTGCTTTGCAATAAATTCCCTAGTTGGGAATATAAACTTGTGTCTGGCGTATCAGTTCGTGTGTGGCGATTGTGCCTTGTTTCCACATGGGAGGGTCCCTCAGGGGCCCCTTCAACTTAAAGACATCAGTAAACTGGCTCCAGGGCGCTCAGACTTAAAGTCAATGATCCTGCAGAAGGAGGTACAATGATCTTTGGATTTGGGGGTAATCTTACCGTAAACTTCCTCAATGATCCCGCAGTAGGGGTTGACGCCAGATCCGGCCTGCTTGCACTCCTGCTCCCCGAGCCTCAGAATATTTTCCAGTCCATTCAGAGCCACCTGCACAATCTTGGAGTCCATGACCGTGAGCAAGTCACAGAGCGGTTTAATGGTGCCAAGATTCACCAGATACCTGTGAGAAGGAAACACAGCTGCTGAGAATGAGAGACAAGACCCCCAACCAGCCATCCCTTCCGTCCGTCCGTCCGTCCCTAGATGAGTGAGGGGATACATCAAGGCCCTGAACTACTGCAAGTGGAGTACAGAGAAAGCCCAGTATCTTCAACAGGAGAGTGATGCGCACAGGCCCTCTACTCACCCCCACACTACGAGAATTGCTGACTACAAGTAGTGACATGATTGACAGAGCCAGGACAGTGCCCTCTCTGTCTGCAAGTGTCGTGCAGAGGATCAAAGATTTGACATAAGCAGCCCAAAATGCACACTCGCTCCCGATAAGAGAACGGATTACCTGCCAAACGCAGGCTATCACTCACAGATGCCTCTCAAACTCTGCCCCCCACCTTTCACAAAAAATCAAAAAAGTCCAATTAAAAAGACCGACCAGATCTGTCTCAGCTGGCGATTCATTCTGTCCAAATTTAAACGGGATAAAGCTGGTGGCTCGAGCTTTCCAGTCATGGCAGCTAAACTCTGGACCCCTTTACCGCCTGCACTGAGAGCCGAATCCTACTGAACCTTCTGCAAGCTTTTGAAACCTGACTCTTTGCCTAAACTATGTCCCCAGGCACTCCCTCCCTCACCCCTAGGTCACTGCAAGCAGTCTACTATATAAAATGCAAGCCAACATAAGCTATCATGTGACCTGTGATGCAACAGCGCCTCGATGCCCAGGGGTTTTGCGCACTTTACAAATGTGAAAAATAAAAAATACAATATTGTCAGGACAGCTTTTCTGCAGTCCAACTAAGGGCTTAGTAAAACTATTCAAATGAGACAGTAAAAGACTCCACTCTTAGTATAAGGCTATACCACCGAGTTCTTGGTAGCGTAGACCGAGCAGTCAGGCATATTTTAGGAGGAAGAAAGGGCTGTAGCAAGGTACCAAAAACTTGTAGTACACCAAGGGTTCAAACCAGAACTATTATACAAAAATAAATGTTTATTATAAATACAGTTAGGCCAAGGTAAGTCTTTATCAGAGTTATAAACACATTATAGACACACAGCACCATGCTTGAAGGTACACAGACCAAACAAAAACCTTGTTCAGAATACTAACAGGACTTCTAGGGAAGTCAAACCTTTTCATACAAATTTAGTATAGGACACACCTATTCATGGGGAGTAAAACCGTAAGTTACATTCTGATTACTTTCAGTAATACAAGGGTAGTGGACCGTAGCAGTTGTGCAGTGACACTCCGTTTGGGAATCACTTAGTAAACCAACTTGTAAGTATACTTCTCTGAATAGTGGAATACTCATTCAAAACGCAGTAGAACCATATAACCATAATCAGGATAATACTCAGTTATACTAAGTGAGTATTACCCTTTGGTGTAATATACAATTACAGTTGCTTTTCAGCTCAGTGGAACACAGACTAAGGCAAGCAAGAACTCTTTACAATAATTTAGTATTGCACCAGGAAGACCATAGACAGCTACACCTAATGGAACATAGTTAATCTAAGCAGGTAACACCTAATGTTGTACTATACTATTACAGTTGCTTTTCAGGTCAGCGGAACACAGACTAAGGTAAGCAATACCTTTCTAGCTTATTTTAGGATGACCCAAGGCAGACCAAGGTAAGTAAAACCCATATAATTTTTAAAGGAGCTACCAGCAATTTAAAGATATGTATAAACCTAAGACTGTTTTAGAATCTGTATAAAACAGAGCAGGGAAAGACTAGCCCAGTTGGTGACCTTACACACTAGTATTCTGAAAGAAATAATTAAGTGAAGCCAACAGCATTACTTTTGTGAAGAGCCACAATCAATTTGCAGGGGAGTAGCATAAATTATAAGTTACTCACCGTAGTGACGAATGTACTCTTAGTCTATAGTCCCCTTTGCTCTATACTGTAGTGGCTTCCCTTCCAAGGGACGGGAGACACAACCTTTTTCACCAGAAAAACCTTCACCTTTAAATTTAGAGGCACGCCGAGGCGCCTCCCAGGGAGCATGCGCTGCCATGACTCCTCCCTCCGGTGCCACACCTCAGTCCCCATTGACGCGTCGACAATAGGTTAACATTGCCTAAGGACACCAGTATTAGGGGGGAGGTTGGTGGGACGTATGGAGGAAAGGGGACTATGGACTAAGAGTATATTAGTCACTGCAGTGAGTAACTTATAATTACTCTTGCGTCCCGCCCCCTTCCCTCCATACTGTATGGGAGATTGCAACTGACTAAAGCCCCAGGGTGGAGAGTAGACCCTCCTTAAGAAAACAGTTTCCTGAGAACCTCCTGGTTGAAAGCCGCATCAGATCTAGAGCCGGCATCCAAACAGTAATGCTTGCAGAAAGCTGAGAGGGAGGCCCAAGTGGCCGCCCTGCTTATGACTTGCCAAGGGACATGGCGTTGGAAGGCGATGGCCGTTGCCTTGGCCCCGACTGCGTGGGCATGCATGTTAGCCGCGAGCGGCTTGTGTTGGCCCTCGTACGCTTCTTTGATGGCAGAGACCATCCAGCGGGATATGGAAGCCTAGAGGCCCGATAGCCAGGCCGCGAGCTGCCGAAAGTGATAAACAGGACGTCCGACTTGCGGAAGCCCTCTGTCCTAAGTAGAATCTCAGGGTACAACCAACATCCAGACAGTGCGGCACCATCTGTGCATCATACTTGGGATCGGGAAAGAACGTAGGAAGGACAATTCCCTCGTTCAAGTGAAATGCAGATGGAACCTTGGGCAGAAATGCCGGGTGCGACCGCATGACTACCTTACCCTCGTGAAAGGTGGTGTAAGGTTCAGAGGCGACCAGCGCCAGAATCTCGCCGAGGTAAGACCAACTAGTAAGGCCGTCTTGATGGTGACCAACATAATGTCCACGGACACCATTGGCTGGAATGATTTGTGCGCCAGGGCGCCCAAGACTATATTAAGGTCCCACACGGGGTGCTGTCTTTCGACAGGCAGGTAGAGCCTAGCGAGCCCCGTCAGATGTTTGACGATAGGGTTGGAGGAGGAAAAAATGCTTTCCTCAGAGTTCCTGTAAGCCCCGATGGCAGCAAGGTATGTCCGGCAAGTGTCAACCTGTATTCCTGAGGTGCGCCGAAAAAGAGCATGTCGTCTAACTTGGAGGCCAAGGGGGTCAATTCCCTTGGAGTCTGCCCAGTGGCAGAACCTGTTCCATTTGCTCTTATACTGGGCCCTGGTGGCCTTGCTCCTGGCGCCCTGTATGATCTCCAGATTGGCCTGCGAGAGGCTAAGGTGCCGAAGTGTTCCCTGCTAAGGTACCACGCTGTAAGGGCTAGTTTCCCTGGCGCGGGGTGTATGATTCTGCCCATCTGTTGTGCCAGAAGATGTGCTGGGCCCGTCGGAAGGCGTACAGGAGGCACCTCCGAGAGGCTGAGGACCTCTGAGAACCATGGCCTGGCAGGTCACCATGGAGCTATCAGAATCATGTTGAGTCGGTGAGACTCCTTGATCTTGCAAATGCCTCTGTATCAGATGGGTGGGCGGAAAGGCATAGGCCTTCATGCCGGTCCACTGTAGGTGAAATGCATCACCCAGCAAGCCGGGGCCCTGCCCTTGCCAGGATGCGAACATGGGACACTTCTTGTTGTGCCAGGTGGCGAAGAGATCCACGTGGGGGAGACCCCACCTGTCCAAGATCTCCTGAATGACCAGGTCATTTAGCTGCCACTCGTAATTGTCCGCTCGCAGTCTGCTGAGCCTGTCCGCTTCCAGGTTGGATTGATTCCCCCGGGAGGTGGACTGTTGTGAGGTAAATGTTTTCCAGGGCCCATTCCCACATGCTGATCACCAGTCTGCATAGAGGAGGGGCATCTGGTGCCTCCCTGCTTTTTGACGTAGTACATGCTGGTCGAGTTGTCTGTCTGGATGAGGACAGCCTTGCCCCTGAGGTGTGGGAGCAATGCCCTGACCACTTGCCAGATGGTGTTCAGCTCCATCCAGTTGGTGTGTTATCCCTGCTCCTGCCAGGTCCAGGTGCTGTGGACCGAGAGATCGTCCAGGGTGGCTCCCCAGCACTCGAGCGAGGAGTCTGTGGTGATGGTGGCCTGTGGAGGAGGCGGCCAGAAGGGCTTGCCCCTCCGTAGGTTGCAATCCCTGGACCACCAAGTTAGATCTGGGTGGAGGGATGGAGGAACGTTGATCTCGGATTGTGAGCCCCTTCCTGGTTCCATGAGGCCGCGAAGTGCAGCCAAATCCTTCTCATCCTTAATCTTGCGTGCGGCACGGCTAATGGAACCGCTGCTAGTAGACCCAGGAGATGCTGGAACCACCATGCCGCGGTCACTTCACTGTTGAGGAAATGGGCGGTGGCCCTCTTGATGGCCGAGATCTTGTCTTCCGAGGCGAAAACCCTCTCGGAGCACATGTCCCAAATGAGGCCCAGGAAAGTCAGTCTGCGTAGGGAGCAGCTGTGACTTCGAGGTTGAGCGCGAAGCCTGGGTCGTGCAGTCTGTTCATAAGGGCCTGGGACAAGCAGTGAACCTCCTCCGGAGATGTAGCCCTGACGAGCCAGTCGTCTAGATATGGCTAGATTTGGTGGCCCTGCATTCTGAGGAGGGCCGCCACAGCGCTCATACATGAGCCTTGTGAAGACCCTGGGGGCCGAGTTGTGGCCAAATGGAAGGACCTTGTATTGGAAGTGGTAGTCCATAATTCTGAACAAGAGGAAAGAACGATGGGGCTGCCAAATTGGGACGTGTAAGTACGCTTCCTTCAGGTCCAGGGAGCACATCCAATCTCCCTTGTCCAGTGTCTCCACTATAAAAGCTGGTGTAACTATCTGGAATTTTTGCAGGCGTTACGAGAGGTTGAGGGTGGAAAGGTCCAGCACAACTCTCAGGCCTGCCTGGTTCTTCTGAATGGCAAAAATCCTGGAGTAGAAGGCAAAGCCTCGCTGGGAGGCTGGAACTTCCTCCACTGTCTGGCTCTCTACGAGCAACCGGATCTACACCAAAAGAGTTGCTGTCCCAACCTGTGGGAGTGGAGGGGAGGAGGGAGGAGGGAGGAGAGCCTGGGATGGGTAGGCGGTACCCCGTGGATACTACAGAAAGGATCCAGGAATCCACGAAATTCTGGTGCCAGAAATGTGCATGGAGAGAAAGCCTGCCCCCTCCACTGGAGACACGTGGACCCAAAGGGGTGTGTCATGCCTTTTTCCCCGCTGAGGCCGAGGAGGGGGACTGGAAGAAGCCCTTACTCCCCCCCCCCCCCATCCCCTTTCAGTTGCTTGCGCCAATTCTGAGACGTCGATCGCTCCGGCTGCCTGGATCTGCGTTCCTGGAAGCCGCGGAACCCTCCATATGTACGACCCCTCTCTGAGCGCTGCTGAGATTGGGTGTTATATTTGGGAGTGGCCTTCGTAAGAATGGACAAGGACTTAGCAGTTTGTGAGCTGTTCTTCTTGTCCAGCTCTTCATCGGTGCAGGAGTGGAAGAGGCCCCCCCCTCCAACCCCTCGAAGGGCAGATCTACGATGGGCTTCTGGACGTCCGGGTTGTATTTCGTCATTTGATAAGAGCCACTGTGGATTCCATGAGGTCATGCGCCACAAGCTTGGCCTCCGCTAGCCCCGCCTTAAAGCGTGATTGGAATTGAGAGGGGAGTTCCGGGAGGCAGTCCGCAATTTCCCGCCATAACCGTTGGTTGGCGGCAGCCAGCATGGCATCTGCGTTGGCCTGACGCAGGTGCAAGGAGCCGTTGGAGTAGATCTTCTTGCCGTAGGCCTCCAAGATCTTCTCCTCCTTGCCTAGCAGTGCCGCAGAGGAGGAGGCTGAGGACTGAAGCTTGGAGTATAGTGATGCTGCAGCGATCACCGAGGAGTGTGTGAGGATGGGTCGAGAGCAAGAGTGTGTCCCCCTCCATCTGCCTGTACTTGGTGTCTAGGCGTCGTTTGACCGGCTGGACTGAGTGGGGCTTGAGCCAACCCTTCTTGGCCAGAGAGACATCATTTTGCAGTGGAATCCCCGTGTTGGCAGAGGGGCGTCTCGTGAGGACTTCAGCCAGAACCCCCTCTGCCAGCTGTTCTACCTCGTGTTGGGGGAGGCCCAGGTACTCCGCCAGGCCAGCAAGACGTTTGTGGAAGGCCCTGGCTGAGGATGGCAAGTCCGGATCCTCCTCCTCCTCGTCCGTATCCTGCGGGCCTGGAGGATCTAGTGGAGGAGGAGTAGTAGATGGCGCCGCAGGCTGGGGTAAAGGGACCGTAGCCAGAGGCTGACGAGGCGGCAGAGGTTGCAGAGTTGGCTGTGGAGCTGGAGGAGTCGGCTGCAATGGGGCATGGGAGCCCGATGTAGGAGTCTGTGGTGCCATTAGCATGGCGGGAAGGACTTCCCTGACTGCGTCCTTGATGATAGCCACCATCTGCGGAGATCTCATGAGGCCGAGGAATTGGTCAAAAAGCACCTCCTAGGTCGTAGGGGACTGCTGGGGCCGCTGCGTACCCAGTCCGTATGGACGCATGGGAAAGTTGCCCTGTGTGTAAGAAGGGTAGACTGTAGGCCACATACCTGGTTGCGACCAGTCCCACCTTGACACTCGTTCTTTGCCGAATTTGTGGAATGGGGTCAGACGGGTGTTCCGGTTTGTTAAGCTGCCGGCCATGTGCCTGCGACGTGATGTCCAGCCCACTGGGTCCGGCCTGGTCCAGGATCGCGTGTGGATCACTAGGCCTACCCTGCTCCTCAGGTCTCTGCCCGGTAGATGTGCCACCCTCGAACCGGGGGTCGGTAGCGCTACGTTTAGGCGCCTCTTCGGACCCATTTCCAGTATTAGGGCGTAGCCCCTCGGACGTATTGCCGGTGTTGGGGCGTTGCCCCTCGGCCATTGCGCCGGTAAAAGGGCCGAGCCCCTCGGGTGAAAGCCCGGTACAAGAACCCGCTGGTTCCTCGACACTGCGACTGGGAGGATCCGAGGACCCCTGGACCCGAGGGCCAGTAGCTGAATCAGCCTCGGTGCATGTGCCAGTAGAAGGACCTGGCCAGTCTCTCCCGCGCGGGAGACACCCTGGGAAGGAGTCTCATTGCGGGGTGCGCTGGAAAATATCGGCCCTACCTTGGACGTGGCTTCACGAAGTTCCAAAAATCCTCTGGAGGCGACTTCTGGAAGAGCTCCTTCCACCTGGCTAGTCTGTTCTTCGGCGCCTTAGAGGAAAGCAAGTCACACGCCGAACATGATTGCCAACAGTGGTCTGGGCCAAGGCAACGTAGGCATAGGGTAGGAGGGTCTGAAGTTGGGAAGAGCCCGTTGCAGGATGGACACCTGCTGAACCCTTTAGAAGTCGACATGCGCCGGGGAGGAGCGGGACGCCTGAGGACCGAGTACCTGAATGATATAAAAGACAAAAAAGAGACAAAGAAGTACCACGCGTAGAATTACATGGCTGAAGCCAAACCCAGGAGCGCTGGTGAATTCGGCCCATTCCCATCGGTGCGGAAAAGGGGACTGAGGTGTGGCACCAGAGGGCAGAGTCAGGGCGGCGCATTCTCCCTGGGTTGCGCCTCTAAATTTAACGGGGAAGAAGGGTTTTCTGGTGAAAAAGTTTCCGTCTCCCATCCCTTGGAAGCGACGCCCCTACAGTATGGAGGAAAGTGGATGGGAAGTAAGGGTACCGTACATATACTTTTCAGAATGGCACAACACACATTCAAGGTAAGTAAGAACTTCTGTAACTGCTCACTCAGAGTTAGAGTTACCAACCAAATCATTTACAAGCAATTCAACTTTAAAACACTTGTTCTCTTTACTAGGCAACAGACCCACTCCTTAGAACGTCTTTCCCCCATTCTTGGAGCATGAGTGTTCTCAGTGTCAGAAGAGGGGGGGGGTTTGGGGGGGTCACTAGGTCTCTAGTGTCCAATAGGCAGTCCAGGATCAGCACAGAAGTACTAAAGTCAAAGTTCCTAAGGAAGACTGTTCAAACAGATAAGTATTACACATTAGAGGTTGAAAAGTCCAGGGACTTCTAAGAGGACACGGTTAGGCAAGATTGTGTGCAGTATCCTTTTGAAGACTACAGCAACCTTGACCTCCTGGCAATAGGAACCCAACCTTTGGCATAAATATGTACTACACAGGTTGGTAGTGTGGCTGAGCAGCCAGGCTTATCTCAAGAGGGATCTATGTGAGCAGTAGAGTTGTAACCAAGAGTTTCAGAGTGACAGTTATTCAAATAAACACTTACACCCAAGGTTTCTTGATTAAGCAATTATTAATTTATTTAACAGTCAGTTATATAAGCCTTCTTCAGAAGGGAGCAAAACATTTAACAATTATAATACACTTAAAAATACACTGTTTCTCTAAATCATATGATACCCATTGGTGCAGCACACAGCAACTTCCTACACCCACACCCCATAGCTAGGACACTGGACATGGATTTATTAGTGGTACATTTAGAGCAATACTGAGTTTGGTGCGAAGGTTAGATTGGGTAATACAACAAAGGTCAACAAATAATTCCTAAACAGGTAAGTACTTTTTAAACCATCCAATGTCAAGTAAATGCAACTCCTTCCTGGGGGAAAGGTAAATGCACAGGGTCAGATGTGCGAAGAGTCTCTCAGGGAGCCAGGACAGCCAATGCTAGTTGAGCAAAGTCTAGAGCAGCTGAAGATCCTCCTTGTAGGTAATTAAAAGTCTTGCACAATGTTTTTAGAAACGTTTGTAGAAATAAGATTCACTTGTAGCGTTACAAGCTGGGAGGCTTGTGAGGGGCAACACTGTAAGCAACTCTACACGGGCAACCAAGACAAGTCTCAACTGAGATCAAGTAAGGCTACACGACAAGAGGTAAGTCTTCTTAACTTTACAGTACCTTTGGTTAGAATAAATAGTTCCAGCTGGTTTCTGTTCCTGTACAGTTCTGCAGACCCTGGTGTTCCTGGGCCTCAGTTATGGGGACATGAGGGAGGACGTCTGGGGACTCATGCTCTGCAATGGGAAGGTCAGCGGCAGCAATGGGCAAACTTCAATTCAGCAGCACTTTGTGGGTTCAGCTCCTCGCGTCGGACAGGAAACAGCAACACTGCAGTTCTTGGATACCACTTCAGACTTTCCACGCATCTGGGGTCCAGCACTCTGTTGAGGTGGCTCTGGCTTGGTCAGTCCTGCTTCAGGGAAGTCCGGAGGATCTTCCTGGCGCTTGGGTCCGACTTAAAAGCAATCCACTTGGTTTGGTGTTCCTCTCCCTGGCACTTCGGTTCCAGCAGTGGAAGTACAGCCACCTCAGAGGATGTCCAAACGAGTTCACTTTGGGGTTGATTGGTCCCACCAACCCAAGGGGACAAGTCTTCCTTGCAGGGCTTCTCTAGTCGAAACAAATTCAGAGCTTCAGCCCAGCAACAGGGCTTCACCGGGCAAACCAACGGCCCAGGAGATAAACAGGCGTCTCTTCCAAGTGCCTCTTCGGATTCCTTCATCCAGTGGTCGACTCTGCCTTCCAAGCTAAAAAGCCTCACCTTTTATGCAGGTTCCTCCCATTCATTGCAGCCTAGCTGTCAATCACACAGCAGGGTGGCTGTCCTTGCTGCACAGCCAACCAGCCATTCACCTTTGGGTGCATTCTTGTAACTAAGGGGATTAAGCACAGGGAGTTTCGGGCACCTCCCTCAATTCCTGCCCCTGCCAGACATACTGGAGCCAGAGGCGGGCTTCACTCGTGAAACGAGCCAAAGGAAAAACAAACAAAGAGACCAAACCTGGTTTGGCGCACAGAGTAAATCCCAAAAAGGACCTTTCTGACCAGAAATGGCAAAAAAAGGAAGACCGGGCCATTTTGACAAAATGGGCACCCACGGTTGCCTTACTGCAGCTGCGAACGCAGCCCGCAATCAAAACACACAATGGTAGAAAAAAGTAAACCACTGCCACCAGCCATTTAATTGTAGAAAGGGTAACAAAAATGCTACATGAGAAACTAGACAAAGGGGATACTAAGTAACCCCACCAGCACCCTATGGTAGGATAATGTGTGCCGAGTCTAGAAAGTTACACAATGCAAGTAAAGTCAATTTCACTTCACTGCTCTTCGAAAAAGTAGTTTCACCAAGAGAATGTATTTAAAACTTTGGGAAATCTAAGAGAGTTCCCTGTGCCACTGCACTGAAGGTGCTGGATGTCAATGCAAAGATGATGCCTATGGCATTTTTTTTTGTAATAAGAAAGAGTATGAATCACAGAAAAAAATACACGAAAGAGTGGGAAAAAGGGTCTCACTCTCTCAAGGTAATTAAATCAAAACCTCAAAATCCAGCAAAGTTGATGGGGGTCTCTAAGGTGGAGGGAATTAGCACATTGCTGAGAATTCTCCCTAGCACTCGTCCCCGTCCCCCCACTAAGGGACAGGAGGATTTAATCCACTCCTGGATGAATCGGTTTACTCCAGTCGGCCATACTTTCTGGTGAGACCATCAGCATTTTGGTGATTACAACCTAAACTGTGTTCTATGGTATAATCAAACCCCTGAAGGCCGATTGACCATCTTAACAATTTAGGATTCTCCCTCTTCATCTGCATTAACCATCTCAAGGGTTGGTGGTCTGTTGGAATTACAAAAGTAGATCCATACAAGTATGGTCTAAACTTCTTCAAAGAACACACAATTGCAAAACCCTCTCTTTCAATTGTTGCCACCTTGATTCACAGTCCTTCAGTTTCCTACTGATGAAGCAGATCAGGTGTTCCCGGCCTTTCTCATCCAGCTAACTCCGGACTGCACCTATTCCTGTATTTGAAGCATCCGCTTGTACAATAAAGGATTGGTTGTAGTCAGGGGCTCTCAAGACTGGAGCTTCACAAAGAGCTTGCTCGAGTCCTTCAAATGCCTTAGTGCACTCATTTCACCTGACCTTCTTGGGGAATTATGATGAGATCATCACATTTAAGGGAGAAGCTTTGGTCCCATAGATCTATATGAAGTTCCTATTGTAACCAGTGAGACCTAAAAAGGCTCTCACCTGGGTATGAGTAGTAGGGTTGGCCAAGTCTTGTACAGCTTGTACCTTGCTAGGCAATGGCCTTATTTCACCTCCTCCTACCTCATGTCCAAGGTTGACCACTTAACTCTGACCAATTTGACTTGCTTGCCTTTGTTGTCGGATGGGGCTTCTCAGGAGCCTGCAATACATATACTAAGTGGTCAATATACTCTTACCAAGTAGGGCTGAACACTGCAATGCCATCCAAGTATGCCATGCAGAAGTCCTTCATTTCATTCAGAACATGATTTACCATCCTTTGAAATGGAGCATGTGCATTCTTTAGTCCAAAAGGCATTATCATAAAGTGGTAGAGGCCTCCTGGGGTGGAAAATGCTGTTCTCCTTGGCATGGTCTGTCAGAGCTATTTGCCAAAAGCTTGCGGTTAGGTCAAATGTACTGAGGTACTTGGCTGAACCAGGTTTATCCACCAGTTAATCTGTCCTAGGTAAAGGATGGGCATCAGCTGTGGTGACTGCATGAAGAGCTCTATAGTCCATACAGAATCTCAACTCCTTGGATCCTGCATTTGGTACTAGTACAACAGGACTAACCAATGGACCTGTAGATGGCTCTATTACCCAGAGATCAAGAATCTTCTTGACCTCCTCCTTTATGTGGGTTCTTACATGGTCTGACATTCTGTAACCCATGCCTTTGACAGGTAGACAGTGACAAGTAAGCTGGCCCCAAAAGGTCAAGCCTGGTGTCAGTGAAAACAGGGAGGCAAACTGATTTAATATAACTTTGCACTCCTCCTGTTTCAGAGTCAGATCAGAACAGAGATGAACTATTTTTCCATCTAAAGGCTGTCCCCAGAGAAGGTCAGGTAGAGGTTCACTCTCCTCCTCCTCTCTTGATCAGATGCTAATAGCAAAGCTCCAGTTTTTCATCTGGATACATCTGCCTTTAGGCGGTTGGTGTGAAAGGCCCTGGGGGCCTCCTTGGGATTGCCCAAGTCCACCAAATAATTGACCTCTCCAAGTTTGCCCACAACCTTGAAGGGCCCAATCCATTTGTCCTGTAAGGCCTTCTGCCTTGTAGGTACCGTTACTAGGACTAGCTGATCTTGAGTAAACTCCACCATGTTGGGCTTCTGATCATGCCAATGTTTGACCAGAGCCTGACCTGCTTTCAAGTTATCTGAAGTTTCTGTCATGTGCGTCATTCTCCTTCGGAGACCCAACACATAGTCAGTGACTCTCACTGGCTTGTGGGAAGGAGCACCCTCCAACCCTTCCTTGATTAGGGCCAATGGACCTCTAACCGGATGACCATAGAGGAGCTCAAAGGGGCTGTAGCCAACCGTAGCCAACCCTTCCTGAGCCTGAGGGGACTTCTCTATAAGCAAAGAGAAGGCATCGCAGTAGAAGGTCCCACTTTCTTCTAAGGGGTTCTTCTAAAGCACCAATCATGTTAAACCTCTCCACCAACCCATTGGTTTGGGGATGGTAGGCTGTTGAGAACTTGTAGGTCACGCCACAGTTTTTCCACATGGCTTGCATGTAGTGGGACATACAATTGGTCCCCCTTTCTGAGATGACCTCCTTCGGAAAATCTACCCTGGTAAAAATACCAAGGAGGGCCTTAGCCACTGCCTGAGCAGAAACAGTTCTCATAGGTATAGCTTCAGGATATCTGGTAGCATGGTCTAGGGGACTAAAAATGTCAATCCATACCCTCTGAAAAGGAACTCCCACCACTGGGAGAGACACCAAAGGTGCCACGTTCTTGGCTCCGATCTTGCCAGAAGTCTGACAAGTGTGACAGCTTCTACATAATCTATCTACATCGGACACCATCTTAGGCCAGTAGAAATATAGAGCATCCTTTCCTTGTTCTTCTTAAAACTTAAGTGACCACCCAAAGGAATCTCATGGGCTAACTGTAGAAACTGGGGTCTCACCTCCTGAGACACTACACGTTTTCTGTAATCCACTTGTGTAGACTCTATAGGCTCACTGTAAAGGAGGCCATCCTCCCAGTACAGCCTGTTCTTCCCTGGCTATTGGCCTTCCAGCTGGAAAGCTGCCTGTTGGCGAAGTCCTTCAAGAGTAGGACACTCTGACCTTTGCTGAAGTCTTCCCTAGAGGGGCCACCTTCTGCAAGCAACGTCTGCAGCTCAGGATGGTCTTTCGGATCAAGATCTCCAACAGGAGGAAGGGCTTCTTCCAGCTCTGTTTCACCAGTAACTTGTCCACCATCCTCTGGTTGGTGCTCCCGTTCAGCCTCAGCTGGTGGAGGGTTCACAGGTGTGACCTTGAACTGTCCACTCTGGGATGTCCATGTTTTGTGCACAGAGGTGATACCTTTCTATCTTCCAGAGACCTGGGGTTTCCACCTTAGTTTCCTTTCTTGTCCTGGAATTATAAGGGGGTCCTTCCTGTGGACTGGGAGTTATAGGTACCTCTGTACCTACTCACTGAGAGTCATCCAAAGTTGCCTCTCTGGACAGTCTAGTCGGCTCCTGCTTCCTTTTGCTGGAAAGCCTGGGGGTGCTTGATACATCTCCAAGAGCTTTTAAGTCATTCCGCAAAAGGACTCTCCCAGGCACCTCATTCTGTATACGGACAGGTATTCTTACAGTCATATTGTTGCACTGGATAAGAGCTGGTAGTATTGGAACCATCTGGACAGGGCCTCCAGCAAGCTTAGTGGGGCCTTTGGGTGCCTTAGCAACATACTCCGATTTGAATAAATGTTCAGCCACCACCGTAATGCTGGCTCCAATGTCTCTAAATGGCAGGGGGCTCCTGACCCTTCACAAGTACGCTGTCCTTGTAATATTCTTGTGTTATCTGGAATAGTTATATACACATCTACATTCTGCTGTTCCCAGGGACACTCAAGAAACACTGGCTGAGACTCCAAAGTTTCCAATTGCCATATGGACTCATCCCTTAGGGATGAAGGCTAAGGAGGCAGTGTGGACCCCTGAAGGTTTACCCTTACATCTAGGATCCCCTTCCACATGGTCAGTTGACCCACAAGCATCACATTTACCAAATGTTTTCTGGAATGGGGGCTTCTGCTGACCTACCTCTGGTTTACCGAGACTGACCTGGTTTCCCAAACCCTCTTTTGTCCGGTTGGATTTAGAATTCTCTTAGTTATCTTTCTTGTGCTGCTTCCCCCTCACCCTTTTTGAGAGTGGCCCTGTTGGCAACACACAAGTCAGCAGGCACTGCTAGCATCTTAGGATCAATCTCCTTCGAGTCAGCCAAGTGCTGTCTCAGCTCAGGAAAGCAGGCATCAAAAATAGATACCAACAAAAACAGATTTCTCATTCCTTCAAAGTAGTTACTCTGTAACTCTTAGCCCTCTACGTTTTCACACACCTAGGTAGCCCAAGGGGTACCATCAGTCTTTTTGAGGGTCCTAACCCTGTTATGGTACTGGGAAGGAGTTTTCCCAAATCTGGCTATCAAAGCCAGCTTCACATTCTCATACTCCAGTCTTTCAAGTTCACCCACCTCCATTACAGCATCAATTGCGACCTGGGAGAGCCTAGACAAAAGCCAAGGAATCAACAGATTCCCTGTGAGGCCCTGAATCCCATGATTGTATTCAAAAGCACCCAACAAATACAAAATATCAAGTTTCACATCATACATACTCACTGCTTCTTTGGGCAGGTGAGGCCTCTTGAGACTGGAAGACCAAGAAGGCTCTGGGAGGGAAACATTTTCAAGAGACAATCTTTTCATTTCAAGAGCATGTTGCATTTACAATTACCCAAGTTTGATGTCCTGATGTTTCGCTTCAGCTTGAGATTGCAACCTTTTCAATTCCAATTCAAGTCTCATTTATTTAAGAGAGAGACATTCTGGACTCAGTGATAGACTTTGTGGGGTCCCGGTGGATATAGGTTGAAGCAAAAGGGCTTGCTGAGGCAAAGAGGGGCCCCGTTCCTCGGACTCCTCTCTCTCTTCCAACTCTCCTAAGCCATTAGAGTTAGACTCTGAATTATCACTCATTATCAATTTCCACATGTTCTGGACTAGTAGGAGTTACAGGCCTACTATCCAACGTTTGGTGCTCTAACAACCTTGTAATCAATTCATTGTTCTTTCCTTTAACAGAGAGATTCCTAATTCTACATATTTCTTTCAGTTCTATTGTTAAAATGATCAGGGCTTCCGGTTTAAAGTTATCCATACTAGGCATGTTACAATTGCTGTTCTAGTGGAGCTTAGCCTTGTGAAGGTTTTTAGATGAACAAAAGTAAAGCAAACACTCAATCTAACAACTCTACAACAGATCCTCACCGCCTACCAGGCAAGATTGTGTGCAGTATCCTTTGGAAGACTACAGCAACCTTGACCCCCCTGGCAATAGGAACCAAACCTTTGGCATAGGTATGTACTACACAGGTTGGTAGTGTGGCTGAGCACCCAGGCTTATCTGAAGATCGCGGCATTTGATTGCTACACGAGTTTCTAGACACAGGATAGTAGGTAACCCCTCCAGCACTCTATAGGAAGATAGTTAGTGCTGGGTCTAGTAAAGTCAATTTAACCTTGCATTCTCTGGGAAACAGTAGTTTATCCCAGAGAAGGTATTTAAACCTTGGGAAAGCCTGGGAAGGTTTCCCTGTGCCCCTGCACTGAGGGTGCTGTGTGACGCAAAAAGATGATGCCTATGGAGTTGGTTAGACTCCATAACCAAATAAAACAGAGGTAAAATACATCAAAATACATGAGAGTGTGGGGAAAAAGGCTCACACTGTCTTCCAGGTAAAAAAATCAAGTCCACAAAATCCAGCAAAGTTGGTGGGGGTCTTGAAGGTGAAGGGAATTAGCACATTTTTGAGAATGCTCCTTAACAATCATCGGGTGCATTGTCTTCGGTAGTGCGAATCTGGATAAAACCTCGTGGGCATCCAGAGGACCCCACAGAAGCAGGACATCTTCATCCAGAGTCCCCTCACCAGAGTCAAGGACCGAGGGATTAAGTAACTTCTAACCCAGAGCTGTTCGTCGTTCTTTGGTGCTGAGAAAAAGGCGCCAAGACCACAAAAGGCCGCTGAATCAAGGCAAATCCATTACTGCTAAGGCACACTCAAGTGCTGCCGCAGAAGTCCACGAGACGTCCTCCCTTTTGTAACCACAACCAAGGATCAGGAACAAGGGTCTTCTACCCTGCAACAGGAAGGCATCCAGCTGGAAAGAATTGTTCAGTTCACAGGTACTGTGGGGCCTGGGATACATCTAGCTTTTGCCAATTGTGGTGCTCCCTACCTTGAGGAGGACTATTTTACTTGGTTTATAATGCCTTTTTTGGAATGGCTTATTTTCGAATGCCATTTTCTCGAAAACATTTTGGCGAAAAAAAAATTAGAATTTTTTTTAAATGGGGGGGGGGCACCCCCCAAACACCTGTTTTTTTTGTATCACTTGTTTTTACTAACAAACCCCCAAAAAATATATATAAATGAAAAAAAAAGATATCAGAAAAAAAAATTTCGCCAAAATGTTTAACAAGATTGCGTTTCAAAAAAAATTATTTGAAAATATGACTGATACCATTTTACCCTCTTGAGTTGACCTCAACTGCACTGGCCGTGCAGTTTGTGCTTCTTCAAGGTGGCTCCTCTTGAGCTTCTGTGATTTTCTATTTGAACTACTGACTTTTCTAAAAACATTTTAGCATCAGAACTTTGAACTGGCCCATTTATTTTGGCTGTCCAGGCTCCCTAAAGGTCCCCTTCTGAAACCATTTGCTTTGGCAGTGCTTGTTCCCTTACAGGTTTTAATTGTTGAACACTATTATATTATTGCTGGGAAACAAGACCGCTTACATCCCTGCGGGAGAATCCAACTGTTTTTCAAAGTATGTTCTGATCTAAGGAACAAGCTACCTACCTGTAACTGTTGTTCCCTGGCATGGGTCTGGCATGAATTCACATGCTCACGAATATTTCCCGTTAGGCTGGGAATCCTCGGTAAAAGAAAAAACAGTTTCAGCTTGGTTTCTAAACTGTCTTTCTCCTATAAACCAATCACTGAGCTCTGGGTCATACTGCCCCCAGCCAATGACTGCCCTCTACTTAAGCCCCTCCTCTGGCAGCCATCTTCAGATTTGGTAGCACGTTAAGTGGCAGTAGGACCAAGAGAAGAGCCGCAGAGGGGCAGGCAGGAGGGTTTGCATGTGAATCCATGTCAGACCCATGCTGGAGAACAACAGTTAGTGGTAAGTAACTTGTTCCTTCTCCATCATGGGGTCTGGCATGGATTCACATGCATGAATAAAAAACATAACAGTACATAATTACACACGGGAGGTGGCAAGGCTCAACAGAAGCATCTCTTACCTCCTCACCAGGATCACCTTCAAGCGAACAGGTTGCACAGCACTGCATGGCTGACTCTGGACTCCTCCCTAGAATCCCTGTCAACGCAGTAGAATTTTGTGAAGGTGTGCCTCGACCTCCAAGTAGCAGCCCTGCAAATGTCCTGCAGGTGCACACCAGACAGGAACGCCGTCGTAGGCGCCATCACTCTGGTAGAGTGGGCTCTTGGACGGCCAGGCAGTGGTCGGTTTGTCAATCAGTGACAAGGAGTGATGCAGCCGGAGATCCACCTGGAAATGGAAGCCTTGGACATGGCCTTCCCATGGTAAATAAGGAGAGAAGTTTTCCGGAAACACTTTATGTGGGCCACATAAAACTTAATTGCTCGAGCCACATCCAGCGAGTGCAAAGTCCTTTCAGCCGGCGACGAAGGTGTCGGAAAAAACACAGGTAACACCAAGGGCTCGTTGAGATGAAATTCAGATGAAACCTTGGCCATGATGGAGGGGTGCGTTTGCAGAACCACCCTCATCTCGTGGAAGGTCAAGTAAGGCTGCCTGCAGGACAGGGCCTGGATCTCACCTACTCGTTTTACAGAGGCCTGACCACAAGGAACACCGTCTTCCATGACAGAAACTTGAGCAGGTCTGAATGGAAAGGTCTGAATGGGGGCCCCATGAGCCTAGTCAGCATGGGGCCGGAGACTTCACCGGCAAAAACAAGCCGAACAGTTCCTTGATTAACTCTTTGACTAGACGGTGTGAGCACAGTAGCATACCACATCATAAAACAATGGATGTCAACAAATTGGCTTTGCTTAAATGCTGCTAAAACTGAGTTGATGCTCTTTGGTTCTCAGCACGCTATATAAGGCATTCAAATTAAAATTGTGCAGAAAGTCAAGACCTTAGGCACTTACATGGAGGAAAGTCTTGATAGTGAGGCACATGTCACAGCCATCTCTACCAACACTAACTACCATCTAAAGATACTTGGACAAGTAGCTCTGTTAATATCGGTGGAAAACCACATAAAACCTTTAAGAGCAGTGATACTGCCACGTGTGGACTACTGTAACGCCTTACTGGGAGGAGCCAATAAGGCTGATATTCAACAGTTGCAGAAGATACAAAATGCAGCCGTGCGAATCATCTTTCAGATGAAGTTCTGAACCCACTAGCGCTGCAAGAAAAAAACTCCACTAGCTCCCGGTGGCAGCTCGCATTCAATTCAAACTGCTTACTACATGTCACAAATGTATCTTTGGTAATGCTCCCCTATATTTGAAGGAGAAGATCAGCATCTATCAACCGAACAGACGCTTAAGATATACAGAAGGCTCCCTGTTGGCACTGCCACGGATAAAAAGATCCCATGGTCTAGGGCGGGCCTTCCATGTTCAGGGTGCCCAAGCCTGGAACACCCTTCCACCTCAATACGCAAGATAGAAGATCATCTTGCCTTCCGCAAACAGCTGAAGACAAGTCTGTTTAGCTAGGATAAATCTCCAGTTTCCTCATCCTACTTCTGTCTTTCGGCGCCTGGATGCCTGTGGGCTTTGGCACGTTACAAATCCGATTAACATAACAGTGAAGGCCGTCCCAGAGACCTGGTGTAGCAGGAGATAGCCGCCAGATGTACCTTGATGAAGGCATGCGCCAGCCCCGATCTAGCCAATGACCGTAAATATCCAAGTACTTGAGGGGCTGTGACCCTCAGGGGGTTGATCTTCTGCGAATAGCACCAAGACGCAAAACGCTTCCATTTGTGCCGTAGCACTTCAAAGTAGACTACGTCCTGGCCATGGCGAGTACCTCCCTGCAGTCCGCCGGAAGATCATAGCCGGAAGATCATAGCCACTGAAATCTAATGCTGCAGGACCCAGGCCTTCAGGTTCAGAGATCCTGACTCATGGTGCGGAATAGAGCCTCCTTCCCTGGCGAGAAGATCCGTGACCAGCTTGACTGGAGGGGACGCTGACATGCTGAGAAGGTCCGGGTACCAGATCTGCCTCGGCCACGCTGATGTGTCAAAGATCATCCTGCACCTGTACCGTCTGATTTGACAGATGACTCGAAGTAGCAGCAATGGAGGGAACACATACAGAAACAGGCCTTCCCAAGGGAATGAGAAAGCGTCCCCATGCTCCCTGGCTGTGGGAACCTGCTGGCGAATGGTGACAGTGTTCTTTACTCCTACCAGGTGAAACGGGATGAGGAACATCCCCTGGGTGACGGCCCAGTGCCACAAGTCCTGCGCCTCCTAGGAGAGCAATCGGGATCTGGTGCCTCCCCGCTTCCGGATGTAAAACATTGTAGTGGTACTGTCCGTGAAGACCCTCACCCCTTTGCCCTTGAGGGACGGCAGAAATGACCAGAGGGCCCAAGACCCCACCCGTAGCTCCAGAACGTTGATGTGTAGTGACTTCTTTTCCGGCAGCCTGGCGTGAAGATGTCCGGTGTGGGTTCTCGAACCTTCCAAGGAAGTGTCCGTCATGAACGTCTCCTGGTACGGGGGGGCTCTGGAAGTCTGTGCTTTAGCGATGTTGAAACGCACGCCCCACAACCTTATCGCTCAACAGAACTTCTCGTCGAACGCGATTCTGTCCTGGATGCCTCCAGACACCAGGACCCAACGAGCGTCGAGGAAGTCCTGCAGTGGGCGCATCCGCAATCTGCAGAGTCGAATCAGGTATATGCATGACGACATCATGCCGAGCAGCGACTTGATGGTCCTCAACGTGGTGCCCCTCAGTTCCAACAGCCGTTGAACCTTGCCCAAAATGGCCGCTATCCCCTCCCCGACGGTGACGCCAGACATGATTCCTGGTCAAGCCTGGATCCCAGGAACAATGCGTCCTGCGATGGAGTAGAGCAGGACTTTACATAATTCACTGAGAACCCCAGGTCCATCAGCAGTCGGACGGCCTTTGCTGTGTGAACGACGGCGATGTCCGTTGACTTGGCCCGGATGAGCCAGTCGTCCAGGTAAGGATACACATGGATCCCTTGCAGTCTTAGACAGGCCACCACCGGAGCTAGGTGTTAGGGAGAATTCTCAAAAACGTGCCAATTCCCTTCACCTTAGAGACCCCCAGCAACTTTGCTGGATTTTGTGGACTTGATTTCTTTACCTGTAGAGAGTGACCCTTTTTTCCCCATTCTCTCATGTATTTCGATATGTGCTTTACTCTTATGTTTCCTTTGGTTATCGAGTCTAACCAACTTCATGAGCATCATATTTTACAATTGTGTCACAAAGCACCTTTTTTCCAAGGTTTAAATACCTTCTCTGGGAGAGTGAAAATGACTTCCTTTGTCCTGTAAACTTCTAGACCCAGCACCCCCCATCTTACAATAGAGTGCTGGAGGGGTTACATAGTATCCCCTGTGTCTAGATACTCATGTAGCATTCAAATGCTACCCTTTCCTCTCAGAATGGCTGGTGGCAGTGGTTTTACAACGAAATACCATGATTTTTCCCGACCGCAAACTATTCGTAGCTCCGGTTACCTAAAATCGCGGGAGCCATGTTTTTCAAGATGGCGCCCAGCCATTTTTGCTAAAATGGTTCCCGGTCTTTTACTGCCATATCTGTAAAGGTCCTTCGAGTTTTTCTCTGCGCGCCAAACTAGGTTTGGTCTATTTGTTCATTCGCCTTTGTTCATTCGCCTTTGGCGGGATTCAGGAGTGAAACCCGGCTCTGGCTCCAGAGTGTCTGGGGTAGGCAGGAAGTATGGGAGGTGCCCGAAACTCCCTGTGCTTAGCCTCCTAGGAGACCCAAATGCACTCTGATGATTGGCTGGCTGACTGCCCGGCAAGGACAGCCACCCTGCTGGGTGAGTGGCAGCTAGGCTGGAATGAATGGGAGAGAACTGAATAAAAGGCGAGTCTCTTGGCTTGGAAGACAGAGTCGACCACTGGACGAAGGAACCGAAGAAGAACTTTAAGAGGACGGCTGCTGCAACTCCTGGACCTTTGGTTTGCCCAGTGAAGCCCTGCCGCAGTTCTGAATCGCCAAGTTCGCATCGACAGAGAAGCCCTGCAAAGGAAGACTTCTCCCTTTGAGTTGGTAGGACCAATCAACTCCCAAGTAAGCCTCCTGGACACCCATCTCGGAGCTGGTTGAATTTCCTCAGAGTTGCTGCAGGAAACCGTAGAGCCAGGGAGAGGGACACCAGATTGTGTGTGTTGCTTGTAAGCTGGCCTAAAGTGTTTGGAAGATCGTCCGGACTCCCACGAAGTCGGTCCGACCGAGCCTGACCCTCCTCAGCTGAGTGCAGGACCCCAGAAGCAAGGACAGTCCACCTTGACAGCCAGGACCAACGGTGTTACCAGTGCGGAGCTGAAACGCGAAACAGCCACTGAAATTGAAGTTTGCCAGTTGCAAGCTTTTGACCATCTCAGTGCAGGACGCCCTTGATGTCATCCCTCTTGTCCCCACGACTGAGGCCCAGCAACAGCGAGAACTGCAGGAATTGCCAGGAACAGAAGCCATCAGCTGCCTCGCTCTTCGTTGTAAGGTACTGTAAAACAAGACAGAACTTACCTCTCACTGCGAAAGTGCTTGAAACGTTTGCAACTCACAGGCCTAATCAGCTTGTGACCAAACATATGATTCTTCATTTTACAAACTACTCCTAAGAACTTGTGCAGAGACTTTTTCGTTTACTTACCAGAACAGCTTTATCCTATCCAAGACTTTAGCCCATTGATTTTGGCCTAGCCTATTAAATGGAATGGAATGGACTCTTCTGGTGAACTCAAAGTATTTGCACTGTCTAAGAATAATTGTAGTCTTATGTTCTAATACCCTTTGCCTTTTACTCCTCTTGAAAAGTATTCTGAATGCCAACAGTAAGATATTCATGTCCCCAGCACCCTTGTTACTAAAGTTACCTGTGGCTGTAGGTTGTGTCTGTGGGCCATCCCAAAAGGGTCTTGTCTGATTAGAGTGTACAGTATTGAAGTATGTTTGTGTATTGTAGGATTGCCTCCTTCTAATGAATGTTTTATAACTGACTGATAAAATTGAAAAATATTTATCCAAGATACCTTGAGTGTAAAACTTTATTTGCTGAGATTGTAGACCTCTGTGTAACATCATTACTGCTCACATTCCCCTCTTGAGATAAGCCTGGCTGCTCAACACGCTACCAAAACTATGTAGTACAGACTTATACCAAAGGTTGGTTTGCTTACACTTGTAGTCATGATTGTTTGTAGCGTTCCCAGAGGATACTGCATTCAAACTTTGCCTAACACTGTGCACTTGGTGAAGACTTTGGGCGCCGACTTCAGTCCAAAGGAGAGAGCCTTGAACGGGTAATGCTTCCCTTGAACGATGAAGTGCAGAAACATGCAATTTCCTTTGTGTATGGGGACGTGAAAGTACGTGTCCTCTAGATCCAACGACGATCGAAAGCCGCTCTCATCCACCTGTTTGAGCACATGCTGCAGTGGAACCATCCTGAACTTCTGGGACTTTATTTACTTGTTGAGCCGTCTTCTTTCTTACCAGAAAGTACCTTGAGCACACTCCAGAGCCCCTTTGGAACCAGCTCTATTTTTTTTTTTTTTACGTGGCCAAACTTCCAGCAGCAGCTGAGGGATGTGTTCCTGCCGGGCCACCGGTGGTATTCGCGGACACTTCCATTGAAACTCTCATGTGTGTATGTGGGCATAGATTCGTCCAGCACCCATCCATCGGTGGAGATGGCTTCCCACACGCTGACTAAGTTCGCCATCCCGCCTCCCACAGGCGTGCAGAGCTGGGGGCCCGACTTATTGGTCGGTTCACACCTGTTCGGAGTCAGCGAGCCGCCCTGGGAGCCTTGACAACTACCATCTCCGAAGGACTTGGAACGACCCCTGTTGGCTTCCTGGGTCGAGGAACGGGTAATCGGGGTCACTGCTGATGGTGCCGCCGTCGGCATCCTCCTCTAAATTTCCAACACCAGCGCGTGGAGGGTCGAGAGGATGTCCTGCGATATGTCACTCGGAGGCACCTGGGGAACAGGGTCACTGGGCCTAGCACCCATGTCGTCGTCCTCACCTTCGGCGGGGCCCCCCACTCCCACGTTTCCATCGTCATCACCACTGTTAGGCAGAATTGCATGCAGTACCCTCTGGGACCACAACATACAATTAGGACTACAGGTGTAAGCAAAAACAACCTTTGGTATAAGTCTGTACTGCACAGTTTTTGGTAGCGAGCTGAACAGCCAGGCTTATCTCAAGAGGGAATGTGTCAATAGGTCAGCGGTAGATCTACCGCGGAATCAGAGGGCCTAGCTGTAGATTTTTCACCTGTGGAAAGGCTAGGAGTAGGTTTCAGGCCTACCGTGGCCTAAGGGGGCGCCAGAGGAGTCGGATGACCGTGCTTCGGTGTGTAAACCCGATTTAGAGGTAGCACCCTTACTTTTGGAGTGCCCAGTCGCAAGACGCTGCCGCGGATGCGCGGAAGGCTGCTGTCTACCAGATCAGAGGATTTTGTTGAAATTTTCAGCTGTCCTGTTGGCGCTTTCACCTTTTTCGACGGAACCATCAAAACCGGTGGTGGGGTTGTGTGCTTAGTGTTTCGTGGTTTCTGTACGCCCCTGTCGCCGGGTATTGTCCCCAAAGCGAAACTTATGTCAGGCCTAGGGGGGGTCGGAGACGGGTATGGCAAGCCTAGAAGCGTCCGCCTCAAGGTCGATGACATCTGATACGGATGTCTGGTCATCATCAGTGCCCCCGTCACTTACGGTGGGTGTGGCGGTGGGGGAAGAGGGTTCAGCCTGCGACATACCGTATGCGGGCCACCGCTTTACACAGCGCTCCTTAAGGGTCTTAGGCTGAAGGAGCTTACACGCTGCACACAGCTTATCGACGTGATCTAGGGGAAGACACGAATTACACATTCTGTGCTTGTCTTTCCACGGGTACCTGACCCTAAACTTAGGGTAGAACCTAAATGGAGTCCTTTCCATAGCGAAAGGTATAAATAAAGATGACCAGACCGAGAGGGCAAAGAGGGGGAAAGAGGAGAGACATAACAAAAAATATGGCCACCCTGAACCCACTCTCCCTACTGTGTAGGGCCGGCCTGAGGGCCCGGCCACGTGGAACTCTCAGCTGCCGGATCTTAGGCGCCGAAATCCACCGCGGTCGTAACTTCCTGCAGTCTCAGTCGAGGTAAATTGAATTGCCGTCGAAGGGATTTAAGGGAAAATAACCGACAAAGTCTCTGCTATAGGGCGACCAGTTATCTGGGCGGAAAAAAACAATCTGAGGGACCTCAGCGTGTGAGGGATTTTGGGTACACTACACGTCATGATAGGGATAGTGTTACAGACACGCCTATGCCGACGTCCCCTTTCGGTCCCCGAAAGACAAGATGCAATACTCCGCGGTTACCACTGGATGTTGGACCATATGCACAGCATGTGATTCTAAGCAGATTAACAAGATACAGAAACTTCAATACCATACCGATAGGTTTCTGAGTAAATTAGACTCTGCTGAAATAGGAGCAGAATGGCATTTGTTACTTTAAATGGGAGTAAAAAGGCACAAGTTAATAAAATAGACCACAAATACTTTCTTAGGCAGTGCAAATAGTTTCAATTCACTAGAGGACTTGTTTCAGTTCAATAGGCCTAGGCCAAAGTCAATGGACAAGTGTCTTGGATAGCAAAGAGCAGTTCTTGTAGTAAAGGGTAAAGTCTTTGCTAAAGTTCTCAGTAGGTTGTACGAAAAAGAATCATATGTTGGGTCACAAGCTGATTAGGCCCGCAAGTTGGTAAAGTTCCACAAACTTTCACCGCGAGAGGTACGTTCTCTCAATCGGGTTGGCACAGTACCTTAGTATGAAGAAAAGATGCAGCTGAAGACGTTGGTTCCTGGCAGTTCCTGCAGATCTCAATGTTCCTGAGTCTCCATTATGGGGACAAGAGGGAGGATGTCGGGGGACTCCTGCATGTACGGGGACTGGTCAAACAAGCTGGCAAAATGGAAGATCTTCGTTTCGAGTAGCTGTCATCAAGCACACAAGCTGGTGTCCTTCCCCCTGGTTAATCCTAACCAGCTCCGAGAATCGTATCCAGGTGGCTTATGAATTGATTGGTCCCACCAACTCAAAGGAAGAAGTCGTCCTTGAGAGGGCTTCTCTGTTGAGATGAACTTGGCAATTCTGACCTGCAGCAGGGCTTCACCGGGCAAACCAACGGTGCAGGAGTTGCAGCAGCCGTCCTCTTCCAGCTGGTCTTCGGTTCGATCGTTCCAATGGTCGACTGCTTTCCATTCCAAGAGACTAGCCTTTTAAACAGTTTTTTCCCTTTCATTCCAGCCTAGCTGTCACTCACCCAGCAGGGTGGCTGTCCTTGCCGGACAGTCAGCCAGCCAATCACGCCAGAGTGCATTTGGGTCTCCTAGGAGACTAAGCACAGGGCGTTCGGGCACCTCCCTCACTTCCTGCCCACCCCACACACCTAGGCGCCAGAGGCGGGCTTCAGTCCTAAAGCCCGCCAAAGGCGTACGAACAAAGAAACCAAACCTGGTTTGGCGCGCAGAGACAAACTCTAGAAGGACCTTTCCAAAAAGAAATGGCAAAAAAAGAAGACCGGGACCCGTTGAAACAAAGGAGCTTAAGGCGCCATCTTGAAAATCATGGCTCCCGTGATTTTTAGCTACCGGTGTTCGTGGTCGGGAAAAATCATGGTAGTTCGTTGTAAAACCACAACCACCAGCCATTTCGATAGGAAAGGGTAGCATTCGACTGCTACATGAGCTTCTAGACACAGGGGATACTAGGTAACCACTCCAGCACTCTATAGGATGATAGTGTGTGCTGGGTCTAGGAATTTAAAAAGACTAGTAAAGTCAATTTAACCTAACATTCTCTGAGAAACAGTAGTTTATCCCAGGGAAGGTATTTAAACCTTTTGGAAGTCTAAAAGACATCCTTACCTCTCTGCACTGAGGGTACTGTGTAATACATGAAAAGATGCCGCCTATGGAGTTATCTAAAACTCCATAATCAAAGAACACAAGAGTAAAAACACATCAAAATACATGAAAGAGTGGGAAAAAAGGCTCACTCTTTCCCAGTAAAAAAATCAAGTCCTCAAAATCCAGCAAAGTTGCTGGGGGTCTCTTAGGTGAAGGGAATTGGCACATTTATGAGAATTCTCCCCAACAACCGGAAAGTACCTCCTCCTCGGACGAATAAATGTCAGTGCTTTGGAGTTCTTCTCTGCCCTACCCCCTTCTTTGGTTCCCAGGGGGGAGGCGGGGAGGGATGGAGGTCCCAGGCTTAAGTTCCCGGCATCCTCTTATCCACTGGCTTGTCCGAAGCCTCCCTCCTGGGAGGAAGCGCCACTCTGGCCGCCGCAGGGGCACCCTGTACCGTGTCAGCCCCCCTTGCCTTCGATGGAAGATTAAGTCTTGGTCAGGACCGCCTGGGCCTTAGCTGAAAGGACGGACACCTTGTACTTCTCCGCTTTCTCCCACAGCTTCTCCTGGTTAGCTGACTTCCTCTTGGACGAAGAGCTGGAGCGGTGGCTGGAGATTGAGGCAGACGGAGACGATGACCGCATCCTGACCATCGCGGTACCCGCCAATGTGGCAAGCCCGACAGAAGCAGACTCGCGGTGCTTGGCCTTGTGTTGGGCCCCCACGGATGGAGCCTTAAAAGGACTTTGACGCCCGCTCATGTTGGCTGGATCCGGAAGAGGCATGCCCCAGTTTATCACCCGGGGTAGAGGCCCTGGTCTTGAGCCACGCCGCCAACCAGATGTGTCGATCCTTCATTGTGCGCTTAGTGACGCCACAGCAGGTATTACAATCTTCTTTATGCGTCAGGTGTAGACAATACAGGCAATGGGAATGCTCGTCATCCGTAGAAACATTCCGCAAACCGCAGCTGGTGCACAGCTTGAAGAGGGACGCTCCGTCCTCCTCCGACATGATCCAGTGCGGTGTAGGCCTGAAGGCTTCCAAGAAGAACAACGATTTCTGCCCTTGAGGGGCGATGAAAGATGCCGAAAAACGGATCCCCGTTAAACGGAAGGATAAGCAATGGACCACACACGCTCAATTGAACCGAAAACCGTTGTCCTAACATTTTTTTTTAAAAAATGCGAAAAAAAACACAAAGCTCGAACAGCGAGACGCAATAACTCCCAACACTTGAACGTGCGGTAAAAATTTGAAGATAGCTGGCAGAGCAAGGGTTTAGGTTGAGGGCAGTCATTGGCTAGGGGCAGTATGACCCAGAGCTCAGCGATTGGTTTATAGGAGAAAGACAGTTTAGAAACGAAACTGAAACCTTTTTTTCTTTTACCACGGAATCCCAGCCTGACCACAGGGAATATTCATGAGCATGTGAAACCATGCCAGACCCATGAATAGTCAGATAAGGCGATTTGCAGTATAGGTCCTGGATCTCACCATCCGGTGATGGCCAAGAAGGACACAGACTTCCATGAAAGGCACTGGAGAGGTGCCTGATGCATATACTCGAAGGGGGCCCCCCCCCCCCATGAACCTCGTCTATACCACATTGAGGTCCCACGCCAGGGCAGGCGCCTTCACCAGCGAGACTAATCAAAACAGTCCTTTGAGGAACTTCTTGCCGAGATGGACCAAAGAGAAGACCGTCCTGGAGACCTGGTGTAGCGGGACATAGCCGCCAGATGCACCTCAAAAGAGGCGTGCGCCATCACCGCCTTGGCCAAGAAGGACAAGTACGGAAGAATATGCGGGGCCGGGACCCTCAAAGGATTTATCTTCTGCGTTCGGCACCGCGTTGTGAAATGCTTCCACATGTGCCTGTAGAATTTAAGAGTCGACAACGTTCTGGCCTTGGCAAGAACCTGCCTGTAGTCCGCTGGCAACTCGTACCCTCTGAACACAAAGGTTGTATGAGCCAAGCCCTCAGGTTCAGTGACCCTGGGTCGTGATGCAGGATTGCGCCCCCTTCTCTGGTGAGCAGATACACGACAACTGACAGCTTGACCGGGGGTGACGTTGGCAGGCTGAGAAGGTCTGGGTAATAAATTTCCATCTGCCATGCCGGGGTGACAAGGATCATCTTGCATCAGCACCATTTGAGTTGATCGATGACTCACCAAAGGAGAGTCAACTGAGGGAACTCGTACAGGAACAGGCCTTACCACGGGAAGGAAAATACATCCCCCCCCACCCCTGTGCTCCTCGGCTGGTTGAACCTGCTGGCGAATTGCTGCCATCTAGAATTTGTCGCTGTCACATACATCGATCTGGGGTCTACCCCACTTGAGGAAGAGGCGGTCCACTTGATCCTGTCGAATTTCCCCACTCATGGCAGGAGTGCAGCTCCATGCTGAGGGAGTTGCCGATGGCGTTCTTGACACTCGCTAGATGAGGAACATCTTTTGGGCAACAGCCCAGTGCCACAAAACCTGCGCCTCTTTGGAGAGCGCCGAGGATCTGCTGCCCTCCTGCATCTGGATGTAGAACATCACGGTGGTTTTGTCCGTGAAGACCCTCACCACTTTGCCCTTGAGGGATGGAAGGAACGACTTGAGGGCTCAGAACACTGCTCGCAGCGCCAGGACATTGATGTGGAGATCCCTCTCCTCCGGCAGCCATAGGCCTCTGCCGTGGAGACATCCATTATCGGCTCCCCAGCCCACCAGGGAACTGCCCGTGGTGACCGTCGCCCCGTACGGGGGGCTCTGAAATCCAGTGCCCCCGGCGATGTTGTAGTGTATGCCCCACCACCTTATCGCTAGACGGAACACCTAGTCGAGGGTAATCCTGTCTGCGAAGCGTCCGGATACCTGGGTCCAGCAAGCTTCCAAGAACTCCTGCAGGGGTCGCATCCACAACCTGCAGAGTCGCAACAGGTAGATGCATGACAACATAATGCCGAGCAGCGACTTGATAGTCCGCACTGTGGCGGTCTTCAGTGCCATCAGCCGTTGCACCTTGCCCAGCAAGGCCGCTATCCTCTCTTTTCAGAGAGCGGCCAGGCAGGAGACTGTTGAGCCTGGCCGCCAGGAAAAGCACGTTCTGTGATGGTATCAAGAAGAACTTTCGATAGTTGACGGAGAACCCCAGATCCATCAGCAGCCAGTCGGTCCGCTGTGTGTTTGACGGCTACTTCCCTTGACTTGGCCCAGATGCTAGATGCAGATTGGCTGCCATGGTGCCAGGCACTTCGTAAACACCCTGGGCGCCAACTTCAGGCCGAAGGGGAGGGCCTTGAATTGGTAGTGCCTTCCCTGTAATAGGAAGCACATGAACTTCTGATGCTTCTCGTGAATGGGGACGTGGAAGTATGCGTCCTCCAGATCCTGCAACGTCAAAAAGTCTCCTCCCTCCAATTGGCCGAGCACATGTTGCAATGTGACCATCCTGAATTTTTGGGACTTGAGGTATTTGTTGAGACACCGCAGGTCTAGAATGGGCCTCCAGCCCCTGGTCTTCTTTACCATGAAGTATCTGGCGTAGACTTCGGAGTCGCTTTGGAACTCGCTCTATCACCCCTTTTCTTAACATGGCACCTACTTCCTGCAGGAGCTGAGGGATGTGCTGCTCCTGCGGGGCCACCAGCGATATCCACAGACACTTCGGCTGGAACTCTAGAGTGTGTCCGTGGGCGAGAGCATGCAGCACCCATCGGTCGGTGGACAGCTTTTTCCACTCGCTGACTAAGCCTGGCAGCCGACCCCCCCTCCCCCACCGGGGTGCATGGGTGGGGGCCAGACATCTTGGCCAGTTCACTCTTGCTTCGGGGCCTGCGTGCTGCCTTGGGAGCAACAACTACGTCGGCCACCTCCACCAAAAGCCTAGGAACGGCCCATGTAGGCCTCCTGGGTCGAGGACCAGGAGGGTTGACGGTAGGAAGAGGACCCTCAACAGAAACCCTTCGCTGATCTGCCCAACTTCCCGCCGGAGGCACAAAAGGACGAGCAGTGTTGAAGAGTGCTCAAGGCACGGGCCGTCTCAGTGTCAGTTTTAATGGCCTGCAACGACTTGTCGACGGCCTTCCCAAAGAGCTTGTCCCAGTCGAAGGGCATGTCCAGTACCTCGTCTGGACCGCCCGACGAAGTTGGTGGCTTTTAGCCATCCACGACGACAGAGGCAGACACTGTTCCACATCTGCCGGAAGCCTGTGTCCGCGATACCACTTCAACCTCCTGGGGGACGGAAAGTGCATTGACCCGCTTATCAGGTAGGAACTCCAGCAGTGGGCCGTCTTACACCACAGCTCCCTGTCGTATCTGGCCAGGATTGCAAGGGCATTGGCCGCCTTGACCTTTGAGGCTGCCGAGTAATTTCTTTTCATCCCATGACATCTAACTTCTTCCCCTCGCTATTCGGAGGGACGGAGGACGAAGAGTTAGACGACTTCTTTCTTGTTGCCGCCAAGACCACTGAGTCCGGGAAAGTCTGGTAACGGACTCCAGCACCCAGTATTTTTTCTCCAGCCAATCCCTCTTGGCCGGGGCCGAATTTTCCATCAAAGCCAGGCCTTCCTCCCAAATGTCGTCCAGAAGAGGCACGGCGAAGATGGTCTTCCTCTTGGCCTCGCGTCGTTGATATAGGAAACCTTCCTTCCAGGTCTCCTCTGGTGTCAACTGGAAGAGTTCCGACACTCTTGCGACCATGGCATGGAATGACCCTACCTCGTCCGGGGGAGAAGCCCTTGGCTGTGGCGAACTGCCTGCTGTGGTCATGTTGTCGTCCATGTCCATAGTTGTGTTTGTCCCTGTGTCTCTGGAGGGGTGTGTGGGAGAGGGCACTTGTGGAGGTTGACCAGGTTGTGTAGGGTCGAAAGGGTGTCCAGCGATGCATCCCTCAGAAGGAGTCAGGACAGTTGGCTTATTGTGCCCCACGCTGTTGTCACCTCCGTCGTCCCCATCAGGGGTTCCACCGTCTGTGCCTTCCCCCACATCCTCCTGGATCGGGTGTACGGACGCCTGGTCCTCCTCATCCGAGAAAGAAATATCTGTGGCTGGAGTACGGTTGATGACCCCCCCCCTCAAATCCCCATTTTCCATCCCAAGGGGTTGGGTCCGGGCTCAGGGATGGCATCCTCTTCTCCGGTGTCCTCGCCATAGGCTTGGCCGAGGCCTCCCACCTCGAGGGTAGTGACACTATAGGCATTGTCAGGGCTACCTTGACTGGGTCAGCATCCTTAGCCTTCGAGAGGGCGTCCGCCACCAACTCTATCGTCAACGACTTTCCCTGGACCATCTGGGCCAGGTTGGTCGCATTTTCCTGCGCCTTCGTCTTCTAAGGCTTTTCCCGCAGCTTCGCCGGGTTAGCCGATTTCCTCTTCGAGGAGGAGCTGGAACGATGGCTGGAGATGGAAGCAGATGGTGAGAATGAGCATGCCCTGCCCATCGCGGTATCCTCTTGCGTGGCGACCCCGACGGAAATTGACTCACAGCACTTGGCCTGGTCTTGAGAGCCCACGGATAGCGTGCCCTCAAAGGACTTAGAAGCCTGCTCTTTGGACCGGCTGGTCCTGGGTGAGGCATGCCCCTCCTTGCAGCACGGGGCAGAGGTCTTGGCGCTGATCCATGCCGGCAGCCCCCTGTGACGATCGTTCACGGTTCGTTTGGCGTTCCCGAGGCAGATTTCACAATCCGCTTCCTTGTGATCCGGATGGAGACAGAGGCACTGGAGGCGTTTGCCCTCTACAAACATTCCACAGTCCCAAGCTGGAGCAGAGACAGAAAAAGGGCCTTCCTTTCTCCTACAACATGGTCCGAAGTAGGCCTGATGGCCTTCTGGAATCTTCAATGAAACTGACGATTCTTGCCCTTGAGCCCCATTGAAATTCACCGACAAACGTCTCCCCTCTTGTCAGCCGATGCAGACAAAGAGCACACAGGCTCTGAATTGACAAAAATTGAACTTTTTACAGAAAAAGCACACAAAAAAAACCATGGATCAGCTCACATAGCAAAACACGAGTACTCCCAACACTTTAACGTGCAGTAAAAATCTGAAGATGGCTGCCAGAGATGGGGCTTAGGGAGAGGGCAGTCATTGGCAGTATGACCCAGAGCTCAGCGATTGGTTTGGAGGAGAAATACAGTTTGTAAGTGAAACTGTTTTTTTAAACCAAGGATTCTCAGCCTGACGGGGAAAATTCATGAGCATGTGAATTTATGCCAGACCCCATGCAGGAGAGTACAAAATTCAGCACAAGCTGCAGCTAATCATGTGTCTTAATAACCAGGCTCACTTAAGTCGTCCAATGTGTATTTGGATTTTCTTTTTATTTGTAACGCGCAAACCATAAAGCCCGAAGGCATCAGGGCGCAAATTGTGCAAAGTTACATACAGAGCATATAACATACATACATAAAAATTATAAACAGGATAATAAACAAGCATTTCTATATACATAAATTACAATGCCGATGCAGGCATGACAAGAGACATAACAGGAGTGTACAGTATATAATAGGCAAAGGGCCAGAGTATGTAAAACAGAGTATGTAAGACACGGTGTGCAGAACATGTCTTAATGCTGGTTGAAGAGCCACGATTTGGGTTTGGACTTGAATGTGTTAAATGTGTCTTCAGATCCGATTTTAACGGGGAGGGTGTTCCATAACTTGGAAGCTAGGACAGGGAAGCTTGTGCCCCCCGCTTTTTGGAGTTTGAACCTGGGGGTCGATAGACAGTGGGTCTGGGCGGTTCTTAGAGGTCAGGATGTCGAGTGTCGGGACAGCCGACTGCAGAGGTAGAGGAGGGCCTTGTTAGCCAGGCATTTGTGCGAGAGGGCAAGTGTTTTTAGTGAGATTCTCTGCTTGACAGGTAACCACTTTAGGTTGGTTATGGATTCAGAGATGTGGTGGTAACGAGGGATGTTTAAGGCGGCTCTAATAGCGTTGTATTGAGTTGTTTGAAGTTTATTAAGGTTCTCCTGCCTGGTACCCAAGTAAAGGGCACTACAATAGTCAATTATGGCCATAATGAGGGTTCTGGCTAGTGTGACACTGTTGGGAGTGGTAAGAAACGGTCTGCAGGCTGCAATGAGTTTACACGTGTATGCAGAAGCAGATTTGACTGCATTTATTTGTCGAGATAAGGATAGGGTGGCGTCAAGGTAGGAATCTAAGGTTTTAGTGTCTTTCAAGACTCGTATGGTATTACCGTCTATGGCAAATGACTGATAGGAAGGCTCTAGTTTGCTAAGGCGTTGCGAAGTGCCCAGGATGAGGAGCTCCGTCTTGTCATTTAGGCATAACTGGTGTTGGGCCATCCAGGCTTGGATGACCAGGTAGACTTCATTAAGGGCCTTGGTGTCAGCTAGATAGTCCCCTGTGATGGGAAGGAGTATCTGGGTGTCATCTGCATAGTTTGTGTAGGAAACACCCATATAGTCAAGCACATCAAAGAGTGGTTTCGTGAAAATGATAGAGTAGGTGACACGCAAGATCGCTGAGGAACACCGCAGTGAATTGGAGATGGGTCTGCGGCTGCGGACGGGGCAAAGACCCTCATGGATCTATTACTCAGAAAGGATTTGATCCAGGCCGTGGCTGAGGTCGAGAAGTGGGCAGCAGAGTGGAGGTGCCTGCATAGGATCTGGTGGTTGATCAGATCGAATGCCGCAGAAAGGTCGAGGAGAAGTAGCATTGCTAGTTTGCCCTTGTCCTTCAATACCTCAATTTGGGTTTTTAGGTCTATTAAAGCCGTTTCAGTCTCATGTCTGGGACGAAATCCAGATTGTCGTAGACCTAGAAGATGACAATGCATTACTTAGCGTAAAAGCATTTCTGATGGTTTTATCTGCTTAGATTCAAATGCTGTGCATAGTCCGACATCCAGTGGTCACTGCAAAGTATTGCATTTTGTTTTTCGTAGTCGAAAAAGGGACGTCGACAAGGCGTGTCTGTAACACTATCCCTATAGTGACGTGCAGTGTACCCACAATCCCTCACGCGTCGAGGTCCCTCTACATTTCTTCTGCCCTGAGGGAGCCTATTAGACGTGAGAGAGTACAGAAAACAGATATAGAAGAAGGTCTATGTTCCTTCCATCCAAGCGGGGAGGAAGGGTGGGCGCATGTGAATCTAAGCAGATACAACCATCAGAAGAACAAGTTACTTTCTTACCTGGTAACGTTCTTTCGATGGGATGGTCCAACGACATATTCCATATCTATGACAGGTAATGTCCACAGCTGTGCTGCTTCGTAAAATCTTTGACGTCTGCGCCCTGCGTCGATGACGTCGATGCGCCGTCCCCGAGGACCTCCTCCGACGGCCGACGTCACCCGATGTGATAAGTAGGACGCACGACGCCCATAGCCTCAGTTATAGTTTTTTCCCAGAACGTGTGCCACCAGTTTTCTGCCAGTCAGACACACAAGGCCTTGCGGAATGCGGGCTGCAATCGCAAAAGAAATTCTGCAGTGGGGAAGGCAGGGAGGGAGCGATATGGAATACGTCGTTGGACCATCCCATCGAAAGAACGTTACCAGGTAAGAAAGTAACTTGTTCTTCGAGGGGATTGGGTCCTCCGACGTATTCCATATCTATGACAGACTCCCAAAGCAGTACCAAGCAAGGAGGTGGGAAAGAATTTCGAACACAAATTTAGCATGCCCAATCAAATTGCGGAATAGAGGACTGCCTTGCCAAAGGCCAGATCCTGCCCTCTGATGGAATCTAGGGAGTAGTGGCGTACAAAAGTATGTACTGAAGCCCAGGTGGCTGCATCACAGATGTGACGAATAGGAACTCCCCTCTGCAGGGCAGTAGACGCAGCCACTCCCCTGGTAGAATGGGCCTGCAAGCCAGCCGGAGGATCCTTACCCGCCAAGTGGTAACACTCGGAGATAGATAAAATAATCCAACGAGACAAAGTCTGTTTCTTCACAGCTTGTCCCAAACGCTTTCCAGCGTAACCGATGAAGTTGATCGTCCACTCTGACCCGGGACATGCGCGAAATATAAAAGCTCAACGCTCTCCTAGGATCAAGCCTATGGAGCCTCTCCTATTCCTTACCAGGATGTGGCGGAGGATAGAACGCTGGAAGAACAAACTTCTGGCTCAAATGAAATTCCGAAACCACCTTCAGAAGAAAAGAAGGACGAACTCTAAGGACAACCTTGTCCTTATGAAACACAGTGAAGGGTGGCTTAACTGAAAGTGCCTGTAACTCACTCACTCTACGAGCGGAAGTAACCGCAACCAAAAACACAGTTTTCAGAGTTAACAGCCTCAAAGGGCAAGAATGTAAAGGCTCAAATGGAGCACCCATAAGAAACTTAAGAACAAGGTTCAAATCCCAACCGGGCACCAGAAAAGGTGACTGAGGGAACACATTAGTGAGCCCTTTCAAAAACTGCGAAATTAAAGGAATCTTAAAATAGGAACACTCTTCAGACGAGCGCTTAACTATGGATAGCGCCGCCAGGTAACCTTTAATGGTCCCCACTTGCAAGCCCCTGTGGGACAAAGAAAGCAAAAAAAGACAGAACCATGGGAATGTCACATTCAAAAGGATCCACATTCTTAACTCTGCACCAGTCGCAGAACTTTCTCCAACGGCAACGGTACAGAGACTTTGTTGGAGGCCGCCTGGCCGAGAGCAACACCTCCATCACATCTTCAGGGAGGTCCCAATCCTTATACCTCAGCCTTTCAGAAGCCAAGCGTGAAGGTTGAGGGATCTGACCTCTGGATGGAGAACCTGACCCTCCCTCCCATGAGAGCAGATCGTCTCGGTAGGGAAGACGACGTAGGGCAGATGGACAAGTCGAGAAGCTCCGGGTACCACGTCCTCCGGGCCCACGCCGGAGCAATGAGGATCATCCGGGAACCGAACCTCCGTAACCTCCGCAGTACTTGCGGGATGACGGGGACTGGAGGAAACGCGTACAGCAGTGGGAATGACGACTCCACCACAAACGCGTTTCCTAAGGCTCCTTTTGGAGGAAATTCCCGCGAGCAAATCCTTTCGCACTTCCGGGTGACACTGGAGGCGAAGAGAGCCACTTGAGGGGTCCCCCAAAGGGCGAAGATCTCCAGGAGAATCTCCTGAGCCAGCTCCCACTCGTGAGAGATCGTGCTCTGCCTGCTCAGAGCATCCGCCATCTCGTTGTCGTCTCCGGCCAGATGAACAGCCGAGATCGAAACTTCCTGCTGGATGGCCCAGAACTCGAGCTGCATCGCCTCCCTGCACAGCGGAAGCGACCTTGCTCCCCCCCCTTTTTGTTGAGGTAGTGCATGGCCACCGTGTTGTCTGTTAGAATCGGGACACTCTTTCCACGCACAGTCGGCGGAAAAGCCTTCAGGGCTAGCCTGACGGCCCTCAGCTCCAACAGATTGATATGGAATCTGGACTCCGATGGAGACCAACGAACGCTGACTGTCAACTCGTTGGCATGAGCTCCCCATCCCGTGAGGGATGCGTCCGTCACGATCGTCACCTCCGGCCAGGGCAGCCAAAATGGGGCCCCCTTCATCAGATTGCCTTCGACGGCTCACCACAGAAGGTCCTGGGCTACCGAGGGCAGCACCTGAACAGGGTCCGACAGCCTGCCGGAGGACTGAGACCACTGGAGCTTGAGTGCCCACTGCAAAGATCTCATCCGCAGACGAGCCTCTGGCACCAGAAGAATGCAGGATGCCATGAGGCCGAGCAGTCTCAAGAACTCGGACGCTGGGAGATCCTGGGCAAATTGAAACTTGTTCACCATCTGCTGAATGTGAAGAGCCCTCACCTGGGGAGGAAAGCACTACCCCAGGGATGTGTCGAGCACTGCTCCGATGTACTGGAACCGCTGCGTTGGTGTCAAATGGGACTTCTTTAAATTGAGGGAGAAGCCCAGCCTGTGAAGGGAGTGGCAGGTGACGGACAGATGATCCAGGACTTGCTCGGGAGAGCTCCCCCTGATCAACCAATCGTCCAGGTAGGGGTAGACGTGGATCCCCCTTTCCTGAGATGCGCTGCCACCACCACCGTGAGCTTGGTGAAAACCCTCGGGGCGGAGGTCAATCCGAACGGCAGGACCCGAAACTGAAAGTGCGAGTCGCCAACCGCGAACCTCAGGTACTTCTTGTGCCTGGGATGAATCTGCACATGGAATTAAGCATCCTTGAGGTCGAGAAACACCAACCAGTCCTGAAGTTGAAGGGCCTGGAGGACTTGAGAAAGAGTCACCATCTTGAACTTGTCCTTCCTGAGGAGTTTGTTCAAACCGTGCAAGTCCATGATGGGTCTCAATCCCCCGTCTTTCTTCGAAATCAGAAAATAAGGGGAATACCATCCCTTGTTTCTCTCCGCTACAGGCACCAGTTCTATGGCGCCTTTCTCCAGCAGGGCTTGAATTTCCTGCGCAAGGAGCGGATCCAGACTCTTCAAAGAGAGGTTCCCTGGTGGATTGTCGTGAGGCCTCTGCCGAAAAGGAAGACAGTAGCCGTGGGTTATGATCTCCAGAACCCACACATCCGAAGTAATGGCTTGCCACTCTACAAGATGCTGCGCCATCCTTCCCCCAACTGGCGAACCATGGGACCTGGCCTCATGACTGAGTGGTAGCGGCTGCGGCGTTGCCTGAGGGCAAAGAGGCAACTGCCCGCGCGGCCTTGGCACCTCGAGTACCTTTGTTTCCACCTGTGGCACTCTTACGATGGCCTCTTTGACTGCTAGCTCCCCTCGCTTTACTGAAGGACGAGTAATAGCAAAAGGAACCTCCCCTCCATTCCTGTCCGCTAGGACGAAAAGGCGGAGGTTGGCGAACTGCAGCGCCCAACGACTTTGCTGCATCTTTGGAGATCTGCAACCTCTCAAGGCTCTCGTCAGCCTTGCTGCCAAAAAGGTGTTAACCGTCAAAGGGCATGTTGAGGAGCCAGGACTGCACATCAGGAGCGAACCCAGACTTCCGGAACCACGCAAACCTGCGCATTACGGTGCTCGCCGCCATGGACCGACTGACACAATCTGCCAAACCCGACTGAACGGCCTCACACATGGCATCCTTGCCATCCTGAACCATAGCAAGGAAACCATCCCATTCGTCCCCTTTGGGAATATGTTCAGCCGCTAATGCAACACAGTTCCACAGAGTGTGTGTGAAACGAGACAAGGCACATGAAGCGCCATACCCCCCGAAGAAAACACTTTCTTCGCCCAGCCGTCAAAACGTTTGTCGATCCCTATCCGGAGGGATGGTAGGATAAGACGCCTGCTTTGCCGGGGCCGTAGCCGCCTGCACCACCAAACTCTCCGGAGTGGGGTGCCTAGACAAGTAGCAGGGGTCGCTACTGGCTGAACCATATTTTCGCCACAAAGACTTGCTCACTGCCGGGAGACTCTCCGGAGCAGTCCAAGCCGCCGCCACCCTTCTCTGCAGAGCCATATGAAACGGCAAAACCGGGTCAGTGGGGGGGGGGCAAGATCAAGGATGTCCGTGAGATCATCCTGAACGAACTCCCCTGGGGCAGCAGACCAACCCAAGTACTCGGTGACCCGAGACACAAGGCGCCGATATGAAGAATCGGCATGAGTGTCAGGCTCCGGCCTACAAAACTCCACCTCCGGAGAGGTGTCCAGTCCACTGGCATCATGCAGTGACTGCCTCAGGTCATCAAAATAGCTATGGCCCGAGATTAGCTCATTTGGAACCGAAACCAGAACCAAGCCGTCAGAGCCTTCATCACCCTCTGAAATGTACTCCAGGCGGGAAGAGGAAGACCCCTGGGGACCAAAGCAGTGCCTGACCTTAGCCAGAGCCTTCCTAGGGGCTAATCCCGTGGCACGGGGCCCCTTCGACACCAACGCCTCGAAAGGCGTCGAGGGCGCCGAACGAGTCGGCGTCGACAGAAAATGCTTCGACGTCAGCTGCAGCGCCGCCTGCATCGGCGTCGTCGACACAGGCCTCCAAGCCGGAGCTCCGAGCGTGTCTCTCGACGACCTAGATGCCGACGACCCCCTCGGAGGCAGAGCCTCGAGATAAATCGTAGAGGATCTCGGCGCCACAGGCGTTGACGTCTTCTTCGAAGACGGCACAGGATCACGCGGTCTCGAGCGCATCGAGGACCGGGACTTGGAACGGGCATGGCGATAACGGCTACCCTTGTCCGACCGGGACCTCTCCCGCGAGCCGTGCCGACCACCAGAGCCCAAAGGCGTACGAGCGGTGTCTCTTGACCGGTGGCCGACCGACCCCACTCGGATGCGCGGACGGACCGGTGCCCTGCGATTCAAGAATCGCTAGCATCTGCTTCCCGAAGGAAGCCCCATTCCTCCAGTGTCGCTTGCATGGAGGGAAAAGCGACCCGCCGACGGGCGGAGTCCTCGGAAGAGGACGGGGAAGGCGACCGATGCCGGCGCTTCCGGGAATGCCTCGAAGAGGCGAAGGTGTGGCGAGACCAACTCCTGGAAGGAGACCCACTGGACTTCCGACGATGACGCAGAGAGTCGCCCCTCGCGTCGTGCGAGTCCGTGACCGACATCTTGGACCCACAGTCCCCGCATTTCTTGATGCCCGGACGCGGGGTTGAAGACTAAGTAGACATCGCCACGAACAGGTCTTCACAAAAAAAGCAAACAGGTTCAACAAACCGAGAAATGAAAATGGCAAACTCCAAAGAGTCGAGGCATACCGAGGTTCACAAAGCGAACACGTTCGCGGAAAAAACGGAACTGAGGTTATGGGCGTCGTGCGTCCTACTTATCACATCGGGTGACGTCGGAGGAAGTCCTCGGGGACGGCACATCGACATCATCTACACAGGCAGCAGACGCCAAAGATTTTCCGAAGCAGCAAAGCTGTGGACATTACCTGTCATAGATATGGAATACGTCGGAGGACCCAATCCTCTCGAAATGCTTTTACGGTAAGTAATGCATTGTCTTCTGAGGTTTGTCAATCTGCTTAGAATCACATGCTGTGCATAGACTAGCGAGCAGTACCCGGAGTTGGAGGTGGGTTGTGAGAAGGAACAGTAAAACAAATATGTCTTAATACTGCTTGTCACACCTGGGAATAAGCTCTAGAGTGGGCATCTAGACAGTGTTTTGTAAAGGTGTGAACAGAACTCCAGGTTGCCGCTTTGCAAAAGGACTCAAAAGGGACATTTGCATCGAAAGCTATGGAAGCCCCGGTGCCTCGAGTGGAGTGTGCTCTTGGCTTGAAGGGTAGTTCTCTGTTAGCAAGAGTGTAACAGAGTATGATGCATTGTACAATCCATCTAGAAATAGTGGATTTTGAAACTGCATCTCCTTCTCTTCCTGCTGCCACCAAGACAAATAACTGATTAGTCTTTCTCAATGGTCTAGTTCTTTCCATATAAAACATCAGGGCTCTGTGAACATCCAGTGTATGCAGGCTCTTCTCACCTAAGTTTGAAGGATTTTGAAAGAACGTTGGTAGTTCTATTGATTGGTTGACATGGAATTTAGACATAAATTTTGGGGCAAACCTAGGATGTGTGCGTAGAACCACCTTATCCTTGTGAACTGTTACAAAGGGATCTAGTACAGAGAGCGCTTGTAGTTCACTTACTCTCCTAATGGAGGGGATAGCTATTAGAAAAGCAGTCTTAAGAGTGAGGTCTTTAAGTGTTGCTTTGTGTATGGGTTCAAAGGGAGACCCCATGAGCCTGGTTAGTACCACATTTAGGTCCCATCCGGGAGCGGGATTAGCTATGGGAGGGTGGATCCTCTTCACTCCTTCCATGAAGGCTTAAATAACTGACTTTCCACCATGACACTAAGTTGGGAAGTGGTGTATGCGGAAAGTGCAGCTAAATGGACATTAATAGAGTTAAACACCAAGTCTGAGTCTAGTAGGTGAGTCAGGTACAGAACAATGTGTGTGGAAGAGCAGTCAGCCGGGTTGATGCTCCTTCCCCTACACCAGCTAACAAATCTTTTCCATTTGCTAGAATAACAGTGACGAGTGTTAGGCTTTCTAGCCTCCCTGAGATTGTCCATGCATCTCTGCGGGAGCTGTAAATGTCCAAATTCTTTTTTTTTTTTTTTAATTTTTTATTTTGTCATAGCTGATTACATCAACTTTTCAAAATTTAGAGAATTTGATTATCATAACATGTGATTACATAATAACAAAGAAGGATTTGACAAATACATATGATTATTACATTTTCTAAAACGTTCGTACCAGTGATAATAGCTATTAATACAGACAGATAAAATACTTAAAATAACCATCATAAAACCATGGGTAAAATTACCACTATAAAGTTCTATGTTTTCCACATTTAGATTTTGGATGAGTCTGTTCATTATACTTGTAACAATATCTCATCATGTAAAACATTTTCTAAAAAGTGCACAATAGCTTTCATGACTGAGAATCTGGTACTTTTAAATAAAATACTCCAAATATCATTTTCATCCTTCTCCATGTAGAATCTCAGAAGATTTTTGCAGTGTTTTTTCCGAATATCATGCAAGTGTGGGCATGATACAATGAGATGTTGCAACGTTTCTTTCACATATCGATTTTTACAAAAGCGGCAAAAATTAGAATCCACATGTATAATTTTACGCCTGACCATAATCTCTCTCGTCGGCCACAAATTCAGCCTTATTCTTAAAAATTTATTGCGAATGTTTGCTGAGGGGCATTTCAGCAGATATCCGGCCGTTTGTCCTAAGCGTTTGGGACAAAAAAGATTAGGGGCAAAATCTTTGTACTTTGCACATAACTCGTAATTTGTAATCCAATCCCTGCGAAAGAATTTTTTCTTTGCACCACTTGGGTTTTCTATAAGGAGTTGCAAGGAAATATCAGCTTTAGCTAATGTGTCTACTACCATGTTTCGCCATTTCATAGGAAAAGGAGCAGATGATCCTGATAGTTGGCGAGCTACTGTACTCAGAATATTATTATTAGTGATTCCAAGCAGACTTTTTCGAAATAAGGCGCACATTCTCCATTTCACTCTACTGTGAAGCGAGTTCAAGCCCAATTCAAATCTTAGAATGGGCAAAGGTACGCAGTTTGGGAGACGCAGCACCTTTTTCCAGAAGGTGGCTTCAAGTCTATTCCATGAGTTGTCATTGGAATATAATTTTGACTCTGCACCATAGAGCAAGATGGGTACTACCTTTTGTTCGTAGAACATCAAAATATGTTTTAGCGTAAATTTTCCGTATTTATATACAAGAATTTTCGCTTGTGATATAAGAGTCAACAGTTTGGTGTCTAGAGTGTGTGTGAAAGCGGCTTGGGTGGCAGTATTTTGTATACTGACGCCCAAGTACTTAAAATTCGAAACAGTTTCCATGGTTTGGCGCTGCAAGAACCACGGTCCATTATAAGTTCTACATTTACCATGAGGCTTGCAGACCATGATCTTAGATTTAGACAAATTTATTGTAAGATGGTTTAAGTCTGCATAATGTGAAAGGGCGGTCAACAAATTCTGCATACCCTTTGGTGTCTGTGAGATTAAGACCAGGTCGTCTGCATAGAGCAACCACGAAATACGTTGGCCACCCAATTCCGGAGCATCGTTAATGATGTCTTGGAAGCATAGGCCCATGTCTAATATAAAAAGATTGAACAAAGTGGATGCTAGTGTACATCCCTGCTCGAGTCCAACAGACGTCCGAAAAGATGTCGATAGTAGACCTTCCCGTGTGAGTCGGACTCGCATAGAAGTATCCGTATGCAGTTGAATAATTAACGCCAGAATAGAGCTGGGGCAACCAATAGCTCTTAATTTATTGAAAAGAAGTATCCGATCTATAGAATCAAAAACTGCCCGGAAATCTATGAATGCAAAAAATAAAGTCTGTTTCTTGGTTAAATATTGGGCTTTCAGCATATTGATGGTAATAATATTAGGAATTGTTCCCAAGCCGCTGACAAATCCAGATTGGAAAGGATCTCGTCTCAAATGATTCTTAGTCCACTCATTTAATTCTCGTAAAATGAGTCGACAAAAGATCTTTCCCGTGACATCCAATAATGAAATGGGTCTATAACTTGCCGGGCATGCACGATCGCCTTTTTTGTAAATCGGTATGAGAATCGACTGTTTCCAAGATGTAGGAATTTTTTGGGATTTAATAATTGTTTCGAACATGAGAAATAATATATCAGCCCAGATCGCCGGGAATTGTTTCAGATGCATATTAGACAGGCCATCCGGGCCAGGGGGCCTGGTGTTACTGGCCTGTCTAATTAACTGCTCTAGATCTTCTTTAGTAAAGCATAGATTAAATGCAGTGTCAAACTTTGGAAGTGAAACAGATGAAGGTGCTTGCTCACTTATAAATTGGTTAGAGTAATAACGAACCCACGTGTTCTCTGAGACATCGTTTGTTTGAATTGCCACTTGGTGACCTGATGTTGTTTGATTTATAATGTGCCATGAACGGGCCAAATTTTTAGATGCTAAAGCTACTAGCATGTTTTTCCCATCATCCTGATATAATTTGGCTTTTATACCTCTGGCCCAGTTTCTATAATTTGTTTGTATTTGCGAGAGAGCAACCCGACGTGATTCTGGAGGAAGTTTATTGGCCTTTCTTTTTTCAGCTCGCACTACAGACTTTTTGAGTTTGACTTCACGATTGGTAATATGCAAATGCGGAGTTTGTTTTTGTTTATGATTGATGGAGCATGGTTGAAAGAGCTGCATCAGATCATAATGAACATTTTCAGACAAGGTGTCATTCATAGTATTACTTGTTAAATGGGCATGGTAACACGATCTAAAAGCTTTTAAGGAGTGTTCCGACCACTTTAAGCGATTTCTCGCCGAATTCACTACGTGTGTCCCTTTAAGATAAACTAGTTGAGGGTTGGTGTTCATTTTATTGATGCAGCAAGTTGTCTGCAAGATGTTATGGTCACTTGCTTGTGATTCTATTATACAAAAGTCTGAGACCAAATCCAGCATCTTCGCATTAACATAGGTGAAATCGATGATACTAGAACTATTAGCTCGATGCCATGTTGGTCTTGGTGGAATATCATGTGAAAGGGATCCATTTAACATGTGAAGATTGTGTGATTTAATAAACATTGTCCACATGTCAAGACGTTTTTGTTCATTCTTAGCGAAGGGTCCCAGACAATGTAAATTTAGATCCCCTGCTAAATAGATCAAATTAACATGCCCATCCATCATGATTAAATCAAACGCATGTGACAAGGATTCAAAGAAGCTGTCATCAGAGATACCCATATAGTTCCAGTAGACGTTAATAATAGCACATGTATAGTTAGCTCCATTCAATCTAGACATCTGTATAAACTCATTCGGACAGAACCAAGGGGATATTTTTAAACCAGAGGATTGTTTAACAGCAGTTAGCAGGCCTGAAGTTGGACGTCCCACCCGATGCTTTACTGCAGGAACTAGACAGACATCATAATTATTCCAAGAAGGAATGCTGGTTAGCCAGGATTCTTGGAGCAGAATTACATCATGGTTCAATTCATGTTGAGAAGAATTGTTAATTAAATGTCGATTTCCCCTGGAGTTCCAACTAGCAAAATGAAGATTGGATGGTGTAGGGGACGTTTGCTATCCTTGCTTGAGTTGACATTGGCAACTGCAAGGTTGTACTGGTCGATCTTGAGGTCGACTTCTTTGTTGGTTTGAGGAGGGCAAAGGACATGTGATAGATTTGTCTGACACCTCTGGGGTTGGAAGTAATGTAAAGCCGAGATCAGTAATTTGAGATTTCGCAGCCCAAATAGTATTTACTACCACCCTAGAATTGATCCATAGATTTACTAGAGATTGATTCGAAGCATCTGGAAATTCGACAAGTTCACTGTCAACCGTTCCTATGTCATCGAGGTCCGGGATTTCATGAAAAATCGACAGGACGGACGCCCGATTTAAGTTGTACTGTCTAGCAGGTAGAGGCTGACAACTGAGAGTCAAAGAATGAATCGCTGGTCGTTTAAAACGGGTAGCAATGGATTTTTGTTTATTTGCTAATGATAGTTCATTTGTTTTTTTTCTAGCACCATTGTCTATATTTAGAATAGGGACTGATTGAGGAGTGTTAGAAGTCTCCAAAAATTTAATTAAAGTTGCTTGTAGAAGGGATTCCATATCATCAGAGTAAGCTGGGTTTGTCCCAGGTCCCTCTGACCTGACCTCTTTTGTGGAAAACGCCTTCCATGTAGATTGAGGAGAATTAGTAGAGGGAACCCCCGCGATATCCAGTAAAGGTGGTTTTTTTAGTATCGATACAACTGCAGGCACGGGTGTCTGCACAACAGCTGGGGTTTCCTGCAGCAAGGTTAAATTTTTGGGGACTAATTTTAAAGCTAAATAATCATCAACTGCCTTGTATATTTCTTTACGACGCTGTTCATCAAACCCTAGGTTCTGAACCATAGGAGGCTTAGTGGTAGTTTCAGTTGTCATTGAATTGGGCCTACCGTGATCGTCGTTGGTCAATATATTCACACTTAGTTCGGTAGGGATATTTTGTGAGAGTTGGTTTGCCACAATAACCAATTTATTTAAAGGGCTATATGCTAAAACTGGATCAACAAAGGCCGGCTGTGTTTTTGCTTTTTTGATTTGCTTTTGCAATGCATATTTTTTTGTGATAGCTTTTGATGCCGCTACAGCAGAGGTGGTTGAGGTGGATAGTTTGCTAATAAAAGCTTTGGTTTGTGATGATTGACGAGATCCCATTTTCATATTTTTTGTTTTCTTAGTCTGTACTTGTGAAGACGATTTTTTAGTGCTGATGTTCTTAGCCTTTTTAGTCTCAGATAGCGCATATGTGGGGATCTTTTTTGGTTCAAGTTCTCTTTCCATGGAGTCGACTATAGGCTCCAGTATGAACGGTATGGGCTGAAACTTTTGAACGATAGGTTCATTAACTGATGGAGTCTGTGTAGACACAGAATGATTGACAATTGTTGGTATTTTCACATTAATCAGATACTCCAGTCTATCAGAGATTATAGACTGATTCATGAATATCTGATCAAATTGATTCGAGTGTGTCTCTGCCTTTAAAACCAAGACTTCAAAGAGCTTGGCCAAGGCTAAAATGGCATTATTCATAGATGTTAAAGCTATACCTGTATTCACAGTCCGAGAATCGTTAGGACACATGTCAGTGACGGCTTTTCCAGTTACCTTTCTAGGGGTGGGAACGGTGAAGGAAGGATTCGCCACTGAATCAACGGGGCTAGCGTTCGTAAATAGTGCCGGGGACTTAGATAAGTTTTCAGAGGCCATATGAGAAAAGGCAACCAAAGAATTGCTCTCTAAATCAATGACAGGAATATCCTGAGGCACAGAATCCACAGATGACCTAGAAATTGATGTATCACCCACAGTTATGACAGATATATTACAAACTTCAGGAGGCGGTGCCTCTACACCAGTTAATACATTTGTTAGTATGGCACTATCTGTAAGCGAGACATTTTCTTTTGCAAATTTAACGATTGGACCGGTGACTGCAATTGAGATACATGACTCACCACTTCGATTTTCCCCCATGTGCACCACAGACTTTTCTTTGTTAATTGAATTTCTTCCAGCAGTATTGCTAGTTACAAAATGGTCAGGTAAAGATCTTTTTATATCCAAAAGCTCTTTTGCCGGTTGTTGCAAGGAAAGCCCTACAGGCTTTTCATTTGGTTGTATTGCATGATCAACACGACTTATGTCTTTACAAAAAGGGCGAATGTCCATTCTATGGAGAAGCTCTAGTTCACTTTGTCTTGTACCTCTTATGCTTGCACATGGGGTGGAGCTGAGGCGAGATCTTTTTATATTAGCAGACGAAGGAGATTTAGTGTAGCTGGCGCCGTTGGATCTATGTGATATAGTTACTATCGGCATACCAGACTTTAGTGAGTTTATATGTCGTTTCATAGTTGAAGTGTAGTCAATATCCAGAGAGGAAAAAATTTAAAAAAAAAGAGAAAAAAGAAAAGTCAACAGAATTAAAATACAACAATGTATGTATTAATAGCTTTCGCCGCTTGCCGCGGTGACCGCGGCGAAGCGGCAAAGCGGGACTTAGACCGGGACTTCGCCGGTGCGCGCGAGTTTCGTTATATAGCTCCGCCCAGCAGAGGAGTATACAAACCAATGCCTACAAAAGAAGCGTAAATAAGTTGTATATACTTATATATAGTCCAGAAATGTCCAAGTTAGCTGGGTATGGTTAAGTATATTTCTATCTGTGGTCACCTTCTGGGTGCTGTAGTGTTGGCTGTAAAACAGTTCAATCCGCAGCAAAGTTCACGGCAAGACAGCAGCTACAAAATCAGCGTCCTCAAGCGGCAAAGCGGGACTTAGACCGGGACTTCGCCGGTGCGCGCGCGAGTTTAGTTATATAGCTCCGCCCAGCAGAGGAGTATACAAACCAATGCCTTCTGGGTGCTGTAGTGTTGGCTGTAAAACAGTTCAATCCGCAGCAAAGTTCACGGCAAGACAGCAGCTACAAAATGTCCAAATTCTATTATCTCAGGAGCCAGGCTGCTAAGTTCATGGTCTGAGGGCATGGATGCAGTGTCCTGCCCTTGTCCTGTGACAAAATGTTGTACGTGCAGGGAATCACTGGAGGAGATAGGGACATCTCCATCAAGTGAGCGAACCAAGGCTGTCTGGCCCACATATCATGGTAACTTGTTCCTGGTGCATCTTGTGCACTATCTTGTTGAGAAGGGGAGTCGGGGGGGGGGGGGGGGGGGAGCATAAACCAATTTCCCTGACCATGGTATCGATAGACCGTTCCCCTTGGATTGGTTCTGGGGGTACCTGGAGGCGTAATCTTGGCATTGGGAGTTCTCCAGAGTTGCGAACAGATCTATTTCTGGGAATCCCCATTGTGTGAAGACATCGAAGACAATCATCGTGTATTCGTACTCTGAGGGAAGTCTCTGCTGAGTTTGTCTGCTCGCAGATCGAGTTCCCCTGGTACATGTTGTGACAGTAGGAACTTGTGTTTGAGAGCCCACTTCTAGATGTTCTGGGACAGCTTGGACAGTCCTGGAGAGTGAGTGCCCCCTTGCTTGTTGAGGTAGTACATGGCTGTGGTGCCGTCTGTGAGGAACATCACTGTCTTCCCTTGCAGGTGTGCCTGGAAGGCTTTCAGTGCCTTGAACACAGCTAGTAGCTCCAGTAAGTTTATGTGCTTGGTTGCTATGCTCGGAGTCCAAACTCTGTGAGCAGTCTGATGGGGTAGGTGAGCCCCCCCCATCCTGTGAGGGATGCGTCTGTGGTTAGAGTGGCTTCCACTGCGGGGGTGGCAAATGGTTTCCCTATTACCAGGTTTTCCTTTGACCACCACCGTAGTAAGAGTACCAAGGCCTGCGAGACCACCACTAGATCGTCCCATTGTCCGCTGGCCTGTCACCACAGGCTGTTGAGCCACTCTTGCATTGGGCGCAGGCGCGCGTGAGGTACCAAATAAATACATGACGCCATCATTCCTAGTAAGCGCATTGCTTTGCGTACCGTCACCTCTCCACCAGCCACATATTGAGGGATTTGAAACAGCATGTTTTGGACCCTCTCGTTGGAGGGGAAGACGAGGCCGTCCTTTGTTCGAATTAGAGCCCCTAGGAATTGTTTGATCTGGGTGGGGCCTAAACTGGACGACTTCTCGTTGATAGAGAAGCCCAGTTGAAACAAAAGGTCTACAGTCTTTTGGGTATTTGAGAAGCATGTTTCGTAAGAATCCCCTGTTATGAGCCAATCGTCGAGGTAAGGGTATACTGGGATAGACAACCTGCGCAGGTGGGCCGCTGCCACTGCCAGTACCTTTGTGAATACTCTCGGCGCTGATGCTATGCCGAAGGGTAGCACTCTGAACTGGTAGTGTTTGCCCTCTATCATGAACCTGAGGTATTCCCTGTGCGCTGGCAACATTAAAATATGCAAGCATGCATCTTTCATGTCCAGTGTTGTCATTTAATCTCCCTGTGAAAGCAGGGGGATTACCTCCTGTAGAGTCACCATACGAAACATTAGAGGTTTGACAAATTTGTTTGCTGGGCGCAGATCTAGTACAGAGCGCATGGTTAAGTCCTTTTTGGGTACAAGGAAGTACACTGAATAAATACCTTCCGTTACCTGAGATAGAGGCACAACCTCTATAGCTCCTTTTTCTAATAGTTGGTCCACTTCTTGAAGGATGGCGAGTTGTTCTGGCGACATGCGTCGTCCCCTTGGGGGTCTGTACGTAGGGGAACTGTTGAATTCTATAGAGTAACCGCGGGCTACGGTTGATAGTATCCAGCGGTCTGATGTTATACCCTCCCATGCTGGAAGAAAGGATGTTAACCGGCCCCCGACCGGCGATGCATGGGAGGGGACCCGAATCTTTGAGTCATTTGGTGTTGGTGGCTTGGGAACCTCTAGGGGTGGAACCCCGACCTCTTCCCTTGCCACAACGTTGTCCTCTTCGGTTGTATTGTCCACTGGTGCCTTGGTTAGAGGACCAGTTACCTGCAGAGTATTGCTGCTGCTGTTGTTGCTGGCGTTGGCCTCGAAAAAAGCGTTTGTTGCCATAACCACGTTTGTTGGGAGGCCTTGAAATCTGGTCTAGGGTTTTGATGGTGTCAAATTCCTTCTTTGCGGTCTCTAGTGCCTCATCCACCGCCTTACTAAAGAGGTTTGCATCTTCTATAGGTTTGTTAATTAGAGATGCTTGTGTTTCAGGTTTAAAGCCTGAATTACGTAGCCATACATGGCGTTTGAGGAGGATTCCTTGGACAAGGGAATGGCCAGCTGTTTCTGCAGCATCCAGAGTATTTTTAATGATGCTTTGGTTGACTAAGGTCCCTTCAGTCACCGTGGCTAGAAGCAGAGTACGTAGGGGTTCCGGTACCTCCTCAATGTCCTTACGTAGTTTAGTCAAAATTGTGCCTCTGCGTAACTTGCCAGCAAAGAGTTGTTGGCAATTCTTGCGGAAAAGGCAGCTGAGGCTGTAATCCTCTTTCCTAGGGCATACAATTTTTTACCCTCTTTATCTGGTGGTGCCTCGCTAGTTGACAGCGGGACCCCTGCTCTCTTCCTAGTATTTGTCACCACTAAGGAGTGGTACAGAGTGGCCCCTGATGTATAACGGGTCCGATGGAGAAGGACTACATTTTTCTATCCTCGGGTTAACCCCTCTGATCAAGGCGGGAGTGGATACTGAAGGAATAATGTGTCTCTTTACTGAGGCGAGAAGGGGAATGGTTTGGCTGATAGGGGGTTTCTCCTTAATGATCTTTTCTACAAAGTCGATGTCAGGAGAAGTTTACCCGGTCTCGATCTCGAAATGCGCTGCTGCCTTGCTTAGTAGTGCATTAAAGGTAGGTTGATCGTCTATAGGTGACGTATTCCTAATAGGTGAGTCCTTGGGTGGGGACAGGTTTAGGGCGTCAGGGTCTGAAAACGCTGATGTGGACTGCCAGGGCTGTGAAGCGCCTTCTTCTGGGACTTCTCCGAAGCCCCCCAACACCCATATCCGGGTTACCTTCAAAACCTTCCTCCCCTAGGTTTTGTTCCCCTTCATTGCCTAAGAATTCATCATCCTCCTGAAAGTGGGGGCCCTCTCCAGTGAGGTCATATAAATCTACATCCTTTTGGGGGGGATCAAACAGCCTAGGGTACTTGGCCCTGGGATCCTCCTGCGGTCCCTCTCTTGATCTCTTGGGTGTTGGAAGGTTCTGAGTCTCCATAAACCTCTCCATTTTGTCCATACAGAACTGGAGTCTCTCTAGGGTTTCGTGAGGTACCCCAGAGCGGTCAGTGGGGGAAAAGGGAGGGCCTTCCATTAGAAAACACTTTGACCTATCCCATAACGTCTAAGAAAGGTTCCCCTCGCCTTCTGAAAAGTCTTCTGGTAGGCTAGGGGTCCCCCTCGATGGAGGGGGCTGTTCCTGCCTTCCTTCTGACCTTTTCGGCGTCTCCCGGCCTTGTGAGCAGTGATCGACGTTTCTTTCGCCGTCCATCTCTGGCTATCGACAACTAAACTGTTTGTCGAGGGTACCTCCGGCGTCGACGTTACAGGTGTTGCTTGCTCTACGCCAACAGGCGCTCTCTGATGGTGCGCGTCGTCTGGCCGTTTAGTGATAGCGCCCTTATCTGGGGGTAGCCCAGTCGCTAGTCGCGGTTGCTAGGGGGGCTTAAGACTCTTACGGTCGGAGGAGGCCGCCGGTAGGACCTGCGTCTCTGTTGGCGCGAATGCCCTCTTCGTCTTCGACGAGGAAGAGCCGTGGGTCGTGTGTTTATGGGAGTGTTTTCTGTGTGCGTCCTTGTCGCCGGGGTGTTCATCCCCATAAGCAGGGCGTGAGCCGAGCTTGTCGGGGCCGGGGACAGACGAGGAGCGTGAACGCTCCTTAGAGAGGTCTACGACTTCCGAAACCGACGTCAGGTTGTCACATTGCTCGTCACTTTCGGCGGCGGCGGGTGATGAATCAGACCTAGACATGGCATAGGCTACCCACCTTTTGACCCTGCGGCCTTTTAAAGTCTTCAGTTTAAGGAGCGGATAGGCCGCACGGCCGTCTTCTTTGTGGTTGAGGGGCAAGCAACGGTTACACCGTTTATGCTCGTCTTTCCAGGTAAACTTGCCTTTGCAACGCGGGCAAGACCTAAAGGGTGTCCTCTCCATAGCTGAGGAACCGATTGCATGTGACAACAACCCCGAAGGAAAGGGAGGGGAAAGGGAAAGGCATTCTCAAAGAGAAACAATAAATGTCCCACAACCCCACTCTCCCTACTGTATTTGGCCTTCGAGGCCAGGCCACGTGTTCGGCGAACGCCGAACAACCTCCTCCGTCGAAGGCACCGCCGTCGGAGATCTTGATCGGCTGTGAACAGCTTCGCAGCTATGACGCCGAAGGAGGGATGCAAGTAATAATATAAGTTAATAACGACCAAAGGTCGAATAAATTGCAATGTCTCTCAAGGAGCTCCGCGTAAAGGCGACCAATATCTGGACGGAAAAAAACAATCTGAGGGACCTCGACGCATGAGGGATTGTGAGTACACTGCACGTCACTATAGGGATAGTGTTACAGACACGCCTTGTCGACATCCTCTTTTCGACTACGAAAAACAAAATGCAATATTCCGCAGTGACCACTGGATGTCGGACTATGCACAGCATGTGATTCTAAGCAGATTAATAAACATCAGAATGTTAGATTCCAAGTAATCTTGGATCTGACGGTATGCTGCGCGGTCTAAAATCTTAAGCAGAAAAGGGACAGTGGTTATAGGTCTGAAGTTGGTGGGTATGCTTGGGTTTAGGGATGGTTTTTTAAGCAATGGGATCACCCAAGCGTCCTTAAGGTTGTCCGGGACAATACCTGTTTTAAAGGAGGAGTTGATGAAGGCCGTGATGAATGGGGCCAAATCATGTGCGGAGTCATTAATGATGGGAGCTGGGCAGGGGTCACCTTGGCAGTTGGAGTGAGCGGTGAGAATGCAAATGGTTTAATGTTAGCTGAGTCTAGTGGGAGGGCCCTTGCAGGGGAGAACGAGCGGTTGTCGAGCTTCAGACTGTCCTGCTCGTCTTTTAGTTTGGATTGCAGTGTAGAGATTTTATTCAGTAAGGCTGCTTGAATGTTGGCACACCATTTACTGTCTTCAGTGCTGGTGTCGGGGGGTGGCTGGAGTTTCTAACTCTTAAGATCTTTAAGAGTTCCTTTGTGTTAGAGTCAGCTTGCAGAATACGGTTATTAAGAGACTCTTTTTGCAGTGATAATGGCATCTTTGTAGGTGAGTGAGGCAAGGAAGAAGCCATCTTTATGTTCATCAGAAGGGTGGCTTTTGCGGCAATTTTCGGCACAACGTTTAGCTTTACGGAGCACTCAACTGTGGGGTGAACCAGAGGTTGAGATGTGTTCGTGGTTTAGACTTCCTAAGTTTGATGGGTGCTATAGAGTCTATAGCCGTAAGCATAGTTCGGTTGTAGGTGTCTGCTAGGGAGGTGGGATCAGGCCAGGTGTCTGTGGCAGCATTGCGAGATGGGAGTAGCAATGGGAGGAGTTTCTCCTTGGTTATGTGCTTTTTACTTCTAGTGGGGAGGGCTGGGGCTATCTGGGTCGGGGCCCGAGGGATTGCTTCAATATTAAAAGTTATGATATAATGGTCAGACCATAAGCAGGGGGTATTAGCGAGGACACTGATATTGCAGTTAGAGCCGGCTAATCAGTCAAGGGTCCTGCCTTTGATACGAGTGGGTTCTTGAATGTACAAGGTGAAGCCGAGGTCAGTTAATACATTCTCCAGATCTAGTGTAAGGAACAAGTTACTTACCTGTAACTGTTGTTCTCCAGCATGGGTCTGGCATGGATTCACATGCTCATGAATTCCCCGTCGTCAGGCTGGGAATCCTCGGTAAAGAAAAAACCAGTATCAGTTTAGTTTCTGATCTGTCTTTCGTAGTAATAACCAATCACTGGTCTCTGCGTCATACTGACCACAGCCAATGACTGCCCTCTACCTAAGCACCACCTCTGGCAGCCATCTTCAGATTTGGAAGCACGTGAAGTGGCAGTATGACCAAGTGAAGAGCCGCAGAGGGGTAGGCGGGAGGGTTCGCATGTGAATCCATGCCAGACCCATGCTGGAGAACAACAGTTACAGGTAAGTAACTTGTTCCTTCTCCAGCATGGGGTCTGGCATGGATTCACATGCTCATGAATAAAGAATACATAGCAGTACACACATGCACAACCACGGGAGGTGGCAAAGGCTCAACATTAAGCATCACATCAACTCAACATTAAGCATCTTACCTCCTCACCAGGCTCACCTCAGGCGAACAGGTTGCGCAGCACTGCTTGGCCGACCCTGGACTCCTCCCTGGAATCCCGGTCGACGCAGTAGAATTTCGTGAAGGTGTGCGTCGACCTCCACGTAGCAGCCCTGCATATGTCCAGCAGGGGCACACCAGATAGGAACGCCGTGGTAGCTGCGATCGCTCTGGTGGAATGGGCTCTCGGACGGCCAGGCAGCGGTCGGTTTGCCAACCGGTGACAGCACATGATACAGCCGGAGAGCCATCTGGAGATGGAAGCCTTCGAGAGAGCCTTCCCCTGATTGACAGGTCCAAAGTTCACAAAGAGTTGTGACGTCTTCCGAAAACCCTTCGTGCGGTCCACGTAGAACTTCAGCGCTCTAGCTACATCCAGCGAGTGCAAAGTCCTCTCAGCCGGCGACGAAGGCGACGGGAACAACACAGGTAACACCAAGGGTTCGTTGAGATGGAAGTCCGACGGTACCTTGGGCATGAAGGAGGGGTGCGTCCTGAGCACTACCCTCGTGTCGTGGAAAGTCAAGTACGGGGCCTTGCAGGAAAGGGCCTGGATCTCTCCCACTCGTCGTGCGGAGGTGATGGCCACGAGAAAAGCTGTTTTCCACGATAGAAACTTCAACGGGGCCGAGTGCAGAGGCTCGAACGGAGGTCCCATAAGTTTGGTCAGCACCACGTTGAGCTCCCACGCCGGGGCCGGAGCCTTCACCGGCGGGAACGATCTGAACAGTCCCTTCATGAACTCTTTCACCAGACGATGAGACCACAAGGACGTCCGGCCCGTGGTTCTGGTGTATCGGGAGATCGCAGCAAGATGAATCTTGATGGACGCGTGTGCCAGACCAGCTTTGGCCAGCGTCAGCAGGTACGGCAGCACTTGGGGAGCCGTAATCCGTAGAGGGTTAATCTTCTGTGCGTGGCACCAGACAGAAAACCTCTTCCATTTGTGTCCGTAGCATTTAAGAGTCGAGGACGCCCTGGCCTTTGCAAGAACCTCTCTGCAATCGGCCGGTATGTCGTATCCTCCAAACTCTAGCGCTGCAGGAGCCAGGCCTGCAAGTTCAGCGACTTCGTACTTGGTGTTCGTCGCCGTCGCGAACAGGTCGATCTGGGGTGTGCCCCACCGTCGGAAGAGGCGATCCACCAGATCCTGCCGTAGTTCCCACTCGTGGCACGAGCGCAGCTCCCTGCTGAGTGAGTCGGCGATGTTGTTTTTTATCCCTGCCAGATGAAACGGCACCAGATGAATCCCTTGGGCGACGGCCCAATGCCACAGGTCCTGCGCCTCCTTGGACAGCGCTGGGGACCTGGTTCCGCCCTGTTTCCTGATGTAAAACATGGTGGTGGTGTTGTCGGTGAAGATCCTCACCACCTTGCCCTTGAGGGACGGAAGGAAGGACCTGAGGGCCCAAAACACTGCACGGAGCTCCAGGACGTTGATATGCAGGGACTTCTCCGTCGGGAGCCAGAGTCCCCTTGCGTGCAGATTTTCGGTGTGCGCTCCCCACCCTTCTAGGGAGGCATCCGTGGTCACAGTCACCTGGTGGGCTGGGGTCTGGAAGTCCATGCCCGCCGTCAGATGCGCGCGGGTGCCCCACCACCGTATCGCTCGTCGGAAACTCTCGTCGAGCTTGATCCTTTCCTCGAAGCTGCCCGTCGTCTGGATCCAGCGCGCATCCAGGAACTCTTGCAACGGGCGCATCCGGAGCCTGCACATGGGAATGAGGTAGATGCAGGAAGACATCATCCCGAGGAGGGACTTGATGGACCTCACCTTGGCCGCGTCGGCCACCAACATCCGTTGCACCTTGCCCAGGATGGTCCTGGTCCTCTCCTCCGACGGGGAGGCCAGAAGGGACACTGTGTCGAGCCTCGCTCCCAGAAACAGTGCGACTTGCGCGGGCACCAGGTGGGATTTGGCGTAGTTCACGGAGAATCCCAGGTCCGTGAGGAGTTGGACGGTCCTTGCCGTGTGAACCACGGCGAGCTCCCTCGTCTTGGCGCGGATGAGCCAGTCGTCCAGGTAGGGGTAGACGTGAATCCCCTCGCGGCGCAGCTGCGCCGCCACCGGTGCGAGGCACTTGGTGAAAACCCTGGGTGCCGACCGCAGTCCGAAGGGAAGGGCTTTGAACTGGTAATGACGCCCTTGGACCACGAATCTGAGGAATTTTCGGTGCCCCTTTAGGATGGGAATGTGGAAGTAGGCATCCTCCAAATCCAACGACGATAGGAAGTCTCCTTCCTCCAGCTGACCCAGGACGTGCTGGAGGGTGACCATCCGGAACTTCTGCGCCTTGACGAACTTGTTCAGGCGTCGCAGGTCCAGGATGGGGCGCCATCCTCCCGTCTTTTTCTTCACGAGGAAGTAACGCGAGTAGACTCCGGAGCCCCGAAGCCTCTTTGGGACGAGTTCGATGGCGCCCTTTCTGAGCATCGCCTTTACCTCCAGGAGAAGTTGAGGGACGTGAAGTTCTTTCCTGGCCACGGGGGGGACGCGCGGGCACCTTCTTTGAAACTCGAGCGCGTGGCCCCGGGCCAGGGCGTCCAGCACCCAACGGTCGGTGGAGATGGACTCCCACACGCTGACGAAGCCCGCCAGCCGGCCTCCCACCGGGGTGCTTCGGTGGGGGCCCGACCCCACGGCCGGTTCAATCCTGCTTGGACGCGGCCTTGCCGCCTTGGCCTCCTTGGCGACGACGGCGGGGTCCGCCAGACTTGCCTCGTCCTCTGTAGGCCTCTTGCGACGACGAGCGGGCCGCTTGACGGTAGGAAGCGAAACCGCCGCCGGAACCTTTGGAGGCGCCCTTGCCTCCGCCGCTCCGAAAGGGCGTCCGCCGTTGCTGCAGTACTCCAAGGGCCCGGGCCGTCTCAGTATCCGCCTTGATGGCCTGAAGGGAATCGTCCACTGTCTTCCCAAACAGGTTGTTCCCGTCGAAGGGCATGTCCAGGACCCTGGTCTGGACGTCCTGCCGAAAGTCCGTAGCCTTGAGCCATCCGCGACGTCGAAGGCAAACGCCGTTGCCCATCTGGCGGAACCCAGTGTCGGCGATGTCCGTCGCCACGGTGATGGCGTGGTCCGAGGCCACCTCACCTTCCTGCAGGATCTCAAGGGCCTCCGCCCTCTTGTCGTCCGGCAGAAAATCCAGCAGGGGAGCTATCTTGTACCAGAGTTCCCTGTCGTAGCGGGCCACGATAGCCAAGGCGTTGGCCGCTTTAATCGTCGTCACCGCCGACGAGATGACTCTGCGTCCCATGGCATCCAATTTCTTTCCCTCGCCGTCCGGCGGGGAAGTCGACGTGGAGGCCGCACCCCCCCCCGCTTTCTTCCTGGCTGCCGCGGAGACGACGGAGTCCGGGGTAGGCTGCGCCCGGAGGCATAGGGGGGCCGAGTCCGGGACCCGGTACTTTTTCTCGTACCGGTCTCTTTTCGCTGGCGTCGTGGAAGGGTTCTTGAGGAGGGAAAGGCCCTCATCCCAAATGTCGTCCAACAGAGGCACTGCGAGGACCGTCTTCCTCTTGGTCTCGCGCCGTTGGTAAAGGAAGCCTTCCTTTTTCTTCTCCTCAGGGCAGAGTTGGAAAAGCTCGGATGCCCTGGCGATCATTGAGTGGAACGATCCAATCTCGTCGGGCGGAGAAGCCCTGGTGGGAGGCGACGACGGAAAATCCTCGTCGTATGCCTCGTCGTCCGTACCCGTCGCTGCCGTGTCAGTCCCCGTATCATCCCCTCGGGTGGACGGGGAGGAGGGCTGGACGGGGCGCGACGGTTGAAAAGGAGGCGGTGGATGAATCCTTCTTTTCTTGGTAGGGGGAACACCAGAAGGTCCCGGTTCTGGATCCCCCGACGGGAGAGGTTCCTCCGTCGGTAACGGTAGTCTCGTCCTTATCTCGGAGCATAAGGACTGTATAGCCAACAAAATGGCCGCTGAGTTGTCTTGCGGCGCTGGCAGAGGGGAATCCGACGGGCGAGCAGGGGCCCCGTCGGTATCCTCGACGATGTCGTCGTCGTCACCTGCGTCGGGGCCCATTCCGACGGGCTGGTCTTGTTCCACGCCTAGGCCGTGGCTTAAGACCTCGATCAGTTCCTCTTCTGAGGTTGAGGCCGAATCTACGACGACGCCCTGCCCCCCCTTCTTCCCCACGGAGGGTTTCACGGGGGTCCTATCGATGGGCACGAAAGAAGACTCCCTCCGAGGAGGCAGGGAGATTCTGGGCCCCGAGGCCGCCACCACTGGTGCAGCCTCCACAGGCTGGGCCAGGGCCGCCGCGACCGTTTCGATAGAGGGCTTGGTCGAATGGATCAAGGCCTTCACCACCTTAGGTGCGCTCACCGCCTTATCCTTGAGGGAGGGGGCACTGCCACGCTCCTCCTCTGCCTTAGAGCTCGACCGGGGTCTCTCCAGGAGCTTCGCCGGGTGCTCGGCCTTCCTCTTACCCGACCCAGAGCGTTGGCTCGTGGTTGATGGTGCCGGGGAGGGTGCGCCCTGCCTGGCGCCCGTAGAGCCCGACCGTTCGGCGCTCCCGGTGCCAGCGGACTCGCGGTGCTTGGCCTTATGTTGGGCCCCCGTCGCCGGGGCGCCCTCAAAGGTCTTAGAAGACCGCTCAGATTTCTTCTTCTTCTCGCCAGACGGGCTCTTACCCTCCAGCCAGCTGGCGAGACGTTGATGGCGGTCCTTCATGGTCCGTTCCGACATGTTGCCGCAAAACGCACAGTCCTTCTCCACGTGCGTCTTGTCCCCATGAAGGCAGTAAAGGCAGAAAGAGTGTTCGTCCTCCTTGAAGACGTTCTGCAGCTGGCATCCAGGGCAGGCCCTGAACAGCTTTCCGGGCGTCGAGCTTCCCTTCTCCTGGGCCATCTCCGAGACCGGGCCTGAGAAGCTTCTGGAGTCCTCTGAAGCGTAGCTCGACGAAATCTTCACCCTTGAGGGGCACAGATGAATCCGACACGGGTCCCCGTTGATCGGATGTAGGATCGGTGGAGCTTGAGGCTCTTTTGACCGAAAGAATCGAAGTTTTTGTGAAAAAGCGCGAAAAAATAACACTAACGCTCGAGAGCAATAGCACGAGGATCCCAACACATGAACGTGCGGTAAAAATCTGAAGATGGCTGCCAGAGGCGGTGCTTAGGTAGAGGGCAGTCATTGGCTGTGGTCAGTATGACGCAGAGACCAGTGATTGGTTATTACTACGAAAGACAGATCAGAAACGAAACTGATACTGGTTTTTTCTTTACCGAGGATTCCCAGCCTGACGACGGGGAATTCATGAGCATGTGAATCCATGCCAGACCCCATGCTGGAGAACGGGATCTTTTGGGTCACCAAGACCCAGATTAAGGTCGTCTAGGATGATAGTTTGCGAATTAGTTTTAGGTTTGTCAAGGAGGAGGGTGGATATTTCACCGACAAAGGATGGTGCCGGACCTGGGGGCCTATAGATAAGGTGGAGGGTGGCTGTTTGATTAGGCGTTAGTGATAGTTTGACTGACAGCGATTCAGCCGATTCAAGTTTGGAGTCGGATGCCACTTTTAGACCAAGAGAGTTTTTATGGATGAAGGCCACACCACCGCCTCTGGTTTGGGCAGTGGTGCGGTCACATCGCGTGATGCCGTAGTTGGGCGGTAAAGCCAAGGATAGTGAGGGGCCAGATGCGGCATGTAACCAAGATTCTGATATAGCAATGAAGTCAAGGTCAGAGGTTGTGATGAGGTCAACAATGTCTAGTGCGTGTGCTGGGAGAGATCTGGCATTGATAAGGGCGCCCTTGATCAGAGGCAGTTGTACCGCAGTAGTTGTGGATTTGCACGTGGCGGTGAGCGAGGGTGAGCTGGGTGGTGCACGTGAGGTTTGCTTTGTGGTGTTGCTACGGGTGTGTCGTAGGCAGAATCTAGTGCCTAATCTCTTGTTTCTAAGAGCGAGGGAACAAGGTTGGTTAGGGGTGGGTTTCCTGGCGAAGTGTTCCAACCACAGAGCTGGGTCATTAAGGTATTGGTTGATGTGGCTACTGGAGTAGTGTAAGCCTGTGGAGGAGGCTGCAGTGCTCATTATAGGAGTCACACTGGATAGTACCTGGTGGTGTGGGTTCAGACAAACCAGACTATCAAGTGGCTGAATTAGTTTTGCCCAGAGGGGGGAGAGTTGTTGCAGTGAGTAACTGAGCAACTGAGGCAGCCTGTTGTCATGGGCGCTACTCCCGAGGGGCCAGGACTGGCCCAGCGCCCTCGGAAGCAGACCCGCCTTCCACTACTCCAGACCCAGCAGACCCCTACAGGGGCCCTTTGGACCGTGTCCTGGCGCCTTTGGCGCCATGCTCATGAAGGGTTTCAGTCCCGGCGTCATAGGAGCCGGGCTCATATTGATAAACAGTGTAATAATGCTTGGGATGTCGTGCAGAAGGGATGTGGCCTAGCAGTTCGGGCTGGACTGCCCCTTCTGGGGTGGGACCAAGCCTGATTTGCATATGGTCTTTCCCTTCTGTAATGGCTTGGCAGGCGAAGAACGGTGGTCTGGAGGGTTGCCCAGAGCATTGCCAGTGGTTAAGATTAATTCTAAACCTTCCAGCCATCACCTCTTTGTTTTTGCTATGTCACCCCGAGTGGGACGGGTATGCCCAGACGTGGGTCCCGTGCCTGCTGGGCCTAGAGACCCAAGCTACTCCTCACTGATGAGCCCCAACAAGGGCGAAACATGTTTGGGGATGCTTGTGGTCTCGTGCAGAAGGGATGTGGCCTAGCAGTTCGGGCTGGACTGCCCCTTCTGGGGTGGGACCAAGCCTGATTTGCATATGGTCTTTCCCTTCTGTAATGGCTTGGCAGGCGAAGAACGGTGGTCTGGAGGGTTGCCCAGAGCATTGCCAGTGGTTAAGATTAATTCTAAACCTTCCAGCCATCACCTCTTTGTTTTTGCTATGTCACCCCGAGTGGGACGGGTATGCCCAGACGTGGGTCCCGTGCCTGCTGGGCCTAGAGACCCAAGCTACTCCTCACTGATGAGCCCCAACAAGGGCGAAACATGTTTGGGGATGCTTGTGGTCTCGTGCAGAAGGGATGTGGCCTAGCAGTTCGGGCTGGACTGCCCCTTCTGGGGTGGGACCAAGCCTGATTTGCATATGGTCTTTCCCTTCTGTAATGGCTTGGCAGGCGAAGAACGGTGGTCTGGAGGGTTGCCCAGAGCATTGCCAGTGGTTAAGATTAATTCTAAACCTTCCAGCCATCACCTCTTTGTTTTTGCCTACCTGAGGCAGACCATGCCGCATATTTACCCAGAACAATCCAGTCTGGTTGAAGTCCCCAGCCATCAGGGCTGGGAGGAACTATTCCCTCCATTCAGGAATTCTTTTCTTACCTGGGTGGAACCGGTGGAAGAACACACACTGGAAGCACTTCTCTTCTATTTAAACCACGCCCGATGGAAAACACGTGCTTCGCGTTATTCTGCAGCAGCAGCAGGACGCTCACCGAGTCGGCTCCTGCATTCCAGGTCCAGAGTCATCTTCAGCTTCCGCGCAGCAACCTGTGGATGAAGAAAGACACAGAACAATACTTACCAGATCCCGGAATCCAGTCACCGGCAAAACCTGCAAAGAATAAACATAAGGTTAGAAAAGTGCAACTCGCTCGCAGCCGCGCCCGCTTACCTGATCCATCCATGATTGCAACGGAGAGATAACAGCGGCCATCTCTTTGGCAGCTTCTCTCCACCTGAAAGGCAAAGGACATAATTAAAAAGGGGTTCGGGTGAAGGCAGTCGCTTTCATCTTAACTTACCAGTTTTTGCACGCGCAGTAGCGGCCGCATCAACCTCAGCATCCCGGCACCTGAAAAACAGGAAAAATACATTATTTGAGGTGCCATTAAAAGCGGCCAACGATCATTATACCTACGTGCATCGGCACATGCAGCGGCAACGGAAAACTACGCCCACAGCATCCCGAGGCCTGAAACAAAAGAAAAGGGACATTATTGAGGTGCCCATCTTTTAAAGCCTAAAGACTACAGTATACTTACAGGCATCCGCTCGTGCAGTAGCGGCGGCATCGCTCTTCGGCATCCCAGCACCAGTGCCAACTAAGGCCGCAAAAGACTTGAGCCTCAACACTGAACTCATCCAGTGACGTAACTGGAATCCACGCACCCCTGCACCAGACGCAGGATGGAGAGCTCAGCAATTATACGCCTAAGGTGAGAGCTCGCCGAGACAAGTAGAAAGCTAGGCTGTGGGAGAAACTGGCGATTGGTGGGAGAAGGAATCCCATCAAACAGTGATTAACCCTTTTTCTTCCACCTGCAGAAAACTTACCCTGCAAGTCAGACATTCGATAAGAGGAAGCCCAGTCCTGAGAGTCGTCCGAGCTCTACGCTTCTCAATTGAAGAAACGATAGCAGCCCAGCCGGGATCAGCGCCTCCGTGGGAATCAGGTGAGCGTTACACCTGTAAGGCCAGAGTGTAGTACAGTATATGGAGCACACTAATGTGCGTGATGGTAGTGCTAGATGCCCAGGTGAGATACCTACGAGATAGGTCACACGGGATCAGATTGGGTCTCACGCAGATGGGACTGTGGTGGTGCAGCAAGGCACAGCAGGGTATGCGAGGAGAGCAAGCGCCGCACACAGTGGTCAGTATAAGTAGTTTGAGTCTAGGAGTAGGCTAGGCTAGTCGAGCGTGGCGGCAAGCCTAGATGTTAGTGGTGTAGCAACATAGTGCATACGTGTGCATACTCAACTGAGAAGCAGCTCGAGCTCATGCAGGTATGGGAATGAGACTATAGATTAAGTGAGCATGGAGGGGCTAGTTGTGCTGTGTTATGGTAATGCTAAACGCGGGGACAGGGACAGAATACAACATACAGTTTAGTACCTTAGGCTAAAACTGTTCTCATACAACGTACCTAGAGTCTGCTGGCCACTTAGTAGTATGCAGGAACTCCCAGACACAAAGCGTTACGGGCTAGGGATGAGTAGTACAGACATATGCAGGTGATAGAACAGTAAGCAACAAGCAGCCTCATACAGTGCCTTCAAGTAATAGAAAAGAACATTTAAAAGCGTTAGGGGTAATAGGTGGCATTAGCAGAGGATGAGGAAGAGAGTCGATGCGTGGTAAGTCTATTAGCATAGATGGGGGAGTCAAGGGACCAAAATAGAGCGGGTTGTCGGTACCTAGATCAACTATGCATTAAAACACTAGACGAATGGCGCAGAGGCGGAGTACAACTTTGGTATCAACGTGTTAACATTTGAAACGCACTCAGTGCAGATGGGAAATTGACATGCAACGTTAACGTGGGCACGCAGTTCGCAGAGGCTAAACCAATGGAAGATGCATGTACATTATTTCTAGGTATACAGGCCAGTTATAGTACAGGTAGGCGGAGCATGTTAGTGCGGTAGGTCGGGCAAGACTCAAGTAGCGGTATGCATTTTATCTCATGCAGAACAATTGCTAATAGCTCCGTTAGCGGAAGTAAGGTCAGTCATGAAATGTTACGAAATGAGGAGCAGGACGCGAGTGGGATGAGAGTCCAATAGGAGGGTGCACTCTTCTAGTACCTTCATGTTCCTTTGTGCTGCGGCAACGAACAGGCGTCCTGGCAAGTGAGCAGGCGATGACACGCTAGGACAGGGGATCAGCCTTTGTGCACGCCTTCGTGCAGATGCCGGCTTGCGCCTGCAGGTCGGTGGTTGGCTGAGATAAGGTGATTAGCAGCCAGTGGTGAGCCCCTATCAGCCTGGGTGGACTCAGGCAGGGAGAAGGCAGAGCCTAGAAGCTGCGGGCGGCCATCTTTGAACGGCAGATTCCGGATACAAACAAAAGGGTCGCAGATGACTACCAAACGAATGGAGTAGCTTCTTGCAAAATGGAATTTTGTTTGGGGTAGGCAGGCAAAGCGCACGCTATCGCGCTGTTTCTAGTGAATAAATGCCTGTATCCACAAAGAAGGTAGAGCGAGCACAAAGGCCTACCTTATTGAAGGAGGAACCTCCAGCTTCACTCCACTGCAGAGCACTGCGCCTGCAGTGAGAAGAGGTCTCCTGATCCTCTTGGGGGCCGTGTGCTCCCTTAAGCTCTACTGTTCAATATGGGGGGCGTGGTCACATTGCCTGGATGAGTCGGAATGAGATGGTTTGCACAGAGCTCGATCGGCGTACACTTGACCAGGTGATGGTTTACAGATGGTAGTTACTGGCAGCATATGCGTCTTGTGTGGCTGTGTCCGACAGACATTTCAGACAAAATACCTTCATCATGCTCAGTGGTGGAAATGGAAAAAATGTAGTGGGGGATCCCACAACACAGGGGCGTGGTGGGGGAGGAGTTTGGTGATGGGCTGTGCCTGAGGGGGCGTGGTCTAGAGGGGGCGGGGCTCATAGTGGACATCCAGCAATGCTGGAATACTTAAAAATAAAAAAATAAATAAACACCCGCGACGGCAGCATTACCTTTTACCGCGGCTTTGGCACTGGTGTGTAATGCACAATGCTCGCTTTTGGCACTAGTGTGTAATGCCCAATGGTCGCTACATGTACAATCAGTTGTACATGTAGCGAGTATTGTGCATTACTCACCAGTGCCAAAGCCGCAGTAAAAGGCAATGCTGCCGCCCAGGGCCGCCGGCCTTGGCAGCAGCAGCGCCCTGCCCGAATTGGCGCCCCTGCCCTCCCTGCGCACCTTCAGGAGCATCACACAGTCTTTATGTAGAGCAGTCTTCTATGCGCATTAACACATGCCATGCGGGCATGTTTTAATTAATAGTTTTACCAGCCAGAGCGAGCTAATTGACTGGGTTTAAATCCCAGCTTCACAGCCTATTAATAAATCTTGTGACCTTGGGCACAACGTTTTCTTTTGCTGCGCCCCATCTGCAAAAATGCGGAGTCGGTAGAAGCGACTCAGTGTAGGCTTTGCAAACAAAGCAGTCATAGTGGAAATGCGAACCATTCAAATGCACATCACACACTAACTTCTTGTAATGCAACCTCCCACGACGCACCCGAGAATCAAAGGCTGACTTAACTCCTTGTTGCGTCCGATGATGTCCACACATATGCACATTATGGCAGATCTTTCACTGTTTCAGTTCAGACCCTCCCAGGATCCCATCGAGTGTCCAGAGGGGGGGCTCATGTGACCCAGGTGCATTTAATAAGAAAAGGGCGCCTGCAGCGCCTTCTCTCAGCTTGGGGGAGCCTTAGAAAGACTCCCCAGTGCTGGCTGGCAGGGGGCTAATGGCGCCCTGAGGGGGCTTGGCGCCACAGTCGCCTGGCCTGCCCAAAGGCCAGCCCTGCTGCCATCGCGTGCGCTTTTCTTTCTTTTTTTAAAAATTTAATTTTTATCTATTCCATCGCGGTTCATGGTCTTGGGCGGCTGACTCTGGCCGGATCCCGAGATCCGGCTCCATTCCTGGTGCCGGATCTTGGATCTGCCGAGAGCCGGCCCAATGACCAGTACTGATCATGCTAACTCCATGCCTTTCGATTAGTAGCTTTCATGAACACAGGCGCCTCTTCCCCAGGCTGCAATAGCACAACCGTTGCACTATGACATGCTTTACTTACTGTAAAAGCATTTCTGATGGTTGTATCTGCTTGGATTCACATGCTATGCATAGTCCGACATCCAGTGGTAACCGCAGAGTATTGCATCTTATCTTTTAAGAATCGAAAGGGGACATCAAAATGGGCGTGCCTGTAACACTAGCCCTACGTGACGTATACTGTACCCAAAATCCCTCACGCGTCGAGGTCCCTCCAATTGTATTTTTTCTGCCAAGAGAGGAGCCTAGGACTATCGGGAGTACAGAAAAGAGAAAAAGTAGTAAGACGTCTATGTCCCTTCCGTCCGAGCATGGAGGAAGGGTGGGCGCATGTCAATCTAAGCAGATACAACCATCAGAAATGCTTTTACCGTAAGTAATGCATGTCTTCTGATGCTTCTTAATCTGCTTAGAATCACATGCTGTGCATAGACTAGCAAGCAGTACCCGGAGTTGGAGGTGGGTTGCGAGAAGGACCAGTAGTGAAAAGATGTCTTAGTACTGCCTGTCCACCTGAGAATCAGACCTAGAATGAGTGTCTAGGCAAGAGAGTGTTTTTGTAAAGGTGTGTACAGAACTCAAGTCCATTTGCAAAAGCGGCAACCTGAAGAGGAACATTTGCAATTAATGCTATGGACGCCCATGCCTCGAGTGGAATGTGCTCTAGGCTTGAAGGGCATTTCTCTATTAGCAAGAGAGAAACAGAGTGTAATGCAATTGACAATCCATCTAGAAATAGTGGATTTGGAGACTGCATCTCCTTTTCCTGTGGCCATTGACACGAAAAACTGATTAGTTTTCCTTACTGGACGAGTTCTTTCCATATAGAACGTGACAGCTCTGCATACATCCAGTGTGTGTAGGGTTCTTTCCTCCAGGCTTGAGGGATTCTGAAACAACATTGGTAGCTCTATTGACTGGTCCACAAGGAACTTGGAAATGAATTTAGGTGCAAATCTAGGGTGTGTGCACAAAACCACCTTGTCTTTGTGAACTGTTAGAAAGGGGTCTAGAATAGATAATGCCTGCAGTTCACTTACCCTCCTAATTGAGATGATTGCTATTAAAAATGCAGTCTTGAGGGTGAGGTTCGTAAGACTTAGTTTATGCAAGGGCTCGAAAGGAGCTCCCATAAGTCTAGTTAATACCACATTTAGGTCCCATCCAGGAGCTGGTTTGGAAATGGGATGGTGAATTCTTTTTACTCCTTCAATGAAAGCCTTAATTACAGGTATTTTCCACCATGACACTTTCTGTTGAGATGTTGTATAAGCTGAAAGTGCCGCTAAATGCACCTTTATTGAGTAGATGACTAAGCCTGAGTCAAGTAAGAGTTAAGTATAGGACAATGTGAGTGGGAGAGCAGTCGATAGGGTTGATGCTTCTTGAGTTACACCATATGACGAACCGTTTCCATTAACTAGCATAGTAGAATCTAGCGTTAGGTTTCCTTGCTTCCCTGAGGATGTCCATACATCTCTGAGGGAGCTGCAGGTGACCGAATTCTATGCCCTCAGGAGGCAGGCCGCCAAGTTCAATGTCTGCGGGCATGGGTGAAGCGTCTCACCTCTGTCTTGCGACATGTTGTACGGGCAAGGGAGTTTGACTGGAGGAGATAGGGACATCTCCATCAGCTGAGCGAACCAGGATTGGCGAGCCCACATGGGGGCCACCAGTATCATTGTGACTGCTTCCTGGTACATCTTGTGCGCAATCTTGTTGAGAAGGGGAGTCGGGGGGGCGGAGGGGAAGCGTAGACAAATTTCCCTGACCATGTTATACAGAGCCTGTTCCCCTTGGATCGGTTCTGGGGGTATATGGAGGCGTAATCTTGCCATTGGGTGTTCTCCAGGGTCGTGAACAGATCGATCTCTGGAAAACCCCATTGTGCGAAAACGTTGGCGACAATGTCTCCGTGTAATCGCCATTGGTACACCCTAGGCAACAGAAAGTCTCTGCTGAGAACGTCTGCCAGAAGATTGAGTTCCCCTGGAACATGTGATAACAGGAACATGCTGCATTTGAGAGCATTTGAGAGCCCACTTACAAATGTTCTGGGACAGTTTGGACAGCCCTGGAGAATGAGTGCCTCCCTGCTTGTTCAGACAGTACATGGCCGTGGTGCTGTCTGTAAGGATTAGACTAGTCTTTCCCTGTAGTTGTGTTTCGAAAGCCTTCAGTGCCTTGAACACTGCCAGCAGGCTTATGTGGTTGGACGCCATGTCTGGGGACCACACTCTGCTTGCTGTCTGTTGGAGCAGGTGGGCTCCCCACCCTGTGAGGGAGGCATCCGTAGTCAAGAGTGGCTTCCACTGTGGGGGTGATAAAGGATTTTCTTTCAAGAGGTTTTCCCTCGGCTGCCACAGCAGCCAGAGAACTAGGGCTGGCGAGACCACTACTAAATCCGTTACCTCTCGACTGGCTACATAGTGAGGGATTTGAAACAGCATGTTTTGAACTCTCTCGTTGGAGGGGAAGACGAGGCAGTCCTTTGTATTCGAGCCCCTAGGAATTGTTTGACTTGACTGGGGTCTAGGCTGGATTTCCTCTCGTTGATGGAGAAGCCCATGCTGAATAAAAGCTATATCGTCTTTTGGGTATTTGACAGGCATGTTTCGTAGGAGTCCCCGGTTATGAGCCAGTCGTCGTAAGGATAAACTGGAATGGATTGCCTGTGCAGGTGTGCTGCAGTTACTGCTAGTCCCTTTGTAAATACACTTGGGGCAGATGCTATGCCGAAGAGTAGTACCTTGAACTGATAATGTTTGTCCTTTATCATAAACCGGAGGTATTTTTGGTGCGCTGGCAAAATTGAAATAGGAAAGTATGCATCTTTCATATCCAAAGTTGGCATTTAATCCCTGTGTGAGCAGAGGAATTACTACCTGCAGGGTGACCATGTTCGCTGATCTAGAACAGGATGCATGGTATATCCTTTTTGGGTACAAGAAAGTACACTGAATAAATACCCTCCTTTACCTGTGATAGAGGTACGATCTCTATGGCTCCCTTTGTTCCAGTATCTCGACTTTTTGAAGTAAACGAAGATGTTCTGGTGTTAGTCTTCGTTGACGTGGAGCACTGGGATTGGTTGAACTCTACACAGTACCCGTGGGCTTTGGTTTTTAGTACCCACTGGTCCGTGGTTATTCCCTCCCATGCTTTCAGGAATGTTGTCAGTCGGCCCCTGACCGGAGAGGCATGGGAGGGGACCCGAATCTTCGAGTCATTTGGAGCCTAAGGCAGGAGAACCTCTGGGGGTCGGTTTCCTGCCTCTTCCCTTACCATGCCGCTGTCCCCTTTGGGGGTATTGGGTATTGTAAGAATTGGTTCCCTGTGGAGAGTTCCAGTAGTTTCCTGAACGATATTGTTGGTGAGTGGAGCGTTGGCCACGAAAAAACATTCCGTTTCCAAATCCTTTCCTTGTGGAAAGTCTGAGTAATTTGGTCCAAACTCATGTTCTTTTTTCGCGGTCTCTAAGGCCTCATCGACCGCCTTCCCAAACAAGTTGGATTCCTCCACTGGTTTGTTTATAAGAGACGCTTGTGTTTCAGGTTTAAACCCTTAATTACGAAGCCACGCGTGTCTTTTGAGGAGAATGCCTTAAGCAAGGGCTCGGCTAGCTGTCTCAGCAGAATCCAAAGTGTTCTTTAAAATACTTTGGTTAACTTGCCTACCCTTCAGATACTGTGGAAAGTAGGCGGGTCTGTAGAGGTTCTGGAGCCTCTTGTAGGCCTTGTATTAAAGCCCCTTGCGCATCTGCGTAACTAGCCAATAGAGTAGTGTTATGTCACGACCCCCATCCAGAAGACCCCCTGGCAAGCACATGGGCCAGGAAGGGTCTCCACTAAAACCAGGCATCCTTGGCCTAGGCCTTCTTGAGGCCAGTCCTGGCGCCTTTGGCACCAGGCTCATACTTGATAAAGGACTTGTATTGGGAACGACTTTATTTCAGTGTCAATCAACATGGAGGCATCCACATATCTTGGCTACTTGGAACCAAGCTATGCGGTATAGTATTTTTGGGTGTGGTACCATAGGAACTATTTTACCTGGACTACTTTCTTGAAGCTATTTAAACCACACCCAACTGGGATAACACGCTTTGCGTTACTTTGCAATTCTGCAACGTGACGCTCATTGTGTTCAGCTGCACCCGCAAACCTCGGAAGAACAGCATCTGTAAAGGAGAAAAAGGACATCGTTAGCAGCAGCAGCTTACCTGTAATTTTATTGTTAGCTGTCTACGGCTCTTGAGATCAGCATCCTGGAACCAGCGCTCCTCCCGAACCAACAGACCTGCAAAAAAGGAAGAAACAAGGTATTAGACATTTTTACAATTTAATGAACGGTGCCGAAAGCTTACCTCGCAAGCCGCTCCTCGACCAGCATCGCCTCAGGAATTCCATGCACCGGGTGATCACCGCGATCTGTGGGAATACGAGACAACAGGTTAGCAAGAGGCAAGGCATCATAGCACTTCGCTTAGCGCCTACTCACCGCCATCAAGGCACTCTAAAAACGCCATTACTTACCGGCGAGACCCAATTCAGTCTATGCCACATATTGGACTTCGGCGCACCTAAGGAAGAGAAAAGACATTAGTTAAACCGAAAAGGCATGCAAGGACAATAATATAGCACAGCAATAAGACCTACCTGAAAGACTGAAAGCGGACCGGCATCAGTGAAGTAACTCGATCGCAAACGCCCACCAAGAGCAACACGACCCTGCCAAGAAGGCAGGACGGAGAACACACCTGCATTAAAAACAAGGTGAGGAGAGGTCCAGTGGGGCTGCGAGAATACGGGGTGGTGGGGGACTGTTTACCCCATTTGCCCAGTCTTGAACATTGCCCACCTGTATTCCAGGTAGAACCCTCCCACTGGTCACACCTGGGAACCGCAGAGAAGGATACCTGAATCCCAACTGCTGGGTGGCGTCCCCGTGGAACCAGGTGAGCGTAACATGTTATTGGCGAAACGCGTGGAGTACGCTGCTGCTGTGGTAACCCTCTTACACAGGGCATAAAGTCTTTTCCATTCTTTGTCAGGGGGAGCCTCATCTGTTGATGAAGGGACCCCTGCTCTTTTCCTTGTGGTAGTGACTACCAAAGAATCTGGGTTGGAATGACCTCTAATATATAGAGGGTCTGATGGAGAGGGGCAGAAATGTTTTTCAATTCTTGGGTTTACACCCCTCGTAAGAGCCGGTGTAGACAGATGGAGAAAGGCGTTTTTTAATTGAATTGAGTAGAGGGATGGCTTGGCTGGTTGGCGGCTTCTCTTTGAGCATATCCTCAACTAAGACGGCTTCAGGTGCTGCCTCTTCAGTGGCAATTTTAAAGTGATCAGCTGCTTTACGTAGCATTACATTAAATGTCAGTTGATCATCAATAGGAGAAGGATTTCTTGTAGGGGTGTTCTAAGGAGAGTCCAAGGCCAGAATATCTGGGTCTGGGTCTTGTGGCTCTGCGGACTGCCATGGTTGAGTGTCACCCACATCTGGCTCCTCCACCCAGCCTTCAATAGGATCATCCTCAATGGGATCATCTCCAATGGGCTCATGTTCCTCCTCGTTATAAAAAGGATTCTCCTGTACCCTAACTGGTAGAATGTTTTCTAGGCATAATTATATATGTCCCCTTCTAAAGAGGGGCCAAAAAGCCTTGGAAATTTAGATCTAGTGTTAGCAGGGCGTTCATGCCTTGCCCTGCGTAGTGTAGGTTGTTCTGCCCGTGAAAACAAACTTGTCCAGCCTCTCCATGCAGTCCTCAAACTTTTCCATAGTCCAGATTGACGATCTAGAACAGTTCAGGGGTGTAAAGATGTCTCAGTCTTCCATCGAAAAAGTGTCCTCAGCACCCTCTTCCGTCGAAAAACTTAGAGCTCTGTGCCTTAACGTCAAAGAAAGTCCTTCCTCTCCCTCAGAGAAATCCTCTGGCAGGGCTGACGAAAGTGGTGTATTCCCTGTGCCCTTTCCTCGACTTCTGAACACTATCCTTAGATCTCGGCGGATCTTTGGGTCTTTCGGAGACTTTGAGAGTACCTAGACTGCAGTTTATGTGAATCGGCGGCCATAATCCTTGCCGGGCTCACCTCAACGTCCTCACCGGTTGTTAGGCGCGTAGGTACATCTGACTGTTGTAAGGGAGTCTGTTTCGGCGGAATCGAGGCTTTGCCTTTATCGGCCACCTTTTCCGGCAGTGCCAGAATTTTCGGCGGTGGTAAGGTCTCATCTTTCCTATGTTTATCATCGCCGTAAGCCTTCCAATGATGTGTGTCAAATGAAGTGTGTTTTGGGGGTTGCGCCCTTTGTCTTGGACTGCCCAGTCGCTAGGCACACATGCGGCTGCGGGGAGGGCTGCCGAACTATCAGCGGGTATCACCGGAAGTACCGGCGCCGAAGACTTTTTCAATGTACAATAAGGCTAGGGGGGTTGTGTGCTTAGTGTCATTGAACGGGTCTGTCTTTGTCGCCGGGGTGTTACTTCCCCATAGCAGGGCTTACGCCGTTCTCATCAGGGCCGGGGACAGACGATATGGAATGTGAGCGTTCCGTCGAAAGGTCAACAACCTCCGGTTTGGAGACCTGATAGTCACTCTTGCCGTCGTCGCATTCGGTGGTAGTGGGAGAAGTCCCGGCCTTGGACATACCGTAGGCAGCCCACCGTTTTATTCTACGCTCCTTCAAAGTCTTGTGGCGGAGGAGCTTACAGGCCGCAAACCCTTCCTCTTTATGATCAAGCAGCAAGCACTGGTTACACCGTCTGTGCTTGTCCTTCCAGGAGAATTTGTCCTTACAAATAGGGCAAAATCTAAATGAGTCCTCTCCATAGCGGAGGTTACGCAGAGTGACCAAGACCAACTGGGAAAGAGGGAAGAAATGGAAAGGCATTTTCAGTTTAAAAAGAAATGTCCACCCCGACCCCACTCTCCCTACTGTATAGGCCGGCGAAGGCCCGGCCACGTGGTCGGCAATGCCGACAGGATCACCTTCCGTCGAATCTCGCAGGTCTTCGGTGGAAACTGGAACAGCCGTCGAGACAAGGGACGGAAGCTCTGATATTGAATATTTCTTTAGAATAATTCGACCAAAGGTCGTTGGACAGTAGCAATGTTCTTTACGAACTCTGCATAAGGGCGACCAGTTATCTGGGCGGAAAAAAACAATCTGAGGGACCTCGACGCGTGAGGGATCTTGGGTACACTACACGTCACGTAGGGATAGTGTTGCAAGCACGCCCATGTTGACGTCCCCTTTCGATTCTAGAAAGACAAGATGCAATACTCTGCGGTTACCACTGGATGTCGGACTATGCACAGCATGTGATTCTAAGCAGAGTGAAAAACATCAAAATAAAATCTTGTTGAGAAAGAAAACGGGAGTCTGCAACAAGTGGCTCTCCAGATGTTTTGGACCGACTCCCCAAATCTCTTACCATTGACTTCGCTAGCTAGAGCTAATGGGAGAGGTAGTCCAAAAAATGTGGTGAGCCAAAGGTTGCATACCCCAGTCCTAGAATAATGCATGGAAGCCAGCAATACCCATAAACAATTGTTTAGATAATGTTCTTATTACGGCTAGTTGTGACATCACTAATTAAACAATAGAACCTGTGATGGGGGGGCATTACCGGTCTGGTAAAGCCCTGCAATGTCAGTTACAGGCCTGAACGAAACAAGGGCATTTTCGAAAGCCCTGGGGAATTACCAGACTGGTAATGGCCCCGTCCGTGGGTTCTACTGATATTAGTACCCTGGCACATTGTACCTGGTTACTACTATTGTTTTAGCACAAGTTGAGAGACCGTGCATTTGTCGTTTCTAAACTCACGCTAAAAACTACAAAGAAAGATGGCCCCACCATGGATCGGGGAGAATGAACTACATGTAGCCCTTTCTCCCTTTCCATGGCGCCATTCGGGTGTCAGACACACCGGGAACACTACCGTACCTGGCACCAGCAAGGGACAAGGAAGCAGAAGGCAAGTGGGGAGGATTTAGTGGGGCCTAAATGTGTGGAAAAGGTGGTTGGGGGAAAGAGAAGCGCACTTACCTTCAACCCGGTGAGGGAAGATGGCGGCCAGCTGCTCTGAGGAGGTTCTGAGCTGGTTCTTTCCCAGTGTTGTAAAGACCCTGTTCTGAGCCTCTTCATTGGCTGTACGGCTGTCATACCCCACCCCACCCGGCCTCCCTCGCCGGGTACCTGTGACAAGTAAATCACACCATTCCTCTCTGTAATCGGTCATTACACTTCAGTTGTGGCATCACAGTGCCTGTTGCTTGAGCCACCAAAGAACAGGCAGAATCCAAGCTACCACTGCAGCAATAAAAGCAGTGAAAAGCTTTCTGTGACACTGAGCAAAAAGGCTTTATGGCAGGAGCTTTATTTTGTGTACAGCTGTAGTTAATATTGATGGCAAGTATCTGGATTTGACGTATTTTGAAGCAAACAATGAAAGGTTTTTTAGATGCATTTTATTAAACTGCTTAAACTATTTTTCTAAACACATTAAACGCTGCTCATTGTTTTTTTCATTCCAAACAGATGCTATGCTGATTATATTTATCAGCAATTAGAAGACAATATACTAAGCAAGAGGCCAGATATTAAAGGAGATAGCAGTGAATGGCCTTGTGTTTTAAAGAATAAAATATCCCTTACTACATGTAAAAAGAATATTGCAAGTCACCAGAGAGTTCTGTGATCTTATACAGGAATCCTGTCTTCATCCCTGTTCTTCTATTTTGTCACTAGACTCCTTGGCATCTTGGGATATCCTTACAACATGCAGTAGAGGGAATTTAATCCCATGTTTATTTGCTTTAGTTGTCTGCACAATTTGGCTAACACATTATTCCAGCCACTGCCTATTCAGAATGAGTGCAAGTGCGTATAGTGGTCAACCATCTGTACCTGATCTGAAGAGCAGTCCCTCCCGACGTGGCGTTGGTGATGGCCCAGGCAGCCTCTTTTCTCGTGCGGAATTCAGCTTTCTGCAGAATCTCAATGAGGACTGGGAAAATGTTGGCATCTATAACAGCCTGTAATGCAAGCAAAGTATTATCGATAAAAAGAAGACTTTATGAGCAAGAGTTTGTGTGTAAAGCCCACTGGGTCCACCCAACACACACCTCAGTAAGCATACCTGGATCTGTGCACGGTTCCCAGCAGTGATGTTCGAGATAGTCCAACAGGCTTCCTTACGTATCGACTCCTTAGGGCTACTCAGTAGATGCAAGAGGCAAGGCAGGGCGGAGCAGTTCATGATCACCTAATGGTCAGAGGAAGTTATCAATCAAGGAGCACAGCACAATCTAACCCAAACATCAAAGCTACCTCTTCCCGTCACCTTCCGAACACACACAAATGAAATGCATAGAAAATCAATGCACCCTGGGTCCACCCACACACAATCTACAACAAATCTATTCTATAGAATGTTTATATTGCGCCAACACGCCCTAAGGACTCGGGGTGCTCACGTTCACAATGAACAAGCATTCAAATTGCTTCCCCACCAGATTACCAGAAAAGAAACCATGAACTGCATAGAGTGCAGCGAGCATGGATACAATATATACCCCCTTCCCAAAATGCACAAAAAGCTGTACTAATCCAGTGCTGCAGAATGATGCAAGCAATGCAGAGCTGCTTTAAACCAGTGCTGCAATGGGAGCTGTTTCTACACTGGAGCCGTCAAAGACTTCACGCATGCAGCCACTGCTGCACTAGGAGCACCAAAGCGTCTAATTGGGGTGCATCAACTCAGTGTTGCAGACGGCTGATAGCACCAACTGGCACCAGCAGTGAACCGATATGATTGACCACCTCTCATGCAAATATCTTTCATCTCAATAAGCCTGAGAACTTAAAAGTTTGGCTCCACACTCACCTGGGTCTGAATGTCGTCACCGGTCACAATGTTCCCCACCGCTCGCAAGGCTGGTGACGCAACTTTGTAGTCATTGTGCCTGCAATATAGAACAGAGAGGAAGCCAGAGTGCAGGAAGAGATGGTTATCTAGAAAGGGACCATCAGATTATCAGGTAGCAATGGAAGCTAAGCAATAGGAGCAATAACGAGGAGGGGGAGGTGGAGGAGGACAGGAGATGGAGAAATAGGGAAATGGAGATAGTTTCCTTTTCTGTGTACACCACAAACAGCTTGCCAATGAATGCTATTTAGGCCATATTTTGACATAGTGGGCATTACAGAACAAGTTATTTACCTGTAACTATTGTTTTCCAGCATGGGTATGGCAGGGATTCACATGCTCATGAATATTCCCCCTCGTTAGGCTGGGAATCCTCAGTAAAAAAAATAATCTGTTTCACTTACAAACTGTCTTTCTCCTATAAACCAATCACAGAGCTCTGTGTTATACTGCCACCAGCCATTGAATGCCCTCTCCCGAAGCCCCTCCTCTGGCAGCCATCGTCAGATTTGGTAGCACGTAAAGTGGCAGTATGACCATGAAGAGCAGCAGAGGGGTAGAAGGCAGGGTTTACATGTGAATCCATGCCAGACCCATAGCATGGCACGTGGCATGGATTCACATGCTCATGATTAACTAATACATAGCAGTACAACATTACACAACCACGGGAGGTGGCAAGGCTCAACAGAAGCAATTGCTCTCATCTCCGGAACAGGCTCACCGTCAAGCGAACAGGTGTACTCTGTGGAATCCCTGTCGACGCAGTAGAATCTTGTGAAGGTGTGCGTAGACCTCCACGTAGCAGCCCTGCAGATGTCCAGCAGGGGCACACCAGACAGGAACAATGTCGTCGCAGCGATCGCTCTGGTGGAATGGACTCACGGACGGCCGGGCAGCGGTCTGTTTGTCAACCGGTGAGTGTCTGATGCAGCCGAAGAGCTACCTGGAGATGGAAGCCTTGGACAAGGCCTTCCCATGGTTCACAGGACCAGTTCAGATGTCTTCCGGAAACTCTTTGTGCGTGCCACATAGAACCTCAGCGCACTGTTGGGCAAGATTGTATGCAGTAACCCTCTGAGAGACTACACCAGCCTTGTCCTCATGGCAATGGGCAACCCATCCTTTGGTATAGGTCTGTAATACACAAGTAGGTAGAGTGACTGAGCAGCCAGACTTCTCAAGAGAAAATGTGAGCTGGAGGGTTTTAACAGAGATTCACAGTGACAGGTATTCAAATAACACTTCTACTCAAGGTTTCCCGATGAAATAATTATTTATTAATTTAACAGTCAGTCTTAAAATCAGCCTTCTTTAGAAGGGGAGCAATTAGCAACAATAAAATACACTTCAAAAATACACTCCTTCAGTTAAGTAAGCAGATACCCTTTTGGGATGGCACACAGACACTTCCCTACACCCTGAGGTGACTTCAATTGCTAGGACATTGGGGACATTAATATATCACTTTTTACACTTAAAGGCACTACTGAAGTTATGGCAAAAAAAGGAAATGTTTAGGGATGGAAACAAAGGTTAACAAGATTCTCAAACAGGTAAGCACTTTTTCAATCCCCTGATGAAATATAGGTTAACCGTTCCCAGCTATACAAGTAAGGTATGTATGACTTTTTGGAGGGACAGTTAAACACAAAGTCAGAGGGTAAGAAGAGTCTTCAGGGAGCCAGGCCAGCCAATGTCAATTGATCAAAGTCTAGGGGAGCTGAGACACTTCTTGAAGATAGCACAAAAGGCTTGCACAATATTAAAGAGTTTTGTAGCAAAAATAATCACTGTTGGGCCACAAAGCAAAGCTGGAAGGCTTGTGAGAAGGAAAGATGCAAGCAACTCTGCAAAAGGCAGCAAATGCAAGTCTCAAGTGAGAGCAAGCAAGCTACACACAACAAGAGGTAAGTAGTTCCCCAGTACCTTGAGTATGAAGAAAAGGTTCCAGCTGGCTTCTGTTCCTGTTGTAGTTCTGCAGGTCCTGCTGTTCCTGGGGCTCAGTCATGGAGACAAGGAGGAGTGTTAGGGAGAATTCTCCTTATAGGGCTAATTTCCCTCACCTAGTGGGTTCCCCAGCAGCTTTGCTGGATTTCTGGAGTTTATTTTTTCCACCTGGTAAGAGTGTACATGTTTTCCACTCTTAGATGTGTTTTGGCCTATGTGTTTTTACTCACTTTGTGATCTTGGGCACTGGAGCACATCACTCCAGATGCCCCTGTTCTTGTACGGGTTACAACGCACCTTTAGTGTAGTAACCCAGGGGTTGTCCTTTACACTTCCCTCTGACTCCATTTCGCTGGGGCTGACTACTGTCCCCCAGAGAAAGGTAAAGTTGCCATTTACTTTACATAGTCATTTTTACCACAGTCCCAGTACACCCCATTTTACATGGAGTACTGGAAAGGGCTAATCTGTACCCCTTTTCTGTTTGTACCTCCCTGAGCCTTGTGTTGCTCTTTTAACATCTAGACTTGGCTGGTGGCAGCGGCATCTACCCTAACCTTTCTACCGCGATTATATTAGATAAACGTGGCACTGTTCTTGGCTATTATATTAGCCTCGAACATAAACCCGCTTGACCAAATCGTCTTTCTGTTGGCTCCGGTTGGGTTTATTCGCCATTTCTTTTTGTTAAAGTCCTTCTTGTGTTTTACTTTGCGCGGCAAACTAGGTTCGCCTTCTTTGTTCACAGTCTTTTTGGCGGGCTTCTGCAGAGAAGCCCTCCTCAAGGCGCCTGGGTGTCTAGGTGGGCTGAATGTGAGGGAGGGGTGTAGTCACCCCCTGCACAAGCTATCCTAGGAAACCCAAGTTGCACTTTGCCATGATTGGCTGAGATGGTTGTCCCGACTGGACAAGCCCCCTGCTGCGTGATCGACAGCCAGGCTGTGTGAATGGGGGTTTTGCGCATAAAAGGCAGGTCTCTTGGGCTAGAAGTCAGAGTCGCCTCTGGAACTACAAGGAACCGAAGAGAAAGACGGCTGCTGCAACTACCCCATCCCGGTGAAGTCCTGAGCTATCTACCCTTTGACGACTAAGAGAAGATCCAGTCCGGAGTCTTCTTCCCTTGAGCCTGTTGGGGATAACCAGCTCACCTTCAACCAGAGATCTCCGCCGTGGTCGAAATCGCTGCACACTGCTGTAGTGGTCCGGATAACCACCTGCTGAGCCTCTCCTGTTTTTAAGGAGCACACCTTTTCGTTGTCGCTGCTGCCGGCTTCATCCCTGTGTGGTGCAGACCCCCTTCAGACGTCCTCCTTCACAATGAAGCTCCTGGAATCGTGGGTCTGCGGGAAACCAACAGGAACAATTGCCAGTGCTCCAGCTGCATCGTGGAAATAAGGTACTGTGTTCTACGCGAGGAAACTGGGTGAACCCCTTTTCTTCATCTCCAAGGCTTGTCTTCCCTCCTTATCACTTTTGCTTCCGAAAATTGACAATATTCAAGTACTCTTGGGCTATACGGAATCGTGAACTGTCTAACGATGTGATCTTCGGCACAGGCATCCGGTGTCATCTAAACCTGGCTCCACCCTTTCACTTTTGAACTGCTGTTGGAGTGTTTCTCGATACTGCCTGCCTAAACTAAATATTGCCTGTGATTTTTTTCCTCCAACTCCCTCTGGGTATCTCAGGTGCTAAGTGTGTTTTTACCCCGGTAGCATTTCATGTCACGGATACGCGCTTATTTAGTAGACTGAACTGTCAAAAAGTGATCGCAACCGTATCTGCGGTATCGTGTTTTGTTCATAACACCGGTTCATTCAAACACAGGGTACTTACCTTGAGACTTACTGTACAAAGTGAATTGGTTAGTTGTAGTATATTTAACTTGTGGTTTTGTTTAAAGTTTAATTGAGGTGTTGCGTTTATAACTGATGGTTTAAAAATAAATTTACTTCTATTTTTTACCTGAAACCTTGAGTCAGTGTTTGCTTGAGTCAAAGTAATTGTGGTCCCTTTGTGTAATCTCTGCTACTGCTCATATACTCCTGAGATAAGCCTGGCTGCTCTGCTACTGCTACCACTATAATTTAGTACAGGCTTGTACCAAAGGTAAAACTTGTATTGCCACCTGTAGTCTTAATTGTGTGTAATGGTCCCTAAGGGCACTGCACAGGATTCTGCCTAACAAGGACATGTGGGGACTCCTGCACTACGGTTTGAAGGTCGGCGGCAGCAATGGGCACACTCCAGAACAGCGGCAATTTGCGGTTTCAGCTACTCGCAAATAGCACCACCGCGGTTCTCGGACATCTTGTGGACTTTCCTTGCTTCTGGGGTCCAGCACTCTGTTGAGGTGGCTCAGGGTTGGTAAGTCCTGCTTCGAGGTAGTCCGGAGGAACTTCCTGGAGCTCGGGTCTGGCTTAAAGGCGATGCACTCGTCCTGATGTTCCCCTCCCCTGGCATTCGGTTCCTGCAGCAGCAAAGAAGTACAGCCGGCAGAGAGAGGGGTTCCAGGCAAGATAGTCTTGGGGCGGATTGGTCCCACCAACCTAAGGGAAGAAGTAGTCTTTTCCGGCTTCTCTAGATGATTAGAAATTCAGAGCTTCAGCACTGCAGCAGGGTTTCACTGCGCAAACCAACGGTCCAGTAGGGTGCAGCAAGCTTCTCTTCCAGTTTCTTAATCGGTTCCTTCGTCCAGTGGTCGATTCTGCCTTCCTTGCAAAAGACCTCGCCTTTCATACAAGTTTCTCCCATTCGTTCGCAACCTAGCTGCCACTCTCACAGCTTGGCGGCTGTCCTCCAAGGACAGCCAGCCGGCCAATCACCTTTGGGTGCATTCCTGTAACCAAGGAGACTAAGCACAGGGAGTATCGGGAACCTCCCTCGTTTTCTGCCCCGCCAGACACACTGGATCCAGAGGCGGGCTTCACCAGTGAATCCCCGCCAAAGACAATCCGAACCAAGGGACCAAACCTTGTTTTGCACGCAGAGTAAATCTCAAGAACGACCTTTCCAACAAGAAATGGCGACAAAAGAAGACCAGGGACATTTTAACAAAATGTGCACCCATAGGTGCAATACTGCAGCTGAGGATTCAGCCTGCAGTAAAAACGCACAATTGGTAGGAAAAATAAACCACTGCCACCAGCCTTTAATTGTAGAAAGGGTAACATACAAATGTTACATGAGAAAATAGATAAAGGGGATACTATGTAACCCCTCCAGCACTATTTAAGATATTGTGTGCTGAGTCTACAAAGAGAAAAAAGGTAAGTTAAGGCAATTTCCCTTTACTACTCTTGGAAATAGTTTAACCAGGAGAAGGTATATAAACCGTAGCAGACATCCAAAGGACATCTCTGTGACACAGCACTGAGGGTGTTGTGTGTCACAATACAAAAAGATGATGCCTATGGAGTTAGTTTGTCAGGCTCCAAAACAAAAAATAAAAGAAACCCAGGGTTCAAATCAAAGAAAAATACACGAGAGAGTAGGAAAAAGCACCACCCTCATGTCGTGAAAAGTCAGATCAGGCTGTTTGCAGGAAAGGGCCTGGATCTCACCTAGCCTGCTGGCAGAGGTGATGGCCACGAGACAAGCAGTCTTCCACAAAAGGAACATGAGAGGGGCCTGATGCATAGGCTCGAAGGGCCCCCCATGAGTCTCATCAGCACCATGTTGGGGCAGAACAATCGAAACGGTCCTTTGATGGACTCCTTGATTAGACGGTGGGACCAAAGACGACCATCCTGGAGACGTGGTGTAGCGGGAGATAGCCGCCAGATCCACCTTGATAGAGGCGTCCGCCAGCCCTGCCTTTGCCAATGACAACAAGCACAGAAGAACCTGCAGAGCTGAGACCCTCAGAGGGTTGATCGTCTGCATCCGCCACCATGTTGCGAAACGTTTCCACTTGTGCCCGTAGCACTTACAACGCTCTGGTCTTGGCAAGGACCTCCCTGCAGTCCACCAGCAGCTCGTACCCTCCGAACTAAGGCTAAAGGAGCCAAGCCTTCAGGTTCAGCAATCATGGGTTGTGATGCAGGATTGTGCCTCCTTCCCCGGTGAGCAGATCCGTGACCATGTCGACAAGCTGAGGGACGGAACGAACGACTTGAGGACCCAGAACACGGCCTGCTGCTCCAGGACATTGATGTGGAGATCCCTCTCCTCAGCACGCCACAGGCCTCTGGCCTGGCGACATATGGTGTGGGCTCCACAGTGCTCCAGGGAAGTGTCTGTGGTGGCCGTCTCCTGGTGCGGGGGGCTCTGGAAGTCCGTGCCCCAGGCGATATTGGAGCGCACGCCCCACCACCTTATCGCTCGACAGAACTCCTCGCCGAGAGCAATCTTGTCTGCAAAGCTTCCGGACACATGGATACAACGTGTGTCCAGGAATTCCTGAAGGGGTCGCATCCGCAACCTGCAGAGTCTTACCAGGTAAATGCATGACGACATCATGATGGTCTGTACCGTGGCGGTCTTCAGTGTCAGTCGTTGCACCTTGCCCAGCACAGCGGCTATCCTTTCCTCCTAGGGGGCCAACAGGCAGGGGAGTGTTGAGCCTGGACCCCAGCGTGTTCTGTGATGGAATCAAGCAGGACTTTAGACAGTTCATGGAGAACCCCAGATCCATCAGCAGCGGGACGGTCCACTACGTGTGTTTGATGGCTACTTCCCTTGACTTGGCGCGGAACAGCCAGTCGTCGAGGTACGGGAACACATGTCTCCTTCCTCCAGTTGGCCAAGCACATGCTGCAAGGTGGCCATCCTGCATTTCTGAGACTTGAGGTATTTGTTGAGGCGCAGCAGGTCTAGAATGGGCCTCCAGCTCCCGAACTTCTTTACCAAGAAGTATCTGGAGCAGACTCCAGAGCCCCAAAGCCGCTTTGGAACCAGCTCTAGCACCCCCTTTTTTAGCATGGCCCCGTACTTCCTGCAGAAGCTGAGGGATGTGCTGCTCGTGCCGGGCCACCTGTGGTATCCACGGACACTTCTGCTGGAACTCTAAAGTGTGGCCGTGGGCGACAGCGTCCAGCACCCATCGGTTGGTGGAGATCTTTTCTTACTCGCTGACAAAAGCCCGCCAGCCGGCCTCCAATCGGGGTGCATGTGTGGGGTCATGACGTCCTGGCCGGTTCAATCTTACTTCGGGCCTGCATGCCGCCTTGGGAGCGACGTTGGCCACCTCTGAACACCTTGGAGCGGCCTCTGTAGGCCTCTTCGGTCTTGGACCGGGAGGGTTGACGTTACAAGGAGGATCCTCCGCCAAACCCTTTCGACAATCTGCTTGATTTGCTGCCTGAGGCACTAAAGGACCGACAGCCAGTCTCCATCTAAATGGCCTGCAACGATTCGTCGACAGCTTTACCAAAGAGGTTGTCCCTGTCGAAGGCCATGTCCAGCACCCTCGTCTGGACCTCTTGACGGAAGTTGGGGGCCTTCAACCAGCCACAACGACGGAGACAGATACCGTTCCCCATCTGTCAGAACCCTGTGTCCGCTATGTCCAGGGCCACAGTGCTGGCATGGTCTGATGCCACCTCGTCCTTCTGGAGGATCTCAAGCGCCTCGACCTGCTCGTCGTCGGGAAGAAATTCCAGCAGCAGGGCCATACCACAGCTCCCTGTCGTATCAGGCCAGGATTGCAAGCGCATTTGCTGCCTTGACTGTCGTTGCCAACTAGATGCCCTTTCTACCCTTGCTGCCCGGTGGAACGGAGGCTGAAGATGAGGGCTTAGACTTCTTCCTCGCAGCCGCCGAGATCACCGAGTCCGGGGAGGGCTGCGACTGTAAGCACTTGGGTGCGGACTCCGGCACCCAGTACTTCTTCTCCAGCCTATCCCTCTTCACCGGGGATGTTGCTGAGTTTCGCATAAGCATCAGGTCCTCATCCCAAACGTCACTTAGGAGAGGCACTGCCAGAATGGTGTTCCTCTTGGCCTCACGCCGTTGGTAAAGGAACCCTTCCTTCTTGGTCTCGTCTGGCGTCAACTGCAATTGCTCAGACGTGCGGGCTACCATGGTGTGGAATGATCCCATTTCATCTGGGGGAGAAGCCCTCAGCAGTTGAGAAACGCTGCCATCCTCAGTGTTCGCCGTGTCCGTCACCATGGCAGGGGGTGGGTGGCATGTGTAGTAGTAGACAAGGTGGCATAGGGGGTCGATTTCTCTTCCATTGCCTGATGCCACAGACGGCATCCTCTTCTTGCTCTCCGACAACAGGGTGTGTAGTGTTGCGAGGATGTCCAGCAATATGTACCAGCGCCCACAAAGTTATTCCTGCCGTCATCGTCACACCCCTCTGTGTTTCCGCTATTAGGGAGAATTCTCATAAATGTGTGAATTCCCTTCACCTTAGAGACCCCCAGCAACTTTGCTGGATTATGAGGAATTGCTTTTCTTTACCTGGAAAGAGTGTGAGCCTTTTTTCCCACTCTTTCGTGTATTTTGATGTGTGTTTTACTCTTGTGTTCTTTGATTATGGAGTTGTAAGATAACTCCATAGGCATCTTCTCATGTGTGTTACACAGCACCCTCAGTGCAGTGACACAGGTATGTCTTTTTAGACTCCCCAAAGGTTTAAATACTTTCTCTGGGATAAACTATTGTTTCCCAGAGAATCTAAGGTTAAACTCTCTTTACTAGTCTTTTTAAGTTCCCTAGACCCAGCACACACCATCTTCCTATAGAGTGCTGGAGATGTTACCTAGTAAGTCAAACATCCTACTGCACCTCCTCGGAGGTATTCTTCCTTTCCTCTCATTTCCTCAGAAGCTCACTGTCTCCCAAGCTCTGGTTCTCTCCAAGTTGGACTATTGCAACAGCCTCTTTCTTAATCTACCTGCCTCTACTCTCCGCCCTTTACAACTTATCCAGGACTGCGAGAATTGTCCTTGGCCTCAGGCCCTGGGATCGTATCTCTCCAGCTCTGAAATCTCTCCATTGGCTCCCAGTGGATGCAAGTACTAAATCCAAAACCATCTGCATTGTCCACAAGACTTTCTGGGGCCTGGGTCCAACATACCTTCAGCTATCCCTCCACAAATAGCTCCCATCTCGAGCACTCTGCTCCTCTACCTCTAACACCCTCAGGGTCAGTAGTTTCTCAAAGAAACGAGCTGGGGGTAGATCTCTGTCTTCGGCTGGTGCCTCCCTCTGGAACAGCCTCCCTGCCACTCTAAAACTTGAGAACCATTTCCGGTTCCGGAAGCACTTCAAAACCTTCCTCTTTGCTTCTGCCTTCTCCTCCCCTATACCCTGTTGATTCTACTCTCCCTCGGCACCATGCACCTGGCCACCCTCTGTCCTCCGGGCCCAGGTACCTGCTCATCTTGCCATCCTCAAGCACTGCCTCCGGGCCACCCCCTGCACTGGGGTCTGTATCTGTACCCATACAGCCCTCCCCTTTTCTTCCTGCACTTTCAGACCTACATGGCCTGCTGCCATAAACCCAGCACTTGCCACTTGCTGGCTGCACTCCCATTGTTTTTTGCCTTTTTATTTATTTTATTATTTTTGTTTTTTCCTTCTCACTCCACACTCTCCTTTTGTTCCCCCTTCCATGCACTTCTCCCCCTTCTCCCTCTACCCTGCAATTGCATGTTCTCAATGTCACTGGGCCTAGTAAGATCGTGGTTTTTGTTCTCCCCTGTTCCTTCTCTTGCCTTGTGGCGCTCTGAAACACTTGTGTATGAGGGCGATAGAAATAAAATATCAATATCCCCTGTGTCTAGAAACTCATGTAGCAGTCAAATGCTACCCTTTCCTAGCGAAATGGCAGGTGGCAGTGGTTTTATAACTACCATGATTTTTCCTGAACACCGGTAGCTAAAAATAGCGGGAGCCATGTTTTTCAAGATGGCGCCTTAAGCCCATATGTTTAAACAGGTCCCGGTCTTTTTTTTGCCATTTCTTTTTGGAAAGGTCCTTCTAGAGTTTGTCTCTGCGTGCCAAACCAGGTTTGGTCCCTTCGTTTCTATGCCTTTGGCGGGCTTCAGGACTGAAGACCGCCTCTGCCGTCTGAGTGTCTGGGGTCGACAGGAAGTGAGGGAGGTGCCCGAAACTCCCTTTACTTAGTCTCCTAGAAGACCCAAATGCAGTCTGGCGTGATTGGCTGGCTGACTGTTCGGCAAGTCAGTGACTTTGGCCCAGGCCTATTGAGCTGAATCGAGTCCTCTATTGAACTGAAACTATTTGCACTGCCTAAGAAAGTATTTGTGATCTATTCTATTAACTTGTGCCTTTTTACTCCCATTCAAAGTAACTGAAATGCCATTTGGCTCCTATTGCAGGGGAACCTAATTTACTCAGAAACTTATTGGTTTGATATTGAAGTATTTTTGTGTATAATATTAAGTTGCCTCCTTCTAGTGAATGTTTTCTAAATGATTGTGTAATAAATTAATAAGTGTTTTACCAAGAAACCTTGAGTGGTCTACTTGAACTGCCTCCGGTGGCGGCTCCAGAGGATGTCTGCAAGTGTCTGCAAGGGAAGCCAGTGAAGCCAGCAACCAACAGACAACAACAAAACTAAGTGTGGCATGGGTGGGGTGTAGAGCAATTACTCTACTCCAGAAAGCCCCCACCACTCTACCTTACCTTTACATGCACACTTAGAGAGATTTGTGACCACCAGCCCAAATGTATCCATGACCGGACTGTAATTATTGCCTTGCATTATATATTAATGTACTTGCCAATGTTAACGAGTGCCACACCTACCGAGAAATGTGATGATTAACATGCATCGCATTTGGACAGGAGTAACAATGTTAGCTTTTGCCTCACTTAGATGGATCTCTGATCTTTAGCCTGCGTCGCATCTAGACAGGAATGTGAATGTTAGCATTTGCCAGACTTGGTTGGAATTCCTAACCTTAGATTGCGTCCATCTAAACGGGATTATGATTGTTAGCATGCACCACACTTAGTTGGAAGTCTTGACCTTGGCTTGCGTCACAGATAGATGGAAATGTGAATGTCAGCATGTGCCACACTTAGATGGAATAGTGAATGACAGCAGGCACCACTCCTAGACATGATTGCAGGAACAGCAATGCCAACTGACCAATCCACTAACAATTTAATTCCTCTGCATACACCTCTCAAGCTCTAACCAAACGCAACCACAAACCTTATACGCAGCAAACAGCACAAAGTTCACTACACTGCTACAACAAAACAAACCGCACATAGACTTGAACAGCACACGACTACCAACCGTAAAACACCCCAAACCCAGTCAACTGACCCACCGAGCTGAGGCTGCCAACAGCACATCACTGTTATCTTTCACTTTTCCAGCTCATTTCCACTAACTCACCCACTCTCCCTTTTCAGAGCCTCCAGAGCACCAGGGGACCACTCTGGTGGTGATAGTGCGCGGTACAAATATCCTTTAACATTAACATTGTGATTGTAAAACCTCTGTGTAACATCCTTGTACTGGTCACATTCCCTCTTGAGATAAGCCTGGCTGCTCAGCTCGCTACCACAAGCTGTGGTACAGACTTGTACCAAAAGGTTGGTTTTGCTTACACCTGTAGTCCTAATTGTATGTGGTGGTCCCAGAGGGTACTGCATGCAATTCTGCCAAACATCTGCCATAGTCGTCCTCTGCATTTCCGCTGTCGTCCTACTCAGCGTTTCCACCGTCGTCCGGGACTGTGTGAACAGACACCAGGTCCTCCTCATCCGAGGAAGAAATATCAGTGCCCTGGAGCATGGCGAGACCTCCACTCCCCCACCACCCCCTTTTTTGCATCCAGGCGGGGTCGGTCTCGGGCTCAGGGATGGCATCCTCTTCACCAGCGTTTTCCCCACCGGTTTGGCTGAGGCCTCCCGCCTCAGGGGCAAGGCCACTCGGTGGTGCAGCTGGGGTCCCCTGGACCGGGTCAGCTCCTTTTTTCTTTGAAAGGGCAGCCGCCACCAGCCCGATTGTCGAGGATGACTGTCTGGACCACCTGGGCCTTCAGGGGCAGGTCGGACACCTTTTGCTGCGCCCCGGTCTTATCCAGATCTCTCGCAGTTTCCCTGGGTTAGCAGATTTCCTCTTTGTGGAGGAGCTGGAGCAATGACTGGAGATAGAGGCTGATGGGGATGACAAACGCACCCTGCCCGTTGCCGGACCTGGTTGCGCGGCGACCCAAACGGAATTGGACCGACAGTGCTTGGCCTTGTCTCGGGCTCCCACGGATGGAACGCCCTCAAAGACCTTAGAAGCATGCTCCTCGGACCGGCCGGTCCTGGGTGAGGCATGCCCCTGCCTGCCGCACGGGGGGGGGGGAGATAAGAGAGGGCCTTGGCGTTGAGCCACACTGCCAACCTACTGTGACGATCCTTGATGGTGCGCTTGGAGAACCCAAGGCAGAATTCACAATCTGTTTCATTGTGGTCCGTATGTAGACAGAGGCACTGGGAGTGTTTGTCCTCCACAAAAACGTTCCTCAATCCGCAGCTGGAGCAGAGCTGGAAGAGGGAGCCTCCTTCCTTCTCCGACATGGTCCGGCGTATTGTGTAGGGCCAATGGCCTTCTGGAATGTTCGATGAAACTCTTGACGATTCTTGCCCTTGAGGGGTGTTGAAAGACACTGACAAATTGATCCTTGCTTGCCGGTCAAAGGAACTAGGAGCACACAGGCTCCATTTGACAAAAATGAACAAGTTACTTCTTACCTTGTAACGTTCTTTCGACGGGATGTTCCTCCGCCGTATTCCTCATCTTAGATATCTCCTTCCAGCTCTGCTGGCCTCGGAAAATTTTTCTCTAGAGGGCGCTGCGCGTCGACGTCCTCCGAGTCGATGTCCCTCGACAGCCGCCGTATCGACGTAGACGTCATCCTGCCTATAAAGGCCGCACGCAGCGTCCGTTGCTCAGTTCCGTTTTGTAGCCCACAATAATTCTTTCTGGACTAGACTAATCACCCTGAAGGAGCGTAAGCTGCAACAACAAGGGAAGTAGAACTGCGGGGATGGATGGGAGGGTCGATGAGGAATACGTCGGAGGAACATCCCGTCGAAAGAACGTTACAAGCTAAGAAGTAACTTGGTCTTCGAAAGGATTGTGTCCTCCGACGTATTCCTCATCTTAGATAGGCTCCCATAGCAGTATTCTATCATTGGAGAAGGGAGTACTGACTTCACGCTGTCTTCTATTGATGAATAGAATGCAGTACAGCCCTTCCAAACCTAGTCTCTTGACTGGAGGAGGAATCCAAGATGTAAAATCGTGTAAAGGTATGGACAGACGACCATGTAGCGGCCGCGCAGATGTCTTTAACCGGCACACCTCTTGAGGGCCGATGAAGCTGCAATACCTCTGGTCGAATGAGCCCTAAGGTTTTGAGGGGGCTCTTTCCCTGCCAGTTTATAACATTCCAGAATGGCTAGAATGATCCATCTGGAAATGGTCTGCTGAGTTATTGGTAACCCCAGCTTGTGACCTGTGTAACCTACAAACAGCTGGTCTGCCTGTCTTATCCTGGCTAGTCTACTGATGTAAAAACTTAAAGCCCTTCTAGGGTCTAGCCTGTGTAACCTCTCTTCCTCTTTCCCCGGATGAGGAGGAGGATAGAAAGATGGTAGGGTAATCTTCTGAGTGATATGGAATTCAGAAACCACCTTTGGGAGGAAATTAGGCTTCACTTGCAGGACAACTTTGTCTTTGTGAAAGATTGTGTGAGGGGGTTTACAAGAAAGAGCTTGTAATTCGCTCACCCTTCTAGCAGATGTAAGTGCTATTAATACAACAGTTTTAAGGGTAAGGAATCTTAACGAACAAGAATGGAGTGGTTTGAAAGGTGTGCCCATCAGGAAAGTTAGGACTAAGTTTAAATCCCATAGGGGAACTTGGAATGGTCTTGGGGGATAAACATTGGCTAACCCCTTTAGAAACTGTATTACCAAGGGTAACTTGAAATAGGATGGTTCTTCCGCAGTGCGCTTAAAGATGGATAGCGCTGCGAGATAGCCCTTAATGGTGTCAACTTGAAGGCCTGAATTCGCCAAATATAGTAGGAAGGACAAAACCATTGGTGTACCACATGAAAAAGGGTCGATATTCTGTTCTCTACACCAGCTGCAAAATCTGTTCCAATGGCAGCGGTATAAAGACTTTGTTGCTGGCCTCCTTGCCGAAAGCAACACCTCCATAACATCATCAGGGAGGTCCTAATCCTTGTACCTCAGCCTTTCAGAAGCCAAGCGTGAAGGTTGAGGGTTTTGATGTCTGGAAGGAGAACCTGACCTCCCTTCTGTGAGAGTAGGTTCTCTCTGAGTGGAAGTCGAATTGGAGGGCAGATGGACGAGTCTAGAAGGTCCGGGTACCATGTTCTCCTGGCCCAATCCGGGGCAATTAAAATCATGGTTTTCTGGAATCTTCTCAACCTCCTGATCATTTGAGGAATGACAGGGATCGGTGGGAACGCGTACAGAAGCGGAAACTCCCAGTCCACTATGAACGCGTCTCCCAGAGCTCCTCTCGGGGGAAATTCCCTTGAGCAGAACAGATCGCATTTCCTGTTGAGGCTGGTGGCGAACAGATCCACCTGAGGGGTTCCCCAAAGGGCGAAGATCTCTTGAAGGACTTCCTGAGCTAGCTCCCACTCGTGGGAGACTGTGCTCTGCCTGCTCAGAGCGTCCGCTGTCAAGTTCTTCTCTCCGGCTAGGTGAACTGCCGATAGAGAGATTCCTTCTTGGATTGCCCAAAACCAGAGCTGCATCGCCTCTCTGCACAGGGGTAGTGATCCTACGCCTCCTCTTTTGTTGAGGTAATGCATGGCCACCGTGTTGTCCGTCATTATCAGGACGTTTTTCAGCGCAAGTCTGATGGCTCTCAGCTCTAACCGGTTGATATGTAGTCTGGACATCCGATGGAGACCAACGACCGCTGATGGTCAAGTCGTTGGCGTGGGCTCCCCACCCCGTTAGTGAGGCATCCGTGACTACTGTTATCTCCGGCCAGGGTTGCCAAAAATGTTCTCCTGACAGGCCCACCACTGAAGGTCTCGAGCCACCCTGTCGGGAACCTGAAGAAGATTCCTGAGAATTGTGAACACAGAGTCCTCAGTGCCCACTGGAGGGATCGCATTCTCAGGCGAGCCTCTGGCACTAGGAAAATGCAGGATGCCATGAGGCCTAGCAACCTCAAAAAGTCGAAGGCTGGGAGATGTTGGGCATCTTGGAACTTGGGAACCATCTGTAGAATATCTTGAGCCCTCGCCTCTGGTGGCGAGGCTTTTCCCAGGGAAGTGTCCAGGATCGCTCCTATGAACTGGAGTCTCTGCGATGGTATCATTTGTGACTTCTTTAAATTGAGGGAGAAGCCCAGTTTGTGAAGGGAGTGGCACACGTGATTTAGCTGGATCTGAGCTTGTTCCAAAGAAACAGCCCTGATCAACCAATCGTCCAGGTAGGGGTAGACGTGAATCCCTTCCCTCCTTAGACTTGCCGCCACTACCGACATTAACTTGGTGAAGACCCTTGGGGCGGAGGTCAGCCCAAATGGCAGCACTCGAAATTGATAGTGAGAGTTGCCAATTGCGAACCTCAGGTATTTCCTGTGTTTGAGATGGATAGGCACATGGAAATAAGCGTCCTGAAGGTCCAGAGATACCAACCAGTCCTGGAACTGAAGGCCCTGGAGGATCTGAGAAAGAGTGACCATCTTGAATTTGTCTTTCCTGAGGAATTTGTTCAATTCTCGCAAGTCCAAGATGGGTCTCAGTCCTCCGTCTTTCTTTGGAATGAGAAAGTAAGGGGAGTACCAGCCCTTGTTCCTCTCCGCTACAGGTACCGGTTCTATGGCACCTTTCTCTAGCAGGTCCAAAATTTCCTGCAAGAGGAGCGGATCTGGAGCTTTCTGAGAGCTGATCCCCGGTGGATGACTCTGAGGTATGCATAGGAAAGGCAGGCAGTAACCTTGGGCAACTGTTTCCAATGCCCAAGCATCTGACGTGATAGCCTGCCATACCGCCAGATGTTGAGTCAACCTGCCTCCTACAGGTGTCCTGTGAGGGAAGTCCTCAGAGTGGTTTTGGGGCGGCTGATGCAGATGCCGATGGTAAAGAGGCACCTGCTGTTGCTGCGGCTTTTGAATATCTACCCCGTCCACCTCGGGTAGTTCTTCTTTGTCCCCTTTGAGCCGGTCGTCCTCTACCTCTTCCGAATGCAGCGTAGAAGCAAAAGGACTTGCCCCTCACAGAGGTTCCTGTGGGACGAAAAGGTGTCTGACGGATTGCAGCACCTAGGGATTTTGCTGCTGCTTTTGAAGTTTGCAGTTTCTCTAAACTGTCATCCGCCTTTTTCCCGAACAAAGAAGAGCCATCGAATGGCATGTTCAAGAGCCTGGCTTGCACATCTGGGGCAAACCAGACTTTCTCAACCAAGCGAATCTCCTGGTTGTTGTACTTGCCGCCATTGCTCTGCTGATACTGTCAGCTGAATCAATGCCCGTCTGGAGGGTTTCGCACATAGCGTCTTTACCGTCCTGTATGATATTCAGGAACGCCTCCCTTTCTTCTCCCTCCGGGATGCAGTCAGCCGCTGTAGAAGCACACTCCCAAAGTGTATGGCTGAATCTAGCAAGGGTGCAAGTAGCATTCACAGATTTTAACGCCATGCTACATGCCGAAAAAACTTTCTTTGCCATAGCATCATATTTTTTATCGTCCCTGTCCTGTGGGACGGTAGGATAAGCCGTCTCGACATCGGTAGAAGATGCTGCCTGTACCACCAGACTTTCTGGGGATGGGTGTTTTGACAAAAACTCCGGGTCTGTAGAGGATACCCTGTATTTTGTAGACAGTTTTTTATTTACTGCCGGGACATCTGGGGTTTCCCAGTTCGTCATAATCTTCCTCTGAAGAGATTTATGAAAAGGCACCACAGGATCCTCCTGTGGGCCTTTGTCAAGAATATCCATGAGGTCATCTTGTTGGAAAGATTGTGAAGGTGCAGACCACCCCATAAACTCTGTGATCCTGGCCATTAAGGCTCTATAGGGGGTTTCAGCATGCTCCCCCGGGTCTGGCCTAGCAAACTCTACCTCAGGGGAAGTGTCTAACCCACTTGCCTCATGTAAGGAATCATGAAGATCCTTTAACCTGCGTTCTTCAGAGGAAAATTCCTCTCTAATTGGGGTTACAGGTCCCTGCAACTCAAATGTGTCTTCCTGTTCAGACAATTCACCCTCTTCCATAATTGAGGACATAGTTCTCAATTGTTCTGAACTCATAGGGTGTAAACCCCATTTCCAAGGCAGAGGGTGCCGAACTTGTCCTAATCGGCCTCGAAAATGTCGATGTCGTCGACGCCGAAGGCTTCGAGCGTGGCGTCGAAAAAAAAGGCAGAGGCCTCGATGACCTCGACAGAATTGGGATTCTGCTCGACAATCTCGAAGCCATCGTCATACAGGACCTGGGGATAGTCACTGGGTGTGTCGTAACCGTGGACGTCGACGCGCAGCGCCCTCTAGAGAAATATTTTCCGAGGCCAGCAGAGCTGGAAGGAGATATCTAAGATGAGGAATACGTCGGAGGACACAATCCCTTCGAAAGAAACTTTTAATTAAAAAAAGCAGGAAAACGTAGAAATGCTCTCGGAGCAAAATACGAGGACTTCCAACACTTGAACGTGTGGTAAATATCTGAATATGGCTGCCAGAGGAGGGGCTTAGGGAGAGGGCAGTCATTGGCCGGTGGCAGTATGACCCAGAGCTCAGGGATTGGTTTACAGGAGAGACAGTTTGGTAAGTGAAACTGTTTTTTCTTTTACCGAGGAGTCCCGGCCTGACAAGGAATATTCATGAGCATGTGAATTCAGACCCAATGCTGGAGAAATAAAAAGATCCCTTTGCCCAGTGTAGCATGCATTCTGCACAGAAAAAACAAACAGTGGTGCAGTTAAGCAATGCCCCATCAGCTCAAGCTCAGCATACCGTCAACTAGGGCAAGATCATCTTCAGCCAACCCCGACACCCAAAGAACCACATAGGTGCACTTACATTAGTAACTCCACCAGTCTTCTGCAGACTCCAGAGTCAATAACTGCTTGGATTTTATCATTCGGCCCATCTGAGAGGTAGGATAGTGCCCAGCAAGCATCGGCCAGCAGGTCAGGATCACTGCTGAACAGCAACCGGGATAGCACAGGCAAACATGGAGAGACCTGCCGGAAAAGACACATGAATAGTGAATTAAAAGATGTGACACACAGAAGGGAGAGAATATGCAAACAGAGGGACAAAGGGGAAGAGACCATGTCTTACAGACAGAAAAGAAAGGAAGATGTAGCAGAGGATGAGATAACCTGAGCAGCAGCGAATGAAAAGGACACTGGCATGGGAGAGAAGAAACAGTTGAGAAGCAGCAAGAAAAACATGCCGAGCAATAGAACCCATGTTTCTTACCTGTAAATGTAGACATCCAGCATTGGTGATTTAAAGATTCATAGGCTAGGACTCTCCAACATAGGAAGACATGACTCTTTCTAAACAGCAAGTCTCAAACTCCTGCTCGAGAAGATGCATAGTGTGGCGAGTCAAAAGGACACAGACTCTTAGAGGACATGATGTACACTGGTTTCTTAAAATACAAATTGGCAGGGGGCGTGGCTCGGAGCTGCCACGAGTGGCATGGCTTCCTAGGAGCTCCTGCATGGCCCATAGCACCGTTACTGCCACCGCCGCTTCCAGACCCCGTTATGAGGCGAAACTGAAATGCTCCATGTATGAAGCTGCGCTGCGGCTGTCGCTCGAGCGGGTCCCCGCACCGTTGCCGATTTGCCGAGTTTCGGCAAGTTCTTTCAGACGGGACCCGCTCGAGATCAAGATGGCAGCCGCGAGACAACACAGCGAAGTGCCTCCACGAGGGGGAGGGGCAGGCACGCTAAAGCAGACGAAGCCGCCTAGCGCTCCCAGCAAACCATCCCGCACTGGCTCACCCAGCACCTCACCCATAAGCCTGCGCCTGCTACCACTATCCAACGCCTCGTACAGCTCTGGGATCGAGCAAAGGCGGTGCGGCATCGGCGGACTGCGCTGCCTCCAACAGAGACTGCTCCAGGGCCGATGAGAATCTCAGGCCCGGGGGGGCCTCCCCAACCCGGCTCTTGCACCTGACCTCCGCGCTCCTCCCCCCCCGGCCTGCATGGGGGTTTGATCATCTGCCGCTCCCCTTGAAGGCGGACTGGCTGGAGCTGGTCCCCCCCGGGCGGGGCTGCGAGCGGAGGGAGGCGTGCTCCGTGGGCTCACGCCTGGAGCTTCTCAGCCTCTCTCCTCCAGCTGTCGTCCCGGCGGCTGTGACCCGTCTGCCCACCTAAACACCAGCTCCTGGCGGAGGATCCCGCCACAGCCCATATCCTGCATCTTCTGGGCGGCGCAACCGGAGTCCAGCTGGGTACACATCCCGGCAGGCCGCCGAGAGCAGAGTACCCCCCACCAGCCTGCCTATTCCTAGTCCATTGCATTTCTGGCTCGCAGCATACTGGGCCTGATAATTCCAAGTCTCGTGGGGTAGCACGGGGTCCCCGCTCCCCCTGGAAAGCACACCAGACCAGGCCCCTTGAGGTGAGAAGTGGGGAGGGGCAGGGGGAACCCGCCTGAGTCCATCATATTCTGAAGCCTTACGCTATACGGGCTCCCGAACCCCACCATCATGTGCTGCTGGGCCACCCCACTTGTTCTCAGTTACACCCTCAAGCCTCATCCACCGGGCACTCATCCTCACCTCCCCCTCTCACCGGGGTCCATCAAATGGTCCGCCGAGACCCACCATAATCAGAGAAGGGCAGCAAAACATATCCACAGTCCCCTCTCGACAGTCGAGCTCCCTAGGCCGAGCCCGACGGGGCAGGTACTCCAAGAGGACTCCCAAGCTCTCCCCTGGCGGAGCGGAACCAGAAACTCCAAGCAGAAAGGCCTGCCACAGAGACCCAGCAGTGTCAAAATGTCAAAAAGCGGCAAGGCATCTAAAAAGGCAGATATTGTCTCCTTAATGGCCAACTCATCTGCTGAAAGATCCAGAAAAGGGGACCCTCTAGAAGACCCCTCCAACAACCCCATGCACCTGCATCATTCCAATGCCCCTCCCAAACGGTCACCAAAGCCGATTTACAAGACCTACTGTCAGCTCTGACCAAAGAAATCTAAAAAAGCACAACAGAGGTCACAAAGAAAATCAGCTTCCTGGATAAGCGGGTGGGAGAAGTAGAACGCTGAACGGCCGAGCTTGAATCCGAGGTCTGTGCCCAAAGATTTGAAGACGAACAGGACAGGGACAGGATTACAGCCTTAGAGGCAAGATGCAACCTCCTAGAAGCAAAACAGGAGGATGCAGAGAACCGGTCTCGGAGGAATAACCTTCGCCTTCGAGGGATCCCATCCTCCATTCCAGACGCAGAACTAAAAGGTTACGTCTCAAACCTACTTCAATTCATAATCACACTCCCGGACAGCGCGCCCCTGGAGATGGACCAGGTACACAGACCCTCCCCGAGAGTTTACATTCACCCCAGATGTCCTAGTCAGAATCCATTTTTTTCAAGTGAAGGAGGAAATCATGCGCGAGGCGAGGCAAATGCGCCAGATCACCTTCCAGGGATCCACAATTTCACTCTATCAAGACTTAGCTGCCTCCACTCTCCAAAAGCGGAAAATCATACGACCATTAACGGACTGGTTACGCGAAAGAAAGATCCTGTATCAATGGGGATTCCCGACCTCGGTCAAATTCAAGCGGGAAGGGGCCCTGAAGCAAATTCACTCACCAAAATTCATGGGCCTCAGAAGATCGGACGGGGAGTCGGAATCAGAAGAACCGAACCACCTCCCCTGGGGAAAGCCTTCCATAGGAGTGGTCAAAAACCGGCAGGCAGCGCAGACTCCGGGGCCCCCCCTAAGAAAGACAACAATCCGGGATGACCAATCAGTGATAACACCGAAGAGTCCTGGCACTCGAGTCTTGTGCTAACGACCTTCTCAGGTCAACAATCTAAAGGTGATGTGCATCACACAGTTCACAATGAGTCAAGTTCCTTACAAGGATGAAGTCCTCAGAGAAATGTACATAAACACTCCAACAGTGCGGGCGAAATGTTTGAGCTCCAACATACTCCATTTCAGCGGCCCAGTTGGCCAACGTCAAGCGCTTTGGTGCTACCAGTTTCCCAGGTTCCATGTAATAATGTCACCACAAAAATCTTGCCATGCAAAAATATCGCCGAAAAATGACAGTTTTTTGTGGCGACATTATTGCATGGAACATGCGGGGGACAACCCCCAACTTTTTTTTTCTTTTTAAAAAAATGTTTTTTTTGCCCCTGTCCCCATATATATGGTCACCCATATAATATCACTGCGACCTTTTCCTGGCTATATTATTTACGGCGACCATATATATGGGGATAATATTGCGTGATACTGTTTCCCAGTGGCAGCAGGACGACAGCCCATGGATGGGAGCACCGGACCCACCTGGTTCCGGCCTCACACAACAGCGTAGCATGACGCAACAGCAACTATGCTTTCACTAGACTAACGCAGCAAGCTCGCATTCCTAGCAGCCTCTCGGTCCCGGTGGGGGGAGATGGATCGAGGCACACCCAACGCAAAATTAAAAATCGATGTCTGATACAAGTGAGATAGTAATCCTCACATGGAATGTCCAAGGCCTGACTTTGCCAAGAAAGCGCAAATCAGTAGAACACAGATTGGGACAATTATCGGGAGACATCGTACTTCTCCAAGAAACTCACCTGTTGCAGGAAGACGAACACCGGGTGAGATTCAGTAGGTATAAAAAAAAGAGCATATTTTGCCTCCTCCGGAAAGAAGAAAAGAGGAGTGGCAATTCTACAAAGTGAAAGAGTCCCACTGTCAAAAATCACCATAAGGAGAGACCCGGAAGGTCGCTTCCTCCTTCTTAAGGGCCTTTTCGAAGAGCTCCCTATTACCATCGTCTCAATTTATGGCCCCAACACATCCCAAGCCAACTTCATCTCAAACCTAATACCGACCATCCTATCTTTTCGCAAAGGCCACCTGATCATGAGTGAAGATTTTAAATTGCATGCAAAACCCACAATTGGATAAATCTTTGCCCTCCACAAACACAGACTTTGCACAAGCACTGTCAATAGCCAGACTGCTCAGATAAACCGAATCTGTCGACGCATAGAGGTTATTCAATGGCACCTCAAGAGACTACACTCACTACTCCTGTGTGCATAAAGGCTTCTCAAGATAGATCTTATACTAATATCTGGTGTCTTGTTCCCATGTCTTAATAACGCAGAAATCCACACCTGCCTGATATCTGATCACGCCCCAGTATCTGCTAAACTAGCCATCTCAGGCCAAAAGCATCCTGTTCAAAGACACTGGAAAATCAACGACTCATTGCTACTGGACGAATGTATCAGATCGGAAACTGAAGAAACAATCTCCAACTATTTCAAGGAAAACACGTCGGAGAACTCCCCCATCAACGTCATCTGGGATGCCATGAAAGCAGTCATCAGAGGCACACTAATCAGTGCTGGAGCGGAACAGAGAAGAGTCTGGAATATCATGGCAGCCAAGCTGGAGGAAAAGGTAAATAAATTAAGGGACCAACTGAAATCACACAGCTCCAGAAAAACGGAGGGAGCCCTGAGGAAAGCTAAAACAGCACTTGAAATGCATTGTGCCGATCGCACAGCTAAATCCTTAGCATTTACAAAGCAGTTCGATTACAGCAAAGGGAACAAGGCACACAAAGTGCTAGCGCAAAATTTTAAAAAAATCCGCAGCCGAAACAATATTCTCAAACTAAGAGGGGAAGACGGAAAACCGCACTACTCTGAGGCAGAAAACAAAAACAAAACAAAAAAAAAAAAATCGAAGAACTGATGACTCACCATAAATCTATCATGTCCAGGAAACCCACAGCACTAGACAATCTGCCAGAATATCTGCGTACCACATCCTCCCGAGGAACATCCCCGTTGGAAGCCCTAGAATCACCCATCTCCACCGAAGAAATCATGGAAGCTATTAAAACTCTCAAACCTGCCGCTCCGGGCCCTGACGGTTTATCTGCAAAATTCTATAAAAAATACACCAGAATCCTAGCGCCTCAGATGACAGCCTTATTTAACTCTTTCCTATCCTCAAGGTTGATCACAGGGTCAAAGGCAGAATCGCTCACAGTACTGCTGCATAAACCTGGGAAAGAGCCCGAACTAGCCGCCTCCTACCGTCCAATCTCACTCCTGAATAATGATGGGAAGATTTCTGCCAAAGTACTGGCCGGAAGGCTGGGTCCGATCCTATCAACCCTAATTGATCAAGATCAAATGGGATTCCCTTCAAGCGCTCACAAACTGAAGGTAGGAATGGCGTCACATCTTTAGACGCACACAAAGCCTTTAATCTGGTAGATTGGGGTATATCCGGGCAGTCCTCAAGCACTTTGGCTTTGGCCCAAATTTTATCACATGGGTAATGGCTAACTATCAATCTCCCACCACACAGTTGCGGGTTAATGGCACCAGGACCGGCATAATCCACGTATCCAGGGGCACTAGACAGGGATGTCCACTTTCACCCCTAATCTTTGCTCTATCTATGGAGCCTTTCGCAGCAAGAATTAGGCAGAACGCTAGAATAAGTGGGTTATCCGTGGGAGGCCATGAATATAAAATAGCTATATATGCGGACGATGTCCTAATAACAGCAACAAACCTGGCAAAGGTCCTTGGGCACCCTATGGGATGAGATTTCAGAATTCGGGGCCCTGTCAGGGTTCACAGTAAATCTGTCCAAATCCACAGCCTTAGCTGTTACTCTCCAGACAAGAAAGACTCTCTCAGCCCCCTAATGCCGATCCCATGGTCGACAGGTGCAATTGATTATCTCGGGGTACACATCCCCAAAGACCCATTATGCTTGTATTCAAGCAACTTCCCGCAATGGATTAGAGAACTCCAAAATGATCTCAAAAGGTGAAAGCCCCAGGAAATATCCTGGTTCGGTCGGATCACTGCCATCAAGATGAATTTAATCCCCAGATGGCTGTACCATTGCACAGCACTCCCAATCCATATCCCGGGCCCAGCCCTGGCAGCCCTACAAAAGAAAATCCAAGCATTTGTATGGGGCAGGGGGAACCTCGCACCGCCAAACGAATAATGATGAGGGGGGATACCACAGGGAGGTTTGGGAGTACCCGACCTGGCCAGATACACTCTAGCAGCGCAACTGTCTCACGCATTCACATGGGCTCAAGAGACAGACACACCGAAATGGACAACTCGAAGCAGCTTGGTGTCCGGTAGCACCCTCAGCCCTCCCACACCTACCAACCATAAAACCACAAGCAAACAGCGCACCACTACTGGCAACGATAACAGTTTGCTGCTGGAAGGCAGCAGCCCGAAAATTGGGCATCCGCAGATCTCTGGGCCCCCAACTCCCATCTGGAATAACCCTGAATGTTCCCCAGGCATGTCGCAGCACAGCTTCCAAACCTGGACAGAAGGTGGCTTATAAAAGACTAGCGATTTCCTGGAAGCAGGAGCACCCATTTCATTTGAGAGGTGCAAAACAAAATTCGGGGTGGATGAACGGGAAAGATTCCACTATGCCCGAATCCGTCACTGGCTGTCCCACAGGGTAACCAGGGAGAAATGCTCCAGAGAATTAACAGCATTGGAACTATCTCTAACAACCCCTACCAGCAAAGGCAGAACCTCGGCCTTTTACCGACTCCTAGATAGAGCAGACCCCTCTAAAAAAGAAAGATACATGCTTGAATGGGAAATGGACCTGGGAAAAGAAATTGAAGTCGAAGACTAGGGAACAATTTGGGCCAGACTGCATAAAAGTTCACAATACATCACAAACAGGGAAGGGGGCTATAAACTCTGCTACAGGTACTATGCAACTCCGGCTCAAATCAACAAGGCCAATCCGAATATTCCTGGAACTTGCTGGCGCGGGTGACCGGCTCCCGGCTCACTATTCCACATGGTATGGACATGCCCGAAGGCGGAAATATACTGGAGAGAGGTAATTAGACACATCAAGGAAATTCCGGGTCTCTCCATCCCATGGGATCCCGGAATCATTCTTCTGGGCGACACAGGTGACGGCGCATTCCCAATCTCAGGCCAAATCCCCCCGGTTATGCATGCACCTACTCCTAGCAGCAAAAATTGCAATGGCCCGGGTGTGGAAAAATAAAGGCGGCCCTCCGTGGCACTTTGGTGGGCGAAATGTTGGGACATAGCGGTTGCCGAGAAGATCACTGCAATCCGAACAGGCTCTCTGAATAGAGCCCTAAACATATGGGATCCATTTATGGACTACGCTGCCAAATTTCCGGCTCTCACCAGAAGGCCCCCATTAACCAGATGGCTCCAAAGCAGCCCGCTTTACTGAACCACAGGCTCACGCCATAGAAACCCATCACACCGTAACCCACTCAGCGACTGAGGATAGAGTGGGCCATGGACAGTAATGCTCAAACCACCAACCTGGTCCCCCTCCCAACGATCTCCCCGAGAGACATTATCACTTTAACATACCTAGCGAATGCTGCTCTGTTATTGCTGTTATGCTCAATGTAATGCTCTTTCGTAAAACCCAATAAAATGTTATGAAAAAAAAAATACAAGTTGGCCCAACTTTCCCTATGACTTTGGGTGGTCTATTTTACTAATGTGCTAGTTAGGGAGATTTATCATTTTTATGCTTCATTCACACTCCTAGTGAGACACTCCAGCACTTTGTGCTGGACTTCTGGACCTTTTTCTTTAATCCTGAATGAGTGGAGCCTTTTTCCACGCATTCATTCTTATTGGCTTTGCGTATTTTGAACTCTATTCTTTGCATTCTACCTGTACTACGGAGTCTACTTTTCTCCATAAATTCTTAAAGGCATCTGTATTTTACTATTGCAGCACAGCTCCTTATGAACAGATTTGCTGGGAACCTTTAGGATCCTCTGTGATTCGCGTTTGTATCCTGGAGTAACTACAGTTAAGGATACTTAATATCTCTCCTAAAAATGTTATAGTCTGAGAGATGGCACACAACACATTATGTGGCGTCCGGGCAAGCACGAAGTGGGGGAGGAGTTTTCCATCCCCCTGTCCTTTGTCTGCCTTTGAATGCCTGAATCGAACTAGCTCCCACTGGGGGTCTGGCTGTTCCGATTGCCCTCCCTAGAGACGGTTGCCGAGTCCTGCCTTCAGTCATCAGACCAATGAATCCAGAGGTTGGGTACAGAGCTGCAACATCACGGAGCACCCCGCAACAACATATTCTTCTAACCAAAGGTACTGTGGGGAAAAAGATATTGCTTACCCGATTCCAGAAAGTTGCTCCAGAGCGGAGTGCATGTAGAGGTGTCCAAGGCAACCCCGCTTACCTCCGACTGAAACTGCTGCTTGTGTCGCTTAAAGGAATGGTTCGGTCAGAAATGTTTATTGTCCCTACGGGTCGGCCATGTGTTTTTAAGCCCAAGTGGCTCGATTTTAGAAATATTTCCTATGGACCTTACCTGAGTTTTCGTCCATTAAACGCACGCGAAAACAGGCACCAGGGCGCTGCCATTTTGTGATAATCCTATCACTTGCCCCATCGCCCTGGCTGCCCCTTTTTTTCGGCACTAAATCGTATCCTCCCGCCTCTGAGCCTGTCATCAGCAGAGATGTAACACCCATTTCACAACACCAAAGCACGTCGTGTCAACAATCGCTGCGCTTCAGCTAATGACGTGTCGCCATGGAAATGGCAGGACGCCTCTTTCCTCAATAAGTATAAACAGACCCTTTCACAACACAGCTGCAGATTTTCGATTCCATTCCTCTCGCTCTGTGTTACTTTGAGTATTCTGTGACTCGGTTCTGTGCTCTGGTCAGCTACCTTCGCCGCTTGTAGCCCGTGTGAACACCTGTACCATCGCTATAAATTATTTTAGTTTGTTTACCACACAATGGCTACAATAAGGCCCTACATGTATGAGCCAGAGTATACCGAGGAGGAACTACTGGAAAGGGAAACATGCGAAAAAGATGGGGCTTCGGACGGCAGTTGGCAGGACGAATCAACGGATGAAGACACTGGACCTAGTCGCATGGACGGTGATTCCACCTGGTGCACATGCAATCGGTGCAAGCTAATGCCAACCGAGGACGAGAACTGCAGCTGCTGTGAAAACTCGGGATGCGTGGCCTACATTTTGGAAGGCGATCCACGGCCGCAATGCATCACCGAGCTGCCAGACTTCAGGGCAGCCTGCCTCACACGGGCCGTGTTGAGAATAATGATGGTGCTTATGCACGAACTTCGCGCAACTGTTCGGCCTCGTAATCCGAGTAACGAGTAAGTGTAATCTGCTTGTGATGCCACTACTATTTCATAGTCATCTCCTATATCCAAAATTACATCTACATATCATTGTAACGCATGAAAATCGTTCAATAGTGTGCAGTGTCTAGATAGCATTTGTCCGAGCAGAATGCCATTAGTTACAAGAATTGTCATTGACAACAAACGTTTAATAAACTTATCTTGTTCATTTAAAACCGTTTGTATCATTCTTTATCACAGGTGGTAGAGGCTGGTGGCCTATCGTTCCTTTAGATGGTGGCTTCACGGGAGGCTTGGACACCGCGTTCGAAGAGCAATACCCGCCTCTGCCGTTCGTGCCATAAGACAAACTTTCCCAAGTGACAGCGGTCAGTACAGGGGATTTTCCCTCGCTGTGCTGCAACCTGACCTGTACAATGGGTAAAGTTTTGTGCCATCAAAATAAAAAACAAAATAAAACACCACATATATTTTAACAACGGTGTTTCGATTTGTTAAATGAATCAAGTGTGTCTCCATTCGAGAGTCTTCCTGTGCCTTGTCTGCACGCCCACCGGCCCATACAACCCCCTCCCCCCACCCCCCCCATCAAAGGCAGTTCGCACCCGGGGATGAGCGCTGCCATGGTGTGCTGTCAGGGGTGATAACGGCCAAGGTGCCAAACACCATGTACACTTCAAAAGGTATTCCACGCCCAGGGGCCATCGCTCACATGACCTCCTCAGACCCCGTGTCTCCAGGATCCCCCCCTCACGCTGGCCGGCCCCCGGCAAACCACATAATACCACGACATACACACGTCATTCATTCACAAACACACCCCTGTTTCTAATACCACTTAATAGGTCTCATGAGAACATCTTTGTGCTTTGCAAGTCAACTCCTGAACGTGCTACCCGAGAACCACTGAGATCTATGATAATCTGCTTGTCGTGCTATCCGTGAACTTCTGTGACCGCTTCGAGCAAACTCGTCAGTGTGCTACCTGTGGCCACCCACCTATTCTCCTGCAACATACTGCTCGGCTTGCTGAATCCAACTGTTTGTTGGTCAAGGTAAGGCCATGTTATCCTAGTCATATTTCGTTGATTTTTAAATTTCTATTTGCGAGTAGAGTATTCAATAGTGCTATGTTCATTGGTCTCATTGCTACTGACTTGAGTGTCAATTGTTATGCTATCAATAGATCTATTTATTTTCATCTGTGTTAATTGTCATCGAATTGCATCCTTCGGGGGTCCAGTCTATAATGTAAGCATGTTTCCTTCTCGTGCAAGACAGAACATCCAAGGGACGAGTCACATGTTCAGAGTTTAGTCACATCATTTATACATTTCTGCAACTTATTCAAATTCTAATCCGCACATGATGAACTTGTATAGTTTCGGCGAACAAAACAAACCTTGCATTGAACATTGTATGGTTCATTTACTTTTGTATCACATTTTTATTCATCAAGATTGTATAATAATGTCGGTATTTACTTTTCAGAATTTTCAACAATGCCTGCCTGTTCGATTAGCGGTTGCCCTTCGAAGACCCATGCTAAATCTGAAGGCACTACAATGCATGTATTCCCGAAAACTGCTGATCGAATAAGAGAATATGTCAGACATTGCGGATATCCACTGGTTGAGCTGGAAAGTAGAGTCCAACAAGTCTTAGAGAACAAGAGGGGTGATCGATACTGCACCTGCAGCCGGCACTTTTCCTCGAACATGCATGCCACATCTTGGGTAACAAAGAAGAATAAACGGCGAACGACACGAAAATAGCTCGCAATCGCTATTCCCACTCTATTCGTCCACATTCCGCCACTGGTGAGTCAAGTGTCCGGATTTAGCTTTAGGCCTTGCGGTAGTGTGTAGGTAGCTGAATGGATTAATTGATATTTTAGGTGTTGTGTCCCTTGTAATAAAAGGGACACAACATATATAATTTGACGTATGGCATCTTGCTAAATCAATCAATAAGAAAATCTCGGCTGCAGGGGAAAAAAAAAGGTTTGGAAAGTATTTCACAGTGGTCCCAGTCTATCAGCAACCATCTTTGGTGGAGCTCCAAAGCTTGCGAAGGGTCAGTGGAAATCCTACTTGAAAAATGGCGGTCACTGATGCACCACTGTGCCAACGTTCACGGCTGGACAGAAAACCAACATTTCCACCAATGAGAACATGGCCCATTGTCCACAGAGAAGGCACGGAAGAAGAAGTGGTTGATTCCATCTTCATCTACACACAAAGCCATTGAGAAGACTCTACTAGCGGTCTTGGCCCATAACGAGAATGTGTACCGTGAACAATCTAGGACTACGGGAAATGTAGTGATGCCTCGCTACACTACGGCCTTTGCAAAAAGAAGTAAGAAATGGGTGGTGAAACCAGTATATGAGGAAATGGAGTTCGACTTTGTTAAAGCCCTTATTGTTACTGTCAACACTGGCTAAGAACTCATAAGTTAGATCAGGAGTCAAAACTTTGGAAAGAAATTGCTAGAATGTCTCTTGTGGGCGATGGAAATGCAATATGGGATCTTCTAGCCAAGAACAAAAAAAAAGAGATCTGACCATAAATTGTATTAGTGAAGAGTCATGGGCTGACCATATAGCCTTGGCGATAGGAAGGTGCGATACTGTTGCCGATGCTCTACCGATCCCTGAATCACCATGGGCTTGCACGGCATCCGTACTAGATATAATTGGCATAATTGAAAAATTGAAACCATCACGTGCTGCGGGCCCTGATGGCATCTCTAATATGGTAATTAAAAATGACCCCCGACTATGGGGCGCTGCCTTGCATATCCTATTTTGCCAGATTGGCAAATATGGTAAGTTACCCCTATCATTGAAAGAAAGTAATATCCTGATGGTGCACAAGAAGGGTGCTTGGGATAATCCTTCTAACTTCAGAATGCTTGCGATGTTAGACTCTACATCTAAAATCTTTACCAAAGTATTACTGTTTGAACTAAACTCCTGGATTGATACTAATAAGATCCTTCCACCTAATCAGATTGGTTTCCGTCCTAAATCAAGTACCTTACATAATCTTACTATTCTAAACTCTGCAATAGAACAATCCTGGGAGCAGAGGAATCTTGATGCTTAATGTACCTTTATCGATTTTTCCGCTGCTTTCGACACGATATGTAGAAATCAGCTATGGCGCAAATTGACACAATGGGGGATACCAAGCGGTTCACTTCGCATGTTGATATTACTACACGCAGACACATCAGTCAGTGTTCGTCTCAATGCCCTGGGCAAATTATCTAAATCCATGCCCTCCAGACTAGGGGTTAAACAGGGTGGTATGATTGCTGCAACACTTTTCAATTTATATATGGCAGATATGATTGTTTCGTTTAACATCCAGGCTGCCAACCCTATCAAAATAAAGAATGTGTATGTGGGTTGGCTTGCATATGCAGACGATCTCCTACTTCTGGATTATACTCCTGCGGGGTTACAATTTATGCTGAATGCGCTAGCAATATATGCAACCAATAATGGTCTTATTATAAACAACCTAAAAAGTAAGATCATGGTCTTTACAAAAAAGTTGAGGCCGAAGCGAATACATTGGTCCATATTCGATACCCGATGTCAGGGGACTGAAGTAGTGGGATCCTGCAGGAGTGAAGCTGGCCCACCTAGCCCCCTAAGCCTGCCTGCTCAACAATCCTGCTTCTTTAAAACTATTGGCCAGGCAAACCCAAGGGGAATGGAGAAAATAACAAAAGACGAACTCCCAACTGCAGGTACTTCAGACCGTCTTCTCGGAAAGTTTTGACTCAGATGGGATGTTCCTAAAAAGGAAATACAACTTTAAATAAATCAATCTTCTAATCACTACTGACTACTCTCTAGATTATATTTTCTCCATTTACATTTACCTGTTGCCTAAGCTTGATTTGCCAATAGGCTGCTTCAGGAAGATGCATGTTGACTGTAGATACTCTTAGCGATATCTCTTCTATTTGTCATTCTGCTCTCTTGATCTCTTAATAAAATATACCCAAAAAATATTGTTGTTACTATTGTCTATTATACCTTTTGCCGTAGGCTCAAGGAATCATATACTCTATAAATATGTGTAGGTAATTACCTTTTGTATTCTGAAGAATCTTTGTAAAATATTCAGCTGTAAACTTTTTATACTCCTATTTCACATACGGAGTGCTTTTCAATAAATGTCTCTTGCTACACATGTATTTCTTCTGAATACTCTCTTAATCAAGGAGGAAAACAATTGCTCGCAAAACGCTGCGCAATCAGGCTGCAAACGCTGTCCTTAAATAGATTTCTCTTCCGTTACGAGCAATGAATAAAAAATGAGGAAAACAATGAAAATCCAAAATGGCCGCGACGCACGCGCAGCGTCGTTAGGTCCTTTCCTCTAAAGCGCGCTTGCAAATCCACTGAAATACGCGACGCAGGCTCGAAAACAAAACGAACCTGAAGTTAGTTAAATATATATTAAGAATTAGGTTAAATGTTTTAAACACGACGATACGAACCGCGCGCCTTATTAGTATTAAGAAAAGATAAAATGTACACAAAAATGAATTGCTGAACCTTCTTTATATATTGTTCATTAAAGATTCCTGGACTATTTCTTAATAAATAATATAAGGATTCTATTGTTCAAAAAACGAAATGCTCAATTGAAAGTCTTTAAATAATTAACATTTCAAAATTATTTGAGTCTTCACTTAAAAATTCAGAAGTCCACTTAGCTTATCTATGTTCATGGAACTTGACTCTTCTCTGGCTCAGCAACTGAATCTCACTGGAATTCTTCTTCTGCAGACTTCTTCTCCTGTTACTGAACTACAATTACTACTATATTATTGGAACTCTTAAAAGGATATTACTCTCCTTAAAAATGAAACTTTAAATGAATTTTACTGGAGCTAACTAATATGTGACCTACTCTGAAGCATACTTTAATGAAAGGCAGTTGAGAATTGTTATTAACATTCTAATGACATCACAATGCTGCATGCAGTGAACTGAACCAATCACTGTTGTGAAAATGTTCCACCATCTTGGCTTGGGGGCATTTCATCTTTCTAATTGAAAGTTAGTTAAGGGAAATAAAACAAACTAAAAGAAATGCTCTATTCACAAAACTGAATTTATCTAATATTTCAACCACCTTCCCTTTCTAACTTTCCTGGAATGGTATTTGACATACCCTATTCTCCTAAGAACCTTGTCAAAGTGAGGTACACAATGTGAGAACCTGACACCCGATTGGAACAAGTATCCTCTTATAAATATTTGGGGATTGTTATCGATGACAAGCTGAAGTGGGACTCGCAAATAGCGGAGGTCAAAATGAAATGTGAGACCTCTACTAATATTCTAAGTGCATTTATCGGCAGGAACAATGGTTACAGTGCAGCTGCAGTTCTAACCATATACAAATCAAAAATTACTGCAATATTATCATACGCTATATCGATTTGGGGTCATAAATTTAAACTTATTCGTTTTGAAGCCAAACTACTAAGGCGATTGTTACAACTTCCGAAAACAAGTATTGAATATATTTATCTTGAGTTTGATCTAAAGGGTATATGGAATGTGTATCTCACACAATAAATGTGTGATGCTTTTCCATCATCTGACCACAGCTTCAACTGGCACAATAATTGTCCCCTACATACATGCCTTTTTATCCTTAGATGCCTCCAAATCAGTTGGCACTATTGGTATCCTAAAAGGCAATCATAGGCAGTGGCTCTATGAAGATGGCAATCCATATGAGGTTAGTAATATTAAACTATGGCTTAAAAAGAAATTGGCCATATCCGCTTTTCACCATAACTTGAATCTTGAATCCATGACATCTGCAACAGATTACTGCAAATACAGAAGAGTTTGTAAATCTACTCTGAAATATGTGTTGGCATATCCGAGTCCGCACATATTTCGGGAGTATTTTATCTTGAAATTTAATAGATCTTCGGCCAAATCACCCAAAAGCTGGTTGAACAAAATTGAATACAACCACAAATATTGCAGATTATGTGGCAATTTATTGGAAGAAACTCTGTTCCATCTTTTAATTGAATGTGAAAGTTTGAATCACTTGCGTCTGCAATATTTTAAATCATATAAGAATGCTGTTACTATGTTGGATACTTCTCGATTATGGCATGAGTTTTTACAAGGTGATGATATCAATTTGATTATTTTATATCCGGATTGTTGAGATTTTTAAATGTCTTTCCCGAGTGCATTTTGTAATTATTGTTGATAATCTACTATTTTTTAAAAGTTCTGTAATTCAAATGTTATACAAAGCCTTGTGCTATACGTATATCAAATAAACAATTCATAATTATTGTTACTGTACTAGAGAAGCACAGATATGGAATGTTGAGCGTTTCTGGGCACAGCATTGATGCATTGCCACCAAATATTGGCACTGTGCCATGTCCACCCAAAGCAGAGCTCGTTGAGAAGTATAAATCCAGGTTTAAATCATAGTAATCTGATTGTCTTTTTGAAAATAATGTTATTGTACACTGTACATACAAAGTATGCTAACCCTAAACCCTCCCTTCACCATCCTGGGTGGCGAACAACGTGGGTGTCATCTTTGACTTCTCTCCCTATTCACCTCATATCGCTGACCTTGTGAATATGTGTATGTATATATTTTTGTTACTGTAACAAAGTTTCGCAATCTCATGTAAATGCTGCGCACTGTTAACCGAGGAGAGGCTTGCGCATTGCAAACAATAAAACAAACAATAAATCTCACTTTCAACTCAACTCCTCGGGTACTTTATACTTTCCCTAACCTTCCCCCAAAAAGTCAATGTCTCCATAGTTCTGGTTCTCTAGGGCTGCAAAGCTCGCTGACAACGAGGACAAAATTGGGGGCCTTAGAACGCGCCAAGCGAGGCGTTGCAGATGGGAGAGAAGCCAGTTCGCATTTGCACATTGAGACCTAGTAAAAAGATGGGAGTCGAAAATTAAAGTTCTCTCTTTACACGGGATGTTGCAAATGGCCCGCGACTCGCACTGGCAGTATAATGTTCTATTGTTTTTTGACCTTGAGAGACAGGGACCATGTCGAAAGGACTTCATTTGAAGGAGGCGTGCAATAACGTAAGACGATAAGGCTGAACATACTCCATTGCACTATCCTCGCAAGCAAATAGTTTCAGCTCGGCCGTAATAAATAAAATGAATAATAGTAATAAAGATCGGCCGGTGAGACTAATTTCAATTTTTATGTTTTCTAAACAGGTACATCCTACCATACTGCTACTGACACCTATTCTAGACCCCGGCGACAGATTTTTTAATCGCCAGCTGCAGCTTCTTGTAAACAACTGCACAACGTTGACAATTTTATGGGACGATCGCCAAGGGCCCATATGCCCTTACGCAGTACTAGCGGCTAGCAAGATATCAACCTTTATGGTGGCCTAGTGCCTAGGTGATGGAACAGCCTTGCGGTTCACCGTGCGACCAAAGTGCTTCTTTTAACGAAAACCAACACCCTGTGTACCATAAAGGAACAGCGTGTGACTCACGATAAACTTTAGAGGATTTGCGGATCGAGAGAAAATAAAAGAAATTCCATTCCGATTTAATATGCCAATTACTGAATATTCTCTAAACATTTAATGTCAAATAAATGTACTTTACCAAATGTACCGTATTGCTGTTTGATTTTAAAGTACAGTTTCATATTCCGAATTGTGGCGCGCTGTGTTGCGAGTTGATCTGTGTTGGTCTCCGAGTTCTGTGAGAAGTCGCGTAGACGACGACTGGGCGCGTTTGCCTACGCAGCACAGTAACGTCACGGAGAGAGGCGGGGAATATGAATGTTTTGATAATGTCAGGGGTGGGGGATATGATTTAGTGCCGCAAAAGCAGGTCAGCCAGGGCGATGGGGCTAGTGATAGGATTATCACAAAATGGCAGCGCTCTGGTGCCCTTTTCCGCGTGCGTTTAATGGACGAAAACTCGGGTAAGGTCCATAGGAAATTTTTCTAAAATCGAGCGACTTAGGCTTAAAAACACATGGGCGACCCGTAGGGACAATAAAAATGCTGGAGAGCAACAGTTACAGGTAAGTGACTTGTTCCTTCTCCAGCATGGGGCCTGGCATGGATTCACATGCTCATGAATAAAGAATACATAGCAGTAACACATGCACAACCAAGGGAGGTGGCAAAGGCTCAACATAGGCATCTCTTACCTCCTCACCAGGCTCACCTTCAAGCGAATATGTTGCGCAGCACTCCTTGGCCGACTCTGGACTCCTCCATGGAATCCCTGCCGACGCAGTAGAATCTTGTGAAGGTGTGCGTCGATCTCCACGTAGCAGCCCTGCAGATGTCCAGCAGGGGCACACCAGACAAGGACGCCGTACTTGCAGCGATAGCTCTGGTCGAATGGGCTCTCGGACGGCCAGGCACCGGTCGGTTTGCCAACCACTGACAATGGGTGATGCAGCTGGTGAGCCACCTGGAAATGGAAGCCTTGGTGAGGGCCTTCCCGACTCACAGGGCCAAAGTTCACGAAAAGTTGTGACGTCTTCCGGAAACTCTTTGTGCGGTCCACGTAGAACTTCAGCGCTCTAGCCACATCCAGCGAGTGCAAAGTCCTCTCGACTGGCGACCAAGGCATCGGAACACACACAGGCAACACAAAGGGCTCGTTTAGATGGAAAGTCCAACTGCAGCTTTGGCAGGAGGGAGGGGAGCGTCCGCAGCACCAACCTTGTGTCATGAAAAGTAAAATAAGGTGGCTTCCAGTACAGGGCCTGAATCTTACCCACTCGTCGTGCAGATGTGATGGCCACAAGGAACGTGGTCTTCCACGACAAGAACTTCAGTGGAACTGTCTGCATAGGTTCGAATGGAGGGCCCATATGCCAAGTCAGCACCACATTGAGTTCCCCCGCCGGGGCTGGCGCCCTCACCAGCGGAAACGACCGAAACAATCCCTTTACAAACTCCTTGACCAGACGGTGTGACCACAACGACGACCGCCCCAGAGACCTGGTGTAGTGGGAGATAGCCGGCAGATGAACTTTGATGGAAGCATGGGCCAGTCCTGTTATGGACAACGACAAGAAATACGGTAGCACCCGAGGAGCTGTGACTCGCAGAGGGTCGATCTACTGTGTATAGCACCAAATGGCGAACCCCTTCCTTTTATGTCCATAGCATTTAAGAGTAGACTATGCTCTGGCCTTGGCAAGCACCTCCTTGCAATCCGCTGGGAGGTCCTAACCCCTGAATTCTAATACTGCAGGAGCCAAGCCTTCAGGTTCAGTGATCCTGGGTCGTGGTGCAGAATTGCACCTTCTTCTCTGGCCAGAAGATCTGCGACCACCAGAAGCTTGACTGGAGGGGACGCTGACATGTCGAGAATGTCCAGGTACCAGATCTGCCTCGGCCACGCCGGTGCGACCGGGACCGTCTGAGTTGACCAGTCTAAGAAGCAACGGCAACAGAGAGAACTAATACAGAAACAGGGCGCCCCAGGGGAATGAAAACGCGCCCCCCATGCACCCCGGCTGAGGAAACCTGCTGGCGAACCTCTGACACTTGGTGTTTGTCGCTGTTGCAAATAGATCGATCTGGGGATTGCACCATCTGAGAAACAGGTGATCCACTTAGTCCTGCCAAAGCTCTCACTGGTGGCAAGAGCGAAGCTCCCTGCTGATCGAATCAACAACAGTGTTCTTCACTCCTGCCAGATGAAATGGGATGAGGAACATCCCTGGGCAACGGCCCAGTGCCACAGGTCCTGTGCTTCCTTGGAGAGCGCTGGAGATCTGGTGCCCCTCTTCTTCCTGATGTAAAACATCGTGGTGGTATTGTCCGTGAAGACCCGCGCCACCTTGCCCTCGAGGGACGGAAGGAACCACTTGAGGGACCAAAACACTGCCTGAAGCTCCAACGCGATGTGCAACGTCTTCTCCTCCGGTAGCCACATGCCTCTTGCATGAAGACTTCTGGTGTGAGCTCCCCATCCTTCCAGTGAGGCGTCCGTCGTGACCGTCTCCTGGTGAGGTGGGGTCTGAAAATCTCTGCCTCCGGACAGATGTGCGTGAACTCCCCACCAATATGTCGTTCGACAAACTCTTGTTGAGTGTGATCTTCCCCTCGAAGCTTACCAACACTTGTATCCAACGGGCGTCGAGGAACTCCTGTAGGGGACACATCCGTATCCTGCAGTCGAATGAGGTAGATGCACGATGACGACATGCATGAGCAGGGACTTGATGGACCTCACCCGGGCGATCTGCAGGGCCAACAGCCATTGTACCTTGCCCAAAATTGTCGCCATCCTCTCCTCCGACGGAAACGCCAAGCATGACACTGTTGTCGGGATGCGACGAAGTCAAGCAGGACTTTGCATAGTTCACCGAGAAACCCAGATCCATCAGCAGGCAACGGTCCTCGCTGTGTGGTCGACGGCGATCTCCTTTGAGCTGGCCCGGATGAGCCAGTCATCCAGATAAGGGTAGACGTGAATCCCCTGAAGTTGCAGCTGCGCTGCCACTGGCGCCAGTTACTTGGTGAAGACCCTTTGCGCCGACTCCAATCCAAATGGAAGGGCCTTAAATTGGTAGTGCTTCCCTTGAACCACGGAATGGAGGACGAGCTCCATCGCACCTTTCCTTAGCATGGCCCGCACCTCCAGCAGCAGCTGAAGGACGTGGTTTTCCTGCCGGGCCACTGGTGGTATTCGGGGACATTCCATTGAAATTCCAGGGTGTGTCCGTGGGCGAGAGCGTCCAGCACCCAACGGTCGGTGGGGATGGTCTTCCACACACTGACGAAGAGCAAGGGTGGGGGCCTGACGCCACGGCCATTTCAATCCTGTTTGGACGTCGAAGGGCCGCCTTGGGGACCCTAGCAACAATGTCCTCCGAAGGCCTTGGAGTGGGCCACGTTGGTCTCCTGGGTCAAAGAGCGGGAGGGTTGGCGGTAAGAAGAGGGGCCCCCGTCGAAACCCCTTGGAGGATCCTTGAGACTTGCCGTCTGAGGTCCGAAAGGACGGCCTCCGTTGCTGAAGAGTGCCCAAAGCACGCGCCTTCTCTGCGTCAGTCTTTATGGCTTGGAGAGATTCATCCACAGCCTTCCCGAACAGATTTTCCCCATCGAAGGGCATGTCCAGCACCTTCGACTGAACGTCCTGCCGAAAGTTGGTGGCCTTGAGCCAGCCAGGACAGAGGCAAACGATGTTGCCCATTGGCGGAACCCCATGTCAGCAATGTCCGTGGCCACCGTGATGGCGTGGTCTGACGCCACCTCGACTTCCTGATGAATTTCCAGTGCCTCTGACCTCTTGTAGTCAGGAAGGAAGTCCAGGATGGGAATGATCTTGAACCACAACTCCCGGGGCGTAACTAGCCACGATGGCGAGGGCTCAGGCGGCCTTGCTGATATCCGCTGCAGAATAGATTACCCGTCGGCCCATGGCATCTAACTTCTTGCCCTCGCTGTCCGGTGGGGTGGAGGCCGCCGAGGCAGAACCACCCGTGGACTTCTTCCTGGCTGCCGCAGACACCAGAGTCCTGATAAGGCTGGGCCCGTAAGCACTTGGGCGCAGAGTCGGGCACCCTGTACTTTTTCTCAAGGCGATACCTCTTCGCCAGGGCCGTGTAAGGGTTCATGAGACACAAACCTTAGTCCCAAATGTCATCCAGGAGTGGGGCCGAGAGAGGATGTCTTCCTCTTTGCCTCTCTGCGCTGATATAAGAAGCCCTCCTCCTCCGAAGTGAGCTGAAAAAGTTGAGACGCTCTGGAGATCGAGTGGAACGAGCCAATCTCGTCCGGTGATGAAGATCTGGGCGGCGGAGACGGGAGGTCCGCTAACCTGCCATCATTGTCGTCTGTCTCATCCCTCAGAGGGTGGGGGGGGGAAGAGGGGCGACAGGGGGGCAAAGGGTTGCAAGGAGGTGGAGGGTGTACTCTACTTCTTGGCCGGGGGTTCCCCTGTGGGGGTGGGGACAGCATCTGCCACGGGCGAGGCAGTCGGCGCAAAAGGCATCCTTGTCCGAATCTCAGAGATCAGCGTATACAGTGCCGAGAGGATGTCCACCAAGAGGTATCTAGGAGATACCTGAGGTGAGGGTGGCAGCTGAGGTGCAGCCGGAATAGGCCGCTGGGACAACTGCTGGGAGCCCAGACCCTCGACGGTGTTGCCTTCGTATGGCGCGCTCGTTGCAGGGCCTGCTCCCTACATTTCCCTGGATGGTTTGCAGCCGGTGAGCTCCTCCTCAGAGGAGATATCTGTACCCTGGAGGGCCACCACACACCCCCTTCTTTGCTTCCAGCAGTGAAGGTCTCTGGGAGATGGCCATCTTCTTCTTCGGGGTTTTCTCTATGGGTTGGAACGCAGCCTCCCTCCTGAGAGGAAGGGAAACCCTGGTCTTAGCGGTTGCGCCCTGCGAGACCATCTCGGCAGCCTTTGCCAGAGACGCTGCCACCCATTCGATGGAAGGCTGGGCCTTCGTCGGTGCACCTGGGCCTTCACGGTCAGGTCCTTGTCCTTTTTGACCTTCTCCTTAGGGGGAGGGTCTGAGCCCTGCATATTCTTGGACTACTCCAGTAGGACGGACTTGGGCCTCTCCTGGAGTTTGCCTGGATGTTCCGACTTACTCTTGGCAGAAGATCCGGAACGTTGACTGGTGGCGGAGGCCGGAGATGTTTAACGCGCCCTGGCCGCTGAGGAGCCCGTCGCAACAGCGCTCCCGGTGGCAGTGGACTCACGGTGCTTAGCCTTCTGTTGGACCCCCGCAGTAGGGGCCGCCTCAAAGGTGTTAAAAGCCCGCTCAGCCTTCTTGAAACTGGGAGAGGCATGCTGCTGGAACCCACCCATAGCAGGGGCCGTGGCCTGTAGCCACTCGTTCAGCTGCCTGTGCCGATCCTTCATCGCGCGAAGGGCTATCTCCAGGCAAAACGCACAATCCTCATCCTTGTGCGCCGGGTACAAGCAGTAAAGGCACTCTGAATGCTTGTCGTCCGAAAAGATATTCCACAAGCCGCAGCTGGAGCAAATCCTGAACAGGGGAGTTTAATCCTTTTTCTCCGACATGGCCCACACGGCGTAGGTCTGAGAATCTTCTTGAAGCCTCCACGAAGAAAATCAACGAAATTCACCCTTGAGGGGCGCTGAAGAATCCAAAAAACGGGTCCCCGTTAATTGGTAGGATGATCGATTGAGCACAGGCCCGACTGACCGAAAAATAGGTAAACTCTATCCAAGAAACGCAAAATAAAAGCTCGAGAGCTAAACACGAGGACTCCCAACACTTGAACATGTGGTAAAAATCTGAAGATGGCTGCCAGAGGAGGGGCTTAGGTAGAGGGCAGTCATTGGCTGGGGGCAGTATGACCCAGAGCTCAGTGATTGGTTGTTGGGAGAAAGACAGTTCAGAAATTAAACAGATTTTTCTCTTTACAGAGGATTCCCAGCCTGACAGGGAATATTCCTGAGCATGTGAATCCATACCAGACCCCATGCTATAGAATATATATTTTAATATACATTTAAGTGTGTTTCTTTGCTGTACATTACTAGCTAGGTTCAGTGTACTTACCTATAGTTCACATCTTCCTCTTAAGATAAGCCTGACTGCTCTGCCACGCTACCAAGGTCCTGAGTTAGTACAGACCGATATTAAGTTGGGGATCTACAAACCACTGGGATAGCTTACTGAAGTCTTACCTCCAAGTACGACTTTAGGAAAACTCCCACTCGTCTGTCAGTCTTGAATGTACAAAGTAACAAGTCTGCTGTCTAGATCTACCCTAACTGACCGTACCACTAAGAGAAATATAACTTAAATCAGGAGAATTACTATCTTCTCCTGACGGTACTGGTATTACCAATCTTTAATACACAATCCGTAAATAGTCTCTCCTGATTCCATGGATTAATTCCTTTAGTTCCCCAATTGGGATCTTGCACTTTCTCATATTCCCTTTGGTTCACTCATCAGATTTATGATTTTGGTCATAAACACGCTTGGATCCTTTCTAAAGAATATACTTTTCATCAGTTTTCATCTTCTCTACAACAGTTCCTTTTGCCTCAGATTCATGCATATACGGTCATTGCCCTGTCTTTCTTCTTGTTCAAGTTATTCTTGTTCAGGATAGCGATCCGTTTCCTCCGCCTTCCCAGGGTATTTTCGCATACTTCTTCTCCGTGTTGCCAAACTTTTCCTCAGCCTTTTCTCTTAGTTTGCCAGCTTCGTATCCATTTCTTTCCCAGGTTAACTTGGTTTCCTTTTGTTAGGGAAAATTCTCTGTTTAGGCTGAATTTCCTAGCCTAGTGAGTCCCCCAGCAGCTTTGCTGGATTTCTGGAGTTTGTTTTTTCTACTGGCAAGAGTGAGACTCTTTCTCCCACTTTTGGACATGATTTATGGTGTTCCTTTGAATGTTAATGTGTTTCATGGGCTATGGGGTCTTTTACTCCATAGGGTCTCATATGTTTTTGTATGTGTGTTGCACAGCGCCCTCCGTGCAGTAACACAGGGGTGTCAGTGACCCCCCCCCACCATAGACTCCATACCCTGGGACTGACTACTGTCTCCCAGGGCATGTAAAGTCACCATTGGCTTTACTAGTCCCAAATTACTAACAGAACCAGTACAAACCATCATATTGTGGACGTACTGGCAGGGGCAATCCGATTGCCCCTGGGTCTGTTATTCGAGGGGGCTCTGTCCCGTCCCCCTTCGTCAAGTTTTGGCCGGTGGCAGTGGATGCTACTTTTTATATTCAACCGCAAATATATCTCTATGGGATTTTCCCATTGTTCGAGGCCAATACTTTTTAACATAGCCTATAAAATACCGCCGGTTTATTTATTTAATATTAATTCACTGGTTGGTATTTTCTGCCAGAACTCTGTTTTAAAATGGCGTTTGTGTTCGCCTCTGTAACTCCAAACCAAAGGTCGAGCCCTTTGTTCCACTTTTTGGCGGGCATCTCCACAGAAGCCTCCAAAAGTGGTGCCACTCTGTCTGGGTACCACAGGGGGTGTTGGAGGGGGTTTAGGCACCCGGGACTGAGTTACCTTGGTAACTCAAGTCGCACTCTTGTGTGATTGGCCCAAGTGGCGAACCGGCCGGCTCACCACTTAGCATGTTTGATTGACAGCTAGGCTGAGTGAATGGGGGTGTGCTGCATAAAAGCAGGGTTTGGGACTGGAACTTCAGAAGTCGCCACATGACCTGAAAATCCGACGAGGGAGAAGCTGAGCCGACCTGCTACGATGACACCACTGGTGGAGCCCTGCTGAACCGACTCACCACTTCCCAACGACAGAGGAGATCTCCCGGCTGGAGAGTCTTCTTCCCCTCACTGGTGGGCACAACCAGTTTACCTTCTTTTCTCGCATCCCAGGACGTCTTGTGGTCAAATTGCCCGTGCCAAGCACCCCGGCATCCGGATAGCCACTTACCACTGGACCGCTCCTTTTAATTGAGAACTCCGCGACTGGTTTCTTCCCTGGCAGTGCAACGGACTCCTGCTTTCCTCCCCGACGAGATCCTCTCTTCCTCCGGACGAAGCACCAACTTGCACCCGCTGCCAGGAACAACTGCCCCCGCTGGAGCGTTCTCACCATTTTAAGGTACCGTGTCCGCCAGGCCTCCTTTTCTAAAGATTGCTACAAGGTAACAATAATAGCCATTAACCTTCTGGACTGGGCTGGCCGCCTTGACCATCTAACTGGTCCCTTTCTTTTTGGTGCAACTCTTTCTGAACTTATTGCGAGACTTTTGAGCACTTTGAACCGTGTGACCTTGGACACATTTCGACCGGAGCCTCTTAAAGTGGGACCGGCCTTGTTAACTTTGACTTTACGGTTTTAACCTGCCTTCTTCGCACACTGTGTTCTTCCGAAAGGGTTGGGATCTGTTTCTATCTTTGCTCTGCCTTTCTCTCCCTTTTAAACCGATTGATTAGAGTGCCATCTTCGTTAAGCGCTCACCGCTGTCTGAAAATAAGTGTTGCTTGTTGGGGAGAATTCTCTGTTTAGGCTGAATTTCCTAACCTAGTGAGTCCCCCAGCAGCTTTGCTGGATTTTTGGGGTTTATTTTTTTCTCCTGCCAAGAGTGAGACTCTTTTACCCTCACTCTGGGGCATGATTTGAGTGTGTTTCTTTGACTCTAGATGTGGTTAATGGGGTATGGGTCTTTTACTCCATAGGGATTCATGTGTTTTTGTATGTGTGTTACACAACACCCTCAGTGCAGTAACACAGGGGTGTCATAGTGACTCCCCAGTATAGACTCCATACCCTGGGACTGACTACTGTCTCCCAGGGTCTGTAAAGTCACCATTGACTTTACTAGTCTTAAATTCTGACCAGAACCAGTACAAACCATCATATTGTGGACGTACTGGCTGGGGCAATTCGATTGCCCCGGGGTCTGTTAGTCGAGGGGGCACGTCTCCGTCCCCCCTGATCGAGTTTTGGCTGGTGGCAGTGGATACTACTTTTTATATTCAACCGCGAATATTTCTCTATGGGATTTTCCCATTGTTCGAGGCTACTATCTTTATTTATTTAATTACGATAGCCTCGAACATACCGCCAGTTTATTTAATTAATATTAATTCTCCGGTTGGTATTTTAAGCCAAAACTCGGTTCTAAAATGGCGTTTGTGTTCTCTTCTGTGACTCCAACCCAAGTCGAGCCCTTTGTTCCACTTTTTGGCAGGCTTCTCCACAGAAGCCCTCCAAAGTGGTGCCACTCTGTCTGGGGTACTTAGGAGGGGTGGAGAGGGATTTAGGCACCCTGGACTGAGTTGCCTAGACAACTCAAGTCGCACTCCGTCCTGATTGGACCAAGTGGTGAGCCGGCCGGCTCACCACTTAGCATGTTTGAGTGACAGCTAGGCTGAGTGAATGGGGGTTTTCTGCATAAAAGCAGGGCTTTGGGGACTGGAACTTCAGAAGTCGCCACAGGACCTAAGAATCCGACGAGGGAGAAGCTGAGCCGACCTGCCACGACAACACCACCGGTGGAGCCCTGCTGGACCGTCTCACCACTTTTCCCATCGACAGAGGAGATCTCCCGCCAGAGAGTCTTCTTCCTTTGACTGGTGGGGATAAGCAGTTTCACCGTCTTTTCGCCTTCCCGACGTATCACGTGGCCGCCTTGCCTGTGCCAAGCACCCCGGCAACCAGGATACCACGTTTTACCACGACCGTAAATTAAAGGCTAATACCTTTAACCGGAAAACTCTGCGGCTGGTTTCTTCCCTGGCAGTGCAACAACCTTCATCTTTCCTCCAAGTCGAAATCTTCTCTTCCCCTGGACGACGACGAGACTTGCCTCCGCTGCCAGGAACAACTGCCACCACTGGAGGATCCTTCCCACTTAAGGTACTGTGTCTCGCCCGGCTTCCCTTGCCACCGACTGTACGGGGTAGATTTAGCCCCCGGCTTTCGAACCTGGGTTAGCCTGGGACACCCTGGCTAAACTTTTCTGAGCCTCTCTAAACTCTTTTCGAACTCTATGCAAGACGCTAGTGTAACTGTGTGATCTTGGGCGCATTTGTGCTCTGCTCTCTCTAAGAGTGGGCCCAGCCTATGGACTTTGGCTCACAAGTGACTTTTGCTCTTCTGCCTTGCTAATAGTGTTCCTAAAGCTTAGAGTGGTGTACCGTCCCATATTCTGTCTTTTTCCCTCCCTTCATGAACTTGTTGGAGTGCCATCTATAGTTAAGCACTCACCTCTGTATGAAAATAAGTGGTGTTAACTAAGACTTATCTGATAAGGAATAAGGGTTGTATGCATTATAATAGTAACTGTGTTTAGAGTGTTTTACAATAAGAGTGCTGGAGTGTTTCAAACAGTGTGTTTTTAAATAAATAATTATATACTTTGATACCAAAGCTCTGGTCAGTGGTTGCTTGTATTGGTGTGTCTGAGTGCCTATTGTGTATACTTTGCATACTGCCCAACTCTTCTTGAGGGAAGTCTGACTGCTCAGCCACAGCCACCAGGTAAATCTGGGTGGTACAGACTGCTACCAAGTGGGTTTACTGCTAACACCTGTAGTCCTAAATCTTTTGCAGTGTTCCCAAAGGGAACTGCACAGGTTTCTGCCTAACATTGCTTTACTTAAAGACTTGTCTAATAATCGTTGAAGGGAGTGTATATCGTTTAGTGACCGTGTTTTTGAACTGCTTGATATTAGTGCCAGTGTGTTTAACTAGATGTGTTTTTAAATAAATAATTATATCTCTTTTACACCAAGCTCTGGTCCGTGTTTGCTTGTTTTACTGTGTTCTTATGACCTATTGTGAATACTCGGTATACTGCCTAACTCTTCTTGAGAGAAGTCTGACTGCTCAGCCACAGCTACCAGGTAAATCTGGGTGGTGCAGACTGCTACCAAGTGGGTTTACTGCCAACCACCTGTAGTCTTAAATCTTTTGCAGTGGTCCCAGATGGAACTGCACAGGTTTCTGCCTAACACCTTTCTTCTACTGTGCCCAATTAGCTGTGTGTTTATAATTACTCTCTCTTGATTCACAATAGGCATTTGGGTTCAAATCTAACTTTTTTTCGAGTCCTCTTACTGTGACAAGTTAGCTTCCCGTACCTCCCGTTCCACTGATTACATTCTGTAGTTATTTTTTTATTTTATTTTTCATTAATGATTAGTTTGATTTCAAACTTTACATTAATTTTATTTACACTTAAAATATTTCATTTTTAGCTTTTCACAACGCCCTAAAAAGAAAAACATTTCCCAATATGAAAAAATCCGTATTCCGTTTAGTTCATTAAATAGCAATCATTCACAATTTATCGCAGCTCATTTCATCGACATCTATTTCTCATTTTTAGAATTTTAATGAGTCCCAGAATTGCACGACTCATGGTCCATCTATTATCCTGACCCAACATAATGTATGTTGTATGTTCCCCTTTCTTTCTCATCCATATTTCTTTTGTCTTATGGAAGCATATTGGCAAACGCATGCCTCCTCGCGGTGAAGGCCTTCCATTCCATTATTAAAATATGTTGTCTCTGCTCGTTTCTTTTGTGCGCAAAATCTACAAAACGTCCATTTGTTTCTCAATCTGGCGAGTCTGCGCCAGATATGCTCTTGTTGGTAATGCATTGAGTCTTAATCTTAGGAATGCCTCTCTGATCGTCTGGTCCGGGACTTTATTCAGGTATGGTGGTAATTCATTCAAGCTTATGATGTCTTGATCTAATTGGATGTTCAATTTATAATCCGCTTTCCTTTGTTGTGTTAATATCCAGTCATCTTGTTTGATTTTCAATTTCACTTTCAGCGGTCTAGTTATCAGCATTTCTTCTTTTACGTGCAAAACGTGTATGAAAGGTTTGCAATGTTTTTCCAAATATTGCATTTACCGCAAGTGATTTATCTTGCATTATCATCATTGCAGGTATATTTTCTTGTTTTAAGGTTTTCCTATATAGATCAAGGGTTTTCCACATCACTATGGCAGATAAGGATAGTAATCCCAACTCAAACCTAATTCTAAGCATTGGGTATGATTTAGGGAGGCCAAGTACCTTCCTCCAAAATATACCTTCACTTCTTATCCTATTACCCGTTGTATTTATCATGGATCCACTCCCATATGTTAAAATTGCTACTGCTTTTTGTTTATAGAAGGTTTATACAGGTAGAATTGAAAATGTACTGTAATTCCTGTGTATGACTAGACCCTGCTGTGCTAACGATTCAGCCTTTGTTATTAGAAGTTCGCTCCATTGAATGTTTACTATTGACTGGTTCACCCAGATTCCTAAATATTTAACTGTGTTGACAGCTTGTATCCTCTCTCCCTTGACAGATATCCTTAAGGGCCTTTTTGCGGGGTTAGCTCTTGTTGTCAAGACCATTCCGTTTTTTCAATATATATTTTTAAATTATTCTCCTCTGTATATTGAAGGAATGCATCCATTCTCTGCTGTAATCCTTTGTGTTTATCAAATAAAGCAACATCAGCAAATAAGATATACTGTACTTTAGTCGCATTCAACGGATCGTAGCCCACCTTTGCTACCTCTCTTATTTGTATATCCGAGATGTATAGCACAAATAATGTTGCTGACAAGGGACATCCTTGTTTAAGGCCATTCTCTGTTGGTATTACTTCTGACAACATGCCGTCCAAAGTTAGGCTAATCTTAATCGATGTTTGAGAGTAGAAAGCCTTAAATCGGCTCCAATATGTTACTCGGGCAGTTCAATTTGTGTAGTTTCTCCCATAGCTTAGATCGGTTGACAGAATCGAAAGCTAACTTTAAGTCCACAAAGATAGCAAACGTTGAGATGTTATTCTTTATCGCTTCTTGTTTTAGACGGTTTAACAGAAAGATGTTTCCGTTTGTCCCTATGTTTTTGGTGAAGCCCGTTTGCCTTTTATCAAAAAGATCTTCCATTTCTGCCCACGTGTATAGCTACTTCTCTAGAAATTTAGCAAAGATGTTGCCCATCGGACAAAGGAGTGCTAAAGGTCGATAATTAGCAGGATAGTCTCTAGGTCCTTTTTTTATGAATTGGGATAATTATTGCTGATCTCCAAGTGTTGGGTATTTGCTGTAATTTTCCGATGTTGAACAATTCGTAGCCCATATTTCTGGTTGTTTTTTTCATAGTTGCATTGCTCATACCATCAGGTCCAGGGGCTCTAGATGGATTACATTTTTTGATGTGGTGTGTTATTTCACCTATATTCCATTTCCATTGCCAACTGCGGTTTGCAGTCTTATGCATCGCCTCTGTTGTGTTTTCGGATTTCCTGCATAGCTCAACAAAATGTTTTTTCCAATTTTCATAAAATACGCCGACAATTTGATTCATCATCCGATCTCCATTATTATTTAATAAAGCCCAAAGTTCTCTTGTGTTTATTTGATTCATTATTTTTCATATTGTTTCTGCGTCGCTTTGTAGTTATGGAGAATGTTGATGCAGGGTTTCCGCTTCAGGGTTTCTCACCGTCTTTCAGTATTGTTGATGCCGTTTTCTCCCCTCGCCTTCTCGTGGTTTCCCATGCCTGGCTGCATTCACTGACACGTTGTGATCCTCTGCTTTTGGCAGTCTCGGCAAAATTCATCAGGCCAAAGGGCCACCACAGATTTCTCGCCACCACCTTCACTCTGGTTTGGGCTCCCGCCCTGTAGTTCTCAGGTCCGCTGCAACAATGGCGCCCTGAATAGCTTCTGCATGCTAGTTCGAAACTCAGAGGTTCCTTTATTCTCGTTCTGTGTTGAGACTTGGGGATTCCAACTGAATGTGTCGGCATTCCTCTCTCTCTTTACGTCTATTCCCTCTTTGGTTGCACGTCCATTACCATCCTCATCCCAATTAAGTGGATGTCTTGATTTAAATGGAAACTACCTTTTCTTTCAGGATAAGGAAATACCTTAGGAGTTTCTTCATCCCAGTCTTGATAAGTCCCATTTTCTAGGGTTTTAAAAAACATCTCATGTAGGCAATGGTACATTCAGCCCGAGGGAGGTCCTCAGAGCAATGGGGCTTGCCTCCCTAGTATTACAGGAAGGGCTCCCCCTTCAGGAGAAGGGACGAATTCCCTCGATTCCTGACAATAGCTAGGCCGTTATGACACCCACAGTGTTAGGTAGATTTTGATTTTTGATGTACAATCTCCTCTATATTCTACCCACACGTGGCTGTGGGGTAAGTGTTTGAACTGCTTTTCCACATCCCGCACTGTGTTATAGTGCATTTGTGAACTTTAAAAAGCAACAACTGGGCCTGCTGCTTTCTGCATCCATTGCCACCCACTTTCTGCTGTATATCCTAACCTGCCCGCCTCTTACCGGCCATGATTGGCCCTTGCAGCCTTTTTAGGTCATCCTCCCAGGGCAACTTCTGCCCGAGCAGCCCCTGGCTAAGGACCCCAAGGCAAAGGGCAGCCCCTGAAGAAGCAGCTCCACTTTGTGTTTTCCCGTGTCCACCTGTGAAGCCAGCCGCCGTCAACCAGAAGCGACTGGTAAGGTGTGGTCTGGGTGGGGAGTATAGCAATTACTGTACTCCAGTAAAGCCCTACCATTCTTATTACCTTACATAATAGCACACTGATGTTAGCCAGCCAATAAGTAGTTTCCCCAATCACTGCTGTGCCCCATCTGTAGGTGTTTCCTATTTACAGCTGTCGCCCCGATTTGGGTGTTTTTTCCCCTTCAGCACTGTGTCAATTCGGGAGGGGGGGTCTGCATGCTACTGCTAGGTTTCAAATCTAGGTGCTCCACCTTTAGTGCTCCGTTCCAAATCTAGGCATTTTTCTCCACTACCATTACGTTCCAACTCTAGGTGTGTCCCCTGTAGCACTGTGTTTCAGTTATAAATGTTGTTTCCTTACTACTGCTGTGTGGCGTTTCCCTTCGAGCACTGTGCCCCAGTTCTAGGCGTTTCCATACTACTCCTGTGTTTCAAATCTAGGTTTGCTTCCCTTTGCTGCTTTGTTCCACTTTCAGGTTTCTCTCCCATTGCTGCTTTTTCCAATTCTGGGCGTTTCCCCTCCAGCTCTGTGTTGGTGGGCCGTGTCTCGCATTTGGCCCATTCGTTTTGGTGACCACATGCCTTTATTTTAATTCTTGTTACGCGCCATATGCCCATAGGCCTCAGGGTGCACAGAAAACAAAAACAAGACAAAACATTAAAAGACTGGAGCAAAGGAAGCGTGGAGAGGTCGCAGGATTACTCCATGTTAAAAAGCTGAGTTTTTATAGCCCTTTTGAAAAGAGGGTAATTTTGAACCTGGCGTATTGGTGATGGAAGTACATTCTATAGGAGAGGACCCTGGGAATCAAAAGTGGTACCTCCACATTTAACGATTTTGAACCTGGGGGTAAGGAGTACTGTAGCAGTAGAAGAGCAAAGATTCCTGCCTGTTGTCTTGACTTTGATGCGTTCTGACAGATATAAGGGACTACAAGGACACACTTGTGTGTCATTGTTAGCACCTTGTGTGTTATTCTGTCTTTTACCGGAAGCCAATGTAGCTTCTTTCTGTAGGTGGAGATGTGAGTGCGGCGCAATTGATCAAAATGGTGCACACAGCATTATTCTGAGCCACCTGCAAGGATTGTATGTTGGCAGCGGTGGTGCCAGACAGTAGGCTGTTACAATAATCTAATCTAGAATTTATCAACGCAGTGGACAGAAGTGAACAGTTTTCAGTCCTAAATGGGCGAATATAGTGTATTTGCTTATTAATCAGTCCACAGCTAGATCGAATTTTGGAGACGTGAGACTTCATGGATAGTTCGTCATCTAAAACGACACCGTGTTTTTACTTTCCTTTGGACCATGATGACATTGTCCGCAATAGTGAAGTTGGCATAGTCTGTGGCTAACTTGTTCCGGGTATTCTTAGAGGATACTATCATGAGCTCTGTTTTGTTGTTATTCAGGGCCAAGGAGTTGTTGGACATTCAGTCCTGGATGGCTTTATAGATGGTATTAATAATTTCAGCATCATTTTTATAGTGACCGCTCAGCTGGATGACAATTTGAGTGTCATCCGCGCAGTTTGTATACTGAACACCTAATTCATTTAGAAGATCCAGTAGTGGTCGTATGTACAAATTGAAAAGAAGAGGCGACAGGCATGAGCCCTGTGGAACACCACAGGTTTGAGAGATGGGATCGAGTGATTATTACCCACACAGACCCTTATCATGCGAGGGACCAAAAAGGACGCTATCCATTTGGATGCCAGTTTGGAGCAATTCGCGAGCTCTCTGACCCTTGTCACTAGCAAGCTGTGATCAACAAGATCGAAGGTTGCAGAGAGGTCGAGCAGCATCAACAATGCAGCTTGATTTTTATCTGCTTACTTTTAGGTCACCTGTGTTAAGGAGCAATATCTCGCCCGGAAGGACCGCGGGTCACAGGGATCACACCACCCATGGAGGTACCCAGCGGGGTGGCAATTGATACACACCAGAATGTACGACAGAGGAAGGGATATAGGCCACAGTTAGTCAGAGCAGTAGGGACAGGAAAGGGATCTGCCACTAAGTTATCCTACTAAAAAGTCCCCCTTCTGCATACACCTGCTCAAACTCAACTAAACACAAACATACCTCTACAGCACACCAACCCTCATGCATTTCACACTACCACAGTGGTGGCTGGTGACCTTTTAAATAGGTGGAGCGTTAACAACCAGCCGCATTTCCACTGATCAAAGCCCTTTTCAAGGGAATATGGAGTGTTTGGGCTCAGTAAAAGAGCATTTAAAAAAGAAATGGGGCCGTCATGTATTTTATAGCAACAGACTTGCTGAAGGCAATAGGTTTAAAAATCTTCTCAAACTAGTATGTGTGCATCTCCTCGCTGTCTGTCCATATTGCCAATGCTCTGTCCATGTCATGCTAGCTTGTCTTGTGCTCAAGTCCCTCCCATTCTGTCTCTGTTCGTCATCCTAGTGAATGCCATCACATTTTCACTTGGACAAGCAGCTATCAACATGACTTCTGGATAATAGCTGAGGGGCATTGGTGGATGAATGAGGTGCATTTGCATATCAGTGCATACGGCTTAAGACAGTTTGGCAGTGTGCTTTATTTCCGACCTCTATGCACAAACTGAATATGCAGTGAAATGACCATGACTTGCATGCAGTTCCACAAATGCAACCCAGTCCCCAGTTATGCCATGTACCTCACGCACCTTTTGTCACTCCCCACTCCCGATCTTAAATAGCCATAATGTCCCAGGAAACAGGACCAAAAAGCAGTACTGCCAATGCACCCGTGTCCTAAACCACATCTAACCTGATGCTTTAATAATGACTCCCAAACAAGGGTCTGCCACTGTAATAACCATGACTTTTCACCTCTAGCTATTCCTATTCTGATGCACACGAGGCTCTGAAAATTCAAGTCAATAGTACATGTTAAAATCCCAGCTATTCCAGCAATAGGAGGTGCATAGAGCTCCTACAATGTACTCAAACACAAACACAGCACACCTCTTTCCGGCTCACACAATGCTATAGCAACTGCTCTAGCAATGCCCATCAACCCTGACAAGCAACACACTTATTTCAATACTGGGACCCATATTTTATTTGGCCATTACATTCATTGACAGAGTTGCATTTACATTTAATAGCTATGTAGGCTTCAGCTTCACCTCTCAGAACCTGAGCAACAATGAAATGGGCCTTTGAATTAAGCTGGCTGAGCATTGATTGAACTAATTCCCTTCAACCTTAGACACCCCAAGCTCTTTTGCTGGACTTTAGGACTTTTTCTAACCCTGGAGAGAGAGCATTCATTCTCACAATCTCATGTGTTCTGATCAGATGATTTGAACCCTGGGTTTCCATTGTTTTTGGAGTCTGACAAACTCCATAGGCATCTACTTTTTGTATAGTGCCACACAGCACCTTCAGTGCAGCGTCACAGAAATCCTTTAGATTTCTCTTAAGGTTTAAATACCTTTTCTTGGGTGAACTACAGTTCCCAAGAATAGTAAAGTGAAATTGACTTTACTTACCTTTTCTCTTTGTAGGTCCAGCACACACCATTGTATGTGGAGTGCTGGGGGGTTACTTAGTAGCCTCTTTCCCTACTTACTCATGTAACATTTTTTATATGTTACCCTCACTACTTTAAATGGCTGGTGGCAGTGGTTTAATTTTCCTACCATTGTGCTTTTTTACCGCAGGCTGAATCCTCCGCTGCCGTACAGCACACATGGGTGACCATTTCTGTGAAAATGGCCAGTCTTTTTTCACCATTTTCTGTTTGTGAGGTCTTTCTTTGGTTTTACTCTTGTGCGTTGAGCCAGGTTTGAGCCCTTTGTTCGTTTTGCCTTTGGCGGGCTTCAGCCCTAAAGCGGTCTCTGGCTCCAGTATGTCTGGAAAGGCAGGATGTGAGGGAGGTTCTGAAATTCCCCTGTCCTTTTTTGTCTCTAGGCATGCCTGAATACAACTAGTCCTGATTGGCTGCCTGTCCCTTCAGGCTAGCCACCCTGCTGTTTGATTGACAGCCTATGCTGTGCATGAATGGGAGAAACCTGCTTAAAAGGCGAGGGTTTGGGACTAGAGGCAGACTCGACCAATGGGAAAAACAAGACAAAGAAACCATGAACGAAGCTTGCTGCATCTTCCTGGACCCTCAAATTGCCCAGTGAAGCCCTGCTGCTGTGCTGAAACTCCCTTTTCTAATAGACAAGAGAAGCTCTGGAAGGGACAACTTTTTCCCTTGGGTTAGTGGGACCAACTAATCCTGAGACGAACTCCATTGGACCATCTTCTCTGATTGGCTGTATTTCTTTGCTGCTGCAAAAACCGAGTGCCAGCGGTCGAGAAATCCATAGTCGAGCGCAATGTCTGAAATCCGTCCAGAAGCTCCAGGAGTCTAAGGACCCTCCCGAAGCAGCACAACCAGAGCTCAAGTCCCCTCACGAAAGTACAGGACCCAAGGAGCAAAGGAAGCCCAACCGGTATCCGAGATCTGCGGTGGTGCAATTTACCGATCGCTGAAACCGCAAAGTGCTGCTGATCTGAAAAGAGCACGTAGCTGCAGACGACCTCCAAACTGCTGCTGCAGGAGTCCTCTAGACGTCCTTCCTCTTTTCCCATGACTGTGGCTCAATAACAAGGGTCTTCACCGCTGCACCAGGACAAATTCCAACTGTACCACTCTTCTTCAAACCAGAAGTACAGTTTTAGACTTGGGCTACTTACCTCAGTATCTTTTTCAGCTTTGCATTTCTCAGTTGAGGCTTGCAGTGGTTACCTGTAGAGTTGATCTCAACTCTGCTTTTGCACAGGCCTAACAGCTTGTGACCCTACAAGGGATTTCTACAAACTCTCTAACTTTGTGCATTACTTTTATTATCCAAGAAGTGACTCGTCTCCATAGACTGTGTTCCAATTGACTTTAGCTTTCCTGGCTCCCTGCAGACTCCTCTAGCCCATTGACTGATATTTCTGTCCCTCATATGTTAATGTCAAAGGATATTTGTACCGCGCACTATCGCCATCGGAGTGGTCCCCTGGGGCTCAGAAAAAGGGAAGGGGGGGGGGGGGGGGGAGCAAGTGGTTATAAGCTGTAAAAGTACAAAAGAGCAGTGATCTGCTGTTGGCAGCCTCAGCCCGGTGGGTCCGTTGGCTGGGATTGGGGTGTTCTACGGTCAGTAGTCGTCGTGTGCGGGTCTATTTATGGTTTGTTTTGTTGTTGCAGTGTAGTGAAGTTCATGTGGATTGTTGTGTTGTAGGCTTGTGGTTGAGTTAGAGTTTGAGGTGTATGCAGAGGGGTGAGATTGTTAAGTCGATCGGTTAATTGGCATTGCTGTCCTTGCAATTATGCCTAGGTGTGATGCTTGCTATCATTCACTATTCCATCTGAGTGTGGCACTTGCTAATCTTCAATATCCTATCTAGATGTGAGGCAGGCTAGTGATCACAATTCCATCTAAGTGTGGCACTTGGTAACATTCAATTTTATTTAATTGTGGCGCATGCTAACATTCAAATTTCTATCTAGATGCGACGCAGGTTAAGGAACAATTTACTTATCTGTAACGGTTGTTCTCCAGCATGGGTCTGGCATGGATTCACATGCTCATGAATATTCCCCGTCATCAAGCTGGGAATCCTTGGTAAAGAAATAATCAGTTTCATTTCTGAACTGTCTTTCTCCTAACAAGCAATCACTGGTCTCTGGGTCATACTGCCCCCAGCCAATGACTGCCCTCTATCCAAGCCCCTCCTCTGGCAGCTATCTTCAGATTTGGTAGCACATAAAGTGGCAGTAGGATCAAGAGAAGAGACGCAGAGGGGTAGGCGAGAGGGTTCGCATGTGAATCCATGCCAGACCCATGCTGGAGAACAACAGTTAGAGGTAAGTAACTTGTTCCTTCTCCAGCATGGGGTCTGGCATGGATTCACATGCTCAATAATAAAGAATACATAGCAGTACACACATGCACAACCACGGGAGGGGGCAAGGCTCAACATTAAGCATCTCTTACCTCCTCACATTCAAACGAACAGGTTGCGCAGCACTGTTTGGCCGACTCTGGACTCCTCCATGGAATCCAGTTTGACGCAGTAGAATCTCGTGAAGGTGTGCGTCGACTTCCACGTAGCAGCCCTGCAGATGTCCAGCAGGGCCACACCAGACTGGAACGACGTAGTTGCAGCGATCGCTCTGGTTCTGGTTGAATGGGCTCTTGGACGGCCAGGCCACGGTCAGTTTGCCAACCAGTGACAATGGGTGATGCAGCCTGAGAGCCTCCTGGAAATGTAAGCCTTGGAGAGGGCCTTCCCTTGGTTCTCAGGACCAAAATTCACAAACAGCTGTAATGTCCTCCGAAAACTCTTTGTGTGGTCCACGCAGAACTTCAGCGCTCTAGCCACATCTAGCGAGTGCAAAGTCCTCTCAGCCAGCGGGAAGAAAACGGGTAACACCAAGGGCTTGTTTAGATGAAAGTCTGACATCACCTTGGGCATGAAGGAGGGGTGCGTCCGCCATAGGTCCTGTGCCTCTCTGGAGAATGCTGGGGATCTGGTGCCCCCTGCTTCCAGATGTAGAACATTGTGGTGGTGTTGTCCATGAAGATCCATACCACCTTGCCTTTGAGGGACAGAAGGAAAGACTTGAGGGCCCAAAACACTGCCTGTAGCTCCAGAATGTTTATATGCAACAACTTCTCCTCCGGCAGCCACAGGCCTCTTGTGTGGAGACCTCCGATGTGTGCGCCCCATCCTTCCAGGGAGGCGTCTGTCGTGACCATCTCCTGATGAAGTGGGGTCTGGACGTCCGGGCCCGCCGACAGATGCGCGCGTACACCCCACCACCGTATCGCTCAACGAAACGTCTCATCAAGAGAGATATTGTCCTCGAAGCTTCCAGATACCTGGATCAAACGGGCATCGAAGTACTCTTGCAGTGGCCGCATCCGCAGCCGGCACAGTCGAACGAGGCATATGCATGACAAAATCATGCAGAGAAGGGATTTGATGGACCTCACCCTTGCGATCTTCAGGATCAACAGCCGCTGCACCTTGCCCAGGATGGGCGCCATCTTCTCCTCCGCAGGCACGACACTGTGTTGAGACCCCAGAAACAGTGCGTCTTGCGATGATACCAAGCAAGACTTTGCATAGTTCACCGAGAACCTCAGCTCCGTCAGCAGCTGGAGGGTATCCGCCGTGAGCGATGGCGATCTCCCTCGATTTCGCTCGGAAGAGCCAGTCGTCCAGGTAGGGGTAAACGTGGATCCCTCGTAGACGCAGCTGCGCCGCCAGGCACTTGGTGAAAACCCTTGGCGCCGACTATAATCCGAAGGGGAGGGCCTTGAACTGATAGTGCTGCCCTTGAACCACGAAGCACAGGAACTTGCACTGTCCCTTGTGGATGGGGTTGTGAAAGTAAGCATCCTCCAAGTCCAGCAACAACAGGAAATCCCCTTCTTCCAGCTGTCCTATCACGTGCTGAAGGGTGACCATCCGAAACCTCTGGGATCTGATGTACTTGGTCAAGCGGCGGAGGCCCAGGATGGGACGCCAACCGCCAGTCTTCTTCTTGACTAGAAAGTACCAAAAGTACACTCCGGAGCCCCAGAGCCTCTTTGGGACAAGCTCTATCACGCCCTTCAGAATGACCCGCACCTCCAGCCGAAGCTGAGGGATGTGGTTTTCCTGACTGGCCACGGGTGGTATACGAGGACACTTTCGTTGGAATTCCAGAGTATGTACATGGGCCAACGTCCAGCACACAACGGTTGGTGGAGATGGTCTTTCACACGCTGCCAAAGTTCACCAGCCGGCCAACCACCGAGGTGGCGTGGGTGGGGGCCCGACGTCCCAGCCGGTTCAGTCCTGCTTCGCCGTGGAGGAGCCACCTTGGGGACCTTGACGACAACCTCCTCCGGGCTTGCTGCGGCCCATGTAGGCCTCCTGGGCCAAAGAGCCCAGGAGGAACCCTGGGACTTTCCTCCGGAGGTCCGAAAGGACGGCCGTCGCTGCTGAAGCGTGCACAAAGCGCGCGCCGTCTCGGTATCCGCCTTGATGGCCCGAAAAGACTCGTCCAGTTTTGCCAAACAAGTTATGCCCATTGAAGGCCATGACCAACACCCTCGATGGCCTCCAACCAACCCCGCTGACGAAGGTAAATGCTGTTGCCAATCTGGCGGAACCCCGTGTCGGCGATGTCCGTGGCCACCGTGATGGCATGATCCGATGCCACCTTGCCTTTCTGCAGGATTCTCTAGCGCTTCCACTCTTGTCGTCGGGAAGGAAGTCCAGGAGGGGCGCGAACTTGAACCAGAGCTCCCTGTCGTAACAAGCCACAATGGCTAGGGCCGCCTGGATGGTTGTCCCTGCCGACAAGATGACTCGTCCCATGGCGTCCAGCTTCTTTCCCTCGCTGTCCGGGGTGAGGGGGCGGAGGACGCAGACGAACCCGCAGACTTCTTCCTAGCCACCGCCGAGACCATCGAATCCAGGGCAGTCCAATCTCAAGCACTTGGGTGCAGAGTCCGGCACCCTGTACTTTTTATCGTACCGGTCCCTCTTCGCCGGGGCCGAGGATGGGTTCTTCATGAGGGACAGTCCCTCGTCCCAAATGTCGTCCAACAGCGAGAGACAGCACTGTCTTCCTCTTAGCCTCCCGGTGCTGGTACAGGAAGCCTTCCTTTTCCTCGGGAGCCAGTTGGAACAACTCCGAGGCCCTCAAGATCATGGCATGAAACAAGCCAATCTCATCAGGCGGCGAGGCTCTGGGCGACGGGGACGGGAGATCCACTCCGCCGTCATCGTCCGTGTCCCGTCATCGCTGTATCCGGTTCTGTCTCGTCCCTCGGCGGAGGGGAGAGGCGCGATGGATGGTAAGGAGGTGGAGGATGAACTCTCCTCTTCTTGTGCGGGGGTTCTGACGACCCAGGGGCCGCGTGGTCTCCCACCGGCGACAGGGGCATCCTTGTTCGAATCTCTTGAGCACAGGGTGTGCAAAGCCTGAAGGATGTCCACCGAAATGTCACCAGAGGCAGCGGTGGCTGCAGAGGAAGGGACAGCGGCAGTGGCATAGTGTCCTCTGGATCCTGAAAGCCCTGCTCCTCCTCGTCGATTTCTTCGCCACTCTCCACATCTGCCTCGTCGGGGTCCCTCCCGCAAGACCTGGCCTCGACGAAATTTTCATCCGAAACTGTTAAGAACAGCAAGCGCCTCCTCCTCTGAGATGTCCATGCCCTGCAGGACTACCATGATCCCCCCCCCCCCTCGATCATGGGAGAAGGATCGGCATTGTCTTCACCGGTGTCTTCTCTACGGGCAGAAAAGCTGATTCCCTCCTGGCCGGTAGGGAAACTCTCACTCTCGAGGCCATCTCCTGGGAATCCAAATTAACGGCCTTCGCAAGGGATGACACCACTCCTTCAACTGAGGTTTTCGCCGGGTGAACCTGGGCCTTCACGACATTGGTCGCGCTTGGGGCCTTCACCATGGGGGGAGGGTCAGCACCACGCTCCCCTTTGGCCTTCTCCGTCAGAGCCAACAGGGACTTAGAAGTTTACCTGGGTGAACGGACTTCCTCTTTTTGGCCGAGCCGGACCGTTGGCTCGAGGTTGAAGGTGCAGGAGATGCTGCGCCCGCCCTGGCCGCCGATGATCCTGCCCCAATGGTGCTCACGGAGCCCGCGGACTCACGGTGCTTTGCCTTCTGTGCCTTCTGTTGGGCCCTCGTCGCCGGAGCGCCCTCAAAAGGTCTTAGAAGACCGCTCGGATTTCTTCTTGCGGCTGGGTGAAGGCGTCGGGTGACCAGGACTCACTCGACTAGAGCCACTTGGTAAACCACTTGCAACGGTCCTTCATGGTGTGTGGAACCATATCCTTGCAGAACGCACAGGCCTCCTCCACGTGCGTCTGGTCGGTATGGAGGCAGTAGAGGCACAGGGAGTGACCATCGTCCAGGAAAATGTTCCGTGGGCCGCATCCAGGGCAAATCCTGAACAGAGGCGTCAAGTCTCCTCCATCTTTAGCCATGTCTATGCGGCGTAGGCCTCCAAGAATCTTCTGGAATCCTCCAAGAATGGAACTCGATGAAAAAAAAATTAATCACCCTTGAGGGGCTTAGAAAGTTCAGAAAAACGGGTCTCCGTTAGTCGGATGATGGATCGATGGAGCTCGAGGCTCGATTGACCGAAAAAAAAAAAAATAGAGCAAACTCTTAGAAAAATCACGAACGCAGCAAAAGCTCGAGAGCTATAGCAAGAGGACTCCCAACACATGAACGTGCTGTAAAAATCTGAAGAGGGCTGCCAGAGGAGGGGCTTAGGTAGATGGCAGTCATTGGCTGGAGGGCAGTATGACCCAGTGATTGGTTGTTAGGAGAAAGACAGTTCAGCAATGAAACTGATTATTTCTTTACCGAGGATTCCCAGCTTGGCAACGGGGAATATTCATGAGCATGTGAATCCATGCCAGACCCCATGCTGGAGAAAGTTAAGAATTCCATCTAAGGGTTGCACACGCTAACATTCACAATCCTATCTAGATCTGACGCAGGCTAAAGTTAAGCATCCCATCGAAGTCCATCTAATTTTGATGTATGCTAACACTCACAATCCTATCTACATGCGACAAAGGCCAATCTTCACAGTTCTCTCTAGGTGTGGCACTAGTTAACATTAGGAAGTAAGTTAGTGTGTAATGCAATGCAACCTTTACAGTCCAGCCATGAATAGATTTAGGCTGGTGGTCACAAATCTCTCTAAGTATGCATGGTGTAGGTCTATGGCAGTCTACGTTATGTAAAGGTAATGTAGAGTGGCGGGGGCTTTCTGGAGTGGAGCAATTGCTCTACACCCCACCCATGCCACATTTAGTTTTTGTTGGTGACAATTGACTGCTGGCTTCATTGGCTTCCCCTGCAGACACGTCTTGGAGCCGCCAATGTATGAGCCGCCTTTTGCATTGGGGCCCTTAGCCGCAGGGGCTGCCCTGGGAGGGTCATTTATGATCAGGTGGACGTACCAATCAGGGAAGATGAGCAGGTTGGAGGGCGGGAGGGGGAAAAGGCCAGACACAAAGGACTACACCCTATGGACTGCACCGCCTGGATGCAGCCCAGCACAGAAAAACAGGCTCAGAAGCCACAAAAACACTAGCCAAACAGACCAGATTAGCACACTGTGCTCACCCAAATAATAATTTTAAAAAACAGGTGGTAACTTGTTTTAGACTTATTGCTGGGAAAGGCTTGTCTAGATCTCATTGGAAGAATTACTTGTCCTCGCCTCTGAGAACCCGTTTCACCCTTTTCCTTCCTTAACCTTTCCTTTCTGCAACCTCAGCGTTTGCAATGTATAACTAGGGATATATAAATGACTTTACTGTCCTTGTGAATGAAGTCATCTCCGGGGGTAGGAAGTGTGTAAAAAGCATATCCAAAGAGTAACTTATCCAGATTCTGGAAAAGTATTTTAAAGTATATTTGATTGTTACATATATTGCCCTTTTTAAAGAATGCTTATTTAAAACTGATGTTAAATAAATAAATATTTATAACGGAAACCTTGAGTGTAAGTGCTACTTGGTGAATTTTATTTGCGAATTTCATTGCTAAAGCTCAGTCGCAATACCAACTTGTGTAGTGCAGGCCTATACCAAAAAGTGGGTTACCCAATACCAAGCAGATAAGTGCTATATAGTCTCACACAGTGTTACTACATTCATTCTTACCTAACACAGGTCAGGAAGATTTATCATAGATATGAAAATCTTACCTAACAAATACCAAGGAGCCATTGATAACAGGTGTTGAAGTTACGCTAGGGCGGAGTAAGCCCTAGAAAGCGGAAAGAGATTAAGGATCCTAGGTCTTCTTCCTCCCCGTTAGGGGGAATTTCCATTTCTGTGCCAATTTCCCTTAACCTTAAAGACACCTCTCATGGTACAGAGTGTAGAGACCACTAAAGAGGACCCAGTAACGGGCCAAACCGAGGAGAATGCAAAGATTATGTGGATAAACCACACAAAACATAGAATCCATCTTTATAGGAGACTCTTATGCCCTATTTGCAGGAAAAAGGCCTCAAGAACTACATTACCCAGACTTCTCTGGGCCCAGAGCTACAGGGACAAGCCCAAAAGGGGCGGGACTTGCGCGCACGTGTGCACGAGACCAACCAAAGTACGGGGCTTGTGCTTAAGCTGCCGACCTGAAGAGCTCCGTGTGCAGGGATCAGCACGAGGGGCCACGCCCCAACCAACCCCAATCCAGGCCCCTCGCCTTGAGAAGCTAAGTACCGCAAGCGTTAGACAGACGCCAGCTGCAAGGGGGAGGCCGCGACGCCACTTCGTGGGGCTAGCACGACCAGTGAAGATTGCCTGAGGCATGCACACGGGGGGGGGGGGCTCCGCCCACGATCCACTGTCCCCCTGCTACAGGACAGCTAAGTCTTTGCACTGGGCATCGGAGCGAAACCCTGAGCGAACGCGCGCATAACGCTGCGCCAGTTCACGAGCGCAGAGCAGTGCATAAGATTTGCATGACAATTAGCCATGAGGAGGAACCGCGTAGAACAGTGCGGTTAGGCCGCCACACGCCACGTGCGGCAGATCACACACCAGTACAGTGCGAGGCCACATGCGGCTTATTCCGCATGTGCCGATCATTAAGGGCGTTAACCCGTGTACTAACTCATAGTGCTCCGCACTGCTAGCACATGCAACAGGGTGAAGAATTAACCAATTGCATGCTGGCAAAGTATTGTTTAAGGTGTGTGCAGGAACACACCATTTAGTAGTTCTTGCTCTCTTGCAGCGGTAATACGCTCCAGACAGATACCGGACCCGAGAGTACGCAGGCAGGAGGCCAGTGCTCAACCCAGAGATAAGTCTCTTTAAACTCACTATTGTGCATAGTGTAAAGCGTAATGTATGATTATTGTGTTCTCCTTTGTCCCCTTCCCTATCCACCACCCCTCTCCTAACCCTCTCACCGGTTACCCTACTGCTGAACCTATCCAACCAACGTGTTCCTAACCCTCTTTCCACGCTGGAGTCTCAGCGGCTTGTGTAAGCTAAAACTTGCAGGCGTTCAGACTGCGGAGGGGATGGTTGGTTCGTGCCACTCCGGAGCCTGAGGACTGGAGCCCTGACAACACCCAGGTCTTTTAAAATTTTACTCCAGAGTGGGACATTTTTTTCACTCACTGGTAAATGTAATAGGCCGCGGTAAAAAACGCACAATGGTAGTAAAAAGTAAAACCACTGCCACCAGCCATTAATTGTAGAAAGGGTAACATAAAAACCATTACATGAGAAACTAGACAAAGGGGATACTACGTAACCCCTAATGCACCCTATAGTAAGATGGTGTGTGCTGGGTCTAGAAAGGTACAAAATGTAAGTAAAGTCAATTTCACTTCACTGCTCTTAGAAACAGTAGTTTCACCAAGAGAAGGTATTTACACCTTTGGGAAATCTAAGAGACTTCCAAGATGATGCCTATGGAGTTTGCCAGACTCCAAAGTTAAAAAAGAAACAGAATATAAATAACAGAAAAATACATGAGTGGGAAAAAGGTCTCACTCTCTCCAGGTTAGAAATTAAATTGTCCTAAAGTCCAGAAAAAGAGCTCTGGGTATCTAAGGTCGAGAGGAATTAGTACATTTCTGAGAATTATCCCCAACAGTGATTGACAGCGTAGAGCTGTGAATGAATGGGAACTTGTATAAATGAATTTGTTACTTACCCATGGTAACGTTCTTTCGACTGAATGTTCCTCCCACGTATTCCTCATTTTATGATAATTCCATATCCAGCTGCTTTGGAAATGTTTTCCCAGCAGAGGGTGCCGAGCGTCGATTCCGGTCGACTCGATGTCCCTCGGAGGCCCCGTCTCGATGTCGATGGTATAAAGGGCGCCCAGTGACCATTGGCTTCAGTTCCATTTTTAACGTGCATAGGATATCCTACACCTGACAGTTACTGCTCCTGAAAGAGCGAAGGTGGTAATCACATGGAAAATTCTACTGCAGTCCAGTGTGGTGGGGGGAGAGGGGGTGGGGGATGGAGCTACGATGAGGAATATGTGAAAGGAACATCCAATAGAAAAAACATTACCATGGGTAAGTAACTCGTTCTTCGAATGGATTGTGTCCTCCCACGTATTCCTCATTGTATGATGAACTCCCAAAGCAGTGTATGTATTCCAGGAGGAGGGAGTCAGAATATTCAAACTCATGATAATTTAGGAGTTCCTTTATAGGTTTGTGTGCACAGAATGTAGCACTGCCATTCCAAATAAATCTTCCCGGCTTGAGGAAGAGTCTAGATTATAGCGTTTAGTAAAAGTGTGTACGGAAGACCATTTGGAAGTCACACAAATATCCTGAATTGGGACACCCCTCTAATGCAGAGGTGGTAGCCATGCTCCTTGTCGAATGAGCTCTAAGACCCTCATCGCTAATCTGTTGCATTCGGATATTCCTAAAATGATCCATCTTGATCAAACTTGTTTTGAAATTGCCATACCCAACAGCGCGCGAGAGAGAGAGAGAGAGAGACAGCGCGAGAGAGAGAGAGAGCGCGAGAGAGAGAGAGAGAGAGAGAGAGACAGCGCGCGAGAGAGAGAGAGAGAGACAGCGCGCGAGAGAGAGAGAGAGAGACAGCGCGCGAGAGAGAGAGAGACAGCGCGCGAGAGAGAGAGAGACAGCGCGCGCGAGAGAGAGAGACAGCGCGCGCGAGAGAGAGAGACAGCGCGCGCGAGAGAGAGAGACAGCGCGCGAGAGAGAGAGAGACAGCGCGCGAGAGAGAGAGACAGCGCGCGAGAGAGAGAGAGACAGCGCGCGAGAGAGAGACAGCGCGCGAGAGAGAGAGACAGCGCGCGAGAGAGACAGCGCGCGAGAGAGAGAGACAGCGCGCGAGAGAGACAGCGCGCGAGAGAGAGAGACAGCGCGCGAGAGAGAGAGACAGCGCGCGAGAGAGAGAGACAGCGCGCGAGAGAGAGAGACAGCGCGCGAGAGAGAGAGACAGCGCGCGAGAGAGAGAGACAGCGCGCGAGAGAGAGAGAGCGCGAGCCAGAGCCACCGACACAGAGCCAGCGCGAGCCAGAGCCACCGACACAGAGCCAGCGCGAGCCAGAGCCACCGACACAGAGACAGCGCGAGCCAGAGCCACCGACACAGAGACAGCGCGAGCCAGAGCCACCGACACAGAGACAGCGCGAGCCAGAGCCACCGACACAGAGACAGCGCGAGCCAGAGCCACCGACACAGAGACAGCGCGAGCCAGAGCCACCGACACAGAGACAGCGCGAGCCAGAGCGACAGACAGAGCGAGCCAGAGCGACAGACAGAGCGAGCCAGAGCGACAGACAGAGCGAGCCAGAGCGACAGACAGAGCGAGCCAGAGCGACAGACAGAGCGAGCCAGAGTAGGACTAACTCTTGAAAGCGGCTGTCAAGGCACTACACTTCTGTAGCGTTTGGAGAAGGGTGTTTAAGTGTTACTGTTAAAAGAAACGCCTATTAATAATTTATCACAAACTAACACTATCTTAAGTTGTAAAATTCAGCATTTCTTTTTTGCGAGATTGTGCATTCCCGTCTGCCAGCTATGTAGACCTACGACAAAAAACTGGGACCACCGCAGTTTCCAATGGGAACATGATCTTCAGAAAGAGGGACAGAGCACCAAATACTGGGACAGTCACGGAAAAACCGGGACGTCTGGTCACCCTAGCCCCACTTAGATGAAGGGTTGAATCAGGATTCCAGGCTAGCAGAGCAGTGAACGGTACTTAATACCCTATTATCGCACCCGTGGCCCCACCTTTTGTATATGTGGGAATTTTGAGCTATGTCGTCCAGTTCTATTTTCTTTTTGTAGATGATGCCTGAATTTTAACGCAGAACTGGGGAAGGCCTCGCCCTCCCCTGTGGAGCCTGAGACAACACAATAACAGAGCCATCAACACCCCCACACACTGCTGTGGGAGGGCTGTTAGCTGGCACTTCACACCACCTCACCTTGGACTCGCCCAGGCAGGTGCTCCTGGGGTGGGGCGTGCTAGGATAGCTGGCTCCGGCCAATGAGGCCCCATAATGGGGAGGGCGTAGGGGCTGTGGGCAGAGAGGGGAAGGGGAGCCCGGCTGGTAAAGCAAGCACTCATTTACTGGCCCCCAGGCCCCAAGCTGCTGCCACACAGGGGAAAGAGCGAGCTACCACAGCTATGCAAATGCCCCAACATTCATTTAACCTGGACACATTGGATTGTATTTCAATAGATATTTACATCCCAAAAAAGCAGATGGAGCATTTAAAGGCGGTATTTAATTCTGCGGCCAACTTGTGCTGGGACCCAATTTCGGGATTTCGAAATCGGATCCCAGCAAAAAGAGGGCCGTAGCCACCCAACCATGCAAACCCCAGACGGGGTTTCTAAAATGAAGCGCGAGTTCCCCGAACTGTCCCGGGAAAACCGGGACGTCTGGTCACCCTATGTATTCAGCAACACTGGGCAAAATGGCTAGCCACAGAGTGAATCAACTCATCATACTGCCAAGTCAGGGGCCCGCTTTGACCACAAAAACTGGCCCACACTAGCATGTAGTGTTTTTAGTTCGGCCATGGGCCTATTGCCCTATATGCAAGTCAGGGCCTGCCTGCTGAGAACGACAAATAGTGGTGAATGGAGTTTAGCTGCCAAATTTATCACGAGGCAGGCAGCCAGAGCCAGCGGGAAGTTTTGCACTAACTAGCCATAACTTTAATGCAAGCACTGCAAGGTGCACATTAAAAGCCCTAGAACGAAAATTGAGGCTTTTCTTGCTGTGCTTTGCGGACTGGAAACATGGGGGCAGTTGCTGGGCCACCAGATGCTTGAGGCCTCTTGTTTGTAAGGGTCGAAAGGCCCCAACGCTGTCCCCGATTGTGGGGCTGGGTGGAGCAAGTGGCTGCGCTGGTAATATTTCTCACGTCTGTTCGGGTAGAAGAAATATTTCCATTCCATAGCGGGTGCTGAGGGGCTGGGTCGATTCTCTAGCCCCCTGGTAATGAGCCTGTGCATTGCTGTGGGTAATCAGTTGCTTTTTGCCTATTTTGCAGGAATTGAAATTTGTCTGTAGAGGGCGATTAGGCAGAGTGGACCTTCCCAATGTGACTTTCATAACACAGGCCAGAGATGTAAGGAACCTAGCCCAACTTTTATTCTAAAAAAAATCTTTTGTTTGTGCCATAGTTAGCACTTTAATCACAAGAATGGAAGACTATTAAAAGGCCTTCTGCAAGCAGGATGCGTTATTGCTGCAGGCTGTTAGCAAGTGGTTGCGCTGGGAATACATTTTCTACTACCTGTTTGGGTGGGAGAAATAGCAATTCCAGCCACTTCCTTGCACTCAGCCCCGCACTAAAACCACAGCCAGTGATGGCTGAAACCTTCGACATATTCTTTTAATCACAATGGAAAGAATGTTTAGAATGCTTTCTGCCACCAGGGTGTATTAAAATTGCAGGGCTGTTTTATCCCCATTTGGTGGCAAAGTATTATGCTCCAAGCCCTTTTCTAGCACTCAGCTCTGTACTGATAAAGCCTGCTGAAAGCTAAATAATGTATTCTTTCCTGTTAGCTGACTGCATAGATAACAAAGGCCTGGCGATTACAGCTGTAAACTTGTCAGCAGCAACTACGACTTGCAATATTTGATTTGTGATCAGGGATGTTAGCACTTGCATTACATTAGTGCTTAGAAGCAAGATGAAACAGGAGACCCGAGAGTTCATGCTGATTTAACGTTAAAGCTAACTCAGAATGTGTAAAGAAGCTAGATGCCTTAAACACCACATTTGCACAGACAGTGACGCAAAGCTATTTTTTTAAAGCGGAGTTCATCCACGAGGTCACACATGCTTTAGCATTCTGAGATTTGTAGTCTTCTGTTCAGGGTGGTGCAAATACTCTAAGGAGGGTGCTTTGGGTGTACTTTGCAAATAAACAAGACCATTGAGGTTCCTGAAACCAAAAAAACAAATGTCTACTAATTAGAGCTTGCAAGTTTGTGGCAGGTAGGTTGCTTAAAGGAATCTGGCAAATTCTGGCTTCACTGCTTAACCAAAGTATGTGATCCTGGGCAAATAATTTGACCCAGCCCAACCACACCAGTGCTGGCAAGAATATAAATGTGCATTTTATCTTTAGGCAGTGTCGGTGACCTCAGCCCTACAGATAAGGGGTGTATCAGTCACTTTTACACAAATACTCACAAAAAAAAAACACCGACCTTGTGCCCCCGCTTTCACCCACGCAGCTCCATGGATATGTCTGGACCAGTAATGCAAGTGGTACCACAGGAAGAAACTACTGTTATAACTGCCTGATCAGAAGTAAAGCTGGAGATTTTATTGTGCATGAATAACTAGGTGCAAAGAAATATTATTACAAAGACAGTTTTGTTTCCAGTTAAAACTGCACTGTGCTGCAACACTGACTGCATGACCCAGCCACACAGATCCTTGAACTGAAAAATGTTTTTAGAGCTTTATCATTTGTTTGTCCATTCATGCAGCAAACCTTTTACATTTTACAGACATTGCACTAATGTTATACTTCAGGAGGTACATAGAAATCATTTCTGCATTCTTGCTAATGTTATGTCTTGGGGTACAACTTATTCTGGTGACATTAAATGTTAGTACTAAATTGCTAATCAAAAAGGTTTTAATTAGCAAATTCTGCTAATCAATTTTTGAAAACTAATTTATTCCTTGTGTTAAGTCTGGATTGCACATCTGGAGCATAACCAGACTTTAACCAGGCAAATATGCCCATTACTGTACTAGCTGCCATTGACCTGCTGATAATGTCAGCAGTGTCGAGGCCTGTCTGGAGGGATTCGCACATTGCGTCCTTCCCTTCCTTGACTATATTTAAAAATCTGTCTCTTTCGTCCCCTTCAGGGATATTGCTCAGCCGCCATTGCTATACATTCCCAAATAGTGCAAGTGAACCTGGCCAACGGGCACGTAGCATTCACTGACTAAGCCCATATTCCCTGCAGAGAAAACTTTCTTGGCCAAAGCATTGTAATGCTTGTCATATCCGTCTGGGGGAATAGTCAGGTATGCTTTTTGTTTTGAGGTGGAAGTGGCAGCTTGTACCACCAAACTCTCAGGAGTGGGATGCTTCGTCAGATAACAGGGGTCACTACGGGACGCCATGTATTTGGATGTGAGCTTTTTATTTACTGCCAGAATTAATTTTGGCGTCTCACAATTTGTATTTACTCACCTTCACAGTGCCACATTGTTAGGCAGAATCCTGTGCAGTGCCCTTAGGGACCACTACACACAATTAAGACTACAGGTGGTGATACGAGTTACCTTTGGTACAAGCCCGTATGTCAGAGTGGTAGCAGTGGCGGAGCAGCCAGTTTTATCTCAAGAGTATATGAGCAGTAGCAGAGATTACACAAAGGGACCACAAATACTGTGACTCAAGCAAACACTGACTCAAGGTTTCAGGTAGAAAAATATAAGTACATTTATTTTTAAACCATTCGTTATAAACACAACACTTCTATTAAACATCAATAAAAACCACACGTTAAATATGACAATGCATTACTCACCGTAAAAGCATTTCTGATGGTTGTATCTGCTTAGATTCACACGCTGTGCATAGGTCCGACATCCAGAGGTCACTGCGGAGTATTGCATTTTGTTTTTCGTAGTCAAAAAGGGGACGTCGACAAGGCGTGTCTGTAACACTATCCCTATAGTGACGTGCGTTGTGCCCACAATCCCTCACGCGTTGAGGTCCCTGCGTTTGTATTTTTTCTGCCCTGAGGGAGCCTTCTATACGTGAGTGAGTACAGAAAAGAGAGAGAGATGTAGAAAGATGTCTATGTTCCTTCCATCCGAGCGGGGAGGAAGGGTGGGCGCATGTGAATCTAAGCAGATACAGCCATCAGAAATGCTTTCACGGTAAGTAATGCATTGTCTTCTGATGTTTGTTAATCTGCTTAGAATCACATGCTGTGCATAGACTAGCGAGCAGTACCCGGAGTTGGTGGTGGGTTATGAGAAGGAACAGTAGAGAAAAGATGTCTTAATACTGCCTGCCCCACCTGGGAGTCAGATCTAGAGTGTGCATCTAGACAGTAGTGTTTTGTAAAGGTGTGCACAGAACTCCAGGTAGCCGCTTTGCAGATGGACTCAAGGGGAACATTTGCAATGAAAGCTATGGAAGCCCCAGTGCCTCGAGTAGAATGTGCTCTTGGCTTGAAGGGTAGTTCTCTCTTAGCACGAGTGTAACAGAGAGTGATGCATTGAACAATCCATCTAGATATAGTGGACTTTGAAACTGCATCTCCTTCTCTTCCTGCTGCCACCGAGACAAAGAACTGATTAGTCTTTCTCAGTGGCCTGGTACTTTCCATGTAGAAGATGACAGCTCTGCGTACATCCAGTGTATGCAGACTTTTTTCTCCCAAGTTGGAAGGGTTTTGAAAGAAGGTTGGTAGTTCTATTGACTGGTTTACATGGAATTTCGATATGAATTTCGGTGCAAACCTTGGGTGTGTGCGTAGAACCACCTTATCTTTGTGAACTGTTACGAAGGGGTCTAGGACAGAAAGAACCTGTAGTTCACTTACTCTCCTAATGGAGGTGATAGCTATTAGGAAAGCAGTCTTAAGAGTGAGGTCTTTAAGAGTTGCCTTGTGCATGGGTTCAAATGGCGAGCCCATGAGTCTGGAAAGTACCACATTTAAGTCCCACCCGGGAGCTGGGTTAGCTATCGGAGGGTGTATTCTCTTTACCCCCTCCATGAAGGCCTTTATAACTGGTATCTTCCACCACGAAACTTTAAGTTGGGAAGTGGTGTATGCAGAAAGTGCCGCCAGGTGGACTTTAATGGAATTGAACACTAGACCTGAATCCAGTAAATGGGTCAAGTACAGAACAATATGTGTGGGAGAGCAGTCAACCGGGTTGATGCTCTTACCTTTACACCAGATGACAAATCTTCTCCACTTGCTAGAATAGCAGTGGCGAGTTTAAGGTTTTCTGGCTTCCCTGAGGATGTCCATACATCTCTGCGGAGGTTGTAGATGTCCAAATTCTATGATCTCAGGAGCCAGGCTGCTAAGTTCATGGTCTGAGGGCATGGATGCAGTGTCCTGCCCTTGTCCTGTGACAGCATATTGTACGGGCAGGGAAGTTTCACTGGGGGGGATAGGGACATCTCCATCAAGTGAGCGAACCATGGCTGCCGGGCCCACATTGGGGCCACCAGTATCATGGTAACTTGTTCCTGGTGCATCTTGTGCACCACCTTGTTGAGAAGGGGAGTCGGGGGGGAAAGGCGTAAACAAATTTCCCTGACCATGGAATCGACAGACCGTTCCCCTTGGACTGGTTCTGGGGGTATCTGGAGGCGTAACTTTGGCATTGCGAGTTCTCCAGAGTTGCGAACAGGTCTATTTTCGGGAATCCCCATTGCGTGAAGACGTCCAAGACGATGTCTTCGTGCAATCGCCATTCGTACTCTTCGGGCAGGGGGAAGTCTCTGCTGAGTTCGTCTGCTAGCAGATTGAGTTCCCCTGGTACGTGTTGTGACAGTAGGAACAGGTTGTGTCTGAGAGCCCACTTCCATATATTCTGGGACAGCTTGGACAGTCCTGGAGAGTGGGTGCCCCCCTGCTTGTTGATGTAGTACATGGCTGTGGTGCTGTCTGTAAGGACCATCACTGTCTTCCCTTGTAGGTTTTCTTGGAAGGCTTTTAGTGCTTTGAACACCGCCAGTAGCTCCAGTAGGTTTATGTGCTTGGATGCTACTCCCGGAGTCCACACTCTGTGAGCAGTCTGATGGGATAGGTGAGCCCCCCATCCTGTGTGGGATGCATCCGTGGTTAGAGTGGCCTCCACCGCGGGTATGGCAAAGGGTTTTCCTATTATCAGGTTTTCCTTTGTCCACCACCGTAGCGAGAGAACCAAGGCCTGCAAGACCACCACTAGATCGTCCCATTGTCCGCTGGCCTGACACCACTGGCTGTTGAGCCACTCTTGCATTGGGCGCAGGCGCGCGTGAGGTACCAAATAAATACACAAAGCCATCATTCCTAGCAAGCGCATCGCTTTGCGCACCGTCACCTCTCGACCTGCCACATATTGGGGGATCTGAAACAGCATGTTTTGGACCCTCTCGTTGGAGGGGAAGACGAGGCCGTCCTTTGTTCGAATTAGAGCCCCTAGGAATTGTTTGACTTGGCTCTAAGCTGGACTTCTCGTTGATGGAGAAGCCCAGTTGGAACAAAAGGTCTACAGTCTTTTGGGTGTTCGAGAAGCATGTCTGGTAAGAATCCCCTGTTATGAGCCAGTCGTCGAGGTAAGGGTATACTGGGATGGATAACCTGCGTAGGTGGGCCGGTGCCACTGCCAGTACTTTCGTGAATACCCTTGGTGCAGATGCTATGCCAAAGGGTAGCACTCTGAACTGGTAGTGTTTGCCCTCTATCATGAACCTGAGGTATTTTCTGTGCGCTGGCAACATTAAAATATGAAAGTATGCATTTTTCATGTCCAGTGTTGTCATGTAATCTCCCTGTGATAGCAGTGGGATCACTTCCTGTAAGGTCACCATACGAAACTTTTGGGGTTTGACAAACTTGTACGCTGGGCGCAGATCTAATACAGGGCGCATGGTTAGATCCTTTTTGGGTACAAGGAAGTACACTGAATAAATACCTTCCATTACCTGAGATAGAGGCACGACCTCTATGGCTCCTTTTTCCAGCAGTTGGTCCACTTCTTGGAGAAGGATGGCGAGGTGTTCTGGTGTCATGCGGCGTCCCCTCGGGGAGGGGGGTTGTGGGGGGTCTGTATGTTGGGGAACTGTTGCACTCTATACAGTATCCGCGGGCTACGGTGGAAAGTACCCAGCGGTCTGATGTTATTCCCTCCCATGCTGGAAGAAAGGATGTTAACCGGCCCCCGACCGGCGTTGCATGGGAGGGGACGCGAATCTTCACGTCACTTGGTGGTGTTGGTGGCTTGGGAGCCTCTGGGGGTGGAACCCCAGCCTCTCCCTTTGCCACGGCGTTGACCCCTCCGATTGTACTGGCCACTATTACCCTGGTAGTTGCTGGCAGAATACTGTTGTTGGTTTCGTTGCTGGCGCTGTCCACGAAAAAAGCGCTTATTACCAAATCCCCGCCTGTTGGGGTGTTTTGAAATTTGGTCTAGGGTCTTTATTGTGTCAAATTCTTTTTTCGCGTTCTCCAGCGCGTCATCAGCTGCTTTCCCAAAGAGGTTGGACTCCTCTATGGTTTATTAATAAGGGACGCTTGTGTTTCCGCCTTAAATCCGGAATTGCGAAGCCAGACTTGCCGCTTCAGCAAGATTCCTTGTACCAAGGTGCGGCCAGCCGTCTCTGCTGCATCGAGGGTATTCTTGACAATGCTTTGGTTGACCAGAGAGCCCTCGTTAACTGTAGCCAGCAAACGAGTCCTTAGGGGTTCGGGAACTTCTTCGATGTCCTTTTTGAGCTTAGCCCATTGAGCATCGGCGTAGCTTGCCAATAGGGTATTATTATTGGCAATTCTGGTAGAGAATGCTGCAGAGGTGGTGATTCTCTTGGTTAGGGCATACAGCTTCTTCCCTTCTTTATCTGGGGGTGCCTCGCTGGTAGATAGTGGGACTCCTGCCCTTTTCCTGGTGTTGGTCACGACCAGGGAGTCCGGGATTGAGTGACCCTTAATATATAATGGGTCTGATTGAGAGGGAGAGAACAGTTTTTCAATCCTCGGATTGACCCCTCTCACCAATGCCGGAGTGGAAAGAGAAAGTGAAATACGTCTCTTAACTGAGGCAAGGATGGGTATAATTTGGCTAGTGGGGGGTTTTTCCTTGATAATCCTCTCCACAAAATCGGTGTCTGGGGTGACTTCCCCAGTTTCAATTTCGAAATGTGCTGCTGCTTTCTTCAGCAGTGCATTGAAGGTGGGTTGATCATCGACAGGCAAAGGGTTCCTGACTGGTGTAGTTTCAGTAGACCTGACGACTATACTGCTACTGCCTGTGTCTGTCGACCTAGCCGGTGACTGCCAGGGATTTGGGTCGCCCTCGCCTGTGTCCTCCTGGAATCCCTCCTCACATAGGTTAGTTTCATCGTGAAAACCTTACTCTTCTTGTTGGTCTTCAACATAGGTGAACTCATCTTCCTCCTGGAAGGTGTCTTCTTCAGTGGGATTGTAAGAGTATATGTCCTCCTGTATGGGGTTATACCACTTTTGGTATTTAGCCCTAGGACTCTCCAGGGGTGCCTCCCTTGGTCTCTTGGGTGTCCTGTCTTCTGGGATGGACATGAACCTGTCTAGTTTATCCATACAGGTCTGGAACCTTTCAAAGGTCCACTGAGGTCGGCCAGGACGGTCTGGGAGTGAAAAAGGAGCTTCTTCCTCCTGTAATTGTCTGGTTCTGTCCCATAACGTCGAAGAAAGTGAGCCTTCGCCTTCTGAGTAGCCTTCTAGCTGGCTAGGGCCTTCTGTCGGCGTCGGGAACTGGCTTGATCTGTTTTCCGTCGCTTTCGGCGTATCTTTGGCCTTGTGCGCGGTTTTCGGCGTCACACTCGCTGTACGTCTCTGGTCGTCCTTAGATGCTATGCGCATGAGGCTTTCGGCGATCATTCTCTCTTCCAAGGGATCGGTCTCCGTTGCGCTATGTAACGTCAAGCCTTTGCTCGTCGAGTCCTTGCCCGTCGAGTCTTTGCTCGTCGAGTCTTTGTTGGCAACGTGAGCGCTCTTGCGATGTGCGTCGCCGGAGGTTTTGGTGCTAGCGCCCTTATTTTTTTTTTTATGTGCTTTGTTGTTTTTCCGTGTGCGTCCTTGTCGCTGGGGTGTTCATCCCCATAAACTGGGCGTGAGCCGGGCTTGTGGGGCCGGGGACGGACGACGAGGAGCGTGAACGCTCCTTTGAGAGGTCTACAGCCTCCGTTACGGGGGCCGTGTAGTCGCTGTCCTCGTCACACTTTGCGGCGGCGGGCGAGGAGTCAGGCCTAGACATGGCGTAGGCCGCCCACATTTTGAGCCTGCGGTCTTTTAGAGTTTTGGGCTTTAGTAATTTACAGGCCGCACAGCCGTCCTCTTGGTGATCGAGGGGTAAGCAACGGTTGCACCGTTTGTGCTTATCCTTCCAGGTATATTTACCCTTGCAAAGCGGGCAAAACCTAAATGGCGTCCTCTTCATAGCTGAGGGCAATAGGTGTGACTACGACCTCGAAAGAGGGAGGGGAAAGAGAAAGGCATTCTTAAAGAGAAGAAAGACCACAAAACCCCACTCTCTCTACTGTGTATGGGCGGCGAGGCCTGGCCATGTGTTCGGCAGCGCCGAAGAATCCCCTCCGCTCGTCCTTCCGTCGAAGATCTTGCTCGGCGGAGAAACAGCTCTGCGTCGAGGCGGGGGTTGGGGGGGGGGAATCTACGTTCTTGATATTAATGACAAAACGACCAAAGGTCGAAGAAACTATTTTGCAATGTCTCTCTAGGAGCTCCGCATAAAAGCGACCAGTAGCTGGGCGGAAAGAAACAATCCGAGGGACCGACGCATGAGGGATTGTGGGTACAACGCACGTCACTATAGGGATAGTGTTACAGACACGCCTTGTCGACGTCCCCTTTTCGACTACGAAAAACAAAATGCAATACTCCGCAGTGACCACTGGATGTCGGACCTATGCACAGCATGTGATTCTAAGCAGATTAACAAACATCAGAAACTACAACTAACCAATTCACTTTGTACAGTAAGTCTCAAGGTAAGTACCCTATGTTGGAATGGACCGGACCGGTATTAGGCACAAAAACACGGTACAGCGAATACGAATGCGATCACTTCAGTCTACTAAACAAACGCGTATCCGTGACATGAAATGCTACCGGGGCAAAAACACACTTAGCACCTGAAATACCCAGATGGAGTTGGAGGCAAAAATCACAGGCAATATTTTGGTTAGGCAGGAAGAATGAAGAAGCGCTCAGAGACAGGAGTTCAAAGGTCAAAGGACCGGAGCCAGGGTCGAAGACAACGGGGCCAGTTGCCGAAGATCACACAGTCTAACAGTTCACGATTCAACAGAGCCAAAAGTACTTGGATATTGTCAATGTTCGGAAGAAAAAGTTTTAAGAAGGAGGGAAGACAAGGTCAAGCCTTGGAAATAAAGAAAAAGGGATTCACCCAGTTTCCTCAACAGAAGACAGTACCTTGTTCCAATGGTGCGGCTGGTGCTCTGGCAGTTCCTGTTGGTTTCCTGCAGACCCACGATTCCTGGAGCTTCGTCGAGAAGGAGGACGTCTGAAGGGGGTCTGCACCACACAGGGATGAGGCCGGCAGCAACTACACGGAATAAAAGGTGCGCTCCTTAAAAACTGGAGAGGCTCTTCAGGTGGCTATCCGGACCATTACAGCAGTGTGCAGCGATTTCGACCACGGAAGAGGATCCTCTGGCTGTAGAAGATGAGCTGGTTATCCCCACCAAGCTCAAGGAAAGAAGACTCCGGACTGGATCTTCTCTGAGTCGTTGAAGGGCAGATGGCTCAGGACTGCAGCAGGGCTTCACCGGGACGGGGTAGTTGCCGCAGCCGCCGTTCTCTCCGCTTCTCTTCGGTTCCTTGTAGTTCCAGTGGCGACTGACTTTCTAGCCCAAGAGACCTGCCTTTTATGCGAAAAAACCCCATTCACACAGCCTGGCTATCAATCACCCAGCAGGGGGGTTGTGCGGCCCGGACAACTACCCTGGCCAATCATGACAAAGTGCGACTTGGTTTTCCTAGAATACCCTGTGCAGGGGGTGACTACACCCCTCCCTCACATTCAGCTCACCTAGACACCCAGGCACCTTGAGGAGGGCTTCTGGGCAAGGTCCGCCAAAAGACAGTGAACAAAGGCGGCGAACCTAGTTTGCCGCACAAAGTAAAACACAAGAAGGACTTTAACAAAAAGAAATGGCAAATAAACCCAACCGGAGCCAAAAGAAAGATAATTTGGTCAAATGGGTTTATGGTCGAGGCTAATATAATAGCCAAGAACAGTACCACGTTCATCTAATATAATCGCGGTAGAAAAGTTAGGGTATATACCACTGCCACCAGCCAAGTCTAAATGTTAAAAGAGCGAAACAATGCTCTAGGAGGTACAGAAAAAAAGGGATATGAGTTAACCCTTTCCAGTACTCCATGGAAGATGGGGAGTACTGGATCTGTGGTAGATTGACTAAGTAAAGTTAATGGTAACTTTACCCTTTTCTGGGCGACAGTAGTCGCCTCAGAAATGGAGTCGAGGGAAGTCTCAAAGACAACCCTGTGCCACTGCACTGAAGGTGCTGTGTGACACACACAAAGAAGGGGGCTACTGAAGTGGTGTACTTCAGAGTCCACAATCACAAAAACAGGTGGAAACACATAGCAAAACACAGGTAACAGCGGGGGAAAAGCTCTCACTCTTACCAGGTGGAGAAAAAAAACTCCAGAATTCCAGCAAAGCTGCTGGGGGACTCACTAGGTGAGGGAAATTAGCCATATATGAGAATTCTCCCCAACACACATGAAAAGGAAGAATAGGGTCTTGCTGGGGTCCTTTATCCAAGATGTCTGTAAGATCATCCTGCTCATATTATTGGTGTGGGTCTTTTCCACCCCATGTATTCCACCACCCAGGACATTAAATGTCTGCACGACCCTTCTGCATGTTCAGTAGGATCAGGTCTCCCAAATTCTAACTCTGGGGACATATCTAGTCCACTTGCGCAGGGACTCCTGTACATTTTTCAACCTAGATTCCTCTGAGATCAAGGGTTCAGGGACCCTAGGTGCTTCATATTGTAGGCCAAAGGGACGTGAATCATCAGAGGAATGTTCGCCTTCCACACAAATAGAAGGGATTCAAAAGAAATCCTTTCTTGGAAGTAATGTGTGACATGCATTACTTACCGTAATAGCATTTCTGATAATTGTGTCGGTTTAGATTCACATGCTGTGCATATAGTCCAACATCTAGTGGTAATCGCAGAGTACTACATCTTGTCTTTCGAGGATTGAAAGGGGACGTCGACATGGGCGTGCCCGTAACACTATCCTTAACGTGACATGTAGTGTACCCAAAATCCCTCATGAGTCAAGGTCCCTCAGATTGTATTTTTTCTGCCGTCAGGGAGCCTTATGACTATCTTGAATACAAGAGAGAGAAGTAGTAAGATGTCCATGTTCCTTCCATCCAAGCAGGGTGGAAGGATGGGCGCATTTGAATCTAAACAGATACAATCATCAGAAATGCTCTTACAGCAAGTAATGCACGTCTTCTGATGCATGTGAATCTGCTTAGAATCATATGTTGTGCATAGACTAGCGAGCAGTACCCGGAGTTGGTAGTCTGATGTGAGAAGTAACAGTAGTGAAAAGATGTCTAAGTACTGCTTGTCCCACCTGAGAATCAGACCTAGGTACTCATTACGAGTCAGCCGGTCCGGAAAGAACGGTGGTGGTAAATCCACCACCACTGTTCTTTCCGGACCGACTGATCTTGAGTTCTGCCGGCGGGAGGTGTCACTCCCGCCAGGTCTGACCTGGTGGGTTTAAAACCACCCGCCTGTAGGCAGACATGGAAACACCAGCACCATTACAACATGGTGCTGGTGTTTCCACTTCCCCACTCCCATGGAGTCCTATAGGACTCCATGGGAATGGGGACTTGCAGAATTCCGCCTCTGGAATTACCGGGTCATCGGGGTCGTAATGCCCCAGTAATTCCGGGAATCACAGAGGCGGAATGGTAATACGAGTCCAGCGGTAACCTGCCAGTTTTTCCAGCTCGGATACCGCCGGACTCGTAATGAGGCCTCTAGAGTGTGTGTGTCTAGGCAATAGTGTTTTGTAAAGGTGTGTACAGAACTCCAGGTTGCCGCCTTGCAAATGGATTTGAGGGAAACATTTGCAATGAAAGCTATGGAAGCCCCAGTGCCTCGAGTAGTGTGCTCTAGGCTTGAAGGGCAGATCTCTCTTGGCAGAGTGTGATGCAATTGACAATCCACCTTCAGATGCCAGATTTAGAGACAGGGTCCCCTTCTCTACCAGCCGCCACTGAAACGAAAAACTGTTTTCCTTAGTGGTTTTGTTCTTTCCAGATAGTACATGACTGCCCTGCGCACATCAAGTGTGTGTAGGTTTCTTTCTGCCACGTTAGTGGGATTCCAGAAGAATGTGGGTAGTTCTATTGATTGGTTCACATGGAACTTTGAAATTAATTTGGGCGCAAACCGTGGGTGAGTGCGCAGAACCACGTTATCTCTGAATTGTGACAAAGGGGTCTAGAATTGAAAGAGCCAGTAATTCACAAACGTTCTTTATTGAAGTGACTGCCACTAGGAAGGCAGTCTTGTAAGTGAGTGCTTTGAGGCTAGCCTTGCGCATAGGTTCAAAAGGGAGATACCATAAGTCTAGTTAATACCACATTTAGGTCCCATCCGGGAGCCGGGAATTGAAATAGGGGGATTAATTCTTTTAACCCCTTCCATGAAAGCTTTAATTACTGGGATTTTATCACCACAACACCTTTTGCTGGGATGTGGTATAGGCGAAAAATGCAGCTAAGTGTACATTCAGGGAATTAAAAACCAGACCCGAGTCTAGTAGGTGAGTCAGGTACAGTACAATATGAGTAAGAGAGCAGTCTATGGGATTGATGCTCTTGGAATTTCACCAAAGTACAAAGCTTTTCCATTTATTGGAGTAGCAACGTCTGTTAGGCTTTCTTGCTTCTCCAAGTATGTCCATGCATCTCTGCGGGAGTAGGAGGGGTCCACTCTATGACCTCAGGAGCCAGGCCACTAAGTTGAGAGTTTGCGGGCATGGATGAAGCGTTTCCCCCTTGTCCTGTAATAGCATGTCGTATGGGCAAGGTAGTTTAATCGGAGGGGAGATTGACATCTCCATCAGATGAGAGAACTAGGGTTGACAGGCCCATATCGGGGGAACCAATATCATGGTGACTGGTTCCTGGTGCATCTACTGCACTATAATGTTGAGTAGTGGAGTCCGGGGGGAGTGGGGGCGCTGGGAGGGGGTTTTCCAGAAGCGTAAAAAAATTTCCCTGACCATGTTATCCAGAGACCGTTCCCTTTGGAGCGGTTCTGAGGGTACCTAAAGGCGTAATCTGGGCATTGCAAGTTCTCCAGAGTTACGAACAAGTCGATCTCTGGGAAGCCCCATTCTGCAAAAACGGAGACGATGTCTTCGTGTAGTCGCCATTCGTACTCGGTGGGTAGCGGGAAGTCTCTGCTGAGCAGGTCCGCCAGAAGATTAAGTTCCCCTGGAACAGGTTGAGACAGGAGGAACATCTTGTGTCTGAGAGCCCACTTCCATATGCTCTGGGACAGATTGGATAACTGTGGAGAGTGAGTGCCCCCTTGCTTGTTCAGGTAATACATGGCGTGGTACTGTCCGTGAGGACTAGTACTGGCTTCCACTGTAACTGTCTGAAAGGCCTTCAGGGCTTTGAACACTGCTAACAGCGTCAACAGGTTTATGTGGTTGGTTGCTACTGCTGGGGACCAAACGCTGAGCCGTCTGCTGGAGGAGGTGAGCCCTCCACCTCACGCCCCCCACCCTGTGAGATACGTCCATAGGTAGAGTGCGTTCTACTCCGGGGGTGGTGAAGGTCTTCCCCTTCAAGAGGTTCTTCCTCGACCAGCCCTGCAGAGAGAACGAGGGCTGCCGTGACAACCACTAGATCTTCCCATTGTCCGCTGGCCTGACACCATTGGCTGTTGAGCCACTCTTACATGGGGCGAATGCGCAAACATGCGTGTGGGACTAAAATGCAGGAGGCCATCATTCCCAACAGTCGCACGGCTTTGCGTACCGTCACCTTTCAACTGGCTACATATTGAGGGATCTGAAACAGCATGTTTTGAACACTCTCGTTGGAGGGGAAGACGAGGCCGTCTTCTGTCCGAATCAGGGCCCCCAAAAATTGTTTCACTTGGCTGGGGTCTAGGCTGGATTTCTTCTCGTTTATTGAGAATCTCAGACTGAAGAGTAGATCTATCGTCTTCTGGGTGTTTGAGAGGCATGTTGCGTATGAATCCCCTGTTATGAGCCAGTCGTCTAGGTAAGGATAAACTGAGATGAATTGCCTGTGCAGGTGTGCTGCTGCCACTGCCAGCATCTTTGTAAATACCCTTGGTGCCGAGGCAATGCCGAAGGGAAGGACCTTGAACTGATAGTGCTTGTTCCCTACCATGAACCTTAGGTATTTTCTGTTCGCTGGCAACATTGAAATATGAAAGTATGCATCTTTCATGTCCAATGTTGCCATATAGTTCCCCCCCCGGCCATGTCAGAGGGAATACCTCTTGCAAAGTTATCAAATCGAAACTTTTGTGGTTTGACAAATTTGCTCGCTGGGCGCAAGTCTAGCGCAGGGCGCTTGGTGAGATCCTTTTTGGGCACAAGGAAGTAGACTGAATAAATACCCTTGTTTACCTTTTGAACGAGGACCACTTTGATTGCGCCTTTTCCTGCAGTAGGATCTTCAGATGTTCCGATGACAAACATCTGGACTTTGGTGGTCGGCTGAACTCGATACAGTAACTGTGGGTGACTATCTTGAGCACCCACTGGTCTGTGGTAATTCCCTCCCATGCGTGGAAGAATGATGTTATCCATCCCCAGACCGCAGAGGCATCTAAGGGGACCCGGATCTGCGAGTCATTCCTGATTGGAGGCCGGGGAGCCTATAGGCGTGGTGATTCTACCCCTTCCCTTGCCACGGCGCTGTCCTCTATGCTGACACTGGTTAGAGGTAGTTGACCCCTGTCCTGAGGACCATGTGTTACCCGTTTGTGATGCTGAAAATGCATTGGAGGGACACAGCCTCCATGTCCCTGTCATGTAGTCCTTTTATCATGTGTGGTCTGTGTTATTTTCTGCACAGACGTCCATGTGGGACTCCTGGCAGTGCAGCTCTTCCTCTTTTTGGTTTGATGAACAGACCCTTGCGATATCCTTATGGCATCCATCAGTGGGGGGATTCAACCCTGTACCTCTAGTGTAGGATTTTGGGCACCTGTGTGTGGCCCACAGAGCAGGGTATGGGCTGCTGGCAGCTCCATGCTGAATTTGACAGGTGTTCTGAGTAACCTCTGTTTTTGGGATACCCAGGCCCTGCCATTGGAATCAGTCGATTCCCGATAGAAGACACAGCGGCAGCTGTGGCCTCTTGCTTTCTACTGCCTGTTACCTTGTTTTCCCAAAGTCCTGGGAAGCCCCGACTCTGTCCCTTCCCCTGACTGGCTGTTAGGTGGATGTTTCATATAGGGTATTGTGCGGAAGCCCAGGCCAGACTGGCTGGAGCCTTCCCAATGACTGCATGTTGTGGGTACACCCTTGGGGTGGGACCTGGGGGAAACGAGTCTGTGACCATATGCATTTCATGTTACAGGTGTATGGTATGTTACACAAAGACAGACAGCCCCGCCCGAAACTGGTATAAATGCAGTGTTGAGTGCTGAATGGCTGGGTACTTGTCCCAATCCATATTCCTTGTTGTGAGTGTCTGGATGGAGAAGAATGGCCTGAATGCACTGCGAGCCCGATTGGCTGCCTGAATGCCCTTCTGAATGATTTGTTGCCCGAGTGTGACCCTGAAGAGTGAATGAGCGACCAAGCAGTATATCTGCGGACCTCACACTGATGGAAATCGTTCAGAAGCTGAGGTCGAAACTTGACAATCTTTCTCTCACTCTCTCATGTTTTACCGGATGCGTTTTCACTGTTTTTGGAGTCTGACAAACTCCATAGGCATCTGCTTTTTGTATGGTGAAACAGCACCTTTAGTGCAGTGTCAAAGAGAAATCCTTTAGATTTCTCATAACGTTTAAATACCTTTTCTTGGGTGAACTACAGTTCCTAAGAATAGTACAATGAAATGTACTTTACTTACCTTTTCTCTTAGTCGGTCCAGCACACATCTTATGTGGGGTGCTCTGGGTTTACCTAGTAGCCCCCTTATCCTACTTTCTCCTGTAACATATTTATGTTACCCTCACTACTTTAAAATGAATGGCTGGTGGCAGTGGGTTACTTTTTCCTACCATTGTGCTTTTCTACCGCAGGCTGAACCCTCAGATTCAGTATAGTACCCATGGGTGACCATTTTGTCACCCCTTGGGTTAGTGGGACCAACTAACCCTGAGGCGAACTCCACTCAAACACCATCCCTTACTTGCTGTGCCTCTCCGTGCAGTGTCTGCCGTGGAAACTAACCCGACCTGAAGCTCCAGGAGACAAAGGACCATACCGAAGCAGGACCTCCAGATCCAGAGTCCCCTCACCAGAGTGCAGGACCGAGAGAGTAAAGAGTCCAACCAGTGTACGAGATCCACATCGGTGCGGTTTGCTAAGCGCTGACACTGCGAAGCGCTGCTGAACCGAAAAGAGCCCATAGCTCCCGACGACCTCCCAAGTACCGCCGCAGGAGCCCTCCAGGCGTCCTCCCTCTTGTCCCCACGACTGAGGCTCAGGAACAAGGATCTCCACTGCTTTAGCAAGACAAAATCCAGTGGACCACTCTTCTAACCAGAGGTGCAGCTTAAGCTTGGGGTATTGGGGCAATTGCCTTTAAAGGCGCTTTTCTCACTTGGGAATTGCATTGGCTTACCTTCTACGAGTTGATTCCAACTCTCTTCTCACAGGCTTAACAATGTGTGACCCTACAAGTGATTTTTGTAAGACTCTCTAACTTTGTGCAAGACTTTGATCCAAGAAGTGCATCAGATCCATAGTTTGTGTCCCAAATGACTTTGGCTGTCCTGGCTCCTTAGAGGCACTCTTCTAGTCCACTGACTTTGATACTGTGTGTCCCTCATAGGTAGTTGCTCGTTGTATGCTGTTACTCCTGGGAAAGGCTCATCTAGACTTCATTGAAGGATTTAATTGTCATCGCATATACTGTGAACCAGTTTAACCCTTTTCCTTCCCTAACCTTTCCTTTCTACAACCTCAGATTTTGCAAAGTTTACTAGTGCGATATATAAGTCACCTCAGGGTGTAGAAATTGTGTAAGAAGCATATCTAAAGGTTATCCACTAACTTGCTTCGATTCTGAAAAGTAATTTTAAAGTATATTTACAACAAAATGCCTTTTTAAAGAAGGCTTATTTAAACATTGATGTTAATTAAATAAAGAACTATTTATAACTGAAACCTTGAGTGTAAGTGTTACTTGGCTACTTGTATTACGGATTTCATTTGTATAGCTCTACAACTCACATTAACCCTCTCGAGATAGGCCTGGCTGCTCAGTCACACTACCAACTTGTGTAATACAGACACATAGCAAAAGGTGGGTTACCTAATACCAGCAGATAAGTATTGTGTAGTCTCACACAGTGTGACTGCACCAATTCTTACCCAACAACAACATCTGACGAAGACGTGAAGAGATGCCAGCAGCACCCTCATGGACCGCATAGTGCCCGGTGAAGCCCTGCAGCTGTGCCGACTAGACCCGTACGGGACGACTTCCTCCCTTAGGCTGGTGGGACCAACTAGCCTCAAGACAAACTCCAATTTGGCGTAACCCCCCAACCTGCCGTGACTTTCCAAGGCTGCAGAATCCCAATACCTGGGGACCCCTGACCATCTTGTTTTCCGAAGTGCGAATCCGGCCAAAACTTTGTGGGCATCCAGAGGATCCTACAGAAACAGGAAATCTTCATACAGAGTCCACTCGCAAGAGTCCAGGACCGAGGGATCAAGTAACATCTAACCAGAGCAGTTTGTTCTTTGACGCTGAGAAAGAGACATCAAAACCACAGAGCCGCTGAATCAAGGAGAATCCATTGCTGCCGAGTCACTCTCGAGTGCTGCCGCAGGAGCCCGCCAGACGTCCTCCCTTTTGTCACCACGACCAAGGAACAAGGGTCTGGTGCACTGCAACCAGAAGGCATCCAGCTGGAACAAATTCTTGAGTTCACAATTATTGTGGGGCTTGGTTTACATCAACCTTTTTCTATTTGGGGTGCTTCCGATGTTGGAGTGCTATTTTAACCTCTTTAGAGTCAACCTCAACTCACGTGTACTGGCCTTGCAGCTTGTGCTTCAAGGTGACTCCTCTTGAGTTGCTGTTGTAATGTTCTATTTGAACTACTGGCTATTTAAGAACATTTTCTAAGGCGAGAGCATCAGAACTTGAACTGGCCCATTGACTTTGGCTGTCCTGGCTCCCTAAAGGCCCCCTTCTGAACCTATTGGCTTTGGCAGTGCTTGTTCCCTTACAGGTTTTAATTGTTGAACACTTATTGCTGGGATAAAAGACTGCCTGCATCCCTTTGGGAGAATCAAACTTTTTTATAAAAACCAGTCTGCTCTGATCTAACCCCAACCTTTCCCTCCTTGATAACTCAATAGTGCAAAGGTGATGCAAAATCAGCGTTATTACTGATCTCAAATGACCTAACCCATGGTGCTGGAAAATGAATAATCTATGAAAGAATTACTCACTTGCTTTATTTTTCCCTTTTTGAATCGAATCCTAACCTGGGATTAATGTTACGAATAGTGGCTGCTTTTTAAAGAATGCTTTAAATATCTTTCTGCATATAGAAATAAATATTATATAACTAAGTGTGTAAACCTGTATTTACTGATTTCATTGTACGGCTCTACAGCTCACATTGCCCCTCTTAAGATAAACCTGGCTGATCATTCACACTACCAACTTGTGTAGTACAGACCAATATTAAAAGATGGGTTACCAAATACCAAGAGAAGTCTTGTGTAGTCCCGCATCAGTTGGACTGCACCAATTCTTACCTAACAGCCATCAAGGGTCGGGGACCAAGACAAGGTGAAGAGTGCATCAGAGGAAACAAACCTCTGGCGAAGATCTGACAACCAGAGAAGGGCCCCAAGTTGGAAAAGAAACACACATGAAGAAAGTTATTCTCCTGGTGAGGACACTAAATCCTGTCAAGTACACTGAAGAGACGTCGGGTGAAGGAAGTCTTTATCCTTGGCATTTGTTTACAAGAGGACATTTTGGGAACACCGCTCCATATATCGGGAGAAGGGAGTCATTCTCCTGGAGAAGGATCTTCCTGTTGGACTTTAGTAGTCTTTAGTTACAGCTAAAGCTAAGGGATAGAAGTAGGTTGTGACGCAGGACGGTGGACATTTCATTTGGACAGGCATTCTGACAGATCCTTTAGTATTAGTTTGAGGCAGGGAAACCCCTCTTAAAGATCAGGATAGTGAGGATTAGTTTACTATCAATAAAAGCCTAACGTCACAAACATGCCACCCTTGTGCTAGCTTTCTTTTTTGACACCCAACAGATAGCCTTCTTGGGATATGATCGTCGAAGCATCTGCACCTGTGGGTTACATCAAACTTACCTCCAGTAGCATGGATGGGTTTTTAACATTTCCTATCATCTCCTATGGAACCGCAAACAGAGAATTAAACTCTCATTAAAGTGACTGTGATACTCATCTTCCCCTGGACATTTATCCTGAATCCCCACAGGGGTCCAGTGAGCTCTGGACCAATTATCACCATTTCAGCACTTAGCCGTGACTTTCTAACCATTTATAAAATCATCCCTCATTCCTGCTATGGGAAAAGTACTGGAAACACCTGAACTGCAACAGATAATGTGTTTATTTTGACATGACACTATGGTTGCATCTTTGTGGCTTTAATTTATTATTCTGGGCAACTGGACATTAATATGGTTATAATGCACTATGTCTAACCTTATGGGGAATTGTGTTTTAGGGATTGTAAATCAGTTGTCATTTCAATCCAATTCCCCGCCACATGTGCTAGGTACGGACCATCAGGTCTATTGGGTTGGGATGGGTCTTTAGGACATTGAGCTGGTGCAGGCTTCGACATACTTAACAGCTTGTTAGGTTGTGGGAGCCAACATGAAGACAGTGGGAATAGAGATTCATTTTTTTAAATATACTTGGTATCTTTTTAATACTGTATATTATACTTGAAGTACTTATTTTAACTGATAGTTTTAGATGTGTGACATTATAAAAGTATATATTATTCAGTATCGGTGTAGTGTATTTTCTAGATGTGCGTGGACTAATTGTACCTCGGCTGTTCTGCATTTTCATTAACAAAGTTTTGAAGAGGTTGTTGGCCGCCCAGATGGACGCCCCTTTGTTAGCAGGCGACAAGTTTCCAGCATTGTTGTTTGCCAATGATTCTGTGCTCCTCTCTTATGCCGGCTGGTGTGTACAAACAACTGGAGATTTTTGAGTCTTTCGCAAAGAAGAACGGGCTTGCCTTGAATATCACTAAAACCAAGGCTTTGGTCTTCAATGCTAATTCTAAGAAGCAGCACAAGCCCTTATCTCTCTTTGTAGAGGGGGTGCAATTGAGCAGGTTCAGTCCTACGATTATCTAGGTCTGAGAGTTATGGCATCATGCAGTTGGTAAATGCAGGTTAGGAAGGCCAACCTCACCTTGGCTCGATATAGCGGGGTCCTCACTAGATTCACCAATGAACATGGGAATGGGGCAGTGCGGGTCTCGCTGGAGGCCTACAGAGTACAGAGTACAAGCACGCCAGGCAGCACTGTTTGGGGCGGAACTATGGGGGCACGTGGAGACCAAGTACCTTGCAGTAGCTGAGACAAAATTCCTGAAGAATATTCTTGGGTTGCCCACTGCAGCCCGAACATCTTAGTGCTTTTGGAAACTGGATTAGAGGGGTTTGAGATCTGTAAATTGCGCCCAGTCCTTTACTGGGCTTGCCTCTGGTCTAATCCTCACCTTTGTAAATACAAAGAGGCAGTAAGATGTTTTGTCCCAGCAGGGGGGCAGCTCCTTAAAGTGGGCTGCCCATGTGAAAGGATATCTGGGTTTGCTGGGTCTGGAGGATTATCATCACACCGGTTGCAAAGGAAGCAATCAAGAGCGCAGCAGGAGCAAAGGCGCGGATGACAATCCTGGGAAGATCCAGGGCTTCTGAGCAGCTGGCCATATATCTTTCAATAAAGACGTGGGCAGGCTGCGCAGAATACCTGGACTATGTCTCGCCCAGGTGAGAAAGAGCATTATATTTAAAAGTTCTGTATTGGAATCTTGCCGACTGCGGTATTTGGGCATAGATGAAATAATGTAATTTTCGCATCATACATCCTTCGTGGCGAGTCTGAAGAGACGGTACAACACCATTTGTTACTCTGCCCGGCCACCATGCCCCTGAGGAAGCGTTCTCTGAATCCTCTGTTCTTAAGCCGTGGATGTAGGTCCCTAGCTGGTGCTACGGCAATTTGCCTGGACGCCTCGGATAGGGAGGCTGTGTTTGCCGCTACAATTTATCTGAGCTGGGCAAGAAAAATGTATATGAGGAAGGCTAAGTTGTTGAACAGTGCTATGGGGCAATACATCTTTACGTATGAGCTGCCATTGTCTGTATAATGTTGATCCTTTTTATTTGGTTTTAAGGTAAAGCATCGATTATGTAATTTTAGTGGAGTAATTATGAGTTAAGCGATTGTCACGATGCAACTAATGTGTTTTTTTTTACTTTTCTCTGAACTGGTTTTATAACTATTATGTTGCAATAAAGCAATAAAGTACCTCTGTGTCAACCAGTGTTGCTCTGCCCACGCTACCCACGTTGAAGAGGTTTGACTTCAGTTTCATGTTGGGTGCTTTAGCCTTCCTCCTAGGGTCAGCTGTTGTAGCATCCTCAGAGAGCAGTACAAACACTGCCATAAAAGTCAGGAGCTGCACCATTCAAACAGGCAGGGGCTGCCCAATCCTGAACAGCCTCTAGCCACCACATCTGCCCAGCAACAGACAACTTTGACATGGATGTGTACTGGGATCAGACAGTCCCAGCTTCCACATCAGCCACAAACACAGCACTGCTATGCCTAGAAAATGGCTTACCAAATATAGCAAATCCGCACAGTGAGAGCAGGAAGGTGGTCAAATAAGATAGTCAAAGGACAGCTATAAGTCTGGTGGCACACCAATTTTATGGTTTACTTGCAGAAATACCTGTAGACCGACATGTTAACACTCCTCGATTGTTGAAAATGAATGATCCTGTAGGTCGCTGTTCAGTCTCACACTGGCGTGGGGCACTTTGTTGTGGTGCAAATATCTCAGAAACCATGCATCCTAGTCCCTTGAAACATGGAGTCAAGAACATGAGTAGTTTTGTTCCTCGCATCGGGAACGGTTGAGAAACATTTTTTGTTTCCCTTCCCAGTGAATAGGGTTTACAGCTTCGTTGGCATGCAACATCTTGCAAAAAACCTCTGGAAAAGTAATTTCACCTTATGCAGCAAACATTTGGAAACTTCTGGAATGTTACCTACCTTCACGTCCATTTGCCTCTCATACTTGTTTTGTTTCCCTTCGTCGGCAGGTCACAAACACATTTTCTACATTTGCAGAAATTCGGCGGATGGGGTGTCCAAATGACATGTAGCCATTAATGTCTGAATGTTCCAAACTATGCAATATTTGGTGCAGATTTGTGAAATGGTGTGGAATTGTATAAGGACAATGCTTCGCTAAACCACGAAGCCAGTCACAACGCACAGAGAAAGGTTGACTTTTATATAGATAGATGGTACTGTAAATGGCATTAAGCAGTAAACATACACCGGGGCACGAGACATTAAAAACAAAAATGGTAAAAAAGTATTCAATGTCACCAGTCCGTCCAGGACACATCACGCAAGTAACCTCATAGTTACAGAAACACTTGTAGGGGCACAAAATGACCATCACACTTCACAGTAAGGTTGTGTGCGCAATGAAAAATAAACAGAGAATTTTACTGCACTGCTATCAATAAGATCTGATCAGTGCTTCCAAAACAGATGAGCACAGCAAGGCCAGTGTAGTGAAAAGGTTTTAATGGCCTGCAAACGCTGGACAGGCTCAAAACAATAGCAAAAATTAGGGTGTACAGCTAATATCTACGGATGGAAAGCAGCAAAACGAAAATATTTCCCAACAGCAACCATAAGGGTGAGGAAACAAAAAGGAACTTTGTGAAGTAGAGGGATGAACTTTGAAGGAAGACTGTCTGCAATCTCCCTATTTTGACATTTTGGGAACTAAAACAAGTCTTGATCTTTGCGATTGCATATGTTCCCTTGACTTACTTCAGAGCTAGTACTATAAGGTTTGTTTTCTCGCATGCCTTTCATGTTATTTTGAAGATGCATTACTGTGCCCATTAACGAAAGAGTCATGCAATGTGGGGTATTACTGGATCACACCTTGACCACGCTTGTCAGAATCACTCCAGGTAGACTACCTCCCACTGGGTCATCCGAGCTCTTGGCTACAGAACAGATAAGGGCTTGATGGGCCCATACATTCTTCCACTTCCACCTGGTTATCTGGATACGAAGGTCCACTGCATAGTGAAGACCTTGTGAAATGCCATTTGAACTATTGCCAAGTATCGCGCACTACAAACGCAGCTTTATAAAGGACGTAGAGCACAAAGCATATGGAGACATTGCTACCTTTTCAAATTCAGGAGGCGGGTTCTTCCCTCGACAGAGGTTGGATAAGGCCCAAACAGCATTCCTGGTCATAGTTAGTCGGGTGGACTTGGTGAGGAGTCTAAAAAAGAGATATAGAAGGGTCAAAGCGACTGCACAGGCGGCAGTAAAGGCAATCCTGTACTCTACACCAACTGCACTGCAGATCCCACCAAGTGAATTCACACCACCCTTTCCAGTAAACAGCAAGTGCTCAAACCAATACAACACTCATTGAAGCCTACAGGAAATACTAAAACGTTTAAATGTCTTGTATCAACTCCCACCAAACCGTAAAGGCCCTGGACCCATTTTAGAACCACATGAACCCCCTATTGAATGTCCAGCAACCTGGGAATGCAGGCCAAAGGCCCCTCCTGATCTCTCCAAGGTCACAGACTCCTCAGAGACCCCTGTAAGCACCCGAACCAGCACACAGAATACTCTTGACACTTTCAATCATGTTAGCAATACCTCAAAACAGAAACACACTAAAAGGAGTGTTAGGAGGAATTCTCAGAAATGTGCTAATTCCCTCCACCTTAGAGACCCAAAGCAGCTTTTCTGGATTTTGTGGATTTGATTTGTTTAACCTGGAGCGAGTGAGACCCTTTTCCCCACTCTATCATGTATTTTAATGCGATTTCTTTTGGTTATGGAGTCTGACAAACGTTATAGGCATCATCTTTTACATTGTGTCACACAGCACCTTCAGTGCAGTGGCACAGGCAAGTCTTCCAGATTTCCCAAAGGTTTAAATACCTTCTCTGGGATAAACTACTGTTTCCCAGAGCAGTAAAGTGAAATTTACTTTGCTTACATTTCTAACTTTCTAGACCCAGCACACACCATCTTACAATAGGGTGCTGGATAGGTTACCTAGTATCCCCTTTGTCTAGCTTCGCATGTAACATTTTTATGTTATCCTTTACTCACTGAATGGCTGGTGGCAGTGTTTACTTTTAACTACCGGGGTGTGCATTTACCGCGGGCTGCGTTCGCATGCTACAGTAAAGCACCCAAGGGTGCCATTTTGTCAAAATGGCCCGGTTGTCTTGTTCTCCATTTCTTAGTGGAAAGGTCCTTCTTGAGATTTTCTTTCTGCACGCTAAACCAGGTTTGGTCCCTTTGTTTGCTTTGCCTTTGGTGGGATTCACGAGTGAAGTCCACCTCTGGCTCCAGGGTGTCTGGTGGGGGCAGGAGGTGAGGGAGGTGCCCAAAACTCCCCGTGCTTAGGTCTCCTTGGAGACCCAAATACACTCTTTAATGATTGACGGCTGACTGTCGGGCAAAATCTGCTGGGTGACTGACAGCCAGGCTGGAATGAATGGGAGAGAAGGAACAAGTTACTTACCTGTAACTGTTGTTCTCCAGCATTGGTCTGGCATGGATTCACATGCTCATGAATATTCCTCGTCAGGCTGGGAATCCTCGGTAAATACAAAATCAGTATCAGTTTCGTTTCTGATCTGTCTTTCTTAGTAGTAACCAATCACTGGTCTCTGGGTCATACTGCCCACAGCCAATGACTGCCCTCTCCCTAAGCCCCTCCCCTGGCAGCCATCCTCAGATTTGGTAGCATGTAAAGTGACAGTATGACCAAGTGAAGAGCCACAGAGGGGTAGGAGGGAGGGTTCGCATGTGAATCCATGCCAGACCCATGCTGGAGAATAGTTACAGGTAAGTAACTTGTTCCTTCTCCAGCATGGGGTCTGGCATGGATTCACATGCTCATGAATATAAGAATACATAGCAGCACACATGCACAACCACGGAAGGTGGCAAGGCTCAACATTAAGCATCCTTACCTCCTTACTAGGCTCACCTTCAGGCGAACAGGTAGCGCAGCACTGCTTGGCCGACCCTGGACTCCTCCCTGGAATCCCGGTCAACGCAGTAGAATCTCGTGAAGGTGTGTGTCGACCTCCACAGCCCTGCAGATGTCCAGCAAGGATACACCAGACAAGAACGCTGTGGTGGAAGCGATCGCTCCGGTCGAATGGGCTCTCGGACGGCCGGGCAGCGGTCGGTTTGCCAACCGGTGACAGTGCATGATGCAGCCGGAGAGCCATCTGGAAATGGAAGCCTTCGAGAGGGCCTTCCCTTGGTTCACAGGTCCAAAGTTCACCAACAGTTGTGATGTCTTCCGAAAACTCTTCGTGCAGTCCACGTAGAACTTCAGCGCTCTAGCTACATCCAGCTAGTGCAAAGTCCTCTCGGCCGGCGACAAAGGCGACAGGAAGAAAACTGGTAACACCAAGGACTCGTTGAGATGGAAGTCCGACGGCACCTTGGGCATGAAGGAGGGGTGCGTCCTCAGCACCACCATCATCTCATGAAAAGTCAAGTATGGAGGCTTGCAGGATAGGGCCTGGATCTCTCCCACTCGCCGTGCAGAGGTGATGGCCACAAGAAATGCTGTTTTCCACAACAGGAACTTCAACGGTGCCGAATGCAGAGGCTCGAAAGGCGCCCCCAGAGCCTGGTCAGCACCACGTTGAGCTCCCACACCGGGGCCGGAGCCTTCACCGGTGGGAACAAACGGAAAAGTCCTTTCATAAACTCCTTCACCAGGCGATGAGACCACAGGGATGATCGTCCTGTAGTTATGGTGTAGCGGGAGATCGCCGCCAGATGTATTTTGATGGAGGCATGAGCCAGCCCCGCCATGGCCAGAGACAGCAGGTACGGCAGCACTTGAGGGGTCGTGATGGAGGATGGCACCTCCTCCTCTGGAGAGAAGATCTGCGTCCGTCGATAGTTTGACTGGGGGGGGGACGCTGACAAGTCCAGAAGGTCTGGGAACCAGATATGTCTCGGCCACGCCAATGCGACGAGGATCATCCTGCACTGGGACCTCGAGTTGGTTGACGAGTCGCAGTAGCAACGGCAACGCATACAGGAACAGGCTGTCCCAGGCGAACGAGAAAGCATCGCCCATGCTCCTTGGCTGGGGAAACCTGCTGGCGAACCTATGGCACTTGGAGTTCGCCGCCGTCGTGAACAGGTCGATCTGGGGTCTGCCCCATCGTTGAAAAAGCCGATCCACTTGGTCCTGACGCAGTTCCCACTCGTGGCATGAGCGCACCTCCCTGCTCAGCGAGTCGGCGATGGTGTTTTATCCCTGCTAGGTGGAAGGGCACCAGAAACATCCCCTGGGCAACGGCCCAATGCCACAGATCCTGGGCCTCCTTGGATAGGGACGGGGACCTGGTTCCTCCCTGCTTCCGGATGTAGAACATCGTGGTGGTGTTGTCGGTGAAGATCCTTACCACCTTGCCCTTGAGGGATGGGAGAAACGACCCGAGAGCCCAGAACACCGCTCGGAGCTCCAGGATGTTGATGTGGAGTGACCTCTCCTCCGGGAGCCAAAGGCCTCTTGCATGAAGATCGCCGGTGTGCGCTCCCCAACTCTCCAGGGAGGCATCCGTCGTCACCGTCTCCTGGTGTGCTCGGGTCTGAAAGTCCGTGCCCGCCGCAAGATGCGCGCGGGTGCCCCACCACCGAATAGCTTGGCGGAAGACCTCATTGAGTGGAATCTGCCCGCCGCTTGCATCCAACGGGGGTCGAGGAACTCCTGTAGAGGACGCATCCGCAGCCTGCATAGGCGCTCCAGGTAGATGCAAGAGGACATCATGCCGAGAAGTGACTTGATGGACCACACCCAGGCCACGTCCATGGCCAGCAGGCGCTGCACTTTGCCCTGGATGGCCTTCGTCCTTTCCTCCAACGGGGAAGCCAGTGCTGGAGGGTGACCATCTGGAACTTCTGGGCCTTGATGTTTGTTTAACCAACGCAGGTCCAGGATGGGGCGCCAACTGCCTGTCTTCTTTCTGACGAGTAAGTATCTGGAGTATACTACGGAGCCCAAGAACCTCTTCAGGACGAGCTCGATGGCCCGTTTCTTGAGCATCGCCCTTACCTCTAACAGCTGTTGTGGGATGTGATTTTCTTTCCTGGCCACGGGAGGAATTCGGGGGCACTTATTCAGAAATTCGAGAGTGTGCCCGTGGGCCAGGGCATCCAGCTCCCAACAGTCGGTGGAGATGGACTCCCACACGCTGACGAACTTTGCCAGCCGGCCTCCCACCGGGGTGCTCAAGTGGGGGCCAGACGCCACAGCGGGTTCAGTCCTGCTTGGAGGCGGCCTTGCTTCCCTGGCGACGGGGTCCCCCTGACTTGCCGTGCCCTCTGTAGGCCTCTTGTAACGAGGAGTGGGCTGCCTGGCAGTATGTCGAGGAGCCACCGCCAAATCCTTTGGAGGCACCTTGCTTGCCTCCGGAGTTCCGAAAGGGTGGCCGTCGTTGCTGCAAAACTCCCAAGGCCCGAGCCGTCTCCAGGTCGGTCTTGGTGGCCTGAAGTGACTCTACTGTCTTTCCAAACCGGTTGTTCCCGTCGAAGGGCATATCCAGAACTCTGGTTTGCACGTCCTGGTGGAAATCTGTTGCCTTGACTGTTGCAAACATCGTTGCACAACGGGCAGTACCCGGTGTCCGTGGCCACTGTAATGGCGTGGTCTGACGCCACCTGACCCTCCTGTAGAATCCCCAAGGCCTCCGCCCTCTTGTCGTCCGGTAGGAAGTCCAGCAGGGGGGCAATCTTGTACCACAACTTCCTGTCGTAGCGAGCCACAATCGCTAGGGCATTGGCTGCCATGAGACTCGTCGTCTCATGGCGTCCAGTCTCTTTCCCTCGCCGTCAGGTGGGGAGGTTGAAGTTGAAGCCGTCGCCCCCGCCGCTTTCTTTTTGGCCGCCGCCGAGACAACCGAATCCGGGGTCAGCAGCGCCCTAAGGCACAAAGGGGCGGAATCGGGGACCCGGTACTTCTTCTCGTACCGATCCCTCTTGGCAGGCGTCGTGGACAGGTTCTTCAGGAGAGCAAGTCCCTCGTCCCAGATGTCGTCAAGCAACGGCACCGCGAGGAGAGTATTCCTCTTGGCCTCGCGCCGTTGACAGAGGAAGCCTTCCTTCTTCTGTTCTTTGGAGCAGAGCTGGAAGAGCTCGGATGCCCTGGAAATCATGGCGTGGAAGGAGCCAATTTCGTCGGCGGGCAGGCCCGAGGGGGTGGTGATGGAAGGCCCATCACGTCGTCACCACCGTTGTCATCCGTCCCCGTTGTGGCCGTATTTGTTCCCGTGTCATCCCTAGGATCAGGGGAAGGAGATGAAGGCTGAGCGGGCCATGAGGGCTGGAAAGGCGGGGGAGATGAACTCTCCTCTGCTTGTTTGGAGGGCTTCCCGACGGGCCCGGCTCTGCTGGGTCGTCCGTTGGGGGTACAGGCAATCTCGTCCTTATCTCCGTGCATAAGGTTTGGATTGCCATCAAAATGGTCGCAGAGTTGTCCAGCAAAGGCTGGGACGGGCGCGATGGTTGCTCCCCCTCCTCGGGAACTTCGTCAGCGCCGCCGTAGTTTTCTTCGTTCGCCTCCCCGGGTTTCCTCCCGTGGGACCGGACCTCCTCAAACCTCTTGTTGAGGCATTGCACGACTTCAACCAGCTCCTCCTCAGAGGCTGTATCCCAATCCATGATAGCCGGCGCCCCCCCACCCACCTCTTTTTCCACCAGGGTTTTCACGGGGGTCTTCTCGATGGGCTGAAAAGAGGATTCCCTCTGCCGTGGCAGGGAAACTCTGGGCCCCTGAGGTAGTCTCCACTGGGGTAGCCTCCACAGGCTTCACCAGGGCCGTCACGACTCCCTCGATAGAGGCCACTGCGTGTCCTCCTTGAACACATTCTGTAATCCGCATCCAGGGCAGTTCCTGAACAGCTTGGATCCAGGCGTCGAGCTTCCCTGGTCTTGGGCCATGTCCACGGGGTAGGCCTCAAGGTCTTCTGGAGGAATCTTCCAAGAAGCGTACTCGACGAAAACTTCACCCTTGATGGGCGTAGAAAATTCCGAAACGGGTGCCCGTTGATCAGAAGCAGAAACGGTGGAGCTTGAGGCTCAATTGACCAAAAAATGAGATTAAACTCTTTGAAAAAAAATCACAAAAAGCAGTAAAAGCTCGAGAGCTATAGCACGAGGACTCCCAACACTTGAACGTGCGGTAAAAATCTGAGGATGGGTGCCGGGGAGGGGCTTATGGAGAGGGCAGTCATTGGCTGGGGGCAGTATGATCCAGAGACCAGTGATTGGTTACTACTAAGAAAGACAGATCAGAAACGAAACTGATACCAATTCCTTCTTTACCGAGGATTCCCAGCCTGACGACGGAGAATATTCATGAGCATGTGAATCCATGCCAGACCCCATGCTGGAGAACTGAATAAAAGGTGAGGCTTTTGGCTTGGAAGGCAGAGTCGACCACTGGACTAAGGAACCGAAGAACTTGAAGAGGACGCCTGCTGCAACTCCTGGACCGTTGGTTTGCCCGGTGAAGCCCTGCTGCTGTGCTGAAACTCAAAATTTGTATCGACAGAGAAGCCGCTGCAAGGACGACTTCTCTCCGAGTTGGTGGGACCAATCATCTCCAAAGTAAGCCACCTGGACATCTTCTCGGAGCTGGTTGCTTTTCCACAGAGTTGCTGCTGGAAACCGAATAGCCAGGGAGAGGAACACCAGATTGTGTGCTTTGCTTTTAAACTGGCCAAGAACTCCAGGAAGATCCTCTGGACTCCCCGGAAGCAGGACCGACCGAGCATGAGCCCCCTCAACAGAGTGCAGGACCCCAGAAGCAAGAAAAGTCCATCTCGACAGCCAGGAACAGCGGTGTTGCCATTTGCGGTAGTCACAAGTAGCTGAAACACTGAAGTGCCACCTGTTTGAAGATTGCCGGTAGTGAGCGGTGACTGTCCCATTGCAGTACAGGAGTCCCCAGAAGTCCTCCCTCTTGTCCCCACGACTGAGGCCCAGTAACAGTGAGATCTGCAGAGCTGCACAGGAACAGGAGCCATCTGCTGCACCCTTTCTTAAATCCAAAGGTACTGTAAAGTCTGAGAGAACTTACCTCTTATTGTAGAGTTGCTTGCATCTTCTACTACTCACAAGTCTAAACAGCTTGTGGCCCTACATTGATTCTTCTTTTCTTCAAAGACTTCTCAAACATTGTGCAAATACTTTTTCTACTTACCTACAGAAGTGCTTCAGTTCATATAAACATTTGCCCATTGACTTGGGCTTAACCTATTACACTGAATGACTGCTTAAGGAATCCGAAAGTATGTGGCTGTATAAGAATATTTGTGATCTCGTTTGTTCTAATAACCTTTTTCTTTGACCAAGTTCTAAGAGTATTCCAACTGCAACAGTAAGATATTAATGTCCCCAGCACTCTAGCTATTGAAGTCACCTATGCGTGTAGGTTGTGACTGTGGGCCATCCCAAAAGGGTCTTTACTGATGTAGAAACTAAGAGTGTGTCGTTTTGGAGTGCATTTATGTGTTGCTTTTATGTTGCTCCCTTCTAAAGAAGGCTTACCTAACTGACTGATAAATAAATTAATAGTTTATTCAGGAAACCTTGTGTTTAAGTGTTTATTTGAATACTTGTCACTGTGAATCTCTGTAACTCCCCAATAGCTCACACAGACCCCGCTTAAGATAAGCCTGGCTGCTCAACACGCTACCAACCTGTGTAGTACAGACATCTACCAAAGGTTGGGTTCCTATTGCCAGGAGGTCAGGGTTGTTGTAGTGCACCCAAAGGGCATACAATCTTGCTAAACAAGGATCATGCCCCCCACCCCTCCAAGCACCTGCTAGAACCCATACGACTCATCCTAATGTTACGCTCACGCAGCAATTGGACCATCAACCACAGAAACTGGGGTACAAAAGAAACCTTTCAGTGTTATTGCTTCAAATTACGATAATGTATCAGAGGACTAAACAGAGTTATTTTGAAGGCAAGCAAATAAAAATCCAATCAAAACACACATGTTAAACTGTAAATTACACATTCTTCCAGTGTAGTGGGAGCATCCTATTTGGCAAGCAAAATGCAAAGATCAAAACAGAACTTTCCATAGACCAAATCTGACAGTGTGACTCAACCTCTAAACCAGACAAATAATATTCCTTCTACATTACTGAAACTTCTCGGGAAAATATAGATGGGACTTTCATTGGAAATGTAAAACTTAATATGGCTGCTCCGTATTTGAAAAAGCACCCCCTCAAGGCATTTTAGAACTCAAATTCTCCAACTATGGTTAAATTTGGTGCAAACACAAGAAATTTTGGGTCGGCAAAAGAATACTCCACGGGACCAGAGACTGTCGCCATTGCCACACACTTATTGAGACTTTGAAGTATTTGTGTGTGTGCAGTGCCCTAGCTTGTGGACTTTGCGTACCCAAATTTTATCCTTCAATTTTATACCCACAGAGGAAGAGATCTATGGGGAAGGATATTAAATTGCAATTAGCTGAGTTTGTCCATTCGTATTTTAGAGGCATGTGCAGTGGACTTTTAGTGTATGTTTTTAAAGTTGATAGACTTATTCATTTTGTTATGACAGTGTTATTTTATACGATGACATTTCTCATGAAATTGTGTTGTATGATGGTTTTGTTTTAAAAGTACATTTTGTACTATAAGACACAATAAAATAAATATAGATGGGACTGTAAAAGCTTGTCTGTAGTTAGATTGAATAATAGGCCCTCCTATTCAGATTCTCTTCAAAGAAAGAATTGCTCAAATAAAAAACTATGCACAGCAACACTATGAAAAATGCGTGTTACAAAGAAATAATCCTTAATCCATTACATGGCCTCTTACACTTCCTCCCCCGAAGTCTCAGTGGCAGTCAGTCAGGGAATAAAAAGGTGGGTTGTGTGTGAAACCAGACTGTGTTCTCTCAACCACTCCCCTCTGGATCTTCCATTCAGGTGGCCAGGGAAGGGCCATCGCTTTGGGATCCCAACCTTGGGGGTGGACAAGCGAGGGAGGATCACCTGGGGGAGGGTCACGTGGGGGAGGGAGACAATTGGGAGAAGAATGCCTTCAGGCAAGACGGCATTTTCCCAGTTCAAAAGACACCTTAACCTACTATATCACTCAGCCTTTGTGGGGTGTTTACAATCACACCTCAACTCCCCTCTCCCCAACCTTGAGAAATACTGAGACAAGGAGGCTGCTGAGATCCATGAAGATTACACCTAGGAAGAACATGGGGAAAGCAAGGGCAACAGACTGTGGAGAAAACACACTTTCTCGTCGATAGAGTCAGGTGTAAGGAACTCCTGGTGGCAACAGTACAGACAAATGATCACAGTTCAAGGGTGTTTATTAAACTGTTCATGCAGAGTGGAAAACAAATGCCTAAACTAAACCTAAATCCAAGATGGGAGCAAGCGTCAATCATCAAATGAAAATAAGGTAGTCCCAGTGGCAGTGTCAAAATAAAAGGGCCTATACTAAGAAAATCCTATTGCCAAATCCTTACGCTAAATACAAAAGAGCGTGGGATAGGGTATACAAAATGAAGAAAAGTGTTCACAAATAAGTCAGGATGTGATTACCTCGAGGTCTCCCTTGCCCACGTTCGTAGCATGAGACAGAGGGACTTTGGAGCACAGCACACACTCAAGTCTTTCCAGCACGAGTCGAGAGTTCCGTTTCAGCGGTCAGGTTCTCAAGGACCAAGTCTCTTTACTCTCAAAAGTCTCTTGCCTTCCAGGGCCTGATGTCTCAGTAAAACAAAATAAAAGTTAATTCCACATGTACGTTGGGGGATGGCTTCAGCCCTGCATCCCCCTTTTCTGGGCGCAGACCCATCACAAGTAGAGTGCAACATCTTTATCCAGAACTGTGCTTTTCTCAATGAGCTTTGGGTGGTGACTTTCTACCCCTGGATCTCCCAGAGTCTGGTTTGGACCCCAAATGCAATGCTTCTTGCTTGCACAAATCTTTGCCTTTTAGACTTTTCCAATTTCCGTTACCATCCCTCAGCCAGGTTCACTCTTGCTAATCTCCACGATACAGTTCACGTGCTATTTTTCAACATACGTGATTCACTTCCCTTAGCTTTCACTACAGTTCTTAGGTCCAAGGCTTTCGACTCTATGGGGATTTTGCTTGACTTGCTGTATGACCACTTTGACCTATCTTGGGTGCTCTCCTACGTCGTCCTAGAATCTGTAGTTTTACTCAACATGGGATTGACCAGAGTCTCTCGAGGTAGCACCCACGTGGTGCCCGATTCCTGTGCAGTTGACTTTTCCTTTTACAATTCACAGTTCTTTGAATTTTCTTCAACTCGCTACTTTGCTACTTTCATTCAACACAGTTTGGTTCTTAACAGCTTTCCCTTAGACTCACAAGCTGTGATGAACCACTTGGCTTTCCTTGTATCTAGAGTCAAGGCCGGTACCACGATAGCAGGCTTTTCCCTTGCTCCTGCTTATCAGCGTAGACACGCTCAGTGTACCGTCAGCCTCTGTTGCAACACACTTGGGCTATTGTGCTCAGCCTTACGATTCCTTCTGCAGAGGTTTCGCGGGTCTGTGTCGAAAAAAGAGCAAGGTTGTGTCTCCTTGTCAGCTTCTTGATATTCGCCGCCTTTATCCTCCTCTTGAACTGCCGGGCCTGGATAACTGTCTCTTCGTGTGGGCTGCCTTGCACATATACTGTGCTCTTTTGCTCCATCTTTTATCCCTGTGGGGAAAGGAAAGGGACATCAGGTGTGTGTGATTTTGGTCAGTTGCCCGACTTTGCCCTGGTATTGGGACACGTCAAGTAAAAGGCTCTGGTGTTAGTTTGTGGTCTTCCGTGTTGTGCGAATGTTATACTGCATCTCACCCATCGGTGTCCCACTCCCACAGGACCCCCCCCCCCATCCAGGTGATCCTCCTGCACTGGTCAACCCTGAGGAACTGGATCCAAAAGCGATGGCCATGTCCTGGCCACCTGGATGCAGATCCCCAGGGACTAGACAGGGAGACACCTTCAGGTTTCTCACACAGAAGGTCTCAGGCACTCAAAACTGACTGTTACCACCTGACTCCACTTAACAAGCTGGTTCTGGTTCCCTATATAAGGTGCGGTCATGATCAGATGAAAGAGCTGGGGAAGCCCAGAGGACCTGAGAAGCTGGGAGCTGTAGGAACAAGGATCCGGAGGAGAGCGACGTGCTGGAACACTGGCATAGTGCGCAGAGCGTGCAGCAGCGTGATGGAGGAGCCGTGCCTCCCGCAAGCCGGGGAAGGCAGCTCGGACCCTGCGTGCAGAGTCCATGCGAGTGCTCGTTCCCTTGGGCCATGTGCCGGGCCCAAGGGTGTCAGAGAGGCACGTGGTGAGACCCTGACCTCGACGCACAGCATCCCGATGAAACCGCTTGCCAGCGCTGCGCTACCTGGTGAGTTTGCATGAGAGAGAGAAACTCAGGAGCGTCAGGGTGACTGGAGCGGGGAAAAGAAAGAGGAAGAGTTAAAGTCAGATTTGAAAGCAGTATGCAGCGGAAAGCAGAAATAGTGGGCAAGAAAGTAAAAGGAAGAAAGCAGTGCAAAGGTAAAGATGCGCGAAAGCAGCGCGGAAGCAAAAAAGGATAAAGCAAGCAGAACTGAAAGCGGGCAAGCGGCCCGAAACAAAAGTTGAAAGTAAAGTCGGGCAAGTGGCCCAAGAGGAGCAAAGCAGAAGGAAAGAAGAAGAGTGAATAAAGGAAAGTGCGATTGTGCACGAGAGTGTCATGTCAGGACAAGTGACTCAGGAAAAGAGTGAATGAAACAAAAGAACAAGTTACTCTCTTACCTGGTAACGTTCTTACGATGGAATGGTCTGACGACGTATTCCATATCTATGACAGTAATCACCACAGCTGTGCTGCTTCGGAAAAAAAGTAGGAGGCACGACACCCGTAGCCTCAGTTGTAGTTTTTTCCCCAGAACGTGTGGCACCAAACCACTGCCAGTATGACCATAGAAAGCCTTGCGGAAACGTAAGCTGCAATCGCATAAATTCTGTAGCGGGGCTGGAAGGGAGGGAGCGATATGGAATACGTCGTGGGACTATCTCATCGAAAGAACGTTACCAGGTAAGAGAGTAACTTGTTCTTCGAGGGGATTGGGTCCTCCGACGTATTCCATATCTATGACAGACTCCCAAAGCAATACCAATGTATGGAGGAGGGAAAAGAATTTAGAATATAGAAATGTTGAATGCCCAATCAAATTGCAGAGTAAAGGACCGCCTTGCCAAAGGCCAGATCCTGCCCATGGATAGAATCGAGTGAGTAGTGACGTAGAACAGTATGGACCGAAGCATCACAGATGTTACGAATAGGAACACCCCTCTGCAGAGCAGTAGAGGCACCCATACCCCTAGTAGAATGGGCCCGTAAGCATACCGGAGGGTCCTTACCCACCAAGCGGTAACATTCAGAAATTGCCAAGATAATCCACCTAGACAAAGTCTGCTTAGTCACAGCTTATCCCAAACGCCTTCCAGCGTAACCAATAAAGAACTGATCGTCCACCCTGACCCGGGACATGCAAGAAATGTAGAAACTTAAAGCTCTTCTAGGATCCAACCTATGGAGCCTCTCCTCTTCCTTACCAGGATGTGGAGGAGGATAAAATGCCAGAAGAACAACCTTCTGGCTCAAATTAAATTCTGACACCACCTTCGGAAGAAAGGAAGGACGAACTCTAAGGACAACCCTCTCCTTCTAAAACACAGTGAAGTGTGTCTTAACTGAAAGTGCCTGCAAATCACTCACTCTGCGAGCGGAAGCGACCGCAACTAAAAACACAGTTTTAAGGGTTAACAGCCTCAAAGGACAGATATGTAAAGGTTCAAACGGAGTACCCATAAGGAATTTCAGAACAAGGTTCAAATCCCAACCAGGCACCTGGAAAGGTGCCGGCAGAAACACATTAGTGAGTCCTTTGACAAACTGAGAAATTAAAAGGAATTTTAAAATACGAACACTCCTCAGACGAGCGTTTAAATATAGACATCGCCGCCAGGTAACCTTCAACAGTACCCACTTGCAGGCCCCTGTGGGCCAACGAAAGCAAAAAAGAGAAATACAGGAATGTCACATGAAAAAGGATCCACATTCTTAACCCTGCAACATTCGCAGAACTTTCTCCAACGGCAACGGTACAGGGACTTTGTTGCCGGCCGTCTGGCCGAAAGCAACACCTCCATCACGTCTTCAGGGAGGTCCCAATCCTTATACCTCAACATTTCAGAAGCCAAGCGTGAAGGTTGAGGGATCTGACCTCTGGATGGAGAACCTGACCCCCCCACCCTCCCGTGAGAGCAGGTAGTCTCGGTAGGGAAGACTAAGTGGAAGGGAAGATGGACAAGTCGAGAAGGTCCGGGTACCACGTCCTCCGAGCTCAAGCCGGAGCAATGAGGATCATCCAGGAACCGAACCTCCGCAGCACTTGTGGGATGACAGGAACTGGAGGAAACTCATACAGCAGTGGGAAGGACGACTCCACCACGAACGCTTCTCCTAAGGCTCCTTTTGGAGGAAATTCCAGCGAGCAGAACCTCTTGCACTTCCGGTTGACACTGAAGGTGAAGAGATCCACCTGAGGGGTCCCCCAAAGGGCAAAGATCTCCAGGAGAATCTCCGGAGACCGCTCCCACTCATGAGAGATCGCGCTCTGCCTGCTCAGAGCGTCCGCCGTCTCATTTTCGTCTCTGGCCAGATGAACTGCAGTAATCGAAACTTCCTGCTGGATGGCCCAGAACCAGAGTTGTATCACCTCCCTGCACAGAGGAAGTGACACTGCCCCCCCTTTTTGTTGAGGTAATGCATGGCCACTGTTTTGTCCGTCAGAATCAGGACATTCCTTCCTCGCACCGTCGGCAGAAAAGCCTTCAGGGCAAGCCTGACGGCCCGCAGCTCCAACAGATTGATAAGGAGTCTGGACTCCGACAGAGACCAATGACCGCGGACTGTCAACTCATTAGCATGAGCTCCCCATCCCGTGAGGGATGCGTCCGTCACAATCGTCACCTCCGGCAAGGGTACCCAAAACAGAGCCCCCTTTATCAGATTGCCTTCGACGGCCCACCACAGAAGGTCCTGGGCGACCGAGGGTGGCACCTGAACGGGGTCCGACATCCTGCCGGAGGACTGACCACTGCATCTTGAGGGCCCATTGCAGAGATCTCATCCGCAACCTGGCCTTTGGCACCAGAAGAATACAGGATGCCATGAGGCCGAGCAACCTCAAAAACTCGAACGCCGGGAGACCCTGGGCGTGTTGAAACTAGAGCACCATCTGCTGAATGTGATGAGCCCTCAGTTGGGGAGGAAAACACTGCCCCAGGGACGTGTGAAGCACTGCTCCGATGTACTGGAGCCGCTGGGTTGGCGTCAAAATGGGACTTCTTTAAGTTGAGGGAGAAGCCCAGCTTGTGAAGGGAGTGGCAGGTGATGGACAGATGATCCACGACTTGCTCAGGAGAGCACACCCTGAGCAAGTGATGGACAGATGATCCACGACTTGCTCAGGAGAGCACACCCTGAGCAACCAATCGTCCAGGTAGGGGTAGACGTGAATCCCCCCTATCCTGAGATACGCTGCCACCACCACCATGAGTTTGGTGAAGACCCTCGGGGTGGAGGTCAATCCGAACGGCAGGACCTGAAACTGAAAGTGCAAGTCTCCAACCGTGAACCTCAGGTACTTCTTGTGTTTGGGATGGATCGGCACATGAAAATAAGCGTCCTTGAGGTCGAGAGACACCAACCAGTCCCGAAGTTGAAGGGCCTGGAGGACTTGAGAAAGAGTAACCATCTTTAACTTGTCCTTCCTAAGGAGCTTGTTCAAACCGCGCAAGTCCATGATGGGTCTCAATCCCCTGTCTTTCTTTGAAATTAAAAAATAAGGGGAATACCATCCCTTGTTCCTGTAACGCTTACCTTGGACTCCGCGGGAACACCACTCCTGAAGACCTTAACTATTCTTCTCTGAGTGTGTGGTTCTATCACTAACCCTTTATTTCTTCAATCAGCAGAATAAATCTGGAGTATAACAACAACTGATCAAAATGGGTTCCAAGTATGCAGTGGACTGTTTTTTCTCAACAGTCAACCTCTTCACCTTCCTAAATTCACCCTGCTCATCTTAGCTTATGTTATAATGGGCTCTCCATCCTGCATCTGTGCAGGGGCGCAAGTTCTGAAGAAGGGCACTGGCAAATGAGTAAAAAAGGAACTACATATGGTTGATGAGGTACTAGGAAAAAAAGACGAACCCAGAAACCCCAGGAGAAAACTATCAACAACTGGGACAGTTCTGGAAGAATTCCTAAAACTTTATGTGCATGGGAATAATAAGTGTATAAACTAAAAAGGAATGACCTTCACCTACTGTTCCCAGGAAAAAATGTTCCACAGATGGACAAGAATTAAGTAAAAAGCTGCACTTAGCACACAAGCGTTTCCAACAACTTTTCCTGTCAAGACACACGCCGTGCTAAATTATCTCCTCACAAAACCCTGATGCATCGAAGAGAAAACGAGAAAATGAGTAAATAAATGTGCAATTTGAACTTAGTGCATATCCTCATAACATGAAGAACGGGAATGCCGTGACTAAATATGCGCTGTAAGCCAAAACCTTTCACCTCCCAACCCATAGCCTTCGTAATGCTCTGAGGAATAACATATGGCAACAAGCCAGCGCTAACTAAGTTCAAAAGGCAGCTCGGTAACAATTGTATTCACGCTCACAGTTCCCGTAAGCCTTAAGGAGCGAAGCGTGGCAGAAAAGACCAGCGTTCATAAAATATAAGCCACACTGTAGCGAACTAAACCAAACAACTGTATTTCACAATGTGCTGTACTTGCGGTTTGTGGAGGAAAAACGGAAGACCTCTCATGACGGCTTCCTCACAGAACAAACACCTTTTTCCACATTGACAAAAGCTACTGGAGGGACCGGAACTCGACAGGAAAAAAGGGGCAGAACTACAGCAGAAATAATCTGAGGAAACAACAGGAAACACTGGTGTAACAAAGGGGAACTATGAAGTGTTTTCTGTGAGAGATGAACCGCGGTAAGAGTCCGCTGTTAAGCCAAGGATGCGAAGCGCAGCATAACAGAGGGGAGGGGCTTAAATACTCGCAGAGCCCATACTACTGGACTGCGCTACAGAAATCAGTAAGGCCACCTGGCGCCCATATTGAGTGATGCAGAACAATTGAATTCTTATGGACCAGTATGTATTTGCTACTCTTAATCCAGGAATGATGCGCCACAGCCCAAGACCTCCTCTGAGAATTTTTGTTATGGCAAAAGTCCCGTGGTCATGACAGTTCCTCTCCGCTAAAGGCACCAGTTCAATGGCACCTTCCTCCAGCAGGGACTGAATTTCCTGCACAAGGAGCAGATCCGGACACTTCAAAGAGATTCCCTGGTGGATTGTCGTGAGGCCTCTGCCGGAAAGGAAGACAGTATCCATGGGTTATGATCTCCAGAACCCACACATCTGAAGTAATGGCACACCACTCTACAAGATGCTGCGCCAGCCTTCCCCCAACCGGCGACCATGGAACATGGCCTCATGACTGAGCTGAAGCGGCTGCGGCAGTGCCTGAGGGCAAAGAGGCAACTGCCCGAGCGGCCTTGGCACCTCGAGTACCCTGTTTTCCACCTCTGGCACTCCTACGGTGGCCCCTTTGACTTGCAGCTCCTCTCAATTTACTAAAGGATGAGTACCATCGAAAGGAACCTCCCCTCCATTGCTGTCCCCTAGGACAAAAAGGCGGAGGTTGGCGAACTGCAGTGCTCAATGACTTTGCTGCAGCTTTTGAGGTCTGCAACCTCCCAAGGCTCTTGTCAGCCTTGCTGCCAAAAAGATGTTCACCATGAAAGGGCATGTTGAGGAGCCAGTTTTGCACATCAGGAGCAAAGCCAGACTTCGGCAACCACGCAAACCTGCGTATTACGGTGCTCACCGCCATGGACCGGCTGACACAATCCGCCATGCCCAGACCCGACTGAACAGACTCACACATGGCATCCTTGCCATCCTGTACAATAGCAAGAAAACAATCCCATTCCTCCCCTTCGGGAATATATTCAGCCGCCAATGAAATACAGCTCCACAGAGTGTGCGTGAAACGAGACAAGGCACACACGGAGTTGGCTGCCTGTAAAGCCATACCCCGTGAAGAAAACACTTTCTTCGCCCAGCCATCAAAACGATTGTCGGCCCTATCAGGAGGGATGGTAGGGTACGACGCCTGCTTTGCTGGGGCCATGGCCGCCTGCACCACCAAACTCTCAGGAGTGGGGTGCGTGGTGAAGTAGCAGGGGTCACTACTGGCTGGATGGTATTTTCGCGGCAAATACTTGCTCACTGCCGGGAGACACTGCAGAGCAGTCCAAGCTGCAGCCACCCTTCTTTGCAAAGCCATATGGAATGGCAGTACCGGGTCAGTTGGAGGACCTTGGTCGAGGATGTCCATCAGGTCATCCTGCAGAAAATCCGCAGGTGGCGCAGACCACCCCAAGTATTCCATGACCCTCTACATAAGGAGCCGGTACGAGGACTCGGCATGGGTGCCAGGCTCAGGCCGACAGAACTCCACCTCCGGAGAGGTGTCCAGACTACTGGCGTAGTGCAGTGACTGATGCAGGTCTTCAATCTGGCTGTGACCAGACAAAATCTCGTCAGGCACCAAACCTTCCTCAGATCCCTCATCCCCCTCAGAAATAAAATCCAGGGGTCGGAAAGAGGGCACAGAAAAAGGGACAAAGACATTCTTAGCCTTGGCCAGAGCCTTTCTGGGGGGGTTCTACCATGCCATGGGGTACCTCCGACAAAGCAGCCTCGAAAGGCCTCGACGGAATCGGCATCAACGTCTAGCGAGGCACCGACAACGTCGGGGCAGAGTCCCGAGCTTGTCCTTCAACAGCCTGGGCACCGATGGCGTCAACGACTTCCTCGGAGGCAGAGCCTCGAGAGAGTCCCTCGACGACCTCGGCGCCGCAGGCATCGATGTCTTCCTCAAAGACTTCACAGGCTCACACGGTCTCGAGGGCGTCGAGGACCGGGACCTGTAACGGGCATGCCTAGATCGACCATCCTTGTCCAACCGGGACCTGAAAGGCGCCCGGTAGTGGCGACCGCTCGAGCCCGAAGGCGAACGAGAGGTGCCTCTAGCACGGTCACGGCCGCATCCTTCGACGGCGGGGAAGGACCGGAGCCCTGCGATTGAAAAATTGCCATCATCTCCTTTCGGAAGGAATCCCATTCCTCAGGAGTGGAATGTTTGTTGGGACAAGCAACCAGCCGGCGGGTGGAGTCCTCAGATGAGGACGGGGAAGGCAACCTGTGACGGCGCTTCCGTGAATGCCTCGAAGAGGCAGAGGAATGGCGAGACCGACTCCTGGACCGAGACCCACCGGACGCACAACGACTATGCGGAGAGTCGCCCCTCGAATTGGCCCCCTTACCCACTGACAGCTTCTTCTTACGCTCCCGCAAGGCCTTCGATGTAAGCGACTGGCAGTCGACGGTCATCCATATCGTGGTCCTCCCCGAGGCTCCAGAGGCAAGCGTTGTGCGTCAACGACATCTTGGACTCGCACACTCGACACTTCTTAAAACCCGACCGCGGAGTGGAAGAAGCCGAAGACATTTCAATAAAGAAACAAACAGGTTCGAAGAACCAAAAGAACAGGATTCAGTAGAACCGAAGCGCGCTGAGATCTCCGAAGAGAACATGTTCGCGGAAAAAACAGAACTGAGGCTACGGGCGTCGTGCGTCCTACTTCTAACATCCGATGACGTCGGCTCAACGGAGGCCCTCGAGGACAGCGTATCGACATCATCGACGCAGACGCCAAAAGATTTTCCGAAGCAGCACAGCTGTGGCGATTACTGTCATAGATATGGAATACGTCGGAGGACCCAATCCTCTCGAAGGTGCAGGCACAGAAGCAAAGTGGGAAGGTGCAAAAGGCTTGAAGATAAAGTGAGAGAAACAAAAGCCAAGAGAGGGGCAACAGGGTCAGAGTGGTCGCACCTAGGAAAAGCCAAGAGCCTGGCGTTCTCGAAAGCCTCTGGTTCTACCCTAAGAAGAAACAGTGTATGAAAGAACTGTTGAATAAAACATTCCAAAAGTGATGTGTGTTTAACAATTGGAACTTTATCGGGATGACTGATTTTTTTTTAAAGAGTGATTTTGTGTTTAAGAGTTGAAAGGGGCCCGAGCTTGGGGAAGGGAACCTCCTGTGGCCTGAAGACTTGATATTTTGGTTGTGTTAAGAGGTTTGAAGCTTGGGGCAGGGAACCCCCAAGAGGCTTACTGAAGGAACTGCAATACATTTGTTATTTTATGGTATTTTGGAGTTTGACCAAACTGTGAGCCCTTGCAACCAGGACTATCTGGCAGAGCGACTCCCATAACCCCCTGTTAGGGAGAATTCTCAGAAACGTGCTAAATCCCTTCACCTTAGAGACCCCCAGCAACAGTGCTGGATTTTGAGGACTTGATTTTTTTTTTCCTGGAAAGAGCCTTTTTTCCCCACTCGTTCATGTATTTTGATGTGTGTTTTACATTTGTGTTCTCCGATTATGGAGTTTTAGATAACTCCATAGGAATCATCTTTTCATGTGTGTTACACAGCACCCTCAATGCAGTGACACAGGGATGTCTTTTAGAATTCCCATAGGTTTAAATACCTTCTCTGGGATAAACTGTTTCCCAGAGAATGTAAAGTGAAATTGACTTTACTAGTCTTTTCCAAATTCATAGACCCAGCACACACCATTTTACAATGGAGTGCTAGAGGGGTTACATAGTATCCCCGGTGTCTAAACACTCATGTAGCAGGCAAATGCTACCCTTTCCTATTGAAAAGCCTGGTGGCAGTGGTTTTACAACAAACCACCATGATGTTTCCCAACCACAAACACGGGTAGCTAAAAATCACAGAAGCCATGTTTTTCAAGATGGTGCCTTAAGCCCCTTTGTTTAAACGTGTCCCGATCTTTTTTCGTCATTTCTTTTTGGAAGGTTCCTTCTAGTGTTTGTCTCTGCGTGCCAAACCTGGTTTGGGCCATTTGTTCGTGTGCCTTTGGCGGACTTCAGGACTGAAGTCTGCCCTTGGCGTCTGAGTGTCTGGGGTGGGCACGAAGTGAGGGAGGTGCCCGAAACTCCATGTGCTTAATCTCTTAGGAGACCCAAATGCACTCTGGTGTGATTGGCTGGCTGACTGTACAGCAAGGACAGCCACCCTGCTGGGTGAGTGACAGCTAGGCTGGAATGAAAGGGAGAAAACTGTTTAAAGGGCTAGTCTCCAAGACAGGAAGGCAGAGTCGACCACTGGAATGAAAGAACCGAAGACGAGCTGGAAGAGGACAGCTGCTGCAACCACTGGACCGTTGGTTTGCCCGGTGAAGCCCTGCTGCAGGTCCGAATTGCCAAACTCCATTCGACAGAGAAGCTCCTTCAAGGATGGCTTCTTCCTTTGAGTTGGTGGGACCAATCGACTCATAAGCCACCTGGATACCATTCTCAAGGCTGGTTAGGTTTAACCAGGGAGAGGGACACCAGTATTCCCGAATCTACAGCTATTGGAACTGAAGTGACTCCATTTTGTTTGCCTTCTTCAACAATCCCGTGCAGTGCAGGAGTCCCCCAACGTCCTCCATGTCCCCACGAAAGAGGCTCAGGAACAGCGAGATCTGCAGGAACTGCCAGGAACCACGACTTCAGCAACATTTATTTTCTTCAGAAAAAGGTACTGTGCCAACCCGATTGAGAGAACGCCACTCTTGCAGAGAAAGTTTGTGTAACTTTCCCAACTTGCAGGCCTAATCAGCTTGTGACCCCACAAATGATTCTTTTTTGCCTAAACTACTTCCGAGAACTTTTGCAAAGACTTTACCATTTGATACCAGAACTGCTCTTTCCCATCTAGAACACTAGCCCATTGACTTTGGCCTGGCCTACTGACTTGAATTGAACTATTCCGGTGAACTGAAACTATTTGCACTGCATAGAAAGTATATATAATCTATTCTACCTACTTTTGTTCTTTTTGCTCACTGCTAAGTACCTGAACTGCCATTTGGCTCCTTTTCTTTAAGGGAGCTCAAACTCTCAAAAACAGAGTTTTGTATTGAAGTGTATTGTCTATAATATTAAGTTCTCTTCTTCTAGTGAAATGTTTTATAAATGATTGTGTAAATAAATTAATAAGTGCTTTACGAAGAAACCTTGAGTATAAGTGTCTACTTGAACCACTGTGATTGAAAGTCCTTTGTGCAACTACTTGTACTGCTCACATTCACTCTTGAGATAAGCCTGGCTACTCAGCTCGCTACCAACAAACTGTGGGGTACAGACTTATACCAAAGGTTGGTCTTGCTTACACCTGTAGTCCTAATTGTGTGTGGTGGTCCCAGAGGGTACTGCATGCAATTCTGCCTAACAGCAGTATGACCCAGAGCTCAGTGATTGGTTTATAGGAGAAAGACAGTTTATAAACTTAAGTGAAACAGATTTTTCTTTTACCGAGGATTCCCGGCCTGATGGGCAATATTCATGAGCATGCAAATCCATGCTAGACCCCTTGCTGGAGAATAAGTGTTTAAAAGTTACTTACTTGCAAAAGAAGTTGGTTGGTAAAACTCAGAGTGAACAGTTACAAAAGTCATTACTTACCTTACATATATTTTTCAGAATGGCCGAACATTTGTAACAGCTTTGTTTCCTTAGAAACTGTTTCGCCATTCTAATAAAAAGTAGATGTAAGGTTATTTTACTCACCTGTAAATTGGCTGTGCCTCTTTCCCAAAAGTAGTGATGTTGGCTTCACCAACTATTTCTTTCAGAGAATAGGTGTATAAGTTTCCAAATTGGATCTCGCTTCCCCCGACTTGCTTTTAGTCTGTCCAGAATAAGTCAACATTAGGTTTTACCTACCTAAAATAACCAAGTCATTCATAAAGTGTACCACAGGGTTTTGCTTTCCCACGTCTGTTTTAGACAGACACAAAAACGGTCTGAGGTTTAGACCTGCCTTTAAGTTGCTAATAGCTCCTATAAAAAGTGTAGAGGTTTTACTTTCCTTCAGTATAACTGAGTTATACTAAAATAATTTAGTTATTGCTTCCCTTAGTCTGAACTGAAAAGCAACAAATGAAAATTACACAAGGTCCAAGTCCGCTAAAATTACTTATCCTGAATCAGAGGTTTATTCTGTTCCTAGAATCTGTGATTCACTAGATCAGAAAAAAGGGCATGGGTTTTAATTACCTTCAGGTAGCTGTTTGCCATCCTAAAATAAGTTCCAAGAGTTATTGCTCATCTCAATCTGTTTTACTGATCTCAAAAGCACCTGTAATAGATTACATCCTTATGTTCTACTCACATGGTGTAACGGTGGGTCATCACAAAAGTAGTTATAGGTTTTCACTGTACCTAGAATAAGTGTCCCACTATTCCCAAAAATTATGTTACCAGTTGGTTTACTAAGTGATCTCTTGCTGAACATAAAGGTATAAATGCTAGGGTCTACTACCCGGTATTACCCAAATTGTTCGTTTACAATTGTTTGAATGAATTGACCGAATTTCAAGGGTCACAATTGACCTTTTCACAATGACTATATATTGACCTTCACAATTCGGTCAATTGTGAAACGGTCAATTGTAATTCGAACAGTTGTAAAACGAACAATTCGTATACAACCTACTACCCTTATATTACTGAACGTTATCTATAACTATTGGTTTGACTTCCCTAGAACTCCTGTTAGGTGTTCCAAATAAGGTTATATGCTTTCGTCTGTGTACCTTTCCAGCATAGTGGAACAAGTTACTTTCTTACCTGGTAATGATGGGATTTTCCAACGACGTTTTCCACATCTATGACAGGTAATCACCACAGCTGTGCTGCTTTGGAAAATTTTAGGCGTCTGGGTCGATGACGATACGCTGTCCGAGGGCCTCGGTCGAGCCAACGTCACTGGATGTTATAAGTAGGACGCACAACGCCCGTAGCCTCAGTTGTAGTTTTTTCCCCAGAACATGTGGCACCAATCTTCTGCCAGTATGACTACAGAAAACCTTGCGGAAACGGAAGCTGCAATCGCATAAGAAATTCTGTAGAGGGACATGCTGGGAGGGTACGATGTGGAATACGTTGTCTGAACATCCCATCGAAAGAACGTTTACCAGGTAAGAAAGTAACTTGTTCTTCAAAGGGATTGGTTCCTCCGACGTATTCCACATCTATGACAGACTCCCAAAGCAGTACCAACGTAAGGAGGTGGGAAAAGAATTTAGAATTTTAGAATGCCCAATTAAATTGCAGAATAGAGGACCGCCTTGCCAAAGGCCAAATCCTGCCCATGGATAGAATCCAGGGAGTAGTGTTTTACAAAAGTATGGACAGAGGCCCATCTGGCTGCTTCACAAATGTTACGAATGGGAACACCCCTCTGCAGGGCAGTAGAGGCAGCCACACCCCTAGGAGAATGGGCCCGTTAGCCTACTGGAGGGTCCTTACCCGCCAAGCAGAAATTGCCAAGATAATCCATCTAGAAAAAGTCTGCTTAGTAACAGCTTGTCCCAAACGCCTTCCAGCGTATCCTACAAAGAGCTGATCGTCCACTCTGACCCGGGACATGCGTGAGATGTAGAAACTTAAAGCTCTCCTAGGATCCAACCTATGGATCCTCTCCTCTTCCTTACCAGGATGCGGAGGAGGATAGAACGCCAGAAGAATGACCTTCTGGCTTAAATGAAATTCCGACACAACTTTCGGAAGAGAAGGACGAACCCTAAGGACAACCCTGTCCTTATGGAACACTGAAGGGTGGCTTAACGGAAAGTTCTCCGACGGAGACCATCGACCGCTGACTTTGCGAGCGGAAGTGACCGCAACTAAAAATACAGTTTTCAAGGTCAACAGACTCAAACGACAAGAATGTAAAGGCTCAAACGTAGCTCCCATTAGGAATTTTAGAACCAGGTTCAAATCCCAACCGGGCACCTGGAAAGGTGACGGTGGGAACACATTAGTGAGCCCTTTCAGAAACTGAGACATCAAAGGAATTTTAAAATAAGAACACTCCTCAGACGAGCGCTTAAATGTGGACAGCGCTGCCAGGTAACCTTTAATGGTACCCACTTGCAGGCCCTTTTGGGCTAACGAAAGCAAATAAAGACAGAACCACAGGAATGGCACATGAAAAAGGATCCACATTCTTAACCCTGCACCAGTCGCAGAACTTCCTCCAATGGCAACGATACAGGGACTTCGTTGCAGGCCTTCTGGCCGAGAGCAACACCTCCATCACGTCTTCAGGGAGGTCCCAATCCTTATACCTCAACATTTCAGAAGCCAGGCCTGAAGGTTGAGGGACTTTACATCTGGAAAGAGAACCTGACCCCACACCCGTGAGAGCAGATCGTCTCCATAGGGAAGACGGCGTGGAGGGCAGATGACATGTCGAGAAGGTCCGGGTACCACGTTCTCCTGGCCCATGCTGGAGCAATGAGGATCATTCAGGAACCAAACCTCCGTAACCTCTGCAGCACTTGTGGAATGACGGGGACGGGAGGAAACGCGTACAGCAGTGGGAAGGACCACTCACTACGAACGCGTCCCCTAAGGCTCCTCTTGGAGGAAATTCCCGCGAGCAAAATCTTTCGCACTTCCGGTTGACACTGGTGGCGAAGAGTTTCCACTTGTGGGGTCCCCCAAAGAGCAAAGATCTCCAGGAGGATCTCCCGCACTACCTCCCACTCGTGAGAGACCGTGCTCTGCCTGCTTTCTACTCCGGCCAGATGAACTGTCGAGATCGAAATTTCCTGCTGGATGGCCCAGAACCAGAGCTGCATCGCCTCTCTGCACAGAGGGAGAGACCCTGCCCCCCACCCCCTTTTGTTGAGGTAGTGCATGGCTCCTGTATTGTCTGTCAGAATTAGGACATTCTTCCCCTGCACAGATGGCAGAAAAGCCTTCAGGGCTAGCCCGACAGCCCTCAGCTCCAACAGATTGATATGGAGTCTGGACTCCGACAGAGACCAACGACCATTGACTATCAACTCGTCGGCATGAGCTCCCCCCATCCCATGAGGGATGTGTCCGTCACGATCGTCACTTCCGGCCAGGGTAGCCAAAATGGAGCCCCCTTCATCAGATTGCCTTCGACGGCCCACCACAGAAGATCCTGGGCGACCGAGGGCGGCACCTGAATGGGATCCTACATCCTGCCGGAGGACTGTGACCACTGTATCTTGAGAGCCCACTGCAGAGATCTCATCCGCAGCCTGGCCTCTGGCACCAGGAGAATGAAGAATGCCATGAGGCCGAGCAACCTCAAGAACTCTAACGCCGGGAGACCCTGGGCATGTTGAAACTTGTTCATCTGCAGAATGTGATGAGCCCTCAACTGGGGAGGAAAACACAGCCCCTGGGATGTGTCGAGCACTGCTCCGATGTACTGGAGCCGCTGGTTAGGTGTCAAGTGGGACTTCTTTAAGTTGACGGAGAAGCCCAGCCTGTGAAGGGAGTGGCAGGTGACGGACAGTGCTCCAGGACTTGCTCGGGAGAGCGCGCCCTGACCAACCAATCGTTCAGGTAGGGGTATACGTGAATTCCTCCTTTCCTGAGATACGCTGCCACCACCGCCATGAGCTTGGTGAAGACCCTCGGGGCGGAGGTCAATCCGAACGGCAGGACCTGAAACAAAGTGCGAGTCGCCAACCGCGAACCTCAGGTACTTCTTGTGCTTGGGATGAATCGGCACATGAAAGTAAGCATCCTTGAGGTCGAGAGACACCAACCAGTCCTGAAGCTGAAGGGCCTGGAGGACTTGAGAGAGAATAACCACCTTGAACTTGTCCTTCTTGAGGATCTTGTTCAAACCACGCAAGTCCATGATGGGTCTCAATCCGCCGTCTTTTTTCGGGATCAAAAAATATGGGAAATACCATCCCTTGTTCCTCTCCGCTACAGGCACCAGTTCTATGGCGCCTTTCTCCAGCAGGGATTATATGTCCTGTGCAAGGAACGGATCCGGACTCTTCAAGAGAGATTCCCTGGTGGATTGTCGTGAGGCCTCCGCCTGAAAGGACGACAGAAGCTGTGGGCTATGATCTCCAGAACCCACAAATCTGAAGTAATGGCACGCCATTCTACAAGATGCTGCGCCAGCCTTCCCCCCAACCAGCGAACCATGGGACATGGCCTCATGACTGAGCTGAAGCGGCTGCAGCAGTGCCTGAGGGCAGAGGGGCAACTGCTCGAGCAGCCTTGGCACCTCGAGTACCCTGTTTTCCACCTTTGGTACTACTACGTTGGCCCCTTCGACTGGTCGCTCCCCTCGATCTACCAAAAGACGAGTAGTATCGAAAGGAACCTCCCCTCCATTGCTGTCCCCTAGGACGAAAAGGCAGTTTGGCGAACTGCAGCGCTCAACGGCTTCGCTGCAGCCTTTGAGGTCTGCAACCTCAAGGCTCTCGTCAGCCTTGCTGCCAAAAAGATGGACACCATCAAAGGGCATGTTGAGAAGCCGGGCTTGTACGTCAGGAGCAAACCCCGACTTCCGCAACCACGCAAATCTGTGCATCACGCTGCTCGCCACCATGGACCGACTGTCAGTCTGCCATGTCCAGACCCGACGGACCGGATTCACACATGGCATTCTTGCCATCCTGAACGAGGGCAAGAAAACCATCCCGTTCCTCCCCTTCGGGAATATGTTCAGCTGCCAAAGAGACACAATGCCACAGAGTGTGAGTGAAACGTGCTAAGGCACACAGAGAGTTGGCTGCCTGTAAAGCCATACCCCCTGGAAAAAAATAAAAAATAAATAAACTTTCTTCGCCCAGCCATCAAAACGTTTGTCGTCCATATCAGGAGGGATGGTAGGGTCCGACGCCTGCTTTGCCAGGGCCGTAGCCACCTGCACCACCAAACTCTCCGGAGTGGGGTGCATAGCCAGGTAGCAGGGGTCTCTACTGGCTGGATGACATTTTTTCGGCAACGACTTGGTCACTGCCGGGAGACTCTCCGGAGCAGTCCAAGCCGCCCCCACCCTTCTCTGTAAAGCCATATGAAATGGCAGCAACGGGTCAGTGGGTGGACCTTGGTCAAGGATATGACAGGTCAACCTGCAGAAAATCCACTGGTGGCACAGACCACCCCAAGTACTCAGTCACCCTCGACATGAGGCGCCTGTACGAAGATTCAGCATGCGTACCAGGCTCAGGCCTGCCAAACTCGACCTTCGGGGAGGTATCAAGACCACTGGCGTTGTGCAAAGACTGACGCAGGTCTTCCAACTGGCTATGACCAGATTACAGGTCGTCAGGAACCTCATCAGGTACCAAACCTTCCTCAGACCCTTCATCCACCTCAGAGATATAATTCCAGAGGCTGGAATAAATCCCTGGATGAGGGCACAGAAAAAGGTTCTAATACAGGCCTCACTGACTTCTTCAGGGCCTTCCTCAGAGTTTCCACTGATGCACGGGGCACCTCCGGTAAAGCCTCCACAAAAGGCGTGGAGGGCTTTGACGGAATCGCATCGAACGGGGCGCTGATGGCTTCGACACAGGCCTCGAGGGCGGTGCCCCGAGCGTTTCCTTCGAAGGCCTCAGCGCCGATGGCATCGACGTCTTCTTAAAAGTCCTCACAGGTTGCGCCGGTCTCTAGGGCGTCAAGGAACGGGACCTGGAGCGGGCATGGCTAGAGTGATCCACCTTGTCCGATCGGGACCCGGAAGGCTCCCGATGATCGCGAGGACCGCCCGAGCCCGAAGGCGTGCAAGCGGTGGCTCTAGCACGTTCCCTGCCGGCTTCTTTCGAAGTTGCGGACGGAACAGAGCCCTGCAATTGGAAAATCGCCATCATCTCCGTATGGAATGCATTGCATTCCGCAGGAGAGGAATGCTTGTTGGGACAAGCAAGCCGCCGTATGGCGGAGTACTTGGACGAGGAAGACGACTGGAGACTGCGCTTCCGCGAGTGCCTCGAGGAGGCAGAGGAATGGCGGGAACCAATCCCGGACCAAGACCCCCTCCCTAGACTTACGCCAACGACGTGGAATCGCCCCTCAAATCGTCGGTCAAAAGCCCGGCGGATTTCGACTTCCGGGGTTTGGAAACCCTACCTACAGTAAGCTTCTTCCGCTCCCGCAAGGCCTTTGACGTTAATGACTGGCAATCTTCACAGTCATCCGTGGCGGGGTCCTCGCCGAAGCACCAGAGGTAGACGTCGTGCGGGTCCGTAAGTGACATCTTGGAAGAGCAGTCCTGACACTTCTTGAATCCCGACCGCAGGATAGAAGACGAAGAGATGATATCTTCACAAACACCAAGTTCGAAGAACCGATAGAAGTAACAGAAGAACCGAGGCGCGCAGAGATCGCCGAAGCGAACATGTTTGCGGAAAAAAGGAAACTGAGGCTACTGGCGTTGTGCGTCCTACTTATAACATCCAGTGACGTCGGCTCGACAGAGGCCCTCGAGGACAGCATATCGATGCAGGACGCAGACGCCGAAAATGTTCTGAAGCAGCACAGATGTGGTGATTACCTGTCATAGATGTGGAATACGTCGGAGGAACCAATCCCTTCGAATTGTGTTTTTCTATAATGTGTTTATATGATCTGTGATGGTACTTATTTCCCCCAAGATTTACCTAGGCCTACTTGTATTTAAATACACCATTTGTTTTTTTACAATGCATAGTGTTTCAGTGTTTCTTCGGATCATTTGGATTGCAATTTCTTTGTACTGATTCCACAGTCCACTCTCCGCTTAAGATAAGCCTGGCTGCTCGGTCTACGCTACCCTGAATTCGGGTGGTATAGCCTTTTACCAAGAGTGGAGTCTTGTATTGCCTCAGTTGAATGGTTTTACTAAGCCCTTAGCTGGACCTCACAAAAACTGTACTAGCACCCACAAAAATGAAATCCTGACCCAATAGTCGCCAACCCTTGGAAAGCTACACAGATGTTGATTGGAGGACTGGGCTAACCCCTAGCTGCCCATGTGTATAACTATATTCTGAGCTATTACTTGAAAGTTACTGAAAGACGCTGGAGGACGCGTACCTCAAGATCCTTGAGCCTGGCCGTTGTCGCCTGATCCTCCTAACAATGAAATTCTGCCTCTCTGTGCTCAGGAATCGTGCTTCAGGCTCTTCCAAATTTGCATCCAGCAAAAACACCTGGATCCTCCAGCCTTGAAAGTCCCTGTGGAGCTTCCTGGACCTGTGGTACTCACCAGACCTGAAGTGGGAGCTTGAACAGCCAAGGGATTAACAGGCGGTTACGCAACAATTCTGAGCTCAACCAACTTTGTTTTGTGGTGTCACAATTGTGATGGGTAAGGAATAAGGCCTTTGGGTAGTGGGGGTGTTTGAACAAGCAGTGGTCAGGCTTTGACAAAAGCAACAAGTGATAGGGTTTTTACTGCACTCCCCACTACCTCGAGGACAGGAGTCTGCAACTGTTCACTCTCCAGGCCCAGGAATCTGCAGGGGAATATAACTGCTCTCTCACGTACAACTTACTCCACCAGCTTCTGGCCAAGTTCTTCCACTGCAATGCAATGCACTCTCTGCTGGTATTTTCCATCCTCCTCTCCTGCATGCTCCTTCCTCGCCACATACTGAAGGCTCAAATGGGCCGACTGCCATGTGATGGTCTAGTCCCCCGGACTGCCAGACCACTGGATGGTGCCACCAGGTTCTGGACATTTCATAATGTATGTCCACTATTCCCCTTCCCGGGCTCTGACCATTCATCTGGCCAGAGCAGGGATTTTATACAGCATGCTTCCTAAACGAGGCCTGTACATTTGTCACCTGCAGCTATTGGTGTTCTGATGGATACAATGTGTGCAGCATAGGGACCTGCCAGTCAGACATTTTATAGGTCAAGTAGCTCACCAATTTCTTAAAGCATAATACAACTTCTATTTGTGAACCCCAGTGGCAGGTTGTTTGTAGTTAATGGGTTGCATCTTAGAAAGTTAGGTTTGGTGTGGATGCTCGAGAGCAGCCTGCGGTCTCTGGCCCCCATGGCCTCCCTGGACCCATAGCCTAACACAAGCTCCTCGCAGACGCCCTGCTAGGCTTAGAGTGGCACTACTTCTACACATACCTATCTGCTCACTGTGGAAACATTTTACTCAGATCACCAACACTGCCCCTCCTGGTGAAACTATCCTGCATCCTGTTCCAAAGAGTCAGAGTCCCTGTGACCTTAGAGGACCACAACTGAGCTTTGCCGCTGCTACTATTGTGACCTCACTTCTTCGGTCTCTCGATGGGGGTCAGCCGATGCCGGAACATTCCCTTCCCCACTCCTTTCCAGGCGTGCCGCATCCAGATTCTGCAACATGAACCAGCTCTGCAACCAAAGGTTAATCTCAACACCAGATATGGCCTCTGCTGCACAAGTCCTTAGGCTTCAGAGACCTCCAACAGCAATTTCCTGTGGGCGTAGGACTTCCAATCCTTCATTGGTCTACTTATCCATATCTTCATGCTGTGTGTGTAGACCCTCTCCAAAACACCTGTCCACAACATTCTCTGCAGCGTGGCTCAACTCCATCTCTGAAATCCTTCCCCAGGTCGCTTGTTGTAAAATCTCAGATGGCAACTCGTTTGGTGATGTCCACTAGCATCACCAGACCAAAGGTGGTCTCCTCTCCAGCCCTGGTAATACACACCTTATTTTTCAGTGTGACTGCAAGCCACAAACCTGACCCCAATAAAGTCTGTAAACAAACCTATGAACTATTAAAAAACTAATTAGCTAATAATTTTGCATACTTGTAAAAAAAACTACAGTCTCCTAAAAGAGCAAATGCATTTTATTTAGTTATAAAATTGGGTGCTACTGATTTAAAAAAGGTGTCGTGTTGGTTTTCTATACTTTTTCATATTATACGGTTGACTTTGAAGTACATGCCTGGAGTGTAGATAATTCTTGATACAGGACTTTATAATAAAAGGGAATGTTAATCATGAAGCGTGAAGCAAGATGCTCATTGACACTACCACCATTGTGAATCAGGACCAATGAAGTGAAACCCTGCGCATGCAATTCTAAGTCATTATATTGATTTTTGTAGGTTGACCAACCAAAAGACTGATATTTTTGGGTCGATTTGAGGCGGCCAACAAAAATGGAAATAATGACATTTCTGCCTCCCCCCCCACCCTCTCTTCCTGTTTTTAGTCCAAACCTGGGGGTTCCACTGCCCCCAAGCCACCCTCCCTCCCTCAGACCCTGCCTCCTCCCAAGCCCCCCCCCTCCAGAACGCGCACACACACACACACACACAAACTCACCCTCTCCCTTGTTACTGCTTCCGGGTCCTCGTCAGCCTGTCAGCGCATGTGTGTGCGTTGCACGGTCTGACAGCTCGATTTAGAAAGACCGCTCTGTGCGGTCACAGAGTTATCTTACTAAATCGTGGTTTTCCCCCCCTTTAAAAAAAAGGTCCATTGACCCAATAACGTGCATACACTTCCAGTTGGTCTTCACAAACCCTCACCAGAGGACTTGCACAAAACCCCCCAAACAAACACTAACACCACAATTTGAAGGACTACCATCTCAGGCCAGCATTGTCAACATTGTATGTTGCATACCAATATGGACACCATTTAAATAATCATCCCACCCGAATGATGAGAACCACAGAGTAACTCCCATCCATCCCAAACCATGTTCCCTTAAGAAGGGCTGCAGAGGACATGCAGCATCCAATAAGAGGTGTGATTATAAGAGTTCACTATTAACATACATTATAACAGAGTAAAGTGGCACTGTGAAAGTTGTCACATAGTAGATTGAAAATGCTATCATCATATTTGATTATATTAGCACAATGCGTACCAAGTACCGGCGCGAGGAGAGAGACCAACAGATTTGTGGGGGGGGGGGGTGGAGGGGCGGGGCGGTAGAAAAAAAATAAAGAGAAAAAGAAAATAAATTAGTACTGAGTACAGTGTGATTCTCAATTTTGATTAAATACATCAAGTAGAGAAATCAAAAAATCATAATAATTTAGGTCCGCAACTTATCATTTAAAATAAAATATATTAGAGGCTTCAAATATCCTCGCACAGAATTAATTATATTGGAAATCGGCCGTGACCACATCCAACAGAGAAAAAGCAGATCAGAGGCGCATGATACCTGTTAAAGTGGTCCCTTGATCTAATCTCTTAGTTAGCTGATTTTCTTGTTCTTTTTCCCAAAGTTAGCTGTAAAGTGAAAAGTGTACCACTAATTACTAGGTGTATTGCTAGCAATGTCAGCGGCGAAAGTGAAGCAGCTACAAGTAAGCACCGACGAACTTGCCTCTCCCTCTGTATATTACGGCAGAGTTTTGGGCAAGCTGACTAATGGAAGACCTGTCTTTTGTGCTTTCTCCCATAGTCAGACTTAGAAACTAATAACCGAATTGCAGCACGGAAACAGCAGTGCGTGACTTTTTGCAATATGCACTTAACTTGCACCTGCTGGTAAGCACGAGTTCTCTTACCCAATATTCAGATTTGCATTGTACTTGGTAAAACCTATTTTCTGACATTGCTAGCAATACACCTAGTAATTAGTGGTACACTTTTCACTTTACAGCTAACTTTGGGAAAAAGAACAAGAAAATCAGCTAAGAGATTAGATCAAGGGACCACTTTAACAGGTATCATGCGCCTCTGATCTGCTTTTTCTCTGTTGGATGTGGTCACGGCCGATTTCCAATATAATTAATTCTGTGCGAGGATATTTGAAGCCTCTAATATATTTTATTTTAAATGATAAGTTGCGGACCTAAATTATTATGATTTTTTGATTTCTCTACTTGATGTATTTAATCAAAATTGAGAATCACACTGTACTCAGTACTAATTTATTTTCTTTCTCTCTTGCTTTTCTTTTTCTCCCCCCCAAATCTGTTGGTCTCTCCTCGCACCGGTACTTGGTACGCATTGTGCTAATATAATCAAATATGATGATAGCATTTTCAATCTACTATGTGACAACTTTCACAGTGCCACTTTCCTCTGTTATAATGTATGTTAATAGTGAACTCTGATTATCACCCATCTAAACGCCCTGAGGACGGCCCAGAGAGGGCTGAAACACGTGTTGGCGTGACGTGTGATGCTTGTAAATAAACCTTTAAAACTACTTGACGGATATTATATTTACTTATACAGCTCCTTGTCACTTGTTTCTGCAAACAGTTATTGTATGTATATGCACCTTTGTTAAAATTATCTTCAACATACATGTGGGGGTGAGCGCAACTTGCGACACATTTCCTAATACATATGTACAGTCTTTCTGGAAGGGGTTCAGGGAAAATTACCCTTCTTTGCCTCACTATTGCAGCTAACCACTTGGCCCAATCCAGTTTCAGATCAACTATTTCAGTAGTGCGCAACCACCCATACTAGGGACCCATTTCCGGTCTAGCTACTAAGCATCCAATAAGACTCACGTTAATAAAGGGGGGAGGATGTTGCAGTTCAAGACGTAATCTCTGCACACGGAGCTGTCACCAGCGATGTTTCCAAGCGCCCACACGGCCTGAAGAAAAAAAAAAGAAAGCAGATTTTATTCCTTGCTTTAGGAGGAAAAGGTTACAGAAAAGCATGTGTTAGTTTGCACACAGCAACGAGGCAGAGCTATGGGTCAAAAAGTTGATTCCGATTGTGGAGAATCATACAGCTGTACTTGCATCACTAACCCATCTGAATCCATGTAATGTTTGCTGCCAATAAAAGTGTCCGATATATATGTTAGGAATGCATTTCTGGGGGATTCTGGGCCGCTTTCTAGATCTCCTCCTCGCTTTGTCGCCAAATTTATTTTTGGATCAATGGTTTATTGTTGGTGGCCAGAGTCCCCATGCCACTGCAACCCTTCTTGCCGTACTTGAGGTACACAATATTGATTAGCCCATAAAACTCCCAAGCACTCTACGTTCAGGAGAATTTTTTATTTCTGTGCCAATTCCCTTTAACGTTAGAGACCCCCAGCTCTTTTGCTGGACTCAGGGCTTTTTGAATTTTACTCCTGAATGAGACTTTCTCACTCACCCATGTGTTTTCCTGACTAAGAATGTGCGTCTTACTGTTTTATGTAGTCTGGTAAACTCCATAGGCATCTGCTTTTTGCATTGTGACACATAGCACCTTTTGTGCAGTGCCACTGAGATGTCCTTCAGACTTCTCTTAATGTTTAACTACATTGTCTTGGCTGAACTACTGTTCCCAAGAATAGTAAGATGACCCCTGTCTTACTTACCTTTTCCTTTGTGGGTCCAGCACACCACCCTATGTGGAGTGCTGGGGGGTTATATAGTAACTCCTTTACCCCATTTGTCATGTAACATTCTGGTACACTAACTCACTTGAATGGCTTGCGACAGATGTTTCTTGCTTACTACCTAGTGACATGCATCTGCAGTGATACCTCAGCTGCAGTACTGTACCTAAGGGAAACAATTTTCTCAAAATGGCACGTGTCCTGTTTTTTGCCATTTGTCAGTTTCTTCTGGGCTTTTACTCTGGTTGAATCAGGTTTGAGTCCTTTGTGTGTTTTGCCTTTGGTGGGGTCCAGGCCTGAAGCCCGCCCAGGCTCCAGTGTGTCTGGAAAGGCAGGAAGTGATGGAGGGTCCAGAAACATCCCTGTCCTTAGTCTCTAGGTGTGCCTGAGTGAAACCAGTTCCTATTGGCCGGCTGGATGTCCTGGAGGACAGACACCCTGCTGTGTGATTGACAGCCTAGGGCTGTGAATGAATGGGAACTTGCATAAAAAGTGAGGTTTTGCGGAGTAGCAGAGTCGACCACTGGAGTACAACCTTCGAAGCAGAAGATGATGGAAGACGCCAGCAGCACCCTCCTGGCCCGTGAAGTGCCCGGTGTAACCCTGCAGCTGTGCTAACCCCCTTTTTGAATCAACAGGGAAGACCCATACAGGAAGACTTCCTCCCTTAGGCTGGTGGGACCAACTAGCCTCAAGACAAACCCCATTTTGGCGCAACCCCCGACTTGCTGTGACTTTTAAAGGCTGCAGAATCCCAATACCCGGGGGTACCTCGACCATCAGCGAGTGCATTGTCTTCCGAAGAGCAAATCCGGCCAAATCTTCGTGGGCATCCAGAGGACCCTACAGAAGCAGGAAATCTGTGTCCAGCGGCCCCACACCAGAGTCCAGGACCAAGGGCTCAAGGATCCTCTAACCAGAGATGTTCGTTCTTTGGTGCTGAGAAAAAGGCGAGAAAACCACAAAGAGAATTAACAGAAATCCATTACTGCCGAATTCCTCTCTCGAGCGCTGCCACAGGAGCCTGCCAGACGTCCTCCCTTTCGTCACCACGACCAAGGACCAGGAACAAGGGTCTGCTGCATTGGCACCAGCTGGAGCAACTTCAGTTCAAAAGGTACTGTGGGTCTTGGGGTATAATATACTTTTGTCATTTGGGGTGCATCCTACCTTTGGGCGTGCTATTTAACCCTACTCCGAGTTGACCTCAATTCACTTGCACTGGCGTTTCAGGTTGTGCTTCTTGAAGGTGACTCCTCTTGAGGTTGCTGTGATTTCTTTTTTAACACTGTAAGGAACTCATGGTGGCAATAGTAAAGAGACAAGTGATCACAGTACATGGGTGTTTAGTAAACTGCAAAGGTAGGTTGGAAAAACGCCTAATCTAAACCTAAATCTAAGATGGGTTGCAAGCTTCAACCATCACATAAGGCAGTCCTAGTGGCCTTGTGTCAAATAAAAGGGTCTATACTAAGAAAAACCTATTGCCAATCCTTACGCTAAATACATAATGTGTGGGATAAGGTTCTTAAGAAAGAAGGAAGTGTTCACAAATGATAAGTCAGGCTGCGGTACTTGAGGTCTCCCCCTCTCCCCCCCACATTAGCAGCACGGGACAACAGCACACGCTCAAGCTTTCCCAGCACAAGCCAACAGTTGTGCTTTCAGCAATAGGGGCATTCAGTGGTTAAGTCTCTTTTATATCAAAATGTTTCTTGCCGCCATGAGCCGGATGTATTAAAATAATGATCAAAGAGTTTTTCACATATACATCGGGTGAGGTCTTTCACCTCTGGATAGAACCTCTGAAAGTTATGTTCTCCTGTTTTCAAGGGTCAGTCACGTCCAAATATCTAAAAAGTTCTTCTCTGTATTAGTGGGGATAGTTCTTCACCCCCGAGTTCCCCCTTTTCCGGACTCAGACCCCTCTTGAATATATCACTTCTCTTTATGGGGTTCCCTCTGGCATGTCATGCAGTCAAAAGCCTTTCCCTATTATATTTATTTTGAATTGTTGCACTCATGGGTCGGTGGGTGTTGGCTTTTCACCCTTGTGTCCCCATCTTTTGGGCTCAGAGCTGACTCGACTGTTCGCCTCCCTCGATCAGGTTCACTATGGCTTTCAATGCAATTTATCTGGTGACTTTCGTAAAAAGTATTTTGTACAGTTCACTGTGGACATCCCCTCTGCTGAGTTCACTTCTCAACACACTATTTTGGGACTCTAGACTTTGTCCCCTCTTTGTCGGCATCCCTCGTTTGGGTTCACATTTGCCAATCGTATCTGTTCTCATTCAACTCTTAGGATGTGAGATTTACTTCTCCCTTAGCTTCACAATTGTCAGTCAAAGACTTACGACTGTACAGTGGATTTTACAAGACCCCTGTATGACCATATTGACCCCTCTTCTCGCCTTTCCCAAGGCCTTCTAGTTTTGGTAGTTTTAATAATTGGGTAATCGCCCAGCGTTTCCCGAGTGAACACCCAGGTGGTGCCGGACTCCTCGGTTTTTGGTTTTCCCCCCTTTCACATCAAATCGCTCTTTATACTTTCAAAGTTCAATTAGCCGTTTGCTATTTTCATTCAACAGAGTTCAGTTTTCTTATCTCCCCTCATGTCGACTCACCGGCTGTGATGAACTGATTGGCTTTCTTTCTCCTCGGAGTCACAGTTGGTCCCCCGGAGACAAGTGTCTCTCCCAAGCTGAGTTATCAGGGGAGGAGGGTCGCAGGTACTGTAGATATCTGCTGCAACACCCACCGGCTATTGTTTGCGGTCTTAGAATTCCTTCTACGGAGGTCTCACAGGCTTTGGTCGGAAAAGGCAAGGTTGCTTCTCTCCTTGTCACCCTCTCGGTATGCACCGTCTTTCTCCTCCTCTTGAACTGCAACACTGTCTTTGTTCCCTGGACGTGCGGTTTGCCTTGCTCGTCTTGTGCTCCACCTTTGATCCCTGTGGGGAATGGCCGTCAGGTGTGTGGTTCTGGTCAACTGCCTGACTTTGGCCCTTGGGTTGGGACATGTCAAGTAAATGGCTTGGGTGGCAGTCCATCGTCCTTCATGGTATGTTAAAGTGTTCGCGACATCAGCAGGAGGGGTTTTGACATGGAAAATTATACCCTTCACCCTAGTGGTGTTGATAACCTCAGAAGGTTGAGATTAGAGGAACAACAGAAAAAAGGATTCTCCCAGTTAGGGTGTTTGAGGTTTGTAATCCTAGTGGCTGGACTATTTACAGAGGGCGCGTTGGATCTCAGCCAGAGCGATTCACTGGGAGAAAGAGGTAGATGTCATATAGTAGCCTATAAAGGCTTCAGAGGTCTCGTCTTCCTCTCCCTCAGTAAAAGACTGCGCCTCACCTGGGGCCTTTCCCTGAGCACAACCTCAGATTCCCCTTTCCAGGTGATTCTCTTTTGTCCGCCCATGGGGGTTGCCGTCTGAGAGCATTGGCCCTTCCCAGGCCACCTGAATAAGGGCCTCTCAGGGCTGGCTAGGGAGAATACCCTCTGGTTTCTCACAATACTGACTATTTAAGAACATTTTTCTAAGAAGAGCATCAGAACTTTGACTTTGTCCATTGAATTTTGCTGTCCTGGCTCTGTAAAGGCCTCCTTCTGAACCCATTGGCTTTGGCAGTGCTTGTTCCCTTACAGGTTTTGACACTTAATGCTGGGATAAAAGACTGCCTGCATCCCTTTGGGAAAATCTAACTTTTTATAGAAATCAGTCTGCTCTGATCTAACCCAAACCTTTCCCTCCTTGACAACTCAATACTGCAAAGGTGATACAAAAGAAGTGTTATACTGACCTCAACTGATGTGAACTCTGTCGGCTGGAACATGTTTATCATATGAATGAATTACTCACCTGCTTTATTGTTCACTTTTTTAATTGAATCCTAACTTGGGATTAATGTTACTATTAGTTGCTGTGTTTTAAAAATTGTATAATTATCCTTGTGTACATATAAATATGTATACTATAACTAAGTGTGTAAGTGCTTACTTGGATACCAGTATTTCACTGTGTGAGACTACACAACACTTATCTGCTTATTAGGTGACCCACCTTTTGGTATAGGTCTGTACTATACAAGTTGGTAGTTGGGACAGTTTTTCTGAAGTCCAAATAAGGGCTTAGTAAAACCATTCAACTGAAGCAGTACAAGACTCCACTCTTAGTATAAGGCCGTACCACCTGAGTTCAGGGTAGTGTAAACAGAGCAGCTAGGCTTACCTTAGGAGAGAGAGCGAGGGCTGTAGAATCAGTACAAATGAAATTGTAATACAAATAGTCCAAAGAAACACTTAACACTATGGGCCTCATTACAAGTCAGCCGGTACGGAAAGAACGGTGGTGGTAAATCTGCCACCACCGTTCTTTCCGGACCGGCTGATTAAGAGTCCTGCAGGCGGGAGGTGTCATTCCCGCCAGGTCTGGCCTGGCGGGTTTAACACCTGCCTGCAGGCGGACATGGAAACACCGGCACCATTACAGCATGGTGCCGGTGATTCCACTTCCCCATTCCCATGGAGTCCTCTGGGACTCCATGGGAATGGGGATTAACAGAATACCGCCTCCGGAATTAACCAGGATTGTAATGCCCCAGTGATTCCAGCAATCACGGAGGCGGAATGGTAATACGAGCCCAGCAGTAACCTGCCAGAATTTCCGGCACGGTTACCGCCGGACTCGTAATGAGGCCCTATGTATTGTAAAAATAAAGGATTTATTTAAATACCGGTAGGCACAGATAAATCTAGGGGTAAATAAGTACTATCACACATTATATGAAATCGCAATTATAAAAGCACAACACTATACCTGAAGGAATACAGACCAAAGTATAAACCTTATTTGGAAAACCGAACAGTAGTTCTAGGGAAGTCAAACCTTTTCATACACATTCAGTATAGGTCACACCTATTCTTGGGGAGTAAAAACCGATGGATACTTTCACAATTACATTCAGTAATGCAAGGGCAGTAGACCCTACCAGTTATACAGTCACTCAGTAAAAAAAATGATATCACATTCAACTGGGCAATACACATTTTGTGAATAGTATAACACTTATTCCAGGTACAGTAAAAACAAAACCTAAGGATGTAATATTCAATTACAGGTGCTTTTGAGATCAGTGAAAAACAGATTGAGATGAGCAGTAACTCTTGAAACCTATTTTTGGATGGCAGACAGCTAACTCAAGTAAGTAAAACCCCTATACTTTTTTAATCTCACAATGAAGTCTAGGTTAGATCTTTCCCGGCAGTACAAGTAACTTGTGTATGACTTATGAGGGACAGTTAGAACCAAAAACTCTTATGTCTGTCTACAACAGTACAGGGAAAGCAAAACCCAACGTTACACTTTAATGAATGACTCAAATTTATTCTAGGTTGGTAGGACCGAAGGAAGCCTCATTTTGGACAGGCTAGCAGCAAGTCAGGGGAAGCAAGGCCCAGTTGGGGATCACTCATACAATTATCCTAATAGGAATAATCTGGTGAAACCAACACATTACTTTTGGAAAGAGGCACAACCTACAGGTGAGTAATATACCTTCACATCTACTTTCTATTAGAATGGCAAAAATGGTTCCTAAGGAAAAAAAAAGATGGTAACCAAACTTTTGAGAATAGTGCATCACACATCCAAGCTAAGTAAGAACGTTTGTAACGGTTAACTCAGAGTTACAGTTACCAACAAACTAAGTAACGTTTGAACACGTATTCTCTTTTCTAGACAAAAGGCCAAATCCCTTAAAAGTATTTCCACTATTCTTGGAACATGAGTGTTATCAGTGGCAGAAGGGGGGGGGTGGGGGTCACTAGGATCTAGTGACCAACAGACAGTGTCAGAATAGATTCTTAAGTAGAAAAAGCCATAGTCCTCAGGAAGACTGGGCAAACAGGTTGGTACTTCACTTCTAGCGTTAGAAGAGGGTCCAGGTGCTTCACAGAAGACACCCTAGCGGGATTCTAGCAGTGGGACTGGGTGCACTGGATGAGAGTCCCCCCCGGCCCCCACCCATCATAGAAAATACCCCACATCTATTCAGGAATACCAAAAGGCTTAAGGCAAGTACATACCCAAGCCAAAAGTACCTCAGCATTGAAGAACATTTTGCAGCAGGACGACTTCAGGATCTGCAGCCAAATGCCTGGTCAGTGGATTCCTTGTCGTGGTGACTGAAAACAAGACCTCAGAAGGAACTTTGCAGCAGGGATCAATGAAGAAGGCTCTAGGCAAGCTTTTCCTCACAGCTGAATGTGGTGCTGCGGATTTGGTGCCTTTTCAAGGAGCACAGAAGAAGACAGAAAATTGCGTTTGAATTCTTGTCTTTACAAAGGTTCAGCACTCTGAGGGGACCTTTTAGATTCGATTTGTGTCTCTGGAGATACACCAGGATGCCCACAAAGTTTCTGCGAGACTCGGAATTTCGGAAGACCGTTCGTGGTCCAAGGGTATTGGGGTATGCAATCCCCGCATGGTCGCAGCAACGCGTGGGATTGCTCCAAATTTCGGAAGACCGTTCGTGGTCCAAGGGTATTGGGGTATGCATTCCCCGCATGGTCGCAGCAACGCGTGGGATTGCTCCAAAGGCAGGAGTCTAGTGGGTCTCACCAAGCTCTGGGCCAGGGTCTTTGTTTTCAGAGTCCCCAGGTCGATTGGAAGGAAGGGCTACAGATGGAGCTATTTACACAGCAGGCTCTCCGGTCGCTGGAAATCGTATCAGCCGATTTTCCTTCATCATCCTCTTCGGTTTCAGTTCCAGTGGCCGACTTTTCTTAAGCTTCCAGGTTTGCAGTACTTAACAGGAACTACAGCACAACCATTGCATTCTCTCCCTGCTTTTTTACAACAAAGGGCGGTCTGGTTGCCCAATCAGGACAGCCAGCCCCCCCCGCCGCCTCCACTGGGATTTGTCCCAATTCAGGCAAGGAGGAAAACAAATGGCTGCAGAGTTTTGGACTCCTCCCTCGCTTCCTGCCTTCACAGACTGAAGCCTGGTTGGGGAGTCCAGGGGACTCCCGCAGAAGAAAAAAAATAGAAAATAAAAAAAAAAAATCACACAAAGTAATCTCCTGCCCTGGATGTCAGGGGAAGGAACAAGAAACACTAAAATGGTGAAAAAGAAGACTGGGACCATTTTGGTAAAATGGACACCACCCTTAGGTGACTTCACTGCAGCTGTGAACACAGCCCGCAGTAAAAGTGCACCGAATTAATACAAGGCATCACTGCCACCAGCCATTGAAGGTAAGCTTGTCCCTGTAACAGAACGGTTACAGTTTTAGTGTGAAAGGGGACACATTGCATCTCCCCAGCACTCACATAAGGTGGGGTGTGCTGGATTCACCAAACAAAATGTAAAAGGATTTGAACATCCTTCCTGCACTTGGGAACTGTAGTTCTCTCAAGGTTAGCAAAAGCAAGTTAAAAAGGGCCGCCCATAGGGCAACCCAGCAACAACAGGCACGTATTGCCAAAAAGTTGTTAAAGAGGATAACTTTAAAAAGACACTATGGAAAGTCTACAAACTGACCCATAAAGAGAGTAAAAGATTCTGTGGGTAAGGAAAAAGGTTCCCCCACAGAGGTTTAAGGACAAAATAGTCCACCAGTAAAGCAAAAAGTTCTGGGGTTGACACAGGTCAGGTAGATTTACAGTTTTTATGAAAATCTTACCCAACAGTAGTGTGACTGAGCAGCCAGGCCTATCTCAAGAAGGGTAAATGTGAGCTGTACAAATTAAATCCCTAAATACAAGTAGCCAAGTAACACTTACACCCAAGGTTTCAGTTATAAATACATTACCGTAAGTGCCTGTAAGTGTATCAGGCTGTTTGGCTGGGACTTGCTGCTACGTGCATTTGGATTCAGATTTTGGACTTTGCAAGTCTCACTTTCCTTACGAGAACGCCGTCGGCAAGAGGAAGCGCCGACATCTCGCAACACGTTATTTGGACTACACCACGTAAATAGCCTGGCTCACTCCTGTTTGTAGTATTCGGCTTCTTTCTAGGAGTTAGTGTTTGTGCTGCCAGTTATCTTATTGTCCCATTCACTGCTTACCTCTCTCATTTGCAGCCACAATCCCCGGCGCTGCCGGCAACCCCGCCCCCTCTTCCCAGAGATTGGCGCACACTATTTTGAAAACTCGGTCACGTGCACCGTAAGTGCCTGTAAGTGTATCAGGCCGTTTGGCTGGGCGGGTGGGGTAGACGAATCTAGAATATAATTCTTTATTTAGTCTGCTAGACCCTTCGTGTTGGAAAACTACCCAATTTAAGGTAGGATCAGTGTTGGTTAGTTCTACCAGTGTATGTATCTTTCTGAACCCACTGTAATACACTGAAATCTGATTATTGCAAGGTTCTAGGCTTGTATAACTGCTTGTACTACTGCCTTGCACCTCCTTAAATTTTACCAAAGATGGCAAGTGGCCTGAGAAGTGGCAAGTGCTCAGGGATGGTGCTACCTACTAGCACTAACAACGAGAATGAGAAATGTATTGCTCCCTCTCTAAATGGCGATGTTGATGCAGGGAATATTAACTTCGTTACATAGGACATGGTACTTAATACCTCAACTATCATGTCTCCAGGTTCGGCCAATGAAGGGAACTCGCTTAATAGCGATTTTGATATTAAAGCATTGGCTGACCTGGACTCTCGTATTAGATTTTCCATTGGTCTGTTGACTCCACATATTCCCAGAAATCGCGATTTACAAGAAAATGTATACGGAAATGATTCCCACCTTCCATCTAACCCGCACTTGCCAATTTAAACTGTAAACAATACTATTTGTGGTGTTGCTTCTGAATCGGAACTTCCAATAAGTCCCGATCCTGGTATTCCCTACTCTCAGAATAATGGTAGCGAATCCAGTATAGATCACACTCCTAAAGATCAAGAACCCTTCACGTTTCCAGTAATAAGAATACTCGATCTGTTAGATAAAGGGCACGATGTCACCCATTTAGAACTGAGAGACATTAAACATACTATGAGTGAGATCGTTTCTAAAGTTTGTTTGTTTAGAATTGTTTGTTTGTTTAGAATTTATTGTGCGCACCGGACCCTGGGGTATAAGGGCGCAGAAAGTAAGAATATGTACAGCTTAGAGCATAAGTTACAGGTTACAGTTACAAGTTACAGACATTACCAGTTACAGACATTACCAGTTACAGGTGCAAGTTTACAATACAAGTTTACAATCGTAAAGTGACTAGGATGGAAGGTTTCATTCTTGCACTAGAAGGGTTTTTCTTAAATACCAAGACTCCCAGAGGCTAAAATTAAGATCTTTCACGAACAAGGTACGCAATCTATAGAATTCTGTCCTGATAACATACTGGGCTCTGCTAATGAACCATCAAATGATTTTGATTTGCTACGATGTGAGCTAGGGACCATCAACTGTACCTTAATTGATCTTAGTAATAAGCTTCACTCACCGTGACAGACCACTCAGACTAGACAGGTAAATTGAACAAAAGCCAGTCTTTATTGACTTGAGAACAAAATAAAATAATAAATCAGAGTTTCAGTTGTCTTAGTTCAGCAGCTGTTCTTATAGGTCTTCTGAGAGGGTATGGCAGAAACCTCGGGTTAATCCTCATAAGCCCATTGACATGAGTTCGTGGCTTCCAAATCTATTCTGCAAGAAGAAAGAGAACTTCCAGTCAGTCCTTCTCTCTTGGATTTATATAGGGGCTGGACACTCTTGAACCAATCAGGTCCCTCCTCAGCTCTGAGGCTTGAAAAACCCTCCCAAGCCCCACCCCCTTCCTTCTGTGCTACCCGTCGCCATGATGCCTCCCTGCCATGTGCCGTGAGGTGAAGATCGGGTTTTATGTTTTCCGAGTTCCCCACCGTTGGTAAGGTGAAATTACTTTTAACGTATCTCCTCTCGGCATCTTTCAGCCTTCTTTCGAGCGGCAGCTCATATGATCCTTTTGAACCTCTTTGCTTCGTCCCCAGTTTGTGGCGTCTTGGCCCAATAACACTTCTTTATTGCATGTTTTGCTGGGAAAGCAAGCTTTGATCCCGTTTGTCTTTGCCGTCTCCCAGGATTTCGGCCCCGAACACGAAGCCGCACAGCCTCATTCTTCTCTCCCTTGTCACTTCTGGGTGAGTGTTCGCGGCGCGGTCTCCGCGACTCAGATGTAACACGCCGCCAGTGCAGGAGTTAGTCCTTCACCTTGCTATTGCAACCCGCCCTGATTTCGGGTCGCTATTACCCAAACCCAGGTAACACATATCGCGGTCGGCTCCTAGGTCTGCCTCCGACCACGAGGACTGGCTTCCTCCTGTGGCCCCCTCCTCCTCCGTCCGGGCCATTTCAGGCTCGTGTTTTATTTCCCTGGCGTCTACCACAGTGCTTCTCGCAGACCCCTCCTCCGGGTTTATGTGTTCGATGTTCGTCTGGAGTCCCATGTTAACTGGGTTGTTCCTGGTCTTCTGGCTGTTACACTCACCAATCCCCATCTCTGCGCCAGAAAAAAGGGCGACACCCGCTGATAGTCCCTCAGTCCTTATTAAACTTATGGACGAACAGAAACGGATTACAGGCTCTGCAGAATTCGAATCTGACTACATATGCTATTCATCTAGAAGATTCTGCAAAAATCAAAAACGCTGATCTGCCAATAAAAAAATAAAAAATTCCAAAAAAGAAAATTTGGTGATCCCCGACAGTGGCGGTGAGGATGCGATTGACGTAGCACAGCTTTCTGTGGAATGTCAATCAGATCTGGGTGCGGACCATAAGAAAGAGGCTACGATAAAAGAAGTTAAATCAATGCCAATTCCCTGCTGTCATCTAAAAACAGTTTCAGCCGAAGTGCACGATGAATATGTAAATACCTCAGCTCTTCACGACCCAAAGATTGACTCCGATAATACGAGTGAGATTGACTGAAGTACTCAAAATCCAAAAAATACTTTCTAATTACTTCCAGAGTGCTGGAAGGAAAAAAAACGAAACAGATCTAGTCTTTCTTCCAACTACCTATCCGACCCAAATGAAGTATTTAAACAGCCTACTGTTGTATCAACTAAAAAGGCTTCTTTGCTTTATTCGGAAACATTACTAAAAAAATCCTGTGATTGACCCAGCTACGAATTTTATCAATGTACCCATTATTCAAAATGGAAGAGGAAAGCTTACTATTCTACCTAATGGTTCATCTAATGGTAAGCCTCCTTCACAGAATGAGTTTGTATCTGGTGTTTCTGTTTGTGTTGTACATGAAATAGACAATCAACCATTGCAGAGTAGGAATCCTGTTTCAAATATGCAAGAATCTATGCGTACCGCTCTCAAAGCAGGGATTCCTCCACTTGATATAATCAATCAGCTTTTGAATACACAAGCATTTGGGAGCGAAACCAATGCTCAACACGATCCAACTCATTCACCGCTTGTAAATACCCCTTCAGATACTCAACCTAAGTTCTCGGAATCTGCTGTTAGATCCCCGAGTGAAAATCTAACTGACTTGAAACGCATTCTAAACCTCAATGACCACATGTTTGGAGTGAAGGACCTCGACAATGTTGTCCCCACAGGTAGTACACAGTTGGCACTAGATAAAACTGCTGACGCTCTGCCTTCACATTCTAATGCTAATAAGAAATGCATTAACATTATAGGGCTTGAAGGCAAGCAGGAAATATTATGTGGAGCTCGAATCAACAGAAAATATCTTTTAGATATTCTTTATGTAATTCCGTCACTGAGAATTATAGCATCTAGTGATATTGATCGTATTGCATTAGCTCCAACTAATAATTTCCGTATGACATGTCATCTGTTTTCTGAACATGTATTGAAACTCATTTGGCATTTAGAAGGGAGCTCCATGAAATGGGATTTTCACCATTTACATTTAATGATGAAAATTTGGCGGATGAATTTCTAAATGTTAATCAGCGATCTGATTCAAAGCAGCAAAAAACAAATGGTGATTTGACAACTAGTGCGAAAACTGAAAAATTGTGTATATCCCAACTACTGACGATTGCCCACACTAATAGTGAAATGGCATGGTTAGAACCACTGTTAAAAACAATATTTGCGGCAAATCCCGACTTACTTACATCATAAGTCAAGGAGAAGACAGTTCTTACTGTACTGTCATGGAACTCTCGAGGCTTTAGTAATATCCCAAAATGGCTTTCTACTCTTGTAAAATTACCATCAATTCTCTTGCTTCAAGAAACAATGAAAATGGATCCACTAGTTATCTCAGACTACCATTCATATAGCGCTCTTGCCTCTAAAGGTGTTGGTGGTAGGCCTTTCGGTGGCCTAGCCATTGCAATTAATAATGCTGTTGCATGTAGGATAACTTTGGTGTATTCATCTATTCATGTTTTAGCAGTAACTTTGTGTCTGAATAAGCATGAGGCAAATGTAATCCTAATCATTAATTTGGATTGTAATCCATTGAAATACACTTTACTGGAATTCCTCGATGATTTAGATTGTTGTTTTGATTAAGCCTAAACCCTCTACTCTAATTATTATACGATTATAGGTGGGGATATTAATTTGCAATGTTATGACCACTTGCATATCATCATGTTTGTAATCAAGCTAAAACAAATAGCCGAAAAAGAGGAGCGGTATTTTGTGACTACTTGGAGAATTCGGGGATGTCCTTTGTTAAATTCAGTGAGTCCTCCAACGTTAATACCTGGAAAAGAGGTAAATTTGGTTCAGTGATTGATTTTTTTTGTGTCTGACTCCTTGCTAACAAGCATTGACTCCGCTTATATTGGGGTTATTGATTATAGTGATCATGCCCCAATTGCTCTTTATACTTCTCTTGATACTGACCAATGGCACTCCAACCATGGTGTACTCCCAATTGAAATTAAAAGGGATAACATTTGCTTGAGATGGAATCCCACTTTATGTAGGAAGTTAGCAGAGCATGTGTAAAATCATCTTAAATGTGTGATTAATTGCGATTCAACTAATTCATATTTTATTGAATACTTGAATCTGATTATTAATGATTGCATTGAAGACGCTCTCAATCAATTTAGAACCAAAATGCTTTCTTCTGAGATCATATACAATCCGAGTCAACTACAAAATCAAAATGTTGAAAAGATCTAAAAATCGTGATCTTAGAAGGCTTGAATTAGGGAATCTACCGGCTTCGCAATATTTGTTAAAAAAGAAGCGTATTGTTCAAGAATATAAATTTAAAATTAAAGGAGTTCATCTAGAGCAATACAATGAGCAAAACTGCAAAATGATCAAACCTATTTATTGTCGCAATTCACGCGACATCTGGACTGCGCTTAAAAGGAAATGCGCCAGACAGATTAAACAAGTGCGAAATAAATGCCGAAACATGGATATCCTATGTTAAGAAAAAATATACGCCACCGGCCCGTTTTGTCAAATTAGACGTTGATACAGATCCCCCCACCCCTCCTCCTCCTAATCATTTTGTTTGGTCCACTCATGACATCATGTGGGCCATTAAAAAAAATTGTCCAACTCCTGTGCTCCAGGCCCTGACGGGATTCCATCTTGTGTTTGCAGATCTGACCCTATTTTTTGGAGCAAGATCTTAAAGGTAACATTTTATAGCATTCTCCAAAAGGGTAATATTCCGATGTAGTGGGTCACTTCTATTCTAATGCCCCTCTATAAAAAACGTGAATCTAGCATTCCTGAGAATTATATCTCTTTGACAGACGCAGCGGCAAAAGTTCTCGATTTTGGTCATCTTTGATTTAGAAAAACATCTAGCCTTCCATAAGATCTACTCAAAAGTTGGATTTAGGCGCCAGATGGTAACAACTAAATGCCACAATAATGACCCAATTGATTGCGGGAGTTAAAAATAAGGAACTTTGTACCATCTATATTGCCTCTATCGACATGTCTTCTTCATTTGATACAGTCATGCGTCATGTTTTATGGAATAAAATGCTTACGTTTGGAATTCCAGACCACTTTATATATTGGATTACTAAATTTCATACAAACATATCATGTAGAATTCGTCCGACTCAGGGTGGATCTCTGACTGAATCTGTTCGTCATCTCGGACTAAAGCAGGGATGCAATTTTACAGCTCTGCTCTTCAATCTGTATCTCTCTGACATAGATGATCTTTGGGAATCAGCTTTTACGTATCCTGCAAGGCTATGCTCACTAAGAATACACCGGCTAGCCTTTGCAGACGATTTAATTTTTTTTGATTTAACGCCAGCTGGTCTTTAAACTAGACACATTTTCAAAGTTCGCCTATAACCACAATCTTGTACCTAATTCATCCAAGACCCACGTAATCTTCAAATCCAGCAAAAAACAAGAAATTTAGCTGGAGCATTGGAGATATCCCTATTCATGAATTAAAAGATACTATCTATTTGGGATACCGCCTGAGTAACGTGACTACCATTAACTAATGGGTTGATTACCTAAAGCAAAAAGCCAGACCTCTCCAGATTCAGATGAAATTTATTTTTTCTAAATGTTGCAAATTTTCAATTATACCGCTACTTGAATTTTTTACTCTAAAAGTAGAACCAATTCTCTTATATGCAATGGATATTTGTCTTTGGTAGCATGCATAAACAACTGGATTCATTACAGGGAAGTATGGTTAAAAAAGCTCTGCGTTTGTCGCCAACAATTCCCAATTGTATTATTAGACACAAGTTGAGTCTCACTTCCCTATCCACTAAGTTAACATGGCATGCTCCATCTACTCCAAAATAAACTGTCCCGATAATTCTACCAAGATTTTTTTTATTTTAAAAAGGGATGCTCTTCTAGTTCCATTACCAGTTATTATGCAATTATGGATACAACTTTAATGAGCACGAGTGTTGATAGTGATGACTTATATACGCGTCCGAACGACGTAAAGCAGCTATTTCAGAATGATTGGTGTAAAACCATTGATGAAATTACTACATTGAGTACATTCAAGGAATATGCTAAATTTCCTCATAAAAGAGATGGTTGTAGAGACTATTTTAGGATAATTCCATGTAACATAACTAGAATGTACTATATGCGCTTTGAATTAAATCAGTATCACACTCTTGAACGGACAAAGTACTGGGGAACAGGAAATGAAAATCAGGGCATCTTTAATTGTCGGTTCTCTAAAAGCTCACAACAGAATGAAACCTTAAAACAACTGATTCTAGAATGTCCACACTTCAGGGATGTAAGGACAAAGCTTTTTTTAAGATTTATTAATGTGAACTATGCAGATTGTATGGACTCACTTTGGAGTCTACGTATGCAAGGAAATGAGAAAGCATTAATTTTTGCTTTAGTTGATTTTCTAAAAGTAATTGAAAAAGAGATTGTTACTTAAATGTTATATTTCTGTTTTTCATTTTAAAATTGTTTTAAATTAATGTGTTAAAAAAATGTAATGTTTTGTAAAATTACTCGAATATGAATTGATGTGAAATTTTGTAAAGGTTCTTTGAAGCATATACAAATAAAAAAGAAATACATTACATCAATTTTTAAATAAACATTCTTTAAAAAGGTAATTTGTGTAACAATGTAAATATACTTCTAAATCACTTTTCAGAGTCAGAGCAAGTTAGTGGATAATCTTGGGATATGCTTCTTACACAATTCCTACACCCGGAGGTGACTTCAATCACAAGGACAGTCATGGCATTTATATATGCAGATTCGTAGGTTGCAGAAAGGAAAGATTAAGGAAAGAAAAAGGTTAAACTGGTTGTCAGGATATGTGAGGACTGTGGGGCAAAGTTTGTATGCAGTACCCTTTGGGAACACTACAACAACTCTGACTACAGGTGTAAGCAAAACCAACCTTTGGTATAAGCTTGTACTACACAGGTTGGTAGAGTGTTGAGCAGCCAGGATTATCTCAAGAGGGGTCAATGTGAGCTTTAGGGGAGTTACACAGAGATTCACAGTGACAAGTATTCAAATAAACTCTTACACTCAAGGTTTCTTGAATAAACAATTATTGGTTTATCAGTCAGTTAGAATAAGCCTTCTTCAGAAGGGAGCAATATAATCGTAACAGACAAATACACTTCAATACTGTACACACTTAGTTTCTAAATCAGTAAAGACCCTTTTGGGATGGCCCACAGACGCAACCTACACCCTCAGGTGACTTCAATAGCTAGGGTGCTGGGGACATTAATATCTTACTGTTTGCATTAAGAGTACTGTTATAAGTCGGTAAAAGGAAAAGATTAAAACAACAAGAGACCACAAATATTCTTAAGCAGGCAAATACTTTTGGATCCCCACAGCAGAGTCATTCAGTGTAACAGGGTAGGCCAAAGTCAATGGGCTAAAGTCTTATATGGGATGAAGCACTTCTGGTAGGTAAGTAAAAATGTCTTTGCACAATGTTTTAGAAGTCTTTGAAGAAAAGATGAATCAAGTGTAGGGCCACAAGCCGTTAGACTTGTGAGGGGTAGAAGATGCAAGCAACTCTACAGCAAGAGCCAAGTTCTATCAGACTATGTACAGTACCTTTTAATTGAAGACAAAGTACAGCAGATGACTTCTGTTCCTGGGCCTCAGTCGTGTGGACAAGAGGGAGGGCTTCTGGGGAATCCTGCACTGCAACGGGACGGTCACCGCTCGCAATCGGCAATCTTCGAATCAGTGGCTGTTCAGTGTTTCAGCACCTCGCTCCTACCGCAAATAGCAACACTGCGGTTCCTGGCTGTCGAGATGGGATCTCCTTGCTTCTGGGGTCCCGCACTCTGTTGAAGGGGCTCAGGCTCGGTCAGTTCTGCTTCCTGGTAGTCCGGACGATCTTCCTGGAGCTATAGGCCAGCTAAAAAGCAACACACACAATCTGGTCCCCTGGCTATATGGTTTCCAGCAGAAAATCTGGGGAAATTCAACCAGTTCCGAGAAGGATGTCCAGGTGGCTTACTTTGGAGTCGATTGGTCCCACCAACTCAAGGAGAGAAGTTGCCCTTGCAGGGGCTTCTGTCAATACGAATTTGGAGTTTCAGCACAGCAGCAGGGCTTCACCGGGCAAACCAATGGTCCAGGAGTTGCAGCAGGTGTCCTCTTCAAGTTCTTCTTTGGTTCCTTCGTCCAGTGGTCGACTGCCTTCCAAGCCAAAAGCATCGCCTTTTATTCAGTTCTCTCCCATTAATTCCAGCCGAGCTGTCAGTCACCTATCAAGGTGGCTGTCCTTGCCGGATAGTCAGCCAGCCAATCACTACAGAGTGCATTTGGGTCTCATAAGAGACTAAGCACAGCGTTTCTGGCTCCTCCCTCACTTCCTGCCTACCCCAGACACCCTAGAGCCAGAGGCAGGCTTCACCCGTGAATCCTGCCAAAGGCAAAGCGATCAATGGGACCAAAACTAGTTTGGCGCGCAGAGTAAATCTCAAGGATGACCTTTCCACAAAGAAATGGCAAAAAAAAGAAGACCAGGGCCCTTTTGACAAAAATGGAACCCTTTGGTGCTTTACTGCAGCTGCGAACACAGCCCACGGTAAATGCACACCACAGTAGCTAAAACGAAACCACTGCCACCAGCCATTCAGTGAGGAAAGGGTAACAATGTTAGATGAGAACCTAGACAAAGGGGATACTAGGTAACCCCTCGAGCACTCCATTGCAAGATAGTGTGTGCTGGTGTTAGGGAGAATTCTCATAAATGTGCCAATTCCTCTCACCTTAGAGCCCTCCAGCTCTTTTGCTAAACTTTGGGACTTTGAACTTTTTAATTCTGTTTGTTGTCTGTGTTTATTACTTTTGGTTGTGGACTTTTAGGCAACTCCATAGGCATCATCTTTTCATTTTTGTCACACAGCACCCTGAGTGCAGTGACACAGGGAAACCTTTTCAGGCTTCCCAGAGTTTAAATACCTTCTCTGGGATAAACTACTGTTTCCCAGAGAAAGTAAAGAGAAATTGATTTTACTAGTCTTTTCAAATTCCTAGACCCAGCACACACTAACTTACAATAGAGTGCTGGAGGGGTTACCTAGTATCCTCTGTGTCTAGAAACTCATGTAGTAGTCAAATGCTACCCTTTCATCTCGAAATGGCTGGTGGCAGTGGTTTTACAACGAACTACCACGATTTTTCCCGACCGCGAACACCGGTAGCGTTAAATCGCGGGAGCCACGTTTTTCAAGATGGTGTCAGAGCCCCCTTTGTTTCAACAGGTCCCGGTCGTCTTTTTTCGCCATTTCTTTTTAGAAAGGTCCTTCTAGAGTTTGTCTCTGCGCGCCAAACCAGCTTTGGTCCTTTTGGTCCTACGCCTTTGGCGGGCTTCAGGACTGAAGACTGCCTCCGGTGCCAGAGTGTCTGGGGTG